>NW_022145594.1:12109505-13502005 GCF_000002235.5 Strongylocentrotus purpuratus
TTTTAATTAGGTACCGTTTTTCAAGCTCTATTCTCACATAATAATAATAATAATAATAATAATAATAATATGCTTATTTATAAAGTGCATTGTGCTATTTTTGAGGATACAGAAGTGGATTTTGTCAAGTGAATCCTGAACATCTTGTTTTGTATTGATTTGGAAATGAAATAAACGAAACGAAATATAAAAAATTTGTTCATATTTGGGCAAGTGTCAGCCAATACTTGGGTAAGCATTAATCAATAATGGGTGCAGATTCTGGCAATATCATACAGCCAATACGCATAATATCACGCTCAATAATCATTTTCTGTAATATTTAAATAACATTTTTTTGATTATTTTGGCCTCCTTCTCTCTATCTGTCTCTCTCTCTCAACCTATCTTTCCCTTCTCCCTCGTCCTTCTCTCTCCTTTTTTACTTTCTCTATGCTATGCCTCTCTCTTCCTTTCCCTCCTCCATCTCTCTCTCTCTCTCTTTCCCTCTCTCCTTTTCTCTCTATCTCTTTCCCTCCCTTTCTCTCTATCTCTCTCTCTCTCTGACTCCCCCTCTCTCTCTTTCTCTCTCTCTCTCTCTCTCTCTGTATCTCTCTTCATGGCAGAGTAGAAATGGGTCGTTTCACAGCGGTCGCACTTCTCCTTGCTCAGCTGATTGCCATCTCACTTGCGTGTATCAGCTCTAGTTCTGGTCGCCCCGGTGGCGTAGATTTATCCGACAACACGGAGTTCTACCCAGAATACGACAAGTCACGCGGCTTCATTGGTCTCGGGCTTGAACACCGGTACGTCACGTGACACATTTTACCTGTCTTCTGTTCCTGACCCCCCCTCTCTCTCTCTCTCTCTCTCTCTCTCTCCCTCTCTCACTTTCCGTTTCTTCCTCCCTTCCTTATTCCAATTAAGTATCATAATTATTTATTTTATCACTCATAGTGTGCCGCACTTCTCATCTTATGCTTTTCCCCAACAGCCCAACCTTCTCATCGCTCACACCCTTCCACTAACCATTTACTAAAATTGGGTTTCCACATTCCCCCCCCCCCCCCTGTTCCTCTTTCGTTTGATTCATTGCAAATTTCAAACTGACTAATCAGACCTCCATTCCCCAAAAAGGAACAGCCACATCTTTAAAATTGGAAAAAAATAGCTCATCTCAACAACTTTTCATTGCTTACATTAATTGTCTATAGTATTGACGTCTCGTAGTTCTTCTTTCGTTAAATTTTGTAATGTTTGGTTTCTTTTGAAATTAAAATGGAAGTAATTTGAATCCATACAAGATTTATGCTAGTGCCCTTCCTACAGATGTTAATAGTAAATGCGTTAGAGGCAGTAGCCCTCATTGCATTTTGCACATCCTCCCCAATTTCGATGAAATTCCATGTGTGCAAGCTTTTTCGCATGAGGATAATCCTGCGCAAATTGTTTAGATCAAATGAACATATAGGTTGGGGATAAGAAGTGAAGATATTTTCTCGAATCAAAGAAAATAAGGAAAATCTATTTCCTTCTTATTTCAAAACTACTGGTCCGTTTGCTCTCAAATTTGATCGGGGTCATTCTAATGCCAAAGATGTTTTTTTGTTTGTTATTGAAATTCCTCAAAATCGGAGAGGTTGCGCAAATGAGGGCTATTAACTTTAAGTCCCAGTTTTATATCCGATTTATTAAAAGTTATCATGGGTATCGTTTTAGACCATTTTCCAAAACTATTTTTTTTTCCTTCTTGATATATGCGATATTAACTTTTTTGATAGTAATGAGGTATTTTTGTTTATAAAATCAGAGAATTCAAAAGTTTAGGCCAGAACAAAATGTAATAAGGATGTCGATGATTTCTTTATTAAAAGAGTAACACAAAACAGTACATTCGTGTACAAATAACTTGCACATGTAGATTAATCATTTGCCAAAGGTTATCTTATTATACATCTCTGGTATCGTTGTTGTAGGGGTTGGGGCTGTTGTTGATTATGATGATAATGATTTCGATAATAATGGTGGCGATGATGATGAGGATTACGACTACGATGTCTCATTTTAAGCCTGTTATATTCGCTTTTAATATCCCATCTTTTCCACCATTTCTTGTTCTTTTTTTGGAATTAATAGCCCTAGCCATGACGTGGATATTAACGTGAGACCCAGAGTCGATATCAGCGATGTTCTGGACGGAAGATTTCGACCACACGGCGATGTTGAACTGCAGTACCGGTTCGTGTTTTCTGTTATGGTTGTTTTTGTTGTTGCTCATTTTCTTTATTATCAAAAGCACAAGTTTGAATTAATGAATATACCGCACTGAATGATTGCCTTGCAAATTCTGCGTCACTTTGCTTGCTGCTCCTGGTGCTATTGCTGGAGAAAGTCTTAATCTGCCTCCTCCATTCGTCATGTACATCGTACAGGTCGATCCGATGATGTGGTCTATATGCTGATGTTGCTTTTTACCCCTTTCTCTCCTTCCTCCCCTCCATTTTGTCTCAGTTTTCTGACAATTCGCTCGTGATTTGACTTCGCTTTTTGTTAACGTTTTTGCAAAGTGAAATATCATGTACGCGTTCATTGCATGCTCGCTAAACATGGTCTAACAACGCCCGGATAATTACCATAATACATAAAATAATCTTCAAATTTCCATCAAATATCAAATAAAACTTGCAAGATTAAATTGTAAACAAATATATTTAACAAAACAATTATCATGAGCATTTTCAAATGTATTTAATTAATCACATATCAATAAATTTGATATTTTAAAACTTAATAACGAACTGTCAATCGAAACTCGGGATAAATCACGCACGCATGACCAGACTCGGTTTTTCGCGAGGTAGGCAAGTTGGCAATCACTACATAACATTGACCCAATGGGTATTACGCTCCCGTGCGTAAAATGTTCGCAAGAAGGTATAGGTATCGCACGTCCGTGTGCTGCCCTCTATAAACAGACACATGAGCATATGTGCTGCGTCATGGGTTCTCGAATGAGACTACAGTGGGTAGCGCCATGACAGTTAACTTACACAGATGTGCGGTGGGTGAGTGACGCTAGTCACGATCCATTAATGACAACCCCCCCCCTTATTTTTTTTTTAATGTTTATCTTTTTTTGGAACCCACCCCCTTTATTTTTAATGAAAATAATTTAAAAATCCCAAAAAAAAAATCCCCCCAACGGAACGGAATGTCGATCGGTCCACTTTTCAAATTTCGAGACCCCCCCCCCTAAAAAAAAAAAAAAAAATGTCCTTCCCCCCCCCCCCCCCCCCCGCTTATTCAGCGGCTGGATCAGTCGTTGAGAAATTTTTGGCCCGATTTCAAAATGTTAACCCCCCCCCCCCTCTTTGGAAAAATCCTGCGTACGCCACTGCCCGTACAATTAACTGGTAAAGCGTTTATAAAGCGACATATTATTGCAAGTAATTACCTTAGTGGTGCACGGGCTTTTTGTTTTGCTATGTGTTGAATTTTTGTTGAATTTTGTTTCTTTTCTTTCTGCCCCATAATGTATCAGCACAAGATTATGTAATAATGTTCTGTAAAATATGTTGATTAGGATACGCGTATGAAATAAACATACGTACTTGCATCATTTCAGTGATGATAAACTGCAGTTACAAAGAGATTGATGGGAACATTTACGTTAGAAGCAGTGTTTCTCAGTAGCTATATACCAATTCGATTCCAGATGTCTAAAAAGTCGTATGGGTCACATCTACGCCAGGCCGGAGAGGGTGGGGGGGGGGTAGGTTGTCCTCTATTGCTTGAATGTCCACAATATCAATGCCCGTATAGTGGTTGTTGCTTGTCCAAATATATGCTGAAAAAGAAATTAATTTAAATAAAAGAATTTAAAGAACTTGTCAATAATTGCTGAAATTATAATAATGTTTCATTTGGAATATTATACACACAGTTTCTTTAGCTCGTATCATTTGTTATGTAATGTTGTTGTACTTTTATTAACTCAATTCAAATTTCAGCCTGATTTGTGTTTCATAGAGCAAAAATGTGTTCAGAATAGTTAACCCTTCGTACTGAATACGAACATTCAAGAAAAAAAAATTGAACAAGGTGATTAGTATTAAAAGTTTCTTTGCCTGTATCATAAGTTAATTGGCAAATAGTGTACTATTTAATTTACTCTAATGTTTTGTGGATCTACTCAAACTTCTTTCAAATATCTCCAATCCCCATCTCTTTATCACTCCCTCTTCCCCTTCTCCCTCTCTCTTTCTCCCTTTCTCTCTCTCTCTCTCTCTCTCTTTCTCTTTCTTAAACATTATCATTACTATACAGGCCGAATGAAAACACCAAGGTGGACGTTAAGGTCGGCTTGGATCCAAATGGTGAGCCACGCGTGAACGCTGGATTCACTGTCCGGTAAGTTATTGGCTTTTCTAACATCTTTTTTTTTTGGTGGTACTAAGGCCTCTCTTAGCACCACCTAAAGTCCCGAACTATTCGCTTGGCCCTGCTCACATTCACATCTCTCGTGAACCGATATCGGTGTTTAAAAACAAAATAGATATAGATGGAGGGGGAGGGGTTGTACATCCCCATGAACTAATGTATACTTACTCTTTGTTATTATAAAAAACAATATTAATTTGAGCTACGTATGGAAAAACACTGGACAAAAAAATCAACATGATTATTAATAATAATATAATTAAGTTGTGGCAAACTTAGTTATTATCACAGCTCAAACCGTTGAGATACTTTTTTTTCTTCTTTTTTCTGCAAAAAATTAGCTTCAGGCGCAGCATCGAAAATGATACCTTGGTCAATATCGACATCAGCGGGAAACTCTTCGAAGTACTCGACCTCAACGGTGACGACCAGCTTGATGTTAAAGAATGGTTCGATGACGGAGGTAAAGTCAGACCATTTGCTGACATGATCGGTGATCACGACAATAACTGTAAGTGAAAGATATTATTCTCTCAATTTAATGAATGACTCAGTTCTGACTCTCCACTGAAAACATTGTTTTGGGAGAGGGGCAGAGACAGAGATAATACATGCAGAGGGATATGGAGTGGAAGATGTGAAAATTCGTAGACGAAATAAAACGCCCCATCTGTATTTGTGCTCTGTAAAGTAATTTCGAAGAGAGGGTTTGATTACATTTTGGTGCCTCTAGCTAGATCGTTGTTAGATAGTGGACATATCAAATAGAGGTAATCAACGTCATCAGTTATACCATTTCTTTCTCACTTACTATTATCGTTCGCACCATTCGCAGGCTCTTTTCTTTTTACACTTGTTCCTTGTTCCATCTTTTCTCGCCATGCATCCTCGCAGCTGATGAGATGATCTCGCTTGAAGAGTTCCTCGCCATTCCTGTCGATCCTGCTCTCATCGTGGCCATCGACCAGATTATGAGGGGCGACCACGACTAAAACCATTGACGTCATAATGGACGATGCCGACCCCTTCCCTCGGTTGGAAACGCTCTAGATCATCCTTATTACAGGGGCGGGAATTTCCTATCTATGCTTATTCAGTTTGTGCGTTGTCGTGCGTAGAAGGACAAGGGTGGGGCTTATGGGGTGGGCCGTAGAAATAGTACCATGGCTATGGATGGCAAGAAATAAAGTAAGAGGTAATTGAAATGTGGGTTGCCGAATCAATGAAGAGAACAATAACTTCTCCTTGATGTCGTAAATGTATGACTTGTGTAGAAATTAGGTAATTATTTTTTAGTAATACCATTTTAATTACTATTTTTTCGTTTTAGAAGGGAAGGGGATATGCGGGTTTAAGCCTTAATTGCGGCCATGCACTTCCATGCTCTATACTCGCTTTTTTAAAATTTATAATAATGCGATATTAAATTTTACGTTTGGACATTTATAACTGTGGATTTAAGAAATATTTCATGTTGACATTAAACCTAATCGACTTTGAATTTGGTTTGTATTGCAACTAATGTAATTTCATGCAAAGATTTGCAGTTTATATCAAGTCGTGATTGAAATTAATAAACTTTGGCATATCATTTACGTACGCTATGTGACCTTAATCATTCTGCATTAACTAAAATTTATATCTAGATGTGTGTTTGTGTGTGGGTGTGAATGCGCGTGTGTGCGTGTGCTTGAGTATCTATGTGATAACGTTCGTGATAACGGTTGGGTATCGTTCACTTTATCAAACAGATTATCACATTGATTATAAATCTCCCATTCAATGGAATAATGTTGCTAAACAAGCCATTATCTGTTTCCAGTTCTTTGATTAAATCAATTGGATATTTTTCTTAGCGTGTGTGTGGGCATGTGTGTGAGAAAATGTTCATTGTGTATGAGTGTGAGTGGATGTTGTTATCCTTATCAAACAAAATGACACATATTCATTTTTTTGCGAAGTGTAGGTAGGCGTGTGTGTGTATGAATGTGCAGGTGTGCGTGCGTGTGTATGTGTAAGTGGTGTGTCGATAATGTTTATCATACTTATCAAACAAACATTCATCTATTTCGATTTTTAGTTTGTGTGTTGGTGTGTGTATGACTGTTTGTGTGTGCGTGGGTGGGTATGTGTCCTTATCAAACAGACTGCTTATCGAAGAAAATTCCATTGACTCAGCTTTTTAGATCATATGTCTGTGTGTGTGAATGTGCGCGTGCGTGATTTTCATACGTGTGGGTGATTGGTGTTGTTAAATCACGCATTCGTTGAATCATTTTTTAGTCATATGAGCGTGCGTGTTTTGGGGATCGTTGGTGTAAGGGACTTAGCGGGTGTTAAATATTCACTTTATCAAACATACTTTCACATTGATTATAATTTTCCCATTAAACGGCATAATATTAAATTCACACTTACATGTACTTGGGTGCAACCTTACAGCCCCACTGCACTGCTTATAGCTACTTGCGCCCTCTACAAAGCAAACAATGCATAATCAGTGACCATTGGTCCCCCATGATCCTCTTTTTCTTATGTTAATTGAGAGCTGATGTGATGAGATAACCACCTGTCAGTGACCATGCTGGGAGGTCTCATCCCTCCTGGCCGAACTAGTGCCGTTGGGCTTTTACATCTTGCTGATTCACTCTACAGCTTACGTTCTGCATCTTTTCTTTTCCTTTCCTCACTATAATAACATACGCCATAAGTCACTGTGATTTAGTAAAACTTATAAAAAATATAATAACACGAAAATGTTCACAGAGTAAACAATGTTTGGTATATTGTATTCATATGTTAATGATTTATTTTTGAGATATGTTTTTTGGTGCGGTGTAATGACACAGCTTAGCCGGGCGATCCTGGGAAATTATTTTTGTCATGTTTTAACGTACGCTATTATTAATTGTCATTATATTCGGCAAATGAAAAGAAAATTAAATCAAGTCAAAAACATAATATATTAGATATCACACTACTACCAACATAAAAATATACAACTATGTACAGTATACGATTATTTAATAAGAACATACATGTAATAATAATAACAGCAATAGCTCGTTTTTATATAGGGCTTTTCTTAAGCCCAATGTTGACCCAATATTCACTAGGGTATGTACATCTAGCTTTATAAATCAATGAAAGTTCATTGTTTAATGACATCAAGTACATATCAGAATCAGCAGACCTTGTGAACGACATCCGGCGACGGAACCACTCGAACACTCGACCACGACACAATAAGACACTAATTTTAGGCATTACATTAGTACTTTGCCATAGGACATGCAGGATATTAGGTAATCACATTATTTTACTAGAGGCATACATTTACGCTCCTACCCCATGGGCCGCATAAATACAATTAGAGAAATAAAGCCGAGCAATTTGGAGCGTACAACAGGAGCCACGTTCTTATTCATGTTCTAGCAAACAAATGCTTCCCCATGTCGAACGATTGCTTGCTAATTCTAGGAGTCCACTGGGCCGGCGCCAGTTGGTGCCAGTTAGCGCCAAAGATTATGTGATTGGCGCGTAGTGGCTCGCTGTGGCGCCGAATTAATGTCCGCTCGGAATGTGTCGCCAAGTGGAATAAACTGGGTGCCATATGGCGTGCGCCAAATGCCACCCGGCTTGCTCCAAAATGTTGCGCCAGTTCGCGCCAGTTTGCGCCAGTTTGCGCCATTACACGGCCATTTGATTCCAAAATTCACCCTGTTGGCGCCATTCGCGCCAATAGACGGCTACTTTGCGCCACTTGGTGATTAGTTTGTGCCAAAGGTCGCCAAATTGGTTTGAACTTGCCGCCGCTTGCCGACTAAATAAATACCGGTCATTGGGTACCTGGTTCAGACCCTCCTCAGCTGCTGTATGAACAACATCTCTACTAAATATTTACAATTTTGATATGTCTGAGGCTTTTGGTAATGTTGGAGTGATGATGCTGCTCCATCAGAAGATGATGAGAGATGCTGAGGTGGCCACTGCCTATCAACTTATGCTGGTCAATCCTGAAGAAGAAGAGCCTCCTAAGAAGAAAAGGAAGCACAACTGGTGGTTTAGACCCATGCTCCACCCACAGTTGAGGGCCGAACGTGGACAGTACCACACTTTGGTGGAAGAGCTGAGTGAGAATGACAGGAGGAAGTTCAAGAACTACACCAGGGTGTCCCCAGAGATGTTTGATGACCTGTTGGTCAGGCTTACACCCCACTTGCAGAAGAAGGACACCCACATCAGGAAGGCCATTCCCCTGGTCTCAAGTTGTCCGTCTTCCTGCGCCATCTCGCCACTGGGGCCACCTATGCCGAGCTGTCTTACAACTTCCGAGTGGGCAAGGAAACCATCCAGAAGTAGATGTAGATGTAGATGTAGCCAGAGCGGTAGTGGATGAGTATGCTGCAGAAGTCATCTCCCTCCCCACAACCAATGAAGGCTGGCTTGAGGTTGCAGGTGATTTTGAAGCCAGATGGAATCTTCCTCACTGTCTGGGAGCCTATGATGGAAAGCACATCCGTCTCCAGAAGCCCGACAAATCAGGCAGCCTTTACTTCAACTACAAGCAGTTCTTCTCCGTTTTCCTGATGGCTCTGGTAGATTCAAAGTACCAGTTCATGTGGATCGATGTGGGTGGGGTTGGCCATCAGTCTGATGCCCAGATCTACAACAACAGTGAACTGAAGGAGTGCATTGAAGCTGGCACTCTAGGCATCCCAGATCCAGCTCCTCTTCCCCATGATGATGAAGAGCACACTATGCCGTACTTCTTCGTGGGAGACGATGCCTTCGCCATGAGGACGTACATGATGAAGCCCTATGGCCGTCGTAACATGGACCAACAGCAGAAGATCTTCAACTACAGGCTGTCCAGGGCAAGGCGTGTGGTTGAAAATGCCTTTGGTATTCTGGCTCTGCGGTTCCAGTGCTTCCTTGGCCAAATGAGACAGGAACCAGACACAGTCCGCCTGCTCATTGGAGCTGCCGTCATGCTGCACAACCTCATCAGGAAGCACTATCAGGCACTGGACGTCCGCATGTTGGACCAGGAGGATGCCCAGCACAACCTCATCCCTAGAGCTTGGAGAACTGCCGCCATCACTGTGAGAAAGTCCTGCGATGCCGCCCTGCTGTTATAGGCGGCAAGTGGCGCCGAATGGCGGGCAATCAGGTGGCATTTGGCGCGAAGTAGTCACCAATCGGGTGCCGTTTGGCTCGCGTAGTGGCGCAAACAAGGTGCCCCTTGGCGCCAAGTGGCGCCATGTGGCGCGAAATCTCATTGGCGCAACTTGCGCGCGCCATTACATTCCAGTGGATTCCAATAGGCGGATTGTTTGCGCCAAAGGGCGATATGTTCGCGCCATTTGGTGCCACTTGGCGGACACTTGGCGCTGATTGCTCGATGCAAGTGGCGCGACGAAAATTTCAAACATTTTGAAATTTTCTTGCCGCCACATTCAAATTTGGTGCCGTTACGCGCCACCACGAGCCAGTTGGGAGGCAGTTTGAGCCACTACACGCCACTAGGCACCTTATTGGCGACTCTAGGCGCCACAGTAAATTGCATTGGCGCAAACTGGCGCCAACTGGCGCCGGCCCAGTGGACTCCTTAATGCTAGGAGTCCACTGGGCCGCGCCAGTTGGCGCCAGTTTGCGCCAATGCAATTTACTGTGGCGCCTAGTGTCGCCAATAAGGTGCCTAGTGGCGTGTAGTGGCTCAAACTGCCTCCCAACTGGCTCGTGGTGGCCCGTAACGGCACCAAATTTGAATGTGGCGGCAAGAAAATTTCAAAATGTTTGAAATTTTCGTCGCGCCACTTGCATCGAGCAATCAGCGCCAAGTGTCCGCCAAGTGGCACCAAATGGCGCGAACATATCGCCCATTGGCGCAAACAATCCGCCTATTGGAATCCACTGGAATGTAATGGCGCGCGCCAAGTTGCGCCAATGAGATTTCGCGCCACATGGCGCCGCTTGGCGCCAAGGGGCACCTTGTTTGCGCCACTACGCGAGCCAAACGGCACCCGATTGGTGACTACTTCGCGCCAAATGCCACCTGATTGCCCGCCATTCGGCGCCACTTGCCGCCTATAACAGCAGGGCGGCATCGCAGGACTTTCTCACAGTGATGGCGGCAGTTCTCCAAGCTCTAGGACGTCCCATGCCTGATAGTGCTTCCTGATGAGGTTGTGCAGCATGACGGCAGCTTCAATGAGCAAGCGGACTGTGTCTGGTTCCTGTCTCATCTGGCCAAGGAAGCACTGGAACCGCAGAGCCAGAATACCAAAGGCATTTTCAACCACACGCCTTGCCCTGGACAGCCTGTAGTTGAAGATCTTCTGCTGTTGGTCCATGTTACGACGGCCATAAGGCTTCATCATGTATGTCCTCATGACGAAGGCATAGTCTCCCACGAAGAAGTACGGCATAGGGTGCTCTTCATCATCATGGGGAAGAGGAGCTGGATCTGGGATGCCTAAAGTGCCAGCTTCAATGCACTCCTTCAGTTCACTGTTGTTGTAGATCTGGGCATCAGACTGATGGCCAACCCCACCCACATCGATCCACAGGAACTGGTACTTTGAATCTACCAGAGCCATCAGGACAACCGAGAAGAACTGCTTGTAGTTGAAGTAAAGGCTGCCTGATTTGTTGGGCTTCTGGAGACGGATGTGCTTTCCATCATAGCCTCCAAGACAGTGAGGAAGATTCCATCTGGCTTCAAAATCACCTGCAACCTCAAGCCAGCCTTCATTGGTTGTGGGGAGGGAGGTGACTTCTGCAGCATACTCATCCACTACCGCTCTGGCTACATCAGGGACAAACTTCTGGATGGTTTCCTTGCCCATTCGGAAGTTGAAAGACAGCTCGGCATAGGTGGCCCCATTGGCGAGATGGCGCAGGAAGACGGACAACTTGAGACCAGGGGAATGGCCTTCCTGATGTGGGTGTCCTTTCTCTGCAAGTGGGGTGTAAGCCTGACCAACAGGTCATCAAACATCTCTGGGGACACCCTGGTGTAGTTCTTGAACTTCCTCCTGTCATTCTCACTCAGCTCTTCCATCAAAGTGTGGTACTGTCCACGTTCGGCCCTCAACTGGGTGGAGCATGGGTCTAAACCACCAGTTGTGCTTCCTTTTCTTCTTAGGAGGCTCTTCTTCTTCAGGATTGGCCAGCATAAGTTGATAGGCAGTGGCCACCTCAGAATCTCTCATCATCTTCTGATGGAGCAGCATCATCACTCCAACATTATCAAAAGCCTCAGACATATCAAAATTGTAAATATTTAGTAGAGATGTTGTTCATACAGCAGCTGAGGAGGGTCTGAACCAGGTAGCCAATGGCCGGCATTTATTTAGTCGGCAAGTAGCGCCAAGCGGCGGCAAGTTCAAACCAATTTGGCGACCTTTGGCACAAACTAATCACCAAGTGGCGCAAAGTAGCCGTCTATTGGCGCGAATGGCGCCAACAGGGTGAATTTTGGAATCAAATGGCCGTGTAATGGCGCAAACTGGCGCGAACTGGCGCAACATTTTGGAGCAAGCCGGGTGGCATTTGGCGCACGCCATATGGCACCCAGTTTATTCCACTTGGCGACACATGCCGAGCGGACATTAATTCGGCGCCACAGCGAGCCACTACGCGCCAATCACATAATCTTTGGCGCGAACTGGCACCAACTGGCGCCGGCCAAGTGGACTCCTAGCATAAGATACATTGGAACTGCTTTCTTTATCTAGCATTTACTTGGTTTTCTTGCTAGCTTGGCCCTTTATTGACTTTTGAGATCAGGCTTCTTTTTAATCTTGAATTTTTTTAAAAAATTGCATTTTAAGATTATTCGATAGCTTATACAGTTACATTATCACAAAAAGGAATAGCAATTTTCTTTGCCAATTTTTATCAGCTGTATGTTCATGTAAAATGACTGTACGAACATTTTCGAATATTGTTCGAGATCCCCATATGTTTGTCTCCTGGTACATGATGAATGGTTCCCATTGACAAAATTTTATTGCTTTGACTAATTGTTCTTACTTCTCTTACAAATGATTGATCGACATATATTTACAAAAGTAATTGAGAATCTTTGATGAATCGGCATAAAAAAAAGAGAATGAACATGTCAAACAAATATTGCCATTAATCGTGAATGATCGGCTTAGAATCAAGTCAAATTAATCTTTTCTTATCACTTACAACCTGTTTTGTCGTGTTCAATCACGTCAATATTGACGATGAGAAGGTTCTGTTATACCTGGTGGCAATTGAAGGTGACTGACTGTGGATGCATAGCACTCATTAACAAATATGACAGAAATTCTGAAATATTGAATGTATTAGACAAAGTTTGAAAGTATGAAATTAGATATATCATACACATAGAAGACAAGTTTAGATATACTTAAGAAACATACAATATTTATTCTAATATGAACTTACATTTTTTTATCGAGAAAAACCTTTGATCAGCCAATTTGTAACAGTAGTTTTCAAAAATCAAAATGAATATTTGATGAACATGTTTGGTTCATTTTGATCGTAGCAATGGGAACACAAAACAATGCTATTTAATTCCGTAAAGATTATTTTTAAGAAGAGAAAGTGTGATCGTGAAAAATAAGACCCCGCCCTCAATTAGTCTCTTACACATGTTACCCTTACACAAACTAGGTTTGTCCATTTACTAACATATTTATGATAAAGTTGACTGTCAGTGCTCCATAAATCACGGGTTACTTTATTCTGGGCTTAGACCTAGACAAAAATTAGTACGCTGTTATAAATACCTTCCGATATCAGGCAATGGACAACAAGGCTAGGGCTGTCAACTTGCACTCGTCAACAAAAGTCGTAAGAAAGCGCAGTTAGTTTTTGAAGCAAAAGATTGATCGAAAGCTTTCTCTGGCTGCACGTCGATAGGCTGCATTGGTCCGAGCAAATATGAACGCATTGCTCCAGGAATTCACAAGCGTTAACGTTGTCAGAAGAGCATCAGCAGTCTTCGACAGGGGATGACTGATCGCAATGGTAAGGAACAATCGTAAAATGGTGGGCACCCAGGAAATCAAATTCACTACGCTAATGAACAAGACAGTCTTGACCCCTTTGAGTTCAACTCTGCGATGTCCCGCGTCGTTCTCGCCAGCAAAACGAGGCACTGCTAAGGCGGCGATGGCTCGGGCTTGCCGAGTAGCTATGCCCATGGATATTAAGTTCAACGTTATACCAGTAGGAACGGGCACCAAGGATAGGGAATAGAGCGTAGCGACGATTGCTTTTTCCGAAGAAGTAAAATTCACACTCAATACAGTTCCATTCTGGCACGTGGAGGTGAGACGATATATCTTCTCCATGGGAGATCCTGGTATATAACATAGGAGCATAAATAATAAGGGGAAGCCTGTTGCTAAAGCGAGACAACAAACGGCAGAACGAATGTTAACGATTGATGGATACCGTAGCGGTTTGCTTATCGCAATATATCTGTCGATATTGAGACACGATATTGTGATGGCAGAGAATAGAAATCCTAAGTAAAATGTCCAGGACAGGAATCTGTACACTTGTGAGCGATGGCAGTCACTTTCCACAATGTAGAGAATGTAGCAACTGCATCCGGAGAGGCCACCTATTAGATCTACCACTCCAATATATCGATAGAGGAATCGTGGGACTTCTTCAAAGACACTCCAATGTCTTCGAAGGATAACTAAAGAGCAGACATTTGTCGATATCACGAGAAATCCGATGAAAACAAAAACAAAGCACAGACAAATATCGACACTTAGCATTGTTGATGGTTGTCAAGAGACGATCAGTAAGCATGAAGACTTGAACATCAGAAAGGGATCGACCGAAAGGACAGATACATGTAATCAACATGTTTTTATGTCCGCTGTTAAAAATTCAGTCCTTCCCATTCAGCAACTACACAGATAAGTGATAAAGCCTTGGCTATTACCAGCGACCAGACTTACTTTCCTCAGCGAGGCAATTAGTGTGAATAGCACGCCTTTTAAAGCCTCATTCGAGTGACTGATTTGACAGTTCTTAGCTGACTATGATCAAATAATCTGAAAGCTATAATATCACGGATGCTATGTTTGACACTTGTATGCAAACCGAATTGGGTCGTTGAGGCCTCGTAGTAATTAAAGAGAAGGTTATCAATTCTTGCTTTAAGTAGTCACGATACTACTCAAATAATGATTTCTCGTACCCCGGTGACTCTACGAGACTGGTAGTAGACCGAGCGAAAAAATAGATCTCCATTTCATGACAAAGAATCGGTTGGTTTTAAGTCGGTTTGGCGGTGCAACTAAGCTATCAAATAACAAAATCTAGACCAGAAAACGAAAAAAGTAATTCGTAACGACTTTTGTTTCTTTTTCATTTTTCGACTTGGCACTATGTTAATTTGGAACTTTGTAATAAATTTAAATGTATTACTTACATAATGATATTACTACATATATAAAGTATTGAACAACGTGTGTTGTCCATTACTTACAGTGTTTTGTATCAACAGTTAAAGCCCAAGTCCACTCCAAAAATAACTTACTTTCAATAGAAGCAGAAAATCAGACTAACCAATCAAAAAAGTCTGAGCACAATCGGATAACTAATAAGAAAGTTATGAATTTTTAATGACACTAAAAACTTCGAAAATCACTAGACAAATTGGCAACTCACTCATGAGTCTGTGACGGCAAGTCCTTACTATCCACTAACTGTTCTCTTTATATTGATGATATAAATTTCCCTTTTTCTCCTTAAGAATCGTATTTCTTCACACCAGCATCCAAGTTAGATTAATAGTAATATCTTTTTGTGTGGATGCACTAATATAGAGTAATTTTGTTCAAATTAAATCATGAAAAATGTGAATTTTTGATAAACTTTTTATATAAAAATCTATAATTATGAATATACAATATTCAGAAAAAAGTATAAATTCTTCAAAGTTCATAAAAGATTTTTTGAAATGTCATGCACGCAATATGATACAAATCATATAACCTGGGCAAAGGCATGGGGAACTCACATTTTGGGGAATAAAAAGGGAAATTAATGGGATTAAACCATATAGAGCAATTGGTAAATAGTGAGGACATGACGTCACAAACTAATAACCATTTTGGCAATTTTTTGTTGTGATTGTCATTGTTCCGTAGTTTTACACACTTTTTCAAAAATTCATAACTTTCTTATTAGTCATCCGAATATGCTCAAACTTTTTTTGATTGGTTTGTCTGATTTTTCTGCTTTTATTGAAAGTAATTTATTTTTTGAGTGGACTTGTCCTTTAAGGTCCTTTATGTTAAGAGAAAATGGACGCAAACATGCACTTACAATATTCAACGACATTTCATGTAAGACAAAAAGTAAATTACAGTCTTGTCAAGAAAACGGTCTCTTTAGTAAACTTGTCTTCGGAAACTAGCTAACGAGCTAAATCCAGCGACAGTAGACAGAAGAATGGTCTTGGCTGCACGACGATGAAGAACATTCGTGCGAGCAAATACCAATGCGTTGCTCCAGAAATTCACTAGACCCAGCCTTCCCATGAGAAAGTTTGGTAGTCCTGGTGGAAAGTTCATGCCGATATACAGTATATGGCCGAATTAAAGAACGTTGCAATGTTCTGAAATAAAGATATTACTTGAATTGCGCCGATGAGCAAGATGGTTTTATCTCCTTTCATCTTGCTCTGTTTTCTCCCGCGTTGCACCTTTCTCAAAGAGTAATGTTATCTATTTTTCAGGCGTAATGCTGCATAATATCATGTTGGGACTTTATGGACCTCGCATATCGGAATAGGGGAACTTCTCGTGCCTGAAAAGGGGCACTTACTAGAGATTAAAAAGGCACTGATGACAATGGAAAATGGACACTTATTGCAAAGAAAAATTGGAACTTGTCCAAGGAAAAGGGGCTCGTTTCAAAATAAAAGGGTCATTTATCATAGCTGAAAAGTAATCGGGGCACTGTGCAAAGTAAAATGGGCCGTTACCTATTTAAAAAAGGGGGCAATTCTTAAGAAGTTACTTTTGTTATTCATGAAAAAGTGGGAGCACTGTGACCCTTGCCCCTTGAAAGCGCCACCTCTGGGCTCTGAGGCTGGCTGCTATTTGTCCACGTTACAATGACACATGTTTTCGCCGACGCCGTGGTCCCATCTCGATGTCATTTCACTAAAATACGATGGCTACACGACGGCATTGTGAGGACTTCACGTAGTCGCGTTGCCTTCCTAAGGTTATCAGGCAACTTCTTGTTACCTTTGTAATGTCGTCGTGAAGTGAACAATTCCCGATGGCTCCGAAGATCACACGTAGTAAAGACGAAGATGTCGCGATTTGACAATATGCCATCATGATGGCCTGGCGAAGGGCAAAATGGACACATGAATTCAACATGAAAATAAACCTTCACGAGGTCTTCGGGCATTTTTTTTGCATGCCAAAGAATTTGACCCCGCTCACAAAGTTGCTGCCAGAGCCTGAAAAAAACTCCACTGTCGGCGATACGATGGCTGGAGATGCTCTCACGAATGACCCGATGTCTTTTTGATCAGAGCCGAATTGAACATTTCTTTCATCGAGTGTCCATCGGATGAAAACTTCGCGACAGTGTGACGCGGGCCCAAATTCAAGTTTATTTTTCTGAAAATGTTGGTTTGTATTTGTGCGAGTGGGTATTGTTATCCTTCCACTCACGTCCTGTCCAATCACCTCAATATTGACGTCGAAATGGTTTGGTTATTCCTGGTGGCAATTAAATCGGACTATTTCTGGTTGCATAGCACTTATTAAAGTGACTCGGTAACTTCGTTGATGGTTAATGAAAACTGCTTAATTTTTGTATGAAATGTTACTTATTACATTTTTTTTTACTGTATCAACCTTCCAACATGCCAAAAATCCTGAAAAAAAATTTAAAACCACAAAGATATTTATGGTTTTCTTTGAAGTCGTCACTGTGCGACACCCTCTAACAGTAAATTCTCCCAACCGTTTTTCCATGAAAAAAAGACATAAAACTGGCTTTTAAAATTATTTTAACACTTTAATGTCTAAAACGGTATGTAAAGTCAATTCATTGATTTGTGACAATTTTTATTCATCTAAAATGTAATTAAGTTATAATAATACAGTTGTGATAATGAGGGAATCGATCAGATCAGTTTGTCTCCAATTTATATGAATAATAAAGGTCTGTTTTCACTCAAACTTTCGGATTATCTGTAATTGTACATCTTAAATTGAACCCACTACCTTAGCACTATTTTCTCTCATCTAAAAAATGTAACCAAGTCCCTACAAGCATTGCTTTCTCTTAAGGCTCCATCATATTTCTTCCTTTATTTAACTTAATCTTATGTATTATTCTTTTTGTTTGTATAAACGAATCCAAAAATGATTACAAAAATGTAACATTCCAAATGAACATATGCAATATGAAAATAAACTGAAACTGAAACTGAAACTGAAACTGAAATTAATGAAAATTGTAAACATTGAATGTATTGGACAAAGTTTGAAAGTATGACATTATTTTAATATTGTACACATAATAGACAAGTTCAGAAGTACTTACGAAACATAAAATATTCATTTAAGTATATACTTCAATTTTTCTTCACATTTTTTTCTTCAAGAAAGACCTTCGATCGGCCAATATGTAGCAAAAATTTTCGAAAATCAAAATGAAAGTTTGAAGAACATGTGTGGTTCATTCTGTTCCTAGCAATGGAAACATAAAACAATGATATATAAATCAGTATTAAATGCCTTTTTTCTATGTAAGATTTTTTTTCAGAGGAAAAAATTTCAACGTGAAAAATTAGAACTCCCCCCCCCCTCCCATTAGTCTCTAACACACTTTACCCTTAAAAAAACCCTTTCGTTTCTACATATTTATGGTAAGGTTGGCACTTAGTGCCTAATAAATCAGGGTATATTTAAGTCCGGGCTTAGACCTAGACAAAAGTTAGTACGCTTTTATGAATACCGTCCACTACCTATCAATGGACAGTAAGGCAGGGCTGGCGACCACTATCATGTGTCACCAAAATTTGAAAGAATTCGCAGTTAGTTATGGAAGCAAAAGATTGATCGAAAGCAGTTTCTGGCTGCACGGCGATAGGCTGCGTTGGTCCGAGCAAATATAAACGCATTGCTCCAGGAATTCACAAGTGTTAACGTCGTCAGAAGAAAGTCAGCAGTACTTGATATAGAGTGTATATTCGACATCGTAAGGAACATACGTACAAAGGTAGGCACCCAGGAGATCAAATTCACTACGCTGATGAACAAGACAGTCTTGACCCCTTTGAGTTCGACTCTGCGATGTCCCGCGTCGTTCTCGCCAGCCAAACGAGGCACTGCTACGGCGGCGATGGCTCTGGCTTGCCGAGTAGCTATGCCCATGGATATTAAGTTCAACGTTATACCAGTACATATGGGCACCATGGATAGGGAATAGAGCGTGGTGATGGTTACTTTTTCCGAAGAAGTAAAATTTACAATCAATACCGTTCCATTCTGGCACATGTAATCGTGATCAGACAACTTATAAACGGGAGATCCTGGTATATAGCCTATGATCATAAATAATAAGGGGAACACTGTTGCTAAAGCGAGACAACATAAGGCAGAACGAATGTTAACGATTGAGGGATACCGTAGCGGTTTGCTTATCGCGATGTATCTGTCGATATTGAGACACGATATTGTGATGGCAGAGAATATAAATCCTAAGTAATATGTCCATGCCAGGAATCTGTACTCTTGTGAACGATGGCAGTCACTTTCCACAATGTAGAGAATGTAGTAAACGCACCCTGAGAGGCCACCTATAACATCTACCACTCCAATACATTGATAGAGGAATCGTGGGACTTCTTCAAAGACACTCCAATGCTTTCGAAGGATAACTAGAGAGCAGGCATTTGTTGAAATCACGAGAAATCCGATGAAAACAAAAACAAAGCACAGAAAAATATCGACACTAAGCATTGTTGATGATTGTCGCATAGCACGGGTTCGGTATGGAAACGTCTAGACTTAGTTCCAGAGCAGACACATCCTTTTTGAGGCACAATAGGTTGAATTATGCTACAGAGAGAGTACTTTATTGTATATTCTACTACAGAAAGAGTACAATCAAGTAAACAGTTTCTGCATTTCGTCTGCACGAAGATGACATATAGGAACAAAATCTTGCAAACCTCTTATTGATAGTTCCCAGTGACGTGTGTTTTGAAGACAACAGATCAATATATCATGTGCATCCTGAAAATGGAGTCTGAAATATCATATTCTAGCCGTTTTATGGTCAAGAGACGATACGTGTGGATGAAGACTCGCGTATAAAAAAGGTATCGGCGGATGGGACAGAGACATGTAGTCAATATAGTTTTATATCCGATGTTAAAATCTCATCACTTCCCATTCAGCAGCTACAAAGATGAGTGATGAAGCCTTGGCTATTATCACCGGTCCGATTGGCTGGCTGTAGCGTATCAATTAGTGTAAATAGAAACGCCTTTTAAAGTGTCATTCCAGTGAGTGATGTAACAGTTCTTCGCTTACTATAATCAAGTAATTGGTCAGTAATTATTGCACCGAGGCTATGTTTCATTTCTCTATGAAAACGGAAATAGGTCGTTGAGGCCTAGTGCTAATTAACTAGGAGATTATCAAATCCTTGCTTTAAGTAGTCGCGATATTACTGCAATAATAATGTCTCATACGCCAGTGACACTACGAGACCGGCAATATAAAGAGGCGAAACATTTGATTATCCCCAATTAATGACAAATAATCGTTCGGTTTGGAGTGGGCCTGGCTGTGCGAAAGAACAATGAACAAGATGTAGCAAGATATACGTGATTCGTAACGACTTTTGTTTCGTTTTCATTTTTAGATTTGGCACTAGTTGTGTTGATGCTGAACATTGTAATAAACTCAACTGTATTACTTTCGTAATTATAATTTTTTTTTTTTATATATAGTATTGAACAAAATTTATTCTTCATTAGTTGTAAACAGTTAAAGGCCTTTATGTCATGGAAAAACGCACACACATATGCACTCACTCAGTCAAACACACACAACTATTCGACGGTGTTTCATATAAGGCAAACGAGAAAATTGTCTTTTCGACAGTACGGTTCTTGTATTGAATATGGCCTCGGAAATTAGCTAATGAGTTACATCTAGCGACAATCGACAGAAGAATGCTCTTGGCTGCACGACGATAAAGAACATTCGTGCGAGCAAATACCAATATGTTGCTCCAGACGTAGCATTCCGATTAAAAAGTTGGGTAGCCGTGGTGAAAAATTCATACCCATATTTATGGCCAAATAAAAAAACCTTGCAATAGTCGGAATTAAAGATATTGCATAAATTGCGCTGATGATCAAGAGGGTTTTAACTCCCTTCATCATGTCTGGTTCTCTCCCGCGTTCCGCCTCCTCATTCTCGCCGCCACGTGCTGCTGCCATGTCGGCAATAGCTCGCGCCTGACGAGTCGCTACAGCCATCGATACCAAATTCAACACTATACCAGATAAAATGGGTAATATAGACTATGAATACATGGTAATAATTATCGCTAGCTCTAAACGCGTCAGTCGTTTGAACTGCCATAGTACGCCGACATATTGTACATCACGGAGTTCCGGGATGAAACCCAAGATGCACACAGCTAGAGGAATGCATGTCACTACCACTAAACATATCTTGGCATAACTAACAGTCACAATTGACGGGTATCGAAGCGGTCTAACTACTGCGATGAAACGGTCTATGTTCAGGCCAGATATTACCATACCATATATTATTAAGTAAAACAATGTACTAAGAGTTCTGCTTAACTTGGATCTTTGTAGGGAGTCCCTATCTTTGATGTGCATGATGTAGTAAAGGCACCCATAAAGACCCCCTATTATATCTATTACTCCAATACACTGATAGAGGAACCGCGGCACCTCTCCGAGGACGTCCCAATATTTTTCGAATGATACGCAGACTGCAGAAATTTGTTGTCATTACAAGTAAGACAATCAAACCAAATACGAAACACAGCAATATATATATCGAAGGCCTCCATCGTTAAGAACATAGGGAAAAGGTACAAATGATGCTAATATAACAACGCAGTCGCTTTGCACGAATCAACGATAATGTCCACTTCTACCATGTCTAGCTTAAATTTAAAAAATACAATGATTTCTCTTTTCCGAAAACCAAATCTCTATATCTCTATATTGTATTGTGTCACCACTGATCGAATCATTTACGTCTTTCTCCTCAGTTCTAAAGATTACAACTAAAAGGCAATTAGAAAAGGTATGGTACTGTTGAGTACATTACTCTAATCAATAGTGAAATGAAGCGAAACACGAGACAGGTTTCAAAGAAATGTGTTTTGAAGACATGTCATATTATCTTTAGCTTAAGCACGTAGCTCAGTTAGTTTAGATATCTATTACATACACGGGTGCTGCCTTGAAAGAAGTGTGCATATTACTCCTCGCAAATAACACTTTTTTTCATTAAGCTGAGACTTTTTTGATGGCATACGACAGATAGGCTCTCATATGGGATTGACTGGAATGATTCTAATATAATTTGGAGTGACGTAGCGTGGGCTCAATCAAATTGGGGGGGGGGGGGGTTAGGTTTATTAAACCTCTGAATTGGCACACGCACGCATATGCCTAAATTGCCAAAAGTGGCTCAAAAAGTACCTTTTCAAAATCCGCTTGAACTCTTCAGAATGTTGGTTACCTCAAATATGTCTTTTATGATCTGATAAGGTATGGATGGGAGACACGAATTCATGTATCACGCTTGCTGTTGAATGCTTTGGCGTCAACATAGTGCCACTTGAAGAAAAACATTTGAATTCGATTTCATTAGGTAATATTTACCGTTCTTGTTTTGAATTTATTTCGTCTAACCCTACTTGATGTCTTTTATATTTATAATGTTGTAACTGAAACCTTAATCTTCAATTTTACTACGATTCAGATTTTGATCAGAAGACGGGATCATGGTCAAAATTCCAATTTAAGTTGAAGGCTGCAAAATATGTCATTGTGGTTTCTACTTGTACGTGCTCCCATTGAGTTTGTGTTATATTCCCGTCATGGATAGTCATTTATGAATGATCTGAAATGTTAGCATGTGTGAATACCCTTTCACATTATATAGGTGTGAACAAGCCTTTAGCCACGTGCATAGACTTGCTCCGGCAAAGTGGAAACAAGAAGCAAAGTGGAACACAGAAATGGATGAGTCAATATTTGAGCCACAGAAAAAACGAAACAGCGCCGTCTAATCATCATTGATGAATAACTCAAAGTTTAGCCAAGCGGATTTAAACTTTTAAGATTGGACAGACAACAACAACAAGCCATACGACGTCGGGCCATCTTTAATATTCAGACCTATAATTAAACACGTCGAAAGTGCAATAGAGATCAATACATAAACATAAACAGACCCAGAGTAGAACCCATAGAGACCAGCATAGTCTAACAGCAAGCATATAGGCCTTAACCAACATAATGAAAAAGTCCTTACCAAGAGAAACTAACAAGTCCTTAGTCCAAGTGAGAGTCAACTGATACGAAGAGCCCACTCTACCTTATGCATATACATGAGAAGTTTGCATGTATTCAGATGATATAAATTTATCATGATCAGTCAAGCAATTGAGACATTGCACATCAATTTTGTGATTTGTTTTCCTTAGTCAATCACTGTCAAACAGATTTAAATATGAATAGTCATTTAAAAAAAAACCTGATTCATGATCTAATCATTCATTATATTGAATATGTATCCCAACTTGTAATATATTGTAGCTCAAACCTTACTCTACAAACGAAACATCATACATTTCTTGATCTGAGAATGAATTGCGGTGAGAAATTCGAGACTGCATATGGTTTGAGCTTGTATAGTTGTACGAGTAGGTCTATGAATAAATTGATGGTGGGATTTTTCTTCCAAGTCCGATTTTCTCATTGACTCTGTGTTATTAGATGATCGGCCGCGTTGTGTAGAAAACCTCCCAATGAGCTTGTACTTAGGCGTTTTAAATGAGTGGAGGGTGTGATTTTTTTTAATAAAAGATCAAATCTCCAATTGAGTTTCTACATGTGTAATGTCTCGATCAAAGTGACACCTGGGATTACCTAATGTGTCTCCGTGACGCATTCAAGGTCTAGTAATTATTATTTTTAACGTTATTATTATTATTATTATTATTATTATTATTATTATTATTATTATTATTATTATTATTATTATTATTTATTATTATTATTATTATCATTATTATTAAAAACGACATAATATTTTTGATATCATTATTATTATAAGTCAATTAAAACATTTATTCATTTGACAATATAATATAATGCAATATTCACATACAAATTAATCAATGTTTGCAGGTGGGTCAATTAATGAATTGACTACCTTATTTTTGTATTATCATTTCATCACTAATCACCAATTTTTTAAATAAATATATTATGACATAGCCCTATTCACTTTCTCACTCTTTGCCAAGAATAGTCATTCCGTATGGTTTATCCCCAAGTGATAATCGCAGCATTATTTGTTGTCTGTTTATTTATTCAGTAACATGAAAATAGCAAATTGTTAATATATTTCATACAAAATTAATAACTTATAAAATATAGACAAAGGGCACCAATTATGTCTACCTACCCACGCCCACCCCCCTCTCTCTCTCTTACTCTCTAATAGGTTGTAATGATAGACAGTTGCATAGCGTGGGCTCGTTAAGGCCCGGTCACAAAGCCTTTCGCATCTGTATCGCGGGTAAAATTTCGCGATTTTTTTTTGCCCGCGGTTGCCCGTGGTGGAAAAATGTGCAAAATTGGCTTACCCGCGGTTTACCCGTGGTATGCCCGCGGAACAGACGCCGGCGACTGTTCCGCGTCCTTATCGCGGGTGAAGCGTGGCGGTACCGCGGCCTACCACGCTTACACGCGGTACACACGCTAATGCACGTGATAACAACGCGGTACAGACGCGGAACAAACGTGCTATGACCGTGCTCCACCCGCGATTACCCGCTAAAATTTCGCGTCCAATTCCGCGTGTAACCACGTCTTAACCGCGGCCGTAGCACGTCCTAGCACGTTCGTTCCGCGTCTGTACCGCGTCTTTACCGCGTGTGTACCACGTGTACCGCCCGCGATTACCCGCGGTCTAAATTTTTGGGCAGCCCAAAACTTTTTCGCGCGGCCAACCGCGTGTGAATTTCTTACCGCGTGTAACGACGGGTAAAGTACGGCTGTATCGCGTCTTTATCGCGACCTCAAAGCGTCCAACAGCGTCTGCTTCACGGGCAGAAATTTTTGGCCGTGATTCGGCCGCGATACGCCCGTGGAGGGCTGTGTGACCGGGCCTTTAATGCGGGAAGGTAGTCCAGCCTCTGTACCGTTTCCGTGTAGCGCACCCAATCAGCTGATAAAATAACACACCCTCAACGTTGAAAGTAGACCTATTTATTTATTTATTTATTTTATTTCCAGGCAAGATAATAACATACAAAACATCACAAGGTTGACAAAATGATACAACAGAAACATTATGATATTTAGCACCAGCCAATGCCTGAGGATCACCCAAAAGAATGTAAAAATTATGTCCAGAGGCTCTCCACATTGGCTGGTGCATACATAAAACAAAATATAAAGATAAGGTCAACATAAACAGCTTTGCTGATTCGATTGTTTCTTTTTATCCTGTATAGATATGTCAAATAAATAAATAAATAAAAACAAAAATTATAAATGAATGTGTAACTAAAATGAATGTCTGTTACTATACAGTAATATACATGCAACTATCCTGACCCTGTTCTACAATTCAATAATAAAGAGTGTCCTGCTTTTTAATATTATATGTTCATTTGGCAATCTCTCAAAACAGGACAAGAAGAAATTGGAAAGGCCACGTAAAATAGCACAACGCATAATTGGGGTAGAATTAGCTTTTGTCGAGTCTCATTGTACTGAGCAAATTGTTGATAAGGTCTGTGCAATCATGAAAGACAATACCCATCCACTTCATTTATTTTATTCATTTAATCGTTCTGGTATCCGACTACGCCCCACCCCTACCCGGCTTTCACGATTCAGATATTCATTTGTACCCGACTCTGTTCATAAATTCAACTCACAGGTTAAACGTTCAACTTCTGCGTCGGAAATTAATTGTATGATTTGAAATACCAATGACCAAGGCCTAATTCTGAAACTCATGATTTGAAGTACATGTACCAATGACTATTTTTGTCGCTTCATTATCTTTTGCATGTATTTGTTCCTTATTTCATCTATTTCATTCTATAAACGTGATGTATTTATTTCTTGTAATTATGTATTTTGTTGAATATGACTGTAACGCCAGTGGGAAACAAATTTCTATGTAACTTGTTTGCAAAGACCAAATAAAATATATTGTATCTTGTATCTTGTATCTTGTATGTACATCAAATACTGTTAAGAATATTATCAACAATGATTGAAAAAGAGCTGTTCAACATATGCAGGTATGATAAATGCATTAGTAGATGCAGAAAATTGTCTGTTTATACAGTCATATGGATACGGTAATATTGGAAGTTAGCAAAACTGTATAACATTATTATTAATTTGATTTGATTTGAAGTTATCCAAATTATGGAAAATTATTATTAATATGGTCGGAAGATATCAAAATTGTGGAAAATTATTATTGATATGATTGGAATTATCAAAATTAGGGAACATTATTATCGATTCCTAGACATATTTAAAACACATAGTAATCAAAGTAAGAAGTATGTGATAGAACACATTGATAGAGAACGTACATTAAATACGAACTTAATAATAACAACATACGCATTAAGGAATCATATATCAAAGTGTGAGTTATTCTATGATAGAGAAGAAAAAAAATCCTCTCAATCTGGACCCCGAATACGTGTGGACGGAAATTTGAAGGATTGCGCGATCAGTGGAGAGACCGCGCTGTGTGTGGAATAGCGATGCGTGTGATAGAAGAAATAAACAAAGAACGGTCTAAATCTGGACTAGTGGGAAGGGGGCAGGGGTATCAGTGTTTAGTCTACTAGATGGTCTAATGGCGGGGGAGTGTCCTTAACGTGAGGGGAGGGGGCACCAAAGACGGGACATTGGTATATTACATTATCAGGGATGACTTTAAAGATTTTCTCTTTACGTGGTCCAAGATACTACTTCACCACCGTGCTTTGCAGTTGAGTGTGATGCAAAAAGAGGTATTTTAGGAAAATAAAGAGGCAATTATTAGAATCTAAAAGGGGCACTAAGCAGAAGAGCAAAAGCAACTTAATTGAATGGGAAATGTGCACTTCTCATATCCCTTAAATGGGGTATATTCAGAGATAAAGAGGAGCAGCTATTAAAAGAAAAAATACACTTACTACAAAGGAAAACAGACACTTGACAAAGTACAAGGGGCACCAATCAGATTTGGGTAGAGACACTTATCAGAGGTGAAAACGGACAAATTGTACATTTTCCCTACGTAAAATTAGCGCTTTTGGATTACATGAAAAAGTGAAGCTCTAGTAGTATTTGTTACTGTATTTATGTTCTGTATTATTTAGTTTAATTTACTCTGTTTCTTTCTCATTCCAAATCTATCCTTCTTTCTTTCTTTCTTTCATTATACAGTGCGTCCCAGAAAAAAACGAAACCGAGAATTATCGATATTTTATCATAACTTAATCACAATTATAATTTATAAATAATACATATTTGGAAAGCTTAGATCCTCCTCTTTCATTTGATGTAACTCATGAGTGACTAAAAGCAATTTGAAGAGAGGAAAACAAAAAGTCATTTGGCGGACGATATCTGAATTTCAAAGAGAAAATCACATTTCTAGAAAGTTGAGTTTCTGCCCTTTCATATGACACCTCAATCAGGAAAATTGAGCTATGAATATAAAGTTCTGTCTGTGTAAAGTAGTGATTGCATTTTTCGTGCTGTCTTTCGTATCAACAAACGAAAGTAACAAAAGACTTAACTCCATTTCGTTGACAATCAGCCATAGACGCAAGACTTAAAGCATGGCTGATTGTCAACGAAACGGAGTTAAGTCTTTTGTCAATCCTGCTTTTTGCTACGGCAGCCAGCCAGTGAAAACGGAAAATGTAAGGGCTACTTTAAACAAACATAGCTTTGTCATTCCTTCCTCATTTTTCCTGATTGGGGTGTCATATGAAAGGGCAGAAACCCAACTTTCTAGAAATGTGATTTTCCCTTTGAAATTCAGATATCGCCCGCCAAATGACTGTTCGCTTTCCTCTCTTCAAATTGCTTTTAATCACTCATGCGTGAAATATGCATCATATGAGTTGCATTAAATGAAAGAGGAGGTTCTAAGCTTTCCAAATATGTGTAATTTATTAATTATAAATGTGATTAAGTTATTATAAAACATCGATAATTCTCGGTTTCGTTTTTTCTGGGACGCACTGTATAACTAACTTTTTTTTCTTTCCTACTTTCTTTTTTGCTCACTTTCATTTTCTTCCTTTCTTTTTTTACTTATAAGTACTGTAATAATCTTTCTTCACTTTTTCTATTTTTACACGTGGCATAGAGAGATTCAACTTATTTTGCACCCAAACTTTTCCGGTGGATTATGGTAATATTTTTTCATCCCCCTAAGCGGAATCTCATAGCTTTAAAAAAGAGAATTAAACATAGCATTGGCACGGAACCGGTTATGACCTCCTGGGTTTCAAAGACAGCACGAAAAAGTTATGACCTCCTGGGTCATAAGATGAGAGGAAAGCATGCAATATCCTGGCTTAACGTCCTGATGATTTGCTTCTAAAGCAACTGGGAATTTAATAAAACGAATTGTTACACGGAACAAAGTCGTGATTTGATCCCGATACGGCACTAATGTACTTTGACAAGGCATTGATCTACATCTGCCACACTCTACCCAGGTGAAGTAAATGGGTACCTGACAGGAATTGATTTCTTGAAATGCTAAATCGCTGTAATGGCAGCTAGGCTAAAACCGGGGTAATAATTAATGCGCCTCGGAAAAGAATTTCTAGAAAGACAGCGCTATAAAAATGCCTATAATTACTATTAATTATTATCACATTCTCACCGTAAAATAGAAAGGCTTTGAATTGTTCATATTCCCTAGTGAATATTGTCTTACCACTGACAGGATGAGGAGATGGGTAGGGCTCTCTGTAAATAAATTTTTGTTGGTCATTAGGGGAGCTGAGGGTATAAGGTAATGAATAACACGAATGACGTCCGAAAACTCTAGGTCAAGTGAAAACAGAACATACCAACACAAAAATAAGCAAACAAAAATTGAACATTTAACAAATGAGAACATAACAACAAACAAACAAAAACAAAAAAATATCCCCTCGATCTTGGGGGGGGGGGGGTGGGGGTGGGAGTGGTTGATGTGTAGCACCTTGAAAAAACACCCCTTCACATCCGACTGCGTGCCACAATATTTTGGCCCCTTTGAAAAAAAGGTTCATTGCTTGAACACATGGATCTATAGTTATTCCTATCGATATTAAACTAGAGAGATTTTGACTTATCCTACTTAAAGGTATTAATGTCCTTTTTAATCTCATCATGGTCAAGGATTCAACTCAATGAAACCAGTCTGCACGCACAGACTCCGACTTGACACTTTACCAATAATTCTAAAGCAATGAGCAGAGTCTAGCTCTATAAGTCCGTATGCCCTTAGCCTCAGCGACCGACAATGCTTTGTGGCTGCAACTATCATGAAATCTGCCTAGTTTAAGTTTGCAGGAGAACATGTTTGGGGATTTTCCCATATTTTCACGAAATAGGCCCAGGCTGAATGCGAGGTCGGTGTTATTTCCTCTAAAGATCTTTCTAACCTAATCCGGGGGTTAATACTTTTCCTGTTGCTGGCTCACTGTACCTAGCAAGGGCGGCGATTTATTTTCATGACCAGGGGGAGGGGGGGGGGGGGGGGGCGACGACAAAAATGCGAGGGACGAGGGAGCATAGTAAACAAGAGGGGCAAAGGTGATGGAAGTAACTACCCTCTGACAGGTTTTTGATAGCAAAATTTTAGTATAAAAAAAGCAATATACCATTATGACATTTTTTCTTTCGTAAAAAATTAATTTGTTTGCTGTTTTTGCTATTTTTGCTTGTTTCACTTTGCATATCATCTTATGTTAAGGCCTTCTTGCCCATCTGTTATTATTGTTACGTCCTTCACCATTGCAACCACTTCAATAAAATGTTAGTTTTATTTAGGGAAACCTATAATCTACAAGCCGAGCTTTTTAAAAGGGTCCTCACATTTAACTCTGTATAACCTACTATTCAATACAATCACTTTCGACGTGTTTACAAAGAATATATACATGTATAATTTGATACCTTTAGTTTATATTATATTATGTTATAATTTTGTCAATTATGTGAATTATATTTTGTGAAATGTGAAACAAATAAACTCGAAACTTGAAACTTGAAACTTTTTTTTCAAACTTTACTTTTACTTTGCCGGTAACAAGTGTGCAGTCCGAGGGATTATAAATATTAAGTTGGTAATTTTTATTAAGCTTAAAGTATACACTATGTTTACGTGATACTAACATAATTCAGATTTTCTACAATATTTACTTGTACATTTTGAATGATATTATGCGAGGGAGCGTAACGACCGAGCGTGAAGATTTTTGAATGTTTATTAGTCTATACGCTTCACTATTTGGTCCTCCAGTGTTTTGCAGTCTTTGTACAGTATTTGCTATATAATATTTTTTAAGCACTTTTCAAATTTTCAGGGAGGGGGGGGGGGGGCGTGTCCCCACCCTCCGTCCCCCGGGATCGCCGTCCCTGTTAGCTAGGGAGTTACTGTACTACTTACCGCTACTTGCGCCCTTTATATAGCAACAAATGCCTAATCGGTGACCATTGGTCCCCCAATGCCCCCTTTTTCTCATGTTAATTGAGAGTTGATTTGATGAGATAACCACCTGTCAGTGACCTTGCAGGGAGGTCCAATCCCTCCTGGCCAAACTAGTGCATATGGGATTTAAAGGAAATCTAGAACAAAGGTTGAATGCTTTCACTATTCTTCATGTCCATTTATTAGCACAGTTATCAATATTCATTTATTACAAGTAAAACTAACATCTAATTCTAAATGATTCCAGCAATCATTTCATGCATTTAACTTTCATTTTGTTATTTTTTTTTATTTGTTTAAATACCAATTAAGTTGGTACATGTGTTATGTCTCGATCAAAGCGGCAGATCACCTATTTCGCCTCCGTGACAAATTGAAAGGTAAAGTTCAACTATCGTTATCCATCTCGAAAAAATTGATACTAATTCCGGGGGACGTGTTCCTCTTTTTATACACTGTCGCTCATAACGTTGGAATATTTTTTTTTACTCCAATTTATGGAATTATTTTGACAATGATTTCTTCCTAATGCTCGATCTAGATAATAGTATACATTCTCAGAATGTATTGAATAATAATTTTCCGGTGTTTGTTTTGCGTGACTGCTAAAGCATGTGTATGCTAATATGCTTATCAACTAGGGGACCTACGCCCTTAAGTCATAAATGCCAGTAATGAGGATTAATGCCCTACAAAAAGGCACTAATATAGCACATCGACATGGTTTTGATCATGGGGCCTCACAGTTACGATGGCATTGCTTTGCCACAGAACCATGACTGTACGCAGCGGGGGATAGGGTAGGAGGGCAGTTCCCACAAATAAAGAAAAAAGAAAATGCAATGAATTTTCAATAATTCATTGAATTCCCCCCCCCCCCGGTCCCCAACATAAACAAAATATTCTGTGTACCCATGCCTTGAGCCATAATGCAGGGCCGTACAGAGCATTTTTTATGTTGAGGAACGGGGTAAGGAATCGATTGTATCAGTTTTCCCTAATTTTCATCATTAATAATGGTCTGTTTTCACTCAATGTTTCAGATTATCTTTAATCGTACATCTAACATTGAAGTCAATACCTTAGCACCATTTTCCCTCATCCGAACAATATTACAAAGTCCCTTTAATTTTGCTTATTGAATACCAGCCCGGACCGGAGAGCTGCTACCCTTGGAATTTCATCAACATTGAGGAGATTTTGAGGGCGCCTACCTTTCGTTACCTTTGCGATGATGGTCTTGGATGGTGTTCAATAAACACAATAATGCAAAAAATGAACAGAATTTGCTTAAAGGTAAAGACCAGTATTGGAAACGCCCCAATTTCAAAAAATGAAATGGAAGCTCTCATTACCAATCATGTGAAAGAATATGTTTTGACTAATACATGATGATAAAAAATTTGCTTGGAAACCGCCTACTAATTCATATATTTGATAAATTTGTTTCTCTCATGGTCTGTGAGAGATATAGGGTAGTCCCGTATACATCAATCTGTGTATAGTGCTTGTAACTTTACGAAGAATGGGCCAAATTTCTTATCATTTTGATGATTCCAGAACCTTGCAGATGCTAGATGCTAGATGATCAACCTTTTCTGATCGATTCCACAACGTTTCTTTCACAATGCAATCGCATGACCATAACTGGTCTCTACCTTTAAATCCTTCTTCAACCAAATTTGATTCAGTATAAGACGTTCGGTTCCGCAATGGTTCCGTAATGGAGTACCTGGGATTTGTTGGGGAATTCACGGGTCTAAAATCAAGACTACAGAGCGGTCTGAAGGGTACAATTGGGGGGTTTTACCCTCTCGCTTGTTGGCAATGTATCAAAATATCACGTATGAAGAACAGAGTAGGATGAATGGTTATACCAGTTAGGGGCAATGGTCCCAATTCTGGAGGAAAAAAAACCTAAATGTACAGTCATGACAAAACTGCACGCCAAATTTAAAGCTGTATATTTTCTTTAACAATTTACCTTCTGCATTTACGCCCTGCAGATTTGTGAGTTGCCTTAATTTATCAACATAACTTTAATACAAAAAAAATTAGAAATAATTGGACTATATTTTTGTTTCCAACAGAAGTTAAATGGTATTGACTAAGAGTTGTATTTTCTTCAACATCATCCAAACTTATTTATTCTATGTGCCGTACAAAAGCGATTTCTCATCATTTAAAATTATTTCTTCAGTTTTTTTTTACGGACCTTGAGTGATCTGTCCCAATGCCATTTCATCCCTGATAAAGGAAGTCACTACTGCATTGTTTCGTAAGTTCTGGATTGCAAATTGTTCAGGTAATTTTCCTTAGTTGGGGCACAAAGTGTATTAGATTTTGTCTTAAACTGGATAATATTGCGCATGACCCGCAATTAATGGATCAAGGATGTGTCCGTATGAATTTCATTTTATCATCAGTATTATTTAATATTTCTAGCAATGCTACTGCTGTTGTTACTGCTACTACTACTACTACTACTACTACTACTACTACTACTACTACTTCTACTACTACTTCTTCTAATGCTACTACTACTACCATTACTACTACTACTACTACTACAACTATTACTACTACTACTACTACTACTACTACTACTACTACTACTACCATTACTACTACAGCTGCTACTACTACTACTACAACTACTACTACTACTACTACTACAGCTGCTACTATTACCACTACTACTACTACTACTACTACTACTACTACTAGTACAGCTGGTACTATTACTACTACTACTACTACTACTACTACTACTACTACTACTACTACTACTACAGCTGCTACTATTACTACTACTACTACTACTACTACTACTACTACTACTACAGCTGCTACTATTACTACTACTACTACTACTACTAATACTTCTTCTAATGCTACTACTACTACCATTACTACTACTACTACTACTACTACTACTACTACTACTACTATTACTACTACTACTACTACTACTACTACTACTACTACTACATTGTTTCGTAAGTTCTGGATTGCAAATTGTTCAGGTAATTTTCCTTAGTTGGGGCACAAAGTGTATTAGATTTTGTCTTAAACTGGATAATATTGCGCATGACCCGCAATTAATGGATCAAGGATGTGCCCGTATGAATTTCATTTTATCATCAGTATTATTTAATATTTCTAGCAATGCTACTGCTGTTGTTACTGCTACTACTACTACTACTACTACTACTACTACTTCTACTACTACTTCTTCTAATGCTACTAATACTACCATTACTACTACTACTACTACTACTACTTCTTCTTCTAATGCTACTACTACTACTACTACTACTACTACTATTACTACTCCTACAACTACTTCGGACACCATTGGCATTCTAGAGGTTAAAATGCAGAAATATGGAGTTTGATATTTATAATCGTTTCCAAATTAATGAATAAGCCCTCTAAAATCTAAACAAATTTGCCTTTGAAATTACGATCGATTAAGTTAAAATAACCAGTCGACGTAACGGGTTAGTAAAGTTCATACATGTATATAGGGCACTTTTGTTCACACCAATCGGTGATCCTTTTATGAGAAAACAAATCTCAAGATGATCATTTTACTCTATACTGGACATGTTGACATGGTGAGAACATTAAGCTTCGCCCAGCTTATCGTTTTATTTATTCATTGAAAAATGTTGGATTGAGACTTTAATCATCAGCCACTACAATTGACCACTAAGAAAACTTCAGTACCTGGTGTTGTGGGAGGTTTGTACTTTGTCCAATCACATCCCCATCTGAGTAAACGGCCATCCTCCCACTTTGTGGTTAACTTGTGCACGACTTACCGATTTACAATCTGTCACGCAAGGATATACGCCCGTCATCCAATCAGGGACTTCGTCCTTGATCACGTGCGTTGCTATTGTCCATTCAGGATTTAAAACGAGGAGCATTATGACCAATCAGATTTCTCTAACACTGCCACGTGTACGCTTTTCTGTTTTTTTTAATGACAGTTATCGAATGACATAGTTTTGGCTCGGTTCCAGGTTAACCAATTGTAGCTTTTGCAACAATCACCTTGAATATTCATCTTAATTTTCTGACGGGAAAATGACGAGAAAAGAGCATATAAGATCAAGCAACTCACGACTATTCCATTAGCTGCTGGTAGTTGTTCATCTTACGACCATCTGCTTCACTGAATATCTCTCAAGATCTCTTCATCTGTCGGTCATTTCGGACCGTCGCAGACTTAAACTACCGGTGAGTAAATCAGTTCAGTTTAGTTCAATTCATAAAGTTTCATTTCTTCATTATTTGTCAGATTTCCATGAATTTCATAACCTTTTCTGTTTAATCATAATGTAGAGGCTATATTATATCTTTTATCAACGTTTCATGGTCGAGTGGATCGAGGACCCGGCTCTCGATCAGAGGTTCCGAGGTTCGAGCCTCAGGCATGTCCGCCAGCGAGGCATTTTATCTACATCGCTGCCTTTTTTGTTTTACCTTTAGAGGAATAATTGGATGCGAAAAGGTGGGACAGGATTTGTCATGGCAATGGCATACCCCCACTGGGAGTGGAGATGGTGCACACAGTGTGTGTAGGTTTTCACTTCTTCCCTCATCCCCTCTTCATTTCTTATCCCTATTTCCCGTACCATCTACATGTACATATTGTGTTCGTTAATTTCTTGTTGCCCCCTTATGACATCAATGAAACATTTTTGTGGGTTGATAATGTTAACTTAATTCAGAGAACTTGCCCACAACAAGTTTTTGCTTTTAATTAGGTACCGTTTTTCAAGCTCTATTCTCACATAATAATAATAATAATAATAATAATAATATGCTTATTTATAAAGTGCATTGTGCTATTTTTGAGGATACAGAAGTGGATTTTGTCAAGTGAATCCTGAACATCTTGTTTTGTAGTGATTTGGAAATGAAATAAACGAAACGAAATATAAAAATTTTGTTCATATTTGGGCAAGTGTCAGCCAATACTTGGGTAAGCATTAATCAATAATGGGTGCAGATTCTGGCAATATCATACAGCCAATACGCATAATATCACGCTCAATAATCATTTTCTGTAATATTTAAATAACATGTATTCGATTATTTTGGCCTCCTTCTCTCTATCTGTCTCTCTCTCTCAACCTATCTTTCCCTTCTCCCTCGTCCTTCTCTCTCCTGTTTTACTTTCTCTATGCTATGCCTCTCTCTTCCTTTCCCTCCTCCATCTCTCTCTCTCTCTCTTTCCCTCTCTCCTTTTCTCTCTATCTCTTTCCCTCCCTTTCTCTCTATCTCTCTCTCTCTGACTCCCCCTCTCTCTCTTTCTCTCTCTCTCTCTCTCTCTGTATCTCTCTTCATGGCAGAGTAGAAATGGGTCGTTTCACAGCGGTCGCACTTCTCCTTGCTCAGCTGATTGCCATCTCACTTGCGTGTATCAGCTCTAGTTCTGGTCGCCCCGGTGGCGTAGATCTATCCGACAACACGGAGTTCTACCCAGAATACGACAAGTCACGCGGCTTCATTGGTCTCGGGCTTGAACACCGGTACGTCACGTGACACATTTTACCTGTCTTCTGTTCCTGACCCCCCCTCTCTCTCTCTCTCTCTCTCTCTCTCCCTCTCTCACTTTCCGTTTCTTCCTCCCTTCCTTATTCCAATTAAGTATCATAATTATTTATTTTATCACTCATAGTGTGCCGCACTTCTCATCTTATGCTTTTCCCCAACAGCCCAACCTTCTCATCGCTCACACCCTTCCACTAACCATTTACTAAAATTGGGTTTCCACATTCCCCCCCCCCCCCTGTTCCTCTTTCGTTTGATTCATTGCAAATTTCAAACTGACTAATCAGACCTCCATTCCCCAAAAAGGAACAGCCACATCTTTAAAATTGGAAAAAATAGCTCATCTCAACAACTTTTCATTGCTTACATTAATTGTCTATAGTATTGACGTCTCGTAGTTCTTCTTTCGCTAAATTTTGTAATGTTTGGTTTCTTTTGAAATTAAAATGGAAGTAATTTGAATCCATACAAGATTTATGCTAGTGCCCTTCCTACAGATGTTAATAGTAAATGCGTTAGAGGCAGTAGCCCTCATTGCATTTTGCACATCCTCCCCAATTTCGATGAAATTCCATGTGTGCAAGCTTTTTCGCATGAGGATAATCCTGCGCAAATTGTTTAGATCAAATGAACAAATAGGTTGGGGATAAGAAGTGAAGATATTTTCTCGAATCAAAGAAAATAAGGAAAATCTATTTCTTTCTTATTTCAAAACTACTGGTCTGTTTGCTCTCAAATTTGATCGGGGTCATTCTAATGCCAAAGATGTTTTTTTTTGTTATTGAAATTCCTCAAAATCGGAGAGGTTGCGCAAATGAGGGCTATTAACTTTAAGTCCCAGTTTTATATCCGATTTATTAAAAGTTATCATGGGTATCGTTTTAGACCATTTTCCAAAACTAATTTTTTTTCCTTCTTGATATATGCGATATTAACTTTTTTGATAGTAATGAGGTATTTTTGTTTATAAAATCAGAGAATTTAAAAGTTTAGGCCAGAACAAAATGTAATAAGGATGTCGATGATTTCTTTATTGAAAGAGTAACACAAAACAGTACATTCGTGTACAAATAACTTGCACATGTAGATTAATCATTTGCCAAAGGTTATCTTATTATACATCTCTGGTATCGTTGTTGTAGGGGTTGGGGCTGTTGTTGATTATGATGATAATGATTTCGATAATGATGGTGGCGATGATGATGAGGATTACGACTACGATGTCTCATTTTAAGCCTGTTATATTCGCTTTTAATATCCCATCTTTTCCACCATTTCTTGTTCTTTTTTGGAATTAATAGCCCTAGCCATGACGTGGACATTAACGTGAGACCCAGAGTCGATATCAGCGATGTTCTGGACGGAAGATTTCGACCACACGGCGATGTTGAACTGCAGTACCGGTTCGTGTTTTCTGTTATGGTTGTTTTTGTTGTTGCTCATTTTCTTTATTATCAAAAGCACAAGTTTAAATTAATGAATATACCGCACTGACTGATATATCATCAAAAGTGTATTTACCTCAGTATGTGCATGTTAGAAAGTCATTATTTATTAAAGATGTTCATGCTTGGGTAAATAGAGGGCAGCACACGGACACCGCTATAATCTCCCGAATGAAACTCTGTGTACATCGGAGCGGTTTCGGAGTACTAGCGCGTAATACCATATAATAATCGTACATAATACAGTCATAGAAAGTCTGCATGAATATTTGATGTCATAGAAAGTCTGCATGAACATTTGCAGTGTACTTACGAGTGTGCATTGCGAGCAGATGCCTTGCAAATTCTGCGTCACTTTGCTTGCTGCTCCTGGTGCTATTACTGAAGAAAGTGTTAATCTGCCTCCTCTATTCGTCATGTACATCGTACAGGTCGATCCGATGATGTGGTCTATATGCTGATGTTGCTTTTTACCCCTTTCTCGCCTTCCTCCCCTCCATTTTGTCTCAGTTTTCTGACAATTCGCTCGTGATTTGACTTCGCTTTTTGTTAACGTTTTTGCAAAGTGAAATATCATGTACGCGTTCATTGCATGCTCGCTAAACATGGTCTAACAACGCCCGGATAATTACCATAATACATAAAATAATCTTCAAATTTCCATCAAATATCAAATAAAACTTGCAAGATTAAATTGTAAACAAATATATTTCACAAAACAATTATCATGAACATTTTCAAATGTATTTAATTAATCACATATCAATAAATTTGATATTTTAAAACTTAATAACGAACTGTCAATCGAAACTCGGGATAAATCACGCACGCATGACCAGACTCGGTTTTTCGCGAGGTAGGCAAGTTGGCAATCATTACACAACATTGACCCAATGGGTATTACGCTCCCGTGCGTAAAATGTTCGCAAGAAGGTATAGGTATCGCACGTCCGTGTGCTGCCCTCTATAAACAGACACATGAGCATATGTGCTGCGTCATGGGTTCTCGAATGAGACTACAGTGGGTAGCGCCATGACAGTTAACTTACACAGATGTGCGGTGGGTGAGTGACGCTAGTCACGATCCATTAATGACACCCCCCCCCTTATTTTTTTTTAATGTTTATCTTTTTTTGGAACCCCCCCCCCCCCTTTATTTTTAATGAAAATAATAACAAAATCCCCCCCCCAAAATCCCCCCAACGGAACGGAATGTCGATCGGTCCACTTTTCAAATTTCGGGACCCCCCCCCCCCCTAAAAAAAAAAAAAAAAAATTTCCTCTTACCCCCCCCCCCCCCCCCCCCCCCCCCCCCCGCTTATTCAGCGGCTGGATCAGTCGTTGAGAAATTTTTGGCCCGATTTCAAAATGTTAACCCCCCCCCCCCCCCTCCTTGGAAAATCCTGCGTACGCCACTGCCCGTACAATTAACTGGTAAAGCGTTTATAAAGCGACATATTATTGCAAGTAATTACCTTAGTGGTGCACGGGCCTTTTTGTTTTGCTATGTGTTGAATTTTTGTTGAATTTTGTTTCTTTTCTTTCTGCCCCATAATGTATCAGCACAAGATTATGTAATAATTTTCTGTAAAATATGTTGATTAGGATACGCGTATGAAATAAACATACGTACTTGCATCATTTCAGTGATGATAAACTGCAGTTACAAAGAGATTGATGGGAACATTTACGTTAGAAGCAGTGTTTCTCAGTAGCTATATACCAATTCAATTCCAGATGTCTAAAAAGTCGTATGGGTCACATCTACGCCAGGCCGGAGAGGGGGGGGGGGGGTAGGTTGTCCTCTATTGCTTGAATGTCCACAATATCAATGCCCGTATAGTGGTTGTTGCTTGTCCAAATAAATGCTGAAAAAGAAATTAATTTAAAGAAAAGAATTTAAAGAACTTGTCAATAATTGCTGAAATTATAATAATGTTTCATTTGGAATATTATACAAACAGTTTCTTTAGCTCGTATCATTTGTTATGTAATGTTGTTGTACTTTTATTAACTCAATTCAAATTTCAGCCTGATTTGTGTTTCATAGAGCAAAAATGTGTTCAGAATAGTTAACCCTTCGTACTGAATACGAACATTCAAGAAAAAAAATTGAACAAGGTGATTAGTATTAAAAGTTTCTTTGCCTGTATCATAAGTTTATTGGCAAATAGTGTACTATTTTATTTACTCTAATGTTTTGTGGATCTACTCAAACTTCTTTCAAATCTCTCCAATCCCCATCTCTTTATCACTCCCTCTTCCCCTTCTCCCTCTCTCTTTCTCCCTCTCTCTCTCTCTCTCTCTTTCTCTTTCTTAAACATTATCATAACTATACAGGCCGAATGAAAACACCAAGGTGGACGTTAAGGTCGGCTTGGATCCAAATGGTGAGCCACGCGTGAACGCTGGATTCACTGTCCGGTAAGTTATTGGCTTTTCTAACATCTTTTTTTTTTGGTGGTACTAAGGCCTCTCTTAGCACCACCTAAAGCCCCGAACTATTCGCTTGGCCCTGCTCACATTCACATCTCTCGTGAACCGATATCGGTGTTTAAAAACAAAATAGATATAGATGGAGGGGGAGGGGTTGTACATCCCCATGAACTAATGTATGCTTACTCTTTGTTATTATAAAAAACAATATTAATTTGAGCTACGTATGGAGAAACACTGGACAAAAAAATCAACATGATTATTAATAATAATATAATTAAGTTGTGGCAAACTTATTTATTATCACAGCTCAAACCGTTGAGATACTTTTTTTCTTCTTTTTTCTGCAAAAAATTAGCTTCAGGCGCAGCATCGAAAATGATACCTTGGTCAATATCGACATCAGCGGGAAACTCTTCGAAGTACTCGACCTCAACGGTGACGACCAGCTTGATGTTAAAGAATGGTTCGATGACGGAGGTAAAGTCAGACCATTTGCTGACATGATCGGTGATCACGACTATAACTGTAAGTGAAAGATATTATTTTCTCAATTTAATGAATGACGCAGTTCTGACTCTCCACTGAAAACATTGTTTTCGGGAGAGGGGTAGAGACAGAGATAATGAGATAGCGAGATATATATATATATATATATATACATATATACAATTGATACATGCAGAGGGATATGGAGTGGAAGATGTGAAAATTCGTAGACGAAATAAAACGCCCCATCTGTATTTGTGCTCTGTAAAGTAATTTCGAATAGAGGGTTTGATTACATTTTGGTGCCTCTAGCTAGATCGTTGTTAGATAGTGGACATATCAAATAGAGGTAATCAACGTCATCAGTTATACCATTTCTTTCTCACTTACTATTTTCGTTCGCACCATTCGCAGGCTCTTTTCTTTTTACACTTGTTTCTTGTTCCATCTTTTCTCGCCATGCATCCTCGCAGCTGATGAGATGATCTCGCTTGAAGAGTTCCTCGCCATTCCTGTCGATCCTGCTCTCATCGTGGCCATCGACCAGATTATGAGGAGCGACCAAGACTGAATCCAGCTCTAGATCATCCTTATTACAAGGACGGGCATTTCTAATCTGTGCGTAGTCAGTTTGTGCGTTGCCGTGCGTTGTAGAACAAGGGTGGGGCTTATGGGATGGGCCGTAGAAATAATATAACATGGCTATCGATGGGAAGAATTAAAGTCAGATGTGATTCAAATCAATGAAGAGAACAATATCTTCTTCTTGATGTCGTTCCTGAATGACTTTTGTAGAAATTGGATATCTCTTTTTGAGTCATACGATTTTAATGACTATTTTATTTCAGAGGGCAGGGGGGGGGGGGGGTATGCGGGTCTAACCCTAAATTGCGGCCATTTTTATTGTAACAAATGTAATTTCATACACAGATTTGCATTTTATATAAGGTCATGATTGAAATTAATAAACTTTGGAATATCATTTACGTACGGTATGTGTCTTTAATCATTCTGCATTAAGTAAAATACTCTCGAGAGGTGTGTTTGTGTGTGGATGTGACTGCGCGTGTGTGCCTGTGCACGTGTGCGTGTGCTTGAGTATCTATGTGATAACGTTCGTGATAACGGTTGGGTATCGTTCACTTTATCAAACAGATTATCACATTGATTAGAAATCTCCCATTCAATGGAATAATGTTGCTAAACAAGCCATTATCTGTTTTCAGTTCTTGATGAAATCAATTGGATATTTTTCTTAGCGTGTGTGTGGGCATGTGTGTGAGAAAATGTTCGTTGTGTATGAGTGTGAGTGGGTGTTGTTTTTCTTATCAAACAAAATGACACATATTCATTTTTGCGAAGTGTAGGTAGGTGTGTAGGTGTATGATTGTGCAGGTGTGCGTGCGTTTGTATATGTGGGTGGTGTGTCGATGTTTATCATGCTTATTATACAAACTTTCATCTATTTAGATTTTTAGTCTGTGTGTTAGTGTGTGTATGACTGTGTGTGCGTGAGTGGGTGTGTATTCTTATCAAACAGACTACTTATCGAAGAAAATTCCATTGACTCAGTTTTTTTAGCTCATATGTCTGTGTGTGTAAATGTGCGCGTGCGTGATTTTATAAGTGTGGGTGATTGGGTGTTGTTAAATCACACATTCGTTGAATCATCTTTTAGTCACATGAGTGTGCGTGTTTTGGGGATCGTTGGTGTAAGGGACATAGCGGGTGTTAAATATTCACTTTATCAAACAGACTTTCACATTGATTATAATTTTCCCATTAAACGGCATAATATTAAATTTACACTTACATGTACTTGTGGGCAACTTTACAGCCCCACTGCACTGCTTATAGCTACTTGCGCCCTCTACAAAGCAAACAATGCATAATCGGTGACCATTGGTCCCCATGATCCTCTTTTTCTTATGTTAATTGAGAGCTGATGTGATGAGATAACCACCTGTCAGTGACCATGCTGAGAGGTCTAATCCCTCCTGGCCGAACTAGTGCCGTGGGGCTTGAACATGTTGCTGATTCACTCTGCAGCGGCACGTTCTGCATCTTTTGTTTTCCTTTCCTCACAATATTAACATACGCTATAAGTCACAGTGATTTAGTAAAACTTATAAAAACATATAATAACACGAACATATTCACAGAGTAAATAATGCTTGGTATATTGTATTCATATGTTAATAATTTATTTTGAGATATGTTTTTTGGTGCGGTGTAATGACACAGCTTAGCCGGGCGATCCTGGGAAATTATTTTTGTCATGTTTTAACGTACGCTATTATTAATTGTCATTATATTCGGCAAATGAAAAGAAAATAAAATCAAGTCAAAAACATAATATATTAGATATCACACTACTACCAACATAAAAAATATACAACTATTTACAGTATATGATTATTTAATAAGAACATACATGTAATAATAATAATAATAATAGCTCGTTCTAATATAGGGCTTTTCTTAAGCCCAATGTTGACCCAATATTCACTAGGGTATGTACATCTAGCTTTATAAATCAATGAAAGTTCATTGTTTAATGACATCAAGTACATATTAGAATCAGCGGACCTTGTGATCGATATCCGGCGACGGAACCACTCGAACACTCGACCACGACACAATAAGACACTAATTTTAGGTATTACATTAGTACTTTGCCATAGGACATGCAGGATATTAGGTAATCACATTATTTTACTAGAGGCATACATTTACGCTCCTACCCCATGGGCCGCATAAATACAATTAGAGAAATAAAGCCGAGCAATTTGGAGCGTACAACAGGAGCCACGTTCTTCTTCATGTTCTAGCAAACAAATGCTTCCCCATGTCGAACGATTGCTTGCTTTGATACATTGGAACTGCTTTCTTTATCTAGCATTTACTTGGTTTTCTTGCTAGCTTGGCCCTTTATTAACTTTTAAGATCAGGCTTCTTTTTAATCTTGATTTTTTTTTTAAACTGCATTTTAAGATTATTTGATAGCTTATACAGTTACATTATCACAAAAAGGAATCGCAATTTTCTTTGCCAATTTTTATCAGCTGTTTGTTCATGTAAAATGACTGTACGAACAACTTGGAATATTGTTCGAGGTCCCCATATGTTTGTCTCCTGGTACATGATGAATAGTTCCCATTGGCAAAATCTATTGCTTTGACTAATTGTTCTTACTTCTCTTACAAATGATTGATCGACATATATTTACAAAAGTAATTGAGAATCTTTGATGAATTGGCATCCAAAAAAGAGAATGAACATGTCAAACAAATATTGCCATTAATCGTGAATGATCTACCTAGAATCAAGTCAAATGAATCTTTTCTTATCACTTACAACCTGTTTTGTCGTGTTCAATCACGTCAATATTGACGATGAGAAGGTTCTGTTATACCTGGTGGCAATTAAAGGTGACTGACTGTGGATGCATAGCACTCATTGACAAAAATGACAGAAATTCTGAAATATTGAATGTATTAGACAAAGTTTGAAAGAATGAAATTAGATATATCGTACACATAGAAGACAAGTTTAGATATACTTACGAAACAAAAAATATTTATTCCAATATATACTTTTTTCTCGAGAAAAACCATTGATCAGCCAATTTGTAACAGTAGTTTTCAAAAATCAAAATGAATATTTGATGAACATGTTTGGTTCATTTTGATCGTAGCAATGGGAACACAAAACAATGCTATTTAATTCCGTAAATATTATTTTTAAGAAGAGAAAGTTTGATCGTGAAAAATAAGACCCCCGTCCTCAATTAGTCTCTTACACATTTTACCCTTACACAAACTAGGTTTGTCCATTTACTAACATATTTATGATAAAGTTGACGGTCAGTGCTCCATAAATCACAGGTTACTTTATTCTGGGCTTAGACCTAGACAAAAATTAGTACGCTGTTATAAATACCTTCCGATATCAGGCAATGGACAACAAGGCTAGGGCTGTCAACTTGCACTCGTCAACAAAAGTCGTAAGAAAGCGCAGTTAGTTTTTGAAGCAAAAGATTGATCGAAAGCTTTCTCTGGCTGCACGTCGATAGGCTGCATTGGTCCGAGCAAATATGAACGCATTGCTCCAGGAATTCACAAGCGTTAACATTGTCAGAAGAGCATCAGCAGTCTTTGACAGGGGGCTACTGATTGCAATGGTAAGGAATAATCGTACAATGGTGGGCACCCAGGAGATCAAATTCACTACACTGATGAACAAGACAGTCTTGACCCCTTTGAGTTCAACTCTGCGATGTCCCGCGTCGTTCTCGCCAGCAAAACGAGGCACTGCTAAGGCGGCGATGGCTCGGGCTTGCCGAGTAGCTATGCCCATGGATATTAAGTTCAACGTTATACCAGTAAGAACGGGCACCAAGGATAGGGAATAGAGCGTGGCGACGATTGCTTTTTCCGAAGAAGTAAAATTCACACTCAATACAGTTCCATTCTGGCACGTGGAGGTGAGACGATATATCTTCTCCATGGGAGTTCCTGGTATATAACATAAGAGCATAAATAATAAGGGGAAGCCTGTTGCTAAAGCGAGACAACAAACGGCAGAACGAATGTTAACGATTGATGGATACCGTAGCGGTTTGCTTATCGCGATATATCTGTCGATATTGAGACACGATATTGTGATGGCAGAGAATAGAAATCCTAAGTAAAATGTCCAGGATAGGAATCTGTACACTTGTGAGCGATGGCAGTCACTTTCCACAATGTAGAGAATGTAGCAACTGCATCCGGAGAGGCCACCTATTAGATCTACCACTCCAATATATCGATAGAGGAATCGTGGGACTTCTTCAAAGACACTCCAATGTCTTCGAAGGATAACTAAAGAGCAGACATTTGTCGATATCACGAGAAATCCGATGAAAACAAAAACAAAGCACAGACAAATATCGACACTTAGCATTGTTGATGGTTGTCAAGAGACGATCAGTAAGCATGAAGACTTGAACATCAGAAAGGGATCAACCGAAAGGACACATACATGTAATCAACATGTTTTTATGTCCGCTGTTAAAAATTCAGTCCTTCCCATTCAGCAACTACACAGATAAGTGATAAAGCCTTGGCTATTACCAGCGACCAGACTTACTTTCCTCAGCGAGGCAATTAGTGTGAATAGCACGCCTTTTAAAGCCTCATTCGAGTGACTGATTTGACAGTTCTTAGCTGACTATGATCAAATAATCTGAAAGCTATAATATCACGGATGCTATGTTTGACACTTGTATGCAAACCGAATTGGGTCGTTGAGGCCTCGTAGTAATTAAAGAGAAGGTTATCAATTCTTGCTTTAAGTAGTCACGATACTACTCAAATAATGATTTCTCGTACCCTGGTGACTCTACGAGACCGGTAGTAGACCGAGCGAAAAAATAGATCTCCATTTCATGACAAAGAATCGGTTGGTTTTAAGTCGGTTTGGCGGTGCAACTAAGCTATCAAATAACAAAATCTAGACCAGAAAACGAAAAAAGTAATTCGTAACGACTTTTGTTTCTTTTTCATTTTTCGACTTGGCACTAACTATGTTAATTTGGAACTTTGTAATAAATTTAAATGTATTACTTACATAATGACATTACTACATATATATAGTATTGAACAACGTGTGTTGTCCATTACTTACAGTGTTTTGTATCAACAGTTAAAGCCCAAGTCCACTCCAAAAATAACTTACTTTCAATAGAAGCAGAAATTCAGACTAACCAATCAAAAAAGTCTGAGCACAATCGGATAACTAATAAGAAAGTTATGAATTTTTAATGACACTAAAAACTTCGAAAATCACTAGACAAATTGGCAACTCACTCATGAGTCTGTGACGGCAAGTCCTTACTATCCACTAATTGTTCTCTTTATATTGATGATATAAATTTCCCTTTTTCTCCTAAAGAATCGTATTTCTTCACACCAGCATCCAAGTTAGATTAATAGTAATATCTTTTTGTGTGGATGCACTAATATAGAGTAATTTTGTTCAAATTAAATCATGAAAAATGTGAATTTTTGATAAACTTTTTATATAAAATCTATAATTATGAATATACAATATTCAGAAAAAAGTATAAATTCTTCAAAGTTCATAAAAGATTTTGTGAAATGTCATGCACGCAATATGATACAAATCATATAACCTGGGCAAAGGCATGGGGAAATCACATTTTGGGGAATAAAAAGGGAAATTAATGGGTGTCACAATGTGACTGGGATTTCTTTTTTAGACAGAGAATGTAATGGACAGGTGTTAGATGAATAGATGTTGTTGGTAGCAATTTACTAGGTCAACTAACTTGGATTTACTAGGTCAACTAACTTGGGTCTCTAGTAGAGCAGGTGTCTGTCTTTGTCTGTGTGTGGGGAAAGAATGAGGAGAATGTTAATAGGAAAGTTTTGTATAGAGGATTCAGTAAAAGGAATTTGGATGGACAGTTTTGGCATGAGAGGAATACAAAGAATGTTAAAGAGGTTACTATTGAGAGAGCCAACGTGGATTAGAGATTTAGGGTAGTTTAATCAGATTGCACATGAAATCTCGAGAGGAGCAGACCTTTCAGAATTTGGTCTGATTTTGGGAGTAAATGAGGGGTGTTGGCCACGAAGGTAAATGTTACAGCCACAGGCTATAAGCATGCTGTTGCTGGCATAGACTTTCCCTATACTATGGGACCAGGCAAGAACCAGGCAGCACAGGCCGACGTGGTAGAAGCCTCATCAGCCCTCGCCTCAACTTGAATCATCATTTGAACATCTGAACTGTAAGTTACAGAAATAAATGTATTACCTTATTTGTAATTATCTGGAAGGAAGGTTAATTTCATACATTTCATAAAGAGAAAGATATTTTCTATGTACTGCGAGATAATGGATTTTTGTGTTGTATCTTGCTTGTTGAATAAGGAAGACTAAAGCCCCAGTCCCATATAAAGCCGGACCAGCACGGACGAGCACGGACCACTCCGGACCATCCCGGACCATGGTCTGGGGTGATCCGGGATGGTCCGGGATGTTTTGTTCAAAAAAGTGTGATGCTTTAAAAGCTACAGTCCCATATACGTCCCGGACCGTCCCGGACCATCCCGGACCCCATCCGGGGTGATCCGGGATTCGGTCCGTGTTGACACCGTGTTGGCACCGGGGTGGTCCTGGATGGTCCTGGATGGTCCTGGATGGTCCTGGGTGGTCAATAACTCACTCCCGGACTGCCACGGATCAACACGGACCGCCCCGGCGCCACTACGGATGACCCCGGACCCAGCACGGTGGCTACACGGATCACCCCGGATCAAACTATTGTCCCGGACCGTCCCGGACCACCCCGGCAGTTTTTGACCGTCAAAAACATCCGGGGTCGACTCCCGGACCGCCCAGGACCATCCAGGACCATCCAGGACCATCCAGGACCATCCAGGACCATCCAGGACCACCCCGGTACCAACACGGTGTCAACACGGACCGAATCCCGGATCACCCCGGATGGGGTCCGGGATGGTCCGGGACGGTCCGGGACGTATATGGGACTGTAGCTTTAACCTTGATTATTTTGTTTGCTTAGAATATATGAGGTTTAAGAAATTGTATTGCACTGAAAAGTTATACATGTATAACTATATGTAAAGACATAGGTGTTATTCTATAATTTCTAGGTGAAAGATACCGTACATGGTCATTTATAAATGTCGCCTATTTTAGTGGTTTATGTCAGTGAAGCTAAGCTCTAGAGATTGTTAATGATTGTTGTAAATTGTTAGGATTTACATCGCTATAGCTATCGTGTTTATTTTTGTAGATGGTTGGCTATTTGGTTTCCATTTAATTCTTTTAGGGACAAGCTGGGCTCGTAGCCATAACCCTAGGCACCATCAGTGAATGGACATGTGTTCGTAGTCGACACGCTCAGGCAACCTACTCGCGTCGAGTCGTTGAGTCAACGCCCAGTGCTGTCGTACACCGGTCAGGCTTAGCAGGTCATGCATCATATCGCACCGGGTTACTACATACACCAGAGTATTTCGTTCCGCCTATTCAGAAACAGGAAGAGGTGGTATTTACGAACTCTAAATCGGAACTCTTTAACCCACAACAGTATACTTTTTATATAAAGACCGGGCTAGAGACGGTGGGTGATTAACTGTATGTTATACCTCGAAGGATGACCTGGTCATCAGGTAATCTATTTTCCTTTGGAAATATGGAGAATTATATTGTGATATAATTGAGTACCGATAAGACGACATAAACAGTGATAGGATATACTCCTATCTAAGTTCACAGTGATTCTGAAACATTTTATTTTTGTCAACTATTTGCATGTTTAATTATATTGAGCCGATGGCTCTTAAATAAACTGTTTGTACCCTATATTCTTACTCTTGAAATTGCTTGATTTTCTTGTGATACATACTCATTTCATCAGAACCTAATTTATCGTCAGACCATAATAATTTTCAGTATTTAAATCTGACAATGGGATTAAACCATATAGAGCAATTGGTAAATAGTGAGGACATGACGTCACAAACTAATAACCATCTTGGCAATTTTTTGTTGTGATTGTCATTGTTCCGTAGTTTTACACACTTTTTCAAAAATTCATAACTTTCTTATTAGTCATCCGAATATGCTCAAACTTTTTTTGATTGGTTTGTCTGATTTTTCTGCTTTTATTGAAAGTAATTTACTTTTCGAGTGGACTTGTCCTTTAAGGTCCTTTATGTTAAGAGAAAATGGACGCAAACATGCACTTACAATATTCAACGACATTTCATGTAAGACAAAAAGTAAATTACAGTCTTGTCAAGAAAACGGTCTCTTTAGTAAACTTGTCTTCGGAAACTAGCTAACGAGCTAAATCCAGCGACAGTAGACAGAAGAATGGTCTTGGCTGCACGACGATGAAGAACATTCGTGCGAGCAAATACCAATGCGTTGCTCCAGAAATTCACTAGACCCAGCCTTCCCATGAGAAAGTTTGGTAGTCCTGGTGGAAAGTTCATGCCGATATACAGTATATGGCCGAATTAAAGAACGTTGCAATGTTCTGAAATAAAGATATTACTTGAATTGCGCCGATGAGCAAGATGGTTTTATCTCCTTTCATCTTGCTCTGTTTTCTCCCGCGTTGCACCTTTCTCAAAGAGTAATATTATCTATTTTTCAGGCGTAATGCTGCATAATATCATGTTGGGACTGCATGGACCTCGCATATCGGAATAGTTGAAGTTGTCGTACATGAAAAGGGGCACTTACTAGAGATTGAAAAAGGCACTGATGACAATGGAAAATGGACACTTATTGCAAAGAAAAATTGGAACTTGTCCAAGGAAAAGGGGCTCGTTTAAAAATAAAAGGCCCATTTATCATAGCTGAAAAGTAATCGGGGCACTGTGCAAAGTAAAATAGGCCGTTACCTATTTAAAAAGGGGGCAATTCTTAAGAAGTTACGGGGCCACTTTTGTTGTTCATGAAAAAGTGGGAGCACTGTGCCCCCTGCCCCTCTGAAACCCCTGAAAATGTTTTATTCTTTTTGTTTGTATAAACGAATCCAAAAATGATTACAAAAATGTAACATGCCAAATGAAACGATGTATTATACAACATGTGCAATATGAAAATAAACTGAAACTGAAACTGAAACTGAAATTAATGAAAATTGTAAACATTGAATGTATTGGACAAAGTTTGAAAGTATGACATTATATTTATATCGTACACATAGTAAACAAGTTCAGAAATACTTACGAAACATAAAATATTCATTTTAATATATACTTTAAGTCACATTTTTTTCTTCAAGAAAGACCTTTGATCGGCCAATTTGTAGCAGTATTTTTCGAAAATCAAAATGAATATTTGAAGAACATGTTTGGTTTATTCTGTTCCTAGCAATGGAAACATAAAAAAATGATATATAATTCAGTATTAAATGCCTTTTTCTATGTAAGATTTTTTTTTCAGAGGAAAAAATTTCAACGTGAAAAATTAGAACTCCCCCCATTAGTCTCTAACACACTTTACCCTTAAAATACCCCTTTCGTTTCTTCATATAATGGTGAGGTTGACACTTAGTGCCTAATAAATCAGGGGATATTTAAGTCCGGGCTTAGACCTAGACAAAAGTTAGTACGCTTTTATGAATACCGTCCACTACCTATCAATGGACAGTAAGGCAGGGCTGGCGACCACTATCATGTGTCACCAAAATATGAAAGAAATCGCAGTTAGTTTTGGGAGCAAAAGATTGATCGAAAGCAGTTTCTGGCTGCACGGCGATAGGCTGCGTTGGTCCGAGCAAATATAAACGCATTGCTCCAGGAATTCACAAGTGTTAACGTCGTCAGAAGAAAGTCAGCAGTACTTGATATAGAGTGTATATTCGACATCGTAAGGAACATACGTACAAAGGTAGGCACCCAGGAAATCAAATTCACTACGCTGATGAACAAGACAGTCTTGACCCCTTTGAGTTCGACTCTGCGATGTCCCGCGTCGTTCTCGCCAGCCAAACGAGGCACTGCTACGGCGGCGATGGCTCTGGCTTGCCGAGTAGCTATGCCCATGGATATTAAGTTCAACGTTATACCAGTACATATGGGCACCATGGATAGGGAATAGAGCGTGGTGATGGTTACTTTTTCCGAAGAAGTAAAATTTACAATCAATACCGTTCCATTCTGGCACATGTAATCGTGATCAGACAACTTATAAACGGGAGATCCTGGTATATAGCCTATGATCATAAATAATAAGGGGAACACTGTTGCTAAAGCGAGACAACATAAGGCAGAACGAATGTTAACGATTGAGGGATACCGTAGCGGTTTGCTTATCGCGATGTATCTGTCGATATTGAGACACGATATTGTGATGGCAGAGAATATAAATCCTAAGTAATATGTCCATGCCAGGAATCTGTACTCTTGTGAACGATGGCAGTCACTTTCCACAATGTAGAGAATGTAGTAAACGCACCCTGAGAGGCCACCTATAAGATCTACCACTCCAATACATTGATATAGAAATCGTGGGACTTCTTCAAAGACACTCCAATGTTTTCGAAGGATAACTAAAGAGGAGACATTTGTAGCTATCACGAGAAATCCAATGAAAACAAAAACAAAGCACAGAAAAATATCGACACTAAGCATTATCGATGATTGTCAAGAGACGATTAGTAAGTATGACGACTTAAGCATCAAGAGAGGATCGACCGACGGGACAGAAAAATGTAATCGATATAGTTTTCATGTCCGCTGTTAAAATTCCGTTACTTCACACTCAGCAACTACATAGAGAGTGATGAAATATTGGCTTTTATCAGCAACCAGACTTACTTTCCTTAGCGTTGCAATTAGTGTGAATAGAATGCGCCTCGTTTGGCTGATGTGACAGTTCTTCGCTGACAATAATTGAATAATCTGACGGCTTTAATGACCCCGATTCTATGTTTGATGTTTGTATGAAGACCGAAAATAGGTCGCCGAGGCCTCGTGGTAATTAAACTGGAGGTTAACAAATCCTTGCTTTAAGTAGTCAAGATATTACTGAAATAATGGTTTCTATTATCCTAGTGACATTACGAGACCGGCAGTAGACAGAGCGAAAAACTTGATTATCCCCAATTCATGGCCAAAATTCGGTCGGTTTGAAGTCGGTCTAGCTGTGCGAGTAAGCTATCAATTAACAAGATCTAGACAAGTATACAAAATAGGTTATTCATAACGACCTTTGTTTCGTTTTCATTTTTCGTTTTGGCGCTTAATATTTAATATTGCTGAACTTTGTAATAAATTCAACTGTATTACTTTCATTATGACATTATGGCATTATGACTAACTTATATATATATATATATATATATATATATATATATATATATATATATAGAGTATTGAACAACATGAATGAATTCTTCATTACTTTTAAACAGTTAAAGTCCCTTGTCATCGGAAAACGCGCGCAAACATGCACTCACAATGTGTAAGGGCATTTCATGTAAGGCAAACCTTAAAACTACAGTCTTGTTAGGAGTACGGTCCCTTTAGTGTACTTGTCCTCGGAAATTAGCTAACGAGTTATATCTAGCGACAATCGACCAAAGACTGCTCTTGGCTGCACGACGATAAAGAACATGTAGCAGTCCACCATGTAGACGTACACATCTAAAAGTCCTCATTGATACCGAATGCAACACTATCCAATTAAAATGAGATATTGCAATTAATAAAACCATTTCGATATTACACGTTTGTTAGTCAACGAAAAAGTAGAAAATTGTTAGGCCTCGTAATGCTTTTACCCGTGTCTCTCTTTGTGTCAGGTTTCATTTCAAAATCATCAATGCACAAATTAGCCAGTTTCTCATCTTCTGGCCTCGTTGGGGGATGGGGGGATACTTAATATAGTTTTTCTGACCAGCTATTAATTATTGTTGAAAGTAATATCTTGATATCACCCGTGTGCCTAGGGATGATTTTGAATCTGTTAACATCATTCCCGCAGCGCAACAAGTATTGTGTGTGCGTGGGGAAAACAGGATCAACAACTCATCTACGAAGTTGCTGCATGGGAGGGAAGTAGATGTTAACAGTGGACATACGAATACATTTATTATATATCTCTATCCCATCGGTCGATCCCTTCTTGATGTTCAAGTCTTCATCAACAACTTAAAGTATTATCGTCTCTTAACCTTACAATGGTATGGAAAAGATATTTCAGACTTTATTTTCAGAACGCACGACGTATATAGAGCTGTTATTTTTAAAATACGTGTGCAGAAACCATTATTTTCGTAGCAAAAAAGATTACATGCTGTGAAGCTAAGTCTAGGTGTTCTGAACCGAAACCATACTATTTGACAATCATCAACACTGCTTAGTGGCGATAGCTTTCTGAGCTTTGTTTTTGTTTTAATCGGATTTCTCGTGATATCTACAAATGTCTGTTTTTTAGTTATCCTTCGAAAAACTTTGGAGTGTCTTTGAAGAAGTCCCACGATTTCTCCATCAATGTATTGGGGTGGAAGAACTAAGTAATGGGTGGCCTCTCAGAATGCATTTACTATATTATTTAAATTGTGGACAATGACTGCCACCATTCACAGCAGGTGAACAGATTCCTGTCTGGGATATTTTTATTTGGAATTCTCCTCTCTGCCATCACAAAATTGTATCTCAATATCGAAAAATATATCTCGATAAGCATAACGTTACGTTATTCTTCAACGTGATCATTCGTTCTGCTTTATGTTGCCGTGTTTTATCAACAGGCTTCCCCATGTTATTTCGAATATTATGCTTCGTACCAGGATCTCCTGTTTATAGGATGACTCAGGTCAACTACATGTGCCGGAATGGTGTGGTATTGAGTCTAAATTTTCCGTCTTCGAAAATAGCATCAATCGCTAAGCTTTATTCCCTATACACAATGCCTATATATATTGGTATAAGGCCTAAAATAAAAACTTGTTGCATTGCCTCTTGCGACCGACCCAAAAATATGAAAATCTACGGTCGGCATTTAATTTTTTTTTTAAACGTTTTTTAGATTTTTTTTATTTAATGAATAAAAAATGATGTATTTTGTTTGTTTAAATGGGATATAATTGCATAAAATCAAATTTTTCCAAAATTCTTACTCGTGCAAACTATGGATAATTATGAGGTGAAAAAGATATCAATGGAATGATGACGTTGAAACACATGTATTAATGCATTAAAAACTGAGAAATGTCAGTCAAAAGATGGCGGGGAAAAAATTCAAATCTGAAAAATATCGGCCCAGCGACAAAAAAAAAGTTTAAAAAAAAAAACTTTTCTGACCGACCGACCCATGTTTTGGCACCCAAAGGGCAATGCAACAAGTTTTTATTTTAGGCCTAACATTAATCTTCATATCGATGGCCATAGTTACTCGGCAAGCCTGTCTTTGTTCATCATCGTAGTGAATTTGATCTCCTGGGTGTCCACCATTGTACGTTTGTTCCTTACCATTGCGATAAGTAACCCTCTTTCAAAGACTGCAGACGTTCTTCTGACAATGTTAACACTAGTGAATTATTGGGGCAATGTGTTTATATCTGCTCGGACCAATGCAGCCCATTGACGTGCAGCTAGAGACAGCTTTCGGTCAATCTTTTGCTCCAAAAATTATCTGCGTTTTTTACGACTTTTAATGGTACCTGAGAGTGGTAACAGCCCTGCAACCTGATTTCATTCAAAGGAAACAGTCGCTTTGCATCACCAATGAAACAAGACTGGGGATCAATGATTCATTATCGTCTATTGACATGTAATGGACGGTATGCATAAAAAAACGTACTAACTCGTGCTAGGTATAAGCCCGGACTTAATTAATTGATTTATGGAGCTCTAAGTGCCAACTTTACCATTCTTCTGTAAGCAAATAGACAAACGACATGGACTTTTAAAGGTGTAAGTGTGTTAGAGAATAAGTGGTGGGTGTCTCCCTTTGGACGTTGATACTTTGTAAAAAAAATATCTAAGACAAAAATGATAACTGTATCAAATACTTGTAGCATTAAATGTTGTTACTATATCTAGGATTAAACAAATTTGGATTTTTTAAAAATCTGCTTTTAAAAATTGCCCTTTAATAGGCTTTCATAGGAAAAGTTAACTTCTAGTATAATATATATATATATGTATATCAAAATAAGAATAAATGTTAAGTTTTACAGTGTTTTAAAAACATCACTACTCTTTTTTGCGATTCATCAACGTTCATACTTTCAATCATTGTGCAATTCATTTATCATTTCAAACTTAAACGAAATTGTTTTAATAAGTGCTATGCATCCACAATCAATCATCTTAATTGCTAACAGGAATCACCAAACTCTTTTATATCGGCAGTATTGACGTGATTAAACACGACCACAATTTCGTGAGGGATATGAATAAGATGTATTTGACATGATTCTAAGCCGATCATTCACGATTAATTACAATTTTTATTTGACATTTTTCATTATCTCTTTGATGCCAAGTCTTGAAAAAGTCTCAATTCCCTTTTCTATATACGTGCGGTGATAAACGCCGGGAGAATTTTCATTTTAATAACGATCATGCCTGTTATGAATATTAGATGTCAGCATTAGCTCTTAATTTATAATGATATAACCCGTTTCTTTGTCATATCATGTCAAAAATATATTTGACAGCAATATCCTGCTTCATAAAGGAATGAAGTCTTAAGAAGTATTTTGAATTTTTTGACATGAGATCTTAAGGGGGAGCATATTAAATGACCCCCCCCCCCGGCCGTACTAAGAACTCGAATAGCCCTGCCCTTTTTTTGCGTTCCTGATGTTTTAACAGTTAATAAATTAATCACTTTTAAAATTACGATTATAGTGATATCGTGACTATCTAAAGCAAGGATTTGATAACCTCCTATTTAATTACTATGATGCCCCAAAGTCCTATTTCGGGTTGCATACAGACATAAAACATAGCATCGGTTCATTGTAGCTGGCAGATTAGATGATTATCTTCAGCGAAGGACTGTCAAATCAGTCCTGCGAAGGGGACTTTAACAGGCCCGTTCCATTTACAATACTTCCACGCTCACTCATCAATGTAGTTGCTGTTTGGAAAGGAACAACGTGTTAAAAGCGTACATAATCTGTATTGACCACATATCTCTTCCACTTCGGTCGATCCCTTTTTGATGTTCAAGTCGTTATCCATACATATCGTCAACAATGCTCAGTGTTGATATTTTTCTGTGCTTTGCTTTTGTTTTCATCGGATTTCTCGTGACATCGACAAATATCTGCTCTTTAGTTATCCTTCAAAAACATTGGAGTGTCTTTGAAGAAGTCCCACGATTTCTCTATCAGTTTATTGGAGTGGTAGATCTAATAGGTGGCCTCTCAGGGTGCACTTACTACATTCTTTACATTCTGGACAGTGACTGCCGTCATTTACAAGAGCTGTACAGATTCCTGTCCGCGACATATTACTTGGGATATATTTTCTCTGGCATCACAATATCGTGTCTCAATATCGACAGATATATCGCGATAAGCAAACCGCTACGGTATCCATCAATCGTGAACATTCGTTCTGCATTATCTTGTTTCGCTTTATCATCATGCTTCTTCTTAATATATGTAATCTTTGTTCAAGTACCAGGATCTCCGGCTTATAAATTATATCGGATTCAGGAGAATTACATGTGCGGGAATGGAACGATGTTGGGTCTAGATCTAACTTCTTCGGAAAAAGCAACAATTGCCACGCTTTCTCTCTTATCCTTTCTGCCCATATACATTGGTATAACTTTGAACCTGATATCCATGGGCATAGCTACTCGCCAAGCCCGAGCCATCGCCGCCATACCAGTGCCTCGTGGGGCTGGCGAGAATAACGCGGGACATCTCAGAATCGAACTCAAAGGTGTCAAGACGGTCTTGTTCATCAGCGTTGTTAATTTGATCTCTTTGGTGCCAACCCTTGTACGATTGTTCTTTATGATAATGATCAGTAGCCTTATGTTTAAGACTGCTGACGTTCTTCTGGCGATGTTAACACTCGTAAATTTCTGGAGCAATGCGTTCATATTTGCCCGGACCAATGCAGCCTATCGACGTGCAGCCAAAGACAGCTTTCGATCAATATTTTGCACCGAAAACTAACTGCGGTCTGTTAACGACTTTTTGTGGAACTTGGGAGTAGTTGACAGCCCTACGACCTGCAGTGTCGTAGTCGATTGGTTTAAGCACTTGACTTGCAATTCGGAGGTCGTGGGACGATCCCCGACACGGCACTACTATCCTTTGGCAATGCATTAATCTTTATTTGCCACACTCGACCCAGGTGAGGTAAATGGGTACCTGGCAAGAATGAATTCCTTGAAATGCTGGAGCGCTGTATGGCAGCTAGGCTAAAGGCGGGGTAATAATAAATGCGCCTCGGAAAAGAATTTCTAGATAGATGGCGCCATAGAAATGCCTATTATTATTATTATTATTACCACATTTTATCGAAACAGCCACTTAACACCAACATTGATACACGATTGGAGATCGATTTTTTTTTCTTTACAGTCCATTGTAAGGTAATGAATGGTATTCATAAAAGCTAACAAAATGTTTTCTAGGTGTAAGCCCGGACTAACCTTTTCACTGATTTATTGAGCACTACGAGGCAACTTTAATTGAATTATGTAAGTTAATGTACAAAAGTTTAAGTGTGAGGGGTAAAGTGTGTCAAACAATAAGTGGGCAATCACTTTTTCGAAATAAGACCTTTCAGAAAAAAATGTCTACGGATTTGAATATCATTGTTTTATGTTCACATCACTAGGATCTTTTCATACATAGCATATTGCATCAGTGTCCTGCTTCTAATATTTTTCTTATATTGTAACTGTAGTAAAACATAAGCTAGCGAACAGACTTTAAATCAAAATGGGGAAAAAATGATCTTAAAAGTCAAGAAAAGGGTCACATTGGCAGTAGCTTAAAAAAAAGATGAAATGTTTGATAAAAAAGGAAATTCTTTCTATTTTAGCAAGCATATTGCTAGACACGGAGAAGCATTTGTTTGCAAGAACATGAAGGGGGACGTCGTTCCTGTTGTTTGCTCAGAATTATCCTGCTTTATCCTTCTGCTAAAACATTACTAGTAAATTGGATGTAACGCTTTGGTCAATGCATTTATCAATATGATGCCTAAAGTTAGTGTCTTACTTTCTCTTTAGTCTTACATTTAGTCATGTTAATGTTACATTTGAATCATGAATCGTCGTAATAAAAAAGGAATCGTTTATAATTTGCCTTTGAACCAGGTATTAGAAATGTCAAATGGAAGAGCATTTTAAAATTAAGTGGAGATGCGCATATTTTTTTTTGTTCAGAAAGAACGGGAAACCTTGTGCAAAGAGAGGATTTTGTAGACGTTTGGAACCCAATTGTCCTTCGCAATATAGTTCCTGTGCGTAATTGGTCATTCGTTAAGACAAACATATCCAGAATACCGTCCCCAAAATGGTATACATGTCGAATCAATGTAATTTTATCAGTTGCCATTGTGAACAAGGTTGGTAAATAGTTTGATGAACTTTACAATACAATGAACTTTCGTTGATCTTCTACTTCTAAAGTTATATGCACATATCCTTTTACAACATGGGCCATCAATGCATTCTAGAAAAGTACAACCAGGTACTTAAATAATCGTATATTGAAAAAAAATTGTTTTTATTTTATTTGTTTGTTGGTAATAAAGTAATATGATTTACATTATGTTTGTTCTAATTGATTCGAGTTTTTTCATACCCCGAATATAATGACAACTAATAATAACGTACATGATAACCTTACGAAATAATTTCGAAGAATCGTGCGGCTAAGCTATGTAATTACGCTACAATTGTTTGAGAGGGGGGGGGGGGTTATAATTTTAAAACAAACAAGATAACACAACATATCATAAAATGAATTATTAACATATGACTACAGGATACCCAAACTTGTTCACTCGATTAACATTTTAGTGTTATTGTTATTGTATGTGTTCATGTTTTAAATGCTTTACTTAAAGGCAGTGACTGTTGTTTGGCGTATGTTATTATTGTGAGGAAAGGAATAGGAGAGATGCAGAAAGTGTGCTGCAGAGTTGCCCACAAGTACACGCGGGAATTAAGTAATATGCCGTTAAATGGGAAATGTATAATACATGTGATGGTCTGTTTGATAAAGTGAACAACACCAACCCGTTTACACATACTATATCTCATACATACACCCACGTTTCCACAAACACACATACATAAACAACACACACATAGGGAAAGAAGTGAGGTTGATGATCTTAATCATAGCTCTGATGATGGGTTCCAATCAGTAAGAAGGGTGGACCTACCTGTAGGTGAGTTCAGTAACCTGTAGGTGAGTTCAGTACAAGTGTTAATCAGTTGGATGACTAAGAAGAGGAGATAGTGATAAGGGGAAGCATACAGCATTGCCGAGAGCATAACTTGCAGTGAGAAAATGTAGGGGAGCTCCCTGTTGATGGTGTCCCCATTGTAAGGCGAAGCACTCATAATACCAGGGGAACTCATCGGAATCCATTCCAACTCCCACAGAGTTCTCAAAATTTGCTTTAACTATTGTGACGTACTAAAGAATGTTGGCAAACGTGTGAAATTGTTATGTTGTGAACAGATGTACTGAAATTATACCCCTCTAGAGTCTCTACGTTGGTTGTAAAGTTGAAAGAGAATGATTTCAAAATTGATTGAATTAAGTACATCGATCAGGTTAGTGCAGATTTTTTTTTTCTTTAATGATTTGATTTTTGTACAGTTAACATTTACATTTAATACTTGTTTGAAGAAGAAAAAAATGTTCTTTAACTAACGTATCGTCTCTTTTTATACATTCAATAATTGTTCCCAAATATGTAAAACAATTGTATTGGTTTTCACACATGTTCTATCTCTAGCTTGAACTGTCAGAACGCAGGATAAACAAGTTTAAATATTAACGACTTGTACAATTAAAATGATGTATTTAGTTACAAACTTTTTCTATGTGTATCGTTACTAGGTTGACGCTGTACACTGGCATGTGGGTCAATGTCACTTGCTATTTCAAGATACACTGTTGGTCATAATGGTGGAATATTTATTTTTACCCCAGTTTAGGGAAGGATTTTTATAAATTATTTATTTCTAATAGATCTAGATAATGGCATACATTCTCAGATTTTATTGAATATTAATTTGCGAGTGTTTGTTTTGCGTGACTTCCCTAAATCCTTCCCTAAACTGGGGTAAAAATAAATATTCCACCATTGTGACCAACAGTGTATAATGGTATTATGGAACTTATGAGTTGCTATTCAAATCATGCCTTTTTCCTTGTCTTTTTAAGCATGTGACTTTTCATTCGGCTGATTATTTCATCTCAGAATGTTCATGAACTAGATGAATTATTTGTGGAGAAAAATGTGTAAAATTATTCATGATGAAGTATGTGCAAATACTATAACACTACTTTCTCTCTCTCTCTCTCTCTCTCTCTCTCTCTTATCGCTCTCTCCCCTCTCCCATTTCTCTTACCCTATTCCGTCTCTTCTCATCCTCCTATACTTCCCTTGCTGATCTGTATCACCAGGAACCTCTTAACACCTTTAGGGTTCAATTATATAAGGCTCACAAAACGTTGAGCTTTTGCTTATCCTTGGGCTCCAGTTCAGTTCACTCTTTTGATATATCTAACAGGCCTGCATTAGGCCTTTGGCTGTTGATATCCCGCTACATTTTTATATACATGTGCCTATTTATGTTTTTTTGTACTCTACTTGCTAGTGTCCTTGAATTTCGGTATACCTTTACTGCATCGTCATGATTAATTGTTTTGTATGTATTCATCGCCATTTTATCGAATTGTGGAAAGAATAAGATTAAATTTAATTTAATGGAATAGAATGGAAAATTGTAATTAGTGCGATGTAAATTGATTTACTTCGAATTCATTCAGAACTGAATAAATGAAATGTGATGAAATTATTTCTGTGTGTTTGTCTTCGTCATGATTAATTGTTTTGTATGTATTCATCGCCATTTTATCGAATTGTGGAAAGAATAAGATTAAATTTAATTTAATGGAATAGAATGGAAAATTGTAATTAGTGTGATGTAAATTGATTTACTTCGAATTCATTTAGAACTGAATAAATGAAATGGGATGAAATTATTTCTGTGTGTTTGTCTTCGTCATGCCTTAAGGCTTAAAGCCTCGTTCAGATATGACTCTGAGGTTTTTTGTTATGATGACGTAAGTGTAGTGCGCTTTTCATTCCTTCTCTCTTATAAAACTGAGCTCATTGAATACGCGTAGGGCCTTTGTTGCGCGCAGTTGCCATTTATTTTCTCAATAAAAAAAAGAACCGTGGTGATTTACTGCGGCATATGTAAAAAAGACTTTACATATCTAAAAAGGATTCTTTGTTCATATTTTTAGTTTAAAAAAAAGTGTGAAATCAAATTCCACGTCTGTTCAGCATAATTTTCATTTGCAAAACAGTCAAAACGATATTAACTACCCTTTTTCTTTACACGTTATCAACCTCACCTTTACATTATTTCAGCTAAATAATAGTTTTAAAAAATCTCACTCGGGCACATACCAAATAAAAAACAAAGATGTTTTCATTTTTAAAAGATATACTGTTGTATTCATACAAACTCGGTGGTAAGAAAAGTAGAAACAAATTTCGTTTTCACTACATTTTATTAGCTGTAAGGGCGGAGAGGTGGACAACGTTCGAGTACGGCAGGCCTACTCACCAAGTCAAAATATATAATCTGAAGCAGGAGGAGAGTGTTCTGGGTGTGAACATATTTATTTAGTCATTTATTTATTTGATTATTAATTCATTCGAAAAACAATTTCGATTTCCGTTTCAATTACTTGGCCGGTTTGCAAAGGGCACGTGCATGTAACATTATAAACTTTTAATAGATACAGAAATCAGCGATCACATGCAGAACAAGCATAAAACAAGTTTTTGGATAATACGGATTACAGAAAGTTATTTAAATTTCAGTATGGTACGTCGTGATGGAGGTAAGAACTTGAAAAGAATATTGTAAAGAATATTTTACAAAATATTGCAGTACAATATACTCCCAAAGTGATATAGTACATATTAACAAATTAAATGCAGCACATCCATTTTAATTTAAAACTCTGGATGATAATGTTCACACTCTGAGAAAATGCGCCTTACTTCCTTCATCGGGTCTTCGTTACACAATCTTTCATGAATAATGAAGCCGTATTTCATTAAAGGTCGGGTGTAATGGTTATGAAATTTCCCCTACCCCAACCCTCTTATCGCGACCCAGTTTACACGACACTTTCTGAAAACATAGATCCTGCAGCAAATCTACGTAGACTCACGTCTCGACTCGACACTTTTTAATAAATAATCACAAAAGCTCGTTAAAAGGCCAGCTACCGGCACTTCGTCATTGTGTGGGCATGATCTCACAAATGTAAATATATAAAGATTAGCCTCAACTTTGGGTTATCTCTTTAAGAATTTGAGAATCATCTTTAAAAATGAGAATTATTTTTAGTGTATTCAGTTTACACGAACTGTCGTGAATATTCGGGTATGTTTTCACAAAAGTCCGTGTAACCTGATAATCGGAACCGACCCGACGAAATAGAAAAGTAGCATGAGGTATATAAATAAATAAATACATTAAACAAAGCTGATTAAAATCTTGAGTAGCAAGGAAACATGCACGCATGTTGGGTAATTCATAAATGGGTACATTTACCATGACATTGGAAAGTTCTACGCAACACAGATTTACAAATCCCTTAAATAGACCTAATATTGGGTAAAACTTCAACCACCTTCTTTTACAGAGCCTGAATACATTTCAAACGTAAAACGGTGGTGTTGTTGGTTTACATTACAAACTTATAATGAGATTTGTTTCATAATTGTGGGCAGTGGCGTAAATCCATCCCGAGGAAGGCTGGTGGTGGTGGTGGTGGGGGGAGGGGGGGGGGGGATAATGCGCTGAGATTCTCGCGCGAACACACACGACACTTATTTAATGGAGATGGATGACGGATTTTTAAGGGGGAAAGACTAATTTTGTGGCGTCTATTTTAGTCTTTCAATCACATAAAAAGAAAAAGTCCCACTACTGTAAGAATAAATTAAATTTTATCATTTTGTCTATATTTTAAACATCTAATATATTTTTTTATTACTCTGAACAATGTGTGTATGCGTGTGTGTGTGTGTCTATATGGGGGGGGGGAGGCCTCTTTTCCTTCAACAGTAGGGGGTTTAAAACCAAGTCCCCCCACCCCCACCCCCAAAATTTACCATTCATTTACACGTTAAACAAAACCCACAGCGGTGGCCTTTTTGCAGCGATTTACTGCGCCATATCTACACAACCATTTGCGGTAAGAAGCCAGCATTACTGTGCAAAGTTAACAGCAGTTACTTTGAGCTAAGCGCGTCCATGACGTTTCCTTCAGATGGATAACCTTACTTCAAAAGACTAGAAAACTACAGAAAACATAATTAATTTGATGCTTTGTTACGCCCGTCTAAGGTCTATGAACTTTATATCAGGTCTGTATATCTTGCAAATGCGGTTATTCCCTGCAAAATATCGACCGGATAAGTACTTGGCCTGCACGTCGGTAGGCCCGATTCGTCCGTGCAAAAATCAGAGCATTACTCCAGCAGCTTATCGACGTCAAAGAGAGCAGGATGAACAGCACCCAGGTCGGTACGATGCCCGTCCGATAAAATGGGTAGCTCAAGAGATAGCCGGCTGGAATCCAGGATATTGCATTCACAACACTTATCAGAAGAATGGTCTTAACCCCCTTGTATTCTATGTGGTGATTATGTGCATTGACATCACCAGGTTTGGGCAGTGCTTGTTCGGCAGCCACAGCACGCGCCTGGCGAATGGAAATCTTCATGGAGCATAAATTCAAACTCATCCCCAGGAACACAGGCATTGCGCCGAGAAGGACTACCGTAATAATTTCCAGGCGATCCATCGGCGATACACTGTTGTTTATTTGTTCAACTCTAGCATGACAGTAGTAACCTGACAATGTGTAAATTGAACTTTTCGGAATAAAACCGTAGCTAAACGAAAATGCAGGAATAAGCATTGCCAGGCTCAACGCTAATTTACGACGTATTGGAGTGACCAATGTGGGATACCGAAGCGGTCTACTAATCGCAATGTATCTGTCTATGCTGATACAGGATAGTATGTTCATAGAGCTTCCATAGAAGAATATAATAAACAAGTGGATACCTTTACAAGAAATATAACCAAAGGGCCAGCCATGACGAATGATATAGATTGAGAAAAAGATGCAGCCCAATATACCGCCACATAAATCACTCAACGCCAGGAATCGATAGAAAAGCCGCGACGTTTCTCCAAAGACACAATGATGACCCTGAAGGATCATTAGAGAAAAAAGATTGGTTAGTAATACCACAGCACCAGTGATAGCAAGAAATGTGCCTTGAAGAATGTCTGCTGCAGCAATGTCGTTATCGTTATCATCTCCTTGGTGACGTAGGGGCAGAGTAGAATTAAACACCGAGATCCCACGAGATATATTGAGTTCATCCATGCCTCCACTTTCAAAACATGTGCGTATGTATACGTAGCAAATGTTGGAAAAGCAAAAGATAATCAAACTGTTACAGCATCAACACCATAGCTAAGTAATCAAAATATTACTGCTCGATCCTTTCCTTTGCCCTGTTGTTGTTTCCTAGATGTATTGAAATCAATTAAAGTCAATGAAAAAGCAAATAGATGCCGTGAAAAAAGTGGATATCCGCAGATTTATAACGTGAAGCTGGGAGATATTAAAGCATCTTAAAAGAGTTTTTGAAAATGGTTTCGTATAACATTTTGCGAGTCACTTCCAATGTCCCGGAGCGGAGGGGTGGTCATGCAATCAGTGATGAGACAAGCAAAGTAAATTATGAAAAATCATCAGTTATATATACTCCAATGACATTGATGATCGTTTTGTTGGGCGCTCCGCTTTGTATTAACGTTTGATTAAGTATGAAGAGAGGTTTTTCTAGAGCTGTATGGGGGAGGGGTCGACAACAGCTAAATGGTTCAATCTGTATCACACGCACACACTAAATAGCGTGTAAGTCAACATCGCGTTTCCATCTAATGAAATGACGTTCTTCCATGATTGCACTCGGTCTTTTAATATGACAGTTAATAACGCCTTTGAAAAGTGACAAGCCATACGATGCAAACAAACTAATTATGCAGTAAAGACTACCTTGTAAGACAGGAGCTTAGTGGAAAACACATTTTGACAAATCTGGGCCAGTTTGCATACAACTAAGAATTGACAGAATAGTTCCACTAATGGTTACTTTCACGGAAACCTTGATATGATTAGGTAGATCAATATTAAGTAGTTCAATATTATGAGCATTGGTCCGCATCCATTAACATCCATCATCAGAAAGGGGGAGTAATTTTCTTTAGAGCGCTTCATTGGCCTTGGCACTAATGTCTGATTGTATTTTAATATGTTGTCAGGCATCGAACTAATGTCGGTGTATCCTCTTCCTATTAACACGATGTTTGGTTAAACCCGTATTAATTTCCCGTCGCAGCCGTGGCATTTCATATTGTTATCAATGGGAGAAAGTGTCATGCTGTTCAACTCCACCTTACGAAACAGATTTCTGGAGCCTGGATGATGCTGAAAGGGCTTGATAGGATATATAACTCCGGTTATGAAAAGTATTAGTGTTACCCAAGTCAATGGAGTATTATGCGTCTACCGTTAAGGGGGTTCTGCCATTATTAAGGGATGGGGAATGAGGGGACGTCTGGCTTAGAAAAAAATATAAAACCAGGGTGTGGTAGGTAATTATTTAACCCTATTTTCTCGTCCTTCCCCTCCCCCTGTCCATTTCATCTTTTTTTTTTTCGGAGGGGGGGGGGGGGGGGGGGGGGGGGGGGGGAGGGGGCGTGGCACATGCCACTTTAGTTCAATAATTTAGTTAAATGATTGAAATTCAATTTTTCTTCTGACGAAATTTCTTTGAACACACAGTAAATAATTCCAACAAGGATGCGAACCAGATTTTATCCCGATTAAAAAACGTCCATACAAAAAAGTGTTTGATTGATTTTCATTGGGAATTAGAAATTATTTACTTTACATACCATTAACCCATTGCTTACTGGAACCTGGTGGTCTCTGTGTTAAGTCTATGGGAATTAGATAATATTCAGTAGTCGACGGGATAACATTATATGAATATATGAGGGTTTACGTTTGTAAATGATTGATTGTGAAACAAACAAAGACATATATATGTGATGAATATTGATTCCCCTTTTGTAGACATCACGGGCACCGAAAATTTACTGTTAAATTTATTTGAAATCGGCATGCAGAAATTAAATAAATGCCTCCGGAAAAGCATAATAAATTAAGATTTGAAATTTGAACATAATAACCCATGAGAATGGCGATTGTATCTAAATTTATATTTACCTCTAGACTCCAAAAACGCACATCAAATCGTTTCTTCTGGTCGTCATGACATCTTTTTTTTAAATAAATAAAATTGCTGAACGGTGATCGAAAACAAACATCTTAAATGAGGTAAATAGTTCTTACCAAAGTTGCTGCGTTTAATCCCCCAAATAGGTCGAGGCCAGAAGAATGTGTAATTATTATGGTTTTGACCTTGACTTAAACCTTTTAAAGATAAGTAACATCATAGTACAACAATTACATATTTAATTGCAAATGACCGGAGTAACAGAGCAAATATTTTGGATAATTGTTTTAAAATTAATTTCAAAACAGGTTCATTACTGTAATATATCAACTTTCTGTTTTAGGAAAATTATTTCAAAAAAAGTTTAATTACAATGCTCAAGTTTTCTCTTTAGGAGATACTTCATGTATTGCTTCCTTCTTTCGATTTTATTAAATGTAAGTTGCGAGTCTGCAGCATGTATCACTTTAGGGGTAAACAGCAATAAAACGATTTAAAAAAAATTATTCTATGCTATACAAGGGACAAACCACTTTTTTTTTTTTATTAACTTCTTTAAATATATTGCTCTCCAATTAAAGTCGAAATGTTTCAACGTTTCGAATATGATTAGCTTCCAATATGTTTTTGAACTGAATGGAGGATACAAAATTGTCACGAAACAAAAATCCATCTCTTGAGACCGAGAAGGGCGTCAACTCATTTACTTTTACTTTTACTCAGAGTCAAAGCCCTTTTTGCTCTAAACAGATGAAATGTAATAACTGGTGAAGACAGGTATTTAAGTGACATTATAATAATACAAAACATGGTAATATAGATGTATGTTTCTGCGTTGAATTTCATTGGGGTTTCATTACCTCGGATCTCTGCTTAAAAGTAAAAGCTATATGAAGACTCCCCAAAACGCGATGACAGGTTTAGTTGTTCCCGTCCATAACATCCATCGCTTGATTTGTATTCGTCGGGTATGACTGTTGCTAGACAACCTATTAGTTTTTTTTTAGATTTGTGATGAATTCATGTTTTCCTTAGCGTGTGTGTGGGTGAGAAGCTGTGGTGTGTGTGAGTGATTATTGTTATCTTCATCAAACAAAATTGCACTGATTCATCTTCTTTTGTTCTTATAGTGCTATGTTGGTGGGCATGTGGGTGTATGAATGCGATAGTGTGTGTGCGTGTGTGTGTGTTTGCCCGGTGGGTAGATGTTTTTATCCATACCATGCTTTATCATTCTTAACAAACAAACTTTTATTGAATCAACTTTTTAGCGTGTGTGTGTGTGTACACGTGTGTGTGCGTGTGCGTGTATGGGAATGTAGGTGTATACTTTAACAAAAGTTTATGTATGTGATAATGTATGTTAGTGGGTGGTTGTTGTTCCCTTAATCAAACCGACTCTCACAATGATTAGAAATTTCCCATTTAACGGAATAATATTAAACTTACATTTCATGAACTTTGAAAGGCCCTGCATATTTCCTCTCCTTTTCGTCACAATAACATCATACGCAAGACAACAATCACTTTCGTTTATTATTAAAAACAACAACATATGAACAAAAAAACCTATAATAACATTAAACTGTTAATAGAGTAAACAATGTTTGGCAAATTGCGGTTATACGTTAATGATTTATTTTGTGAAATGTTATGTTGTCTAGTTTGTTTCCAAAAATATAACCCCTCTGTAAAACAACTGTGGAATAATAACACACTTAATAGCCGGGCCGCGAAATTTTAATTCCCAAACAGGTTTGCAATTTCTTATATTTCCGTTCTTCTCAATGGCTGATATGTTCATATGTTCGAAAATAAAGTTTCATGTCATAATTTTTGTATAATATAATTGTCTTGTTATTATTTTGGTAAATGAAAGAAACCCGAATCAAGTAAAAAGTTAAAATTAAAAAAATGAACAGATAACATATAAGATATAACGCAATTACCAACATAACAAAATAATAACAACACATTTCTTTTCAGTAAACGTTTATTGAAGCACCTACATATAATTTTTTTTAGACCAATGGCGGCCAATTTTCGAAAGGGGTATGTACATTTAGCTTAAGAAATAGAAGATCAACGAAAACTCATCGTATGAAGAGATCAAGTACATATCAGAAAGTTAAAATTGAATTGCACACACTGTTGACATTTACGTGACACATAAATAAATATTTATAGGGTATATCACTTTCTGATTTGAACACAACGACAAACATTGTTTGACATTATTTACGATGGCAACTGATAAAACATCATGGGTCTACATGTGTACCATTTTGCATATTCGCATATCCTTCAAAATTCTTCTCCTGTGCTACAAAGCTATCAATGGCTTAGCCCCCTCTTACCTTTCCGATCTCATATCCTTACGTTCCCGTACGTCGTCACGAACACTTCGTTCATCTTCCACATTACTGTTAACACCTGGACCCCGCACTAACACCCGGTATGGTGACCGCGCCTTTTCAGTTATTGCCCCCGCTCTCTGGAACAAACTGCCCGCCTTTATTCACTGCGCCCGCTCTGTATCTCAATTCAAATCTCTACTCAAAACCTATCTTTTCAAATTGTAAATTGCAGTTGTGCGTCGGTCAATGGAGGTGCGCACCATATTTGTCTTTATTTAGTTGATTGCCACTGTTGTTCTTACCTTATCTATGTTACTTTTGTATTTTTGCTTTTTCTTCTAATTTAATTCTACGGGTTATAGTCTTCTCTTAATCAGAACACTGTGCGCTTAGAAACATCAGTATTAAGCGCCTAATAAATGTTATGTATTATTATTATTATTATATATTCTTCGCTTAGCGAATGAACATTTACGCGCACGAACTATATTGCGGAGGACTATGTGTTCTAATCGTCTACGGAACATATTTTTGTAAACAACGTTTCTTGTTCTTCCTTTTACAATATAGATGTGCATTACTCCTTTTTTCAAATGCTTAACATTTTCACAATTATAATACAGGCAGACGACAAAATCCCGGCATTGGCTATCTGGTTCCCTTTTTAATTACTATCATTCATGAAAACTAAAAGACTAAATGTAAAACTGAAGACCTAATTATACACATACTTAAGGCATTATAAGTAAAATTGTTAAATGAAGAGTAGATTTCCTTTGTCATAGGACATGAAGGATATTATCTAATCATCCAATACATTATTTATGGTTCAGAAGAGATATACAATTATGCTTCTATCACGTAGACACGTAGATCAATGTAATTGAGACTTTTCATGATTCGGCATTAAACAGAGAATGAATATTTCAAATACAAATGGTCATTAATCGTGAATGATCGGCTTTGAATCAAGTCAAGTGAATTTTGTTCATATCGATTATGACATTTTGGTCGTGGTCGAAGATGTAATTATTGACGTTGAAGGAGTTTAGTGAATCCCGGTGGCAAATAAAGGGAATATATTATGGATGTAAAGCACTTGTTTAGACAAATGAGTTAATATTTAAAATATCAAATGAATCTGACAAGGTTTGAAGTTTCGTAAATGATCAGCTTAGAATCAAGTATGAAATTTGAAAAATCTCCAAAAGAATAGACTAGCCATACGATTAATTCTAGTATAAATATACTAAATGTTACATTTTCTTTCATATTTGAAGAATGTAATTGGCTTATTTTCATATAAGCAATTACAACATAATACAATAATATTCAAGTCCGTAATCATTTTCTCTCAAAGGATTTATTTCTAAAATTGATAGCCCTCTTTTCTTTGGCACTTAGCTCCCATAAATCAAGGTCCAAGAAATTTAAGTCCAGGCTTAGACTTAGCAAAAGTTTGTACGCCTTTATGAACACCGTCCATCACCTTTCAATTGACAGTAAGGAACACATTGCTCCCGAATCGTTGATGATGCTCAGTGGCTGTATCCATTGAATGTGGTCAGGTCGCTGGGCTATCAACCACTGATAGGTGCCCCCATTAGTCGTTAGAAACCCCAGTTAGTTTTTGGAGCAAAATATTGATCGATAGCTGTCTCTGGCTGCACGCCGATAGGCTGCATTGGTCCGAGCAAATATGAAAGCATTGCTCCAGGAATTCACAAGTATTAACATCGTCAGAAGAACTCTAACTGGCTCTGATATAGAATGTTTGGTCATAATTTTTAAGAACAGTCGTAAAGTGGTAGGTACCCAAGAGATAAAATTCACTACGCTGATCAACAAGATAGTCTTGACCCCTTTGAGTTTCACTCTGCGATGTCCTGGGTTATGTTCCCCCGCCCCACGATGCACTGCTAAGGCAGCGATGGCTCGGGCTTGCCGGGTAGCTATGCCCATGGATACTAAGTTCAAAGTTATACCAGTGCATATTGGCACCATTGATACGGAAGAGAGCGTGACGATGGTTGCTTTTTCCGAGGAAGTAAAATTTAGATTCAATAACGTTCCATTCCGGCAAATAAAGTCGTCCTGAGACAACTTATAAACGGGAGTTCCTGGTACAAAAGATAAGAAAATAAATATTAAGGGGAAGCCTGTTGCTAAACCGAAACAAGCTAAGCCAGAACGAATGTTTACGATTGCTGGATACCTCAGTGGCTTGCTTATCGCGATATATCTTTCGATATTGAGACACGATATTATGATGGCAGAGAAGAGAAGTCCAAAGATAAATGTAAAGGCCAAATATCTGTACAGATCCTGTGAACGACGGCACTCACTTTCCACAATGAGAAGAATGTTGTAAATGCATCCTGAGAGTCCACCTATGAGATCTACCACTCCAATACACTGATAGAGGAATCTTGGGACTTCTTCAAAGACACTCAAATGTTTTCGAAGGATAACTAGAGAGCAGATATTTGTCGATATCACGAGAAATCCGATGAAAACAAAAACGAAGCACAGAAAAATATCTCCACCAAGCATTGTTGATGATTGTCAAGAGACGATAAGTATAAGGATAAAGACTTGAACATCAAAAAGAGATCGACCGATGGAAAAGAGACATGAAGTCAATAAAGCTTTACGTCCGCGGTTAAAATTTCATTCCTTCCCATTCAGCAACTACATAGAGGAGTGAGGAAGCCTTGTCTGTTATCAGCAACCAGAATTACTTTTCTTAGCGTGGCAATTAGTGTTAATAGAACGCGCCTTTTAAAAGTCTCATTCAAGTGACTGATTTGACAGCTATAATGGCACCGATGCTATGGTTGTTGTCTCCATGCAAACTGAAATGGGTCGTCGAACCCACATAGTTATTAAATATGAGGTTATTACATTGAGGAGGCCTAATTGGTTCGAATCGTCCATAAAACCTCTCCTGGTTCAAGATTTCAAAACAATAAAAAAAGGCTCTATAATTTCACATTGATGGATAATCAATGCACTGGCGATCATAAGGATATCAGTTTCTATTATTTTCACTCATCATTTCAAAAATTTAACTAAGAGACAACATGTAAAACAAAAAACACAGTAAGATACTAGTTTTAGGCATTACATTAATAAATTGCAGCTATAGCGGTTTAAAGATTTCCTTTGCTTTAGGACATCCGCGATATTAGCTATTTATACAATTTATCAATTATGTTTTAGTAGAGGCATACGATTATGTCTCTATCATTGTGGGCCGCATATATCAAACTTGGAACGTAAAGCCGAGCGATTCGGAGCTAACAACCGGAACTACGTCCTTCTTTATGTTCTTGCAGACAAATGCTTCCCCATGTCTGGCAATCACTCTTTTAAATAGAAAATATTCACTTTCTGTATCAAGCATCTACTTTATTTCTTTAAAGCTCTTGTTAGCTTTGGCCATTACTTGACCTTTTAGATAAGTGGGTAGGCTCCTTTGTCATCTTAAGTTGTTTCACCTCATTTTACTATTCGATAGCATAAACTAAACTACAGTTACATTATTTATTAAAAACAGTCGAAACACGATATTGTTGTAAAAAACTATAAAGAGTCTAGCCAATTTTTAAAGAAGATAAACAGGGCATATGCATGTTTTATCGTTGTTCGTCGTCTAATACCTAAAGAAAATATTGATGAGACGAAGTCTAGTTTCGTGTTTATATCTAACAAGTAGGTGACAAGTCCCCAACAATAAGGTGAATTCATGTCATAAAGTAACCCAAGTTATTCTTTAAAATTCATTTCTATCGGAGCAGGATATTGCTGTTAAGTATAATTTTTGACATAATATGAGCACGAAGCGAGCTTTCATCACTATAAATAAAGAGCAAACGCTGCCATTTAAGGTTCATAATAGGCATGCTCGCTTTTGAATAAAGAACTCTCCCCGGCTATTATTTAACACACGTAGATAAAAGTAATTCTGACCTTTTCACGGCTTGGCATCAAAGAGAGAATGATAAAATCAAATTTAAATTGCCATAAAACGTTTAATGATCGGTTGACAATCATGTCAAATCAATCTTGTTCTTTTCACTCGTGACATTTTGGCCGTGTTTAATCACGTCAATATTGCCATCAAAAAGTTTTGTTATTACTGATAGCAGTTAAAGGTGATTGATTGAGGATGCACAGCACTTATTAAAACAAGTTAATGAAAATTGTAAATATAGAATGAATCAGACAAGGTTTTAAGGTTCGAAATTTGATGAATCGTAAAAAGAGTAGAGATGTTATAAAAATTGTATATAACGTATCATGATTATTCTCATATATATATATATATAAATATATAATATATTATTATAATTAAACTAGAACTTAACTTTTTCGATAAAAACTTTGATTGGCCAATTTCAAGAGATGATTTCGAAAATCAAAATGTGTTTAATAACAGTTTGTTTCCGTTTATTTTTATACTAGCAATGTTGCTATAAAACAATGCTACAAGTATACAGTAGGTTTGCGGGTGCGCCATGTGTGAGAGAGAGAGAGAGAGAGAGAGGGGGTTGAGGAGTCCTGAAAAGGACTCTGACTCGGTTATCTTTCTTGGGGGTGTGGTAGTCCTGAAGAGGACTGTTTGTTACCTTTCTTAGCATAAGGGGAACTATAGCGCTTGGAGAGGATGAGTGGCTCGACGTTTCGAACAGGTTGACTATGCGTCGTCAGGAGTGGAGAATGGTTGGCGTGCGTGAGCTTAAAGGACAAGTCCACTCGAAAAATAACTTACTTTCAATAAAAGCAGGAAAATCAGACAAACCAATCAAAAAAAGTTTGAGCAAAATCGGATAACTAATAAGAAAGTTATGAATTTTTGAAAAAGTATGTAAAACTATGGAACAATGAGAATCACGACACAAATTGCCAAGATGGTTATCAGTTTGTGACGTCATTTCCTCACAACTTATCAATTGCTTTATATAGTTTAATCCCATTAATTTCCCTTTTTATCCCCCACAACTTGATTTCCCCATGCCTTTGCCCAGGTTATATGATCTGTATCATATTGCGTGCATGACATTTCCCAAAAACTTTTATGAATTTTGAAGAATTGATACTATTTGCCGAATATTGTATTTCATATTTATTGATTTTTATATAAATAGTTTATCAAAATTCAATTTTTCATGATTTAAAAGGACAAAAATTACTCTTTATTTGTGCATCCACACAAAAACATATTACTAACAATCTAACTTGGATGCTGGTGTGAAGAAATAAGATTCTTAAGGTGAAAATAGGAAATTTATATTATCAATATAAAGAAAATTATTAGTGGATAGTGAGGACCATACGTCACAGACTCATGAGTGAGTTGCCAATTTGTGTAGTGATTTAAAAAAAAAAATTCATGTCATTAAAAATTCATAACTTTCTTATTAGTCATCCGATTTTGCGCAAACTTTTTTTGATTGGTTTGTCTGATTTTTTTGGTTCTATTGAAAGTAAGTTATTTTTGGAGTGGACTTGGGCTTTAAGTCACCGGGGTGCGGACGTCAAGGAAAAATAGGTGACCGTGTTGGCTTGATTTTCAGGACTACCACAAACCCAAGAAAGATTACCGAGTCAGAGTCCTTTTCAGCACTCCTCAACCCTCTCTCTCTCTCACACACATGGTGCACCAGCAAGCCTACTGTGTATCTACATCACCATGCAAGCCGACACTTACAAGCAGCATCTAATGCTACAAGTGTTTAATTCAGTAATTTTTTTCTTTCTTAATTTAAACATAAAAGGTCAACGTCCAAGTAAGACACCCGCCCCTCATTTTTTAACAAACTGAACACTTTTAAAAAAACCTTTTCTTTTGTCTGTTTGCTTACATAATTATGGTTAAGTCGACACTGAGAGCTCCATAAATGAGTGGAAATTTTAGTCTGGGCTTAGATCTAGCAAAAGTTTTTACGCTTTGATGAATACCATCTATTGCATTTCAACAGACAGTAGGGAAAACATGGATCTCAAATCCGAAAACATTGGTAATGTTCAGTGGCTATATTAATGGAATGTGGTTACGTCGCAGGGCTGCCAACCACTTCATGTGCCAACAAAAGGCGTAATGAACTGCAGTTAGTTTTGGGAGCAAAAGATTGATCGAAAGCTGTCTCTGGCTGCACGTCGATAGGCTGCATTGGTCCGAGCAAATATGAACGCATTGCTCCAGGAATTCACAAGTGTTAACATCGCCATAAAAACGTCGGCAGTCTTTGACAGGGGGCTACTGATCGCAATGGTTAAGAGCAATCGTACAATGGTGGGCACCCAGGAGATCAAATTCACTATGCTGATGAACAAGACAGTCTTGATCCCTTTGAATTTGACTCTGCGATGCCCCGCGTTATTCTCGCCAGCTCCACGAGGGACTGGAAAGGCGGCGATGGCTCGGGCTTGTCGCGTAGCTATGCCCATGGATATTAAGTTAAAAGTTATACCAGTGCATATTGGCACCATTGATACGGAATAGAGCGTGACGATGATTGCTTTTTCCAAAGAAGTAAAATTTAGACTCAATACATTTCCATTCCGGCAAATGTAGTTGCCCTGAGACAATTTATAAGTGGGAGATCCTGGTACAAAAAGTAATATTATAAATATTAAGGGGAAGCATGTTGCTAATGCGAAACAAGATAATCCGGAACGAAAGTTTACGATCGATGGATACCTCAGCGGCTTGCTTATCGCGATATATCTTTCGATATTGAGACACGATATTGTGATGGCAGAGAAGAAAAGTCCAAAGAAGAATATAAAGGACAGGAATCCGTACAGTTCCTGTGAACGACGGCAGTCACTGTCCACAATGTAAAGAATGTAGTAAGTGCATCCTGAGAGACCGCCTATTAGGTCTACCACTCCAATACACCGATAGAGGAATCGTGGGACATCTTCAAAGCCACTCCAATTTTTTCGAAGGATAACTAAAGAGCAGATATTTGTCGATATAACGAGAAATCCGATGAAAACAAAAACGAAGCACAGAAAAATATCGACACTAAGCATTATCGATGATTGTCAAGAGACGATTAGTAAGTATGAAGACTTAAACATCAAGAGAGGATCGACCGACGGGACAGAAAAATGTAATCAATATAGTTTTATGTCCGCTGTTAAAATTTCGTTACTCCACACTCTGCAACTACATAGAGAGTGATGAAATATTGGCTTTTATCAGCAACCAGACTTACTTTCCTTAGCGTTGCAATTAGTGTGAATAGAATGCGCCTCGTTTGACTGATGTGACAGTTCTTCGCTGACCATAATCGAATAATCTGACGGCTTTAATGACCCCGAGTCCCCGATTCTATGTTTGATGTTTGTATGAAAACCGAAAATAGGTCGCCGAGGCCTCGTGGTAATTAAATTGGAGGTTAACAAAGATATTACTGAAATAATGATTTCTATTATCCTAGTGACATTACGAGACCGGCAGTAGACCGAGCGAAAAACTTGATTATCCTCAATTCATGGCCAAAATTCGGTCGGTTTGGAGTCGGCCTAGCTGCGCGAGTAAGCTATCAATGAACAAGATCTAGACAAGTAAACAGAATAGGTCATTCATAACGACCTTTGTTTCGTTTTCATTTCTCGTTTTGGCGCTAAGCATTGTTGATGATTGTCAATAAGTAAAAATGAAGACTTAAACATCAAAAAGGGATCGACCGATGTGACAGAGATATGAAGACAATTTAGTTATATGTCCGCTGTTCAAATTTCATTCCTTCTCATTCAGCAACTACATAGATGAGTGTTGAAATCCTTGGCTATTATCTGAAACCAGACTTACTTTCCTTAGCGTGGCAATTAGTGTAAATAGAACGCGCCTTTTAGAGTCTCATAAGAGTGACCGATTTGACAGTTCTTTGGAGACAATAATCTAATAATTTGACGGCTATATTGGTACCGATGCTATGTTTGATGTCTGTTAGCATTCCGAAATAGGTTGTTGAGGCCTCATATTAACGAAAGAGGAGGTTTTTAAATCCTTGCTTTAATTAATTACGATATTACTTTTATCATAACTTCAAAAATCTTATTTATAACCCTATTATACCACGAGACCGACACCAGGCCGACAGTAGGCCGAGCGAAAATTTAATTATTTTGAATTCATGAACCATATTCGGTGAGTTTTAAGTCGGTTTGGCGGTGTAGATAATTTTTTGATGAGGCCTAAAGGATTCTATTCGTCTAACAAACTTTTATTGAACAAGGTTTCTTGTTTTTCATCCAAAAAAAAAATAGATGTTCATTTCCACTTTTGTTAAAATGCTCTTTGATTTCACATTTTTAATAATATCTGGTTCTACCCTCAATTATAAACGATTCTCTTTTTCACATTCATGATACGAATGTAAAACTAAAGACACAGTTAGACACAAGTTTTAGCCGTGACATTAGTTAATGTGCTGCTAAAGCGTTACATCGATTTTCTTTGCCATTAGGCATGCAGGATATTAGCTCATCATTTAGTTTATTAATTATGTTTTAGTGGCGGGGTACGATTATGCTTCTATCCCAATGGGCCGCACATTTAAACTATCAACATAAATCCGAGTAGTTCGGAGCAAACAACGGGAACTACGTCCCTCCTCATGTTCTTGCAATCAAATGCTTCCCCACGTCTGAATATCGCTCTCTTGGATAGTAACAATTCACTTTATTTATCAATACTTTACTTAATTTCTTTGAAACTCTTGTTAGGTTGGGCCTTTACTTGACTTTTAAGATCAGTGGTTAGGCTACTTTTTCATCTTTAGTTGTTTCACTTCATTTTAAGTCTATTCGATAACATATACTTTAAACTACAGTTACACTATATATTTTCTTAAGCAGGATATTGCTGTCAATTGTATACAAAAAACAAACAGAGTCTAGCCGATTTTTCGAGAAGTTAAACAGGGCATGTGCATGTTTTAGTTGTTTTCGCTGTCCAATACCTGAAGAAAATATATGGGACGAAGTTTTGTTTCGTGTTTATATTTAACAAGTAGGTGTCAAGTCTCCAATAAGGTGGTAAAATTCATGTCATAAAGTAATCCAAGTAATTTTTAAACGTCATTCATATTGAAGCAGGATATTGCTGTAAGATATTATGTTTGACATGATATGACAAAGAAACGAGCTGTTATTATTATAAATTTGAGCTATTGCTGACATTTAAGATTCATAATAGGCATGATCGCTATTAAAATGAAAATTCTCTCGGCTTTTATTAACACACGTAGATAAAAGTAATTGAGACTTTTTCAAGACCTGGCATCAAAGAGAGAATGAATATGTCAAATAAAAGTTGCAATTAGTAATCTTGAACGATCGGCTTAGAATCATGTCAAATGAATCCTATTCATAGCACTCACGAAATTTTGGACGTGTTTAATCACGTCAATATTGCCTTAAAGAGTTGGTGATTCTTTGTTGAAATTACAGGTGATGAATTGTGGATGCATAGCACTTATTAACACAATTTCGTTTAAGTTTGAAATGATAAATGAATTGCACAATTTTTGAAAGAATGAACTTTGATGAATCGCAAAAAAAGAGTAATGATGTTTTTAAAACACTGTAGAACTTAAGATTTATTCTTATTTTTATATACATATATATATTATACTAGAAGTTTTTATAAAAGCCTTTTAAAGGGCTTTTTTTTTAAGCAGATTTTTCAAAAATCCAAATTTGTTTAATCCAAGATATAGTAACAACATTTAATGCTACAAGTATTTGATACAGTTATCATTTTTGTCTTAGATATTTCTTACAAAGTATCAACGTCCAAAGGGAGACACCCACCCCTTATCCTCTAACACACTTAAACCTTTAAAAATCCTTGTCGTTTGTCTATTTGCTTACATAAGAATGGAAAAGTTGGCACTTAGAGCTCCATACATCAATTAAAGGTTAAGTTCGGGCTTATACCTAGCACGAGTTCGTTTTTCTGCATACTGTCCATTACATTTTTCTGCATACTGTCCATTACATTTCAATAGACAATAATGAATCATCCAAGCTCCCAAGTCTTGTTTCATTTGTGATGCAAAGTGGCTGTTTCCTTTATATGTTATCAGGTTGCAGGGCTGTCAACCGCTCCCTGGTGCTACCTCTATTCGTACAAAAAACGCGATTAGTTTTGGAGCAAAAGATTGATCGAAAGCTGTCTCTGGCTGCACGTCGATAGGCTGCATTGGTCCGAGCAAATACAAATGCATTACCCCAGGAATTCACTAGTGTTAACATTGTCAGAAGAACGTCTGCAGTCTTTGAAGGAGGGCAACTACCCCTAGGAGAACTACCCCCAGACAACTACCCCCGGACAATTACCCCCAGACAAATACCCCTAGTAAAGTTGTCCGGGGGTAGTTGTCCTAGAGGATGGATATCGTAGGGGGTAGTTGTCTGGGGGTAGTTGTCCGGGGGTAGGTGTCCCTGGGGGTAGTCATCCTAGAGGGTGGTTGCTCTAGGGGGTAGTTGTCCTAGGGGGTAGTTGTCCTAGGGAGTAGTTGACTGAGGGTGGTTATCCGGGGGTGGATGTCCAGGGGGTAGGTGTTCTAAAACCGAAAAATAAACCACGTTCCTCGTTCACTTTACTTCTCACACAATTGGAAACTCAGGATAATTTCTGGTAACGAAACGACAGAATATATAAGTATACATTTAATCTAGTGTATATTGATGACTAAACAACATTTTTGCAATATTACAAATTCGTGTTTTGGGGGTTCTCTTCGCTTGCTCGCAATATTTGGGATCCGGATAGTATATTTTCGGGCAAACTGCCGTAACCGCTCCAACGGCCCTCACGCAAAAATGTGCACATACGTCTATGAGGGATGGAAAATAAATCCCCTTTGATGAGTTTGCTAATTACTGATAACAAATACACTAAAGGGACCGTACTCTTTGAGACGGTAGTTTTTAGGTTTTCTTTACATGACCTGCCGTTGAAAATTGTGAGTGCATGTTTGCGACGCTTTTCCCATGACATGAATGACTTTCAAATATTCAATTTGTTTCACATCACTTTAAATACATGATACACAAACAAATCATTATAAATTAAAACAATATAAATATAAACCCCAAAAAACACATTCATTTACATTGTACTGATGAAAGAAGGATGAAGGGTGGCTGTTTATTAATATTGAAGAATAAATGTTGTTCAATACTATATATATAACAGTCAGTTATGTCATTATGTAAGTTATTTATAAATTTATTACAAAGTTCAGAATTAACGTAATTAGTGCCAAACCGAAAAAGAAAAAAAAAGAAACAAAACTCGTTACGAATTACATATTCCGTTTTCTGGTCTAGATTTTGTTAATTGAATGCTTAGTCACACCGCCAAACTAAACAGACTCCAACCCGACTGAATTTTGTCATGATTTTGGATAATCAAGTTTTTCGCTCTGTCTACTGCCGGTCTCTTAATGTCACTAGGATAAGAGAAATCATTATTTCAGTAATATCTTGACTACTTAAAGCAAGGATTTGATAACATCCAATTTGATTACCACGAGGCCACGGCGACCTATTGTCGGTTTGTATACAGACATCAAACATATTATCGGAGCCATTATAGCCGTCAGATTATTCGATTATCGTCATCGAAGAACTGTGACATCAGTCCAACGAGGCGCGTTCTATTCACACTAATTGCAACGCTAAGGAAAGTAAATCTGGTTGCTGATAAAAGCCAGTGTTTCACCACTCTCTAAGTAGTTGGTGAATGTGAAGTAACGAAATTCTTACAGCGGACATAAAACTACATTGATTACATTTTTCTGTCCCGTCGGTCGATCCTCTCTTGATGTTTAAGTTATCATAGTTACTAATCGTCTCTTGACAATCATCGATAATGATTAGTGTCGATATTTTTCTGTGCTTTGTTTTTGTTTTCATCGGATTTCTCGTTATATCGACAAATGTCTGCTCTTTAGTTATCATTCGAAGACATTGGAGTGTTTTTGAAGAAGTCCCACGATTCCTCTATCAGTGTATTGGAGTGGTAGATCTTATAGGTGGCCTCTCAGGGTGCATTTACTACATTTTCTACATTGTGGAAAGTGACTACCATCGTTCAACAGTGTTCAGATTCCTATCCTGGACATTTTACTTAGGAATTCTATTCTCTGCCAACACAATATCGTGTCTCAATATCGACAGATATATCGCGATAAGCAAACCGCTACGGTATCCATCAATCGTGAACATTCGTTCTGCCTTATGTTGTCTTGCTTTAGCAACATGCTTTCCTTTAATATTTGCAATCTTAGGTTATATTCCAGGATCTCCTGTTTTTAAGTTGTCTTTTCCCGACTACATCTGCCAGAATGGAACGATGTTGAGGGTGAGTTTTACTTCTTCGGAAAAAATAACCATCAGCACGCTCTATTCCCTAACCATGGTGCCCATAGGTACTGGTATAACGTTGAACTTAATATCCATGGGCATAGCTACTCGGCAAGCCCGAGCCATCGCCGCCGTACCAGTGCCTCGTGGGGCTGGTGAGAATAACGCGGGACATCGCAGAGTCGAACTCAAAGGGGTCAAGACTGTCATGTTCATCAGCGTAGTGAATTTGATCTCTTGGGTGCCTACCTGTGTACGTTTGTTCCTTGCGATTTCGAGTATACACTCTATATCAAATACTGTCGACATTCTTCTGGCAATGTTAACACTTGTTAACTCCTGGAGCAATGCGTTTATATTTGCTCGGACCAATGCAGCCTATCGATGTGCAGCCAGAAACTGCTTTCGATCAATCTTTTGCTCCCAAAACTAACTGCGATTTTTTTTCTTCAAATGTTGGTAACACATGATAGTGGTCGACAGCCCTGCCTTATTGTCCATCGATATGTAGTGGACGGTATTCATAAAAGTGTACTAACTTTTGTCTAGGTCTAAGTCCGGACTTAAATGTCCCGTGATTTATTAGGCACTAAGTGTCAACTTCGCCATAAATATGTAGAAACAAAAAGGTTTTTTTAAGAGTAAAGTGTGTTAGATACTAATGGGGGGAGTTTTAATTGTTCACGTTGAAACTTTTTCCTCTGAAAAATAATCTTACATAGAAAAAAAGGCATTTAATATTATATATCATTGTTTTATGTTCCCATTGCTAGGAACAGAATGAAGCAAACATGTTCTTCAAATATTTATTTTGATTTTCGACAAATACTGTTACAAATTGGCCGATCAAAGGTCTTTCTCGAAGAAAAAAATGTGACTTGAAGTATATATTGAAATCAATATTTTATGTTTCGTAAGTATTTCTGAACTTGTCTACTATGTGTACGATATAGATATATATATATATATATATATATATATATATATATATATAATTTCATACTTTCAAACCTTGTTCTGTACGTTCAATATTTAAAATTTTCATAAATTTGTTTTAATAAGCACTATGCATCCACAAAATAGCCACCTTTAATTGCCACCAGGAATAACCAAACTCTTACAAAGTCAATATTGAGGCGAGTGAACACGACAAAACAAGACGTGAGTGATATGAAAAGATTAAATTTGACTTGATTCTGAACCGATCATTCACGATTAATGGCAATATTAATTTTTTTTGACATATTCGTTCTCTTTTTTATGCCAATTCATTAAAAAAATCTCAATTACTTTCATTTACGTGTCATAGATATAACCAGTGATATAAGCTCGTTACTTTTTGACAGCAATATCCTGCTCTGATATAATTCATGACATGGGTTTTCATATATTTATGGACTCCCACTTTTATATATAAACACCTAACTAGACTTCGTCCTATACATATTTTCTCTTGATATTGGACAACAAAAAAGTCTACAACCCGCGTCTTGCCTGTTTATCTTCCTAAGAAATTGAAGAGACGCTTTGTGTTAGATTATTAGAAGTGATCTTAATACTCATTTTATATTGCTTGTGATAAACAGAGACTGTACTTGACATTAATTATGTTTAATGTTGATATTGTCCTGATCGTAGGTTTTATTATCATTGGATTTCTCGTGATAGCGACAAATATCTGTTCTCTGTTGATCCTTCAAAAACATCGGGATGTCTTTGAGGAGGTCCCGAGGTTGCTTTATCGCTGCATCGGAGTCATTGATTTCATCGGTGGTGTATCGGGATGTGTTTTGTATATCATATGCTATGCAGATCGTGAATGCCTCCGTTTTCACGAGATTTGCAGAGTCCTTTCCATGATGTTTTACCTCTCTCTTCTGTTCTCTGCCATCATACTATCGTTTCTGAACATCGACAGATACATTGCGATAAGCAAACCACTTCGATATGTATCAATCGTTAAGGTTCGTTCTACAGTTCTTGGACTATGCTTTGTTGTTTGCATACCGCTAGCGTTTGCCATCTTAGGTTTTGTTCCAGGATCTCCTGTCCAAAAACTGTCCAACAGCTACGTGTGCTTTAATGAGACAGCCGACAGTCCAAATCTCACCACGACTGACACAGCAACTCTTGTTACAATGTATTCAATGTCCCTGGTGCCCATCCAAATTGGTTTGGTTGTAAATATGGTAACCATGTACATCGCTACTCGGCAGGCAAGGGCTATCGCGGCTTTGGCAGTCCGGCAAGGAAATGTTGGCCATAGGGTTGGAATAAAAAGAATCGAATTGAAAGGTGTCAAGACCATCTTACTCATCAGCATAGTGAACTGGGTCGCCTGGCTTCCTGCCGTTCTTCGCCTGGCGTCAGCCATGAATACGGGATTCTTTGTATTGTCAAAGGCCGCTGACGCTCTTCTCGCAATGCTGTCCCCGTCAACTTCTGGAGCAACTCCCTTGTATTTTTTCGCACCAATTTAGCGTATCGGCGTGCAGCAGAAAACATGTGTCGAGCAATCTTGTGTAAGAGGAGTAAGAACAGTGTGCCATAGCTTTAAAGTTTGCAAATGGGAATTAGAATACCATTCGTCATTTGGGAGGAGACAAATACATGGGGATCTCGAGCAATATTCCAAGTCGTTCATACAGCCATCTGGCATGAACGTACCGCTGATAAATATGGCAAAATAGTATGCGATTACTTTTTAATAATGTAGTACGAAATAGTAAAGTACGAATAGACTTTGAATGAAATTCAAAAAATTAAAGATGAAAAAGAAGCACGATCATCAAGGCCAATAAAGGGCTTGAAAGAAATCAAGTATATGCTTGATAAAGAAAGCAGTTACGGTCCATCTAAGCAAGCAATCGCTCAACATGGGGAAGCTTTTGTTTGCATGAACATGCAAAATGACGTCACATCCGTTGGATGCTCTAGTTTGCTTGGCTTTATATCTCTAGATTTATAAATGCGGCCCATGGGATAGGAGCATGTTCGTACCCCTCTAGTAAAACATAATTTATACATTTGATGATTACCTAATATCCTGCATGTCTTATGGCAAAAAGTATATACATCAAGCTTAAGCAACACATTTACTTACGTACTGCCTCAACTAGTGTCTAACTGTGTCTTTTGTTTTACATTTTGTTTTTGTTTTTAATTTTCATCATGAAAGATAGCAACAACAACAAAGAAAAAGGAGTAATTTATGATTGACTATTTGAGGGTGAACGAGAACATTGTGAAAATAAATGTTCTTTAGACGGTTTAAAATTCATTAGTCATCTGCAATATAGTTCCTGCGCATAGTTTGGCCAATTGCTTAGAAAATAATGTCATGAATTATACCATCTCAAAAAATGGCTGTAAATAATGTCAATCATTGATTATCGTTGGGCTCGAACCAAAAATGGATATCTACTATAATAATAATATCAAGTTTTATTTACCCAGGGTAGCCACTTCTGTTACGAAACTGCTCTTCCAGCGGGCCCTGCATAACATAATATGTTATTACTTCCCTTCTCTAATCTAATATGATGAGCACCAAGCTAGAAGGCAGAAGGTGCCATTGTTATGAGTCTTTGGTATGACTTGGCCGGTGATCGAACCCACGACCTCCCGTCCATGAGGCGGGCGCTCTAACCACCGATCCACCATGCCAGGTATAAATATTTATCAACATGTCACTATAGTTTCAACAGTGTGTTCAAGACAATTTTTTAGTTTCTGATATGTACTTGATCTTTTCATACAATCAACTTTCGTTGATCTACTATTTATAAAGCTATTTATACATACCTTAGTGAAAAGGCCATCATTGGTTTAAGGAAAGGTACTAGTTAGTGCTTAAATAATTGTATACTGACCAAAAAAATCTCTCTTGTTTTATATATTTATGTTGGTAATAGTGTAATATTAGTATTATGTTTTAGACAGGCTTTCTTTTCTTTTCTTTTCACTTACAAAAGATAATGACAATAAATAATAACGTACGTGATAACTTGACGAAATAATTTCAAAGGACCACCCGGCTAAGCTGTGTTATTACACTACACCTGCTTTAGAAAGGGGGCATAATTTTAAAACAGACTAAAGAAAACAACATAGCACAACATAAAACTACATATATGGAACATTGTTTACTCTGTAGAATTATGAGTGTGTGAGGTAATGCGAATGGACATTTGAAAGCGTTTTCACTGATCACACAACATAACTCTCTTTTTCTGTTTGCTACGAGCAAGCAAAGTTGCACTGACAAATAAATTGCATGATAAAAAGTATTGCCTTTTCGTTATTTTATTGAGGTACTAAATAAAGCAGATTATACACTTGTAAAGTGTAGTCAAGCAAATAAATGACTCGATTGAGAATGAAAATGACATGAATAAGAATCGAGGATATTTCACGGAGTTACATTGGCCAATAAATGAGATGCATGAACATGAATAAATGCAATGAATATATATAGCTTACGTCAGAGTTCAAATAATGTCGAAAGTCCATTGAACGACGGCGGGTGATAAACGAAGGAAGGGACTCACGCTATGAAGATGCGGAGGCTTGAAGGCGGAGATGCAGCTTCGTTGTCGTGGCTGAACAGCCGTGAAGAAATCTCAACGCTGACGCTCGTGATAATGATGATGATGATGATAACATTTTCAGGCGAGAAGGAAGAAAGGAAATGTGTGGCGCCCGATGATGAAAGAGTGAGTCGCTTGATGTCGGAGGCCAAGGTTGAAAATGATGAAATCAAAGTCGTTGCCGATGTAAAGCAGTGAGTCGCTGAATGAGTCGGATAAGCCGAACCTTGATGTGAAGTTCATCAGCTAGCTGCGGCGAAGAAAGTGGCAGCTCCCAGCGGAGAATCAATCGCCAATTCGGTCCAGATTAAAACGTTCCACTGTAAGACTGCCAGCCTGCTGTAGACGGCAGAGAACAATTAGACGTGCCATTAAAGAGGTGAAAGGCACGAAAGAAGATGAGACTGTTGATAAGTAAGGCAGAAAAAACATTGTTCAGTACTACATATACAAGTAAGTAATGTCATTTTGTAAGTATTACAGTTGAATTAATTACGGATTTCAGTATTACTGGGGTACGAGAAATCATTATTTTAGTAATATCGTGGGTAAGTAAAGCCAGGATTTTATAAGCCTCAATTTAATAACTATGAGGCCTTAACGACCTATTTCGGTTTGCATACAGGTGTCAAACATAACATCCGTGACATTATAGCTGTCAGATTATTTGATCATAATCAGCGAAGAACTGTCAAATCAGTCATATGTGCTATTCACAATAATTGCCACGCTAAGAAAAGTAAGTCTGGTCGCTGGTAAAAGCCAAGGCTTCATCACTCGTCTATGTAGTTGCTGAATGAGAAGGAATGAAAATTTAACAGCGGACATACAGCGGATTACATGTCTCTTTTGGTCGATCCCTTTGTGATGTTCAAGTCTTCATGCTTACATATCGTCTCTTGACAATCACAAACAATGCTTAGTGTCGATATTTTTCTGTGCTTTGTTTTTGTTTTTATCGGATTTCTCGTGATATCGACAAATGTCTGCTCTTTAGTTATCCTTCTAAAACATTGGAGTGTCTTTGAAGAAGTCCCACGATTCCTCTATTGTTATATTGGAGTGGTAGATCTAATAGGGGGCCTCTCCGGATGCAGTTGCTACATTCTCTACATTGTGGAAAGTGACTGCCATCGCTCACAAGTGTACAGATTCCTGTCCTGGACATTTTACTTTGGATTTCAAATATCTGCCATCACAATATCGTGTCTCAATATCGACAGATATATCGCGATAAGCAAACCGCTACGGTATCCATCAATCGTGAACATTCGTTCTACCGTATGTTGCCTCGCTTTAGCAACATGCTTCCCCTTAATATTTATGATCCTAGGTTATATTCCAGGATCTCCCGTGTATAAGATATCTCATCACGACTCCGTATGCCAAAATGGAACTGTATTGAGCTTAAATTATACTTCTTCGGAAAAAGCAATCGTTGCCACGCTCTATTCCCTATCCATGGTGCCCATATTTACTGGTATAACGTTGAACTTAATATCCATGGCCATAGCTACTCGGCAAGCCCGAGCTATCGCCGCCTTAGCAGTGCCTCGTGGAGCTGGCAACAATGACGCGGGACATCGCAGAGTCGAACTCAAAGGGGTCAAGACTGTCTTGTTCATCAGCGTAGTGAATTTGATCTCCTGGGTGCCCACCATTGTACGATTATTCCTTACCATTGCGATCAGTAGCCCCCTGTCAAAGACTGCTGATGCTCTTCTGACAATGTTAACGCTTGTGAATTCCTGGAGCAATGCGTTCATATTTGCTCGGACCAACGCAGCCTATCGACGTGCAGCCAGAGAAAGCTTTCGATCAATCTCTTGCTTCAAAAACTAACCGCGCTTTCTTACGACTTTTGTTGACGAGTGCAAGTTGACAGCCCTAGCCTTGTTGTCCATTGCCTGATAACGGAAGCTATTTATAACAGCGTACTAATTTTTGTCTAGGTCTTAGCCCAGAATGAGGTAACCTGTGATTTATGGAGCACTGACCGTCAACTTTACCATAAATATTTAACTAAAAGGACAAACAAAGTTTTGTTTTAATAAGATAAAATGTGTAAGAGTCAAATTGAGAGCGGGGATCTTATTTTTCACGATCACACTTTCTCTTCTAAAAAATAATCTTTACGGAATTAAATCGCATTTTTTGGTGTTCCCATTGCTACGATCAAAATGATCCAAACATGTTCATCAAATATTAATTTTGATCATCGAAAAATACTGTTCAAATTAGCTGATCAAAGGTTCGGAGAAATAAAAATATATCAACAAATATAAGTATATATCAGAATAAATATTTCATGTTTCGTATATATCTAAACTTGTCTTCTATGTGTCATTTCATACTTTTAAACTTTGTCCAATACATTCAATATTTCAGAATTTCTCTCATTTTTGTTAATGAGTGCCATACATCCACAATCAGACACCTGTAATTGCCACCAGGTAAAATCAAACTTTGTCAACGTCAATATTGACGTGATTGAACACGACAAAAAAGGTTGTAAGTGATAAGAAAAGATTAATTTGACTCGATTTTAAGCCGATCATTCACGATTAATGGCAATATTTGTTTGACATGTACATTCTCCTTTTGATGCCAATTCATCAAAGATTCTCAATTGCTTTTGTAAATATATGTCGATCAATCATTTGTAAGAGAAGTAAGAACAATTAGCCAAAGCAACAACTTTTGCCAATCCTAACCATTCATCATGTACAAGGAGACAAACATATGGGGATCTCGAACAATATTCCACGTTGTGCGTACAGTCCTCTGACCTGAACGTTACGCTGATAAATATGGCAAAATAGTTTGCGATTAGATTTTACTAATGTAACTGTAGTAAAGTACGAATAGACTTTAAATGATATTAAAAAATGTTTTTTATGTAAAAGAAGCCCGATCTTTAAAGTCAATAAAGGGCCAAGCTAGCAAGAAACCAAGTAAATGCTAGATGACGAAAGCAGTTCCCATCTAATTAAAGCAAGCTAACGTTCGACATGGGGAAGCATTTGTTTGCTAGAACATGAAAAAAGACGTCGCTCATGTTGTACGCTCCAAATTGCTCGACTTTATGTTTCTATATGCGGCCCATGGTTGAAGCATAAATGTATGTCTCTAGTATTATATTTTGTATACATTGTATGATAACCTAATATCCTGCATTTCCTATGGCAAAGTTAAGCTTTGTAACGTTTTAGCAACGCATTTATTAATGTAATGCCTACAATTAGTGTCTCATTGTGTCGTGGTCGAGTGGTCGAGTGGTGCCGTCAGCAGACTGTCGATCACAAGTTCCGCTGTTTCTGATATGTACTTGATCTCATTAAACAATGAACGTTCATTGATTTATAAAGCTATATCTACACACCCTAGTGAATATTTGGTCAACATTGGTTTTAAGAAATGAACATGTATGTTCTTATTTAATAATCGTATACTGTAAATAGTTGTATATTTTTATGTTGGTAATAGTGTGATATATAATATATTATGTTTTTGACTTGATTTTATCTTCTTTCCATTTGCCGAATATGATGACAATTAATAATAGCGTACGTTAAAACATGACAAAAATAATTTTCCAAGATAAGCTGTATCCTTACACCGCACCAAAAAACATATCTCAAAATAAATCATTAACATATGAATACAATAAACCAACCATTGTTTACTCTGTAAACATGTTCGTGTTATTATATGTTTTATAAGTTGTATGGCAACACAGTGACTTATGGCGTATGTTATTATAGTGAGGAAAGGAAAAGAAAAGATGCAGAACGTGAGCTGCAGAGTGAATCAGCAACATGTTAAAGCCCCACGGGCACTAGTTCGGCCAGGAGGGATTGGACCTCCCAGCATGGTCACTGACAGGTGGTTATCTCATCACATCAGTTCTCAATTAACATAAGAAAAAGAGGATCATGGGGGACCAATGGTCACTGATTATGCATTGTTTGCATTGAGGGCGCAAGTAGCTATAAGCAGTGGAGTGGGGCTGTTAAGTTGCCCACATGTACATGTAAGTGTGAATTTGATATTATGCCGTTTAATGGTAAACTTCTAATCAATGTGAAAGTCTGTTTGATAAAGTGAACATTTAACACCCGCTAACACCCTTACACCCACGATCCCCAAACACACACACACATACACATTCATGTTACTAGGAGATGATTCAACGAATGTGTGATTAAACATCACCCATACCTATAAGATCACGCACACAAACACACAAACACACGCTAAAAAGCTGAGTCAATGAAATTTTGTTTGATAAGCAGTCTGTTTGATAAGAACATAACCCACGCATACGCACACAATCATACACACACCAACACACAAACTAAAAAGCTAAATAGATCAATGTTTGTTTAATAAGCATTATAAACACTATAAGGAAAATATCGACCCACCATTCACACATACCCACGCACACTTACACCTGCACAATCATTCACCCAGATACCTTCCCACACACTATGCAAAAAACAAGATGAATCTGTGTCATTTAGTTTTATTGGGATAACAACACCCACTCTCAAAAATACATAACCTACATTTTCTCAAACACATGCCCACCCACACACACACACATTAAGAAGAAAATATCCAGTTGAATTCATGAAAGAACTGAAAGCAGATAATGGCTTGTTTAGCAACATTATTCCATTGAATGGGAGATTGGTAATCAATGTGATTGGTAATCAGTCTGTTTGATAAAGTAAACAATACCCAACCGTTAGCACGTACTTATTACATACATTCTCACAACCACGCACACGCGCGCAAACACACATACATTCACACACACACACGCACACACACACACATGCACACATTCCTAGTAATGTAGTAACAGCAGATTTTACTTAATGCAGAATGATTAGAGACACTCATGGCGTACGTAAAAGATATTCCAAAGTTTATTCATTTCAATAATGACCTTATATTAAGTGCAAATCTGTGAATGAAATTACATGAGTTACAATACAAACCAAATTCAAAACTGATTGGGCTTAATCTCGATATGATTTTTTTTTTGAAATTCCTTGTTATAAAAGTCTAAAATGTAAAATGTCATATTGCATTACCATATATCAAAAAATGCAAGTATAAAGCATGGAAATGCATGGCCGCAATTCAGGGTTAGACCCGCATATCTCCCCTCTAAAATAAAATAAAATAGTCATTCAAATGGTATGACTGAAAAAGATATATCCAATTTCTACACAAGTCATACAGTTACGACATCAAGAAGAAGTTATTGTTCTCTTCATTGATTTGGCAACCCACATTTGAATTACCTCTTACTTTAATTCTTCCCATCCATAGCCATGGTATTATTTCTACGGCCCACCCCATAAGCCCCACCCTTGTCCTTCTACGCACGACAAAGCACAAACTGAATACGCATAGATAGGAAATTCCCGCCCCTAAATAAGGACGGTCTAGAGCATTTCCAACCGAGGGAAGGGGTCGGCATCGACCTTTATGACGTCACTGGTTTCAGTCTTGGTCGCTCCTCATCATATGATCGATGGCCGCGATGAGAGCAGGATCGACAGGAATGGCGAGGAACTCTTCAAGCGAGATCATCTCATCAGCTGCGAGGATGCATGGCGAGGAAAGATTGAACAAGGGACAAGAGTAAAAAGAAAAGAGCATGTGAATGGTGCGAGCGATAATAGTAAGTGAGAAAGAAATGGTATAACTGATGAAGATGATTACCTCTTATACATTCCGTTAACAATAATTTTAATCAAACCCTTTATTCGAAATTACTTTAAAGAGCACAAATACAGGTGAGGTGTGTTATTTCGTCTGCGAATTTTCACGTCTTTCACTCCATATCCCTATGCATGTCTCAATTATCTCTTTCTCTCTCTCTCTCTCTCTCTCGAGATAGATCGATCGATCGAATTGTCTCTGTCAATGCCCCTCTCCCGAAAAATGTTTCTACTGGAGAGTCAGAAGTGCATCACGCTTGAAATTGAGAGAATACTTTCTTCCACTTACAGTTATTGTCGTGATCACCGATCATGTCAGAAAATGGTCTGACTTTACCACCGTCATCGAACCATTCTTTAACATCAAGCTGGTCGTCACCGTTGAGGTCGAGTACTTCAAAGAGTTTCCTGCTGATGTCGATATTGTGCACGGTCTCATTTTCGATGCTGCGCCTGAAGCTATTTTTTTTTGGAGGGGGGACAAAGGAAACTATATCAATGTTTTGAGTTGTGATGAAAGATGAATAATAAGTTTGACACAACATAATTTTATTATTATTCTTAATCATATTAAAAAAAATTCTCCAGTGTTTCTCTATACATAGCTCATATTATGATAACAAAGATTACGTATACATTATTTCGTGGGGATGTACACACCCTACCCCCTTCCCCTCTTCCATCTACCAATGTAAAAAAAAGAAATATCGATAATGGTTCCCTTAAAGAGCGGTAAAGAGGGGTTGGGCCAAAAGATAGTCCAGGACTTTAGGTGGTGCTAAGACAGGCCTTAGTACCACCAAAAAAGGAGAGGTTAGAAAAGCCAATAACTTACCGAATGTTCAATCCGACGTTCGCGCGTGGGTCACCATTTGGACCAACACCGACCCCAACGCCCAACCTGGTGTTATCATTCGGCCTGTATAGTGATGATAATGTTTAAGAGAGAGAAAGGGAGAGAGAAAAGAGAGAGAGAGAGAGGTGGAGAGAGAGAAAGAGATTGGAGAGAACGACAGGGACAAAGAAATGGGGATGAGAGAGAGGGAGAGAGACAGAGAGAGAGAGAGAGATGGGGATTGAAGAGATTTGTAAGAAGTTTGAGCAGATTCGTAAAGAACATTCAATTTAATAAAACAGTACACTATTTGCAAATTCCATTAAAATAATACGTAAAGTAACTTTAGCAATCACGTTGTTCTGTTTGTGTTCCTGAGTGTTCATACTCATTACGAGGAGATTATTATTTCTTGACAAATTTTTTCTTTATGAAACACAAATCAGGCTGAAATTTGAATTGAGTTTGTATACCATTATTCAATATAAAAGTACAACATTATTACTTCACAAAATATATTTAACGAGCTAAAGAATCTGTTCATATACTATTCCAAATGCAACATTATTATAATTTTAGCAATTATAGACAAGTTCTTTAGGAGTACAATTCGAAAGTAGGCTGCTGTTTGGAGACTTTCAAATTAGTCATATTTAGGCAAACGTCAGCTAATATTTGGGCAAGCAACAATCACTCTACAGGCATTGATATTGTGAATATTTGAGCAATAGAGGACAGCCTACCTATCCCCCCCCCCCTCCCACACCCATGGGCCTGGCGAATTTGTGACCCAAACGCCTAATTAGAGGTAAATTATTTACATAGCTGTGATTAAATTGATATAGCTAATGAGAAGCGCTGCTTCTTACGCAAATGTTCCCATTAACTTATTTGTAACTGTTACTTATCATAACTGGAATGATGCTATTAAAAGTATATTTCTCTCATACGCGTATCATAATAAACATTCTTACAGACACATGATATGAAAAAAATAAAACGAAAATAATATTTGCAGCCTAGTTTACTTTGTGGTGATACATTATGGGGCAGAAATAAAAGAAAACAAATAGTACAAAAATCAACACATAGCAAAACAAAAATATACTAATTACGTGCAATAATTTGTCATAAACGCTTTACCAGTTAGCGAGTTGAGTCATGAACCCACCCACCACACATTTTTTAAGTTGACTGTCATGGCGCTGCCCACTGCAGTCTCAGATCGAGACCCGACGACCCAGCACATACTGAGGTAAATCCTCTTTAGATGATTAATGACAGTATTGTGTTTCCTTGTTCAGTACGGTATACTCATTAATTCAAACTTGTGTTTTTGATAACGAACTAAACGAAATGAATAACAACAATATCAAAACAAACAAAAACACGAACCGGTACTGCAGTTCAACATCGCCCTGTGGTCGGAATTGTCCGTTGAGAATATCGCTTGTTGCGACTCCGGGTCTCACGTTAATGTCGAAGTTAGAGCTTGGGCTAGTAATCCGAAAAGAAAGAACAAGAATGGTAAAAAAGATTGGATATCAAAGGCATCGTTTTACAACGTTAAATCTGAGATGCATGGCCTTGCGTGCTACCAGTGTCTGTGATATGGTAAAATATTGAAGCCCTCAAAAATCGCGCTTCAAAATGATCAAGAAGTGCCTCAAAAATAAAAAAATCTTTGAGTGACCGGTGTTTCCATACTCGTTTCCCCCAATAGACTGTAGTGTTATGAAAACCGTTTGGCAAACGCAAAATTTGGCCCAAATTTCCAATCATAAATATCTTGATAATCAGACAGGCGATTATACCAACATGTATGATAACTGTAAATGAATTTCGATAGAAAACTTGGACTTAAATGTATACCCCTCATTTGTGCACCCTCTCCGATTTCGAGGAATTTCAATGGAAAGAACCTCTTTGGCATTATAATGACCCTGATTAAATTTGAGAGTAAACGGACCTGTAGTATTGAAAAAAAGAAGGAAATAGATTTCCTTTATTTTCTTTGATTCTAGAAAATCTCTTCACTGCTTATTTCCAAACTATTTGTTCATTCGATCTAATACATAATAAATTGGTTTTAAATTATGATAAAACTAAGTTTATGGTTTTTACAAATAGAAATATTGATTTTAACAACATGCACTTACGAGTAAATGATCATAATTTTGAACGTGTAGATAATCTTAAGTTTTTAGGTATTGTAATTAATCATAAATTGAAGTGGCATGAGCATATAAATGTGGTGTGCAATAAAATAGCAAAAAATATTGGTATTTTATATAAAGTTCATTTTTATCCCTTAAATATTTTGAAAATGTTGTATCATACATTAATAACACCATATTTTAATTACTGTATAGTTGCATGGGCAAATTTTAATAAAAATGATATGTTAAGGTTACTTATTCTTCAAAAGAAAGCAATACGCATTATAACCCATTCCCAATATTATGCTCACTGTAATCCTTTATTTTGTAAACTTGGAATTCTGAATGTAATCGATATGCATAATTTTTAATATTAGTAATAGTATACCTCAGGAAATAAAAAAATGCAAAACTCTCAATCTTTTTAAAATTAAATATAAACAATTTCTGTTAAACAAGTATAATAATTAGTATCAATAGTATAGACAAATTTTTGACATTTTTCTTATATACTCTGATCGTGCATGATAGTAAGTTTTAATATGTTCTTTGTTTTTTTGTTCTGTTCTATTGTTCTCGTTTTCATGTATGTGTGTTTTTAGGGGTAGGCTTTTATATAAGGAACTTCCCTCCTTTCTGCCTATCCCAAATGCTCTTATAAATTGCCATTGTATTTGTTATCACCTTTTTGTGTTTTTTAATATTTATAACTCCATTCTGTATTTGTATGTTTTAAATGTTTTTATGAAGAGTGTTGAATAAACTTTGAATTTGAATTGAATTTGAATACAACGACCAGGATTATTTTAATGCAAAACGGCTTGTATACATAGAATTGTTATGGAAATTGTGGAGGATGTGCAAATTTAATGAGAGCTATTCTACTACCATTAACTCGTTTCCCCTTAGCATCTGTAAGAAGGGCACTAGCAAAAACCGTCTATAGATTCCAATTATTCCACATATTATTTTACATTAAAAAGAAAACAAACATTCTTAAAAGTTTAGCGACAGGAGAATTATGAGACGTCCATAGACGATCAAAGTAAGCAATGAAGCGTTGTGGAGAGGTGCTAGTTTTGAAGGGTGATCAGGAGGCTGTTCCTGTTTTGACGGGAGTGGGGGAGGGGCTCATAAGTCAGGTAGAATCAAATGGAAGAGGAACAGGGGGTACCGTGGATACCCCAATTCATTTAAAATGTAATTAAATGGTTCGTGTAAGCATGGTGGAAGGGTGCGAGCGATGCGGAGGTTTTGCTGTTAAAGGTATAAGATTGAGAATTGCAGCACACCATGATTGCCCAAATAAAAATATATGGCACTTTAATAATTGGAGTAAAAAGGGTGAGAGTAATGGAAAGGGAGAGAGAGAGAGGTCAGGAACAGAAGACAATTATAATGTGTCACGTGACGTACCGATGTTCAAGCCCGAGACCAACGGTGCCATATCGCGAGTTGTAGTCCGGGTACATTTCCGTGTTGCGGGATAGGTCTACACCAAAAGGGCGACCGGAGTTAGAGCGGGGGATGTTGGAACCACCACCACCGCCACCACCACTGGAACACGCAAGTGAGATGGCAATCAGCTGAGCAAGGAGAAGCGCGACCGCTGTGAAACGACCCATTTCTACCCTGCCATGAAGAAAGAGATACAGAGAGAGGAAGGAAGAGAGATGGGGTAAGGAAGAGGAAAGGAAAGAGAGAGGTAAAGGATAAAAAAAAAAGTAAAACAGGAGAGAGAATGTAAGGGAGAAGAGAGGAAGAGGAATGAAAATCGATAGAGAGAGGGAGATAGAGAGAAGGAGGCCAAAATAATCGAATACATGTTATTTGATTATTCCATAAAATGATTATTAAGCGTGATATTATGGGTATTGGCTGTAGGATATTGCCAAAATCTGCCCCCAATATTGATTAATGCTTAACCAAATATTGGCTGACACTTGCTCAAATAAGGATACATTCTTAAATCAATACAAGACAAAATGTACAGGATTCAACTGACAAAATCAACTTCTATATCCTCGAAAATCGGACAATGCACTATAAATTAGCCTATGTGAGAATAGAACATAAAAACAGAACCTTATCAAAAGCAATAGCTTGTTGCGGCAGGGTCTCTTACTCAAGTTAACATTATCAACCCGCTAAAATGTGTAATTGTTGTTATAGGGGGAAACAACACAATAACGAACAAAATATGTACATGTATATGGTACGGGAAATAGGAATAAGAAATGCAGAGGGGATGAAAGAAGAGGTGAAAACCTACACACAATGTGTGCACCATCTCCACTCCCAGTGGGGATACGCCATTGCCATGACAAATCCGCTCCCAACTTTTCGCATCCAACTATTCCTCTAAAGGTTAAAAAAAAGGCATCAAAGTAGATAAAATGCCTCGCTGACGGACATGCCTGAGGCTCGAACCTCGGACCCTCTGATTGAGAGCGGAGTCCTCGATCCACTCGACCATGAAAATTTGATAAAAGATATATAGCCTATACATTATGATTAAACAGAAAAGGATATGAAATTCAAGGAAATCTGTCAAATAGTGAAGAAATAAAACTTTATGATTTAATATAAACTGAACTGATTTACTCACCGGTTGTATAAGTCTGCGATGGTCCAAAAAAACGACAGAGGAGATCTTGAGAACTATTGAAGCAGATGGTCGTAAGATGAATAACAACCAGCAGCTATTGAAATGGTTGTGAGTTGCTCGATCTTATATACTCTTTTTCTCGCCAGAAATTTAGATGATTATTGAAGAAGATCATTGCAAAAGTTAAGAGTGGTTAACCTGGAACTGAGCCAAAATGATGTCATTTGATAACTGACATTAAAAAAAAAAAAAAAGCATACACGTGGCGGTTATAGAAAGTTCTGATTGGTCATAATGCTCCTCGTTTGATATCCTGAATGGACAATAGCGACGAAAGTGATCAAGAATGAAGTCTCTGATTGGATGACGAGCGTATATTCTTGTGTGGTATATTGTAGATCGGTAAGTCGTGCACAAGTTAACCACAAAGTGGGAGGGTAATCGCTTCATCCCTTCTGATTGGATGGCCGTACTAAGTACAGACCCGTGACCTCCCACAGCATGAGGCAATGAACTGTTCGGATCGGTCAATTGCAATGGCATGTTGATTAAAGGGTCAATCCAACATTTTTAAATGAATAAGTGAAAACGATAAGCTGAGTGAAGCTAAATGGTGAATGGTGTCCCCATGTCAGAATGTCCAGTATAGGGTAAAAAGATCATCTAGAGATTATTTTTCTTTCTCATAAAAGATAACCGATTGGTGTAAACATCCAGAACTTACAAAATCATTGCAGTCGTGACTTTCTTTCTCACGGATAAAATGACTTTGGGACAGATTACTCAAGTTCCGTTAAAATAAAAAGTACCAAAAGGAAGAAATAATGTAAAAATATGAGAAAGGGAGCTTTCTTTGTCAATACCATTTTTTGGTATATGTTGAAGTTGTGTTGGTAAATTAAGGCAATACAAGAATCTTGAAAGGCGTCATTGCAAAAGGTAAATTGTAAAAGTATATATAAAGCATTAAAGTTGGCATGCTTTTTTCATAACTGTACATTAAGCGTTTTGTTTTCCTCCATAATTCGGACCATTGCTAGAAGTTTGTATAACAATTCATTGCATCATCTTACTGTGTTCTTGATACATTATATTTTGTTATTTTGCCAACAAGCGACATGGTAACCCCCCCCCCCCCCCGATTGTACCGCTAAGCCCCGCTCTGCAGGCTACATCATCTGCACTATATAGTCTAGATTTTAGAACTGCGAAGTCCCTAATTTGCTCCCAGGTTCTCTCTTGCCGAACCGAACGTCTTGCAATGAAGCAAATTTGGTTGAAGAGGAATTTTAGCAATTTTGTTCATTTTTTGCTTGATTGTGTTTATTGAATACCAGCCAGACCATCATCACAAAAGTGACGAAACGAAGGCGCCCACAAAATCTCCCCAATTTCGATACAATTCCCTGGGTAGATACCCTTTGGTCTAGGCTGGTATTCAATAAACGCAATTAAGAGAAAAATTTATAAGAAATATGAAGGAAAGTGGTTGATGACATTTTATATATATAGAGAGAGGAACACGACACCCATAATTAGTATCAATTTATTCAAAAAGGATAACAATATTAGAACTAGACCTTTGAAATCGTCACGAAGGCGAATAAGGTGATGTGCCACTTTTATCAAGACATAACAAATGTAGATACTCAATAGGAGATTTGGTCTTTAAAAACAACCCCCCAAACCCACAATTAAAATTATATGCATGAAATGATTGTTTTCATCATCTGGAATTACATGTTAGTTTTACTTTTATTACATGAATATTGATAACTGTGCAGTAAAGTGACATGAAAAATAGTGAAAGCATTCGTCCCTTGCTCTTGACTCTCACCCTAGCTAGAGTAAGCCAGCAACAGGATCAGCATTATTACCCGGATGAGGTAGGAAAGATCGTAAGAGTGACAAGAAAACAGGAAATAACACAGACCTCGTATTCGGCTTGGGCCTACTTTGTGAAAATAGGGGGAAAGTCCCCAAACATGATCTCGCAAACAAAGTATACTATCTTTGCTACAGGCCTACTTGTACTAGACACATTTCCTGATAGTGTCCTGATAGTCGCTGTGCGTAACAGTGTCTGCACAATGAGACTAGGCTGAGGGCATACAGACTGATAAAGCTAGACTCTGCTCAATGCTTTAGGATTTGTGTTTAAGTGTCAAATCAGTGTCTGTGCGTGCAGACTGGTTTCCTTGAGTGGATTCCTTGACCATGACGAGACTAATTAAGTCGGCCTGTCTAATTCGAAATCCCTCTGGTTCAACTTTTTATTTTAATATCCATATCGTTAGGAATAATGATAGATTCATGTGTTCAAGCAATTTACCTTTGTTTTTCTTTTCTCTTTCTTGTACCAAAAGATTGTGGCTCGCAGTCATGTAGTGACCGTGATAAGAGCTGGGGTCTCACAGAGTCATTCATTCCACATTCTTCTCGTGGGCCTGAGAGCCGGAGGTAAAGGGGTATTTTTTTCTTCAAGGCGATACACAGCCCCCCCCCCCCCCCTCCCCCAAACCGAGTTGATAATTTTCACATTTTGTTTGCTTAATTTTTGTTTTGTATTGTCTGTTTTCATTTGACCTGGCATTTTTGGACGTCATTTGTGCTCCTAAGGTGACCCCCTAAAGATTCATTCCCACAGGACCCTGTCCTTCCCCTTGTCCTGTCACTGGTAAGATAGTATTCACTAGGGAATATAAACAATTTAAACCTTTTCTATTTTACATGAGAATATACGTACTTGTTCTGTGAGATAGTTTGTTTTATTAATTCCTTGTCCCTTTAAAATAAAATCACCAGGAGGTATGTGAAACCAGGATATCGGAAGTTTTCCTCTTATCTTATGACCTAGGTGGTAATTACCTGTTCTGTGTCAATCTTGTCTAATGTTCTTTTTTATGCGATTCCGCTTTTAGGGATGACAACTTATCATTTCGACAGTTCAACGGAAAAGTTTGGATGCAAAATAATTTCAATCCCTCTATACCACAAATAGTTTTACTGGGAGTTTCTATGATTTGAAGAAAAAATGAAAGAAAGATTATTACAGTATAAGCATAAATAAGAAAAAAAGAAGAAGAAAAAAGACAAAAATGAAGAGATTACTGGGCGCTTTGACAAAGTGAAACTTGTTACCCATTTATCAAAGCTCCTTACAGAGTGTGTCCTTTCGCAGCGACATCTAGTTTAAAAAGTCGGATCAGCTTTGTGGAATAACAGATACCCTATGTCTACCTCCACAATCAAAGACAGTGTTGAAGAATGTGGATGGTTTTACAAAATGGCAGAGTTTTCTACCCCAAAGGTTACTGCATTTACATTACCAAATACCATTCATATTATGTTTAAAAGAAATATGATTACCATACGTGATATGACAATATTTTTTTATGACCCCTCATATCCCCGAAACAATATATTCCCCATCGCCTCCCGTACACGTGTCCTTTTTAAAAGACTGAGAGTAATTTATAATTCATCTTATTAAATAATATATTAAAGATCGTATTCATTCTTTCATCATGAGTTTGTGCTTAAAACCCAATCAGGATTGGTAAATTCATCTGATACCAAGATCTAATCGGTCGTTGCGACCTCATAACTTTTGTTTGGCTAGGTCGCTTCGCTCTATTACAGAACATCACACTAACCTGCAAAGCATGGTGGTGAAACAGTTTCTTGGACCACGTAAAGAGAAAGTCATCCCTGATAGTGTAATAGGGGTATATAAAAATGTTTAACAATTTTTTTTCTTTGAGGTTACACTTTGCAGGTGCGTGCCCCCCCCCCCCCAGTAAGTGCCCTTTTATTGGTTTCCACCCCCTCCCCCTCCGTCACCATTGGATCATTCGTCTCATCCTATTTGTTTGGATTGATGTTTTAGAATCCCTTTTTGTTGAAATTAACAACCCAAGTGGAAAAAACTTAATTGTAGGCGTTTTATACAGACCTCCTCAATCAAATACTCAAAATTTTCTAAGAACTCTTAATGACCTTCTGCTAGATCCTCTGTTGAAAAACAAAGATTGCTGTATTATGGGTGACTTCAACATTAACTTAATGAATTGCAACATTAACAACGTTTCGCAAGAGTTTCTCGAAACTTTTTTTTATCCAATTCTTTCTTACCACTTATCACTAAACCCACAAGAGTGACAAAAAATTCAGCTACTATTATTGATAATATATTTAGCAATATAACCTACCCCATCCCCAAAGCCGGTATCATCCTAAATGACATTTCTGATCATTTTCCAGTTTTTGCTAAGTTGTGTATAAATAAACTTGTCAAAAAAGCGACGATCACTACTCCATATCGCAAAATAACTGATGATAATATTACTAATTTAATCAGTGATTTAGACTTAATAGACTGTTCGAACGTTTTTGATTCATTAGATGTTGATGAATCGTACGACTTCTTTATCAATAAGCTTACAGCGTCTTTAAATACTCATGTTCCCCTCACCACCCACCGGAGATCAAACTATAAAAAGATCCCAATTCATCCTTGGATTACAAAATCGCTTTTAAGATCTATCAACCGCAAGAATAACTTGTATTATAAATATATTACAAAACCAAGTGACGAATCTCGCTCTAAGTACACATTATATAAAAACACCCTTACCACTTTATTACGTATTTCAAAAAAGAATACTATACTTCACAACTCAATTTGTACAAAAATGATATGAAGAATACATGGAAAATCATTAATGGTGTATTAAATAAGAAGAAAAAAGGATCAACAATAACAAAAATCAAAACCAATAATACTATCACCGATGATGCTGATACAATCGCTGAAAATTTTAACTCGTACTTTTCACAAGTGGGTAACAAACTGGCACAACAAGTGCCACAGAGTACCAAATCATTTAACGATTTTCTTGTCAACCCTAACCAAAATTCCATCTTTTTTAATCCTACAAACACTCGAGAAATTATAAACATTGTTAACAATCTTCTGATTAAGAAGAGCGCCGGGTTTGACTGTATTCCCAACTTCTTATTAAAGAAAATTATCAGAGCTGTTGTTCATCCCTTGGTGCATATCTTTAATATTTCACTTCATACAGGTCGGGTACCTAATCAAATGAAAATCGCCAAGGTCATACCCCTCTTTAAGAAAGGTGATAATCAACTCGTTACTAACTATCGTCCCATATCCTTACTTACCTCGTTATCTAAAGTTCTTGAGAAACTTGTTTTTACAAGAACAACCACGTTTTTTAAAAAATACAATATTTTCTCACACTTCCAATTTGGTTTCCGTGAAAATCATAGCACCTCGCATGCAATTTTGTCTTTTATGAAAACAGTTACCACTTCCATTGATAAAGGTTTGCATACTGTAGGTATATTCCTGGACTTCTCCAAGGCCTTCGACACTATAAACCATGAAATTCTTCTTCACAAACTTTCTCACTATGGTATTAGAGGGAAGGCCTTGGAGTGGTTCAGGAGTTACCTTACAGATAGGACTCAATTTGTATCGGTTAACAACTGTAATTCTTCTACACTTCCTATTACCTGTGGTGTACCGCAGGGTAGCCTACTCGGCCCCCTTCTTTTTATTACCTATATTAATGACATTCAAAAATCTTCAAATTTATTATCATTTATACTTTTTGCAGATGACTCCAACATTTTCTTTTCTCATGAGAATGCGAACCAACTACTTAGAACTGTAAACTCTGAACTAAAAAATGTAACTGACTGGATCAAGGCTAATAAACTATCACTTAATCTGCAGAAGACCAATTACATGCTATTTAGCAACAAAATCAATAGTTTGCCAGGTGAAATTATTTTTGATAACGCTGCTCTTGTTAATGTTTCTACAACCAAATTCTTGGGAGTGTTTATTGATGAAAAATTATCATGGAAAACTCACATCGATAATATATGCAAAACCATTTCACGAAACATCGGTATTATCAATAAACTCAAATACTTTCTTCCTTCTCGAACTCTTCTTACATTATATCATACCTTAATATTACCATACATTAATTATGGGATTATAGCATGGGGATGTGCAATACAAACACAATTAAATAGGATCCTACTGCTGCAGAAAAAAGCACTCAGGATAATATTTCAAACACAATTCAGATCTCATACAGATATTTTATTTTTCGAAAATAATATTCTCAAAGTGAAAGATATCTATGTGTTCCAACTCGGCCAATTTATGTTCAAGCTAAGTAAAGACGACCTCCCCGCAATTTTTTCCGATATGTTCTGCAAAAATGCCTCTGTACACAATTACCCGACTAGACAACGGAACTGTTATCACTTACCCTTAACACGAACATTATTTGCACAGAATTCATTTGTCTTCGCTGGATGTGCCTATTGGAATTCTCTTCCCAACGATATAAAAGAAGCCCCTAGTCTTAGCAATTTTAAACGTAAACTTAGGAAAACATTAATCAGCCAATACTCCCCACCAACAAGCCAAGCTCAAAAATCTAAACCTACGGAAAGATAAAACAAATCTTTCCTTTTGTTATTCCTCCTTTCCTCCTTTTTTGTTTCTTTTTTAAGAATAATCTAAACAAGCCTAACGACCTGGTGGTGTACCTGCCTCCTGTCCCCATCTCCTTCTTCCTGCCTTTCTCTCGCTCTCTATTTCTCTCTTGCTCTCTCCCCTTTCTCTCTCTCTCTCTCTCTGTTACTATATTTATCTTACTTTTATTTTTACTTTTACTTTTACTTTTTCTTTTTTTTTTGTATTCCCTTTTAGTGTGTTTTACTGGTATTAGCTTTCGACCATAATTATTTAAGCGTATCCATGTAACTAAGTCAGGGGCTTGCCTCATACAAGCTCTGCTTTTTTAGCAAGCCCCTCCGTTTTGAATTACTTCATCAAGGTCATTTTTTTTCTTTCTATTGTTCAGTACTGTTTTTTCCCAATATTTCTTATCAACTAAATTTTGTTCTACATAATACTGAATTTACTTTGTTTATATTATATTTGACTGTATTATATTATGTCTGTTTATATTTTGTTTGTTTTGAAACGGAAATAAAATCTGAATCTGAATCTGAAATCAATACAATTTGGATTTGAATGGAATCTAGAAGACTAAAGATTGATACCCCCGCCCCCCCCCCCGCATAAACGGGCCGCGATACCCAACTGTCTATCATTACAACCTATTAGAAAGTAAGAGAGAAAGAAAGAGAGAGATTGGTGTACGTATGTGGAGAGAAAGGGGGCGTGTCTTTGTAAAAGTTAAAAGTTATTAATTTTGTATGAAAAATATATAAACAATTAGCTTTTTTCATGATACTGGAATAAAGACAGATTTCTTTTCTCTCTTACATGAAAAATGATGCTATTAATATCATTTGGGGACACAAAATATGTTATTATTTTTTGGGCAAGGAATAAGGAATTAAAAAGGCTGATGTCAAAATTTATTGGTGTTTAGCGATGAAATAATAATACAAAAATAAGGTAGTGAATCCATTAATAAGACCCACCTGCCATTGCTTACTTTACTCTCTATCATCTTTCATTGAATACTTTGTATGTAAATCTTCCATTATATTGTCAATTAAATAAATATATGAATTGAATTATAACAATAATAACATCAACAGTAATAATAACAATTGTAATAATGATAACAATGATAATAATAACAATAATAATAATAATAATAATAATAATGATAGTAACTAGATCTCATGTGTCGCTCTGATCGAGACATAACACATTTAGAAACTCAAAGGGAGATTTGATCTTTTATAAATAATCACACCCTCTACTCATATAACAGAGGAGATTAGGAGATTTTCTACACTGCGCGGCCGATCATCTAATTACACAGAGTCAACGAGAACTTCGGACTTGGAAGAACAAAATCCAACCATCCATCCATCCAACACATACAAGTATAAACCAATAGGACAGATTTTGCAGTCTCGAATTTCTCACCGCGCTTCATTCTCGGACCAAGATATGTACGATGTTCCAATTGTACAGTAAGGTCTTAGCTACAATATATTGAAAGTTAGGAAACATATTCAATGTTTATAATATGATTGTTTGTTTGTTTGTTTTTTTATTTCTGCGTTTTCAAAATAGAACATAACCTTTTACATAAATTAACAATTTTTCTTCATTTAATATAATTATAATTTGTTAAGTACATTAAATAAGATGCATACAAACACAAATATGTTTCAATGAAAATATATAAATTACAGAAAACGCAGAAGACCGCCATCATGAGTGGTAAGCTTGAAATCGATGGCGGCCTCGAGAGAATAGCGGCAAACTCTTAAAGTATATAATTATACACGCGAAATTGACCAAGTGGGTGCAGTGAAAGTGCATGTGCGAATGAGGTTTTGGTACGTAATGTTTATCAGCCAGATTAGATCATGACCATTCATATTTAAATCTATTTGACAGTGGTTGACTGAGGAAAGCAAGTCACAAAATTGATGTACAATGTCACATTTGCTTGACTGATCTTTATAAATGTATTTCATCTGAAAACATGCAAACTATTATGAAGAGCTTAATTCCAAAGGATCTACATCCGCTTTTGATGAAGATTGAGTTATTGATATCAATCGCAAGTATGTACATAAGAGATAGGAGACTGCAAACTTGCGATTGATTTGGATCAATCGCAACTCTTTGTAAGACGGGGCCAAGAACATTGTTCATCTTAGTACTCGTCTTTCAACAAAATTATTTACATAAATTTGGGGAGAAATTGTGAAAAAATGCACCTTCTTATATCACTTTTTCATAGACGCCTGTACAAAATCTGGTAAACAATTTTTTCCTTTCTCTGAAGTTACACAAATGGATTTAGCTCCTTTTTTAATTAAACTATTATGCATAACGTAGAGTGGACTCGTCGTATCATTTGACTCTCACTTGGACTAAGGAATTGTTAGTTTCTCTTTGTAAGGACTTTTTCATTCTGTTAGTTAAGGCCTATATGCTTGCTGTTGGACTCTGTTGGTCTCTATGGGTCCTATTCTGGGCCTGTTTATGTTTATGTATTGATCTCTATTGCACTTTCGACGTGTTTAATTATAACTCTGAATGTTAAAGATGGCCTGACGTCGTATAACTAATTGTTGTTGTCTGGTTTTAAGTTTGTCCAATCTTAAAAGATTAACTCCGCTTGGCTAAACTGTTCTTCTAGTTATTCAGCAATGATGATTAGACGGCGCTGTTTCATTTTTCTGTGGCTCAAATATTGACTCATTCATTTCTGTGTTCCACTTTGCTTCTTGTTTCCACTTTGCCAGAGCAAGTCTATGCACGTGCGGCTTGTTAGGGCTTTCACACATGCTACCATTTCAGATCATTCATAAATGACTTTCCATGACGGGAATATAACACAAAGTCAATGGGAGCACGTACAAGTAGAAACCACAATGACAGATTTTGCAGCCTTCACCTTAAATCGGAATTTTGACCATGATCCCGTCTTTTGATCAAAAACTGAATCGTATTATATTTGAAGATTAAGGTTTCAGTTACAACATGATAAATATGAAAGAAAACAAGTAGGATTGGACAAGATTAATTTAAAACAACAACGGTAAATATTACCTAATGAAATCGAATTCAAATGTTTTCCTTCAAGTGGCACTATGTTGACGTCAAAGTATTCAACAGCAAGCGTGATACATGAAATCGTATCTCCAATTCATACCTTATCAGATCATGAAAGACAGATTTGGGGTAACCAGCCACTTTTAAGTGTTAAAGCGGATTTTGAAAAGGTATTTTGGGGGCCACTTCTGGCAATTTGTGCATATGCGTTCGTGTGTCAATTCAGAGGTTTAATTAACGTAACCCCACCCCCCCCCCACACACACACACACTCCACCCCCCCCCAACCCCCATTGACTGAGCCCACGCTCCGTCACTCATAATTATATTATAATTATTTCAGTCCATCACATATGAAAGCCTATCTGTCGTATGCCATCAGAAATATCTCAATTTAATGAAAAAAGTGTTATTTGCGAGGAGTAATATGCAAACTTCTTGCAAGGCAGCACATGTGTATGTAATAGATATCTAAACTCACTGAGCTACGTGCTGAAGCTGAAGATAATATGACAGGTCTTCAAAACACATTTTTTTTTAAACCTGTCTCGTGTTTCGCTTCATTTCACTATTGATTACAGTAATGTACTCAACAGAACCATACCTTTTTAAATTGCCTTTTAGTTGTAATCTTTAGAACTGAGGAGAAAGACGTCAATGATTCGATCAGTGGTGACACAATACAATAACACTATATCTTCCGAGATATATAGTTTTGGTTTTGGAAATAGAGAAAGCTTTGTCCTTTTTAAGCTTGGCATGGTAGAAGTGGACATTATCGTTGTTTCGTTCAAAGCGACTGCGTTGTTTTTTTAGCATCATTTATACCTCGTCTAGTCTCCGTATTCTCAACGATGGAGGCCATCGATATATTCCTGTGCTTCGTATTTGGTTTGATCGGCTTATTTGTAATGTCAACAAATTTCTGCAGTCTGAGTATCATTCGAAAATATTGGGACGTCTTCGGAGAGGTGCCGCGGTTCCTCTATCAGTGTATTGGAGTAATAGATATAATAGGGGGTCTTTCAGGATGCCTTTACTACATCCTGCACATCAAAGATAGGGACTCCCTACAAAGATCCCAGCTAAGCAGAACTCTGAGTACACTGTTTTACTTCAGTTTACTATTATCTGGTATGTTGATATCTGGCCTGAACATAGACCGCTTCATCGCAATAGTTAGACCACTTCGATACCCGTCAATTGTAACTGTCCGCTATGCCAAGATAGGTTTAGTTGTAGTGACATGCATTCCTCTAGCTATGTCCATCTTAGGTTTCATCCCGGGCTCCGTGATGTTCAAGATGTCGGCGTACTATGGCAGTTCAAATGAAACACTCCAGCTGACGCGTTCAGAGCTAGTGACAATTATTACCATGTATTCATGGTCTATCCTACCCATTTTATCTGGTATAGTGTTGAATTTGGTATCGATGGCTGTAGCGACTCGTCAGGCGCGAGCTATTGCCGACATGGCAGCAGCACGTGGAGGTGGCGAGAATGGGGAGGCGGAACGCAGGAGAGAACCAGACATGATGAAGGGAGTTAAAACCATCTTGCTCATCAGCGCAATTCATGCAATATCTTTAATTCCGACCATTGCAAGGTTTTTTGATTCGGCCCTAGATATGGGCATGAACTTTTCACCACGGCTACCCAACTTTTTAATGGGAATGCTGAGTCTAGTTAATTTCTGGAGCAACGCATTGGTATTTGCTCGAACGAATGCTCTTTATCGTCATGGAGCCAAGAGCATGCTTGTTTCGATTGTCGCTAGATGTAACTCGTTAGCTAATTTCCGAGGCCAACTTCACTAAAGCAACCGTACCCTTAACAAGACTGCAATTTTGATGTTTACCTTATATGAAACACTGTTGAATATGTATGTTTGTATGTGTGTGAGTGCGTGCATGTGTGCGTGCGTTTTCCCATGGCATAAAGGCCTTTAACTGTTTGTAACTAATTAAGAATACATTTTGTTCAATACTATGTAGACAAATTCATTTGTAGTTATGAAAGTAATACAGTTTAGTGTATTACAAAGTTCGGCATCAAGATAATCAGTGCCAAAACAAACAATTAAAATGAAGCCGTTACGAGTTACGTATTACGTTTTCTTGTCCAGATCTTGTTAATTGATAGCTTATTCGCACAGCCAGACCGACTCCATACCGACCGATTATCTGTCATAAATTTGGGATAATAACATGTATCGCTTCTCCTACTGCCGGTCTCGTAGTGTCACTGGGGTATTAGAAATTAATATATCGTGAACAATTTATAAAGCAAGGATTCGATAATCTCCTACTTTATTACCACGAGGCCTCAACGACCTATATCTGTTTTCATTGAGACATCAAACATATAGCCACGGTGCAATAATTACTGACCAATTATTTGATTATAGTAAGCGAAGAACTGTCACATCAGCCACTGGAATGGCACCAATATAGCCGTCAAATTATTAGATTATCGTCTCTAAAGAACTGTCAATTCGGTCACTCCTATGACACTCTAAAAGAGCGCATTCTATTTACACTAACTGATACGCTACGTCCAGCCAATCGGACTGGTGATAATAGCCAAGGCTTCATCACTCATATTTGTAGTTGCCGAATGGGAAAGAATGAGATTTTAACAGCGGACACAAAACTATATTGACTACATGTCTCTGTCCCATCCACCGATACCTTTTTGATGCGCAAGTCTTCATCCACACGTATCGTCTCTAGACCATTTAACGGTTAGAATAAGATATTTCAGACTCCATTTTCAGGATGCATATATTATATTGATCTGTTATCTTCAAAACACACGCCACCGGAACTATCAACAAGAGGTTTGCAAGAATTTGTTCCTGTATGCCATCTTCGTGCAGACGATATGCAGAAAATATTTCCTTTGTTGTACTCTCTCTGTGGTAGAATATACAATAAAGTAGTATCTCTGTAGTATAATTAAGCCTATTGTGCCTCAAAAAGGGGATATATCTGCTCTGAAACTAAGTCTAGACGTTTCCATACCGAACCCGTGCTATGTGACAATCATCAACAATGCTTAGTGTCGATATTTTTCTGTGCTTTGTTTTTGTTTTCATCGGATTTCTCGTGATATCTACAAATGTCTGCTCTCTAATTATCCTTCGAATACACTGGAGTGTCTTTGAAGATATCCCACGATTGCTCTATCAGTGTATTGGAGTGGTCGATCTAATAGGTGGTCTATCAGGATGCATTTACTGTATTCTTTTAATTGTGGAAAGTGACTGCCGTCATTCACAGGAGGTCTATAGATTCCTGTCCATGACTTATTACTTTGGATTTCAAATATCTGCCGTCACAATATCTTGTCTCAATATCGACAGATATATCGCGATAAGCAAACCGCTACGGTATCCATCAATCGTGAACATTCGTTCTGCCTTATGTTGTTTCGCTTTAGCAACATGCTTTTCTTTAATATTTGCAATCTTAGCTTATATACCAGGATCTCCCGTTTATAAGTTGTCTAATCACGGCTACATCTGCCAGAACGGGACGCTATTGAGGGTGAATTTTACTTCTTCGGAAAAAGTAACCATCAGCACGCTCTATTCCCTAATCATGGTGCCCATAGGTACTGGTATAACGCTGAACCTAATATCCATGGGCATAGCTACTCGGCAAGCCCGAGCCATTGCCGCCTTAGCAGTGCCTCGTTTGCCTGGCGAGAACGACGCGGGACATCGCAGAGTCGAACTCAAAGGGGTCAAGACTGTCTTGTTTATTAGCGTAGTGAATTTGATCTCCTGGGTGCCCACCATTGTAAGATTGTTCGTTACCATTGCGACAAGTAATCCTCTCTCAAAGACTGCTGACGTTCTTCTGACGATGTTAACACTTGTAAATTCCTGGAGCAATGCGTTCATATTTGCTCGTACCAATGCAGCCTATCGACGTGCAGCCAGAGTAAGCTTTCGATCCATCTTTTGCTCCCAGAACTAACGACGGTTTCCTACGATTATGTGTGGCACCTGGGAGTGCTTGACACCCCTGCCTTATTGTCCACTTAAAGGTGATGGACAGTATTCAGAAAAACATAATAATTCCCGTGATTTACGAAGCACTAAGTGTCAACATTACCATAGGTATGTAGGTAAATTGACGAGTGGAAGTTGTGTTAGTGTATAGCGGTTTATAGAGACTAATGGGGCGTGGGAGGGGGAGGGAGTCTCAATTTTATTCACGTTGACATTATCACAGAATTAGATATTCTTGTTTTATATTCCCATTGCCAGGATAAAAATGAACCAAACATATTCTTCAAATATTCATTTTGATTCCCGGAAACTACTGTTAAAATTGACATATCAAAGTTCTTTCTCGAAATAGAATGCTACTTTAAGTATCTATACAGTGCTTCCCAGAAAAAACAAAACCGAGAATTATCGATGTTTTATCATAACTTATTTATTAATTATAATTGTGATCAAGTTATGATAAAACATCGATACTTCTCGATTTCATTTTTTTTCTGGGACGCACTGTATATACAGTGCATCCCAGAAGAAACGAAACCGAGGATTATACATATACATATTTGTAAAGCTTGGATCCTTTTTTTTTCATTTGATGTACAAGACTTAACTCCGTTTCGTTGACGATCAACCATGCATGAAGTCTTTGTGAATGGCTGATCGTCAACAAAACGGAGTTAAGTCTGTTGTCAACTCTGTTTGTTGCTACGGCAGGCAGCTAGTGAAACGAATTCGTTTAATCAAATGATGGAAATGCAAGCATTACTTTAAACAAACAGAACTTATTTATTCTTGATTGAGTTTGTCATATGAAAGGGCAGAAAATGATTTTTTTAGAAATGTGATTTTCCTTTTGAAATTCAGATACCGTTCGCCAAATTACTTTTGGTACCCTTTCCTCAAATTGTTTTTAATCACCCATGCGTGAAATATGCAATATATGAGATGCATCAAATGGAAGAGGAGGATCTAAGCTTTACAAATATGTGCCATAATTAGTAGTTATAATTGTGACTCTGTTGTCAACTTTGTGTGTTGCTACGGCAGGCAGCCAGTGAAAACGAATTCATTTAATCAAATTATGGAAATGCAAGCATTACTTTACACAAACAGAACTTATTTATTCCTGGCTCATTTTTACTGATTGAGTTGTCATATGAAAGGGCAGAAAATGATTTTTTTAGAAATGTGATTTTCCTATTGAAATTCAGATACCGTTCGCCCAATTACTTTTGGTACCCTTTCCTCAATTTTTTTTAAATCACCCATGCGTGAAATATGCAATATATGAGATGCATCAAATGGAAGAGGAGGATCTAAGCTTTACAAATATGTACCATATTTAATAGTTATAATTGTGACTAAGTTATTATAAAACATCGATATTTCTCGGTTTTTTTTTTTCTGGGACGCACTTTATAAGAATAACTACTTGTATGTTTTGTCAGTTATTCTGAATTTCCCCACTCTATGTACGATATATCAAATTTCATACTTTCAAACTTTGTCCAAAGGTCGTATTTCAAATTGTCACTAATCTGTGTTAATAAGTGCTTTGCAACCACAATCAGTCCCTTTAATTGCTCCCAGGTATAACCAAAAACTCTGCCAACGTCGATATTGATGTGATGGAAGACGAGAAAAACGTCGTGAGTAATATTCATTTGACTTTACTCTAAGCCGATCATTCACGAGTAATTGCAATATTACTTTGACATTTTCATTTTCTTCTTGATGCCAATTCATCAAAAAATCTCAATTACTTTTACTAACGTGTCATATATATAAGCCATGGAGAAATTAATTTGATTTTGATGGCGAGCATGACAATTATGAACCTTGGGTTTCGGCATTTATTGTTATTTTAAAATGAAAGCTCGTTTTTTCGACATATAATGTTCAATACGTAACATTTGAAGGCAATATTCTGCTTCGATAGGATTGTAATTTTAAGATATTTTTTTTTTGTTTCCCCATGGGTTTTGCCACATTTATGGGGACTTGAATTGCCACCAACTTTAAGATATAAACACCAAACTAGACTTTGTCCCTATATTGGAGTAACACCCTCTTATTTGTTCGCACCAATTTAGCAGCAGAAAATATATGGCGATTGTGCACCTCTATTTGTTGCCCCAACTTCGGAACAAACTTTCCCATGAAATACGCGAGTCCCCAACTTTAAAAACCTTCAAGAGTAAACTTTAAAATGTCTGTTCAATATGTAATGTCATCATATTTCGTTTTTTAATTCATAAAGCGTTATGTTTACATTAATTATTATTATTATATGATTGTTATTAGGAATTTTGTATTATAATTATATCATATATAATATTGTTGTAGCTTGTAGATTAACACTAATTTGTATTTCTGTTAAGCGCTTTATAAATGTAATATATTATTATAATATATGTCGAGCAATCATTTGTAAGCGAAGTAAAAACAATTAGCCATAGAAATAAACTTAGAAAATGGGAACCATTCATCATTTACAAGGAGACAAATAAATGGGGATCTCGAACAATATTCCAAGTTGTTCGTACAGTCATTTTACATGAACATACTGCTGATGAAATTGGCAATATAGTTTGTGATTCGTTTTCGGTAACAATGTTTAGACTTCAAATGAAATAGAAAAATTAAAGATGAACATGTAGCCTGGTCTATAAAGTCAGGTAAAGGACCCAGCTAGCAAGAGCTTGAACAAAAATCGGTCTCCTTCTATCTAAGCAACTAATCGCTTGACATGGAAAAGCATTTGTTTGCAAGAACATGAAGAAGGACGTCGCTCCTGTTGTATGCTCCAGATTGATCGGCTTTATGTTTCTAGTCGTATATATGCGGCCCATGGGGTAGAAGCACAGTCGTATCCCTGTAGTAAAACATAATTAATAAATTGCATGATTAGATATTATCCTGCATCTTCTATGGCAAAGGATAAATATGTTACGCTTTAGTAACCCATTTACTAATATAATGACTAAAATGTGTGTCTTACTGTGTACTTTGTTTTACATTTTGACTTTTTTCAAAGGAATTATTTATGATTGAATATTAAAGGGCTACCGTGACATCGCCATTGCCAAGATTACCCTTTTCTGTATTGGGAATTTCAAATCGTAGACATTTTTTAATGAGAAAAAGGCGGATATCTATATCTATTTTATTTTTATCTTTTTGGGGGGACGAGAAAAATTGTGCAAAGAACTGTTCTATAGACGGTTAGAATTCATTATTCCTCCGCAATGTAGTTCCTGCAGGTAATTGTTCATTCGCTTAGAAAATAATATGATGAATACCATCTTTAAAAAAAATGGTTGTAATTAATGTCAAGCACTGTTCGTCGTTGGGTTCGAACCAAAAAGTAATATTTACTATCATTATCTATTAATGTGTCACTAAATTTCACAAGTGTGTTCAAGACAATTGTTAGTTTCTGATATGTACTTTATCTCCACATATGATGAAATTTCGTCGACCTCCTATTTTTAAGGTTAGATGTACATACCCTAGTGAAAAAGTATGCTCAAATACATTTAGACTGACAACAACAAATATAGTTTTTTTTTTTAAATTTTTATGTTTGTTCTAGTGTGATTTTTAAAATATCATGTTTTCGACTTGCTTTGATTTTTTTTTCATTTACCGAATTTAATTACAGTTTATAATAACGTACGTGATAACATGACAAATTTATTTCGAAGGATCGCTCGGCTATCATGTGTCATCACACCACAGCTGTTGAACTGAGAGGTTTTAATTTTGGTTTTGGTTAAACTAGAGAAAAATATCAAAATAAATCATAAACTACAGTATATGAAATATTGTTGACTCTATTAACGTTTTAGTGTTATTATATGTTTTATATAAAGCTTTATTGACTGACAGTGACTGTTGTCTGCTGTATTTTATCATTGTGAGGAAAGAAAAGAGAATGATGCAGAACGCGTGCTAATAATAATATTCAGCTTTAATATAGCGCTTAAAGGTAAAGACCAGTATTGGAAACGCCCCAATTTCAAAAAATGAAATGGAAGCTCTCATTACCAATTATGTAAAAGAATATGTTTTGACTAATACATGATGATAAAAAATTTGCCGGGAAACCGCCTACTAATTCATATATTTGGTAAATTTGTTTCTCTCATGGTCTGTGAGAGATATAGGGTAGTCCCATATACATCTTTTTGTGTATAGTGCTTGTAACTTTACGAAGAATGGGCCAAATTTCTTCATTTTGATGATTCCAGAACCTTGCAGATGCTAGATGCTAGATGATCAACCTTTTCTGATCGATTCCACGACGTTTCTTTCACAATGCAATCGCATGACCATAACTGGTCTTTACCTTTAATGCATCTCGGATGTCTATAACCGCTTTACAGATATACTATTACACCTGTCATTGGATTCAGTGCTTGCCCGCACACACTGTGTGCACAATCTCCACTCCCAGGGGAGCATTCAGCCAGACGTGACTTGACGCTCAAAAACTGTTTGACCAACAATGATGGTCGCATCCTACAGGGTACACATTTTTAAAACCTGGGTAGAGAGTTGTATTAAGTGTAGGTTAATATCTTGCCAAAGGATGATAGTGCCGTGTCGGGGTTCGAACCCTCGACCTTCACATTTCCAGTCAAGAGCCTTAACCCACTCGACTACGACACTCCCACTGCTGAAGTGTGAATCAGCAACCTGTTAAAGTTGCCCACAAGTACATGTAAGTATGAATTTAATATCATGCTGTTTAATGGGATTCTCCTTATCAATGTGAAACACACACACTCACGTTACTAAACGATGATTCAATGAAAGTATGATATAACAACACCCACCCAGCAACAAGCTTACAATTACATAAATACATACACACGCACACACGCACAGAAAAATAGGCTTGCTACTAAAAGTGTAATTAACGAAAGTCTGTTTTATAACAACAACCACCCACACGCACACACTCACATACAACCACAAACACGCTAATTAGCTGAATCAATATATTATGTTTCATAAGCATGAAAAGCAAGATATGGATAATGACACCAACTCAGTCATGCACTTTAAGCCCCACTGTCCTACTTGTTGCTTCTTGCTTCCTCTATATAGAAAACTTCCCCAAATCGGTGCCTGTTGATCCCCCATGATGCTCTATGTCTTATGTTATTTGAGAGCTGAATTGATGAGATAGCCACCTGTCAGTGACCTCGCTGTGTGGTATAATCCCTTCTAGCCAAACTAGTACTGACGGTCTTTAAGTATCACTTTCATATACCCCCATGCCTACCCACATGCCACGCTAAGAAGAAAAATGAATTCCTAAAAGTTGGTTTGATAAGGATAACAACAGCCACTCACAGAAATACACACATACACACTTTCTCACATACACACAGACACTCACATGCTCATCCACACGCACTCTATACAAAAAATACTTGAATTAATTACGGAAAATAAAAGCAGGTAATGTGTTGTCTATCAATAGTCATACAAAACAAACAAAAATGGCCAATGGATGTATATAAAAAGCGCAGGAGAAATAACATTTTACATCATGTTCTTGGGATTTAGCAAATAGAATATTTCTAAATCCACCCATTAACTGATTCTTACTGAGAATAAGGTCTGACTTTGGAAAAATGTCAATACAAAATTGTAATTTGGGGGCCAAAAAGTGACCGAAAGTACCATATTGTTGTTGTTGGGTGTCAATCTGACGACTTTTTTCTAGCAAAAGGGATCTTATTCTTTTGTTTACATACTCTTTGATAACAAATAACGTTTGTAACTGTTCAATACTTGTAGTATAAAGATATAAATAAATCTGTTACATTTCCTAGGTATTTCTGAACTTCTCTACTCTTTGTGTGATTTATTAAATGTCATACTCTCAAATTTCGTCCTTTCCACTCTTTATTTCAAACTTCCACTAACTAGTTTTACTAAGTGATATGCATCCACAATCAATCACCTTTAATTGCCACCAGGAATCACCTAACTCCTTTGAATGCAATATTGACGTAATTAAACATGACCAAAATATTATGAGTGATATGGATAAGATTCATTTGACTCAATTCTAAGCCGATGATTCACGTTTAATGGCAACTTTTCTCTGCCTAACCTATGCCTAACCAATGAAGAGGACGTCGGCATACGCCCCAAAATGTTGAGCATGCACAATAATTTATTTCGGCCTCGGCGAACAACAACGTATGTCACCTTATACCAGCGTGATTTTAAACGTATAGAACTGATACCAAACCTACCCCTACCTTATACGTGCACTAGCGTGTTGCAGAAAATTAACATACGTCTGCATACGTTACTACTAAACGTTTGGTGTGACTGGACCATAAACAGTGTTACCAAGTCCCTTTAGTCGATGGAGTCTTTAAAAAGACTGTTTACACTAAATGCCACGCTATGGAAATTAAGTCTGGCTGCCGCTAATAGCCAAGGCGCCATCACTTATCTACGTAGTTGCTGAATGGGAAGGAATGACATCCTAGCAGCGGGTATAACAATATTTTGACTATATGGTTTTGTCGCATCGATCTATCCCTTTCTGATGTTCCAGCTTTCATCCACACTAATCTTCTCTTGACAATCATCAACAATGTTTGGTGTCGATATTTTTCTGTGCTTTGTTTTTGTTATCATCGGATTTCTCGTTATATCGACAAATGTCTGCTCTCTAGTTATCCTTCGAAAGCATTGGAGTGTCTTTGAAGATGTCCCACGATTCCTTTATCAGTGTATTGGAGTGGTAGATCTAATAGGTGGCCTCTCAGGATGCATTTACATTATTCTTTACATCGTGCAAAGTGAGTGCTGTCGTTCAGAGGATCTGTACAGATTCTTGAAATTTACATTTTTCTTTGGACTTCTTTTCTCTGCCATCATAATATCGTGTCTCAATATCGACAGATATATCGCGATAAGCAAACCACTGAGGTATCCATCAATCGTAAACATTCGATCTGGCTTATGTTGTTTCGGTTTAGCAGCAGGCTTCCCTTTAATAATTCTAATATTATGTTTTGTACCAGGAACTCCCTTTCATAGGTTTTCTCAGGACAACTACATTTCCCGGAATGGAACGCTATTGAATCTAAATTTTACTTCTTCGGAAAAAGCAACCATCTTCACGCTCTATTTCCTATCAATGGTGCCAATATGCACTGGTATAACATTGAACATAATATCCATGGGCATAGCTACGCGACAAGCCCGAGCCATCGCCGCCTTAGCAGTGCCTCGTGGGGCGGGGGAACATAACGCAGGACGTCGCAAAGTAAAACTCAAAGGGGTCAAGACTGTCTTGTTGATCAGCGTAGTGAACTTGATGTCTTGGGTGCCTGCCAATGTACGAATGTACTTTACGATTACGGCCATACGCTCTATATCAGAGCCTGTTGACGTTCTTCTGACGATGTTAGCACTTGTGAATTCCTGGAGCAATGCGTTCATATTTGCTCGCACAAATGTAGCCTATCGACGTGCAGCTAGAGACAGCTTTCGATCAATCTTTTGCTCCCAAAAGTAACTGCGGCTTCTTACGAATATTGGTCGAACATTGGGGTCTATACAGTAGTTTACAGCTATGAGACCTGGCCACATTGTATGGCAACAGCCACGGTACATCACCAACGATACACGATTTGAAATCCATGTATTCTTACTGTTCCATGCAATGAATGGATGGTAATCATCAAAGCGTACAAACTTTTGCTAGGTCTAAGCCCGTACTAAAATTTCCACTAATTTATGGAGCACTTAGTGTAAATTTTACCATAATTATGTAAGGTAACAGGCAAACGGAAATGGTTTAAAGTGTTAAGTGGGTTAGAGAATAAGGGGTTGGTGTTTCAGTTAAGACTTAGACATTTTTTTTAAATCTAAAAAACTAAAAGATAAGTGAAGCAAATGCTTGTAGCATTGCGTTATTTAAACATTGCCAGGATCAAAATGAACGAAAAAAACTTATATTAAGCACATTTTGATTTTCGAAATCTGCTTTTAAAATTGGCCGATCGAAGTTTTTATCGAAAAGGGTCACTTCTTGTATAATTACATATATTCATGTATATATTTATATATATAAATCTTACAGCATCATCAGATATAGTGAACAAAAATATATATATATTTTTTTATTGCTATGTATTCAGAATCAATCACCTTTAATTGGTATCAATGATCACATAACTTTTTGACGGCAATAATGACATCATTAAACACGCCAAAAATGTAATGAGTGATATGAGTAAGTTTTTTGTTGTTGACATGAAAGCGGCTTCACGTGTTATGGCCATTTTATCTGACAAATTCATTCTCTCTTTGATCCCTAGTCATGAACAAGTCTCAATTACTTTTATCTACGTGTGTTAATAAAAGCCAGGGAGAACTCTCATTTTTAGTAACGAGGATGCCTATTATGAATCTTAGATGTCAGCATTAGCTCAAATTTATAATGATAAAAGCTCGTTTCTTTGTCATATCATGTCAAACATAATATCTTGCAGCAATATCCTGCTTCAATATGAATGACGTTTAAAAATTACTTCGATCACTTTATGACATGAATTTTGCAACATTATTGGACTCTTGACACCTACTTGTTAAATATAAACACGAAAGTAGATTTCGTCTCATATATTTTCTTCAGGTTTTGGACGACGAAAACACTAAAACATGCATATACTCTGTTTAACTTCTCGAAAAATTGGCTAGACTCTCTATGTTTTGTTTATTCATTTGACAGCAATATCCTGCTTTAAAAAAAAAAAAATCACAGTGTAACTGTAGTTAAAAATATGTCATCGAATAGACTTAAAATGAAGTGAAACAATTAAATATGAAAAATTAGCCTAACCACTTATCTTAAAAGTCAAGTAAAGGCCCAAGCTAACAAGAGCTTGAGAGAAATTAAGTAAAGTATTGATAAAGAAATTGAATACTTACTATTCAAGAGAGCGATATTCAGACATGGGGAAGCATTTGTTTGCAAGAACATGAAGAGGGACGTCTTCCCTGTTGTTTGCTCCGAACTGCTCGGCTTAACGTTCCTAGTTTGATATATGCGGCACACTATGATAAAGCATAATCATATCCTTCTACCAAAACGTAATTTATACATTGAATGATTAGCTAATATCATGCATGTCCTATGGCAAAGGAAATCTATGTAACGCTTTAGCAACACATTTACAATTGTGATGCCTTCAATTGGTGTCTTACTGTGTCTTTATATTTATATTTTGTCTCTAAGTTAAATGTTATAAAATCATGAATAAAAGTGATAAAACAAAAAAAAATTTAATGACCATCCATAAGACCATATCGCAAGTGCCAGGATTATCCTTTTTCTGTGTCATAAATTAAAGACAAATGTAAAATAAAAGGTACAAATGCGCATCTATTTTTGTTTTAAGGAAGAACTGAGCAGCGCCATATCGACGTTGCTCTATCCCTTATTGTTGAACGCCAAACAAGGAAGCAGCAACTCCCATCTTTTAACGTCTTTTGGTATGACGCGGCCGGGATTCGAACCCACGACCTCCTGGTTGTGAGGCGGACGATCTACTGACTGAGCCAACACTCCGGTGATAGTAATATCGTGACAACTAAAGGCAAGGATTTGATAAATTCCTGTATAATTACGATAAAGCCCTAAAGTGGCTTGGGAACATTGTTGAAGGTTGATGAAAAAACTGTGGGATTTGTATATGAAATGTTTTTTTTAAATTATATTCCCTCTCCTGTACTTACCCTCTAACAGGCAAAAAAAACCTGAGAAAATTCTCAAACCACAAGGGATATTTATGGTTTTTCTTTGAAGGGGTCACTGTGCAACACCCTCTAACAGTGATTAACAGTAATTTCTCCCAACCTTTTTGGAATTTTCCCAACCGTTTTTCCATGAAAATCAGACATAAGACAGGCTTTAAACAAATCTTTGAACACTGAATATGTCTGGAACGGTATAAAAAGCCAATTCATTGCCTTGTGACAATTTACATTCACATACAATGTAATTAAATTGTAGTGATATAATTGGGAGAATTATGGAATCGATCAGATCAGTTGGCATCAAAGTCACTACCTTAGCACCATTTTCTCTCATCTAAACAATGTTACCAAGTCCCTTTAGTCGATTGAGACTTTAAAAGACGCCTTCTATTTACACTAATTGCCACGCTATGGAAATTATGTCTGGCTGCCGTTAACAGCCAAGGCTCCATCACTCAACTATGTAGTTGCTGAATGGGAAGGAATGACATCCTAGCAGCGGGCATAACAATATTTTGACTATATGGTTTTGTCGCATCGATCTATCCATTTCTGATGTTCCATCCACACTAATCTTCTCTTGACAATCATCAACAATGTTTGGTGTCGATATTTTTCTGTGCTTTGTTTTTGTGATAATCGGATTTCTAGTTATATTGACAAATGTCTGCTCTCTAGTTATCCTTCGAAAACATTTGAGTGTCTTTGAAGAAGTCCCACGCTTCCTCTATCAATGTATTGGAGTGGTAGATCTAATAGGTGGCCTCTCAGGATGCATTTACAACATTCTTTTAATTGTGCAAACAAATTGGGAGTGCTGTCGTTCACAGGATCTGTACAGATTCTTGAACTTTACATTTCTCTTTGGACTTCTCTTCTCTGCCATCATAATATCGTGTCTCAATATCGAAAGATATATCGCGATAAGCAAACCACTGAGGTATCCATCAATCGTAAACATTCGTTCTGGCTTATGTTGTTTCGGTTTAGCAGCAGGCTTCCCTTTAATATTTCTAATCTTATGTTTTGTACCAGGAACTCCCTTTCATAGGTTTTCTCAGGACAACTACATTTCCCGGAATGGAACGCTATTGAATCAAAATGTTACTTTGTCGGAAAAAGCAACCATCTTCACGCTCTATTCCCTATCAATGGTGCCAATATGCACTGGCATAACATTGAACATAATATCCATGGGCATAGCTACGCGACAAGCCCGAGCCATCGCCGCCTTAGCAGTGCCTCTTGGGGCGGGCGAACATAACCGAGGACGTCGCAGAGTGAAACTCAAAGGGGTCAAGACAGTCTTGTTGATCAGCGTAGTGAACATGATTTCGTGGGTGCCTGCCAATGTACGAATGTACAATAGGATTACGGCCATACGCTCTATAACAGAGCCTGTTGACGTTCTTCTGACGATGTTAACACTTGTGAATTCCTGGAGCAATGCGTTCATATTTGCTCGCACAAATGTAGCCTATCGACGTGCAGCTAGAGACAGCTTTCAATCAATCTTTTGCTCCCAAAAGTAACTGCGGTTTCTTACGACTATTGGTCGAACATTTGGGGTCTATAGTATACAGCCATGCGACCTGACCACATTATATGGAAACAGCCACGGTACATCACCAACGATACACGATTTGAAATCCATGTATTCTTACTGTTCCATGATATGAAATGGATGGTAATCATCAAAGCGTACAAACTGTTGCTAGGTCTAAGCCCGTACTAAAGATTTCACTGATTTATGGAGCACTTAGTGTAAACTTTACCATAATTATGTAAGCAAACAGACAAACGAAAATGGTTTAAAGTGTTAGGTAGGTTAGAGAATAAGGTGTTGGTGTTTCAGTTAAGACATAGACACTTTTTTTAAATCTAAGAAAAATAAAAGATAAGTGAAGCAAATGCTTTTAGCATTGCGTTATGTAAACATTGCCAGGATCAAAATGAACGAAAAAACTTATATTAAGCACATTTTGATTTTCGAAATCTGCTTTTAAAATTGGCCGATCGAAGTTTTTATCGAAAAGGGTCACTTCTTGTATAATTACATATATACATGTATATATTTATATATATATATAAATCTTACAGCGTCATCAGATGTAGTGAACAAAAAAAACAAAAAATTAATTGCTATGTATTCAGAATCAATCACCTTTAATTGGTATCAATGATCACATAACTTTTTTGACGGCAATAATGACATCATTAAACACGCCAAAAATGTAATGAGTGATATGAATAAGTTTTTTGTTGTTAGCATGAAAGCGGCTTCACGTTTTATGGCAATTTTATTTGACATATCATTCTCTCTTTGATGCCTAGTCATGAAAAAGTCTCAATTACTTGTATCTACGTGTGTTAATAAAAGCCCGAGAGAACTCCCATTTTTAGTAACGAGGATGCCTATTATGAATCTTAGATTCCAGCATTAGCTCAAATTTATATTGGTGTAAGCTCGTTTTTTTGTCATATCATGTCAAACATAATATCTTACAGCAATATCCTGCTTCAATTTGAATGAAGTTTTTAAAAATTACTTCGATCACTTTATGACATGAATTTTGCAACATTATTGGACTCTTGACACCTACTTGTTAAATATAAACACGAAAGTAGATTTCGTCTCATATATTTTCTTCAGGTTTTGGACGACGAAAACACTAAAACATGCATATACTCTGTTTAACTTCTCGAAAAATTGGCTAGACTCTCTATGTTTTGTTTATTCATTTGACAGCAATATCCTGCTTTTTAAAAAAAAAATCACAGTGTAACTGTAGTTAAAAATATGTCATCGAATAGACTTAAAATGAAGTGAAACAATTAAATATGAAAAATTAGCCTAACCACTTATCTTAAAAGTCAAGTAAAGGCCCAAGCTAACAAGAGCTTGAGAGAAATTAAGTAAAGTATTGATAAAGAAATTGAATACTTACTATTCAAGAGAGCGATATTCAGACATGGGGAAGCATTTGTTTGCAAGAACATGAGGAGGGAAGTAGTTTCCGTTATTTACTCCGAACTACTCGGATTTATGTTGATAGTTTAAATGTGCGGCCCTTTGGGATAGAAGCATAATCGTACCCCTCCACTAAAACATAATTAATGAACTCAATGATGAGCTAATATCCTGCATGTCTTATGGCAAAGAAAATCGATGTAACGCTTTGGCAACACATTAACTAATGTAACGGCTAAAACTAGTGTCTATATGTGTCTTTAGTTTTACATTTGTATCATGAATGTTAAAAGAAGAATCGTCTATAGTGGTCCTTAGAACAAGTTATTATTACAAATGTGAAATTGAAGAGCATTACCAAAAAAGTGGAAATGCACATCTATTTTTTGTTTCGAGGAAGAACGAGAAACCTTCTTCAATCAAAGTTTTTTTTTCCAGACGATTAGAACCCATTAGGCCTCATCAATACCGTGTGAGTCAAAAAAAGTTTACACCTAGCAAATTGCTAATTGTCTTTAAAATCATCTATGAACAGTTAATTATTGTGCATCTTATGAATGAATGTTTTAGCCCAAATCATTTGGTACCATTTTTGTGTAGTATGTGTTCACGCTTGGGTAAACAGGAGGCATTGTTTGCGAAAGTGCAAAAATCGACTTGTGCGCCAAAGTTCGATATTCGATATTTGATATGTGTGGCATGATTAATTTTGTTAGGGGTGTTATTTGGATCTGCAAAGACCGAATTAATACCCAAATCCCAATTGTTTTATTCAAACATCACATGGGCAACTTTGGCGCACAAGTCGATTTTTGCACTCTCGAAAACAATGCCTATTGTTTACCCAAGCGTGAACACATACCACACACAAATGGTACCAAATGATTCGGGATAAAACACTCTTTCATAAGATGTATAATAATTTACTGTTCATAGGTGATTTATATAATAATTAGCAATTTTCCAGGTGTAAACTTTTGACTCACTCTGTATATACTCCACACCGCCAAACCGACTTGAAACTTACCGAATATGGTTCATGAATTCAGAATAAATAAATTTTCGCTAGATCTACTGTCGGTCTGTTGTCGGTCTTGTGGTATAACAGGGTTATAAATAGGATTTTTGAAATTATGATATAAGTAATATCGCAATTAATTAAAGCACGAATTGGAAAACCTCTTGATTCATTAATATGAGGCTTCAACAACCTATTTCGGACATCAAACATAGCATCGGTACCAATATAGCCGTCAAATTATTAGATTATCGTCTCCAAAGAACTGTCAAATCAGTCACTCTAATGAGACTTTAAAAGGCACGTTCTATTTACACTAATTGTCACGCTAAGGAAAGTAAGTCTGGTTTCTGATAAGAGCCAAGGATTTCAACACTCATCGATGTAGTTGCTGAATGAGAAGGAATGAAATTTGAACAGCGGACATATAACTAAATTGTCTTCATATCTCTGTCACATCGGTCGATCCCTTTTTGATGTTCAAGTCTTCATTTTTACATATTTACAATCATCAAAAATGCTTAGTGTCGATATTTGTTGTGCTTCGTTTCTCTTTTCATCGGATTTCTCGTAACATCGACAAATATCTAAAAGAACCGTACTGTTGACAAGACAATTTTCTCATTTGCCTCATATGAAACGCCGTCGAATATTTGTGTTTGTGTGTGACTGAGTGAGGGCATATGTGCGTGCGTTTTTCCATGACATAAAGGCCTTTAACTGTTTATAACTAATGAAGAATAAATTTTGTTCAATACTATATATCGAAAAATAGTGTTGTAATTACGAAAGTAATACAGTTGAGTATATTACATTGTTCAGCATTAACACAACTAGTGCCAAATCGAAAAATGAAAACGAAACAAAAGTCGTTACGAATCACGTATTTCTTGTCTACATCTTGTTTATTGTTCAGTCGCACAGCCGGGCCCACTCCAAACTGACTGATTATTTGTCATTAATTGGTGATAATCAAATGTTTCGTCTCTTCTTTTGCCGGTCTCGTAGCGTCACTGGAGTATGAGATACTATTGTTGCAGTAATATCGTGACTACTTAAAGCAAGGATTTGATAATCCCCTAGTTAATTAGCACCAGGCCTCAACAACCTATTTCCGTTTTCATAGAGAAATCAAACATAGCCTCGGTGCAACAATTACTGACCAATTACTTGATTATAGTAAGTGACGAACTGCCACATCTGTCATTGGAATGATACTTGAAAAGGCGTGTTCTATTTACACTAATCGCTACGATACAGTCAGCCAATCGGACTGGTGATAATAGCCAAGGCTTCAACACTCATCTTTGTAGTTGCTGAATGGGAAGGAATGAAATGTTAACAGCGGACACAAAACTATATTGACTACATGTCTCTGTCCCATACCTTTTTGATGTGCGAGTCTTCATCAACACGTATCGTCTCTTGACCATATAAAGGTTAGAATAAGATATTTCAGACTCCATTTTCAGGATGCAAATGATATATTGAACTGTTGTCTTCAAAACACACGTCACTAGGAATCTATTGTGCCTCAAAAATGATGTGTCTGCTGTGAAACAATAGATGTTTCCATACTCAACCCGTGTTATGTGACAATCATCAACAATGCTAAGTGTCGATATTTTTAAGTGCTTTATTTTTGTTTTCATCGGATTTCTCGTGATATCGACAAATGTCTGCTCTCTAGTTATCATTCGAAAAAAATGGAGTGTATTTGAAGAAGTCCCACGATTCCTCTATCAGTGTATTGGAGTGGTAGATCTAATAGGTGGCCTCTCAGGATGTACTTGGTACATTCTTGTCATTGTGGACAGTGACTGCCGTCTTTCGAGAGAGTTGTACTTATTCCTGTCTATGATATTTTACTCTGGATTTCTGTTGTCTGCCATCACAATAGCGTGTCTCAATATTGAAAGATATATTGCGATAAGCAAACCGCTGAGGTATCCATCAATCGTGAACATTCGTTCTACATTATCTTGTCTCGCTTTATCAACAGGCTTCCTCTTGGTATTTCTAATCGCAGGTCTAGTACCAGGATCTCCCGTTCATAAGTTAACTCAAAGTAATGATAATAACATGTGCCGGAATGAAACGTTATTGGTTCTAAATTTTACTTCTTCGGAAAAGGCAACAGTTTCCACGCTCTATTTCCTATCCACTGTGCCCATATACATTGGTTTAACTTTAAACTTAATCTGCATGGGCATAGCTACTCGCCAAGCCCGAGCCATCGCCGCCTTAGCAGTGCCTCGCGGGGCTGGTGAGAATAACGCGGGGCATCTCAGAGTCAAACTCAAAGGGGTCAAGACTGTCATGTTGATCACCGTAGTGAATTTGATATCTTTGGTGCCTAGCATTCTACAATTATTCTATTCTATTACGGCCAAACGCTCTATATCAAAGACTGCTGACGTTCTTCTGACGATGTTAACACTTGTGAATTCCTGGAGCAATGCGTTCATATTTGCTCGCACCAATGCAGCCTATCGACGTGCAGCCAGAGACAGTTTTCGATCAATCTTTTGCTCCCAAAACTAACAGCGGTTTCTTACGACTATTGGTGGCACCTGGAAGTGTAGGCAGTCCTGAGCCCTGTCCACATCCTATGGTTACATCCACTTTACATCACAAATGATAGACGTTTTGAGGTTCATGTTTTTCTCACTGGCAATTGAAATGTAATGGACGGTTTGCATACAAACGTTCAAATTTTTACTAATTTGTTTTAATAAGTGAAATATGCATTCACAATCAATCATGTCATGAGTTATATGAATAAGATTCATTTGACATGATTCTCAGCCGATCATTCACGTTTCTGGCATTTTTTATTAGACATATTCATTGTCGTTGATGTGAAGTCGATAAAAAGTCTCAATTTCTTTTATCTACGTGTGTTATATAACAGCAAGGGAGAATTCTCCTTTTAATAGCGAACATGCCTATTATAAATCGTAGATTTTAGCTTTGCTCTGAATTTAAATTGATGTAAGGTCGCTTCTTTTTCATATCATGTCACAGAAGATATTTTACAGAAATATCCTGCTTCGATAGAAATAAAGTTTTAGGAAGTACTTCGATCACTTCATGACCTGAATTTTGCCACGTTATTGTGGACTTGTTACCTACACGTTACACATTAGTACGAAACTAGACTGTGTCCCATAATCATTTCCTATTGGTGTTGGACGACGAAAAAAATCTATAACAAGCGTAAGCTCTCTTTATATTCTCAAGAGAGACTCTATGTCTTACATTTTACAGCAATATTCTGCTTCTTCTGTTGTTAATAGTTTAAATATAGTAAAATATAAACTATCGAATAGACTTTTCATCAAAATCTTAACAAAATGAAGATAATAGTAATTTAATTGTTATATAGCGCTTAATAAAAATGTCTCTAAGCGCTTTACAAATATACTATTACCCCGGTCATTGGATTCAGTGCTTGCCCGCACACAATGTGTGCACAAGCTCCACTCTCTGGGTAGCATTCCAGCCAAGATGAACAAATAGACCAACAACTGATCTTCAGTGGAAAGGACCAGGCTAGCATGAGCTCGAAAGAAATCAAGTAAATGCTTGATGAAGAACGCAAGCAATTGCTTGAAATGAGAAAATATTTGTTTGCAACAACATGAAGAGGGACGTTTTCATGTTGTTTGCTCCGAATTGCTCGGCTTAATGTTGCAAAGTTTTTTAATATGCGACCACTTATGATTAAAGCATAATCGTAACCTTCTACTAAAACATAAATGATAAATTGAAGGATTAGCTAATATCCTGTTTGTTCTATGACAAACGAAACTATGTAGTGCTTTAGCAAAACATTTTCTAATGTAACGCCTTAAACTAGTGTCTTAATGTATTTTTAGTTTTACATTTTGTCTCTTAGTTATTTTTATCATTAATGACAGTAAAAGAGTTTAACCAAACTGTTTATGGATGTCTGTAAGACCACGTTCAGCTGTTCCAGGGTTAGCCTTATTCTGTGTTATAAATGTGAAGTCATAGAGCATGTAAACGAAGTGGAAAGGAACATACATTTATTTGTGGAGGAAGAACGAGAAACCTTGTGCAAAGTAATGTTCTGATGACGATTGGGACCCATTAGTCCTCCACAATATAGTTCCATTGCTTAATTGGTCATTCGCTAAGAAAATAATATCCAGAGTACCATCCCCAAAATGGTTAACATGTAAACCCAATGTAATATCAGTTCCTATTTTAAACAATGTCAAAAATAGTTCGTCGTTGTGTTTAAACCAAAAAGTGATAACCACTATAAATGTTGACCGATGTCTCACGTATGTTTCAAATGGGTGTGTTCAAAACTTGTTTCACCTTATGATATGTACTTGATCTCTTCATACAATAAATCTTCGTTGATCTTCTATTTCTAAAACTAGATGTACATACCCCTTCGGAATATGGGCAATCATTGAACCCTAGAATTGTGTACATCTAGGTGCTTAAATAAACGCATATTGAGTAAAAAATATTTGTTTTATATTTTGTTTTGGGTCATAGAGTCACGTCAAATATATATTTGGTTTAACACTATTTGTTCAATTCCTGAATATAATGACAATTAACTTACATTCAATTCAATTCAATTTTATTTCATTCAGTTAAAAAGACAAGATTTCATTGAAAACCAGCTATATAACATAAAATACACATTAAGAACATAACATAAGGACATAAAATAAACTGAATAGGTTGCAACCTGAAAGGAAAAACACAATTCTTATATAAAGTTTGACCCTGTTTTATAATAACAAATATGAGATAAATTCGTTACTAAACATTACACAATACACAAATCAAAGCAACAAACATACATACAAACAAACAAATACAAAATGTGTTGAATTTAAAGGATTATTGCAATTTATCCAAAAGAAATTTCTTATAACTACGTTTAAATATATTTACACAAACAGAATTATGAATATAATGAGAAAGATTGATCCACAGAAATGGTCCTCGGAAAATAATGATGTTTTGGTTTAGTGCTGTACGATTCAATGGCAAATAAAATTGTTTAGCATTTCTAGTATTATGATTATGAATATTAGAATTTGATATAACAATTTGGAAATAGAATCAGGAATAAGATTGTGATGACATAAATACATTAAAAAAACATCTACTTGGAATTTTAAAAAATCCCTATATTGCAATATGTTTAATGAGTAAATATTGGGTTGGTATGCTGGGCCAAAAAAGAAGAATGGTTAATTATTTTTATTCGCCGTTTTTGATAAAATAAAGCAGCATTGCCCCCAGACAATAATAGCATAATGTTAGTGAGGGTACACAATTGCATAGTATATCATTTTGAGAATAATTTTAGAGAGATTTTTTTTCTGATCATGACACCAAACATGATTTAATGACAAAATTATTTCGAAGGATCGCCGGGCTAGGCTGTGAAATGACACTAAAACTGTTTTAAAGAGAGCTAGCACTTCTAAATTTCTCTACTCTGTGTATGATTTATCAAATTGCTTAGTTTAAAACTTTGTCCGATTCATTCAACATTTAAAATGTTCACTAATTTGTTTTAATAAGTGATATGCATCCACAATCAATCACTTTTAATTGCCACCAGGAATCACCCAACTCTTTTGACGGCAATATTGACGTAATTAAACATGACCAAAATGTCATTATTGATATGGATAAGATTCATTTGACTTAATTCTAAGCCGATCAATCATTATTAGTGGCAATTTTCATTTGGCATATTCATTCTCTCTTTGATGCCAAGTCGTGAAAAAGTCTCAATTACTTTTATCTACGTGTGTTAATAAAAGCCAAGTAGAATTCTCATTTAAAAGGCGAGCAAGCATATTATGAATCTTAGATGTCAGCATTAGCTCTTAATTTATAGTGATGAAAGCTCGTTTCTTTGTCATATCATGTCAAACATAATATTTTACAGCAATATCGTGCTTCGATGGGAATGAAGTTTTAAGAAGTACATTGATTACTTTATGAAATACATTTTGCCAAATTATTAGGGATTTGTCACCTACTTGTAAGATATAAACACGAAACTAGACTTCGTTCCATATGTATTTCCTCTCGGTAGTGGACAACGAAAAGATCTATAAACGCGTCTGCCCTGTTTATTTTCTTAAGAAAAATGGCTAGACCCTCTATGATTTTGACATTTTATAGCAATATCCTGCTTTTTCTGTTTTTAATAGTGTTACTGTAGTAAATTATATGCTATTAAATAGACTTAAAATGAATTGAAACTATTAAAGATGAAAAAGTAGCCTAAGCACTGATCTTAAAAATCAAGTTAAGGCCCAATCTAACAACAGGTTGAAAGAAATCAAGTGAATGTTTGATAAAGAAATGAATACTTACTTTTTACTCAAGCAATTGCCAGACATGGGAAAACATTTGTTTGCAAGGACATGAAGAGGGACGTCTTCCCTGTTGTTTGCTCCGAACTGCTCGGCTTAACGTTCCTAGTTTGATATATGCTGCCCATTATGATAAAGCATAACCATAACCTTCTACTAAAACGTAATTTATACATTGAATGATTAGCTAATATCCTGTATGTCCTATGGCAAAGGAAATCTATGTAACGCTTTAGCAACACATTTACAATTGTGATGCCTAAATTGGTGTCTTACTGTGTCTTTAGATTTATTTTTTGTCTCTTAGTTAAATGTTATAAAATCATGAATAAAAGTGATAAAACAAAAACAAATAATGACCATCCGTAAAGACCACATCGCAAGTGCCAGAATTATCCTTTTGCTGTGTCATAAATGAAAGATAAATGTAAAATAAAAGCTAGAAATGCGCGTCTACATTTGCTTTGAGGAAGAACGAGAAACGTTGGGCAAAGAGAGATTTTGAATACGATTAGAACCCAATATACCTCCTCAACATAACATTCCCACCGCCAAACCGACTTGAAACCGACCGATTATGGCTCATGAATTGGGGAAAATTAAATTTTCGCTCGGTCTACTGTCGGTCAGGTATCGGTATTGAGGTGAAATTATGATGATAGTAATATCGTGACTACTAAAAGCAAGAATAAAGTCCTGTATAATGACGAAAAAAACCTTAATGTGACTCGGTAACATCGTTGAAGGCTGTTGAAAAAACTGTGTCATTTTTGTATTTGTTTTTAATTATATTCCTTCTACTGTGCTTACCCTCTACCAGGCAAAATATCCTGAGACAATTTTCAAACCACAGTAATATTTATTGTTTCCTTGGAAGGAGTCCCTGTGAACACCCTCTAACAGTGGTTGGTTAACATTAAATTCTTCCAACTATTTTTGAATTCTCCCAACCGCTTTTCCATGGAAGTAAAATATCCTTGACCACTGAATGTGTCTGGAATGGTATATAGAGCCAGTTCATTGCCTTGTGACGATTTACATTCACCCAACATGTGATTGAATTTTAATGATATAGTTGGGAGAATTAAGGAATCGATCAGATCAGCTAGCATTGAAGTCACTACCTTAGCACCATATTCTCTCATGTAAACAATGTTACAAACTCCCTTTAGTCGATTGAACGAAGCCTTTTATTTACACTAATTGCCACGCTCAGGAAATTAAGTCTGGCTGCCGTTAACAGCCAAGCCTCCATCACTTATCTATATAATGCCTGAATGGGAAGGAATGACATTTTAGCAGCGGGTATAACAATATTTTTACTATATGGTGTTGTCGCATCGGTCTATCTCTTCCTGATGTTCCAGCCTTCATCTACACTAATCTTCTCTTGACAATCATCAACAATGTTTGGAGTTGATATTTTTCTGTGCTTTGTTTTTGTTTTCATTGGATTTCTCGTGATATCGACAAATGTCTGCTCTCTATTTATCCTTCGGAAACATTTGAGTGTCTTTGAAGAAGTCCCACGATTCCTCTATCAGTGCATTGGAGTGGTAGATCTAATAGGTGGCCTTTCAGGATGCATTTACAACATTCTTTTCATCGTGGAAAGTGAGTGCTGTCGTTCACAGGATCTGTACAGATTCTTGTCCTTTACATTTTCATTTGGACTTCTCATCTCCGCCATCATAATATCGTGTCTCAATATCGACAGATATATCGCAATAAGCAAACCGCTGAGGTATCTATCAATCGTAAACATTCGTTCTGGCTTATCTTGTTTCGCTTTAGCAACATGCTTCCCCTTAATATTTCTAATCTTAACTTTTGTACCAGGAACTCCCGTTTATAAGTTGTCTCAGGATAACTACATTAGCCAGAATGGAACGGTATTGAATCTAAATTTTACTTCTTTGGAAAAAGCAACAATCGTCACGCTCTCTTCAGTATCAATGGTGCCAATATGCACTGGTATAACATTGAACATAATATCCATGGGCATAGCTACGCGACAAGCCCGAGCCATCGCCGCATTAGCAGTGCCTCGTCGGGCGGGCGAACATAACCCAGGACATCGCAGAGTAAAACTCAAAGGGGTCAAGACTATCTTGTTGATCAGCGTAGTGAATTTTATCTCTTGGGTTCCTTCTAATGTACGATTGTACTTTACGATTACGACCATTCACTCCATATCAGAGCCTGTTGACGTTCTTCTGACGATGTTAACACTTGTGAATTTCTGGAGCAATGCGTTCATATTTGCTAGGACCAATGCAGCCTATCGGCGTGCAGCCAGAGACAGCTATCGATCAATCTTTTGCTCCCGAAACTAACTGCGGTTTCTTACGACTATTGTTTGCAGCTGGGAGTGGTTGACAGCCCTGCAACCTGACTACATTGTATGGATGCATTCACTGTGCATTAACAGAGCACTATTTTTCTTACTGTCCATTGAAATATAATGGACGGCATTCATAAATGCGTACAAAGCTTTAGATAGGTATAAGCCCAGACTAAAATTTCCACTGATTTATGGAGCTCTCAGTGTCGACTTTACCATTATTATGTAAGCAAACAGACAAAAGGAAATGTTTTTGAAGTATTTAATATGTTAAAGAATAAGGGGTGGGTGTCTGACTTGGACGATGACACTTTCTTTTAAAAATATATTTGAAAAAGATTACGGAATTAAATACTTGTAGCATTGTTTTATGTCAACATTGCTAGGATCAAAATACACGAAAAAAATTGTTATTATGGACATTTTGACATTCGAAATCTGCTTTTGAAATCAAATTTGTTATCGAAAAGGTTTACTTCTTGTACAATTACATATATATACATGTATATATTTATATATAAACATTTTACAGCGTCATCAGATGTAGTGAAAAAAAAGGTAATAAATTTGTTTTAAGAATGGCTATGCATCCACACTCCATCACCTTTCATTGGTATGAGTAATCACAAAACTTTTTTGACGGCAATATTGAAATTATTAAACACGACAACAATGTAATGAGTGATATAATTAAGGTTTATTTGACATGATTCTAAACCGGCTTCACGTTTTATGGCAATTTGTATATGACATATTCATTCTCTCTTTGATGCCTAGTCATGAAAAAGTCTCAATTACTTTTATCTACGTGCGTTGATAAAAGCCAGGGAGAACTCTCATTTTAATAACGAGCGTGCCTATTATGAATCTTAGATGTCAGCATTATTAGCTCTTAATTTATCATGATATAAGCTCGTTCTTTGTGATATCATGTCACATATAATTATTTACAGCAATATCCCGCTTCAATAGGAATGACGTTTTAGCAATTACTTCGATTACTTTATGACATGAATTTTGCCACATTATTGGGAACTTAGCCTATGGACTTTTATCAACAAAATCGTTAAAAATTCATTTTTTGTTTAAACGAAAAGCATACCCACCCCGACGTACGTTGACACTAGCTCTTTCATTGGAACCCTCATGTCCCATTGACTTTTGAAAGTTCACCCAACGTACTTTGGTCAAAATAGGTCGCTAGCTCGCCATTGCCTATATAACACATGTGAAACAAGTCGAACTTTGGACGCAATTTGCCACGCGATTGTAAGGTTATAGCTCAAGCACACGAAGGATAACAAGCATGAATTATCATAGATCAGTTCTGATCGGTTCATTATGTCCATTTCAGCCAACCCCTCACCGTAATGTTGCCATTTAGTATAGGCAAGGATTTTGCCGAGGTAAGCACAAACATGAATATTCATGATCGCCATGGACTATTCGATTATTTACTATCTATCTCAGTATCTTCTCCCGGTTCGGAGGTTGATTGCAACATCTCTCCATTTCACTCTATCTTCTGCCATTCGGGTGCACTCTTGCAGTTTTAGTCCACTCCAGTTCTTCACATTCTCTTCCCAGTTGATTCTGGGTCTCCCTCTAGGTCTACTTTCTTCCTCTCTTCCTTCCAATACATCCTTTAAGAGGCTTTGGTGCCTTTTAACGTAACCAAAGTATTTGATTTTTCTCTCCTTAACTAATCCTGCTAGTGCAATTTGTTTACGCCCTGCCATGTGCAATATCTTTTTGTTGGTTTTCATTCGTTTCCAGGATAGTTTCATCATTCTTCTGTAGATCCACTTTTCAAAAGATGTTAATCTTTTTTCCATGGCCCTGTTTATTGTCCATGTTTCTGTTCCATACAATAGGACAGACCATACATAACAGTTTACTAGTTTCAGCCTAAGCGCAAATTTCACCTTTCTATTTGTGAATAATCCTTTCATTGCCAGAAATGTATTCACTAGTTTCAGCCTAAGCGCAAATTTCACCTTTCTATTTGTGAATAATCCTTTTATTGCCAGAAATGTATTCCGAGCAATTTCTATTCTTCTTTTTATTTCTGCTTCGCATCTGGCATCATCTGTGATATTTTGTCCTAAGTAGATGTAATTACTGACTTGCTCAATGATATGTCCATCGAGTTTAAAACATATTCTAGGCTTATTCTCTGTTCTACTAAAAATCATTGACTTAGTTTTCTTGACATTCATGCTTAGACGAAACTTTTCACTGTTGACTTTTACAATATCCAATACATGTTGTAAATCTGCTTCATTCTCTGCGCAAAGTACAGTGTCATCAGCATAACGTAAATTATTAATATTTAAACCCCCAATACTAACACCTTTCATATCTGAAATTTCCCTGAACTATTTACAGAGGGGTGCAATTGTGCACCACATCAAACTCCCCTACTTTAAGTCAAGTATTTCATTGTATTATGTAGTTTGGTAGGTTTATTTCAATAACTGTTTAATTATCAGATATCAATGATAGTTTAAAGATATGGAAAATTTTCTTGTATTTTGTATTTAGCAAAGAAATCTCACATACAAAATCACTACCAAGTGTCGTCTAATCCGCCGATTGCCGTCTGCTATATACGTTCAAGGCACATTTATCTATGGACTGTGATGTACATCGACAGTTTACTCGTCATTGTAGATTCATGATTAGCCATCTGTCATTATTAGTCTTTAATTTTTCACACACAAACAATTACCACACACACGAACACTCTCACTTCCCCTCCCCAAAACACCCTTTTCGCACACCCGGTTCACCCAATGGCATACACCCTGCAACATTGTGGAACATTCTAGTTTGGTAGTGCCGTCGAACTAGCTACGTTAATGGTCCAGCGAGCGAAAATGAGACAACCGGAGCAATATGCATGTAAATGCTTGATGAAGAAAGTGAATACTTTCTATTTAAGCATGGAAATGCCAGACATGGTAAATCATATGTTTGCGAGAACATGTAGAGGGGTGTAGTTACCGTTTTTTGCTCCGAACTATTTCGCTTTACGTTTCTAGTTTTACATATTCGGTCCATTATGAGAGGAGCTTATTCGTATCTCTCTACTAATACATTATTAATAAATTGAATGATAAGCTCATATTCGTCATGTCATATGGCAGAGAAAATCTATGTAACGCTTTAGCAATACATTAATTAGTGTTATGCCTAAAACAAGTGTCTTATTGTGTCTTTTTTATATAATTTTGTCTCTTAGATACATTCTTTTTAATAACGAATGCTAGTAATAAAAAGAGAAGAACAATTGATTATGATTGTCCGTAAGACCACGTTTGTCAGTGCCAGGATTATCCCGTTAGCTTATTATACATATGATATCACAGAGCATTCAAAAGTACTATGTCCCATTTGCAGGCCGAAAAAATGAAAAGGCCAAATTCCAACGGCATTTTAAAGTTAATACTAATTGAGAACTTCCCTAAAAAGGGGAGGGGGCTTGAAAATCTATTTAAGTGGGAAAATAACGACTATAATATTAGTTGTCGAATCGACTTAAGAGCTAAAGAGCCAATAAGTAATAGTCCGATTTTAAGTACCGAATGGTCGTACATTTTATGCTGTACATAGATTCAATCAGTTTAATTTTGGACATTACAAGAAGTGGGTTATATTGATGTAGACAAATTTTCATGTACCCTTTACAGCTCATTTTATGTATGTTATTACCAAAGAAGAAAAAGCCAATCGGTAACTTAATAGTGTCTAACAGTGAAGTCTAGCCAATTAACGGGTTTCCTTGCATAATTCGAATATTAGGATACTGCTAACGTTTAAATTTGCAAAAGGGACATAGTATCTTTAAATGAATTAAAAATGCACCTTAAAAACTTACGCAAGGGAATGTTATGTATACGATTAGAACCCATTTGGCCTCCTCGATTTACAATTCACACCGCCTGAAAAATCGACTCGAAACCGACCGATTGTGGTTCGTGAATTGAAGATAATGAAACTTTCGCCTGGTATACTGGCGGTCTGCTTTCGATTCCCTGGCGTCATTTGATTATAAGTAGGGTTTCGAAATTATGATTATAGTTATAACGTGGGTAAGTAAAGCCAGGATTTGATAACCCCCTTTTTAATAACTATGAGGCCTTCACGACCTATTCCGGTTTGCAAACAGGCATCAAACATAGCATCGATGCCATTATAGCTGTCAGATTATTGGATTATCGTCAGCGAAAAACTGTCAAATCAGTCTCTCAAATGAGACTTTAAAAGAGCGCATTCTATTTACAGTAATACGCTACATCCAGCCAATCGGCCTGGTGATACTAACCAAGGCTTAATCACTTGTCAATGTAGTTGCTGAATGGGAAGGAATGTGAATTTAACAGCGGACATAAAACTATATTAACCACATGTCTCCGTCCCATCGGTCGATCCCTTTTTGATGTTTAAGTCTTCATCCTTAGTTATTTGTCTTGACAGTCATCAACAATGCTCAGTGTCGATATTTTTCTGTGCTTTGTGCTTGTTTTCATCGGATTTCTCGTGATATCGACAAATGTCTGCTCTTTAGTTATCCTTCGAAAACATTGGAGTGTCTTTGAAGAAGTCCCACGATTCCTCTATCAGTGTATAGGCGTGGTAGATATGATAGGTGGCCTCTCAGGATGCCTTTACTACATTCTTTATATTGTGGTAAGTGATTGCCGTCGCTCACAGGAACTGTACGGATTCCTGTTCTTTATATTCATCTTTGGACTTTTCTTCTCTGCCACCACAATATCGTGTCTCAATATCGAAAGATATATCGCGATAAGCAAACCACTGAGGTATCCATCAATCGTAAACGTGCGTTCCGGATCATCTTGTTTCGCTTTAGCAACATGCTTCCCCTTAATCATTCTAATCTTACTTTTTGTACCAGGGTCCCCCACTTATAAATTGTCTCAGATCAATTACATTTGCATGAATGGAATTGAATTGAGTTTAAATTTTACTGCTTCGGAAAAAGCAACCATCGTCACGCTCTATTCAGTATCAATGGTGCCAATATGGACTGGTATAACTTTGAACTTAATATCCATGGGCATAGCTACGCGACAATCCCGAGCCATCGCCGCATTACCAGTGCCTCGTTTGGCTGGCGAGAACAATGCGGGACATCGTAGAGTCAAATTCAAAGGGATTAAGACTGTCTTGCTCATCAGCATAGTGAATTTCATCTCCTGGGTGCCCACCGTTGTACGATTACTTTTAACCATTGCGATCAGTAGCCCCCTGTCAAAGACTGCCGACGTTCTTATGGCGATGTTAACACTTGTGAATTCCTGGAGCAATGCGTTTATATTTGCTCGGACCAATGCAGCCTATCGACGTGCAGCCAGAGTCAGCTTTCGATCAATCTTTTGCTCCCAAAACTAACTGCAGTTCATTAAAACTATTGTTGGCACCTTAAGTGGTTGGCAGCCCTGCGACATGACAACATTCCCTGAATACAGCCACAGAACATTAGCAATGTTCACGATTTGAGATCCATGTTTTCCCTACTGTCTATTGAAAGGCAATAGATGGTATTGATAAACGCGTACAAACCTTTGCTAGGTCTAAGCCCGGACTAAAATTTCCACTCATTTATGGAGCTCTCAGTGTTGACTTAACCATAATTATGTCAGCAAACAGACAAAAGAAAATGTTTAGTAAGTGTTCAGTGTGTTAAAACATAAGGGGCGGGTGTCTCACTTAGACGTTCACAATTTTTTTGTAATCTAAAAAGATAAAAGTTACTGAATTAAATACGTGTAGTTTTGTTTTATGGCAACATTGCTAGGATCAAAATATACGGAAACCAAACTGTTATTAAGCACCATTTGATTTTCGAAATCTGCTGTTAAAATTGGCCTATCAAAGTTTTTATCGAAAAAGTTGAGTTCTAGTATAATTATAATTATATTTTACTAAAGGTGTCATTAGAGGGACATTTGGAGTGAAAAAAAATGATTCATTAAGTAGACATTGTCATTAGAAGGACAATTTCTAAACTTTTTGCGATTCATCAAATTTCGTACTTTAAAACCTTGTCCGATTCATTCCATATTACAATTTGCATTAATTTGTTTTAATAACTGCTGTGCATCCACAACCAATCACTTTTAATTGCTCTCAGTAATCAAAAAAACTTTTTGACAGCAATATTCACGTGATTAAACACGGCCAAAATGTCACGAGTGAAAAAAATAGGATTCGTTTGACATGATTCTAAGCAGATCATTGAACGTTTTATGGCAATTTAAATTTGACATATTCATTTTCTCTTTAATGGCAAGTCGTGAAACGGTCACAATTACTTTTATCTACGTATGTTAAATAATAGCCGGGGAGAGTTCTTTCTTCAAAAGCGAGCATGGCTATTATGAATCTTAAATGGCAGCATTTGCTCTTTATTTATAGTAATAAAAGCTCGCTTCTTGCTCATCTTATGTCAAAAATTATATTTTACAGCAATATCCTGCTTCGATAGAAATGAGGTTTAAAGAATAACTTGGGTTACTTTATGACATGAATTTGACTCATTATTGGGGGGAATTCTGTTTTTAATAGCGAGCGTGCCTATTATGAACCTTAGATGTCAGCATTAGCTCTTAATTTAAAGTAATGTAAGCTCGTTTCTTTGTCATATCATGTCAAACATAATATTTTACAGTGATATCCTGCTCCGATTGGAATGAAGTTCTTTTAAGAGGTTCTTCGACTACTTTATGAGATGAATTTGCCTCATTATTGGGGACTTGTCACCTTCTTGTTAGATATAAACACAAAACTAGACTTCGTCTCATAAATATTTTTTTTAGGTATTAGACGACGAACAACTCTAAAACATGTGTATGCCCTGTTTATCTTCTTTAAAAATTGACTCTTTATGGTTTTTTTATAACAATATCGTGTTTCTACAGACTGTTTTTAATAATATTACTGTAGCTTAGTATATGCTATCGAATAGACTTACAATGAAGTGAAACAATTAAAGATGAAAAAGTAGCCTACCCACTTATCTTAAAGGTCAAGTAATGGCCAAAGCTAACAAGAACCTTAAAGAAATTAATTAAATGCTTGATACAGAAAGTGAATATTTTCTTTTTAAGAGAGCGATTGCCAGACATGGGGAAGCATTTGTCTACAACATAAACATAACCATAAACAGGGACGTAGTTCTGGTTGTTTGCTCCGAATCGCTCGGCTTTACTTTCCAAGTTTGATATATGCGGCCCACAATGATAGAGGCATAATCGTATGCCTCTACTAAAACATAATTGATAAATTGTATAAATAGCTAATATCGCGGATGTCCTAAAGCAAAGGAAATCTTTGAACCGCTATAGCTGCAATTTATTAATGTAATGCCTAAAACTAGTATCTTACTACTTTAGTTTTACATTTTGTCTCTTAGTCTTTGTTAATTTTTTTGAAATAATGAGTGAAAATAATAGAAACTTATATCCTTATGATCGCCAGTGCAATGATTATCCATTACTATATTATTAATGTGAAATTATAGAGCCTTTTTATTATTTTGAAACCTTGAACCAAGACAGGTTTTGTGGACGATTCGGACCAATTAGGCCTCCTCAATGTAATAACCTCCTATTTAATAACTATGTGGTTTCGACGACCCATTTCGGTTTGCATGCAGACATCAACCATAGCATCGGTGCCATTATAGCTATCGGATTATGTAATTATTTCCAGCAGAGAACTGTCAAATCAGTCACATGAATGAGACTTTAAAACACGCCTTCTATTTACACTAATTGCCACAGTAAGAAAATTAATTCTGGTTGCTGATAACAGACAAGGCTTCCTCACTCATCTGTGTAGTTGCTGAATGGGAAGGAATGAAATTTTAACAGCGGACGTAAAGCTTTATTGACTTCATGTCTCTTTTCCATCGGTCGATCTTATACTTATCGTCTCTTGACAATCATCAACAATGCTTGGTGGCGATATTTTTCTGTGCTTCGTTTTTGTTTTCATCGGATTTCTCGTGATTTCGACAAATGTCTGCTCTCTAGTTATCCTTCGAAAACATTTGAGTGTCTTTGAAGAAGTCCCACGATTCCTCTATCAGTGTATTGGAGTGGTAGATCTCATAGGTGGCCTCTCAGGATGCATTTACAACATTCTTCTCATTGTGGAAAGTGAGTGCCGTCGTTCACAGGATCTGTGCAGATATTTGTCCTTTACATTTATCTTTGGACTTCTCTTCTCTGCCGTCATAATATCGTGTCTCAATATCGACAGATATATCGCGATAAGCAAGCCACTGAGGTATCCAGCAATCGTAAACATTCGTTCTGGCTTATCTTGTTTCGGTTTAGCAACATGCTTCCCCTTAATATTTATAATCTTATCTTTTGTACCAGGAACTCCCGTTTATAAGTTGTCTCAGGTTAATAGCATTAGCCAGAATGGAACGGTTTCGAATCTAAATTTTACTTCCTCGGAAAAAGCAACCATCGTCACGCTCTTTTCAGTATCAATTGTGCCAGTATGCACTGGTATAACATTGAACATCATATCCATGGGCATAGCTACGCGACAAGCCCGAGCCATCGCCGCCTTAGCAGTGCCTCGTGGGGCGGGGGAACATAACCCAGGACATCGCAGAGTCAAACTCAAAGGGGTCAAAACTATCTTGTTGATCAGCGTAGTGAATTTCATCTCTTGGGTACCTACCATTTTACGAATGTTCTTTATAATTATAGCCAAACACTCTATATCAGAGCCAGTTAGAGTTCTTCTGACGATGTTAATACTTGTGAATTCCTGGAGCAATGCGTTCATATTTGCTCGGACCAATGCATCCTATCGGCGTGCAGCCAGAGATAGCTATCGATCAATCTTTTGCTCCCCAAACTAACTGCGGTTTCTGACGACTATTGGTGGCACCTGTGTATGGTTGATAGCCCTGCGACCTGACCACATTCTACGGATGCAGCCATTCTGTATCACCAATGATTACGGAGCAATGTGTTCCTTACTGTCCAATGATGGAAGGTAATGGACGGTTGATTTGTCCCCTTGATTTATGAAGCGCTAAATGTCAAAGAAAAGGGGCTATCACTTTTTCGAAATAAAAACTTTAAGATAAAATAATTACGGATTTGATCATTCTACTGCACGGTAAAAAAGAATTTGTTCATTGGTAATTTTTACGTATTTTTTCCATGTAGAATTTACTTGAAAACATTAGTTTTGCCACTTACGCACTAAATTTAAGTCTTGCTAACTCAAACTTTCAATTTAGTAGAACATACGTGGAATATTTAAGTAAAATCAAATACATAAGAACTTTAAGTAATTTCGGCTTGTATTAATTTAGTAATTTTAACTCAAAATCAGAAATTATACGTATTACTCAAACAATTTATGTTGATTATTCTTATCTTTTTAAAGTAAGGACCGATGCAGTGCGTAATAGAAATATTTACAAAATTTATGAATATTCATTAAGACCAAACTAAACTCTTTTTTAAATAAAACAATTCTTTTTTGTGGTTGAATGAAAATTTAAGGACTTTAAAACATTTACTAATTCATTTAGCATGGCTTAGCAAAGACAAGACAATTTTTAATTGTTACCCAGTTCAAATCAAATCAAAACTTGATATTTCAGGAAATTGTCAACCAATTTTCCTTTTAAGATGCTACGATCAAGTATATATAAAATTTGGAGCCTTTCAATATGTGTCGAATTGAAGCGTATGTAATAGTTTGTGATGGTGGTAGATATATATATACACTGTCGCTCATAAAGGTGGAATATTTTAGTTTTACCCCAATTTATGGAATTATTTTAAAAATTATTTAAAAATAATAGATCTATATAATAGTATACATTCTCAGGTTTTATTGAATAATGATTTTCCAGTGTGTGTTTTGCGTGACTGCTAAAGCATGTGTATGCTACTATGCTGATTAACTAGGGGACCTATGCCCTCAAGTCATAAATGACAGTAATGAGGATTAATGCCCCACAAAAGGGCACTAATATAGCACATCGACACGGTTTTGATCCTGGGGCCTCACAGTTACGAGGCCATTGTTTTGTCACTGAACCATGACTGTACGCAGCGGGGACTAGGGTAGGGGGCAGTTTCCATAAATTAAAAAAAACACAGAAAATGCAATAAATTTTCAATAATTTATTGCATTTTACCCCGGTCCCCAACATAAAAAAATCCTCTGGACGGCCATGCATTATGGCTCAAGGCATGGGCACACAGAAGATTTTGTTATGTTGGGAACCGGGGTAAAATGCAATAAATTATTGAAAATTTATTGCATTTTCTATTTTTTTCAAAATTTATGGAAACTGTCCCCTACCCTAGCCCCCGCTGCGTACAGTCATGGTTCAGTGACAAAACAATGGCCTCGTAACTGTGAGGCCCCAGGATCAAAACCGTGTCGATGTGCTATATTAGTGCCCTTTTGTGGGGCATTAATCCTCATTACTGTCATTTATGACTTGAGGGCATAGGTCCCCTAGTTAATAAGCATAGTAGCATACACATGCTTTAGCAGTCCCGTAAAACACACATTGGCAAATTATTACTCAATAAAATCTGAGAATGTATACTATTATCTAGATCGATTATTCTTTAATTATTTTTAAAATAATTCCATAAATTGGGGTAAAACTAAAATATTCCAACTTTATGAGCGACAGTGTATATATATACGGTTAAATCTTAAATAGAAGTAGTGTTAGTGATTAGTGATCAATCTTAAATAGAAGTAGTGAATGATTAGTGGATGTTACTTGTTAGATTAGATGGGTACCAAATCGTGCAATATGTAATCCTATCATAGCTTTTTTTTAATTATCTAAAATGATTACAATACTTAAATCATTTACGTTAATGTAACTCGATTTAACTGAGTAAAAATTTATTCAGCAAAATAAGTAAATTCTACTTAAGATGCCGTAGGTAATATTTACTTTATAAAAATAAGGCAATTCTTTTCCTCAATTTTATTGAGTAATTTCGACTATTATTTTTTTACAGTGTGTGTTCATATTGCTTAGATGAAGATAAACCAAATACATTCTTCAAATATTCATTTGATTTTCGAAAACTGCTGTTAAAATTCTCGAAAGAAAATGTAACCCTTTAGTATATATAAATTATAATTAATCTTATGGTTACTCTACTCTTTTGGAGATTCATCATGTTTCATATTTAAGTTTAAACTGATCATTCGCGAAACCTAAAACTTTGTCAGATTTACTTAATATTTCAAATGTTTACTAATTTGTTTAAATTAGTGCTTTGAATTAACAATTGATTCCCTTTACCGGAGTGTTGGCTCAGTCAGTAGAGCGTCCGCCTCACAACCGGGAGGTCGTGGGTTCGAACCCCGGCCGCGTCATACCAAAAGACGTTAAAAGATGGGAGTTGTTGCTACCTTGTTTGGCGTTCAACAATAAGGGATAGAGCAACGTCGATCTGGCGCTGCTCAGTGGCTGCCGGGCTCACGATCAATTGGGCAAAAAGAATTTCCGTTTCGGTTTAATAAAATTTGGAGTGGACTATTAGGCTAATATTATTATTATTATTATTATTATATTATTATTATAATTGCCACCAGGATTCACAAAACTCTTTCAACGTCAATAATGACGTCTTCTAACACGACCAAAATGTCGTGAGCGATATAAAAAAAAAAAATCATTTGACTTAATTTTAAATCGACCATTCACGATTAATGGCCATTTCTTGTTAGTCAAATATTCATTCTCTGTATTTCCGAATCATGTAAAAGTATCAATTACTTTTATCTATGTGTCTTAAATAAAAGCCAGGTAGAATTCTCATTTTAATATCTACCATGACTATTATGAATCTAAATGTAGAGTTTCGGCATTATTTTGCTCTTATTTTACAGTGATGTAAGCTTGTTTCTTCGTTATATCTTGTCATACATAACATTTAACATCAGCATCCTACTTCTTCTGTTTATAATAGTGTAACTGAATTAAAGTATAAGCTATCGCATAGACTTATAATTTAAAAACTTTGATAAAATTATCTTAAAAGTGAAGTTAAGGGCCAAGCTAGCAAGAGCTTAAAAGAAATCAAGTAAATGTTTGCTAAAGAAAGCAAATTCTTTCTAGGGGTCGACGTAAAGATTGGGTTGTACGAGGCCATACACTAATTACGAGGCCGTACACTTATTGTGTCTTCAGTTTTACATTTAGTCTCTTAGTTTTACTTTTGTCTCATGAATGATAATAATTGAGAAGGGGACCAGATGGCCAGTGCCGGAATTTTTTGTTTTACTGTATTATAAAAGTGAAATTGTAGAGCATTACACAAATAAAGGAGGAATGCACATCCATTTTTGAAAAGGAAGTACGAGAAACGTTGTAGAAAGAAATATGTTCTGTAGACGATTAGAACACATAGTCCTAATTCGCTAAGCAATCTAGAATACCATACCTAAAATGTTAAGCATGTACGTTTAGACCCTTGTTGTTTTATCAGTTGCCATCGTAAAAATGTCAAACAATGTTTTACGTTGTGATCGAAGCAGAAAGTGATATCCACTATAAATATTTATTTATGTGTCACGTAAATTTCAACAGTGTGTGCAAATCAATTTTATCTTTCTGATATGTACTCGATCTCTTCATACAATGAGCTTTCGTTGATCTTCTATTTCTAAAGCTAGATTACATACCCTAGTGGAAAAATGGGCCGCCATTGGTCTCTAGAAATGTACATGTAGGTGCTTCAATAAACGTATACTGAAGAAAAAAAATTGTTGTTTTATTTTGTTATGTTGGTAATTATGTGATATTGAATATGTCATGTGTTCATTTTTTTAATTTTTTTTTTTACTTGATTTTGGATTCTTTCATTTACCTTTAATATATAAAGACAATTAATGACAAACTGACAACATTAAATTTTGTTTTCGAAGGATGGCCCGGCTAAAGTGTGTTATTATTCCAAAATTGTTCTACAAAGGGGTTATATAATTTCAGAAACAAACTAGAGAACATGACATATCACAAAATTAATCATTAACGTATAACCGCAATTTGTCAAACGTTGTTCACTCTACTTACATTCAAATGTTATTATAGGTTTTTGTGTTTGTATATTGTTCTTTTTTAATAACAATGAACGAAAGTGACTGTTGTCTGGCGTATGATGTTAATGTGACGAAAAGGAGAGGAAATATGCAGGGCCTTTCAAAGTTCATGAAATGTTAGTTTAATATTATTCCGTTAAATGGGGAATTTCTAATCATTATGAGAGTCTGATTAAGTGAACAACAACCACCATCTAATACATACTCTATCACATACATACACCTTTTTAAAAGTATTCACCTACATTCCCATACACGCACACGCACACACACACACACACACACACACACGCTAAAAAGCTAATTTATTAAAAGTTTGTTTGATAAGAATGATAAGCATGATAAGGATAACAACATCCACCCACCAGGCGCACGCACACACACACACACAGACATACACACACACGCACACACACATACACCACTGCATTCATACACCCACATGTCCACCAACACACTACTCTAAGAAAAAAAGAGGAAGAATCAGTGAAACTCTATTCGATGAAGATAATAACAATCACCTACTCACATACACACCCACACTTTTTCACCCACACACATGCCCAACAACACACACGCTAAGAACAAACAATGAATTCATCACAAATCTTAAAACAGCTTTAGGTTGTCTAGCAACAGTCATACCCGACGAATACAATTTAGCAATGGATGCTACAATCATTATAAACGCGGAAACAATCAAACCTGTAATCGCGTTTTGGGAGTCAGCATATAGTTTTCACTTTTATCATGTTTAAGTAAGCTGAGGCCAGAGGTTATTAAACCCCAATGAAACTCAACGCAGAAACCCACATTTGTTATAACATGTTTTATTAGTTTTATAATGTCACTTAATTACCTGTCTTCAGCATTGGTTACATTTTATCTGTTTAGAGAAAAAAGGGCTTTGACTCTGAGTAAAAGTAAAAGTAAATGAGTTGACGCCCTTCTCGGTCTCAAGAGACGGATTATTGTTTCGTGACAATTTATATCCTCCATTCAGTTCTATAACATATTGGAAGCTAATCATATTCGAAACGTTGAAACATTTCGACTTTAATTGGAGAGCAATATATTTAAAGACGTTAATAGAAAAAGTGGTTTGCCCTTGTATAGCATGAAATGGTTTTTTTTAAATCGTTTTATTGCTGTTTACCCCTAAAGTGATGCATACTGCGGACTCGCAACTTAAACTTAATTAAATCGAAAGAAGGAAGCAATACATGAAGTATCTCCTAAAGAGAAATCTTGAGCACTGTAATTAAACTTTCTTTGAAAGAATTTTCCTAAAACAGAAAGTTGATAGATTACAGTAATGCACCTGTTTTGAAATTAATTTTTAAACAAATATCCAAAATATTTACTCTGTTGCTTCGGTCATTCGCAATTAAATATGGAATTATTGTATCATGCTTTTACTTATCATTAAAAGGTTTGAATAATTACACATTCTTCTGGCCTTGACCTATTTGGGGGAATAACGCACCAACTTAAATGAGAACAATTTATTGACACCACTGAATAATTTTGTTTTCGATCGCCGTTCAGCAAATGTATGTATTTAAAACAAACGATGTCATGACTTGGAGAGGCCAGAAGAAACGATTTGATGTGCGCCTTTGTAGTCTAGAGGTAAATATAAATAATTCTACTTATTTAGATCCAGAGGCATTTATTTAATTTCAACAATGCCGATTTTAAAAGATTTAACAGTAAATTTTCTGTATCAGTGATGACCACAAACGGGGAATCAATATTCACCACATAGATGTGTGTTTGTTTGTGTCACCATCAATCATTTACAGACGTAAACCCTTATAAATGTATATAATGTTGATGATTATGTAAGGTAAATAAATTATAATTCCCAATGAAACTCAATCAAACACTTTTTTGACGGACATTTTTTTTAATCGTGATAAAATCTGGTTCTCATCCTTGCTGGTATTGTTTACTGTATTGATGTGGAACGTGCCACCCCCCCCCCCCTCCTCCTCCTCGATCCGGAAAACGGAAAGAAACGATAAAATGGACAGGGGGAGGGGAGTAAGGACGAGAAAATAGAGTTAGGTGATTACTACCACACCCTGGGTTTAATATATTGACCGTGTAAGCCACATGTCCCCTCATTCCCTATCAATTAATAATGACAGAACCCCCTCAATGACAGACCCACATTACTCCATTGACTTGGGTAACAATAATATATTATAGGTAAAGACCAGTATTGGAAACGCCCCAATTTCAAAAAATGAAATGGAAGCTCTCATTACCAATCATGTGAAAGAATATGTTTTGACTAATACATGATGAGAAAAAACCTGCCAGGAAACCGCCTACTGATTCATATATTTGGTAAATTTGTTTCTCTCATGGTCTGTGAGAGATATAGGGTAGTCCCATATACATCTTTCTGTGTATAGTGCTTGTAACTTTACGAAGAATGGGCAGAATTTCCTATCATTTTGATGATTCCAGAACCTTGCAGATGCTAGATGCTAGATGATCAACCTTTTCTGATCGATTCAACAACGTTTCTTCCACAATGCAATCGCATGACCATAACTGGTCTTTACCTTTAATGACTGCTTTGAAAGAAATGGGTTTTTTTATACGCTCAAGGGAAGGTTACAATTGTGCTATTGCTCGAGGCGTGCCGAGGGCATTAGCACAATTGTAACTGTCCCGAGAGCGTATAGAAACAACTATTTCTCGAATATTAAAGCAGTCATTAATACTTTATATGCCGAAATATATATATCTTTGAGAGTTTATTTCTAGTCTGGCTCTGAGCAAGATATTTTTTTTTTTTAATTGGGGGGGGGGCTGTGGGGAGTATGGAGAAAAACCTGCTCCTTCATATGACACCTCATTATTGAGTATCACCTTCAGGATCACGAGCAATATTGGTTTGAATCTCATTTTGGTAATTAAAACATCGACCAATTTAGCATGAGTGCGCAATGCACTTGGGCTGCATAGATCTAGAGATGTGTGCAATCTCTATGGGAAGGTTTTAGCACACAATATTTTTATGGAGAATTTCACGTACCCTTTTGGTGTTCTTCAGAATTAATAAAGTCTTGCATTTGATCATCATCAAGAAGTTGAAATCTTGGGAGAGTTTCTTCAGCCATTTTTGCCTTGTTTGGAATTCAGTACGATCGAGATTGCCGTACACGTACGGTCGTCTGCGCTGCGCTCTGTATTAACAAATTGGTAAATTAAGCTAGCACTAGCGACCAATACTTTGCACACGTACACGTTTTTAGGCAAGACTGAACTCTTCCCGGTTACTTGAAATTTACCCTCGAACTATTACATGGGCGTGGCATTTTTCGTTTATTTACGGGAATGGCTAAAACCATGACTGCAATTTTGACCAATCAGATGGCTGGATTTCTTAAGTGAGGTATATAATAGTTGTTAATAAACGGAGGTATATAAACTATCAAGCCCTTTCAACATTATCCAGGCTCCTGAAATCTGTTTCGTAGGGTAGAGTTGAACAGCATGACACTTTCTCCCACTGATAACAATATGAAATGCCACGGCTGCGATGGGAAATCAATACGGGTTTAACCAAACATCGTGTTAATAGGAAGAGGATACACTGACATTGGTTCTATGTCTGACAAGAAATTAAAAATACATTCAGACATTAGCGCCATGACTGAACCAAGGTCAATGAAGCGCTCTAAAGAAAATTACTGCCCCTTTCGGATAATGGATTTTAATGGATGCGGACCAATGCTCATGGTATTGAACTACTTAATAGGTTTACGACTGATTATGGCACTATCTCTCGATCTACCTAATCATATCAAGGTTTTAGTGGGAAAATTCTATCAATTCTTAGTTGTATGCAAACTGGCCTAGATTTGTCAAAATATGTTTTCCGCTAAGCTCCTGTCTGACTGTCTTACAAGGTAGACTATATCGCATAATGATTTTGTTTGCATCGTCTGGCTTGTCACTTTTCAAAGGCGTTATTAACTGTCATATTAAAAGACCGAGTGCAATCATGGAAGAACGTCATTTCATTAGATGGAAAAGCGATGTTGACTTACGCGCCATTTAGTGTGTGCGTGTGATGCAGAGTAAACCATTTAGCTGCTGTCCGCCCCTCCTCCATACGGCTCATAAAAACCATCTCCTCATACTTAATCAAACTTTAATACTAAGCGGAGCGCCCAACAAAACGATCATCAATGTCATCGGAGTAGCTGACGATTTTTTTTTATACTTTCCTTTACTTGTCATCACTAATCACATGACCACCCCTCCGCTCCGGGACATTGGAAGTGACTCGCAAAATGTTATACGAATTACGAAACAATTTTCAAAAACTCTTTTAAGATGCTTTAATATCTCCCAGCTTCACGGACACGTTATAAATCTGCGGGTATCCATTTTTTTCACGGCATCTATTTGTTTTTTCATCGACGTTAATAGTATTTCAATACATCTAGGAAACAACAACGGAACATATGAAAGGATCGAGCAGTAATTTTTTATGACATAGCTATGGCGTTCATGCTGTAACAGTTCGATTTTCTTTTCCTTTTCCAACATTTGCTACGTATACATACGCACATGTTTTGAAAGTGGAGGCATGGATGAACTCAATATATCTCGTGGGATCTTGGTGTTTAATTCTACTCTGCCCCTACGTCACCAAGGAGATGATAACGATAACGACATTGCTGCAGCAGACATTCTTCAAGGCACATCTCTTGTTATCACTGGTGTTGTGGTATTACTAACCAATTTTTTTTCTCTTATGATCCTTCAACGTCATCATGGTGTCTTTGGAGAAACGTCGCGGCTTTTCTATCGATTCCTGGCGTTGAGTGATTTATGTGGCGGTATATTGGGTTGCAATTTTTTTTCAATCTATATCATTCGTCATGGCTGGCCCTTTGATTATATTTTTTGTAAAGGTATTACCTTGTTAATGATATTCTTCTACAAAAGCTCCATGAACATACTATCATGTATCGGCATAGACAGATACATTGCGATAAGTAGACCGCTTCGGTATCCCACATTGGTCACTCCAATACGTCGTAAATTAGCGTTGAGCTTGGCAATGCTTATTCCTGCATTTTCGTTTAGCTACGGTTTTATACCGAAAAGTTCATTTTATACATTGTCAGGTTACTACTGTCATGCTAGAGATGAAAAAATAAACATCGCCTGCAAATTATTACGGTAGTCATTCTTGGCGCAATGCCTGTGTTATTGGGAATGATTTTGAATTTATGCTCCATGAAGATTTCCATTCGCCAGGCGCGTGCTGTAGCTGCCGAACAAGTTCTGCCCAAACCTGGTGATGTCAATGCACATAATCACCACATAGAGTACAAGGGGGTCAAAACCATTCTTCTGATAAGTGTTGTGAATGCAATATCCTGGATTCCAGCCGGCTATGTCTTGAGCTACCCGATTTATCGGACGGGCATCGTGCCGACCTGGGTGCTGTTCGTCCTGCTCTCTCTGACGTCGGTAAGCTGCTGGAGTAACGCTCTGATTTTTGCACGGACGAATCGGGCCTACCGACGTGCGGGCCAAATCCTTATCCGGTCGATATTCTGCAGAGAATAAACGCAGTTGTAAGATATCCAGACCTGATTTTAAAAAAAGGTCATAGACCTTAGATGGGCGTAACAAAGCATCACATCAATCATCTTTTCTGTTGTTTTCTAGTCTTTCTAGTCTTTGGGTGTTTAAAAATGTTAACAAATGATTTAATATAATCAATACTTACAACAGTGAAACTGTCTGTTTTTATGTTATTGATGATTAAAATAGGTTCAGGACGCCACAAAATCAGTCTTTTTTCCCGCTTCAAAATCTTTCATCCATCTCTACAAGTGTAGGGTGTGTTCACGCGAGAATCTCCTATTAAAACATTGTCGAGTCCAGACGCTAGTATACGTAGATTTGCTGCAGAGCCTATGTTTTTAAGAAAGTGTTGTGTAAACTGGGCACATCACTTCAGCGATAAGGGGGTTGGGGGTAGGGGGAATTTCGTAACTATTACACCCGACCCTTCATAAAAGTTTGTTTAACGAAGACCCGATGAAGCGAGTAAGGCGCCTTTTCTTATAGTGTGAGCCCTATAAATCTGAGTTTGAAATGTAAAATTGATGTGCGTGCTTTTTAATTTGTTAATGTATACCATATCACTTTATCAAAGTGGCGTACGCAGGATCTTTTCAAGGGGAGTGTTTTAATATTTGAAAATCGCACCGAAAATTTCGCAACGACTCAGCCAGCCGGTGAATAAGCGGGGATTTGGGGGGGGGGGAGGGGGGGGGGGGGGTAAGAGCACATTATTTTTATTTTTTGCGTCCCGAAAAATTTGGGGTAATTTGGCCGACCGATATTTTGTTCAGTGAGGGGGGAAGGGGGTAAGGCCATCTCCTTTTTGTTTTCTTTTTTTTTATCAAAAAAAAAATGAGGGGGCGGTTTCTTCCAAAACACACATTAACAAAAAAATGAGTGGGGTTCGACCACCCCCTCCCTCCTGCGTTCGCGCCTGCTTTAGGAGTATATCTTACTACAGTATTTTGTAAAAATCTTCTTTACAATATTTTTCTTAACTCCATCCCGAGGTACAATAATGAAATTTAAATAACTTTCTGTAATCCGTTTTATCCACAAACTTTTTTTTTGATGCTTGTTCGGCATGTGATTGCTATTTTCTGTGTTTTGTTAAAGTTTGTTTATGTTACATGCCCGGCCTCTTTGCCAACAGGCCAAGTAACTGAAACGGAAATGCAAACTGTGTTTTTAATGGAATAATAATCAAATAAATGAATGAATAAATAAATATATTCACACCCAGGACACTCTCCCTCTGCTTCAAGATTATTTATTTCGACTTGGTGAGTAGGCCTACCCTGCTCGAATGTTGATCCATAAGTGATTACGGATTTTCTATCTATTTCTTTTACGACAGAGTTTCTATATGACAGTGTGTGCAAACTTATACTAAAGTATATCTTTTTAAAATGAACAATTGTTTGTGTATTATTTGGTATGTGCTCGAGTGAGATCTTTTTTAAATAAATGAAAAGGTGAGCTTTGATAAGTTCGTGTAAAAAAAAGGTAGTAAATTTCATCTTGACTGTTTTGCAAATGAAAATAATGCTGAACAGACGTAAAATTTGGTTTCATACTTTTTGAACTAAATAATAAACAAAGAATCGTTCATTTTGGAAATAGATCCTTTTGTTTATATTTAAAATGTCCGTCCCTTTTATAATCCAAAATTTCACCGTAAAAGAAAAATGTATATTGTCATTTCGCCAACACAACTCCAAAACTGCAATGCTGAACATTTTTTGCTTTGATATTATTTTATTTTTACGGTTAGGCCTTTCGTGATAGTTTGGGAGGTGTTTGGTTTGGAGGTAAATGAATTACTCGTGGAAATCATCAATTTATGTTTAATTCTTAGCAGCACTGGTAATCTAGAGGGCAGTGTAAGCACAAAGTAATGTGGTAGGGAAAGGCAGTGTCGAGAGGGATGATAAAAAATAAAGAAAATGAAAATAACTTTCAGGTCGGGTGGTATTTAAAAGTGGGATAAAACTATGACAATGATTTAAGAAAATATTTAACCCATAACCGTGCAGAATCGTCATTTTCGAAGCGCATGGTGATTTCTGAATTACATTGAAGAAAGTTAATATTTTTAGTCTTTATCTCACAAAGAAGCTGCAACAACAACAACACAATTAAATGCATATCATTATATGAACAAATCCAAACAATAACAATCAATTACCAATTTTTATTTGCTTTCCATTATTTGATTTTAATTGTGATTTTATTTCTGCATTTTTCCAAATACAATAACTGAATAACAAAGAATTAGGTATAATACAAATATGCAAACAATGATAACTTCGATACTCCTTATAAGTATCGGCTTATGATAACTTCATGTCAAAATGATTTACAAGACATAAACATATAATAACGAACTTTATATCTCTATAACATATTATTAAAATTATAACATATTATTATAAATCTAAAATATTATCCGAAATATATGAGGGCAAAGACCAGGAAATTATTTAAGAACACTAGAACAAGAACAAAACAATTATTTTTACTGGGCCCAAATTATGGAACAGCCTGCATAACGAGCTAGTTTAAAGCCCCTCCATTAATTCTTTTAAACGAAAGCTCAGATGTTTCCTTTTGAGTAAGTACGTATAACATTAATGTTGTTGTCGCGCTGGCTCGTACAGGTGGTTATACAAACTTTGTTTTTGTTGTTTTATAATGCCATTGATTTCATCAATTTGCTTTCTCCTCTTCTTCTTCTTATGCCTCTCCTTCTTTCACTTCTTTTTCGTCTTCCTCCTCTTCTTCCCTCCCTGCGTCACCTTCTCCTACTTATCATTATTTTATTATTTAGGCTACCCACTTTTTACATTGTGTTACCTTGCCTTTCATATCTATATATTTCAAAACTTCGTACTTATTTTCCGTACAGTATACTTGATTCGAAATCTTTATAAAAAAATTGTGTGTGAAATCTACTTTTATACGCTTGTATAAACAAATTACAAAATTAAGAACTTAAATTGTTTTTTGATGTAAATGTGGAATTAATAAACATCAAACTTCAAACTTCAAGTAGAGTACACAAAAGATAGGATAGGCAAATATATAAAAATGTAGCGGGACATCAAAAGCCAAAGGCCTACTACATGCTTGTTAGATATATCAAAAGCAGAAACTTAAAGCTAATTGAACTTGAGCCCCAGGATAAACAGAAGCTCAACGCTTTGTGAGCCTTATAAATGAATACTAGCAGTATTAAGAGGTTTATGGTGATGCAGAGCAGCAAGGGGAGTATGAGAGGATGAGAGGAAACAGAAGAGGGTGAGAGAAAGAGAAATGGGAGAGGGGAGAGAGCGAGATCAGAGAGAGAAAGAGAATAAGGTGTGAAAGAGTTTTCATAGTATTTGCACATACTTCATCATGAGATAATTGTACAAATTTTGTCCACAAATAATTCATCTAATTCATGAACATTTTGAGATGAAATAATCAGTCTAATGAAAAGTCACATTCTTAAAAAGACAAGGTAAAAGGCATGATTTAAATAGCAACTCGAAAGTTCCATAATACCATTATTTCTTTAATTAGCAAGTGACATTGACCCACATGCCAGTGTACTGCGGCAACCTAGCAACGATACATATAGAGAAAGTTTGTAACTAAATATATCATTTTAAATGTACAAGTCATTAATAAGCGTGTTTATCCTGCGTTCTGACTGTTCAAGCTAGAGATAGAACACGTGTGAAAAGCAATACAATTGTTTTACATATTGGAGAACAATTATTGAATATATAAAAAGAAACGATATTTCAAGAAACTTGTTTTTCTCTCTTCAAACAAGTATTAAATGTAAGTGTTAACCTATAATTTTTTTTCTGCACTAGCATGTTTGATGTACTTAATGCAATCAATTTTGAAATATTTCTCTTTCAACGTTATAACCAACATAAAGACTCTCGACGGGTATACATTCAAGACACCTGTAAAAAACTTAACAATTTCACACATTTGGCAACATTGTTTAGTACGTCACATGGATAAAGCAAATTTTGAAAACTCTCTTGGAGTCGGAATGGATTCCGATGAGTCCCCTAGTATTCTGAGTGCTTCGCTTTACAATGGAGGCGCGATAGCTCAGTCGGTAGAGCAGTGGTCTCGTGATTCGGTGACCCGGGTTCGAAACCAAGTCGATGCGCTAGTGCCCTTTGGAAAGGCATTAATCCTCATTACCAGGTCCCTCGAAGAGGAACTAAAGCCGTCGGCCGTCTGGTTGCTTACTTACAAGCATTTATGCTTACTTAGCAGTCAGGGAAAATAACCACCACCACCATTATGGGGGCAGCATCAACAGGGGGCTCCCCCTTCTCTCTGCAAATTATGCTCTCGGCCATGCTGTATGCTTCCCCTTATCACTATCTCCTCTTCTGAGTCATCCGATTGATTAAAACTTGTACTGAACTCACCTACTGGTAGGTCCACCCTCCTAACTGACTGGAACTCATCATCAATGATATGATTAGGATCATCAACCTCACTTCTTTCCCTCGGGTCAATCCTTAACAAACGCCTGCAAACAAATTTCTCCTTGCCACCCTTTGCTGGTTTGATAGTGCACACATCTCCCTCCTCATGCCATATTACAACATATTTGTCACTGGGAGGCCAGTGCTGAGGAGTATGTAATACGGGTTCATTGTATCTTAAGACAAATAAAAACCTACCTAATGACATATCAATAATGGCATATACAAATACATGTACATTCACATATTAACATGTGAGTATAATGCATACACAGTATTGATGAATAATAATATATGATTGAGAACGTACTGTTCAACAATTAATTGTCAAGACAATATTTGTGGTCTTCGTGTACAGTTTGATTATCCACACATTTTCAATCGATGTCTACTCACACCGTAGTTGATTAATGGCGTAATCATGATTGCCAACAGATCTATGAAACCTTTTTCCTTGAAAAGGACTTCATAATCTTTTTCCTAAAAGAGCGGCCCTCTAATTCCCCGGCTCGCCCGCGATCACATACAGCAGCGGACAGAAGCAGAAACTATAGAAGTTATCTGTGTCTCCGGAACAGCATCGGTATGGTGGGCGAAGTAGATCTCTCCAAGCACGACGATAAAATTGGTTTGTCTTAGCGAATATCAGCGCATTGCTCCAGAACGGAATCAGATGAAGGTTAATAAGGCCGTATTCGAAGCCCTTGAAGTTAGAAATGGGTTGCCCACTGTGTGACAGAAATGGAATAAAGGAGGAAACCATGATACAAGGTTGACTGCGCTTATGATCACAATTGTCTTGACGCCCTTATAGTCGATATGACGACCTCTTGCATTCTGATTTTCACCTTGTGGGAGCGCCTTTTCAAGTGCAGCAATTGCCCTCGATTGCCTCATTGAAATAACCATAGATTTAAAGTTCAAAAGCACTCCAATTACGACAGGCAAAATTGACAAACAGAACAGAACAACCAGGACGGCAATCTCACTTCCAGTTAAGCTGGGGAGCGAATCGTCAGTGCAAGAAAATACTTTGTTAACGGGAGAACGCGGAACGAGCCCGATGGTGAAAGATATTAGTGGAGTTGTCAACACGATAGCTAAGCCGATTTTAGCAGAGCGTAGAGTGACAATCGATGGGTATCGAAGGGGTCTAGATATTGCAATGTATCGATCAACGCTGATGCAAGAGAGCGCATTTGCTGAAAGAATCAGGCAGGTGTAGAAAAAATTCAGGAGGCAGTAAGTCCCTTGCCGTGGCCACGATAAATTCCAATAACCCAGCAGTATTTGCAGACAGTACCTGAAACATCCTACTAAACCCCCTGTCAAATCGATCAATCCATTGCAGAGGTAAAAGAATCTCGAGACATCTTCAAAGACACCCTTGTGCCTGTGAATGATAAGCAGGGAACACACATTCGTAAAAAGAATAAAGAGTGCTGTAGACATCAATACAACGAGGAAAAAAACGTCCAGCTCTGATAGAGAGCTGCCACTAATGTTCCCACAGGTTTGGTTAGCAGAAACGGTTGGATCCATTTTAAAGGAATTCCAGAGAAGAATATTTTGTAGATCTGTACACTTTGTAGTGCAACTGTCTGCCGTTATAGCAATTCATCCAATCGCCTGACATTCTTCGGGGAGGTATATACAAGTAGCTTCATGTGGGACCCACCATATAAAGAGATGCAAGTAATCAATCCCAAGTTTGCAGTTCCTCTTCGTAAGACAGGGCCATGATGTTAGACCAGTCTATGTTAAAATGTTTAACAGGAGATGAAAAAATTGTTCACTCTTTCCGTTAACGTGTTTGGGTAGCAAATACGTTCAGAATGATGGATTCTGATCCACCCAAAAGCACGGGATAACATTTCGTACTTAGTAACAAAATAATTAAAATCCTCTCTAGTTTGACAGTACCAAGCAAAAGACAGTGGTGTGTAACTTCTCCAGCTCAGCACATGCTCACCAAACAAATTATCTCCAGGCTCCTCAATTTGTGTGACGGCAGCAGCGAAAAACAAGAGAAAGGTACTCTTAATCATGTCGACGTCAAATTGAAACGATGGAAGGCGTCGATACTGCGACAAAATGACAGGCTTTGACTGTCGATCGTCTAACGAGACAAAGAACCCTTTATTGTAGTCATGTCCGTTATTATTTAAGACGAATTCGAATATTCATTATATCACATTGTCACTTTCATATTGGCATTGATGACGGCCTATCAGGTTTAAATTAAAAGTTTCATTTTTAATGATTTTTTAGCATCAACCCAATATCCTGTAAAGTGGCATATTGCCACGCAATCCTTGTTTAATGATAAACAACAAAGTCTCCTAAATGTTCCCTATTCATTCTGAAAGAAACAATGACACGTACGAGATGTCAATGATATGAAAGGCGCCTGCATGTCCGGATGTCAATGATGCCGAACCATCAGTAAATCTTTGAGGCTGTTCATCACACCGGCAGAGATATCTCTGCGGTTTGGAAGGTACAACGTCGTTTCGGTCGTAATGACAGCGAGCCACGGTGGTCCACGAGAGATAGCACGGTCTAGCGCGCGCTAGAAAAAAGGGGGTGTTACGATAGACCGCGCTATCTCATTGCGGTGTGAACAGCCTCTAAGAGAACTCGATTAAGGTCTAGTGTCTATCAATTCTGAAAGAAAATTATGATATGTCAATACATACGAAAGCTTTCTGCATGTCCCAGTATATATAATGCCGAACTGTGAGTATTCAAGCAGCTGTAGAAAAACGTCAGGAGGTAGTAAGTCCCTTGCAGTGGCCACGAAAAAATCCAAAGACCGAGCACTATCTGCATGCAGTACATGCCTGAGACAACCTACACAGTTCGGAATTCCAGTTGAAACCAGTAGGCAACTGGTACCAGTTAAAACCAGTATTTAACTGGTACCAGTTGAAACCAGTACATTCAACTGGTTTTTAATATGGAAATTGAAACAACGCTAACTGGGATCAGTTGATTTACCAGTTGATTTACCAGTTGATATTTCCAGTTGATTTACCAGTTGATTTACCAGTTGATTTACCAGTTGATTACCAGTTGATTTACCAGTTGATTTACCAGTTGAATTACCAGTTGATTTACCAGTTGATTTACCAGTTGAATTACCAGTTGATTTACCGGTTGATTTACCAGTTAAAAACCAGTTCATTATCCAGTAATCATTCAACTGATAATCAATAGGCCTAATCATAGCATCTGACCACCAACTTGACCATATATACAATCTCTTGCAATTACCCCCATCACAATAATCATTTGAAGTAGATTACAGATGTGTATTATTTAAAGTAGACGTTTACAGCTCGTGCATACATACGTATATACAAATGTATACACTTTGTTTCCTGGTTAGTAATAACATATATCAATATATTTAATTTTACGTCTTAAATTAGATAAAAAACATGATCAGGCATAATATTTCGTCAATGATCGACTAAGAAAATATAAATCACAAAATTGATGTGCATTGTCACATTTACTTGACGGATAATGATAATTATGTTTTCTGTGAAAACATGCAAATTAATCATGAATAGGCATAAGATACATTGAATTGTTTTTTTCAACTGGTTTTTCAACTGGTATTTTACTGGTTTTCAACTGGTAAATCAACTGGTAATCATCTACTGGTTTTCAACTGGTAAAGCAACTGGTAATCACCTACTGGTAATCACCTACTGGTTTTCATTGTGTGCCATTTTGTGAATGAGTAAACTGAATATAATTTTATGTACATAGTTTTTTCTTCCTCTGTGTGGCCATGCCTTGAACCATAATGCATGGCCCTATATAGCCAATTTTTTCTTTTGGGGACCGGGGGAATGCAATGAATTATTGATAATTTATTGCATGTTCTTTGCTTTTGTATTTGTGGGGGCTGTACCCTACCCTAGCCCCCGCTGCGTAAAGTTATGGTTTAGTGGCAAAGCAATGGCCTCGTAACTGTTAGACCCAATGATAAAAAACCGTGTCGATGTGCTATATTAATGCCCTTTTGTGAGGCATTAACACTCATTACTGTCAGTTATGACTTAATGACACACACATGCTTTAGCAGTCACGCGAAACAAACACTCACATATTATTATTTAATAAAATCTGAGAACGTATACTATTATCTAGATCTATTAGGAATAAATCATTGTCTAAATCATTTCATAAATTGGGGTAAAAAGACATTATTCCACCTTTATGACCAACAGTATATTGACCAATGTGTTATACGTAAGCATCAAAGGAAACTATATTTTCACCAGTTATAAACAATTTCATACATACATTTTTTAACGTTTCAACCGGCTTCTAGGGCCTATATTACTAAATCCTTACTATACTTTGCAACTAAAATGCTCTCTATGTAGCTGTCAATTACATATATGCACTATAGGTATTCACATAGGCAGCGGAGCGACTTACAAAGTTGGGAAGGCACCAACAAAAAAGGGCACTTTCTGGGAAAAGGGGAACCTTCAAAGGGAAATCCTCAAATCGAAAATAAACAATATTTTACACATTGGTATATATACCCCTATATTATGATTACATTATCAGGGATGATTTCAGTATTCGTTAATCTTTTTACATCATATAAGATATTGCTTAAGCATCATACTTTGCAGTTGGATATGATGGTCTGAAAATTCATTTGTGAGGTCGCAGTGCGAAAAATTACATCTTATAAAGAGGAAAAACCCAATCCTGATGGGGTTATAAGCACGTTCTCATAACGGAAGACTAAAAAGACCTTTGATAAGTTACATACTTATAACATCTAGGCTATAATTACGAGCGAGCGTAGCGAGCGAGCTTTGGGGGGGAATTGCTCTTAGTCGCTTGAAATTAGGGGCACGTTTAATGATGAGAGGAAAAGGGGACACTTATCGAATGGGTTAAGATACTTAATAGAAGGAAAAAAAGGAGCATGAGTCAAAGTACAAAGGCTAATAATCAGAGGTGAAAATGGGGCACTTCTTAAACCTAAAAAAAGAGGCACGCACCAGGGATAAAAAGGGGACTTTATAAGAACGGGAAATAGGCATTTGTCGACGGAAAAAAGGCACCCATCAGATTTTGATAGGGGCATTGATAAGAAGTGAAAATGGACATTTATGACAAAGGGATAGGTTCCTTATTATAAAGGAAAGTGGGACACATATCATGTTTAAAAGGGTAATTATCAGAGGTAAAAAGGGGCACTTATGAGAATGAAAAAGGGGCACTAATGATAAAGGGAAATGTGCATTTGTTGAAAGAAAAGAGGCACCGATCAGATTTTAATAGGGGCAGTCATCGGATGTGAAAGGGGACTTTTATGAGAAGGGGGAAGTGGCACTTATTAAAAAGAAAAAGGGGCACATGTTATAATAAATTGGGCACTAATCAAAGATGAAATGGGAAAAGGGAAGGGGAAAGGGACACTTATAAGAAGGAAAAAGAGCATTTATTTAGGAAGGACAAGGGGGACGTGTCAAAATAAAAGGGGCATTTATATAAGATAAAAAGAGCACTTATCAGGATGGGAAGGGGCACTTGTCAAAGTAAAACGAGTATTTCTCAGAATTGAATAGGGTCATTTACAAGAGATAAAAAGGGGCACTTATGAGAATGAAAAGGAACTATTTTCATAGATTAAAATGGGCATTTATGAGAAGGGAAAGGTACTCATTTTTAAATGGGGGCACTTATCATAAGGAAAAGGGGCACTTATTAAAAAGGAAGGGGGCACCTGTGAAAATATAAGGTGCGCTTATTAGAGTAAAAAAGGGATAGTTATTAAAAAGGGAAGGGGCCCCTCTCATATTTGAATAGGGCAATGATCAGAGGTGAAGGAGGCGCGTATTAAAAATGAAAAGGGGCGCTTCTCGTACCTGAAAAGGGGAACTTACTAGAGATTTTAAAAAAGCACTAATTATGAGAATGGAAAATGGACACTTATTGCCAAGGAAAATGTGAACTTGTTAAAGGAAAAGGGGTACGTGTCAAAATAAAAGGGGCACTTATCAAAGGTGGAAATGGGAAGGGGCACTTTTAAAAATTAATAGGGGCACTTATCAAAGTAAATAGGGCACTTTTCCTATATAAAAAGGGGCACTTCTTACAAAGTTAAAGGGGCACTTCTTACAAAGTTAAAGGGGCACTTTTCCTATGTAAAAAGGGGCACCTTTTGTGTACTTGAAATAGTGGGGGCACTGTTTCATTTACCATTCACTTTGTTGTACCTTTCACCACTCAAATGGTATTCATATACCATTCATCATTCAGACTACCCTTCGTTTATCCTTACATTTTTGTGTACATTCACCACTCAAATGGTATAATAATTGAAATACCATTCAGATACCCTTTGAGTAATACCATTCACCATTCAGACTACCCTTCGTTTACCCTTCATTTTTTTGGTACTGTTCATCACTCAAATGGTATAATTGAAATACCATTCAAATACCAGTAAGTTACCCTTTGAATTATACTCTACCACTGAAGTACCCTTCAATTTACCCTTCATTTTTTTTTACCCTTCACCACTCAAATGGTATCATTCAAATACCATTAAGATACCCTTTGAATTGTACTCTACCACTGAAATACCCTTCAAATTACCCTTCATTTTTTTGTTACCCTTCACCACTCAAATGGTATCATTCAAATGCCATTAAGATACCCTTTGTATTAAACTCTACCACTTAAATACCCTTCAATTACCATTCACCATTCAGATTACCCTTCATTTACCCTTCACTTCTTTTTGTAAGGGGTATATTCTTGAGATGGTGTCATACGTACATTTAGCTGGAGGGCTGAGATGAACATAAACATAGACACGGCACAACTGCCAGTGATAGATGGTGGAAGCAATAGGTCCAGGTCACAAATATTGTTCAAGTTTTTGCAAGGCAAACACCCGATACGTATATGACAGTATCAGTACACCACCTCAAGAATAACACTTCGTTAACTCCTTGCTTCCTTCCTGGCTTCCTTTGTATAAAAGACTTTAAACTATTATTGTACGCAGATGATCCAGCGTACTACTCTATTCAAATCCTGATCCTAAATATATTGAGGAAAAGCTCAGTGAAAAGCTGTCTACCCTGCCCCCCCCCCCCCCCCCCAGTGTTATTTAGGGTACGCATTATGCTTGTTCCCTCTTTTTGAAAGCATCCCCTTTCTGAGGACTGCCAACATTTCCGAACCCCCCTTTCGCGGGCTTTTCGCGGGCTTTTCCTGCCTTGGAGACCCCGGCCCCTAAATCATGAAAAATGCTCACTGTAACCCCCTAAATTCAGAATAATTTCTCAGGAGTCCAAAGAGATGAGAGAAAAGAAGAAAAACACCCTCTTTTTAAAGAAATCTCCGGGTGAAAAGTTAATACACCCCTTTTTTTACAATTCTCGGGCCGGACTTTGTCGCACGAAAAGTACCCCTTTACCGGACATTTTGGTAACATGCATGGGGTCCGTCCGTTCTCGGAGTGGGGGGGGGGGCGGACTGTCTACGTGTGTCGATTGACTGATAATAAGCTTTCTTTACACTTGGGAAAAACCGAAAGCATTTTGTTTTGTTCTAAAAGTAGTTCTAAAAAGTCATTTGAATTCAGAGTGACACACAATAATCAATTAATCAAGAGGAAAGAATATGTGAAGTATTAGGCATTGAGTTGGCTAGCGCAATTTCATTTTCATCTTTAGTAGAATCAGTTGTAAAAAAAAAGCAAATTCTCGTCTGAATTTTTTGTACAGATATCAAAGTTGTATGGATTTAACAAAATGGTGAGATTCATCAACAGTACTGTTCTGGTCCAAGGTTTCATGTTGGCTACAGCGAACTTTCTAAAGTTGGTTTTCTTGAAGTCAACCAAAGATCAAATCAGCTCGTATTGCATCACGTGCATAAAATATATCATACTAGAAGTAACTGGATTTTTTTTTATTTGATTTATTTACCAACAGCAATACATTTCATACATTTTATACAATAATTACATATACAGAAAGAGAAACTATTGGTTGGTAAAAAGGGGCCAGATAATAGCACATGTGCTAGTCGAGCCTAACCCCTTAAACAAAGTATATTGGTACAAATCAGTTAAGAGAATGTAACAAAACAAAAATTAATGAATTTACTTTTACAATCGATGCCTTAAAAAAAACAAGAATCAGTACTCAACAATGTCTTAAAATATACAAACTAATAATGTAAAATATGAATTATGAATTGTGTACACTTGATATTTCATTCATGACTTGTTCAACAAATGACTTGTAACAGAATTCCGAAACCTATTTCTAGACCTTGTCAGTCTGACACAGGCGCGGATCCAGGATTTCTTAGGGGGGGGGGGCCCAAATTTGAAATTTTGCGAGCCAAATATTCGTACGTAAAGGTGACCAGCAGTGACGTAATGCAGGGGGAGGGTGGGTGCAGGGTGGGGGGGGCGAGTTTCCCCCTCCCTCCTACGCGAAACGCGGAAGCTTTGACGTTTCATTAAATTATTAGAGAAACAAGACGATTCGTTGAACCGTTCGCGAAAAAAAAATCCTCGTCTCAATTCGAATTTTACCATCCCGCGCGAAGCGCGGAAGCTTTTACGTTTCATTAAATCATTAGAGAAAGAAGACGATTCGTTGTTCAGTTCTCGACTCTTAATCCTCGTCTGAATTCAGTTCTTCCCCTCCCGCGCGAAGCGCGGAAGCTTTTATGTTTCACTAAATCATTAGAGAAATAAGACGATTCGTTGTACAGTTCTCGACTCTTAATCCTCGTCTGGATTTAGTTTCCCCCCCCCCCTCCCGCGCGAATCGCGGAAGCTTTTACGTTTCACTAAATCATTAGAGAAACAATACGATTCGTTGTACTGTTCTCGACTCTTAATCCTCGTTTGTATTCAGTCCCCCCTCTCTCCCGCTCGAAGCGCGAAAGCTTTTTACGTTTCATTAAATCATTAGAGAAAGAAGACGATTCGTATTTCCGGTCTCGACTCTGAATCCTCGTCTGAATTCAGTTTCTACCCTCCCGCACGAAGCGCGGAAGCTTTTACGATTCATTACATCATTAAAAAAAGAATACGATTCGTTGTACAGTTCTCGACTCCTTGTCTGGATTTAGTTTTCCCCCCCCCCCCCCCTCCCGCGCGAAGCGCAGAAGCTTTTACGTTTCACTTAATCATTAGAGAAACAAGACGATTCGTTGTACAGTTCTCGATTCTTAATCCTTCTCTGAATTCAGTCCCCTCTTCCCCCTCCTGCACAAAGTGCGGAAGCTTTGACGTTTCATTAAATTATTATAGAAAGAAGACGCTGCGTTGTACCGTTCTCTACTCATAATCCTTTTCTGAATTTTAAAGATGTTCTTTGTCTGCTCCTTTATCTTCCTACGTCCTCTTCCTGTTCTCTTCTCTCTCTTTTTTTTTTGCCGTTGTTTTTGGGGGGACAGCCCCCACCGCCCCCCCCCCCCCCCCTGGCTACGCACCTGCGGTCAGATAAACACATTTTGATACCTTGTCCGACCCCGGAAGCTCAGGGGTTTAAGGCAATCAATTACGGTCAGATAAGAATTCAGGGGCCCGCCTTAGGACCCCTGGTCGAGGGTGCGGAGCCCCCCGGAAGCTTAGGGGTTTTAGGCGTTTAATTACGGTCAGATGAGCAGTTTTTGTTATACCTTATTATTTTGTAACACTGGCAGGACACTATTTGGCGTTGGGTCCTGGGGGCGGAGACCCCAAAATCAGGGTCTTAGGCATTAAATTACCGTCAGATGAGAATCTAAGGGCCCGCCTTAGGGCCCTAGGTGGAATCCAGGGGGCAGAGCTCCCGAAAGCTTAGGGGTTTTAGGCATTTAATCACGGTCACCTGAGCATATTTTGATGCCTCATTATTGTTGACACTGGCAGTTAACTATTTTTTCTTTCTTGCTCTCTTTCTTTCTTATTTCTCTTTAATATACTTTTTTTAAGTGGGGGGGGGGGGGTCGAGGCTCCCGATCTCCCCACCGTTCCTCGGGCCCTGACATGTAGGAATCTCAAGAATCATATTTCTTGCATGGCTGTAAATTCAGGAATTTGTCATTTTCCAACAAACGCATAAAAAGTATAATTTACTAAAAAGTGAGGAAAAATCTCGGAAAATTATGTCATTTCAGCATTATTTGTAATCCACCGTTATGGAATTAGAAATGAAACACGTTTGAATTTGATTTCCCCCAAGCCCCCTCCCCCCCCCCCTAACAGTACGCCAGTATCTCCTCTTTTTCTTTTTTTTCTTTCCCTTTCCCTTTTTCTCTCTTATTTGTTTGATTGGGGGGGGGGCACAGCCTGGGAGGCAAGGCCCATTCGGTCCTCGATCTCCTTCTTCCCCTTTTCTTTTCTTCTTCCTCTTCTTTCTTTCCCTTTCTCTCCTCTTTCCCTTTCCCTTCTTTTCCTTTCTTCTCTCTTTTTTTTTTGCGGGGGGGGGGGGGGCAAGGCCCGCTCGGCCCCCCCCCCGGATCCGCGCCTGGTCTGACATCAACAGGTAATCTATTCCAAAATTCACTGCCCACAAAAGACAATGAAAATTGACCTTGTGTCGTTCTTAATTTTGGAAGACGTAATTGTCCATCTTCTTTTTGTCTTGTGGAATAGCAATGTTCTATAATGTCACAGTACTCTATCAAAATATGAGGCAAATTGCCATTGACTAGATCAAACATGAAAGTAGAAATGGATAAATCATGTAAATTATACACATTTAGGATTCGCAACCTTTTAAATAATGGATCTGAAGGAGTTCTCCATTCACTAAATGTTATGGCACGAACTGCCATTTTCTGTGAATATAATATACTTCTTAGACTAGATCGAATCATTATATTCGATCCAACTTCGATCTTGTTACCGACTTACAACAAGAAATAGAAATGTTATATGATTGAAATTTGTATTCTTTTGCCGGTTATACCTTTTCATTTTGTATATATTTATGTATTTGTACGTTATAGAAATTCTACAAATTCATCATTATTTTCCTCTTCTTCTTCCTCCTCCTCCTTCTCTTTTCTTTTCTCCTTCTTCTTTTTCTTATTGTACTTATTACCATTTCTATCATCAGTTTAATGTTGTTATTATTATTATCTTTGATAAGTAATTGTTTCTTTTTCTTATCTGTCTGTAAATATTACTATTTCAACTTATTAATGTTGTACATGTCTGTAGGGGAACCCACTGGAAATAAGCTCTTGAGCTTTCGTGGGTTATCCTGTTCAAGCTGACTTCATTTTTATCTTTTATTATTGTATATTGTTGTATGTTCTTTGTTGGAAGCTTGGCGAATAAAAATCAATCAATCAATCTATTATTTAACTTGATTCCTGTATGACTGTCACATGTTTTCTTTAACTTTTGGGATGATAAATCCAAGTCTATATGAAGCTATGTGCTTTTTTGTTGGCCCCTGAATAATATTGCTTTGCATCGTTATTTACTTATGATGCTCTTTATATTTTTTTATCTATTTTATGTATGTTTTTTTTCCTCTCTATTGAAAGTGAAAAGTACTGAACTAAACTAATTAAAGCAGATTTGATTAAAGTAAATTGAAATGAAAGTTGTCACATTTTCTACCACCTAATACTTGACAGTCAGAGAAGAGAAGTGAATGACATGTTTAATATATGATTGAAATTTGTATTCTTCTGCCGGTTCATACTTTTTAATTTTGTATATACTTATGTTTTCGTACATTATAGAAATTCTACAAATTCATCATTATTGTCCTCTTCTTCCTCCTCCTCTGATTCTTCTTCTCCTTCTTCTTTTTCTTCTTGTACGTATTATCATGTTGCTATTATTATTATAATCTTTAATAAGTAATTCTTTTAATTTTCTTATCTGTCTGTAAATATTACTTTTTTAAAGGCAGGCTTTACTACTTCAGCTAGAAGGGATTAGACCACCCAGCGAGCCAGCGAGGTCACTGTGACAGGTGGCTATCTCATTAACTCAGCTCTCATTTAACATAAGAAAAAGAGGATCATGGGGGACCAACAGGCACCGATTGGGGAATTAGTTTTCTATACAGGAAAGTAGCTATACAAGTAGGACAGTGTGCCTTTAACTTATTAATTTGATACATGTCTGTAAGGGACCCCACTGGAAATAAGCTCTCGAGCTTTCGTGGGTTATCCTGTTCAAGCTGAGTTATTTTTGATCTGTTATTATTGTATATTGTTGTATGTTAACTTGGAAGCTTGTCGAATAAAAATCAATCAATCAATCAAAATCCTTGACGATTATAAGTCCAAGGATCCTCTATTTAAACATTATGCTGCCCTCAGCGTCGAGCACCTTAGATGCGATCTTTTTCATTGGAGTTCTACGTAAGTAAAAAACGTGTTCGCATTACAGACACAAAATTGCTCTATTCGCATGCAATTTTCAGTGCTTTTGAAATATGTTGAATATATATAAGGATGATATAAATGTCCAAGCCCATTGTCATGTGTGTATTATGAACGCTGATATTAGATTTACTTGTTAAAATGTTCTTGAAGTTGAAGTCGTTGGTCACTCAAGCTCTGTGAGCCGTACACCGGCCATTTACGTACGAATGTTGTGCATGTAGCTCTGTCTGTGCGTGTGCTGTGGCTATGCAATGGCATGGCCAATGCTGTGCACCAATGGCGATGCAATGGCGATGGCCATGCATGCCCGACTGTCGCTTGCCCACTTCTGAGCAGAGTGCTGTGAAAAACACTGTCTAAAATCTTTATTCTATGGCACATAATTAGTAATCGGTCGTCATTAGGGTTAGAGTTAGACTTAAGTAAAGCCAAGGCTGTGGATTCTTTAACTAAATTAAGAATTTGAGACCAAATGATCAAATCAAATTTAGAGTAAAGGAGCCCGTTTTCGGCCACTTAAGACAAAATCCTATTTTTAGGACCCTTTACTTCCTATTTATTATCATTTTTTGTTCAAATCATGAAGCAAATATTATTATTATTTAAACAAAAAAAGAATCCCAGAAAAAAATCACGAATTGCCATGACAATATTCATTTCAATTTTCACTGTTTTGGAGCCAGTTATCGGCCGAGCGTTTCAGTTTACTGCCGCATGTACAAAGTCAATAGGAAGCGTTCGCGCGCGCCGTGCGTTTCCGCGCTGATGTACAGCACAAGCGGGCGGAGCAGGTATCCCACGCCGGAGCTCCCTGGTGCTCGCCTGGCCGAAGACAGGCACAGCGGTGATCGGAAGTTGGAATCTGAATTAGACAGACATATCGTCATATCGTGTGTGCGTGGCAGGGTCCGGCTGCATTGATTTAATACATGCGATGAGATACTTTTGAGATACTTGAAATAAAGCTGATTTTATGGTACCCATATTTCTTACATACACGCGTAAGAAACTCGATTTTTCAGATTTGGGTAGCGGGACCGCCGATTACATCGCTAAAATGTGATATTTTAGGATATATTTTTCATTGCAAATGTGGTTCTTCAGTGACACTGGCATGATATGGTATGTGTGGGATATGTGTTATGCTATTATGCGATGTATTTTAGAGTGATTTTACCTTGCATCCAACCAATTGGCCGAAAACGGGAGCTGGCCGATTACCGGCTCCTTTACTCTAATTATTAAATTCTGGCTTTTGCAGTTTCTCATTTCTGTCCAAATTAGTCAAGCTTCCAAATCTTAAAAATGATTCAAGAAGATAGTCTACTAAAAATCTCAATGCCTCCTTGATCAGTAGGTAGGGTGTCTGATCGCGCACCCGATGTTGTGTGCTAAAATTCTTCCCATAGAGATTGCACGCATCCCTATGCGTAGGGTGTCTGATCGCGCACCCGATGTTGTGTGCTAAAATACTTCCCATAGAGATTGCACGCATCCCTATGCAGTCTACGTGCATTGCGCGACCATGAAAATTGGTCAATGATTTTATGAAAAAAAATTGAAATTCAAACCTTTGGGGCTTGTGATCCTGAAGGTGAAACTCAATAAATGAGGTGTCATATGAAAGAGCAGGTTTTTCTCCATATTCCCCATAGGGGCGCACCCCAGAAATTCTAAAAATATCTTGGTCAAAACAGCGATTTAAATGTTGTTTGCATCCTAGCTCCAAAATTGGCCACTTTCCTGAGCTGCGCCCCCAGGGCTTATGTCCGGCTAGACGTAAGGAAAATATGTATGCACTTATTTTTTCGCTAGCCCCAAGAGATCACTCGCCCCAACAGTTTAAAAATACCCTTCCCACATTTTTGGAATCAGCTAATTAGGGAGGCGTGAGCTCCGCTCAGTCCAAACCATGGTTACATCGCGTAACATGTGCGCTTATAGTGAATGAAAGTATGGATGGCCGTTCCCACCATAAACCCCGGAAGTGAATACACGTTAAAGTCAATGGCAATATTGCGGAGACATCTCCGCGATATTGCCATTGACTATAACGTGCATTCACTTCCGGGTTTTTTGTGCGACGAACGCTAACCATACTAGTCAATGGCACATGTCGCGGAGACAGCGTAGCTCAAGCTTGCAAGTCGTGCATTGGCTTAGCAGCATGCGTACGATATGCATACGCTTGCATATCGCGCGATACAGCTGTTTGGCTAAATTCAGCAAAACAACATCACTCTGCGTGGACGTCTTTTTCGTCGATTTTGACCAAAATGATATGAATATACCAGCATTTTGGAGGGGCTGTATCTTTTGATTGAAACATCGGTGAAGCTTCAAATTTGAAATGTATTATTCTGATTACACTTTTTATTCAAATATCAAACATAAATGGTGAAAAACGATCCCAAATTGAAAATTGAAAAATCGTTCAGACACCCTACAGTAGGGCAAGGGGTGCTGGTCTGTGAATAAGGATCGTCTTAAACGCGTACAGACACGCCCGCAAAAATAGGATCGTCCGCATTTTCGCTGACGATTCTGATTTCCGATCCGTGGGTTGGTTTTACGTTATGAGCAATAAATCCTTTGGGAAGATGGACAACCTATTAAAGTAGAAGTGAACTGGGGGTATTTTTTTACATGGAATCCGTTTTTCGCATCGCCAGAGCGGGAACCAGAAACCTGCGCTGGGAAAAAAAAATGTCCGCGAAAAATGTGGACGATCCTTATTTTGAGGACGCAATTTGTCCGCTTTTGACAAGATTATCTACATTCTCGGACCAGCGCCCCTACTGCTGAAATGATCAACAATGCCCTCTTGATGCAGATGCAGAATAACTAGTCCAAGGTCAACTTTGAAGTTCATTTGGTCAGGAGCTAATTAGAAGAAATTTTCTTTTTAGGTGCTGCAGGCCTACAACCAAATAGGAAGAAAACTGACAGATTTTTGTATAAAAAATTTGTAGATTTAAAATCGTCCTTACTCTATTAAAGTCTAACGCGTAATGTGCATAGTCGAACCGAAATCGTATTTAGCAAACAAATCTTCCGCCACACTCTCTGCAGAACGCAAATGGTCGGAAGCTAGTGGGCTGGCAGTTTGCCCTCAGAGCTACTGCGCCAGCAGCAGATCCGCTGCGGGCAATTTTACCGGGACTCTATGGCCCGAATTCACAAAGGAGGTTTGTCGACAAATCTCCTTTGTAAATTCGGGCTTAAAGGTTTATGGTGGGAAGATAACGGGCTAGTTTTTTGCCAAAAAACCGCTAGATCGGCTGCTGGCAAAACAAAACTGAAAGTAACTACGTCCAAGAAGATCGTAGGTGTTCTTTAATTTTCAGTGAGAGATTTTACAATTCTATTTGAGATGATTAAATATATTAGACCAACAAATGAATCTCGCGAGTGCCCCATGAACATGCTTATTTCAGGACAAAGCAATCCTATTTCTAACAGTGTGTACAGGTATGTACGCTGGCCGAGAAGCGAAGGCATCGTGATATATTAGATTGTTAGTAATGAGTGGATAACTATTCTCTTTTTGTGTATTGGGTTGTAAACATTTCACTCTCTTGTTTTTCATTTAAGGGGGGGGGGGATTATGTGAATGATTATTTATAAATTCTGTTTACCGGTATTAAGTTTTCCTTTCTGATTCATCATCATCAACTTCAGGTGGCGCTGTAAAGCGCTGCTGTGGTCTTCACGAGAGCACGCCATGCAACTCTTTCACCTGCCATTTGTGTTGCACCTTTCATTCCTTGTCCAGACACTTTCTTGATATCATCCTTTCTGATTAAATATTTTTAAAACATAATTTTTTTTAAATTTAAGCCTGTAAATCATTCACCTAACACCCCCCCCCCCCCCCCCACCCTAATAAAAAGAGTTGTTTTATGCTGTGCTTTGTGCATGGCGTGACTTCGAAACTGTCCTTCTAATATTCAATAACTAAAATATCTAATATGAGACAATCTCTTTGCTCTTTCAGCTGCGTAGAGAACCATGCAGATCTTCGTGAAGACCCTGACGGGCAAGACTATCACCCTTGAGGTGGAGCCTTCCGACAGCATCGAGAATGTCAAGGCTAAGATCCAGGATAAAGAAGGTACTTTTATATTTTGTAGTCAACCATGGCCCATTATCTTGTAACCATCTTAACCCTTACTGTACTGGGGGGGGGGGGGCCTGGGAGGCCCCCCCCCCTCGACATTTTCGGAGATTGCGCCGCAACCGCTTGGAATTTTGAATTGTCGTTTCATGACTTTTTTCCCTCAAGTCTTACGCACATTTTGATACCATTTTCGTCAAAATCGGATATACCTGTACGGCGTTACATAACAATTAGTATGCGCATGTCATAAAAAAAAAACCAAAAAAAATTTAAAATCCATCAAAATTTGCATAAATTATCATTATTAATTACATTTAAATAACTTTTTTGTGTTAGAAAAGAAGTTTCATATGAATAATGAGTTTCAACATTCAAAAAGTGGAGTTTGACACGTTTTCTGTAAAATGCATAAAATTAGCGCATTTTGCATAATTAATTAGGCTAACGACAAAAATTTACATATTCGGAAAAAACTAATTATACCATCTTGTTCCTTACGTAAATATCTACAAACATGCAAATTTTCGTGTTCATCGGACAATCGACGGCCGAGATCATAAGGGGGGGGGGGCCTCCCAGGCCCCCCCCCCCCCCCCCCCCCCCCCAGTCAGTGGGTGCTCAAAATAGCCCAGTACAGTAAGGGTTAAAGGTATTACAAAGTTTTGGCGTGGGGTCATGAATTTGGTTCAAATTAACACATTGGAAGCATATGCGTCCCTACAATATTCATTGATCGTCGTTGCGGTTGAAATCGAGTCTAAATTTATGAAATTATAAATAATATACTTTTTATGTTGTGTAGCTCCCTCTCAAGGTCAAGATATTAATTTAGCTATGAAACAATGTTTCTTGACTAAAATTGACCGATTAGCTATTACCGTTTGGAAATTATATATCACAACTACATATTCTGAGATTTTCATGGTCGCACCTACCATTGTACGGCCATAGGCGCTATTCGAAATTTATCAAAATTTACCGGGAGCACCGGTAAATTGTTATATTCAATTTTTCTCGAAAACAGAAGTGTTTTAGGGGCTAAGTTTTTTAGTGCTTATAATACATCCACAGGGGCATCCAAATATATACAAATTGTAAAGATTCACTATCCACCCAATTTTCAAAATTTCCCAAAACTTTGTATTACCTTTAAGTTCGTGCACATCCTGTTGAAAAGTTTATGAATTCTTGAAACATGTGGCTATTACATGCCCAAGAATTGAGATTTACAAAGGCTTTTTAGAAACTAGCCCTGCATTTGCAAGATTTGTAATTGTGTAGCAACTGTTGAATATCCCTGACAAGCTACCGTAAATAACGTATAAACCGCCCTCGTGTATTAACCGCACCCCTCTTTTTCGCCCTCAAAAAAAAATATATATATATATATTTTGTTTTTCTTCTTTTTTCTTCTCCCCCAGAATAAGTGTTGTAACATCCCAGATATTTTCAATTTCGTTTGAACGCTAGTTAAAACAGGACGGTTTTCTGTTAAACGAAAATTAATCACTTTTGCCAAAGTTTGATAGTAAGAATAGTGGTCGGGATTGGGCAGGTGCTGGGCCGACCAGCAGGGGGGATCTTCACCCACCATTCCTGATGAAAAGCACTGCTTTCGTCCGGCACTAATTTCACATGAAAGCGTAATGAAAAAGTGTACTTACATTCATATTCCTGTCCTTAATCATGTTTTATTTGCAAGTGTACATGAATCTTGATTTCAATTTGACATTAAATGATTATTTTGTCAATATTTTGTCGGTGGTGTTGTGTGAAATTGAGACTCATGCAAGCTGCCATATTGGATTTACAATTCAGGCTCTTTCATTACTGTTGTTATAATTGTTTATTTTTAAGAGGTTAAAAAAAAAAAAAATTCTCGTAATTTTCCAGAATAAATAAATTACAATACCGTATTTTCCGGCGTAAAGGCTGCAGTATTTTCGGGTGAGAAAAAATCAAAAAGTCGGGGTGCGGCGTATACGCAACAACAACAAAATTCAGCGGTCAAAACATCACGTCCATTTGCACGTATGGGACTATAGGAACGGTAGCATGACTAGACAACGGTACAGGACAATTCTAGAATAACTCCACACAACTTACCGACAATTTTATGTTGCATAGTTGACATGAAGACGAAAAAACTTTTTTTTCTAATAAAATCTGCCGATAGATCTAGATCTAAGTCCATACCATTGCATCGCCAAAAAGTAAACAAAGGGACAGGCCGTCTTAGGGAGCTAGCTGCCGCGCAACGCAACTGCGCAGGTCGAAAAATGCTCTTTCGGATTACACCGCACATCGAGGAAGGGGTATTGTAGGATACCAAATCTGCGTACGATACAGTAACTAGCTTAAAAGTCGATGAAGATCTGCTAAATTATGATCATTTTTTAGGTTAACTTCTTGTTGATTTATAAGAATATTGATGAATTTGGTATAGTTTGTAAAAAAAAGAGTGTTCTACAAGAAAATTACGATCATTTTGTTTTGGTCCGTTTTTTTTTTTTTTTTTTTTTTTTTTTTCCTCTACGAAATGTCAAAGTTGGGGGTGCGGCCTTTACGCCGGAAAATACGGTACTACAATATATATTTATTTCATCATTTATATTGTAAAATTTGGCCGAAATTCTTACACTTATGTATCATGTAACCAACACACGTACTTACACACACTCAAAATATGAAATCCATCCAATTACCACCACTAGACATATATTTAGAATCAACAAACATCCATCTTCACGTAAGTTAAAATCATCAATCAACCAGAAATATTACAATAATAATAGTTCAAAAAATAAAATATTGCTTATTTGTAGATTTGTGACAAGTATTTTCATACAAAATATCGCTGGAAATATATATATATTTTTTTGGTCACGTATTTCTTAATCTCACTACATGAATTATCACACGTATGGCAATGCAAATTTTTTTTGTCCACCGCACGTACATAATAACAATCCCAACACAATTATGATTGACTTGGCAGTGACAGAGCACAATTCCAGGCCCCAAATTTCATATTTTGCATCATCAGAATTACATGAAAATTTATCAGATTCAAGATTATAGTATAACATTCACATTAGAAATATTTTTTCTAATGTCAGAACTTCCGATGGATGATTTAAAAAACGTTAAAAACGAGTGTCATTTTCAGGACAATGGTATCTAACTAAGCCAAGAACTTCAGCCTCAGTGACACAATTTGCAGCATGAATTATGTCTGTAACGTGTATAAACCGCACCCCCGACTTTTGATGTTTACCGGCGGTAAAAAAAGTGCGGTTAATACAACGTTATTTACGGTACATACAAGTAACCTCCATCCTAAGCTGACCATGACCCTGACTCTTTAACACCCAAACTCATCCCAGAGACTGTGTCATGATACATGATGGGTTATTCTGTAGTTACAAGAGATTTTTTTGTTTTTTTATTTGTGTGAAGAGATTTTTAATAACCAAGCCCAAGTCAAGATTGCAACAATATGGGGCACCAGTGTCATTTTGCCAAACCAGTGTTTTTGTTTAAAATAATTCTTTCAACAACCAAAAAATACTCATGGATGAAAAAAATGTTAATTTCTCTAACTTTTTTCTTCTTCAAATGTTGCCAAAATTTCACATTTTACTCAATTGTGTGTAATATCCTGTCAACATCCATTATTCGTTAGTCTAAAATAATATTTATTAGCTTCAAATGATAAATACATGTAAGTCCTTCCCCAATTCTTGAATCTGAAAACTTGTTGCATCATCAATCACATTTGAGACTGGGCTAAAAATAATGCTCTAATCTCAATAAAGTTAAAATTATATTTTACACCTGTTGACCTCTTGTTGTTTATCACATTGAGCTGTCTTCTGATGGATTTTGTAATTATTAGCCCTTTCGTGGCTCAAAAGTTTTTAAGGAGAAGTAAAAGTGAATGTACATGTGCTATGCTGATGGACCTGGATCTGAATTTTTGTTCATCTAAATCTATAAATATCACCTGTTCAGAATATTAGATTGCAGACTTATGTACCTGTTGTAATATGTTATCTTATGTTTTTGATACTTCAAGGTATCCCTCCCGACCAGCAGCGTTTGATCTTCGCTGGTAAGCAGCTGGAAGATGGCCGCACACTCTCAGACTACAACATCCAGAAAGGTAGGTAATTTGCAAAAGTTATAGCCATCTTAAAGGCCCACTGTACTACTTGTAGCTACTTGCTCCCTCTATATAGAAAACAATGCCTAATCGGTCATCATTGGTCTCACATGATCCTCTTTTTCTTATTTTAATTGAGAGCTGAGTTGATGAGGTAGCCACCTGTCATTGACCGCGCTCTGTGGTCTAATCCCTCCTGGCCAAACTATTACAGCCGGCCTTTTAAGTATTGTAAAACCAGAAATTTTCAGAAGCATAAAATGTAAGCAAAGTTTAAATGATTGAACACTGGGCTGCTTTCTTTGCCTTTCTTCACAGTCACTTGTTTGCCTTAATTGCAATTTTCACCAATTGATGGGAGGATTGCTTTGCAACACAAAAGCTCTCCAAAATTTACCATGTCTAGTTTTGATTAGCTCAATGACAACCCTTTAAATTTATTTCTGTCTCAAATGTCATAAATAATCATCTAGTTAGCTTGCAAGTAGTTACATTTTTCGGAGTCTGTCATGATCATCTGCTTCAAACCCAACATAAAAAAAAATTGAGGTTGCATTGCTAGGACCTAATGCTAATTTTCATTGGAAGGGTGTTCTTTAAAAAAAGGTAAAGTTATGCAACAAAACAAGTGGTACATCTTATTTGCCACTGATTGAAAGCCTAGACTGCCACATTATTCAGAAATGTATGCGACATCAGACATGCATGTCACATTAGTTCCATAGTCAACCAAAACCGATAGTCAAACTAGATGAATTATGATTGATTTATTCAAATCTGGCCTGAAACCCAGTATCCATAGTTGCTACAGATTACTCAGACATACAGGGCTAAGAAGAAAATGCCAAGAAGCACAGTGATAACTAATGTTTACTTAAATTACATCACAAAAACAATGAGTTTACATTTTGCTGTGGTCTAGTAGATTCGTCTCTGGATCGTATCGTAAACCACAAGGTACAGGGTTTGAATCCCTGCCGCAAGACATTAATCGACATTAGCCGGACTCGACCCAGGTGTAGTAAGTGCGTACTGGTAGGATTCATTCCTTGCATGCACGGTGCTACAGTTGCGGGAGCTAAAGACGAAGTAAAAATTTCCAAAGTCCTTGGTAAGGCCATTAACAAAAATATACATGTTTAGCGTCCCCGCCCGCTTCCTTTGGGGGGGGGGCCGCCTCCTTTTTTTTTTTGAAATTTAAAAAAAAAAAAAAAAAAAAAAAAGAAAGAAAAACACTGCTAAAATACATCTTTTTCTGATTTAAAAAAAAAAATGCCAGCGGCCATCTTGAAAAATAGCCAGACTGTCAGGAAAAATGTACCAAGCGGCCATTTTGAAAAGAAAAAAAAAGTGGGGAGGGGGGCTCCCTGTTTTGAAAAAAGTAGGACACTAAACATGTTTTTTTTTTAATTTGGCCTAGTGCATAGAGACGTTATTTTCATGTGATTTTGGCTATAGACAAAATAACATTTGATAATTTTTCTTTGTGCAGAATCTACCCTTCATCTGGTGCTGCGTCTGCGAGGTGGTGTGATCGAGCCTTCCCTCCGTCTCCTGGCCCAGAAGTACAACTGTGATAAGCAGATTTGCAGAAAGTGAGTCAATAAGGAAAATAATCATGTAGACCAAAGGATATTCAAGTATATCTTAGTTGACAAATAGATATATGTATTTCTTTATATTAGGGCTTTCATATATTAAAAATATGAGCTGCAAGCTTTTTTGAAGAGACACTGCAAGTTTAAATACGCTCTCTCCATAAACATAACAGTATCCTCTAAAAAAAAAAAACTAATAAGAAAACTTGACCTTGTATTCTTTTCCCAGCACAGATGCTATGCCTGTCTTCATTTTAGTTTCTTTCATTAGGTAACCTCTATAAAACCCAAACTAATAATGAAACTTGACCTTGTATTCTTTCCCCGACAGATGTTATGCCCGTCTTCATCTTTGTTTCTTTCAGTATCCTATAAAAAAAAAAGGACCAAACTAATATGGAAACTTTACTTTGTACTCTTCCCCAACAGATGCTATGCCCGTCTTCATCTTAGTTTCTTTCATGAGGTAACCTCTATAAAACACAAACTAATAAGGAAACTTGCCTTGTATTCTTCCCCCTACAGATGTTATGCCCGTCTTCATCCCCGTGCAACCAACTGCCGCAAGAAGAAGTGCGGACACTCCAATGACCTGCGCCCCAAGAAGAGGCCTAAGTAACAGGCAGGAGCAGCAACAGCGACAACAAGCAACAGCAGCAACAGCAACAACAGCCTACCACCATTTGTCCAGCGTATCAACCTCACCATTGTTTGGATCCATTCTTCGCTCAAAATTGTTGCCGAGATACAAATTTTCCTCCAGAAACTTTTAATCGGTCCAGTATAAGTCTCTTGACAACAAGTTATGATTAGGCAGAATTTAAAAATCGGCACAGAGTATATATGTACATAAGGAATTGTTCTACATCAAAAGTATTTCTCTGTATTTCATATTAATATTTCCTTGATATTTTGGATAAATGGTGTAAGCTAGAAAAAGCAAAATATCTTGTGTATGTGTGATTTTTTTTCTCCAGATGTTTGTAATGTGTATATCAGGGCTCAACACTAACAGGTGCCCAAAATCCTAGTTGCAAACCCATTTTTTGTTTTACATAGGTAGGGCTCATGTGTACAAACTCCAAAAACTCAAATCCAGACCCCCTTGCAAATATGAAGTGACAAATTTACCCCATTTGTTCAGGAAGGTATGATTCAGGAAGTTTTGTTTTAGAGACCCTTTGATGATATGTTACACACAATATATTTGCATTAGTGCCCCAAGGGAGAAGGGTCTTGGGCGAAAAAACAGAATTTACGGTGGCTCTTTGCTTGGTTCAGTAGGAGTGAATACGACTGGGAAAATGTCAAAATGAGTATGGGTGTGTGTGTGCTAGAGGGAAATTTTGTAATGCATTTGAATTTACTGTCAAGTGCCTTGCAACAAACTTCCATTTATCTGTTACAACTGTCAATTGCCAGAATGCATACTGCATACTCTTATGTGAAGTGCAATTGGGTTGAACAAACCATATGCATGACATGTTATCAAACACTTACAACAAATACACTTTGTATACATTATACAGTCTTTACTATGACTATTGAAATAAAGTAACAGATGGATTTGGTAGTTTGGCATTAAGACTTGTTTTATTCCAATGCATTACACAAATTGCCTGTTTGAACAAGTGCTGTTGATTGTGTGTAATACTAATAGGAAGTTAATTGTGTCAATAATCACATGGCTTGAGAAAGTCCCAAGGAGCATTGTAAAGGTTGGTTAAATCTTAAACCACTTTGTAAATTTTGTTAAAATGCAGCCAAATTTAAATGTTCAAACCATCAGGGTGGAAGCATGCTAGCATAGGGGAGTAGTCTTTGTCTAGCATTCCTTACATATATTCACACAAACAAATCACCCCAAAAAATGGATATAATACAAAATAATTTTATCTTTTGAAACAAGGAGAGCAACACAAAACTATATCTAACCCATTTCTTATCACTTTCTTTTTTGCTTTCAAAACTGTACTAGTGGAATGTTTTGGAATATTATCTGTAATGTCAGAATTAAGGGGATGATTAGAGAGAAAACTAGTAGATTCATTGAGGTGACAGAATCTGGGCTTCCTTGCATTTACAATTGACATATTCCTTCACCCCTCATAAATACATGTACAAAAACTGAAAAGGTCAAACTCTGGGCCCCCTTGTTGATGGTATCAACCGCTACTATGTACAAAAGAGATAGGAGACTGCAAACTTGGGAGTGATTGAAGGAGTTGCGATTGATCGGATCAATTGGAACTTTTTATAAGACGGGTCCCCAGGTCAATCCATTGCAATGTGAAAGGAACTGTGTGGAAATGATGGGAAACATTGATCAAGTAGCACATTAGCGTTGGTGTATACTGGGAAGTTTTGGAATCATCAACATGATTAACAGCCGAGCCTTGCTACGAGTCGCATGCACTCTACACATGAATTTATACCGGTATATGGGACTACACAAACATGTGGCATGAAAATTGTAGTCCACATACCGCCGTTTCTTGTCATATTTCAAATATGAGGGCATATTTTGAAGAACCATCCTTTTCAATGGACATTTTCTCTATGATATTCTTTCATGTACACTAACATTAAAACAAAATGAAAAAGCCCACAAATTATTTTCACCTTTCCCGAAACTGAATATTCTCTTTATATTCTCTCTGAATATGTTCTACCCTTCTTGTCTATAGAACCAATTAAGAAGTCTTGAACAGTGATGCACCCTGAAATTGTCACAACAATGGCATGACCTTTGACCTTCTTGCTATTGTATTCTGTATTAAAGTTTGAACAATACACCTCCACACTTGTACCAATCTACAACATAATACCACCCTGGGCCCCATTTCACAAAGCTTGTCATCGGTGACAAATGACAACTTTTTTTTTTTATTGATAAGCTACTGAAATCCTTGCTTCTGATTGGTTATCAGCAGATTTGTCACTTATTTTTGTCATTGAAAAAGGCTTTGTGAAACGGGTCCCATGTGTAACTACACTCAGTGGCGTTATAAGCAAAAACTTTTAGGAGAGCAGAAAAAATCAGCATTACCACCAGGCGGCACAATGGGCAATTTTGTTTTTATCAGGGATGATTTCTATATTTGTTTCAAGATTTAAGCATCATACAATGCAGTTTGGTGTGATGGTCTGAATATATTTATTTGTGAGGTCACAGTGCAAAAAAATGCTCTTAGTTGCTTTAAATTAGGAGCACATGGTGGAAGGGAAAAGGGGCACATCCAAAGGGAAAATGACACTTACTAGGAGAAAAAAAAAGGATCATGTTAAAATAAAAAAAGGTTATTGTCAGAGGTGAAAATGGGGCATTTTTCACACCTGATAAGGGCACTCAGCACTTATGAGAACGGAAAAGTAGTACTTATTACAAAGGAGAATTAAGGGCAGTTATCGGAAGGAAAGTGGCACTGATACAGAAGGATAAGGGGACACGAGTCCAAATAACGGGGGCACTTGTCAGAGATGAAGAGGGGAATCTCCCAAACATGAATAAGGGCTCTCACCGGAGATAAAAAGAGACAATTATAAGAGGTGAATGGGCACTTATCAGAGTTGATAAGGGGCACTTCTTATACCTGGAAAAGGTCACTCACCTGAAATGAATAGATGCACGTGTGAGATAAGAAAGGGGCACTTATTACAAAGGAAAATTTGCACTGATAGGAAACGGGGTACGTATGAGATTTTAATAGAGGTATTTATTAGAGGTGTGAGCAGGGGACATTTATGAGGAGGGGAGGTGGCTCTTATTTTTGAAAGGGAGCATTTAACACTAGGAAGAGGGGCACTTATCAGAGATGAAGAGGGGGAATCTCCCAAACATGAATAAGGGCACTCATCGGAGACGAAAAGGGGCACTTATTATAATAAAAAGAGGCAATTATAAGAGGTGAACGGGCACTTATCAGAGGTGGTAAGGGGCACTTCTTATTCCTGAAAAGAGGCACTCACCTGAGATCATTTTCAAGTTCTGGCCCTGAACTGTGGAACTCACTCCCTCCTCACCTTCGAAATGAGAATTCTACTCACAGTTCAAGTCTTTGTTAAAAACGTTTCTGTTCTCAACATATTAGTTTGTTTAATTATGTCTCACATTGTACTACCCTTATATAACTGTTATTATTGTAATATGCTTTGTATTTTATTATTCTATTATTGCAAATTATGTCCTGAAGTATGTTAAACTTTAACTTATGTGTATTTTACTTTCTTTCTTAAACTACTTTATGGTCGTATGCCCACAATTATACAATTTCCACACAACTGCGCCAGGAGTGTCATTTTTGACAGACATGGCGCATTATAAATGTTCACTATTATTATTATTATTATTATTATAAGATAAGAATAGGGCACTTAATTACAAAGGAAAATTTACACTTGTCGTAGGGAAAGGGTTACCTATGAGATTTTGATAGAGGTGTGAGTAGAGGCATTGATGAGAAGGGGAGGTGGCTCTTTTTTTTTTTTAAGGGGCATTTATCAGAACGAAAAAGGAAACTTCATAGCAAGAAAAAGAGGGGGGCATGTGTCAAAATAATAAGGGCACTTATCAGAGGTGAGTAGGGGCATTCATCAAAGATAAAAGGGGCACTTATCTGAAGAGAAAAGGGCACTTGTCAAAGTAAAATGGGTACCTCTCAGATTTCAATAGGGCAATTATCAGAGGTAAAGGGGGCACTTATCAGAGTTGGTAAGAAGCACCTATAAGAAAGTGGAACGGGCACCTATTTGAAGAAGAAAAAAAGAGGCGCTTCTCTTAAGTTATAGGGGGCACCTTTCCTATGTAAAAAGGGGCACTTTGCATGACCATAAATTTGGGAATCTCTTAAAAAGAGAACAATTGACCAGAAAGTGTAAAATCCCCCCCCCCCCCCCCGGGAAAATCATATCATTTCAGAAACATTTGTAAATTGCTGGTATCTAATTAGAAAGAAAAATAACCAATGCGAAGGCGAACATAAAATTTGTTATAATGGTAAAAGTTATTGAGATAATATCAAGAATTATATCCTTTTAATGTAATAAATATCCTAACTGAGAAATTGCAGGAAATAGACGAGTTCAGATATTTCCTGTATAATTTATGTTGATTTTTTTAATTTCATGCCTCCAGCACTAGATTGCACGATACAGGTATGTATACGTAGTATTTGCGCGGAGTACATTAAAGGGATAGTTGAGTTAATAATTGTTTAAGAGCGCAAATACCTTAAAAGTAGGGCCTATATATGTTATTCATCTTATATTCTTATCTTTGACATTTCTGGTGCCCTTTTAGAACCAAACAGAGAGTGTGAGAGAGGGGCAGAGCATGAACCTAATACAAAGGTTCATGGGCAGAGACCGAGACAGAGACAGAGAGAGATCGAATTGGAAAGGAAAATATTGATACGAAAGTAAAGTAATAATATAATATTTCTCATTTATATAGCGCTTAATACAAAGCTTAGCGCTTTACAGATAAAAGATGTACTAAAAGGTACAATGTGAAGACAGAAACGGAGGAAGAAAGGAAGTGGGAGAAAAGAGAGGGGAGAGAGTAGAGAGAGGAAGGGGGAGTGGGATAGAAGAAGGTAGAAATGTTTTAGCCATATGAATCTAGAATACATGCAGTGCTGCACATGGAAATCACATTCGCTGAAAAGCAATTAAGAGAGGCGCAATTAGGCTTTATAGACGGATTTAACTGAAAACAATGTGCAATTAGTCAACAAAGGCATCATGGTGTGTGCACATATACAGGCACGTAGCCACGGGGGGGGGGGGGGGGGGTACGTCCCCCCTCCAAAAAATAAATAAATAAATAAATAAATAAAAAATAAATAAAAAATTCAAAGATCGGCTGAACTTTTTTTTACCTCGATCGATTACATGTATGTGCCCCCAAAACATCAGACTCTGGCTACGTGCCTGCACATATATAAGGAGGGAGGGGGGGGGGGGGGTGAGCTGCCGCAGACAACGTTTCCTTCTGTCTGTCTGTCTCTCTCTTTGTATCCCCCCCCCCCCCCCTCCATTGGCTCTCCGTCCTTACCTCCCGGCACAACCCTTTCCTTTTTCCTCCATCTCTTTCAAAGCTTTCAATTTTTAAAATTCACTTCTCCTAATATGATACAGCTCAAAGAATATACTAGAGTAGACATACATGGCTAAATGCAATTATCACACATACGCTTTACATTGCTTCCTTTAAACCTAGATTTATTTCTCACTAAAAAAGATGAAATCCTATATATGTACATTCATATCACTTCCCGGTAACAAATCCATAAAAGTTTAAAACCGGAAGAAATGCCTCGCAATTACGTGTCATTGAAAAATAGTACTTGGTGCATTCATATTATACTGGACATGACCACAAATCCACAGAATTGTTATACAATTTGACAAGACATTCAGATCAATTTCCATACATAGTTTATAACAATGCCCCTTTTGTAGTTTGGTATACAATGAATACCTAGTTTACATATTTCTTTCACAATAAAAAGAAGAAGAAAAAAAAGTAGAAAAAACTGTACATCTACTGGCTCGAAATAGGAAACAAAAAACAGACAGCAGCTCACACAAAAAAATCCTTACCTAAAGCTATGTACTTAGCTAAGCAACACTATAATGGTATTATGATTCAGAAAGAAACGAGGAAAGAAAATGCTACCACTGGCTAAATCAAAGAATACATTCTCAATAATAACGCAAAAGTGACCGTATTATGTCAATCAAATCAAATTGTGGCTTGCAGTTTCATATATCCCTGATATATTTATTTTCACTTTAAACGATTAAATTCCACATCTTATGTCATTGTGTTTTGTTTTTTTCTCAAATGAAATTCCAACTATTTCCTCATTTAGTGTGTTTGTAAATCACTAAAACATATGAATCGCAATGTTTAAAAAAAGAAGAAAAGAAGCCAATTTAGAGTGTGTTCCACACTAACACAAATATCACGAAACTACATTTTAACTGAAAGATGTACATGTAGTATCATTGCATATAAAAACTTGTGCAATGTCAGTTTACACAATTCTCCCAAACACACGTATGCTATTAAAAAAAAAGATTTATAGGCCTATTCAGTAAAAGGTATTACAGAAAAGTAATACAAAATTCATGAAATGCACAATAAAAAGCCTCAAGAACTGAAAGAGACGGAGGAGGAGAGGAGTGGGAGAAGAAGACAGAGAGAGAGAGGGATAGGTGGTGGAGGAGAGTAAGGAGAAAGAGAATAAGAAGGAGGAGGAGGAGGGGGAGGAGGAGGGGGAGGAGGAGGGGGAGGAGGAGGGGGAGGAGGAGGGGAAGGAGGAGGAAGGGGGAGGAGGAGGAAGAGGAGGAGGAGGAGGAGGAGGAGGAGGAGGAGGGGGATCGAGGAGGAGGAGGGGGATCGAGGAGGGGGATCGAGGAGGGAGGAAGGAAGAAGAAGAAGAAGAAGAAGAAGAAGAAGAAGAAGAAGAAGAAGAAGAAGAAGAAGAAGAAGAAGAAGATCGAGGAAGAAGAAGAGGAAGAGGAAGAGGAAGAGGAAGAAGAAGAAGAAGAAGAAGAAAAAGAAGAAGAAGAAGAAGAAGAAGAAGAAGAAGAAGAAGAAGAAGAAGAAGAGAAGAGGAAGAGGAAGAAGAAGAAGAAGAAGAAGAAGAAGAAGAAGAAGAAGAAGAAGAAGAACGAAGAAGAACGAAGAAGGATCGAGGAGGAGGAAAAGAAGAAGAAGTAGGCCGGAACTTCAAGAAGAAGAAGAAGAAGAAGAAGAAGAAGAAGAAGAAGAAGAAGAAGAAGAAGAAGAAGAAGAAGAAGAAGCCAAAGAAGAAGAAGAAGAAGAAGAAAAAGAAGAAGAAGAAGAAGAAGAAGAAGAAGAAGAAGAAGAAGAAGAAGAAGAAGAAGAAGAAGAAGAAGAAGAAGAAGGTTGAAGAGGAGGAGAGTTAAAAGAAGAACTTGAAAAGAAGAAAAAGAAGAAGGAGAAGAAGAAAAAGAAAATATATTAACGTTCATGGTTCAACTATCTGTACAGTCAACGCGGAGGGCGTCAACAAAGAAGTTTAAAAGGCCCAAGAAATATGCCATCTTTTGTATAAGTCGTATACTATGGACACATTAAAAACGGATGCTGCTATAGTAGAACCCTTTATGTCAGAGTTCTAGAGTCAAATTTCGGCATACAATACGACGTGCACGTAATGCAATGGGATATACGGGGTGAAGTGTAGTACAGTGCAACAAAGTGCTAGAATGAAATGGAAACGAGGATAAAGGGAACGTTTTATCTGGATTAATCACGCAATTTCTTCCAACAGCCATCGTAAAATGGAAGCACGTACTCCATATATGATGGGGAAAAGATGGACTTGGAACGAGAGTAATCTCCAGTAGGAAAGTAGACTTTTTGTTACGTTTCTGCGATTCTTATTTTCGCTATATCGAGAGTCGAAACTGCTTCTGTGAGTGTGTGTGGTTGGTTTTGCGGTTGATAAGCTCGTCAGCTGTTTCTGACGAATTTGCCATCGCCATCCACAAACATGGCGAAAGCAAAGCCAAAGCTGAATCCGTGCTCAGACTCAGAGCACCTACAGTCTGGCTGTTATTCTAAGAAGAGTGAAGAAAACTTGGATTTAATCTTCACTCTGGCTGAAAATGTGAGATGTATGCAGCAGCGAAGTCGGGAGGATAGCAGCCTGTCGAGGTCGAGAAATGGAGAGAGTCGAGCAACAGAGATGTGGAAAAGTGGTCGCTTACGGGAAGGCAGCACATCAAGAAGAAGAGAGTCGGAAAGGAACATGAAATTAAAAGGACACCATTTGTCAGGAAATACCAAAAGGAATACGTTGCAGACAGTTCACGGAATTTTCCCATCCATACCGTACTGGAAGACATTTTTAATTACAGTTTTATTGTGTGTGTTTCTGAAGAGCCAGGCATGTTCGGCAAAGTGTTATGGACTTGGTTCGACTGGTCGTGCCATATTGACTGATCTTCAAGGGTTTATCTCGGATCACCCGAACAAGAGTTATCCAATTTCAACCGAGTGTGAATGGCTAATACAAGGTGAGAAATGGTCTGCCGAACTGCATGACTTTTTGTCTTTTTTAACAGTAGGGTCCGGGGTGCTGGTCCAAGAATAAGGATCGTCTGCATAAACAAGGATCTTCTTCCTAAACGTGGAGAGATGCGTCCACAAAAAATATGGATCGTCCGCTTTTTTTGCTGACGATTTAGATTTCCGATCCGCGTTTTGGCGATGCGAAAAAACAGATTCTGCAATGATATTCTGGACACATTTCACGTTGACCTTGCACAGACACTTTCACATTATGAGCAATAAATCCTCGGGAAGATCGACAACCTATAAAAGTAGATGGTGAACTGGGGGTATTTTATGACGGCGCCAGCGCGCGGATCGATCGGGGAGAAAACCTGCAATGCGTCAAAGAAAAAAAACATCCGCAAACATATGGACGATCTTTATTTTTTAGGACGCATTTTGTCCATGTTTACAAGGATATCCTCGTTTATGCAGAGTTGCAGACGGTCCTCATTCTCGGACTAGCGCATCTTTTTTTGTTTAAATACGAATATGCTGTTCTCAACTTTATGTAAAATTTAGTTTGAATTTTAAAGTCCACCCTGATTAAGTTGGTTTTAATCAAATCAATGGGAGCAGAACAATGAGAGGAACAGGTCATTGAAAATTTGAGCATGAAGAATAAGGCCAAATAAAAAACAAAACATGTTAAGCTTCTGTTTTTAAAAAAAAATACATGTACACTGTAGGAAGGAGGAGGCCCTTTTTTTCTTCTTAAAAATTGCCGCTCGGTACATTTTCCCTGACAGTCGGATGGCCGCCGACAATTTTTTTCAAAAATCAGAAATAGATTCATTTTAGCAGTGTTTTTCATGTTTTTTTTCCTTCTAAAAAAAAAAAAAAAATTGCAGGCGGCCCCCAAAAGGAAGCAGGCGGGGATGCTAAACATGTGGATTTTTTATGACCTAAGAAAGTTATGAATTTCTGAAGTTGCTGCCAATAAAATGCAAATTGGCAACCCTGTGACATGTACTGTACATGTACTTCATGTACATTTCGCGAGCTTCCCTCGCATTTGATTTGCCGTACCAACAAATTTCACAAATTTTAATTTTCCCCAGGCCTCTCGCCAAGAAATTAAAAACGCGTGGCGCGACCCGAGGGAAAATTTGACCCCCCCCGGCCCCCCCCCCCCCCCCAAAAAAAAAAAAAAAAAAAAAGTAAAAATTTGATTTTTTTTTTTTTTTTTTTTTTTAAAATTTAAATTTATTTTTTACAAGTATTACAACTAATTTGATGAATTTTTAATACCATACCTGCCAACCCTTACGAATAATTCATAATATTCTGTTTTTTGGGGGATTTCTAGGCCCCGAAAATCTGGAATTTTCTGATTTTTCAAAAAAAAAAAAAAAAAAAAAAAATTGATTTTTTTATTTTTTTTTTATTTTTTATTTTTTATTTTATTTTTTTTAAAAGAACGCGTGGCGCTAGGTCGGGCCCATCAGGAATCTGTGTACGCGAGGGCCATGATTTTCCCTTTCAAAAATTTTCAATCATGAATATTAAATTCATACTTTGTTAAAGCAGAACAAAAATCAGAGAAGTAGACAGTTTGAACCATTCTGTTTCTCTAATTTTTCGGCTTTCATACAAACAAAATTATTACAAGGGTTGGATTGCCTTTACCGTAGTGATTAAACTGCTAATGTTAATGCTATGCACACTGCACCATGATCCAGGGACCTATGAACATTTACAGGTCCCCACATGTATGTGCATTTAAACTTTACGTGTGTAGTTCTGAACACCTGACCCGCAAGGCCACATGTCCTACATGTACATGTTCTGTATACCAGCGTCTCCTGCATGTCTGTGTGTAGAAATTGACCTGCTTTTCAGTGAATGGAATTTCCACTTTCCGCTTCATTTTTGCACATTTTAACACTTTCTTTTAGGCCAAACAAGTAGACTGTACAGGTATAACAACCAAAAATAAATGGCAAAACTATGTTGTATCCATTCATGAGCTCAAGTCTGCACCTTTCTCTGTAAAAAAGAGTTGGCTTCAATTATTTGATTGATGCTAGTCTGAGCTGCAGGACCCTGCACATGTAGACTGTACATGTAGACTACTTTTGATTGTAACCCAGACACAGATAAACCCTTTTGAATAAACAATGGACCGGATCCCTGCATTGCATCATATTCATTCCAGGAACACTGCTCCTGAGCCCTGTCTGTATTATTGTACCAAGAAGTTGTGTAAACAAGGCTCCTTTTCATCATTTACAACCCCAATGCATGTACCATGGCAAATAGTCTCTTTGTAGCCTAACATGTACTGTATACCCAGGAGTATTAAAAGGCTGTACCCAGGAGTATTAAAAGGCTGTACTAAAGGAGTAAAAAGTCACAGCTCCCTGCATACTTAATGCAGTAAATACATCATGAAGACCTACATGTACAGTACTTTGCTGTACATGTACATACAGTACACATGCAATGTACATGAACATGATGTACAGAGTTTTATTTGATTCATACCAGGGGGATGCACAAAATTAAAAGTACTCTGATAGTGAAAGCAGTACCGTACTTAGACTACAGGTCCTTTAATACACAAACATGTACATGTAGTACTGTACATGTACATGTATGTACATGTATACATTAAGGCTGTGCACAACAGTGTACATGTAATGAGGTCCCCGGGTACACTCCCAGGCTTACAAGCGAATACTCGAGTATTCGGACGACATGTTTTTTTATAATTTTTTTGAATTTTTTTGAATTTTTTTGATTTTTTTTTTTGATTTTTTTTTTGGCCACCACCATACCACTGGGGCAGTATCTCACGTCGCCGAAAACGCATGCAATTTTACTTTGAGTTGCAGTTGAAGGCGCCGATTTAATAATAATAATAACAGTAAACAATGCTGTTTTAAAAACCAAAGATGGCAGAATAATCCATTTTCCTCCAAGTCCAAACAGAAATCCAGACATTTGGTCCCAGTTTCTGAGTGGTGAGTTTGACAGTGCTTGAGTTGGGATGCATTTTTACCGACGGCACCATGCCAGTGGCCGCCGCTCACCCAGGCACGGGTAAGCGTCGGCCTGGACAGATTTATTTATTTATTTATTTATTTTTTTTTGGCCGAATATTCGGGTACTAAAAATCGTACCCGAGTAGTTGTCAACCGTGCGGGTACTCGAGCATTCGACTACACGTCGCAGCCCTAGTATACATGTACAATGTATGTACAGTGTACAGTAATTATAACATGCCCAGCCATACACTGTACAAGACATACAGTACATGTGCATGTTTGAGGCCTACAGCAACTGTACACTGTACATGATCATTTATTGGAACAACAGCAATATTTACACTTTACTTTATGAGCTACTGTACATATACAGAGTCTGTGTGTTGAGACTAGTTTTCATATTCATATTCCTGGCCTGGAAGTCACTTTCACAGTGAATTTGGGGCATGGAGCAAGATCACAAACACACACACACCTCAGCTCAGCCATCTGTACTGTGTATACATGTAGATCTGGTACTTGCCCCATGAACAGTACTGGTATTTAATTATTTGCCATAAGAGCAGAGAAGCATATCATACCTGTATTTTTGGGCACTATTAAAAACATGTGGCTTCATGACCGATGAAGGGGCAAGAAATTGAATGCCTATTAGACCCCGTTCTCACTCACTTCGTTGGAACGCTCTGGAGCGCTCTAACTAAGACCCGCTCCTCAGGAGCGGGTCTTAGGTGAGTGAGAACGCTCAAAGTGGTCCAGGAAGCAGACTTCTGGACCGCTCCAGAAGTCCACCTTCCGAGGTGGTCTCGAGGAGCGGGTCTTATTAAGAGCGCTCCAGAGCGCTCTAACGTGCAATGTGAACGGAAGCGTACGTTGAGCGGAAGTGAGCTAGTGACGTTCCGTGCGAAACATGTAGTACGGTACATACGGTTTGTATTCCGCGCGTGAAAAAATTGACCCGCCTACCTGAGCTGCCATAGCAACAAGACCACTTTGACTCGTGGAGCGGTTTGAGCCATAAAAACTGCTCGGAGTGTGAACGCTCGCAAACCGTTCCTCAAGACCCGTTCCTCTGGAGCGGTCTGGAGCGGTCTAACTAAGACCACTTTCAAAGTGAGTGAGAACAGGGTCTTAGTCAGTCTAAAGTAAAATATAAGTAGCTCATGTACAGTATATGTACATGTACGCAACACCCCCCCCCCCCCCAAAAAAAAAAAAAAAAAAAAAAAAAATACCTTCACGTAATGGTTATTATTTAAAGGCCAAATAACATAAATGTTCTCGTCTCCGCCCAATATGATTGGTGCAGCCATGACTACAGGAACAGGTACAAACAATGGATTTAAGAGTTTCGATCCAATGAAACATCTGACTATAAAACTGTGTGTCACAGAATACCTGACCTACATTATCATCCATTTATTAACACTATTATCATTGATTGGTTTCCATTCCAGTTCGATGCTTTCCCATAAAAACCTATTTATCAAACAGTCCATCTGGTACTGTACGCTTTACTGGTCAAGTCTGACATTATTTGTAACGTACGTGAAAATATCAGGCCTACATGTACATGTATGTATTCAGTGACACAAGAGAGACAGAAAAAGGGAGAGAGAAATTTTTACATTTTTGTTTACTGAATTCACTACTACACAGGTATTACAATCAGATCTTTTTTTTGTAAATGTCTGTCTTGCAAACTCATGGCAACAAGATATTCAATACAAAATAAAAAATTGTACATACGTTTACTTGGACATTGTATGGCACAATTACCCCGTCCCCAACCCATGTTATCCTTAATTTGAGGACCTGGGCTGGATGATCTGTCAACAATAAGATTTGTTTATTTTCATAAATATACAGTTCCGTAGTTATGTTTTGGGCGGAAAATTTAATAATGCCTCTAATCTACAAAGTGATATGAAATTATATATTTTTAAGTTAATCATTTCTTTAATGCAGCATTTGCAAAAACTTGCATGTACACAGAAGGCCATAATTACTCCAGTCTACCTTTATACATTTATTCTCCTGCCAAGTTGTGTATTGTGCAATATCATGAAAAGAAAATATGCTATTGATCTCATTAAAGATACATGTACATGAATGACTATGAAGGCTTTTTTTTAATTGAGAGGAATTGCTTTTAACATTTTATAATCGTCTTCTTTCTCTTTCCAGCTCCAAGCTCAGATATGAGGATCATGTTGACATTCACAAAATTTGCCACCGAATGCGGCTACGACTTTGTCAGTGTGTACGATGGCAATTCTCACCAAAGTCCTATGATCGCCGCTCTCAGCGGTGACTCTATTCCGTCCACGTTGCTTGCCGAATCTGGCCAGGTGAGTTGTTAAAGGGATGCAGAGGGCACTACAATGAAAAACTGAGTGTCAAATTTGAAAGAATATACAATTTAAACAAACAAAATCAACTTTGTTTGATATTTGTGGTGCCCAACAAATGTTCAGTAATTTTTAATTTGAATTTTGAATTTTGAATTTTGAATTTTGAATTTTGAATTTTGAATTTTGAACCAGCCATTGATGAAAACGAGATAGCGCCTTATACATTGTATTCCAGCCAATGCCAAAAAGTGGCTGTTTGTTGCCTTTTTGTTTTGGTTATGATAATGTACGCATCACCAGCCGTGATTGTAAGTCACTGTAAGTGGTTTTTTAAAGTGGAGCTGAATTGGTATGATCGTATTCAATTTAAACTCTCCTTTCCCTGTATGTTTCAGATGCTGATATACATGTACAGTGACCGTAATTATAACCTGCTAGGTTTTGATGCGACCTATACCATCGAAGACTGCACGTATGGATGCTCGGGCCATGGGACGTGCGTTGACCATTCCTGCGTGTGTAATTCAGGTTACCACGGGGACGGCTGCGAGAGATTGAGCTGCCCGTACGAGTGCGGCTCGGAATGGAATCAAGGCGTTTGCCAACAATCGGTAAGAACTTTTGCTAAAATTGAGCATTGTGAAAAGCAGGGCTCCACTCTCTCACAATTTATCTCTTTACTAGGGGTCTAGGGGGCCAGAGCGCAATTTGTTAGGCCTGTGTGTGTGTGTATGTGTGCCTATTCATGTGGAGCCCATGTTTAAATGGATCGTTTAACAATGTTAAATCTGAGATACACGGCCCTACATGTTATCAGTGTCTGTGATGTGGTGTAATATTGAAGCCCTAAAAAATTGCGCTTCAAAATGATCAAGAAGTGCCTCAAAAAAGTAAAAAATCTTTGAGTGACCGGTTTTACCATACTCGTTTTCCCCAATAGACTGTAGTGTTATGAAAACCGTCAGGCGAACGGTTTTCAAATTTTGTAATTCCAATCATAAATATCTTGATAATCAGACAGGCGATCGGCTTGTAAAAGTCATGGGCCCGTATTCTGAAGTCGTGTCTAACTTAGCCACGTCTAAAGTTAAACAACTGTTTAGTTAGACACGACTTAGACAGGACTTAGACGTGAGGTCGTGTCTAAGTCCTGTTTAACTAAATTTCGTATTCTGAAGTCGTGTCTAAGTCTCGTCTAACTAAACAACTGTTTAAGTCCTGTCTAAGTGGTGTTTAACTAAACAACTGTTTAAGTTCTGCGCAAGTCGTGTTTAACTCTTAGTCACGACTTCTGGGCATGCCCAGTAGGCGTTAATTGTGACGAAAGACCCAATGCGCATGCGTGCGCGCACCGGATAAATAAATTAACGCGCACAGCTAGCTGTGCGCGTGCTGGTACCATGGTGATGTGATCGTGACGTAATGACTAGACTGCATGTACTTTGTGTACGTACGTACGTAGTACACGTACTGCATGAGATTGACAAACACACTACTCATCGGTGCCTCAGTGCTCGGAAGAACCACAAAAGAAACTTCTCCAACAGAATGGTTAGTTTACTATAGATTATGGAATTTCCAAGATGTCACCAGTAGATAAGAATAGTTAATATTATCGAGAAAAAAAATTAGGCTACACGAGAAAAAATCCTGCAAAACGTATTTGAAATTTTGGAGAATGCACGTACCATCGTTCTCCCCCGCAAGTTCGGGGTCAGCAAGTACAGTGTACCGTCGGCGTTGAAAAGCAGCAGAATCGCGCCCTTAAACAGGACTTAAACAACCCCTCGCAGTTGTCTAAAGTTAAACAGGACTTAGACAGGACTTCGTGTTTAACTTTGTTTAAACACGACTTCAGAATACCAAAAAAGTTAGACACGACTTCGTGTCTAAAGTTAGACGGGACTTAGACAACTGTTTAGTTAAACAGGAGTTAGACACGACTTCAGAATACGGGCCATTGGGTTCCTGACTGACCTAAAGGTTTATAATTATCATTGCATCATGAGCTAAATCCAGAATTTTGTTTCAGAATCCGAGACAAAGTTACCGGATCCCTTTAATAATTTTGGGTACAATGTACAGTTCATGTTACCAATGGGACAGCTGCAAGAGGTTGAGAGCAGCTCTGACTGAAAATGATTTTAAAGGAATAGGCAATTTTACATGTACATGTACATGGAGGCCAGAAAAATTGAAACACATATTGTGGATGATTCATATTAGGTTTATTAGTTTCTTAATTTGCCTACCTGTACGCATACTGTACAGACGTACAGTACAAACAAGAATAAAATAATAGTTTTTGGCATAATGTCACCAATGACCATTTATAACCACAATCGTGATGTACAGTACATGTACATGATACAAGATCAGCCTGTACAAGATAGAATGTAATATCATTCTTATTGCAAGTTGATAATCTGCCAAGAAGGTGCATACATACATGTACAGTTCATCAAAGCTATTAAAGGTAATACAAAGTTTTGGGAAATTTTGAAAATTGGGTGGATAGTGAATCTTTACAATTTCTATATATTTGGATGCCCCTGTGGATGTTTTATAAGCACTAAGAAAATTAGCCCCTAAAACACTTCTTTTTTCGAGAAAAATTGAATATAAAAATTTACCGGTGCTCCCAGTAAATTTTGATAAATATCAAATAGCGCCTATGGCCGTACAATGGTAGCTGCGACCATGAAAATCTCAGAATATGTAGTTGTGATATATAATTTCCAAACGGGAATATCTAATCGGTTGATTTTAGGCAAGAAACATTGTTTCAAAGCTAAATTAATATCTTGACCTTTAGAGGGTGCTATGCAACATAAAGAATTTATTATTTATAATTTCATAACTTCAGAATCGATTTCAACCGCGAAAACGATCAATGAATATTGTAGGAATGCATATGCTTCCAATATTTTTATTTGAACCAAATTCATGACCCATACCAAAACTTTGTAATACCTTTAAACATGATCTACATGTACATGTACATGTAGCTATGATCAGTCCTATGGAACACTCTTGCTCTGTTAGGGAGTCATTTATTTATAGCAAGCAGCATACGGAGGAAAGCATAGAGGCAAAGTGCAAGGAAGGGAAGTGCACTGTGTCTGCTCCTCTCAGAGCAGTAACAGCCCTGTTTACACCCGTGATGATAGACTGGTTTACTATTACAATTATATTCAAATTGTCTGCACACACTTGCTCAATGATTCCCGACATAGCAACACATAATGTATACAGACTAAAATCCAATGTACAGTACATAAACTTGTACTTGTTCCAGTAGCCTTGTTCACTTGTAAGATTTGCAAAACAGGAAAACAGGGGGAAAGTGCATGATCCACAATGTCTGTTTCAAAAAGTAGGAGGCCAACCTACAATGTAAAGTACATGGACCTTGTTTACATCGAAACTTAAAAAAGTCAAGGTACAAAATTTGTGTCAAGGAAGTTATGAATTTGTAAAAGGGAAGCTCAACTCTTGGTTCAAGTGTATGTTTAGTTTTAATGGTGCCTATCATGTTTGTCTACATTGTATTTCTGACTCAGATTTAAATACCTTAAATCCTCGAGGAGGGGAGGGGGGGGGGGGGGGGTGCTTGAATATGTACATGTACGTGTAGATGTTCAGTACACATACATGTACATTGTACATGTTCTTTTAACATATAAATTATATTGAGTGATGATAAAATCCTTTAAAGTGAGGAAGTGAGCATTATTAATCTAGTGATCATGAAACTTGAACCTCTCTGCGTTCATTGTATTACTGCCAGGAGCTTCATGAATTTATACGTGTACATAGAATATGGAGATATACAGAGATACAATGTACATACAGTACATGTTTACCGATTGTTCACACTGAACATCTACAGGTACATGTATGACGTATCAACATCTGCATTATTATGCGTAATGTGAACGGTGCCATGATGCAGTGTATAGAGTTACATTGGGTTAATGGAGACTTGTCGCCACGGCCGGCGCAGACAAACCACTTGTGATATTGAGTGATGATTCAGAATTTGATCTTGGCAAGTCGATAGTCTTAATCCTCAAGACCTCCAAAGTCATTGTCAGCTACAAACACGTAATGTACATTGTACATGTACGTGAAAAGGCCTCTCTAGATTGGCTCTGTGAAAACATTTTGTTTTAATTGGTTCAATACAACAATTTGTGTTGTATAGGCCATTGTTTTCACTTTGGCCCTTTGGAAAACCACAAAGGTTTCTATTAAAGGGAACATGTAAAGGTATTTACAGTATGCATTTAGGGACACTGATTTTCCGTTTCAAAAAATGGCCTTTTCCGTTTCAGAAAATCTGGAATTCCGTTTCAGATGGGCTGAAAAACGGAAATTCCGTTTTGCCATAGACTTTGTACACATGAAAAAACTAAAATTCTGTTTACATAAGATTTTCATTAAAACATGAACTTGTAGGGTACAAATGTTCTATTGAAGCCGCCACCTTAGACAAGCCACTGATAACCACTCAAAAACATACGGACGGGACTGGATAAACTTGATGCAAAATACTAGTGAAAATATAGACCCCTAGGGTCTAGGCTAGACCTACGAAAAATTGTCAAATGTTAAGATTTACCAACTTCAAATTCGAACTTAGACAAGCAGACTAAAGTCAGCAGAATGTGTCAGAACACGACATATTCCTGACGGAAAGTATGAGTACCGACGTCGACGAAAACATTTCAGTCTTGGCTGTCATGTCCGCGATCGATCGATTTTAGGCGCACATGCCAGCCCCTTTTTCGAACTGTACAACAGCGTGTGTACATCCTCGCCGCACGTAGCGCCCGCTGCTGGCGTGTGTGTGCCTAGTATTACGTCTACGTAATACTAGGGGCCTAGCTGGCATAATAGGATCGTTTCGCTGCTATTTGTACCGCGTTTTGTGTCACGATCTCTATTGGTCCAGCGAAACAAAATGGCAGCGCCCGGTCTCCTATTAGAATCTGACGAATATCGCTAAATATTCGGAATTATTAACCATGATTTGAGGCCCAATATTTTTTCACTGCATAACGAGTCACAAAAATAGTGTAAGTTTTACGATTTTCTTCTTGAAAAATGAAAAGTTTTGAGGTAAAAGGGGTTTTCTGCGATTTTCCGTTCGAAATTGCATTTTCCGTTTCAAATGGTCAATTCCGTGAATTCCGTCCGTTTTCCGTGATCGCGGAAAATCAGTGTCCCTATGCATTGTAGGCTATGAAATGCTTTAGTTTTATGGGATGGGGGGGGGGGGGGGGGGGGGGCTGTGTGTCTGGTGGAGGCTTATAGAAAAGTATGCATCAAATGAAGCACTAACTACTGTACGTGTATCAGTAAGTTTTGTTTTTATAATATTGTCTAGAAAAAAAGTCTTAACAGATTTTTAAAAATGTTTCATGTAAACTTCTTCAAATCACAAATTAAATCAACTGTCCGATTATACAACTGTACCACCTGTCGGGACGCACAGCATCTGGGTAAACTGTACATACATGTACAGTACATACAGATCTACATTGAGTTTCTTATTTAAATCTCTATACACCATTTCTTTATACGCTGTTCGACTAGTGTGAACAGGCTTTCAATCTCATGTTATTGAACAGAAAGATTGTTTGTTTGAGCAATCAGAACCACCTCATTCAAACCACTGCAAACTTTGCATACAATTCGTTCATGACGTACAGTACGTGTACAACTGGCTACCAGTCTCTTATTCAACAGTTCCCCCTCCCTCTCTCTGTATGCAAACACTTGTCTGTTGTCAAACAAATGAGTTTCTGGCCAGTGATCATAATTATGTGGAAGTGCTGCTGGCAAGAGAAAAGAGGTGGTTTACATGCAGAGCACCACTATTTCAATAATCATTTTTTTTTTTTTTTTTTTTTTTTTTGGGGGGGGGGGGGGGTAAATACTGTACATGTTAATGAAAGGTCAGTGTAGTAAAGGTCAATATCCCTGAAATCTTAGGGGGGTTTTAGCCCAGATTTGAGCCATGAACTTCAATCCTGGTATTAGCTTGCATCACCTTTAATTAGGGAGACAAATTGATTAGATTTTGGGTGAAAGAAGGTCATACAATACATGTATATGTCAAAAATCAATGTGAAAGAATCTTGTCTGTACTGTGCAGTAAAAAAAGGAATAAAAAAAGAGCTGTCATAATTTACTCTACATGTACAGGTAGCATGTGGCTGTTTGTTAATTTTTTTAGGGGCTGCTTTAATACCAGAATATGGCCATTGTGTATGTTTGTTTCCATGACACCCAGTTATGAAATAAATATTCCATATAGTGAACATTTTTTAAAAATTCATGTTAGTGGCTCAAATTGTTAAGTAAACTTTGAGTACAGTACATGTTGTATTTAGCTCAGTATTTGCACAGGTGTCGTAGTCAAGGATACAGTCCCATTTGCAGTCAACAACAAATTCTGTAGAAATTTTCAGGAATTATGAATATGTCATGTTCATGCACATCCTATCTGTGAAATTTAAACGTGGGCAGTGTCCTAGTATTCAAATTATGCAAGGAAACCTGTTTACTTGCTAGACTTCACTGTCAGACACTATTGAGTGACTGACTGGCTTCTTTTTATCTTTGGATAAAACATACCGTACACAAAATAAGCTCTAAAGGGTACATGAGCATTTGTCCACATTAAACCCACTTCTTGTAATGGCCAAAACTAAAGTCGATTCTACAAGTAGCGGTCTTCCCCCCCCCCCCCCCCCCCCCCCCCACACAAAAAGACATTTTCCAGCTCTTTTGTTTTGAGGGAAGTTTCTAAATTAGTATTACATGTAGTTACTATCTTTCAAATGCCAGTGGATTTCAATCTTTTCATTTTGTTGGCCTGCAAATGTGACATACCGGTAGTACCTTCAAGACTTGTTCATGTTCTGCGGTAAACATGGGGGGCTCCATATTTGTGGATCAAAGTTGTATACACCTTTACATTAAAAGTAGATTGTTGGACCTTTATTGTGCCCTGCTGCTGTACCTAGATTTTTCTAATCTTCACTTGCTATTCATAGAGAGAACACAATAAAAAAATGCTGCTTTTTACCGCAGCATATTGGAAGGAGCCTTGTGACTCTTCACGACAGGGTAAAAAAATTATCTGATGCAGTAATGTAAAAGTGAGCAGTAGGCCTACATGTACATGTATGCTCTGAAAAGCTGGAAAATGCATACTGGTATACCTTTATGCTTGTCGACCCTTTCTCTAGTTTTTGTAAACTGGAAAAAATGACATTGAAAATCTTACTTTTACATTAGGAAATCAATACAAGGATCTTCTGTAAACAAAAATCAAAACAAAACAAACAAATTACCAAAACAAAAGTTAACAACACTGATTTACATGTAAAGTACATGTACTGTGCCTGTACGGTACATGTAAAATAGAGTAATCATTCCGACAGATTTGTTGTTTTCTGGAAAATGTGTACTTTGAAAAGAGTCTGAGTTTCATGATAAAACCTGATACCTTGGAGAGTCTACCTGTAAACACAGGATCTTGCGTGATAATGACACTTTGACAAACAATGCTCAGCGCTTAGCAACAGGGCCTGAGTGTGCGTCAAGCCTTGGAAGTCACACAGTATACAGTCTGCTGAGAGCAAATAAAATGGTGGTGATTATACAAAGATTTATGGTGTTGCAGATGAGTGCACTAGTTTAAAGATGAAGTTGAGTTCTGGTCGTGCGATTGCATCGTGAAAGAAACGGTGTGGAGTCGACCAGAAAAGGTTGATCATCTACAGTGTAGCATATAAGAATTTGTGTGTATTGCAAGGTTCTGGAATCATCAAAATGATAAGAAATTGGCCAAGTCTTGGTAAAGTTACAAACACTGTACACAGAAAGATGTATATGGGACTACACGAACACGTGGCGTAAAAAACTTACCCCCCCCCCCCCAGAGTTTTACGATGTACATGTACATGACATATTTAGAATATGAAGGCATTTGAAGAGCCTTGCTTTTCAAGTTTTCAGGGAACATGTCTTATCTGATGTTCTTCCACACTTGCATAATAAGAATGATAACGCTCACAATTTATTTTTCACCTCTTCCCAGAACTCAACCTTCTCTTTAAAGTTCATCAAATAATATTGTATTTTAAATAAAATATGATGAAGCGGATCCTAACAAATGATTGGTTGTGAGCGTTCACGTGACTAGGCATTTATTTTGTCTAACACATAATTTTACTATATTTGGTCATTTACATGTACATGTAGTAAATGCTTTTTTAATGACCGATCATTAGTAAAATCATGTTTATAATAAAGCATCATTTTATATTCAAACACATAAAACATCATCTTTTAAAACAAATAGCACACACCATTTTGTTTGGGCACTAGTAAAATTAAGTTACCTACACTTGGTACCTTCAAAACAGTCCAAACACCCTCGGCTATCGCCTTGGGCATGTTGGACTGTTCCAAAGGTGCCTTGTGCAGGTAATTCTGCGTATTATTTGTATACTAATGATATTTGAAGAAAAACGATGCACAGAAGCATTGATCAATACAGTCAGCTGATTATAAAAAATGACATGGCAGGTATTGTAATTTACAACTGTACAGTATGCATATATTTGCAGTTTTTATTCCTGTAGTCACAAAAATACCTATCTTTGTTCTTTGAGATATTTTAATTTTCATTGTTGTTATGTCATATGGCTCAAGACGACCTTTGATGTACCGTACATGTACAATGTAAGCTACAGTATAGTGTACATGTATTGACAGTCGGGATCTGTTTCAAAACAGACTGGTTTCACAACAGATTGATTGAAACAGATCAATGGACATCTATGGCCTATTGATAATGTCCTTGTACCTGTGGTAGGTATTGGTTTGAGTTCGGGAGAAGATGATTAGCTCCATTCATGTGCATTGAGTGGGTAGATCATAAGATGGGCAAAAAAAAAGAGAAAAGATTGTGACGAGGAGAGAAAGAGAGTGAGAGAGAGAGAGAGAGAGAGAGAGAGAGAGGCCGAGAGAAAGAGAGGTGTACAGTGAATACAATAATAATGATCAGCATCTGGATTTATAAATACATTTACATGTACAGGTACTGCACATTTTGTAATAAGCCAATGTCTTTACATGCACCAAATGTAGACTTGTACTGTACATGTGTACATTTGGTGGAGGTTGAGCAGTTACAGAAGATAACCTTTGCGTTTATGTAAACATATTACCAGATCATCTTGTCGTGGGTTAGCAAAGGGTCAAAAGAGAATTGATATTTCATCCTGTATTATCATCGATGTTTCGACAACAATACATTTGGCTGCAGTGTTTACATACATGTATTGCAGACGTGTCATAATGAGACATCTCGGAACAAAAGATGATGTTATCAATCGCCAGTAGTTATGTTATGAGACACCTTGGTATGCCAAGAACTACAGCATGAGATCACACATGATTGCATGATCAGTGCAAGTGATATAATGTTGGATTAAAATCATTTACAGCCACCAAACTTTTACATGTCATTAAAAAAAAAAAACCCAAAACAAAGAAGAAATATACAAGTGCAAGATACATTCAAAAGATTCCTTTGTGCATTCTTTATGGTCTTCAATTCCTCTCATACTCTTTCTATCTTTCTTGTTGCTCTCATTTTTTGATAGTGATAATAATTAGATCAATTTAAATAGCTCAGCTACATGTACATGTACTTTATAATATACTCTACTGCACTGTGATGAAAACAAATCTCCTGAGAGTGAGAGTGCTACTTTACAGACAAACAATAAAACCAACTATTCAAAAGCTCTTGAAAACGAGGGCAGTATTCAACAAAACTTTGAAGACAGCAACAGATGAGGCTATTGTTATGTCTAGTGGTGGGTTGCGCAACTGAAGGCGCAATCTCCAAGAATTTTTTCTTTCTCTCTAGTCTCTACATGTATCTCATGCATCTTCCCCCTCTCTCTCTATCTCTCTCTCTCTCTTTCTCTCCCTCCTTTTCTATTAAAATGTATACAATACATGTACATGTATCTTTCAATGGGGGAAAGGAAAACGATACATTTGAGCGTAAAGTGAGTTACATGTACATTGTACATACATTGTGTAGCTCTGGAACACTCATGTAGATTACATAGGTAATTCTAATAAAGAGCTCTGGTAAAATAATACCCCCTCCAAGAAACCCCCCCCCCCCCCCCCCCCCCAGTAATCTCCTTTATTTTATGTGGTGAATCCAGAAAGAGTTCCTGCAAATATAACACTGATATCCTCTTCATTCTTTGATTTGTTCTTCCTTTTATTATCTAGGGTGTCCAACAGTGTTCATGTTCAGCAGGCTTCGTCGGGGAGGGGTGCAGCCTGTCGACCAACAGCAACTTGGGGTGGGGTCAAACGTTCCTCGTCTCAAGCGGCGCCAGTGAGGGGCTGAGCAAGCGAGCCGGACATGCTTCTGTTTATCATGAGGAGACTGATAGCCTGTGGACTTATGGAGGTAATGAAATTGAACATTGTATCTTTAGCGTAGCGAATGTTGTGATTCATTTCAAGGGCCATCCTCATTTGCATGGAGCTGTTTTAAGATACATATTGTACATGTACATACTGTACATGTACAGGTACCTGTAGAAGCTGTATTCGCACATGAAAGTGGAAATGCAGATGTACTGGACTTTCATTGAAATAACAGATCACACGTTTACATGCTCATTCACAAAATATACATGTACATGTACAGGTGTACATGTGTACATGTACACTGTACAGCATAGAACCCCTTTCTGAAGTCATGTGCTTCAAGATGTTTCTTGCAATATAGACTTTGGAAAGACAATAATACAATGGCATGTACATGTACAATACATTAGGTTATTAGGAATCTCAAACTGACACCGCAATCTCCTAAGTGCCTTGAAGCAGAGCTACAGTGTACATAGCCCTGATTCACTGCCATAGCATTATGGAATAAAATTGCTAGATAATTTTCTATTTTTGACGAAGAATATCATAGATATTTTAATTTAAAAAAAATTACATTTTGGCTTCCTATCAGCCATTCATTAAATTCATGAAGAATGTCTTTTTATGTACTTTGTTTAAAATGGGGATTGTCATGTTGTTGAAGAACATATCTTCTCAATAAAAGAGAGAACATCCTTATTAAATAATGTAGCAGGCTTTTACCAACAGGTCCAATTATGGGGGAAATACATGTACTGTATGGTCCAAACACAAACCTCCCATTGCACAACTGTACATGTACATGTAATGTACATGAAGATTATCTCAATATTAGAGCCTGATGTTAATTGAATCGCTTGGGTTCGTATTATTGTCGTGTTGAGCCGTAGCGAAGCCCGAGGGTCATTATTACTCACATTGGTGCATTTATAAATGAGCCTTGTCAGTAGGGTAAAGACTGCATTCAGAACTGTGTATAAGATCTGTTTTCATTTCCTCTCAAGGGGGTATGAAGATGGGGGCATTCACACCGCAAGCAAAAACCCTGCGTTTTCCCCACATTCCAGAGTTTTGTCTAAAGTTGCAAAGGCAACTACCCGTAAACATGACAAAATACTTCAATCTAGTAAAGCCACCTCTGGAGTGTTGCCTTTTGAAACTCTGGCTAGTTTTTGAAGTGTACAATGTACAGGTTTACATGTTAAAGCACAAATCACTGATGGATTAGTCTGGTTTCTGCTCACATGACTCTTCTTTCTTTATGCACAATCGCATGCAGAGCACTCAGTAACGACAGTTTGTTCATGCCTACACGTACTAGTACTCACACGAACAAAAAACATAAACGTTTCAAAACACTACTGGGGGGTGTTTCACAAAGATCCTACATGTAAGTTGAACTTATCTCTAGTTAGACTACAAATTATGGAAAGCTGTTAGCATCTTTGAAAATATTTTGTAAAAGTTATTTTTAAAGGCTTTAAATGTTGATTCAAATCATTCATATTTTCTTTTATCAAGGAGATTACATGTTCTTGATGTGGAATTTATGTAAAGTCTGAAATATCTGCTGATGAATATATTTCATTTTAAGACTACAAATGGCCCTCCATAAATTTTAAGTCCAACTTAGAATTAAGTTCTACTTAGGATCTTTGTGAAACACCCCCCTGGTTATACAGGTTTTTCCAGTAGTGTAAATTGTAGTTACATTGTACCCCCCCCCCCCCCTCAACAAAAACAAACAAAACAACAATAACAACAACAAAGGTTTATAAAATGGTCTTTTTGTAGTGTAAATGAGCCAAGTGTTATATACCCTGGGAAACCTGGAAACAACATTTTCATAAGTGTGTTGTTGTTTTTGGACAACCATGCAGGAAACCGTTTATGGGATTTTAATGGCTGTGCTTAATTTCCTTGTAATATTTCAAAACTTTCTGAGAGGTTCCTTTGGGAAAAATACACAGTGAGGAGAGGATGGGGGATTGTTGTAGACAGGACTTGATGAATCTATGAAATGTAGATGCAGGCATTGGAAAACTTAAAGAAAGAAAACACTTTACCAAAAACACTTATAATTTTTTTTTTAATTTTTTTTTTTTTTAGTGCCCTTTAAATACTTGATTCACAACATTTGCTATTCCCATTAAATTCATTAAAGCGTTTGGTTGATAAAAACACTTTGCCTATTGAATCTTTTAGCCTTAATATGCTATGAACAAAAAGTGTTCTATTAATTACCAACCTACATACATTGTATACATGTAGCTAGCAGGGATGATCTACTTCAATGCCTTCTAAATTGATCTGGCTACATGTACAGTAAGTGAAAGTGTGCATACAGATGCCAGGGTTAGAGCAATTGCGATCAATCAAAATGGCACTGACGCAAATTTGCACTGCATTAGGCGCTTCATCATTAGCCCATGCAAGCTCTAGCCTAAAGCTATTGCATCAATCAGCTTTTCCTAATAAATTTGTTAACCCCCCCCCCCCCCCGAGCACTATTCCATGATGTTAATTTAAAGACAACCTTTCTTTTATACTAGGAATTGATTTTTTTTTAGAAAGTACCTGTACACCAGAGCATGCTGGTTGAATAATGTTAATAAAATATCAATTTATATAGCGCAGCTACTATTTAAATATTCTTTCCTGCACTGTGATGCAAACAAAACTCCCAACAGTGCTACTTTACAGACAAATAATAAAAACTATTCAAAAGCTCATGAAAACAAGTGTGCCTTCAACAAAACTTGGAAGACAGCAAAAGATGAGGCTTTTCTTATGTCTAGTTTTTGGTTATTCTAAAGCTTTGGAGTGGCCGGACTGAAAGAGCTATCTCTACTAGAGTTACTTTATTGTTTGTGTGAGGTAGCTTTTAATAGGGAAGCAGCTTGTCCTGTGCAATCTCTAAATAACATGTATGTGCATACATGGATGTGATTTAAAAAGATATTAAATTAGACAAATAATTTAGGGCTTGACCCTTTGATGCTTTTGTAAACAAGCAATTTAGTATCTTAAATGCAATTATATGCCTTATTGGCAACCAATAATAATTAAAGCAAGGTTTCCACAAGTTCAATTAGGGTGTCTTCCATGTGAATGACCATGCTATATTGCCCAACAGTGGGCGTTTTTATGAATTAGACCAAGAGGACTTCAGATAATAAATTTTTCTTCAGCTAGTTTCCCAAGTTCAGTCATAAATTGAATGAAAGAAAATGGCACAAGAATTCCCTCTTCACTGCAAATTAGTAGGCTACAGCTGTAGGTGGTGACAATGCTAATTCAAGATCAAGCTTTCCCATTGCAGTAATACACTTTTTGAATGATACAATATTTCAACTGGAATCGGATGCTGATTCTTTATTGAGTTTCCCTCCGATACGATGCCCCACAGGTGTTTGATAGTTTGGTGTCAAACTGTCAATACTTTATATGACGTTCAGACCACAACACTTCAATTACTTGTAATGAGAGTTGTATACTGTACATGTAGCTATACTCTGGATTTCAATTGTCTAAAACTCTGAACACAGCGTGTGTTTTATAGTGGGCTAAGCCTGGCTAACCTTGTATTGGGCCAATGACTGAGCCCAGTATCAGTGGGCTAATCCTGGGCTAATGAAAACACTCCTAATGCAAGGCAACAGTCTGCTTCAACTGAAGATCATGGCTTCATTGGATCGCTTTACACACTGGAAATCAGATATGAGATATTATCTACACAGTGGTATTGAATTAATAAAGGCATGGATATCAGATGAGGGAGAGGAAACAAGTGGAAATTAATGGCTAGGATCCAAATAAATACTCTTCCATGGAATGTTTTTTAATCAGTCACAGGAAAGAATTAAGACTAGAGGAAATTTCCATGCAAATTGAATTTGAAGAAACATATGTTATTATTAAAGTAGGGAAATGTTTTAATCCTGCATTTGCAGGGGGAAAAAACGATTTGACAATGAGATAAAAGAAAAGGAAAAAGGATAGGAAAACATTAAACAAAGTATTCATACATCATTCGCCATGACATGAAATGAATTCCCTGATGAAGATATTTTGTTTAGAAGGAAAACCCAAACTGGTAGCATACACTGTAGCAATATGAATCTGATACTGATTTCAATTGATGTACTACATTTATGTGGGGCAAACATGAATGGATGATTCAGATTACATGTACTGCACAAAATTTATTCACAACAGACATAATACGACCATGACAGGATATTCCATCATTAATATTGTATACCACTTTGTGCTTTGCCCAGTAGTTGTTATCCGGTGCAAAGTAGAACCTTGGTTTTTTTGCCAAGGCTTTTTCTCTCTCTTGATTGGAAAACCATGCTGCATTTGTCTGAAGAAAGAGAAAAGGGGCGGAAAATGATACAATGATTTTCTAGATGATAGTGAACAAGTGGGGTGAAAAGGGCAAGACGTGCAAAGCGGGCAACCTCACAATGCTAAGGGATTCGTAAACATGTTATTGAGAGATCATACAAACTTCAGATCAGTGAGATCACCACAGCTAAATCTTGTTTTTATTAAGCCCCGAACAATGGCAAGTTGAATTGATGGCTATTTTTTAATCCCCCACCTTTTGTAAGGCTGCCTCCATTGTTAAAATATAATATTTATATTGTATGAGAAATGAGTATTTAATATGATTTCAACTTCTGAAAAGAAATATTGCATGAATGAAATCTTAGTAAGAAATTGGTGTTTAAATTGTATGTTTAGAGTGGGGGCCTAACAAACATCTCATACATATTAATAACATTAATAATACTAATACATGTCTTCCTTATCCATGTAAACCTAATCAGTATTAATATTGTTCTCTCTGGGCCTGAGGGCCCTGCAATCATTAGAAAAATCTAGGTGAAAAATGGGACTAATATGGGACTTTCCCCATGTAATGGAAGGGCGTTCAAAATTGCAGAGAGGAAATTAAAAGTGATGATTATTTGCCTGAATAAAAGGCAAATTAATGAAATTAGAAAGCACAGCCATCAGAAATAACAACAAGACTGAGATAAACATGTAGGAGATTTATCTATAACCTTTGAGAAATAATAATACCTCCTGATTGCAGATGATGCATGCATGATTACATCCTTTTCATATCAGATTATATCAGATTGCATTTTTGGCCTTTGGTGAAACGTTGTTGACCATGAAAAATTGACATTTAGAAAGCATTGAATCATATTTCATACTCTCTTGCGTCGGCAGATTGTGATGAATGCTTGCATGTTCTGTCCATTGTGAAAGTACATACAGTATACTGTAGTTTATAATGTATTCGATACATGTACAGTATATGGGTGTAATAAGTTAATACCTGACTCTCAAGGTAAATCTTTTAGTTTAGGAAATACTTTGTATATTGAACAATGAACATACATGTACTTGTGAAGTACACAATCGTTGTTTGGGGAATGTTGGTTCTCTGTGTACTGTACATGTAGTTTTTCTATCTGTCATGGTTGTTTTCTTTAAAGACTTTCTTCTCAAATTTTCGTAAATTAATGCAGGGCTGTTTCCTCTTTTTATTCAAAGCTCTTTTAGATCCTTTACATGCATCTACATCACATGTTTAGAGAGAGTTTGTCAATTAAATCGTAATGAACAGTTATTGAAACCAGCAAACCTGCTATAAAGACCACTTGTAGAAAACCACCTGTTTATAAAGACCATTTATTACGTGATCCCCTCTCTCTCTCTGTTTCTCTCTTCCTCTCTCTCTGTCTATCTCTCTTTCTCGCCGTTTCTCTCTCTTTCTCGCTCTTTCTCTCTCTCACTCCCCCTCTCCCTCCCCTCTCTCTCTCTCTCCCCTCTCTCTCTCTCTCCCCCTCCCTCCCCTCTCTCCCCTCTCTCCCTCCCCTCTCTCTCCCCCTCTCTCTCTCTCTCCCCCTCTCCCCTCTCTCTCCCTCTCTCTCCTCTCCCTCTCTCTCTCTCTCCCCTATCTCTCTCTCCCCCTATTTCTCTCTCTCCCCTATTTCTCTCTCTCCCCTATTTCTCTCTCTCTCTCTCTCCCTATCTCTCTCTCTCTCTTCCCCCTCTCCCTCTCTCCCTCTCTCTCTCTCTTCCCCCTCTCCCTCTCTCTCTCTCTCTTCCCCCCTCTCTCTCTATCTCGCTGTGATATACCGCACATGCTAATGAGGGACATGCAGTAACCCTCCCTCGCTACTACTATTTTGATATTATCATCTTCACCATGACAAAGACACAGGATATGAACAATCCATACACTATACAGAGCGTGTTCGGTGACACTGCATTAATTTACAGTTAAACTAATGGAATCGAGGTCCTCATTGCTTCGTTTTAATGGGCAAATTTAATTGATTAAGCTTCGGGTTTTTTATCAAACATGTTATGGTTGGAGAGGAAGGCCTTCTGCGAGATGATCAACAAACTGTATACATACTGTATTTAAGCTTGATTATAATTGATATTTTGGAATCCAACCTGTAGATTGCAATGAATAAATAAATAAATAAATGAATAAATTAACTAAACTGTGCGTACAATTTACGTGTAACAGTATACTGTATAATAAAATTGTTCATTGAAGGTTTGGTTTACAACGTTACATATTAAAATAAATAATCTTCAGCACAAGATATATTTAATTGAAATGTATCAGAGATGTACACATCTACGGTACATACACATTTATGCCCCCACATGTTAACTTCATATTTTTGTGAACAGATCCAATTTGCATTTTGAGTATTTCTGCTTTAAATACAATTTCATGTACATGTAAGCTTGTAAAATGAAATGCACAAATGCCCACATTGCCCAAATGATTACGATATTCATAATCATATGTTTATTACATACCTGTACATGCGTAATGTACATGTACACAAGTTTTAATAAATAGTTGTGAGTTAATATTATGTTAAAGCTAACACCCCCTCTACATGTACAGGTAAATGTACATTTTTATGCCAAGCACATCTCTCTTAAAAAAAAGAGTGAATTTTCACTCTATTTTCACTTTCTTGGGAGTGACGTCCGTGATCACTTGTTTAGGAGTGAAAATCGATTGATTTTACAGTGCTCTCTAAGAAGAAAAGAGTGAATGTTCACTCTATTTTCACTACATTTTCACTCTCCAGAGGAGTGACGTCCGTGATCACTCGATTTGTTTTAGAGAGTACATGTAGGTCCTACATATTAAAATGTTCTTCTCTACTCTGTACCATGTCTTCAAGTTCAACACACATATTCCTTTATTTAGCCTTCTTGGTATTTTATGATTTATCACATGTAAGGCATCACATATCAAAGCTTGCCATTTCCCCTAGCAAAGGAAACGACCCAATTTTCTGATTAGGTTCTCACATTGACTTCCCCTCAAGACCTCCTCTAGACCTCCCCAAGACCCTCACAGTTAACCCATGTCATCCTCTCTCGTCACATTTCTTTTCTTAAAGAGAAGGTTGAGTTCTGGGAAGAGGTGAAAAATAATTTGTGAGCGTTTTCATTCTTATTATGCAAGGATGGAAGAACATCAGATAAGACATGTTCCCTGAAAAGCATGGCTCTTCAAATGCCTTCATATTCTAAATATGTCATGTAACATTGTAAAACTCCGGGGTAGGATTTTTATGCCACATGTTCGTGTAGTCCCATATACATCTTTCTGTGTTCGGTGTTTGTAACTTTACCAAGACTTGGCCAAATTTCTTATCATTTTGATGATTCCAGAACCTTGCAATACACACAAATTCTTATATGCTAGATGATCATCCTTTTCTGGTCGATTCCACACCGTTTCTTAACTCAATTTCATCTTTAAGTTGCTCTTAAAGTTTCTTTCAGCTAATTCAGGGAATAAATTATATAGGGGATATTATTTTGTTTCTTAAAAGTGGCTTTATACATGGTTTTTTGGGGGCTTCAATGTTACACCATACCCTGGATTTTGATTTTTTGAATAACTTTTGTGATTAAAGGCATTGTTTAACAATGTTTCAAGTTTTACAAATATGAGATGCATGGCCCTATACATGTACGTGTTATCAATGTCTGTGATATGGTGTAACATTGAAGCCCCAAAAAAACTGCGCTTCAAAATGATAAAAAAGTGCCTGAAAAAAGTAAAAATCTTTGAATGGCTGGTTTTACCCTCCTCGTTTTCCCCAATAGACTGTAGTGTTTTGAAAACCGTTAGGAAAACGCAACATTTCATTTTGATTTCCATTCATAGATATCTTGATAATGAGACAGGCGATCAGCTTGTAAAAGTCATGGGGTTCCTGACTGACCTAAAGGTTTATCATTATGATCATTGCAGCATGAGCTAAATCCAGGATTTTGTTTTTCAGAATCAGAGACAAAAATACCTTCTTGCAGCCAATCCAGGAAACAAATTATAAAAGGGTTAATTTTTTGTTCCTTAAAAGTGGCTTTACATGAATGTACAGTACCCTGGATTTTTACCGGTATTTTTTAACATAATTTTTTTGATTAGTTGTAAATCTGGAAAGAGCACCAGGTAAACATGAACAGACAAGATAGTTGTTTCGAATAGCTATGAGGGAAATGCCAATTAAATGTTGCCAATTTGTTGCCAATTTGAGAATTTTAATATATATTCTTTTTGATAGTTCTTGGCATTATCAAAAGCTATATTAAAACACAACACAAATTTAGATGGTTTTTGTGGAAATTATACCGGTAGGCCTACTAATTCTACTCTTGAAGGTAGTAGGCCTTTAGCCCTTATAAATTTGTTAGGGGCTATGAACCATAGATTATCAAGCCAGACAAAATAAGCTGTACAATGTACATATCATGTTAATACATCATTATGATTGTTTCCTATAGAAGTAGAAAGCAGAGATTCGTTGAAGAAAATCATGTGTACATGTACAGGTATGTTCAGTGCACACATCTCAAAACTGTAGAAACACAACAGGTTTTTTACTGGAAATCGGTAGACATGTGTTGACTTGTGATGACTACAGTCTCCCCCAGATCTATATGCAGTCATAGTTCACCCCTCTCTCGTCCTTGCGCCCCTGAATTAATTTGGCTCAATCCGATACCGAGTGAACTAGAAAATAATTGTAGTCCTGTTGAAATACATGTAGATCCTTGCCATAGACGGTATTGATTTTCATCGTCTTTTTTTCAGCACGTCTGCGTCAAAGCCGACTTTAATTATGCCTCAGCTCATGCCTGGCTAAAGAGAAAGAAGTTTAATCATGACCAGGCTTGCTTTGAAGATAGATACAGGTGTATAGCCAGTTCAGACTACCGGTATAAGAAATATTGTACATATGAAACTGGTATAAAGAAACATTGTCTTGACAAGGTCAGTTCACATGACAGCCGGCCAATCATTGGTGCGCTGTCATGTTGAGCCTTGCCCAGTTATACAATTTTTGTCCAGACTAGAACGAGATGCTGATTCTTTATTGAGTTTTTGTTTGAAACGATGCCTAAACAGGTGTTTCATAAATACAATCTTTTGTTTTAAATATATGCGACGTTTCTTTATAAATACAACATTCAGACTACAAGTTTTACTTACTGCTACAGTATATGATAGATTGCTGTAGCCTGAACACAGGTATACCGTAATCTTGATTTTTACAGCTCTAGACAATGCAAATGCTCAGGAATGCGTACTTAATTTTCTTATATGGCACTTTATTTTACATATACACTTGTACTTGTAAATATTGTTTGGTAGCTTAGAATTATCAGGAAATTCGCTCATTTAACCCCTTCACTCTTTTAAATATTGTAACCTTATTTCTGCCTTGGCATATTGACTTCATTTATCTCTAATTTTTGTAATAACTTGATGATGCCATGTGAACCAAGCTACACTGTATAGGAAATGCGCTACATGCAGATCTATTATTTGTATTAAACAAATCAGAACTCTGCTTGAGATACTTCTGTAGTTAAACCGAGTGAAAATAAAGGGCTTGCAATATCTGCTGAAAACTCATTAAACATTCAATTGTTCCTGGGTAACAACACACACCTGTCCTACATGTAGGCTCTCAGTATTTTCATTGAATATTGATGAAATATATATTCAAGCGTTACGGTGGTAACAACATGATCAACGTGATGTATACCGGTCGTCAGTTTTATAATTGAAGGTGACAAAAACTCTTACATGGAATACTTGTTTGCAGATAGTCAATTCAAATGTACATGTACAATCAAACCTGCTATTTCAATCATTCTTATGAGCTCAGAAAGTAGACATTTTTAGAAACATATTTTCATATAATTTATTAAGTAATAGTACCGGTAATCTCGAAAATCATTTATGTTGAAAATAACGAATATGTATCATTTGATAATATGTGGAAAAACATACTGTATGTAGTGTTGCTTAAAAAAAAAAAAAAAAAATCTTGTATTTAATCTGCTATATTTGTTGATTCTATTAGTTATATTTATTATTATATTATATTATTCATTATATTATTCATATATGTTTTGTAAAGTCGAAAGCAATATTGAATAAAGTTGATATTAAAGAAGAAAAAAAAAGTCTCGAAAATCACATTTAATACTTTTCAGTTTTTAAATATTTGATTCAGAATCCACTTCCATCTGCAACTTTTGTTTGTTTTGGTGATATGAAGTTCACAAAACAGTCTTCTTTAGATTAACTACTGTATATAATCAGCTATTCAAGAATGAAATGTTCAATGTTATGATGGAGGTTAAAGCTAAACTTTAGTACTGGTAATGCGATTGCATTGTGAAAGAAAAGGTGTGGAAAGGATCAGAAAAAGTTGATCATGTAGAATGTAAGTATTGGTGTGCACTGCAAGGTTCTAGAGTCATCAAAATCATAATAAATTTGACCGAGTTTTGGTAAAGTAACACGCACCGTACACAGAAAGCTATATATGGGACAACACGCATGTTGTCGGGGCTGGTACTACCTTGATTTCCTTGTCTTTCTATGCTCATTACTCAGCCAGTATACATTTTCTTCCAAAATTGTTTGGCACATGACATTTATTTGTAATCTTGAACATTCGGTGTAAGTTTCGTTTGATTCTGTGAGAATTCATTTTCTTTTTTTTACCAGTACTGGAGTTTCTCTTTAATGTAGCTCTTTCATTGTTTGAAAACTATAATGTGTCCTTTTTTCTTTCTTTCTCCCTCTATCTCTCTCTTTCTCTCTCTCACTATATACACAGGTTTTGATTTGAACAGACCTTCAGATGACCTTGTTCAGTACAGCTTTGAGACGGACGAATGGACGCAGATCACACCCAACGGCAGCGTCAAACCGGTAGGTGACTTCTTCAAGTATTTAGGCCTGTCTTCTTGAGCTTGAGTTTGCCAAATAACCGCTATTTTCAGACTTTGGATATTATCCCGAAGCTCGAAATTGCGTCTTCACCAGACCGTGTCGGTCATCACAAACTAGCTTTGAAAGGGGCTTAAGGGGTCTTGGAAACAAGACCAAGATTTCTTGGATATATTCTTGACCAAATATCCCGCTAATTGCAACTGCAGGCTTATGAAGACGCAAATTAACTGCGATTAAATTAAATTTGCGATTGGGATAGTTACATGTAAAATAGCGGGTTATCTGGCAAGCTCGAGCTGATGAAGATAGGCCTATTGAAACATTCTGTAAAACCTGAAACCTTGGTGTCCATGAAATGTTTGCATATTTTGCCAAATGTGTTTTGCAATTGTTTCAGTTTTCAGATTTTGTAAGTGATTCAGATTCCCGTTGCAATTCAACATTTGAATCACAACTGACACGATATTTGTATTTTGCGATTCTGGAATATGACAAAAATAGATGATATTTGCTTGCATTGAAAATGCGGCTATTTTCATAACCTGCATGTTTGTGATTCTGCTAACAAAGGGGCGTAAATAGCCTTGAAGAAACAACAAATATTTAATAATGACAAGAGTGATTGGTGTGTACCTGCAAAATATATCTGAAAATAAAAACAAGATATAATGTTACAGGGGTCATGGGTAAAGGGTACTTTAAATAGTCTGCAAGGCTGGACTCTGTTTATCACTGAAACAAAAGTCCAAAAAGCCTTGAGCCCAACCTATATGTAGCCAAAGTTGAGAAGGTATGATGGCTCAGTGGTAGAGCAGCGGTCTCATAACTGGGAGGTCCTGGGTTCAAAGCCAGGTTGAAGCACCAGTGCCCTTTGGTAGGGCATTAATCCTCATTACCAAGTCCATATGAGAGGACTTAAGCCATCGATCTTTCCCCTTTAACATCATAAAACCCTTGTAGGCCTGACATGTACATGAATGCACAGGTGCATGTCTTGATCGTTTGAACTAGTGCAAGTTAACGATTAAAAATAAAGGTGCCGTCTATCGAGAATTTCTATTCCATGGTGCACAAGGGAAAAAAGAGGTGTAATATACAAGTTTCTAATTGAGTGACATGTGTCAAACAGCGTGTTTCCACAGAAAACATTGACACGGTATTATCCGTGTCATACCGTGTCATAATAATAATAATAATAATAATAGCCTACCGTGTCATACGGTGTCATACCGTGTCAGTTTTCCTGTGGAAACACAAGCGTGTCGGGTCGAGTCGACCGAGATGCAGATTATCAGATCCACCTCTGGGAGGTGGATCTTGACGTGTCGATCCCAATGAACTCCCTGTAAAATCTCTGTGGAAACACAGCGACGAACCGTGTCTGGCGGAGCATCAGAGCGCGCGAAGCCCCAATCACCACTGCAGCGTGATTGGTTGAAAAATACTCTGAAATGCACGTATACAATAATATGTTTATATACGCGCTGTACGTAACAATGAAAAATGTATGTCACGATAGAATAGCGTGGAATCTTGTGTAGATCTGAATTCACGATCGAGGTCAAAGGTTGAATCTTGACTTCCGATTGACACGGCATTTGCCTGACTTGGAACACGGAATCGGGGCGATTCGGAATGCTGCGCTCTGTGGAAACAGATTGGTTTAATACCGTGTCGCGGCGACACGGTATTTCAATCCGTGTTCCACTTTTTTTCTGTGGAAACACGCTGAAACATTGCTAAAGAAGATGAAGTGAAATGTAAGATGTTGTAGCTCTTAACTCCAGAGGTAATATGAACTTTTTCCTTTTTATTCTGAATTAACCAGTGCATTCATGTATCCTTCAATTCATTCTCCCCTTCCATCCAACAGAGTGGTCGGTATCGGCACACCATGGAGCTCTACGAGAACCACCTCTTAGTCTTCGGAGGGGTCCTAGTCAACGGGTCCTGGTCTAACGAGCTCTGGTCCTTTGACCTGGCCACCCTCAGCTGGGAGCTCCTACCATCCGGTACCGAGTCTGTTCCTCCAGGCCTGGCACACCATTCCTCCTGTATAGTGGAGTATTCCTATCTTGTGATCATAGGAGGTGAACATTCTATACTTCTCCTTTAATATTTTAAACATATCATTCATGAGTTACAAGGTAATGTCTCAGATGGCTCCATAATCTTTACCATAACAATGTTAGTTTGTATACAGGTTACTAGTCCAGGGGGGTGTTTCACAAAGACTAAGATCGGCTTTCAGTTGGACTTACTGTAAATATGGCTGACCATTCATGCCACTACTTTCTCTCACCATTTACTGGCATTGGTCTCTCAAGGGATGTACAAATCATGGTCATATATTTACAGAATTCACATTTTTTGCTAGTTCATTATTGAAGGAAAACATATTTCCTAAAGATCACAATGGTGAGAGCAACCAGTAGCATCAACTGCTTGCTGTAGTTAAGTCCATCTTAAAGTTGATCTTAGTCTTTGTGAAACACTCCCTGGGGCCCTGTCTTATAAACAATTGCAATTAAACGCAACTTACTTGCTTTTGATATCATTTGCAAGTATGTACATAAGAGATAGGAGACTGCAAACTTGTGATGGATTAAAGGACTTGCGATTGATTCGGATCAATCTTAGCTCTTTATAGGACGGGCCTACATGTAGAAAACTTGATTATATTTAACTCACAATTCACTACTTGAACTACTTTTAAAGCTTATCTGCCGTAGTTTACAGGAGGAATTAGACCGCTCTGCAAGGTCACTGGACAGGTGGTTATCTCATCAACTCAGCTCTCACTTAACATAAGAAAAAGAGGATCATGGGGGACCAATGGTCACCGATTAGGCATTGTTTGTTATATAGAGGGCGCAAGTAGCTACCAGTAGTGCAGTGGGCCTTTAACTAGCGTAAAAGTGCTTAACTTCCTTGTTTTTAGTTTCCTTCTACTTTTATTGCTCTATAAATATGCGCCATAAGTTTTCATTGCTTTGTGTTTCACAGGGTACATTTTCCTAGCTCCAAGCGACAAAGAATTTTATGGGAGGTTTATGCTAGATTATAAATCATATGCTGGAAACAATGCTATCTTAAATTTTTATAGGGTATCATTGATTAATTTGGTTTCAAACACCAATGGATATACAATCAGGTACATGGACATACACTTATTGTACTATCCATTGTAACACAGAGATAAGACGCATGCAGCTATTTTTTCATCTCCACTTGCCATTCAGTCGGGAATAAAAAAGGAAAAAGAAAAAAGGAAAACTAAAAGGAAAAACAAAACAAAAAGGAAAAAAGAAGAAGAAAACGAAGGTATCTTTCTGCAGCATGTGTGAACAAGCTGTTATGTTCAGAACTCCAAAGTATTTCATACTAAAGGTACATGTAGTCTACATGAATGAGACATTGAATGACCAAATACCATGGATTTGCCAATGATTTTCCTGTACCATAGCTGCCAACCAATGGGCAATTCCACAGTAACGGAAGGACACTCAGACAAGATTTTTGAACTTCAGGTTCATACTAAAAGAACTGTTTTATTAGTATAAGATGTGAAACAGTACAGATATAATACCTATATAAGTGCCTTTAATTCTCCCCAAAAAAATTGTCATTATAGTTAAGTAGTTTAAGAATGTGCATATTAATTATCTCGGTAACGGAAGGACATAAAAATGGACATGGTTTTTCCAGTTAATTAGTGTTTATCCAAACTTTGTGAAGTTGATGAAGCTTTCCACTTGACTGAAACACATTTTGTTCCCCATAGTTTAATACATACTAATAAAACATTTCTTTTAGTATGAACCTGAAGTTCAAAAATCTTGTCTGAGTGTCCTTCCGTTACCGTGGAATTGCCCCAATCCCATTTTGGAGGAATGGTTCCTATGTACACCTGTATGAGTCCCGCCGCGGCACTAATGTCCTTTGTCAAGACATTGATCTACATTTGCCACACTCAACCCAGGTGATGTAAATGGGTACCTGGCAGGAATTAATTCCTTGAAATGCTGGAGCGCTGTATAAAACGGATGCTAGGCTAAAGCCGGGTAATAATAAATGTGCATCGGAATAGAATCTAGATAGATGGCGCTATAGTAATGCCTATTATTATTATTATTATTATTATTATTATGACCCTCAAGTTCAAACCAATGTTACAAACCCCAGATTGCTCTCCTTTTATGAAAACATCTATGTAATAATTATACAAAATAGAGTGTTTGCCTAGTTTTTCCTATACTGTATGGCCTTCAAGCTCAAACCAATGTTATGAACCCTTGATTCTCCTCTTTTTATGAAAAAATTGTTTAAAAAGTGTACAGAATATATTTTTGCAGTGCAATATTGTCAGATATGCTATACTCACTGTGACCATGCTATTCTATTTCCAGGTGCGAGTCAAGAACAGACCTTCCTGGGTTCCATCTACAAGTATGATCTTCAGTTGCTTCAAGGCTGGGAAGAGATAACTCCAAGAGGGGGGCTGGAAAGAGAAGTTCGGCTGAGGGACCACACCAGCGTCTATCACTACGATACAAAGTCTATCCTCGTGTTTGGTGGATTAAAATCGCCACAGACGTAAGTGCTGTAGATGTCAGATGATATATTCTCCATTGATAATACAGTCAAGCCAGTTAATGCCGATTACGGGTAATATGAAAGGCGGCCACTGTAGAGGGGTGGCCTTAATAGACAGGTGCTACAACACAACTTTCTCTCTTGAGGGAGACAAAATGCATGTCCACTGTAGACAGGTGGCCTTTATAGAGAGGGGGATTCCGAGACAGGTTTAACTGTACTCCATGAAGTGTGAATTTTTCATATTTTTAGATATGTAATGCAGATGCAGAAATAGTCTAAAGAAGTCCAGGGGGGTGTTTCACAAAGATCCTAAGTTGAACTTATCTCTAAGTTGGACTTAGCAATTATGGAAAGCCGTTAGCATTAATGAAACTATTTTGTAAAAGTCATTTTAAAAGCCATAAAATGTTGATTCAAATCATTCACATTTTCTATTATGGAGGAGATTTCATGTTCTCGATTTGGAATTTATGAAAAGTCTAAAATACTTGAAATTTTTGTTTTGAATATATTTTATTTTAAGGCTACAAATGGCTCTCCATAAAGTTTAAGTCCAACTTAGAGTTATGTCCGCTTTAGGTTCTTTGTGAAACACCCACCTGGCCTCTTAATGTCACCAATGAAACAATTTTTGGACTAAAATATATGTATACCGGTAGATGTACATGTAGACTTAGTCAAAGAGAAAGGTATACCAAAATATTACAGCTTGTTTCTAGTAATTCCATGAATGAAAATATACCTGTATGCATAAAATTGCACAATGCATTATACAAAGTTGCCAGTTTCTATGTGAAAAATGTATTTTCAAATTCTTTTAAGTTTTATGTGTTGCCATTTTGAGGAATTTAAGGCTTGAATTTCATATTTGTGCCCGTATTGATATCCATGTGAAATAGAAATGGCTTCATATTCTTTGTGATGTTTGCTCTTTCTGCTTATATTCTTTGTACCATTTTTGATGAAAATGACTGTTCACATAATTAGTCGGTTTAATAATCCACCTTTTGTTTCTGTTTCTTGCAGCCATAACACACTTGTCAGTAGCAGGGTAAGCACAGTGTATGCTTTCCAGTTTGAAGACCGCTACTGGACAAAGCTATCCTCCTCAGGGAGTGTACGAGCAAGGTCTTATCATACAGCAAACATCATAGGCAACTACATGGTGGTGTATGGTAAGAAAAACCTACACAAATTTGTACTCCTGGGACTAGAGAAGAATTAATTTCTTCAAACTGAGATGCCAGTTTCATGGCCCTGGCGATATGTTTTGAGGCCATAGTGTAGGCTTTTTTGTGTACAAAATAGCTAATTCTAGGTGATTTTCAGGCCCTGTGATCAATTCTGACTGGCATCCCTGTTCAAAACTTGGGAAGAGATTGTTGGTGACTGTTAGAATTTCGAAAGATCAAGGAATTGCAGTTGAATTTGATGGCTTCTAATGGTCCTTAGCACATACTGTAAATCAGGCAACTTTTGCATGATATGGTAAAGAGAGTGTTCAGTGTTTGATTTGATTCTCTCTCTTGTTTTTGTGTCCTATTTGTACATTAGGTGGCCAGCAAATGTTAACAAATTATGGCCTTTTATGATAAAGTCTTTAAAGGGACATGTCCAATCCTGCATGCTATAGAAGCAACATCCCTCAAAGTAGTGTGGATTTGATGGAGGTTTCATCAGCCATGGGGCATTGATAATGAGATCATTGGTGGTTCTTTGTAGAGTATGGTTTAATCAATTCTGTTTTGATGTTCTTAGGAGGGAACGTCCACCAGCACCTCTCAAACAATGGCGGTTACGTGGATGTGCAGGATGGGAACTACGGGGAACACGAGAAGTGCTTTGAAGATGGCATAGAGCTCTATCACCTAGGCTGTCACAAGTGGGTATCTCTCAATGAGATCGCAGGGGACTTTCAAGGTGAATCTTTAGATACCTTAGGTATCTTAGCAAGATACAGGGGCACAAAAGGACACGCCCAGAACGTAAAAATGCATATTTGGGACTAATAAATATATATCTACTACCTTTGTATATGTTTTTATTTTGCATATCCATTAGCATCTGGCATTGCAGTACACCTAATAATGATGTCAATCTTATCCTTCAAGGCCCACTGTACTACTTGTACCTACTTGCTCCCTCTAGAAAACAATGCCTAAGCGGTGCCTGTTGGTCCCCCATGATCCCCTTTTTCTTATGTTAATTGAGAGCTGAGTTGATGAGATAACCACCCGTCAGTGACCATGCTGGGTAGTCCAATCCCTCTTGGCTAAGCTAGTGCAGACAGGCTTTTAAGGGATCTAAGCAAGCTACAGGGGCATGAAAAGACACGTCCGGAACGTAAAAATGCATATTTGTTGAAAATTATAATTTTATGGCATTGTGATAGAACCATTATTTTAAGGACATGGGACTAATATATATTATCTACTACCTTTGTATATGTTTTCATTTTGCATTTTCATTAGCATCTGGCATTGCAATACACTTTAATACTGATGCCAATCTTATACATAATTCAAGCACATTATATAGCTCAATGAAGTGTTTAGAGCATTCTTATACTTCTGACATAATGTGATTTTCATAGATGGTTTGAAAAGCTAACATTGTGAATGAGTTTCAGTTTCAGTTTCGGGTTCAGTTTCATTTATTCTCCTCAAGAGATCAACAGATAAAAATACATATATAAATAGACAAATGTATGACAATACATAAGATTAATTATAAAAAAGTGAGGAAGGCAGTGGCCAAAAAGAAAACAAACCTTGTAATAGGCCAACCCTTTAGAAAACAAGATATAATACATAACATAAAACACATCAAAAAGGAACACAAGATAAGATAAGAAATGAAGTATGTAACCTGATAAACAATAAGCAACTATGATGTATAGATGTAATAAGGTGATATTCATTTTCCTGCCCCTACCCCTTGTGTGTCTTAGATCCTAGACAGTACAATCCTTACACCGTTACCAAGGGACGCTTCGCCCACACTGCAGTGGTACGAGACGGCACTACCCTGGTCGTCATCGGGGGTTTCAACGGCGTTACTCAGAGTGATATATTCGCTGTCAAGATGCCTGGCTCGGTCGCTATCAATCCTGCAACAGTAAACGAAAGTTTGAATCCATGTGGCTCTCACATAAGGTACAAGTGCCTAGGGTGACGTGACATTCACTCTGGCAACTTTTTCTCTGGGCTTCATTTCATAATAGATATAGGGGTTAGGATTGCACTTGGGTTTTAGGTTAGCGTTAGGGTTGATGTTGGTTGCTAGCATCACACGTTTACAAGTATCAACTACAACGGCGTTACTCAGAGTGATATATTCGCTGTCAAGATGCCCGGCTCCGTCGCTATCAATCCTGCAACAGTAAACGAAAGTTTGAAACCATATGGCTTTCACAAAAGGTACAAGTGCCTAGGGTGATGTGACATTTTTTCTTGGGGCTTAATTTCATGAAAGTTACATGTATAGTGGTTAGGGTTGCACTTGGGTTTAAGGTAAGCTTTAGGGTTGATGTTGGTTGCTAACTATCAACTACAACAGTGTCACTCAGAGTGTTGTATCCGCTGTCAAAATGCCTGGTTCCGTCGCTACCACTCCTGCAACAGTAAGCGAAAGTTTGAGTCCATGTGGCCCTCACAAAAGGTTCAAGTGAATAGGGTGATGTTACATTTGCTGGGGTTAGGGTTGCCATTGGTTTTACGTAAGGTTTAGGGTTAGAGTTAGGGTTTGTTCTGGTTTTGGGTACAGAGTTGAACTTAGGTTAGTGGTAGCAATAAACTGCAGAGTAGTTGTGCTGGAGCATGTGCGATACAACTATGCATTGCTAGTAATTGAAAGGAAAAAATTACGTACAGAGACGCAAAGCGTAATTTACCCACTAAAGCATCTTATAATGTGTTATAACATTAATTGGGAATTGTTGGAGATATTTGTATATGTATCAAGTTTTTAAGATCATTGTTTAGGTAGATTTAAATGGACTGCCTGTTCTTACAGATGCTATGTTTGATCAATTGTCTTCCACAGTGTGAGTAATTGCACCCTTGATCCAGCCTGTGCTTGGTGTCCTCAGTCTAGCACCTGCTTTGGCTTCTCTGATAGTCAGGTAAGTCTCATTCAACACCAGCCAATGGTGGGTCTGGTGTGGAATCTACACCAGACAATGGTGGGTCTGGTGTAGAATATACACCAGGCAATGGTGGGTCTGGTGTGGAATATACACCAAACAGTGACAGGTCTAGTGTAGAGACTACACCAGACAGTGGTGTATCTTGTGTAGAAACTAGACCAGATAGTGGTGGGTCTGGTGTAGAGACTACACCAGACAGTGGTGTATCTGTTGTAGAATCTACACTAGACAGTGGAGAATCTGGTGAAGAATCTACACCAGACAGTGGTTGGTCTTGTGTAGAAACCATTTCAGGGGCATGTTGTCACACTTTTCCTTATGACGGTTTCATGAAAAAATGCCCAGGGGGTCTAGAGAGAAACATGCATGACTTGGAATACACTTGAAAGTACACTGTAGCCTATTGTCTGTTATCCAGGGCCCTCTCTTATAAAGAGTTGATATCAATCGCAACTTATTTACAGATGATATCAATCGCAACTATGTACATAAGAGATATAAGACTGCAAATTGGCGATTGATTGGATTTATTGGTTGTATAATTAAAGATTAAGTTGAGTTCTGGTCATGCGTTTGCATTGTGAAAGAAACGGTGTGGAATCAACCAGAAAAGGTTGATCATCTAGCATATAAGAATTTGTGTGTATTGCAAGGTTCCGGAATCATCAAAATGATAAGAAATTTGGCCAAGTCTTGGTAAAGTTACAAGCACTGTACACAGAAAGATGTATATGAGACTACACGAACATGTGGCGTAAAAATCCTACCCCCCGAGTTTTATGATGTTACATGACATATTTAGAATATACAGGCATTTGAAGAGCCATGCTTTTCAGGGAACCTGTCTTATCTGATGTTCTTCCACACTTGCATAATAAGAATGATAACGCTCACAAATTATTTTTCACCTCTTCCCAGAACTCAACCTTCTCTTTAATATTACTTTTTTTTTTTTTTTCTTCTTCAGTCTTGTTCTGGGGCCCTCCTCCAGGCTGATTGCCCGGGCATATGCAGTGCTCTGACCACATGCGAAGCCTGCATGCTATGGGGCCAGGGAGCTCAGACAGCGACCTTTGACCCCGAGGTCACCCATGTCAACGAGCAGTGTGGATGGTGTGTGCAGGATCGTGCATGTTACCCTCTATCCGGTGAGTGATCAAAGTGATAACGGTCACATAAACAAAAAGAGAGCAGTAAATGTAAAGACATTGAATATTGAATTATTTTTGTTATGAAGCATACATTTACCTTTTAAAGCTTATCTGTAATAGTTTATAAGAGAGATTAGACCGCCCTGCAAGGTCACTGTACAGGTGGTTATCTCATCAACTCAGCTCTCAATTAAAGGTAAAGACCAGTATTGGAAACGCCCCAATTTAAAAAAATGAAATTGAAGCTCTTATTACCAATCATGTGAAAGAATTTGTTTTGAATATTACATGACGATAACAATTTTGACGGGAAACCGCCTACTAATTGATATATTTGGTAAATTAGTATATCTATATACTGTTGAGAGATACAAATGCACATTTTGTGCATGTGTGTGTAGTCCCATATACATCTTTCTGTGTACAGTGCTTCTAACTTTATGAAGACTTGGCCAAATTTCTTATAATTTTGATGATTCCAGAACCTTGCAGTACATCTATGCTAGATGATCAACCTTTTCTGATCAATTTAACAACGTTTCTTTGACTATGCAATTGCATGACCATAACTGGTCTTTAGCTTTAACATTAAAAAAAGAGGATCATGGGGGACCAATGGTCACCAATTAGGCATTGTTTGCTATATAGAGGGAGCAAGTAGCTACAAGTAGGACAGTGTGGCTTTAAATTGCTAATAAATAAAAGAATATTGGAGGGAAAAGGGACATGAAATAGTGTTTCAGTAAATTTTTGATCCAAACGGTATAAACAGCTTCTTGAAAGTGAAACTTTCTTCTTCTGTCTGATACAAGCAGGATTGGTTCTTGTCACAACATTACACTTCTCAGAATTAGTATACTTGGAATTTTATTTGCATGCATGCCCAAAGTCTTATCCAATAGGGTCATTGTTACTACCTGTGGGCTGTCTGGGTGTACATGACCAACCAGAGATTGACTCATTATAAACAAATTGTTGCTACGGCAGAAAGTGTATCTGCTGACCAATAAACAGTAATCATACTTTTTTTGTGCAACTAATTCATGGATAATTCCTATTTAGCCTGATAGTCTTCAACTTCAGACTTTTTGTACTATTTTGCTTTCATTCCGCTACATACACATTGCATCTTAAAAAACAGTTGAAATAATGTTTGCTTACACAATGGTTCATAATACATAAAACTTTCATTCTTAAACAGCAATAGTCAATCTAAAAAAATTTATAAAGGTATTTCACATGTGTGTTATATGTCTAATATATATTTTTTAAATATCAATATTTCATCACACAGCTCCATCTGGTACATGTGACCCCTCTGCCAGTGACTCTGGTGCATGGTGGGGCCCTTCAGGGACCTTCATCGCGAACTTTGACCAATGCAAGACAGGGGATTTCCCTCCTGGCATGATGATGATGAGATACACACATCCACAGAACCTGTCTCATCCAGACCAGGTATGAGGTCATTATTAATCATATTCCATACTCTAATAGTGCATGGGGTGTTTCACAAAGACTAAGATCGACTTTAAGTCTGACTTAAATATGGCAGGCCATTTAGCCACTCGTTTCTCTCAGCATAATGATCTTTAGATAATATTTTTTCCTTGAATAATGAATTATAAAAAAATATTTAAAAAATTGTAGAATTGAGACCATGGTTTGTACATTCCTTGAGAGACTCTTGATTAGATTCATTGTAAAATTCACTGCCATGGAAGATCTTTTATCATATTACAGCAATGTCTTTCAGCTGAAACTTTCGTGATAGCTGTTCACACCTTAGGGCACCGAAGGGGTTAGATTAGGTTCAGCTTGAAATGCAGAACTCAAGATTTGCTTCAAGACACCACCATTATCTTTCCTTTTGTTTTAACTTCTTCACATAGATATCCATAGTGTCGGACACTCTGGAGAGGATCACCTACTACCCTGTCCTGCAATCATCCGAGGTGGCTGCTGCTGGGTTCTACACCGTAGTCATGAAGGGATTCATCCACCCGCAGGGCGCAACGTCTCCATCAGTCTGGATCAGGATCACTAAGGCTGAGGGCACCCTAGAGATCAGCTCCGATGACAACCCTGCCAATGCAGTGAGTGTTTCTTGCTCTAAAATGGCGATCCACTATTTGGTCTAGATATAATCAGTTCATTTCAGTTTATTTTATTTTTGCACGGCACTAATTTCAGCCAAAGGCTGTTCTTCTGCAGGTTTGTGCAGATGATGAATCATCACATGTTTATGGATTGAGTGTCAATTGGGTTTAAAGGTAGGATTATTGTGAGGGTTAGGGTTAGTAATGTGCGCAACCATTTGTGTGATTGTCTAAGATATGAAACCGATTTGACAGTTACTCCGACTAGAAAACTTGTAATGTATTAATTCTTTGTTATCTAAATCATTTTTCAAAACCTCATTCAGGAAAGATGTATTAATATAAATTCCCATATTCAATGCAATACAAATTTCTTTGAAAATCAGATCGTAGTGGGTTCGTATAGTGTGTGGTGGGCTTTAGTATTAGGGGTACAACCCTTAAAGTGACATGGTAACATTGCCTCAGATTCTGAAACAAAATCCTGGATTTAGCTCATGCTGCAATCATAATTATAAACATTTAGGTCAGTCAGGAACCCCATGTTACAAGCCGATTGCCTGTCTGATTATCAAGATATGTATGATTGGAAATCAAAATTTCATTCTATTGGGGAAAATGAGTATGGTAAAACCGGTCACTCAAAGATTTTTACATTGTTGAGGCACTTCTTGATCATTTTGAATAGCAATTTTTCAAGGGCTTAAATATTACACCATTTCACAGCCACTGATAACACGTAGGGCTATGCATCTCAGATTTAATATTGTTAAACGATGCCTTTAATAACACTCTTCCATCTCTGTTAAACTTCTCTTCACAGGTGAAGTTAGCTGAACAAGCTTCGAGCAGCACGATCGAATCTCCCATCCAGGCCAAACGCAGCCCAGCCTCGGCCCCTATCTTCCCGGACACCAGCCCAGGGACCAGGTACTACGCCACCTTGGAGGAGAGGAAGCCAATCACAGCCAGCATGCAGTACTCCAGCTCAGCCATGGAACTCCTCTGGGATGGCTATGTTGAGAGCGGACTCGTCTACCATGTAAGTAATAACAAGTGTTGATGAGTGATGATTAGGTTGGATTGAGTGCTGGGGGTGTTTCACAAAGATCCTAAGTTGAACTTATCTCTAGTTAGACTTACAAATTATGGAAAGCTGTTAGCATCTTTGAAAATATTTTGTAAAAGTTATTTTTAAAGGCTTTAAATGTTGATTCAAATCATTCATATTTTCTTTTATCAAGGAGATTACATGTTCTTGATGTGGAATTTATGTAAAGTCTGAAATATTTGAATTCTGCTGATGAATATGTTTCATTTTAAGACTACAAATGGCCCTCCATAAATTTTAAGTCCAACTTAGAATTAAGTTCTACTTAGGATCTTTGTGAAACACCCCCCTAAACTCATGGTGATTATATACATGTACATTGTGAGTAGCAATGCGTTCAAAGTACTGATGATTATCTAGTTGGATCGATAACAAGTTAATGATGATTTAGACCAAGTATTATCATAGATAATATGATAAAAAAAAGGATGCAAATATCATCAGATCCACAGTCAATGATTGCTGACTGCTTTAGAAATATTAAATGTTTAGAGTGAGATGGTAAAGTTTATTTATTTAATTATAGATGAAATATCGATGCACACTCCATACTCCATACTTGATGAAATATTGATGCACACTTTATACTTGATGAAATATCGATGCACACTCCATACTTGATGAAACATCGATGCACACTTTATACTTGATGAAACATCGATGCACACTTTATACTTGATGAAACATTGATGCACACTTTATACTTGATGAAATGTTGATGCACACTTTATATTTGATGAAATATCGATGCACACTTCGTACTTGATGAAACAACGATGCACACTTCATACTTGATGAAATATCGATGCACACTTTATACTCTATACTTTTCCTGCACACAGAGCTTCACATCAGATTATCTTCAGCCGTACAAATCGGATTCCTGCACCAACTACTCTACCTGTCGAGGGTGTCTGACGGACGCTGCGTGCGGCTGGTGCCCCCTGAGCGATACCTGTGAGCTACGGGACGGACCTACCTTGTCCATGGACCGATGCGGGACCTCTAATCGACCTATCGAGCATTATCTGGTCTTGGATGAGGGCAACTGCGGCAATTGCAGCCAGCATTGGAACTGTGACTTGTGCACTACGGTGAGTGTCTTTTATTTTGATTGGAGGCTTGCAATTTTTTTTTTTATTTGGTGATCGTAATCATCATGGTAACTGATTCTTAATTTCTCAATCATAACAAACTCTTTATTACCTTGATATTTTCAACAATATTATAATCACCCCAACCAACAATTTTTGTGGTAAACACTATCATTATTTGGGGAAGTGCAAAAAGCTCAGTGGTAGAGCAGTGGTCTCGTAACCAGAAGGTCACTGGTAAGAATTTGCTCAGTGGTGCAATACCCTGAAATGAAGTTTGTAATCAATTGTGTCTCTGTCCATGCATCCCAGGATCCCTTGTGTGAGTGGATGAATGCTGACGTATCGTGCACCAGGCGAGGGCGCTTTGAGACCGCTCTAAAGGATCCAGCGCAGTGTCTACCAAAGTGTCAGGAGTGAGTATAATAATAATAATAATAATAATAGCTCACATTTCTAATGCGCCTTATACTTTGTTTCTAGGCGCAGTACATATTATTACTCCGGTCATAGGATTCAGGATTACCCACACACAATGTTTGCACATTCTCCACTCCCTGGGGAGCATTCCACATTCATATTCCACATTCATATTCCAATCTTCAGCAAATACAGTATAACTTTGTTAATCATGCGATGGCTCAGTGGTAGAGCACTGGTCTTGTAACCGGGAGGTCCTTGGTTCGAACCCAAGTCAATGCTTTTGTGCCCCTTTGTTAATTGCCTCGTTACAAACTATGTCATTCGCCTGATACAAATAATTGTATTTCAATGGTCAAAGTGCGAATTGCATACATTAGGTGTTGTTATGTACGAAAAGCCATCATGTTTGTCCTACCCAGCAACAAATAATGTATGCTACTATTATAAGAAATGCAAGTTGACAGCAATTCAGGGCCCTGTTTCATAAAACGTGTTATTAATAACAAGTTACAATAACTGTTGAAAGCTACTGAAATCGTGGCATCTGATTGGCTGAAAGCAAATTGTAGACATTTAGCATTTGTTATTGATATCAAGTTTTATGAAACAGGGCCCAGAGATCTCACTGTGTGATTGCCTCTCATCCATAACAATGTATTTGTTTTTGTTGTTACAGAATCACAGACTGCACTGGTTGTATTGGAATAAAGAACTGTGCATGGTGTGCTGACACTATGACCTGTCTGCACTTCCCAACCTACATCTCTTCCTTCATCCATGGGGAGTGTTCACATTGGTATGATCAGTAAGTATTACGAAAAGATGATTGGTACTACGATATCGGAGAATCACGTTATTTCGGCTTTCTGTTTCATTCTTGCGTTTTACTCTGATGGGTGCAAGACATAAAGCTTAAAGGACAAGTCCACTCCAAAAATAACTTACTCTCAATAAAAGCAGATAAATCAGACAAACCAATCAAAACAAGTTTGAGCAAAATCGGATAACTAATAAGAAAGTTAGGAATTTTTGAAAAAGTATGTAAAACTATGGAACAATGAGAATCATAACACAATTTGCCAACATGGTTATCAGTTTGTGACGTCATGTCCTTACAACTTATCAATTGCTTTATATAGTTTAATCACATTAATTTCCCTTTTTATCCCCCAAAACTTGATTTCCCCATGCCTTTGCCCAGGTTATATGATTTGTATCATATTGCGTGCATGACATTTCCCCAAAACTTTTATGAATTTTGAAGAATTGATACTATTTTCTGAATATTGTATTTCATAATTATTGATTTTTTTATAAATAGTTTATCAAAATTCAATTTTTCTTAATTTAATAATTAATAATTCTTATTAGTTATTCGATTTTGCTCAAACTTTTTTTGATTGGTTAGTCTGAATTTTCTGGTTCTATTGAAAGTAAGTTATTTTTGGAGTGGACTTGGGCTTTAAGTATGGCTCTTTTCAACGCGATTCTCTGAGTAAGTATTATGGAAAATCCATTCTAAGATATTATAGTACTTTGTCATATCATATCACAGTGTATAGTAAAATTGGTTATACACTTCGCTTTCATCCATGGGGAGTGTTCACATTGGTATGATCAGTAAGTATTATCTAAAATCCATTCATAGATAATACATTTATGTCACAGAGAGTATCTAATTTTGTTTACTTTGCTTATTATATCCATGGGGGCAGTTCATACTAGTTTGATCATTAAGTTAACCCTGAAGGATTATTTTCATATGACAAGATAAACTGCAGCTTTTTTGCAATGAGTGGTCGAGATATCAGCTGCCATTACATTCATTGTCGCCACCCCCCCTCACTTTGCCATCTGTTTGTGCTTTGTTTCGCAGGGAGGACACTGTCTGCCCGACATGTTCCGCTCATCAGACCTGTGATGACTGCTTGGATACCTTCCAGTGTGGATGGTGTGGAAACACAAACGATCCAGACATCGGGATGTAAGTTGCCCTTTATTTCTCTTCAAATTGGCAATACTTGTTGATATGTATGATTATGTAGAATATATATCTCAAAACTCTCCTCTTCTCTTAATAACATAACTGTAAAGCGCATTTGAACATTTATGGAATATGAGCTATATAATACATTGTTATTATTAATTGCCTTTTTTCTACTTTTAATTGGCAATACTTGTACTTGTGTAGTAGGATGTCTGTATTACATGTATATGCTATATCAATGCAACATATACTATTTTCCTGTTGATAAGCTACATTTCTCTGACAAAAAGTCGTGTATCGGAAAATGAATATAGAATGTACATTGATATACATGTAGACAGAAGTTTTGAATTGTCAATGCACATGGGAAAACAAATAATCTTGAATTTGTCAAAATGTTGCCAATAGACTGATTTTTACAGCATCTTCTTTATTTAAATGCTGTATGCTATGCATCAAATGCCATAACGGTTGCTCATCTAAGATGGATCCAGATATTTTGATTGTACGTATTTAACCGCATAATACCCTTCATGAATCAACCCCTGTTATAGTTGTTTCCCCAAATTTGATGGTGTTTGCAGGCACAAAACGCACCACATCATTTGGTATATACAGTTAACAACTAAATTATGCATTTCCTTATCAAGTTCTGTAATGTTTAAGTATGCAAAAAACTGATTTGTCCCCATTTGTGTTTCTTGAGAATATCACATGTTTAAAGCTTTACATCTAAAATTATTAAACAAACGTCCTACATGTAATTCGACCAGTCCATCTTTCATTCTTGATGTTGGAAAAACGAGAAATATCTAATTTACAAGGGGTATGAGTAATTTAGTCATTAACTGTACATTTACACCACTTATTTTAAAACAAAAATTCATTTCCTTCTTCTGCAGTTGTAATCTGGTGACTTCAATGGTCCGTACGCAAATATGAACCTTCAGAAATCACCCGTTGGCCTGATATAGTTATTTGCCCGAACTAATTGTCAACTAAGTGGTACACCATTTATTAGATACATGTACGCAATCTCGTTATAACAACAAATTATTTCCTTCCTCTGCAGTTGTCAATCTGGTGATTTCAACGGTCCATACTCTAATATGAACTGCTCAGCTGTAGTGGCTGAAGCCAACGAGACATCGGTTTTATCGCCCGCTGATTGGTCGTATGAACAGTGCCCCGATGTTGACGAGTGTCGCCTTGGGCGCCATGATTGCCACGGTAATGCCACCTGTCTCAATACCTACGAGGGCTTTGACTGCAGATGCAACTATGGATTCAAAGGAGATGGAAAGATATTCTGTAATAGCACGTGAGTATTAACCCTTTCAGGACACGTTGTATTTGTAGGGCTAAATTGATCACACTTTGTTCTTCTAATTGGCAACAATAATTGTTTGTCTTTTATTGCTTAATTGTTTAAATAAAATGTGATGTCTCTGACAAGGATGTTGTCAAAAAGTTGAAAAATGGGAAATTTGATCGAAAAACAATAATATTCAATCTACCAAAAAGTTGCCACTTTAAAGATTTCATAGCTTATTTTCCTTTTTGACATTCCTGGCATCAAACAAATATAGTCATGAAATAAAAATGGATGCAGTTTCTCAATGGCATTAACTCATATACTTTAACACAGAGTTTTCACTGTTCTGGCTCTGAACAAATGATATGCCATGGTTAACAGCAGCTGTTTGTTGTTGGCGTGTGTGAAAAATGATTGGAAAGTTGGGTTGATGAAAAGTACCTGCATGCAACAAAAGTATACTGCATACTTGTATTGATATACAAAGCTGTGAACTGCAATATGCTTAGAACCCCCCTGTAATATACCACTGCGTTTTTCATGGAGCATATGTAAACAAGCCTTAACCTTGCATTTTTTAATGGTTCTACTGACTCAGCAGAGGGTTAGAATCTTACTTCATACTGACAGACTGGTGAATAACCCATCTCACTCTTTATTTCCCCATACCCAGGTGCTTTCATACGTGTGAGCTTGGGTACTGCAGTGGGATGCCAGACTTTGAGTGTGTCTGCGATCTGGGCTGGACCGGGGTGAGCTGCAACATCAGCTGCGGGTGCAACAATCACAGCACCTGTGTCAATGGCGTGGGTCTGTGCGACGAATGCCAAGGTAATCAAAAGCTTTCACAAATATCCTGGTTTTCGCTCCTGCTTTAGATCATAAAGTACGTTTGCAAATCGCATAAATGCCGTATTGTAATTCAACTATTTCATCAATCTAGATAATGTCAAAGTTTTCTGGTTTCTACAGTATTTCTTGATTGAATTAGTACCTGTGTCAATGGTGTGGGACTGTGCGATGAATGCTAAGGTAATCAAAAGCTTTCACAAACATCCCGGTTTCTGCTCCTGCTTTAGATCATAAAGTAAAACGTTTGCATATTGCAAAATGCTGTATTGTAATAATGCAATCAGCATGTGCCAGCCACTAGAGATCATATAGAAACAACCAACCACTCGATAAACAGGAAAGAGTACAAAATATTGACCAAAGAGGACCCCAAGCCGACAAGCTGGATACAGGAGTCTTATCTGCTACTGCATTGGCAACACGCTGGGAGACGACTACAACACTATGAACAGGGACGGTGTGGCTGACACATTCTGTCAAATGTATTCCACCCCATTCTTTCCAAGCTGTATAAATGACATCTACGACAGCCTCGATCTGACAAAGAACGCTGTTAGTATTCGAAAATACAATGTTTTAATAATTGATTGTGTGAAAAGAATTTTCAACACTCATCACTTCCCTAATCCAATTGTTCCTCTCCCCTGCAGAATGGTCTACCGGCTCACACTGCCAGTACTGTCTACCGGGTAGCTACGGTGATGCTACCACGCCCACTGGCTGCGTGGAGTGTGACTGCCATGGGCATGGCAATGCCAGCATGGGTAACTGTGACGGGACGACGGGCCTCTGCTACTGCACCGGCAACACGCTCGGAGACAACTGTGAGACGTGCGAAGAAGGCTTCTTTGGAGAACCGCAGTAAGTGGGATTTAAAGCTTATCTGTACTAGTTTATAGGAGGGATAAGACCGCCCTGCAAGGTCACTGGACAGGTGGTTATCTCATTAACTCAGCTCTCAATTAACATAAGAAAAGAGGATCATGGGGGACCAATGGTCCCCGATTATGCAGTTTTTGCTAAATAGAGGGAGCAAGTAGCTACAAGTAGTACAGTGTGGCTTTAAGCTGTTGACTACCAATTTCTCTAATTCCCATATGCTTAGTACATGGACCACCCAGTTCCAGTATTCATTGGGTTAAAAAGATATATTGTTGTAGTAGAGGTGCCTTGGTCTGGTAGATTCCTCACCGAACCGTGGGTCACATGGTTCGCGGTTCAAGTCCCGACGCGGCACTCATGTCCTTTGCCAAGACATTAATCTAAATTTGCTGCACTCCAAACAAGTGAAGTTAATGGGTAGCCAGTAAGAAGGAATTCCCTGAATGCTTTTGTGCATTATCATGGTTGCTCAGCTACAGAAGAGTAATGAAATGATGCTTTGTATTAAGTGCAGTAGATTACATGTATATTCAAATTAGTAACTGTGCTATAAAAACGGACATATTATACAGTACTTATGTCTGTGCAGCGCCCTTGGCTACACATACGCATAACTGGAAGATTCTAATAAAAAAAATTATGCAACAAATACATTTCAATCTCTATTAAAGTGATGCGTTGAAATGCAGAAAAGAGAAAGAAAAAGACAGAGCGAGAAAGAGTAAGATAGAGAGAGGGAGATGGAGAGTAAGGTAAGAGAGAGGGTGGAGGGTGAAGAAAAGAATTTAAAAAATGGATTGTATTCCTCATTTGTTTTGTTCTCTTTGATTCTATCAGGGGCTGTGAGTATGAAAGAGGGGAAGAGAGAGAGATGGAGTGAGAGAGAAAGATGGGAAAGATAAGGATTGAGAGGAAAGAAGAAAAAGAGAGAGAGAGAGAGAGAAAGAGAGAATAAGAGAGACAGAGAGAGTAAGAGAGAGAGAGAGAGAGGGGGAGGTGCAGAAAAGAATAAAGAAAAGGGATTGTATTCCTCATTTGTTTTTTTTCTCTTTGATTCTATCAGGAACGAGGGCAAATGCTACCAGAAGTGCAATGGACGATCCATCCTAACCAATGTCCATTCCTCAAGGCTGGGTTCCTACGAGGGTCTTGGGGTACAGGATCCCAACCATGGGTACTGCCTCTGGGTCTTGACCACCTTCGGCAGCCTGGTCCAAGCTTCTGGGGCGCTCAGCTCTCCTGGAGCCATTACACTCACTGTAGATACCCTGGATGTAGAGTGTGGGGTAAGTACCAATCAGATAATAATGATAATAATAATAATAGCTCACATTGATAATGTGTGTGATACCTTGTTTCTAGGCGCAGTACGTATCATTACCCTGGTCATTGGATTCAGGCTTACCCGCACACAATGTGTGCACGTTTTCCACTCCCTGGGGAGCATTCTGGCCAGTCGCAAGGATCTGTGACAGTCGGAGTTGATCATCCCAAAACACTGATTCCTACTCCCACTTGCTTACAAAATATGTCTTTTAATCATTTATTTGTTGTTTCATACAGCCAGTCAGCATACCACTATCTGTTACGAACCTGCTTTCTACTAGGGCCCTGTACAATTAAAAACCATTATACAATAAAAATATGTTTCTACAAAATTTGTTGGTATTCCGGCAAGATATTTCATCAGATGGGTGCATATGAAAATGACCGTTTCCTGTAAGATTTTTTCATAGGTTGTGGGATGTAAAATGAAGACTTTTTACTGTATTTACAATTCATGTGTCTGTTTTTTCTTGCCCTTTTCAGCGAGATTATGTTCATGTTTATGATGGCATCCCTGAGCATCTCTGGGAGAACTTTGGCGTGTCTGTAGCGAGCCAAGAGATTGGGGCTTTCTGTGGACACTCTTCCAGCGCAGCCATCAGAACAACTGCGTATTCAGGTATTCATCTTTGTATTACCTTTGTAATGGATTCTGTAAGATATTTAGAAGTAGGTTTTAAGTATGGCGTTGCAATACATGGACTTAACACAGAAAAAAACAAAACATTGTATGACATTGCCGCTCTGCAGTTGTGATTAGTTAGAAAATAATTATTCATATAATGGGGATAATACACAGTGTACATGTACATACGTACAGGAGACAGGTGTGAAGCAGGATTAGATGTTTAATATTAAGAAACTATGGTTGAGATGGATTTGAACTTCACAGACATTTCTTCATAATGATAATATCCCACCTTACAATGTCCTGTGTTTTTAGGCAGTAGCCTAGGCTTGAAAGATCCTTTTTTACAAGCTTTCTCTTGTTATTTTCAAAAGATAAAGTATGTGGTTTTAAAAAAAATAAAATGTATTGGTTACTGTATCATCTATTTTTTCATATAGAGCAAATTACCAGTTACACTGTAACTGACCAGAGCGCTTACATTATCATTAACCAGATCACTAGATTCAATTACCAGTCTCCCCCTTGTTAGTACATGTACATGTAAAATTCCAAGTGTCATTCAAACCAACATGAATATTGAATCAAATTAAATCAAACCAACTTTTCCTTTAATAGGTGTGATGACCATTGCCTTCCAAGCCAACGTCAGCGCGACGTCGCCGACCCAGGGCTTCACCGCGGTCTACGACGTCCGTACCTGCCAGGAGGATTGCGACGGTAACTGGCACTGCGCTAACGAGGACGAGGATGAACTGGAGGACGATCAGGTGTGCGAATGCAGGGCGGGATACACAGGAGACGACTGCGAGGAGGAGATATGCCCCGACGACTGCGGAGTGCTGGAGGGTCGTGGTGCATGCAATGATGTGAGTACCTTGAGAAATATGTAATAGTAGTAGTAGTAGCTCTTGGTGAGAAAAGAAAATGTTCGAGTCGTCAGCAGGACAGGGTTGTTGAAGACATGTAAAAATCATTGATATAAACAATAAAAAGTAACAGACCTAAATTAGAACCTTGAGGCACGCCACTTTCAATGGTCTTTATAGAAGAATGTGCATCGTCTATGAGAACGTATTGCTTTCTATTTTGGAGGTAGTTCATAATCATTATTCTTTTTTATAATAGCAGATTCAGAGGGATCTCCCCAAGCATGGGTGGTTTGAAGGCACTCATTAAGTCCCACAAAGTTTTAGAGTATAGAATAGGTAGCCAAGAGTAAGAATAGACTTGCTCTTCACCTTTGAAAGTGGATGATCAGATGATGTATCAACAATTTTAAGACATATTCTTGAAGCAATTTCATTGTGTTTGTTTACATATTCATTTCTCCATTGCCACCTGCCTATATTATCTTGTCATAAACTCTCACAATTTTGAGTGTTACTAGAGCTCTGAATGATGAATCATATGAAATATAATTCTAAGACTCCAAGTAATCAACAACATAAAATTTCCATATCCATTCCAGCATCTTCTACTGTGCATCTGCAATGAGGGGTACAGCGGTGCTGCGTGTGACATCATCACAGCGCCCTCTAAGTCCCAATCAAAAGCAGTCTGGTCACTGCTCTACGATGCCGATCGGCTGAGCTCTAACGCCAATATAGGCCCGACCAGTCGTATGGGCCACACCATGGTTGCTGACGGGGGTGGTAAATTCTGGCTGTTTGGCGGATACTCGCAGGACAATCAACGCTTGAATGATGTCTGGAGGTATATATTTTTATGAAGATTATTAGTTTTTGTGATTTTGCCGTGACATTCTAAAATGTCATTTATACCAACAAATGAAAGAATATTTGCATCTTTATAAAGTTCTACTAGTTCTGAGCAAGGTTAATATGTGGGATAAATTCCTATATTTGTCATCTTTTATATTTTTTTCATTCATTCTTGTAATAACTTTTCAGATATAGTCTCAATTTCATTGCGTCAGGGCAAACTGATTTAATTTACTTTACGAGTACAGTTTCTCAAGTTATTTGTTGGTTGTGGTTAACTTCAGGCACTTGCCAACTTAGTTTCAGGGTTATTAAATGAGTTTCTACATGGTGTACCGTGTAAAACTTATCGTTGCCTTTTCCTTGGTAATCAAAAAGTGGTAGGACATGTTTATCCTATTAGCTGTCAGTTTATATTATTCATGTGTGTCCAGAATTTCAGGGACAGAATTGTCAAAGTACAGTCAAACCTGCTCTAGTGGCCACCTGTCTATAGCGGTCACCCATATGTTCTCCCTCTAGAAGGAAATGCATATGGAAGAATCTGTTGAACAAAGCCACTTGTCTATAGTGGCTACATTTTCCCTCGGGTGGCCTTAAAGGCCAGCTGTACTAGTTCAGCCTGATGGGATTAGACCACACAGCGAGGTCACTGACAGGTGGCTATCTCATTAACTCAGCTCTCAATTAACATACGAAAAAAAGGGGGTCATGGGGGACCAACAGGCATCGATTGGGGAAGTTTTCTATTTAGAGGGAGCAAGTAGCTACAAGTAGTACAGTGTGGCTTTAATGGACAGAATTTGACTGTATATGTACTCTTTCATAATCAGTGCAATGAGAAAATCTGTAAAAATTGTGATTTTCCAGCACACAAACACATCAACAATTTTTGCATTACATGTGTACCTCCTTCCTGAATCACCAGCTATGATGCATCTGCATCCCAGTGGACGCACCACCCTTCAGGAAACTCACCCTCTGCACGTAACTACCACGCAGCTTCGTTTGTGGCTCCGGATAGGATGATCATCAGCGGAGGGCTGTCCGATAGCGAGGTGCTGAGTGACTGGTGGATCTATTCATTGACACAGCGCACCTGGTTGGAAATATCGGTGAGAGTATGTCGTCTTTTAACCCTTCTGGCTCTTCACAGGCGCAGCGTTGTCTATTTGGAGCCAGAAGGACGTTGACTTTTATAATTTAACGAAGAGTTAATGCCCTTCTGGCCTTGGAACAGTTTAGGTGGAAAATATAACACATGGGGCAGAGGGTTGAATTTTGAACCCCAAATATCATGGTAGCACCCCACTTTTTTTCTTAATTTTTTTTTCTTAATTTGTTTCTTTTTTACATTTCATTATTGTTCATGTTGATGACAGTTATTTAGCTGAGTCCGTTTAGGCGTAAAAGTAGCTTTTATATTTTTCACTTGTAATCACTACAACAAAATGAAATAACAAGAGAATTGTGGACTTCACAATTAAGAGTACACTGTACATGTAGGGGCCCCTTTTTCATGCATCTGTGTAGCTTTTCACTTCAACTTGCCATTCTTTTACACCTGAAATACCCTAACACCCATAAAGTTGGAATACATTTTTCTCACATCTTTTAATGAAATGATTCTGACAGTGTGGTTTATTCTTGATGGATAAAGTCAATAGCTTCTCAAAACCTTATAGATCATTCTCTATGACTGTTTAGATTGATCTATAGAGTTCTAAAAGGATGTAAACTTTATGTACCAAGAATATATCGTGTTTTCACAAATTTATCCCCTCTTTACAGGCAACTGTAGTCTTGTTTTGCCACTGTTTATTTTTTAGGCGGTCTACTTTGGTGTCAACAAGGTTTTAAAGATGATTTTATTTCTCTTTCCAGGCTCCCATTGACGATCTCCAGATTGCAGGCCATACAATGAACATGGTCGATGACACCACCCTGATCGTCATCGGGGGTTACTCACCTACGATGGGCCTCCTGGAAAAGATCATCAACTTTGACATCTCCACACTGACGGGTCATTTCAAGTCATCTCAAGGCACTCCACCAACAGGTAATAAAGCACGGAAGAAAGATAGAGAGTTGATATTGATATTGTTGTGTACTATGCAACATGTATTAAGCTATTTACGTACTCTCTTGAAATAAATAGTTTAGACCGTATGCCTATTTTCAAATGGTATCATGCAGTTTTTAAACCAATCTTGTGTATTGTTTTACAGGTCTGTTTGGCCATTCGACTGTCTGGCATAATGAGACTAGTTCTCTCTATGTGTTTGGAGGCTACCGATTCCACTTGCAGGCCCTGGCTATCTCTGACAAACTCTACGCATTCCATGCTCCGTCTGCAGGCTGGAGTATACTGCCTTCAGAAGGCTACAAGGTAAGTTTACAAAAAGGAGAGGAGAGGAGAGGAGAGGGGGAGTGGAGGGAGGGGTGGAGAGGGGATGAGAGAGAGACAGATATTGATACAGTTTGATAAACTGGAGAATGGGAAAGGATCAGATATAGGAGAAAAAGAGGGGGAGGGTGAGACAGACATAGAGAGAGAGAGGAAGGAAGGAAGGAAGGAGACAGATTAAGAGAGATCGATATATGTTGAGACATAGAGATAGATGAACAGAGAGAGAATGAGCTCAAGAGACAGAGTGATAAGAGGATGTAATAAACTATGGTAGAGATACAGACAGACAAACAGACTTGAGACAGAGAGACAGATAGAGAGCAAGGTAAGTTAATCAAGGAGAAAAATAACAGCAAGAGAATCTGTGCATTTGACTGGAACAAAATTGTGATTGCTATGTTAAAAAGAAAAGATATTGCGAATAATTAGTGACAAAGGACATGAAAGCAAAACCAATTATATTGTATCCATCTACTTATCTGTGCATGCATCATATGGCACTTCAAAATTCTCTTTTTCTTTGCTTTGACAGCCGGAAGCACGCATGTTTCACTCTGCGGTTACTTTCTCCAAGTACATGCTTGTCCTGGGTGGCTTTGCAGAGGGAGAGGAAATCAATGATAACGTACTGGTCTACCACTACTCCTGCAACAGATGGCAGTCACTGGATGGACAAGGTACTGTACCCAAAGATAATCCAACATTTGCTCCAACCATTCCTATTTTTTGGTCTTCAAGCTACTGTTTTGAACCCTAGTTTCCTTTCGTTTTCTGAAATATTATGTGTGAAAAGTTTACAAAATAGACTACATTCCTAATTTTGGCTTGAGAGACTCATAATGTTTGCTGTGAAAGATTGGCATGTACGCATTTAGTTTGGCAACATTGCAAGGCTTTATCTCGTCAAAGCTATAGGGTTAGGGTTGGAGTTGGTGGCATATGTAGATGAATGCCTTGCCATTGTACATTAATGTTGCGACGTGACTCGAATTGCAACTATGTGATACACCCACAGTCTGGCGACATATTCACTAGACCATGACACCTCAACATCAATGTGTTTCTCATTCTCCTAGGATGGTCTACTGGAGCACAGCCCAGACCTCTCCACAGCCACGTTGCCACAACGAAAGACGACATGGTCTACCTCTTCGGGGGCTACGACGGCTCGACCTACGGCTCTATGAGCACGGCCGACATGCCCTCTGACCTTTGCACCCTTCAGACCACCAGTGATGGATGCAAGGCCACGCCCGGCTGCTCGGCCTGCGTCAGGAGCAACTCAACGTTGGTGGCATGCTTCTCAATTGAGGAGGATTCGTCTGTCAGGTGAGGGCTATTTCCTGTCACAAGGTTATACAGTGGCTTCCTCAAAAATGTGGATTAATGTATTCATTGTTTTCAATCTCTTCTCAGCTGCGAGTCTCCCAACCAACTACTGAATGGAACTGTGTGTCAAAATGCTTTCATTGAACGTAGAAACCTCAAGTTTGAGTTATCATTACATGTGGCTGTAAATGGCTAGCAGTGATGAGATTCACCAGCCAAAGGTACTATCAACTTGATATCCTTGTTTCAGCCAATTCTGCAAAATTAATTTCCATGCTATTACATGTACATGTATATCCGTAATCGTCTGAATTTTCAATCCCTCCTCAGCTGTGAGTCTCCCAACCAGCTAATGAATGGGACTGTGTGTGATAATGCTTTCATAAAAAAAAACCTCAAGTTTGAGATATCATTACATTTGGCTGTAAATGGTTAGCAATGATGCCGATCACCATCCTTGTTTCAGTCTCTACTGCAAGACTAATTTCTGTGCTTATATATCCGTAATTGTCTGAATTTTCAATCCCTTCTTAGCTGTGAGTTTACCATTCAGCTCCTGAATGGGACTGTTTGTGACAATGCTTTCATTGAACATTGAAATCTTATCCTTTGAGTTATCATAAATGGTTTAATAGCAATGATGAGGATCAGGCACTATCACCTAGATATCCTTTTTCAGCCCGTTCTGCAAAAGTAATTTCTTTAATTGTCTGAATTTTCAATCTCTCCTCAGCTGTGAGTCTCCTAACCAGCTATCGAATGGGACTATGTGCGACAATGCCTTCATTGAGGGTAGAAACTGTAGCAAGCTATCCATCTGCAGTGAGTGTGTGACGGTCTACCCCTCCCACCCCTCTGCTCAACAGGTAAGATCTCATAAGTATCTAGCATATTGTCTGTTTTACCAATTATAGCGAGAAGGGAGTTAATTAACTCATATAAATGAATACAATGTCATGTAATTTTGCATTGAGTTAATAATAATAATAATAAATAATAATACATTATGTTTATATAGAGCTTATTACAATGTTTCTAAGCGCTTTACAAAGTTGTACTTAGATAATAATACATTCAATAACTATAATTAATATATACTAATCAACCTACAATTAATTCAAAATACATACATAAGCACAGATACATCTAGTCAATACATATAGATACAATAGAATACAATTAATTTTAGGGCGAAACATTACAAATTCAAATTAAGGCAATTATATTACATCTACCGTGAAAAACACATTAAAGCTACAGACTAACAGGGAGGATTAACAGGGAGTTAATGTATTTCTGACTTCACAGACCACACAGGTAATATTATCTGCTAATAGCTGGAATGGCATTAACTCATATACCTGTAATTCAATGATTTGTGTCCTTTTTGCTCTAAAGAGATAACATTTTCTGCTTTGAGCCAGAAAGGCTTTAACTGTCATTTTTTTACATTGAGTAAAAAGGGTATGAATGATATAGTTTTTAACTTTACATATGTTCAGTTCGATCTTGAAATTGAAAGCAACTTTTTGTTGTTAAAGGGAAATGCCAATGAAATAAATAATAAGTTGGTAGTTATAACAATACACATCCTTTTGTTTCTGTTGTATCATTGTTCCTTCCAGACATGCAAGTGGTGTTACAACTGTCCTGAAGGAGCTTGCATCCCAACGGCTGCTAACTGCATGGAGGAACATAACTGTCAAGTGGAGACGCAGAAAGAGTATCATGATCGCAGTGTCTGCTCAGAGACGATCTGTGAAGCCAGTGATTGTACCAAGTGTACCTCGGGTAGTAGCCCCTGCGTGTGGACCAGGCAGTTCAAACGCTCGAGTAAGCCTCTCACTTTTCTTGATGATAATCTTGAGATTATGCAAAATCAAATGTTACATAACTTACTTGGCAAACTTGGATGCACAGTATGATCCTTTGGTCCATCTTTTGTACACACTGTAACATGCAAAAAGTTGCTGTATTGCACGGTCATGCACAACTTCAGAGCTGCCAACCATTATGTTTTTCCTGGAATTATTTTTGTTCTCCAAATTAAGGTAGTACGTTTTTCTTCATAAATTATGATTTTTTAATTGTTGTTTTGTTTTGTTTTTTGTTTTTTGTGCACATACCAACCACATGTCAACCAAATGCCCTAAAATGTTGATCAGTACTTCAATAGAGATTTATGAGGAGTACAAATTTACAAACAGTAAATTAGTAAATATTCTCAAAAAGAATGAAACTCAGATAAAACCCCCCAAACTACCTACTTGTAAATAAACTATAGATCCTATAATATGGAAATAACAGCATGAGGAATGGACATTTCTGAATTGGAAGTGTGTCGCACGTGGTTGTAAGTTTTGTTTGAATGAATTCCTTTTTTTGCTTAAAATTCCTTTTTTTTTACCATCATGGGTTCTTTTTTTGGTTGCACAATGTTGGCAGCTCTGCAAATTATCAAGTCAATTCACACCATTTCCAGACCTGCCAACCCGTACGATTTAGTTGTATTTAGTATGATTTTTAGAAGCAAATACGACAGTACGATTTTCCTTAATAAAATATGATTTTTCCAAAAAAAAAAACCAAAAACGATTTAAAAAAAAAAAAAATTGTATTAATATTTTGTGTGTGCGTCCGCCATTTTCAATGGCGAAATGTCCATTCTGTCCTGTAAAGTATCCTACAAGCATCTCACATTGGCAATTTGGGGATGTTTTATTGGTTCATCGAACACACCAGTCGTGACGAAATAATGCATATTCAACCAATGATCAATAAAAAAAATTCTTCCTGTAGGTAGAAACTGTAAGAGGCATTGATCCGCGTAACAATCCGTGTTTATTTTCAAGAATACAACTTTTGTCAGTAAAATACAACTTTTGACACTAAAGAATGCAGTTTTTGAACTCCAGAGGTTGGCAGGTCTGCATTTCAACAAATACTGCAGGGATACCAGTCTTCCTAACAAATACCTATGATGATTCACTGTTCTGTAACAGGTGAAACAAGGCGTCTGCTGAACTACCGTCCCATCTACGACTGGAACTGCTTCAGCAATCACCTCCTCACGGTAGCTCCCAGTCACTATAACATCTCCTCTGTCCCTCCCCTCTCCTGCCCCACCCCATGCCATCAGCACACCACCTGCGGGGATTGTTTGACCTCACAGGGGTCGGACGGGGGCTGGCAGGAGTGCATGTGGAGCCCTTGGCTAAACCAGGTAAGACAACACGTCTTCATTATCTCTCTTATTGATTCAAATTTATTCCATTTCATATCAATTGTTTGTCCAATAAAGGTTAGTGGACAAAGTAAGTTCAAAATTATGAAATGAAACAGGAACTTGATTTTTGTAGGTTCCCAAGGAGAAGGGGAAGTCCACCTTGATATTCAGCTGTTTTTGAAGGACTATTTTGAAGGAATATATTTGCTTTTTTACTGAGGTTGTGTTAAAACATTTTTGCAGTGATTATACGTAGAATGGGTGCACATGTATCATTGAAAAGTTGTCTTTAGAAGATAATTCACCATTAGTTTACAGCAGTAAACTTTTATGAATCTTGACAACTCGCGAAAGTTTATGGTGTACCAGTAGTCGTCCATGAGATCATGAAACACAATTTACTCCGTACAAATTACCAATCTCTCTTACTTTCCTCCAGTGCATGTCGCCGACGTTCCTGCACCTACGCTGCGCCGTGGGCGAGTGTGGACCGGTAGCCCAGGGGGCCTCGGACAACTGCCCCACCCAGTGCTTCGCCAACACCCAGTGTTCTCACTGCCTCCACCAGGCGTGGTGTGGATGGTGTCCCGTGCCCGGTGTCAACGGGTCGGGTATCTGCCTGTCTGGAGGGCTGCTGGGTCCGATCGATGGCGTGTGCTCGAGCCAGGAGATCAGCTCCATCCATGGCCCTCTGCCTCGTAAGTCTCTGTCTCATTTCCCAATCTCATTCCCTGATCTCATTCTCTCCTTTCCTCTCTTTCTCACTAGCTCTTGGTCTTTTCCTTTCAGTGACACAAACAAAAGACACATAGAACAGACCCGGCAAAGGACAAAATTGTCCAATAATTCATCATTAATTTCTCAAATTAACTACAAAGGGATTTAACACTTACAATTAAAAAAAAAAAAATCGTTTATGTGATATTTTTCTTCCACCTGAATACTGGTCCCTATTTTGCTGTTCTTCACTTCAGTCTCTCTGTAATGTTATGCCCACAGAACCCTTTTTTTTTGGGGGGGGGGGGGCGGGGGTGGTGGTGTCCACTTAAACATAAACTTTGTAATTTTCCCTTTTGTATATCAGCTATTGAGAAATATTCACCATCATTTGAGCACCATCAGAAGTTTCTTTAGGACTCCCTTTACAAGGAATGCTGGCTTGGGAAGTTTTTAAAAGTTGTTTCTTGGTTAACTTGTTGTGGTCTAGTGGATAAGTCACCCGATTGCCGATCACAAGGTACAGGGTTCAAGTCCCGCCGCGACACTTATGTCCTTTGGCATAACGTAATCTACATTTGCCACTCTCCACCCAGGTGTAAATGGGTCCCTTATATGCTTGAGCTATAGTTACTTAGGCAGCTCGGCTACAACCAGGGTAATATGTGTAAAGCGCCATGAGAGTCAGAGCCTGGCGGATACCGGCGCTACATAAATATCCATATTATTTTTTATTATAAACAAATATATATGTTTTTGCTCTCTGCAGCTGCCGTTGCTAATGCCACCATGGGGGGCATCTCTGGAACGCCGCAGTGGAAGTACCTCACATGTCCTCCAGAGGATGAATGCGTGAACGGAAACCATGATTGCGGGGAGAACGAGGATTGTACCGATACATACACATCATTTGAATGCAACTGCAAGGCCGGATACGAGAGGGAAAGGTAAGTGTATTGATGATGATGGTGGTAATGATGGTGATGGTGGTGGTGATAGTGGTGATGTTGATGAGAATGAATGCGTAAACGGATATTGCGGGGAGAACGAGGACTGTACTGATACATACACATCGTTTGAATGCAACTGCAAGGCACGATATGAAAGAGAAAGGTAAGCACTTTGATGATGATGATGATGGTGATGATGTTGGTGTCGGTGGTGATGGTGGTGGTGGTGAAGGTGGTGGGGGTGGTGATGAATGTGATCGTGATGGTAATCATAGTTGTGGTGATGCCGTGGTGGTCATGATGATGATAATTACGGTCGTGATGATGACAATTACGGTCGTGATGATGATAGTTATGATGAAAGTGAAGATGATAGTGATGATAAAATGGTGATGATTATGGTGGTGATGATGATGATGATGATGATGACGACGACGATGATGATGATGATGATGATGATGATGAAGACAGTTATGGTGATATTGATGATGGTGGTGACGATTATGATTAGGGTGATGATGATAATTATGATTATGGCGATGATTTTGATGATGATTATTATTACAGGATGATGGTGGTGGTGATGACAATATTTATGATTATGGCGATGATTTTGATGATGTTTATTATTACAGGATGATGACGATATCTATGATTATGGCGATGATTTTGATGATGTTTATTATTACAGGATGATGGTCGTGGTGATGATGTTAATTATGATTATGGTAATGATTTTGATGACGGTGGTGGTGGTGGTGGTGATGATGATGATGATGAATATGATTATGATTATGGCGATGATGATAATTATGATTATGGTGATGATTTTGAAGATGTTTATTATTATGGCATAATTGTGGTGGTGATGATAATAACTATGATCATGGTGATAATAATGATCTTATGAATTATTTGAATTTCTTTTTATCAGTGGGGATGGCCCCTGCAAGCCAGTCTGCACCCAGATGTGTGGTGAGCACGGTGTGTGCGTAGCCCCTGAACAGTGCGAGTGCTTCTTTGGATACGTGGGACACAACTGCAGCACAGAGTGTCTCTGTAATGGTCACAGTAACTGCCTCAGTGAGAGCGCCAAGGCCGTCTGTCTGGAGTGCCGTAATAATACCATGGTGAGTTAAAGGTTGATTTAATATTTGTCCCATTTTGCTTTTAAAGTCACTATAATAATCAAGTGTCCATTAAATACGCAATTCAGAATTTTCTGATTTTATCCAATCCATATTTGTTTTTCTTCTTGTTTTTTTAATTCTTTCCCTTTTTCTTCTTCAGATTTGTTTTCATTTTCTTTTTCTCTTTCTTCTTCTTCTTCTTCCTCTTCTTCTTCTCTCTCTCCCTCTTCTTCTCTTCCTCCTCCTCCTCCTTCTCCTTTCACGTCCTCCTTCTCCCTCTTGTTCTTTCTCCTCCCTCCCCTCTTCTTCTTTCTCCTCCCTCCCCTCTTTTCTTCCTCTTCCTCTTCTTCTTTTTCCTCTTCCTCTTTCCCCCCTTCTCCTCCTCCTCTTTCTCCCTCTTGTTCTTTCTCCTCCCCTCCACTCTTATGCATCTTCCTCTTCTTCTTCTTCTTCTTCTCCTTCCTTCTCAGTACATCATTATCATCATCATCATCATCATAACTATTATTATCTTGCATTCCTGTTTTTATGCACATTTTATGTAAACATTGCGTTATTGGTCCTTGGACTACTACATCGTACATTGAATATTTTGAAATTAATTACCAAATTTGAATTGAATTGAATTGAATTTCTCCTTGTGCAGGGTGAGCATTGTGAGCATTGCCTGCCGTTGTTTGTTGGTAACCCAGAAGACGGTGGTTCCTGTACACCCTGCATAGAGCACTGCAATGGCAACACCAATCAATGTCTCTCAGTGCAACAGTATCAGGAGTATCGCAGCGAGTATCCGACAAGGCCAATCCACAATGTAAGTATTCTTTGTTGCTGTTGTTACGTTGCTCTTGTTTCAAGGTCTTGTACAATATTTACCGAGACTCATCACATTTCTTTTATTAGGATGATGAAGACAAAGTGTATAGTAGTACAGTAAAAGATGCTTTAGTGACCACCTGTCTACAAAGACCACATTTTTTGGTTTCCATTGAAAATGGTTTCTTATTGAAACATGCACTTCTCAAGGGGAAATTGAAAACAGGAACAGTATTCTTTGAATTCTACATGTATCACAACATTTTAAAGGATTATGTTTAAGAATTGAAGTTTTTAAACATTTGCGATGGCTGAAAATTTCTGAGGTAAATATTCATCAAAAGATCAAAATTTTAATTCTCAAACACAGCAACAATTTAGTAAATATTTCTCTCTTTCTTTCAATGGTTTCCTACTGGGCCTCAGATATCACAGCTCTTTAACAGTGGTCCCCTGACAGACGATGTCTTCTGTATCGGCTGCAGTAACTTCAGCGAGGGAGAACGCTGTGAGTCGTGCATAGACAGCTACTTCAAACTGGAGGAACACTGCCAGAAGTAAGTAGAAATATGTCAAAGTTCAAAGGTCGAAGTTGGGCATGCTTTACCCTTACAACCAGAATAAGCTGTATTCTTAAAGAGAAGTCACTCCCGAGCCCTGTCTTACAAAAAGTTGCGATAGATCCAAATCAATCGCAAGTTTGCAGTCTCCTATCTCTTATGTACAAAGTTGCGATTGATATTAATCTCAAATGAGTTGCGATTGATATCAACTCTTTGTAAGATGGGGCCCTGGGCTCAGTCTTATATAGAGTTGCGATTTCTATCGATCACATATATCTATGTACATGAGAGATAGGAGACTGTAAAGTTGCGATTTTGGAGGACTTGCAATTGATTTAGATCGGTTGCAAGTCATTATAAGACAGGAGCCCTGGTCAAGATGAAAAATAATCTTTGTGGTTTCTCATTCTTTCATTTGTTAGTTTTGAAGAATATGATAGTAGAAATCTCCAGTTGAAAAGGATGGCTCTTCAAATGCCTTCTTACTTGAAATATGACAAGAAAGCTGAAAATGTTGGTTCAGACTTTCATGCCACATGTGTGTGTAGTCCCTATATCCACTTCTTTGAGCAGTGCATGTGAGTTTCAGCAATACTAAATGAATTCCTTTATATTTAATGCTTCTGAAACCTCACACATCCAGACACTTTCTTTCGAATTGCATGACAAGTCTTCAACTTTATTTTTGAAAGGGGAATAACACCCTGATATTAAGTCTGTTTTTAATAGAAACAGAAAAATGAGAGGAACAGGCCAGTGAAAGTTGGAGTAAAATACCAATTAAAATTAAGAATGTTACAAATTTTTGAAGTTGTGATCAATAAAACATAAATTGGCAACTCTTTGAGCTCCCCTCCCTTTTGCTCTGTACTAAAAAAGATCAGAAATTGTCCATTTTCTTAGTTATCTCAGTATATGTAAGTGTATTGTATAAGTAAGCATACAACAAATTGTATAACATAAAGTTTTTTTGTTTGATTTGTTAGGTGTGACTGCAATGGCCATGGAGATATGTGTGAGAAGACCAGTGGAGGATGCAAAGAGTGTCTGAATAACACCATGTCGCCCCAGTGCCCCTCCGATAAATACCCAGAGCCATGCTGGGAACATCAGGTAAGATACTGACATTGACATTGACCTTCAGGGTGATGCCATGAAGGTCATTGTCAAGGACAGTCATGAAAGTCAGTGGCAATGTCATTTGAAGTGATATGGTCAATGGTAGAGTATTGGAATTGTGTGTCAGCACAAATCTCACATTAGTGTCCCTCCGATAAATACCCAAAGCCATGCTGGGAGCATCAGGTATGATACTGACATTGACATTGACCTTCAGGGTGATGCCATGAAGGTCATTGTCAAGGTCAGTCATGAAAGTCATTGGCAATGACATTCAAGTGATGTGGCGATTAGTGGCAAAATTATGTGTTGAGATACCATCTCTCCTCAGTGTCCCTCTGATAAATACCCAGAGCCAGTTTTGAGCATTGGGTAATGTCCCAACAATGACATTGACCTTGACCACGACCTCCAGACTTGCATCAAGAAGGTCATTGTCAATGTCATTGAAATGATATGGTCAATGGTAGAGTATTGGAATTTTATGTTGGCACAAATCTCACATAAGTGCCCCTCTGATAAATACCCAGAGCCACTTTGGTGCATCAGGTCATGTCCCAATGCTGTCAATGATATTGACTTTTAGGTCAATATATCAAGAAGGTCATTGTCAATGTCATTGAAATAATTTGGTCAATGGTAGAGTATTGGAATTGTGTGTCAGGACACCACCTCACCTCATACTTGGGTAGCACCATGCAAATTCTCTTTTACCGTATACACCACATGTTAAAGGGAGTCACTCGTCAGTTTCCATGTGCAGAAGGCCATAATTCGCTGACACCAGACATGGTTGATAAAAATCATTATGTACAGGTAATACATTGTAGGTCTGCACACAGCGAACCCGTAGGCCAATCAAGAAATACCCCCTTATCTTTCGGATCTTCGGGCAAGGGAAAAGTGAGATAATGACTTTACCATGTGGGGGAATGGGTGGAAATGCAGTACGTTACACAAGGCCTGCTGGCCATAAAACTGGAGGTCAATTCTGGTGCTTGACAGCACCTCTTATTGGGTAAACACCCGAATGGTGTTAAATTCCCCATGAGAGCTAACTACTGAGTGTCTTTAATGTATTGCCTTTCATGATTTCTTGCAGTGTTCGCAATGCCTGAATGATCTGTTCAAAGGCACACCCACTGACAGTCACCAATGTTACAGACAGATGCACGTTGATAATGATATCTGCTTCAACCCAGAGAGTCAAGATGGTATGTACTTCGTCACAGCCTACTTTTTCTCTCTTTCTGTTTTCCTTATCATTTATCCTCTCTTTTAACTAAATTGTATTGCTTGAACTTTCATTTGTGTTCATTTAAAACTATATTACATGGGATACCTTGTCCACAGGCCCCCAGAACTTTGAAGATTTGATACTATTTTCTGAATGTTTTTCATAATCGTTGATTTTTGATTCATTGATAGTTTATCAATATTCACATTTTTCATGATTAAACTGAAAAAAATTACTCTATATTAGTGCATCCACTCAAAAACATATTACTATCAATATAACTTGGATGCTGGTGTGAGGAAATTAGATTTTTAGGGGGAAACTTGGATATTTATATTATCAATATATAGAAAACAATAAGTGGATAGTGGGTCACAGACTCATGAGTGAGTTGCCAACTTGTCTTGTGATTTTCAAAGTTTTTCATGTCATTAAAAATTCCTGACTTTCTTATTAGTTATCCAAGTTTTCTCAAATTTTGTTTGGTTGGTTTGTCTGATTGTTGTGCTTCTAAATAATTTTTTTTTGCAGTGTCCTTCAGAGAAATAAATTTCACTACAATGCTTACAAAATTAAGAACTTACCAAAACCTTTTCTCTTTGTTGTAGATTGTCCAATCAATCCTGTACCCCTACCAGATGGTGCCTCGTCTTTCTTCGTCATCATGCCCAAGTACTCAGACCTTGATATCAGGTTGACGGTCGATATTACATATGGCTCCCTCAACGTTTACGTCACGTATGACTCGGACGTCTTCATCGTGGAATACGACGAAGAAACCCAGCAGCAGATCATCAGGATCGATGAAAACTACGTCAGCGCGTCAATGCAACGCAAGAGGAGATCGATTCGAGAGTTCTACGCACCAAGCAGGGGGCGGCGATCATCGAACTCGTCAATCTCCACGACCATAGACCCTGACCAAAGCGAACTGACGGAAATCGAGTCCCACGGTCTGAACACGTTCATCAGTATAGATGAGGAGCATTTCATCACACTGGTTCAAGACTTGCAGAACAGACTCGTCATCACGTTCCCGCGGCGATACCACACCCTGACGTCGCGCCGCTTCTACATCGCCCTCATGGGGCGGGGCGTGGAGGACCTGAATGCGACCCAGGGCATCATGTACTTCCGTCAGGACCAGCCTCACATCGATCTCTTCATCTTCTTCTCCGTCTTCCTCTCGTGTTTTTTCCTCTTCCTGGCGTTCCTGATCGGGATCTGGAAGGTGAAGGTGGGCGTTGAGGCGCGGCAGCACAGACGCATGCACCTGCTGGAGATGGAGCACAGGGCGAGCCGACCGTTCGGGCAGGTGCTACTCTACTACGAGAGCCCCAGCATCCAGACCCATCCGGCACCCACGGGGACCACCAAGAGCTACTCCCTGCCCAAGAAGCACCACAGACTTGGCAGGATGAGGGCAAAGGCCGAGACCATGGGAGGGGGAGGAGCGGCGAACAGGGACACGGAGGAAACTGCTCTAAACTCTGCTGAAATCATTAATGTAAGTACAATGCTAATTTTACGAAAGTCAAGCTAATCTTGAGCTCTGATATGGGCATTGTATGTCGAGAGAACATGGCTATAATTCTTTCTGGATTGTTTATACTGCAGTAGACTGAATGTTTGACCAGTATAATATTTTTTAAAAACTCACCAAAACTCGCTGGAAATCATCTTCAATAAAAACCACAACTCTCATTTGCACATAGTGACCTGTGTTAAGCACATGGTGTCGGGCCTACTTGTTTTGATTCCCTTGTCTTTCTATGCTCATTACTTGGCCACTATAGTAGTTGTTGTGGGAGTAGTAGTTGTTGTCATTGTAGTAGTGGTAGTTGTAGTAGTAGTCATTTTAGTAGTAGTAGTAGTAGTAGTAGTAGCAATACATTTAGTAGTAATCTATAGGAAGTATTAGCAGTAATATCATAAATCATTATGATCATCATATTCATGATTATTTCCTCTCTCTAATCCATGCCAAACAGGAGAGATTCACACCGGGTCTCATCGCCTCCGAGCCGACAGACGATGGAATGGCCACCGTAGGTACCGTCGTCTTTGCACTACCCGGCCAAATGAGGGCGCCAGTCAGAGCATGTCTCGGGTCGGCCCTGGTCACGCTTAAGACCGTGGCGAAGCAGACGCAAGATACGCAGAACACGACCAGGCAACAGAGGCAGGGCAAGAACCTAAAGTCAAGTATTTTGTGCAACACAAATAACAGAAGATAGTAAAGCATATTATATATATATATATATATATAATGCAGTATTTTGTACTACGTGCATAATGTAAAACATCTACAAAGAATTGAAAGGATATTAACTCACTCTGTAGGCATGGCTTGGAGGCCTCCCTGCTCTTGACAAATCAAAAGATGTAATGGAAATATGCACCGTTTAAAACGTTTAACTGCCCAGCACCTTTGTAGAGCAAAGGGGATTCATACAGAAATATAAAACCTAGAAGTGACGTTTGTGTATACCGGTAGTGAGATAAGGGTCCTTGAAAAAGGGACAGAATATGGAGCAATCCAAAACACTTGAGCTACTTTTATCACCATTTTGAAAGACCCCAGGGCCCCGTCTTATAAAGAGTTGGGATCGTTTCGAAATCAATCGCAAGTCCTCTAATCAATCGCAAGTTTGCAGTCACCTATCTCTTATGTACATAGTTGCGATTGATATCAATCTCAAATAAGTTACGATTAATACCTACTCTTTATAAGACTGGCCCTGGCCTCGTAATCCAGTTCAATTCATGTTGGTGTTCAGGTCATGGTATGTTATGGGGTCATTCAAAACAGTTAAGTCTGAATGATATTCATATATGTTAGTGGCAGAGTGTATAATGTAGACAGGATATTGATAAAAATCAATGAAATTGGGGAAATACCCATCAGAAGTAGTGTATATTATAGTAATTCAATGTGTTTTGATGCATACAAAACCCCACTATTCAAATCGTGATGCACAAATCATTTTTATAGGTACCTTTCCTGGGGGGGGGGGGGGGGGGGGGTGTTTCTCAAAGATCCAAAGTTGGACTTATATCTAAGTTGGACTTAACAATTATGGAAAGCCGTTAGCATCTTTGTTGATTCAAATTATTTGTATTTTCTATTATCAAGGAGATTTCATGTTCTTGATGTGGAATTTATGAAAAGTCTAAAATACTTGAAATTTTGCTTTTTAATATATTTTATTTTAAGGCTACAAATGGCTCTCCATAATGTTTAAGTCCAACTTAGAGTTAAGTTCGACTTAGGATCTTTGTGAAACACCCCCCTGAAAGAACAGAGACCCATGTTGATCATGGAGATTCTCTTTTCTTCAGGTCAAGAGTACAAACAAAGTTAGTCTTGTAGATGGAATATTTTTGTATTCATAGCAGAGATATGTATGTAGAGATCATATCAGAGACAATATGAGATTTATCTCCATAATAATTCAATATATTAAATAGGGTATTTATCAGTGAGTATCCTATTGGCTGAAAGGGTGTCACATGACACTTAACAATTTGTTATATGTGCATGAGCGCGCAAAATATTTTTTTTTGCATGTTAAAACGAGTACGAAAGTGAATACGACTGCCTATCTCTCGTCCCTCTACTTACCCAATTTATGCATCGTCTTAGCTGTGCGCGTTTGAGGTTGACGTTAAGGCAAGTAATCGAGAGAGACGGACTCTCAAAGAGTTTTGTTTATTCTACTGGTTGCTTTATGACACATAGGGTATTGTTGATAAGTTAGTAAATTAGATGAAGCCTGTATTCAAAGGCCACCTTAGGCAGGTGGCCTTTCTAGGCAGGTTCTAAATCACGCATTTCATCTCAGAGGGACACATTAAAGGTGTCCCTTATAGGCAGGTGGTCTTTATAGAGAGGTGCCCACTTAGAAAGGTTTGACTGTATTGTATTAAGAGCCGAGAGGGTATCAACTCTGGGTTAAATGAAACCTTTGTAAATCACAAGATGCAAGTTTGAAAATATCACATTTTTAAAGTTTAGTTTTAATCAGTTAATTGAAGTTACTGCCAATTCGATTGCTTTGGAAACAAAGTTCTGATCATCATTAGTAAGTAGTGAAGAGGTTTCTTCAATCTAATTATCCCGACGTAGATATAGTTTGTCATGCACAGGAGATCATTCATTATATTGTATTATCTTTCTTTTTATTTGACATCTGAACGAATCGTGTTTGATCAATTCAGCATTAGGTGTAAAGTGCAGATGCTTGCAGAAAAGCTATACATATTTTTTATTCAGGTATTTGGTATATGGTTTGAGACAGGTCCAGTGCCAGCGACAGGGCACTTGTATATTGATGTGCATATTATATTTTATACAAACTACTGCAGAATGATAATGAACACCCCCTGTATACTTTGTACATATGTAAGATATCGACTGAATTCCAGAAGAAATGAACAAGATTGAGATTCCAGATGTTAATACGCACTCAGTTCAAATGTGTGCTGAAATTGTTGTATGAGGAGTGTACAGAAAGTGTGTGTTTTGGTGATTAATTGCATGCATAGCTAAAATACATGCTACAAACTAGTGTAGTGGTTACTGTGAGGAGTAGAAAACTGAAAATGTGTATGACTGCTTAATGGCTGGTATTCAAAGACATGATGATATTATCTTTTTGTTATATATCTGTTAATGTTAGCCTCCAGAATCACTTATTTCATGCCCAATTTTCGCCTAGGACAGGCAAATTTTACCCTTTTTTGGACCAAAAACCTACAGAAACTAATTGTGAGAGCTGATGAATATAATAACAACAAAAATGATAATTACCCCAAAAACAATACAAAGACAATTCTCAGCCTTCTTTGTTTTAGGGATTAAGGAGGAAGTTTGACTGTGTTCTGTAATTGTTTTATTTTATTTTTATCATCCTTAATTACTTTTATGATTCTTAACAATTAACCCACTGAATGCTGGGTAACACTTTTAGCTTCCTTTTTTCTGTTAATTCACTACTTTTCTTGGTGGTGGGTCCTCTTCAAAGAGTAGGGTTCATTTCAGACATTTTTTTTAAAAATCATTGATTGCTGTTGACCATAGCCACTATGTTGCACAACCCCACCTAATTTAATGACAACTTGAAGGAATAATTCATGGTCTTCGTTTGTGGTAGAAATAGACTTTACAATACAAGATAAGGTCAAAAAAAAAAAAAATACTAACTTTATCTTTTTGAGGACATAATTTTTTTAATATTTTCATTTTTTGTTGATTTTCTAATTCTTTTTAATTCCTAAAGGCTGAAAATTGCTTCATTATAATGTAAAGATTTGTATGAAATCGTGGCTTCTTTCTCCCTCACATTACTACTTTTTGTATTGGTAGTCCACACAGTCTCTTCAAAATTATTAATCTTTCTTCAATTAAAGTATTTAGGTGTTAGTTTGAAGTACAGAGTAATATGATAATTTAAATTATGAACATCATTCGAGTAGTCGATTATGATAGGAACCTACACTTTTGCAATTGAAGGGAATCATGCTTTTTCATTACATTGCTAGTATGTTACATAGTTAGACAAACACCGCTTTGATACAGTTGATGTAACCTCGATTGGTTTTGCTAAGCTTTATTCTGGCACAAAGTAAATCATGCAGCTATTATTACACGTCCATCTAGAATAATGTACATATCATGTTATACTCAGTGTAACTTTACAGTGTTAGATAAAAAAAACCTGTATGACCTTTAACCTTCAACAGGCACTTCTTCTTTTACCATATATACCTGTAGGTATATCAACATTTGATATTACAACCAAGGAACTTTTCTGTCATTAGTTAAATAATATCCACATTTGCCTTTGAAAAGGTTGATTAAAATATGTGTGCCAGAGAAGAATGTACATCTATTCTTTACAAATGTAGTGTTCATGTAGCTGGCCAATTCGAATATAATTTGCCTGTTCACCAGATGTAGGACTTTTGTGTCATTTTATGGAGCATGTAGTTTGGACATGTACGGTAAGAAGAAATACAGCAGGCATGCATGTCTCTGTAACATTGCTTGCTGTAAAGTGTTAATAATGGAAATTGCCAGTACAGCACTATCGGTTCGGTTGAAGCTCACTTGCATGTATTGTAAATGGACGTCTCCAATACTGTTATTATTTTGTGGATGTGATGATTTTATGAGATAATTTTTTTTAAATTTCTTAATTGTTGTGTGATTTTAGAGTTTGTTTTCTGTTATTATTGAGAAGAGATCTATATTTTCTATTCATTTTATTAAATGCATTTGAAATCCATTGATTATGTACATGTATATGACTTGATATCAATCCTTTGTTTTGCAATTCTTTGTCTAATTTTAATAAAACATCTCTGACATTGAAGATTGATTTGTTTGTCACTTTTGTCGGTCAACAGCGTAATAGATTTTGCACCAGCATGCAGCAAGGACTTGAAAGGAGAAAGACGTAAAAAAGCAGAGTTAGGGACAACGGACAGATTTTAGAGGTGGGAAGTTAAAGAGAGATAGAGAGAGAGGGGGAGGGAGAGAGAGAGAGAGGGGGGGGGGCAGCTAGAGAGAGAGAGAGAGGAGACATAGTGAGAGAGGAGGGGGAGAGAGAGAGAGAAAGAGAGGAGACATAGTGAGAGAGAGAGAGAAAAAATAGAGAGAGAAGATACGTATGGTGAGAGAAAGATCGAGAGAGAGAGAGAGAGAGAGAGAGAGAGAAAAGAGGCAAGATATATAATACAAACAGTTGCATGGTACCACTTTTTACTAACAATTTTGAGAATATCTACTTTGAAAATAAATTTGTTGGAAATTTGCCTATCTTTTGTCAATATTTTCACAATTTCGCACCCAATTCCAAAGAAAATATCGACTCTGGTTAATTTTATGTTCCTCTTTCCTGATTTTTTGAAATAGCGAACTATGGTCACATTTCTATACAGTAGATGCGCGAACTATAGGCCGGTCGGCGACGGTAAACCAGCCCGATTGGATTCTTACGGGCCAGAATCGCCTTCGCGCTCTGTGAGCTAGCTGAGCCGATTTGTGTAGTTCAGCAGTGCATAGGGAATTTAATAGTAGTAGAATTCAGTGAGCAAAGGGCCGGGTGCACGCGCGTCTTTACGTGGCCGTCCATCTTGAATTTAACACAGTAGCTTATACAGCACGGAAATTAGAGCACACGGAGCGAAAGAGCCGGGAAATGCACAGAAATACAAATCTTTGGAAGTTTGTTGCATGAAATGTAAGTATTCACTGGTATATGTACTCAAGCATGGAAAGCTCTATTAAAAAACAAAAACTGTGTTTTTCATTGCGAAATTAACTCCTGTACGAACGGAACGTAGGCCTACATGTTGTTATGTTTGCTGTGACTGTGTGAGTGTGATGTGCACAAGATAAGATCACCAATGCAATGCAATTAACTCTGACTCGACTCCGATCGAGATCCGGCGAGGCCTGGTGGCCGCGCCGGGGTCAGTCGGCGCTCGCCAACGATTTTTTTGGGTTTTTTGTTTTGTTTTGTTTTGTTTTGTGTCTTCCCCCCACTTTTTTGGTTGGGGGCGAGTGTCCCCCCCCCCCCCCCACTTCCGGCTCCTATGATCTTAGACTACCAGGGATGAAGAACCCCCCCCCCCTCCCCCCCCCCCCCAAAAAAAAATAAATAAAAAATAAATAAATAAATAAATAGGTCTAGAGGTCTAGTCTAAATAAAAAAAATAGGTCTAAATAAATAAATAAATAAATAAATAAATAAATAAATAGAAAAAAAATAATAATAAAAAAAAAATAATAAAAAAAAAAAAAATAATAATAGACCTAGTCTAGAGTCTAGATTTCTAGTTCTAATAAATAAAAGAAATAAAAATAGGTCTAAATAAATAAATAAAAATTAAAACAAATAAATAAATAAAACATTAAAAAAAATTTTTTTTTTAAATTCAAAGAAATTGGACTGAATATAATTACCTAAAATATGTAACAAAACTTTGTTGTTTTATTCAATGTCTTATTAAACCAAGTGTGTACATGTTGCATATTAATTCATGATTATAGGGGTCTATTCAGCATGTTACCATTTTTGTTTAAGTAGATCTGTGAGGATGCCTCGTAGACCCAAGACTTGGGAGGCACAGGACATAGTGGCGGCTTTACAGAGCATCAAAGCCAACGGACTCTCGTTGAGGGCAGCAGCCAAGATGTATGGCATACCAACGAGCACTCTGCGGGACAAGTTCCACGGCAAGAGAGCCATCTTTGCCCGGTGCGGACCCTCCCCATTCCTGACCGCAGAAGAGGAGCAGAAGATAGTCAATTGGGCAATCAAGATGGGAAACGTTGGGCTCAAGCAGACTCGAATTGATATTCAAAATGTGAGATGTATGTATGTGTAAAGGAAACTTTGTAAAGCTAAATTAGATCCGGGGGGTGTTTCATAAAGCTGTTTGTAAAGTTATGCATGACTTTATTAACGACTTGAATATGAACAAAGTGCCAGATAGGATGCCCAAAGTTTTGCCTTACGTTTTCACAAAGTGTGACTATATTTCCAATAATCTCAACTAAATTATGGCCAAAAATATTCTTTGTATTAAAATTGTTTGTTATGATAAGAATGTTGATCTACATCTGCACAGTTCAACTTAAGGTGTTGCAGTTAAAAAATGATTGAGCATTCCATTTGGCTTTTCATATATACCGATAAGTCATTTGTAAGGTCATGCATAACTTTACGAACAGCTTCATGAAACGCCCCCCTGGGCCCTGTCTTAAAAAGAGTTTTTGGGAATTGATATCAATTAATGAACAAATGAATGTACATACATAAGAGAAAGCAGACTGCAAACTTGTGATTGATTGGAGCTAGACTTGTATTTGATTTGATTTGATTTATTTATTTCTGTTTGATTTTCTTTTTCTTTTGCATTTTTACAAATATATAACAAACAAAACATTGCAAATTTTACACATTTCAAAAGAATATAATGTCAAACGAAGTAACTAATTGAAAACATCAAACAGGAGGGTTGACAAAGTAAGCAAAGCTTGATAGCATGACTACCCTCAATGGATACATAATAATACTAATATGGTGGAACAAATATTGGTAAAAGGGCAAAGAGAGAGAGAGAGATCGAGAGAAGGACAAAAAAGAAAGAAAGAGGGGGGTGTATATCAAGATTCACAGATGTATGTGGTACAATGTAGTTTGATTTCAATTTGATATATGAAGATAAAAAAGAGGATGCACATTTGAATATTGGGTGGCCAATTTGGATTAATCACAACTCTGTTTAAAGGGAAAGTCCACCCCCAAAATAAGTTTGTTTCGATAGAGGCAGAATAATAAGAAAATCAGGTGAGTGAAAGTTTGAGCAAATTCTGAATGAAAATAAGAAAGTTATGAATTATTGAAGTTGTGATCAATCAAATACAAATTGGCAACTCTGTGACTTATCATACAAGCTCTCCTTCATTTGCTTTGTGCATAATATTCCATAAAATCATGTTTTCTTCGTTATTGATGACGGAATATATATTTGTTCCTTGCAGGGGGAGTATAGAAACATATTTGCAAATTGCAATTATTATATTTAGGGTGCATGTATGGTTGAAATTTTTCTTGAGGGAAAATGAAAATTTTAGATTTTTTTAGTACTGAGCAAATGGAAGTTGAGCTCGCATGATACGTCATAGAGTTGCCAATTTGTGTTTGATTGATCACAACTTCAAAAATCCTAACTTCCTTATTTTTATTCGGAATTTGCTCAAACTTTCACTGACTTGTTTCTCTCATTTTTCTACTCCTATTAAAACTAACTTAATTTCAGGGTGGACTTCCCCTTTAAGACGGGGCCCAGAGGTATTATATTTCCATTAGGTGTTCTACTAAACAACTATCAGTTAAGACAACAATCAAAACATTGTATTACATATGATTTGTAAATATTTCTTGTCTTCTTTTGTATCAGCATTGCAGATTTAATATTGTAACAAGAAAGTTACTAGCAACTAAATGTATGAAATGGTGTACAATGAAGACAAAAGACAAAAACTGAACACCAAATGAAACAGTATTAAACTTGTGAATGTAAATACTTGTATTTCTAGTTTTATCTTGTATCAGCTTTGCAGAGATTTAATAATCTTTCTGGGAAGTTACCAGCAAATAATTAATGAGATTGTGTACTTTTTTAATTATAATACGAAGGAGCTGCCACATGATTCTTCTCATCATATTGATGTTCCTTGAAATAAATGTATAAGGAAATAGTGACCATGGCAGAACATAATGCCCTTAGCGTTGACTCGTGGCCATGGGTGTCGATCCGTAACTGATACCTATTCATCAGGGGGGGATGATCTATTCATTCATCCCCCCTGATGAATAGGTATTACGTAAGTATCGACACCCATGCTCGTGGCAATATATTATGATATTCCCCTCCAGGTCACCTGATATTTATATTCGTCTGGTTAATATATTTCTTTGTTTGCAGGTTGTGAAGACATTACTTGACAAGGATAGTAGAGAGCATCCCTTTGTGAACAACACGCCTGGCAGAAGATGGTGGCGAGGCTTCGTAAAGAGACACCCTAATCTAAAACATCGAAAGCATCAACTAACGGACAAGGCAAGGGTCATGGTGTCTGAAGAGAGGATTGAGACGTGGTTTAAGGAGTTTGAGGCACGTCTGCAGAAGGAGAGGGCGCTGTCCATGCTGAATGAACCCCATAGGCTGTTTGATGATGAGATAGGATCATCCATAGATGGGATACTGAATGGCTTTCCTGCGTCATCAACATCGGCACCATCAACACCAGCTCCAGTAACAGCACATCCAGCACCGTCCACACCATCACAGGCAACACCTTTGCCAGGGCCACTTCCAACAGATGTTGCCCAGACACCTCTAGGTAATGAATCCTCTGCTTCATGCTCTGAGTACTTGACCGCTCTTCCAGGCATGTCTCAGAACCAACAGAAGAAGAAAGGACTACCTCCTGCAGCCATTACAGTAGCTGAATTCTTCCGCTATATGCGTGCAAGAAGAGCAAGAGAAAACCAAGAAGAGAAGGTGGAACTGAGGAGAAAGGACAGAGAGCTCAAGGAGAGAGAAATGGGAGAAGATGAAAAACGGATAGATGAAGAGGACGAGGAAGACGAGGAGAAGGAAGAGGAGAAGGAAGAGGATGAGGAACAAGAGGATGAGGAACAAGTGGATAAGGAACAAGTGGAGGTAGCAGAGGCAGTGATGTTGTTACAGGAGGAAGGAGAAAGACTGGCTGAAGACATCATGGTTACATGTACTGAAATGGGACAAGAGATGGAAGAGAAGAAGACACAAGAGGCAGAAAGAAAAAGAAATAGTAAGAAAGTAAGCTGGGAGGTTCAGCAGAAAAATAAGGAACAAGTTATGGAGATAATGAACAGTGCACATGAACCAGACGCAGAAGAATTGAGGAAGAAGTTGAAAAGAGAGCACAAAAAGAAGGCAAAGAAATTGAAGCAAGCAAAAAGGGAAGCAAGGAAAGAGAAGAAACGAAAGGCAGCAAGCAGAAAGAAGGAAGAACATGAATATGATGCTGACGTCTTACGAAAGGATACAATTGTAGAATCAAAAGCCAAGGACAGAGCAAAGTCGAACATAAAGACCCTAAGGAACGATCAGGAAATCTATGTGTGCCCTGCGTGCTTGAAACCCAGTGGAAACGATGAAAAATGGATCAGCTGTGATCATTGTATAAGATGGTTACATCTGACCTGTACTAGTATGCATTTGTTACGAGGCATCGACCTAGCAGGCTTTGATTATAGATGCAAATTTTGTTGAAATCTCATGGCACATAATTACATTCCATATTAACTGTAATGTAATCCCTATATGCAATCCAATCCAATCAAAAAGATATTTGATATACGGTAGCGCCTTCTCCTTACAGCTAGCAGAAGAACATTAGCGCCTTGCGCTGTTATGTTAAACGCGATCACACACTATTGCATCCAGTAGGTCGTTAGCATTGAAATGCCATAACTTTTAAAAAATGTACACATGCTTATTTGATACAAAACTAGTTAAAGGTAACTAGTCCTTTTCTCTTTTTGTTATTGGGAATGCTTAAAAGTGAGTTGTCAGAAATTTGCCTTGTGACATACTCATATATGCAAACAACCCCCTGCCAACGGCATGACATGTATACTAGTATCACAATATTTGAAATTGCTGTCCTTTGTGAAGTGGTTCATTAAAATATTCTTGTAAACATATTTTCAACAATTTGTAAGTCATATGATAACGAGTTACTTTTTACTCATAAAAGCATGTTTCTACTTTGGTAACAACTTTTTTACAACATACTTCATGTTTATATGGATTTGTTGCATCCACTTATTTTAAATGTTCAATAGATTTGAATATTTTTAAAGAATTTCAGAAGGAAACTTTCTCGGTTTTTATTTTTCAAATTTTATTTTATTTAAAAATTTACCATTTAATCGTTTGGTATCCTTTAATTTGTTTTAATATATACTTTTCAATCCTTTTAAAACTTAAATGATTGGTTTAAAATATAAATTCATTTTCTAAAGTAAATATAATATTTAGATATTATGCAACTACATGTATATGTACAGACAATATCTCATGATTTATGTGTATTGCTTTGACGAAAAGAAAAGAAAATGACCCCATATTATGTAAATTAATGTGCAAACAAAATAAGTTTGTCACTCCAAGCCTTTGTACAGGGGTTAAGCAAAGTGGCAGCCGCCCCCCCCCCCCCCCCCCCCGGAGAAAAATATCATGTAAAAACACGTAATTTTTACCTTTTTTTGGGGGGGGGGGGGTGCAAAACTGCAATTTTTTAAATTTTTGAGGATAAAAAAAAAAAGAATGTGCTCACTACCCCCCCCCCCCCCTTCTGAGCGACTTTTCGGTCGGCGCAATTTTCAAATTTTCCGGAGCAAAAAAAAAGAAAAAAGTTGGGCCCCCTCCCCCAAGAAATCCTGGATCTGCGCCTGGTTAAGCAACTCTTTTATGGTGTCTTATATTTAACGGGGGTGTTTCATAAAGCCGTTCGTAAAGTGATGCACGATTTACGAATGACCTGAATATGAAGTGCCAGAGAGGATGCCCAAAGTTTTCTCTGATGTTTCCAATAACCTCAATTAAATTATGTTAAAAAATATACTTTGCATTAAAAGTGATTGTTATAATAAGAATGTTAATCTGCGTCTGCACAGTTCAACTTAAGTTGATGCAGTTAAAAATGATAGAGCATCCCATTTGGCTTTTCATATTCAAGTCGTTTGTAAAGTCATGCGTAACTTTACAAAGAGCTTTATGAAACACCCCCCAGGTGTAGGACAGACCAGGTTCCGTTTCATAAAACCTGTTATAGTTTGTTTTCTGTCATTATTGAAAAGAGATATATATTTTCTATTCATGTTTAATATGGCATTTGAAATCCATTGATAATGGTACATAATTATGTAGGCCTACTACATGTATTACTTAATATCAACTTTTCGTTTTGCAATATTCTCTGTCCAATTTTAATAAACATCTCTGACATTTAAGATTGATTTGTTAGTCGCTTTTGTCAGTCATTAGAGTAATGGCTTTTGCACCAGTAGCAAGAAATTGAAAGGAGAATGACGGGAAAAAGCGGAGTTAGGGACACTAGACACCAGACAGATTTTAGAGGTGGGAAGTAAGAGACAGAGAGAGAGAGAGAGAGAGGAGAGAGAGTCTTGGTTTGGTTTAGTTTTATTTGCTGTATAGAAATTCAAATACATACAAGATTACAATTTACAAATATAACACAAATCAATAATTCAAAACGGCTGGAATGCTCTATTCAGAGCCATAGTGAGAGAGAAAGAGAGAGAAAGAGAGAGAGAGAGAGAAACAGAGAAATACTAAATAGGGCTGGAAAGATGGGGAGATTGAGGGGGGGGGGGGGGGGGGAGGTCGTGGCAGCTAAGATAACAGAAAAAATGGTGATTACAATATGTGAATGACAGGAGTATTGTTTTAATTTTCATGTCAATGCATTGAAATATATAACAAATATGACATACATGTACATGTATACGTTATACTGATCAAAATCACATGTATTTTTTACATTTCTTACAGTTTACTTCCAAAGCAACTCAACTCCTGTTAAAGATAAAGACCAGTTATATGCGATTGCATTGTGAAAGAAACGTTGTGGAATGGATCAGAAAAGGTTGATCATCTAGCATATAAGTATTGGTGTGTACTGCAAGGTTCTGGAATCATCAAAATGATAAGAAATTTGGCCCAGTCTTCATTAAGTTACAAGCACTGTACACAGAAAGATGTATATGGGACTACTCACACGTGCGCGACATGTGCATTTAATTGTATCTCTCAACAGTATATAGATATACTAATTTACCAAATATTTCAATTAGTACATGTAGGCGGTTTCCCGGCAAATTTGTTATCATCATGTATTAGTCAAAACATATTCTTTCACATGATTGGTAATAAGAGCTTCCATTTCATTTTTTGAAATTGGGGCGTTTCCATTACTGGTCTTTACCTTTAATAACATAGTCCAAATACATAAAAACATCTTCTCTAGGGCAGGGCCCTGAGCTGTTTCATAAAACTTGTTATCAATAAAAAGTGCCACAGATCTATGACACATCTTCTCAGAGCCAATCAAATGCAAGGATTTATGTAGCTTATAACAATCATCATATCTTGTTATTGATAACTAGCTTCATGAAACGGGGCCCTGGTCTTCCATGCCCCTGTAAATGTAAGACACTATAACAGAGTTGCTTAACTCCTGTACAAAGGCTTGGAGTGACAAACTTATATTATTTTGCACATTAATTTACATATATGAAGTCATTTTCTTCATTTTTTTCTTTTCGTCAAAACAATACCGGTACACACAAATCATGAGATATTGTCTGTACATGAAGTTGCATATCTAAAACCATAGTAGTGTCTACTATATGAAGATGAATTTACATTATAAACCAATCACTTTTAAAGGATTGAAAAGTAAACTTTTAAACAAATTAAGGAGGAATTTAAAAATAACTGCAACTGAATCGTAAAGTTTTTCAGCTGGTAACAAATGAAATTCAATTGGTATATTTGGTAAATTATCATATCGATCCGGCCTGAATAGATATCGCGTAGTTCCATATACATGTACATCTTTCTGTGTACAGTGCTCGTAACTTTACCAAGACTGGGCCAAATTTCTTGCAGTACACAATACTTATACGCTAGATGATCAACATTTTCTTATCGATTCCACAACGTTCCTTTCACAGCAATTGCAGTAGGTGGTTTCTCGGCAAAATTTGTAATTTTGTATCATCATGTATTAGTAAAAACATATTCTTTCACATGATTGGTAATAAGAGCTTCCATTTCTATTTTGAGAGGGGGGCGTTTCCAAAACTGATCTTTACCTTAATAGATTTGTATAAAATAAGCATGAATACATGTTTAAAAAGTTACGGTATTTCATTGCTAACAAGCTGTTTGATTCATGTTCGCATTTAGCAGAAGAGCGCAAGGCGCTAACTTCCTTCTGATGGCTGCATAGCGTTATATATATTACATTGCAGGAAATATGGAATGTAAGTGCTATGATGAGATTTCAACAAAATTTGCATCTATAATCAAAGCCTGTAAGGTCGATGCCTCGTAACAAATGTAAACTAGTACAGGACAGATGTAACCATCTTACACAATGATCGCAGCCAATCCATTTTTCATTGTCTCCACTGGATTTCAAACATGCAGGACAGACGTAGATTTCCTGATCGTTCCTTAGGGTCTTTATGTGTTTGCTCTGTCCTTGGCTTTTGATTCTACAAGTGTGTCCTTCCGTAGTTCGTCAGCTTCATTCTCATGTTCTTCCTTCTTTCTCGTCTTCCTGCTGGCCGCCTTTGGCTTCTTCTCTTTCGTCATTTTCCTTCTTTCCTTTTTCACTTGCTTCACTTGCTTCACTTTCTTTGCCTTCTTTTTGTTCTCTTTCAGCTGCTTCCTCAATTTTTCTGCGTCTGGTTCATGTGCATCGTTCTCATGTTCTGTCTTTGATTTCTTCTCTTTCCTTGCTTCCCTTTTTACTCGCTTCAATTTCTTTGCCTTCTTTTTGTGCTCTCTTTTCAACTTCTTCCGAATTTCTTCTGCGTCTGGTTTGTGTGCACTGTTCATTATCTCAATAACTTGATCCTTATTTTTCTGCTGAACCTCCCAGCTTACTTCCATACTTTTTCTTCTCCTTTCTGCCTCTTGTTTCTTCTTCTCTTTTCTCTCTTGTTCCATTTCAGGGGTACATGTAACCATGGAGCCTCCAGGCCATCTTTCTCCTTCTTTCCTTACCATCACTGCATCTGCTACCTCCACCTCTTCATCCATCTCCATCGAATCTTCGTCTTCTACCATTTTTTTCTCCAATAGCTCTCTGTTCTTTCTCCTTTGTTCCACCTTCTCATCTTGCTTTTCTCTCGCTCTTCTTGCACACACATAGCGGAAGAATTCAGCCACTGTAATGGCTGCAGGAGGTAGTCCCTTTTTCTTCTTATGGTTCTGAGACATGCCTGGAAGAGCAGTCAAGTACTCAGAGTATGAGGCAGAGGATTCATTACCTAGAGGTGTCTGGGCGACATCTGGTGGAAGTGGCTCTGTCAAAGGTGCTGCCAGTGATGGTGTGGACGGTGTGGACGGTGTGGATTGTGTTGTTACTGGAGCTGGTGTTGATGGTGCCGCCATCGTTGATGCAGGAAAGCCATTCAATATTCCATCTATGGATGATCCTATCTCATCATCAAACAGCCTATGGGGTTCATTCAGCATGGACAGCGCTCTCTCCTTCTGCAGACGTGCCTCAAACTCCATGAACCACATCTCGATCCTCTCTTCTGATACCATGATCGACCTGTGCCTTGTCCGTTGGTTGCTGCTTTCGATATTTTAGATTAGGGTGTCTCTTTACAAATAATCCCCACCATTTATCTCCTGGTTTGTTGTTTACAAAGGGATTCTCTCTACCATCCTTGTCAAGCAATGTCTTCACAACCTGCAAAAAAAGAAGAAATATATTAACCAGAGTACCAGATAAGTTATAACATTTACATGTATAGATACATATCAAGTGACCTGGAGGGGGATATCAGAATATATTGCCTGGGGAGTGTTTCACAAAGATCCTAAGTTAAACTTATCTCTAAGTTGGACTTAAATGTTATGGAAAGCCGTTGGCATCTATAAAAGTATTTTGTAAAAGTTATTTTAAAAGGCATAAAATGTTGATTCAAATCATGCACATTCTCTATTATCAAGGAGATTTCATGTTCTAGATGTGGAATTTATAAAAAATTGAAAATACTTGAATTTTCGCTTTTGAATATAATTTATTTTAAGGCTACAAATGGCTCTCCATAATTTTTAAGTCCAACTTAGAGTTAAGTTCAACTTAGGATCTTTGTGAAACACCCCCCTGGAGTCAACGAAAAGGGCAATATGTTCTGCCATAAGGTCACTTATTTCAAGAAGCATTAATATGATGAGATGCATCATGTTGTAGCTCCTTTGTAAAATCAAAAAGTACACATTCATTTATTTGCTAGTAACTTTCCTGAAAAATTATTAAATCCCTGCAAAGCTGATACAAGAGAAGACTTGGAAATATTTACAAATAGTCTGTACATGTATACATTTTCTTGGTATTTTGTCTTAAAGGGCAATTCAACCCTTGCAATAAGTTCAGTTGAATGAAAGCAGAAAAATCAGAAAAAAAGACGACAGTTTGAAATAAGTCGGACCACTATTATTGTTACGAGTGTTTGAAATTTGAGATCACTACAGTATATGGTAGCTATGCGAATCTCAAATTGGCAATTTTGTCAGTGGATTGTAACGTAGTGGCGGATTACTTTCCCGTTAGTCGTGTACAAAAATATTACTTATTTTAGTTTTTCTCCAAAGTGCCTTCACCCTCGGGGCACAATACTCAAAAGATGTCATGGAGAGTACATCATTATACAGGTCCTCTATTTTAAAAAGAAAAAGACCATCCGAGTCATACACATGATACATTTATGAAAAGATCACATTTTAGTCCTTTTGTGTATTAGAGCAAATGGGAAAGTTGTCCGCCACTACGTCATACAGACATTATCAAGTCAGCCAATTCAAAGGGCCTATACCTATCTAGGGATTGCAACTTCAGAAATTTGTAACTTTCAATTTTTTTGTCCGATTTCATTCAAACTTTCATCAGTATATGCTTCTTTGATTGTTCTGCTTTATTCCAGACAAGCTTTAGCTATCAAGCTTTGAATTCCCAGAGTTTATTTGATTTTCAGTAGATTACCTACCGTTAATAGAATTATAATACCTACATGTAGGCTGGGCCCCGTCTTATACAGAGTTGTGATCCAATCAATCACAGGTCCTGCTGTCTCTTATACATGTACATACATTTATTTGCGATTGATATCAATATCGCTAAAAAGTTGTGATTAATATCAACTCTTTATAAGACAGGGCCCACGCAGATCTACTGTATTAAGAAGCTTTAATACAAAGTTTCCTTTATACGTGTACATCTCACATTTTGAATATTAATCCGGCTCTGCTTAAGCCCGACGTGTTCCATCTTGATTGCCCAATTGACTATCTTCTGCTCCTCTTCCGCGGTGAGGTACGGGGGAGCGTCCGTTGCGGGCAAAGATGGCTTTCCTGCCGGAGATCTTGTCCTGCAGCGTACTGGACGCGCGTTTCCGTTTTACACCCTGCCCTAGGCTTTTCTCCAATAAAATTTTACAAACCGACTGGTATTCGGAGTCTAGTCGTCCACATCTTGCCTCGGCGCTCTGCACACCACCAGAACTCTGAAAACGTCACGTAGCGCTAGCTAACTCTCTATACTAACTAGTTGATCTTCCTAGTCGTATCATTTATTTTTATCCATTAATACGCAATACTCTAAGAGCGTGAGGATGCGTGATCAGCTCGCAAAATTTAGCCCAGCGATAACAAAACAATAATATATCGGGAAAACCGTCTTGAACAAGAAGACCCTCGCATCCCCAATTGAAATTGTACATAAGCTTTGGCTTCGCTATTCTTGACGTCGATATAAACAAACTTAGACTTCGGATACAGCATGTTTCGTGTAATTTCTTGCCGAAAAGCCTAGGGCAGGGTGTAAAACGGAAACGCGCGTACTGGACGGTATTCCATACATCTTGGCTGCTGCCCTCAACGAGAGTCCATGGGCCTTGATGCTCTGTAAAGCCGCCACTACGTCCTGTGCCTCCCAAGTCTTAGCTCCACGAGGCATCCTCACAGAGATCTACTTGAACAAAAAATGGTCACATATACAATGAATAATAATTATTATTAAAGACATTGATAAGACAACAAAGCTTTGTTACATCAACAATTAATTAGGGTAAGAGTAATTGTCTCACTCCAAGTTCTTTGTATATTCTATCATTTTTTTGGATTTATATATTTTTTTTTTGTTGGGGGGGGGGGGGGGGGGGAGGCGGGGGGGGGGGGGGTTATTTTTTTTCTTCATCCCTGATATACTTTTAGTTGCATGATCGAAAACAAGGTAATTCCGATCCCAGGGGGGTCACACAAATGCTACCCACCCGCGTCCATCAGCCTCTGAAATAGACCCTATTTTTAAAATGAACTTTTTTAAAGAAAACGTAGAAACATATGAACCTAAAAAAGTACATGTTTAATGGTTTTTTGTGCGATCAGTGCTTGAAAAACGCATCTTTTTATGGAAAAACGTCAATGACGCCCAAGTTGTGAATCTGAAAAGGTAATACCCTTTTTGTGGTTTTTATTGTGCGATCTGTGCTTGAAAAACACCCCTTTTTAATGTTGACGCCTCCGCTTTCGCTGAAAAATTAATTAAGACACCCTTTCGAAGCTTTTTACTGGACGCTATGGTGCGTTATGTTGGGAATGACTCCCCTGTGATTCCGAGTTCCTGGCCATGACAAATTAAACTACATATTTATTATAGAATATAGATCTAGTCTACACTGCCGGCCTCTTGACTAGCTACTATAGGCTAGCTCTGTAGCTAGCCTATCATAGGCGCCGGAAGTGGGGAGGCAGGGGGGGGGGGGCAGTTCCCCCCCCCCCCCAAACAAAAAAGTGTGGGGGGGGGCAAGATGCATTTTTGCCCCCCCCCCCAAAAAAAAAAAAAACAAAAAAAAACGCCCTCCCTCCCCTCCCCCTCCAGAAAAAAAAAAAAAAAGCAGTAAAGGAGTAAAGATGGTTGTATTTTTAACCAAAAGAACATAACAATAATAGAGACTTTAATTAAATCACATATAAAATTCCATTCAAAGAAAAGGAATGTTAACAGGGATTAAATTTCCTAAACATTGCGCATGCCACCTACATCAATGGAGGTTTTTATGATAGCGATACGCGCATATCGTGGGCATATTGTGAGAGAATGGGAAAGCGTGTCTATTTTTCGTTATAGGGGTGAGAAGAAATGAGCCCCTGAACAATGGCGTACTGATGGGGGGGGGGGGGTATTTCTTATTCGATACCAGTGATTTACAACTGTTGCTGAAATGTCATGATTTTCCAGTATTTGTTCTCAATTTTGTTGTAAGTCATACATTTTAATGCTTTTGTTTGAAAATTAGAAATTCCCAAATTTACAGTCGGGCGAAAAATATGCTTATTTAGAAGCCTTGGTCATGTCATGGTCTGAGCCCCCTCACTTTTTGAAAAAGTATGTTACAGAGAAAAAGAAAGGAAGAGAGAGAGAAAAAATAAGTGACCTGCCAATGTCACAAATGAGGTATCAAAATATGCTCATCTGACCATAATTAAATGCCTAAAACCCCCGAGCTTCCGGGGGCTCTGCCCCCTGGACCCCACCAAGGGCCTGGAGGCGGCCCCTGCATGGTTGCTCATCTGACAGTATAATTAATACCTAACACCCCTGCCTAACATGTAGAGGCCCTGGCCTGTACGCTCATCTGACCATAGTTAAATATTAAAACCTCTGAGCTTCCGGGGGCCTTGCCCCCTGGACCACATCTATGGCCTTAAAGAGGGCCCCTGGATGCTCGATCATCTAACCGTAATTAACCAAAACCCCTGAGCTTCCGGGGGCTCTGTCCCCTGGAACCCTACCAAGGGCCCTAAGGCGGCCCCTCGATGCTCATCTGACCGTAATTAAATACCTAAAACCCCTGAGCTTCCGTGGGCTCTGCCCCCTGGACCCCACAAAGGGCCCTACAGCGGCCCCTGTATGCTCATCTGACCGTAGTTAAATATTAAAACCTCATATGGAAAACTTACGCGCATCTGCTCTGCGCCTCGTCGCTTATCCTGTTAAGCACGGGGAACGTACACCAAAAAAGCCACGTTTTGATATAATTGCTGGTATTACAGGAAAATGGAAATTTGTTAAAAAAATCTTCGGACGGTTTCTTATAATTTGAAATGTCGTCTTAAAAATGATACTAAATTTGGGATTATTCTTTCAGGGGAAACGGTAGCCATTTTCACCTAAAAGTTTTGACTTTTTCAGCCTGCCTATGGAGATTGCACTGTTTTTCCCCTTTTTTGTCGGGTTTCGCTCAGTCAACCAGTCGGCAAATTTTACACGAGTGACGTATAAAAAATCTTCGGACGGATTCAGAAACCTTGACATCCCACCTTTACGTTGGTATAACGATTGTTTTCTTTCGTGGAGAGGAAACGGTAGCCATTTTCCAACCAATAAAAAGTAGCTTTTCATACTAAACCAAGGTGACTGGGATAGTGTAGCGCTATAGCTACTCACAACGAGTGCGCCCGTACCGTACAAACAATGCACAGTTAAGTTATAGCTTCCGTGCAATCGCTGTAGAGCTAGAGGTCAGTGTGTGTATTTAACGCAGTGCGTATTATACAGAGTGTGTGCGTTGCGCTCAAAATCTCGGACACCGCATCATGTCTATACATGCGCACCCGAATGGGTCGTTGCACTCCAACTAGAGGGAAGTCAGTATAATCATTGGAAGAGGGAATGAGTTCGATTTCGTCTACGGTGTGATGGCAAGCCTCTGCTTATGTAGTCTACCGTAATTTTGCATTTATTTAACTAGGTGAGTTTTATTTCTAATTCTAGTTTGTTAGTGTTAGTAAGTAGTCAACGAGAGCAAGCGCTCGCACCCCCGCTTTGTCGCATTGAACTAGTCCAATCAGTGTACTTTCACGCAAGAGTGCACTTGAGCGCGCTCTCTTTGTGAAAGCGGTTGTTTAGTGCGTATTCTTTTATGCGCGTTTAGGGCTAAAAGTTTTCCATATGCTGAGCTTCCGGGGCCGCGGGGGCTGCCCCCTGGACCACATCTATGGTCTTAAAGGGCTGGATGCTCATCTAACCGTAATTAAAGGCAAAGACCCGTATTGGAAACGCCCCAATTTCAAAAAATGAAATGGAAGCTCTCAGTCTCATTACCAATCATGTGAAAGAATATGAAGAAACCACTTGAAATAGGCCAAGGATGTGTTTGTAATCGATATATTGGCGGCTCTAACACCTTAACTCCCATGTTTATAACTTTTATAAGGGACTGTAAAAATCTAGGTAACCTGAAATCTGTCTCTGAATTCGATGTTTTTTGTGAGTTTTCCTGCAGGATAAAGGTTAGTAGTCGAATCAAATGCATGCAAGTTACCCGCCTGAGCTAGGCTCATATTTTGCGTTCGAGCCGTTGAAGTAATTTTTGTCCGAAGCTTGGCAACGTCCGGATCTTGGCGGTCTTACTCTACACTAAAACTTGAGTTGATTTCACAATGAACAAACAAATTGTTTTTAAATAGAGATTTCCTCGCTTGAATATACCAGTGAATACCGGTGTCATAGGCGATTTGTTCCGTGCAGGCGATCGGTTCCTCCGGAACCGATCGCCTGGATATGTACCCGCCGATTTGTTCCGGATTCGTAGATTCGTTCCGCTAGTCACAGGCGATCGGTTCCGGCCAGGCGATCCGTTCCGAATCTCATCGGAGAGCGTGCGTGCTCACGTATTATTGAATACACGCCATGGTACACCCCTAAAGCAAAATGAACTATTCTGGTCGGCCTTTGCAACCAATCAAACTTCTCCAAATTAGCTACACCAACGATTGCCAATTTGAGAACTTTGTATAGAAATGCAGATTCCCGTTGTTCAAATATGTTAATAATTGCGGCCAATGATTGACCACAAACAGCGCCGTCGCGAAGCGACGGGGACTGGGTGGTCTAGCAAAAAGGGCAGTTGTTGCCATAGGCTTAGTTTGCCTGTAAAAGCAGATGTCGGGGTGTTTTCTAATCAGGCCTTCTAATTTGGTTTGAATGCTGCTTTATATGATATCGTGTTACGTCAACCACCTATTACCGGGCTTCAATCACCACAGAATCTAATTATGCATGTGGGCTGCATGCATGATGTACATGTAGACTCTAGTTTAAATGAAAGAGATGCGGGGTGGGGTGGGGGGGGGGCGGGGTCAACACAAAAATATTTCAAAAAAAATAATATTGGTTTTCATTGCAACAATAAATACAAAAGTATCAAGATAAAGCTAAAATTTATTTTTACCATGTTTATTCGACACAAGTAATAAAAATATACGCGATTATATAAGCAGAAACGTTCGGCCAATGTCGGATACCACACCGGCCGTGCTGTGTTAAATTCAAGACGGCCGGTGTGGTAGGCGATTTGTTCCGGGTTCCGCGGAACAAATCGGCGCGCCGATTTGTTCCTCGGAACGAATCTACTGGATCGACTCGTTCGCAGATACGTTCGAAAGCCGCCGTTCTTATCCGACATTGGCCGAACGTTTCTGCTTATATAATCGCGTATATTTTTATTACTTGTGTCGAATAAACATGGTAAAAATAAATTTTAGCTTTATCTTGATACTTTTGTATTTATTGTTGGAATGAAAACCAATATTATTTTTTTTTAAATATTACTTAATAATAAGGTTTATAACCTCGTACGGAATTACCCGCGCGCGGTACGAAAAATAAATAAATAAATAACCTACTGACTAGTATATGCGCATAGAGTACATGTATATCATATGCATGCACGCACGTGCATACTCGGCACGGGGGGGGGGGGGGGCAGGCGATAGTTTTCTGATATTAGGCCTACATGTACGTGAAAATGTACGTGAAATTAGTGGTTTCCAAACAAGGTGGCGCAACAGATCTGCCACTGTATGTAGCGGAATGGGGGGGGGGGGTATAGACACACTATGCTATGGCTCTGTTTAAACTAACTTTTGTCGGCTAGTACCAAGGGTTGAAAATTCAACAAAATATGTCGGGTTTTTCTTTTATTTCTTTTTTTTTTATTCTGCCGGACACGTCTTTACTTGAGGAATTTTCTTTCTCTTCTTTTCTTCTTCTTTTTTTTTTTATTGGTCCTTCTTAATTATCAGCTCGACCACTCATTTCTTTTTGTGTTGACCCCGGCCCCCCCCCCCCCCCCACCCACCCCGCATCTCTTTCATTTAAACTACATGTACATCATTCATGCAGCCCACATGCATAATTAGATTCTGTGATGAAGCCCGGTAATAGGTGGTTGACGTAACACGATATCATATAAAGCAGCATTCAAACCAAATTAGAAGGCCTGATTAGAAAACACCCCGACATCTGCTTTTACAGGCAAACTAAGCCTATGGCAACAACTGCCCTTTTTGCTAGACCCGACCCAGTCCCCGTCGCTTCGCGACGGCGCTGTCTATAGTTACTGTTTGTGGTCAATCATTGGCCGCAATTATCAACATATTTGAACAACGGGAATCTGCATTTCTATACAAAGTTCTCAAATTGGCAATCGTTGGTGTAGCTAATTTGGAGAAGTTTGATTGGTTGCAAAGGCCGACCAGAATAGTTCATTTTGCTTTAGGGGTGTACCATGGCGTGTATTCAATAATACGTGAGCACGCACGCTCTCCGATGAGATTCGGAACGGATCGGCGGCTAAATATCCCGCCGATTGGTTCCACGGAATGAATCGCCTGGCCGGAACCGATCGCCTGTGACTAGCGGAACGAATCTACGAATCCGGAACAAATCGGCGGGTACATATCCAGGCGATCGGTTCCGGAGGAACCGATCGCCTGCACGGAACAAATCGCCTATGACACCGGCCATTTAAGATGCGAGTGCACCCTGTATGTGCGCACAGTTCAGCTCAATGAACTCTAGCTACCGGTACTAGTAGCTAACGCTAAGACGATTCGGGCCGTTCCGATCGGGCCAGTTTACTGTCACCGACCGGCCTATAGACCGCGCACGTCCGTATACTTGTACAGTAAGTAAGCCTATTGTATAACATTATCAGCAATGGCGATCAGGCAAGCGGAAACATTGGTGCTAGGCGGCGGAATTTCTGGTCTTGCTGCTGCCTTTTACCTCAGAGCCTCCCAAATAAGAGAAAATAGATTAGAAAATCATACTGGTCAAGGGAAGGTAAGTTCCTCAGCCGTTATTAGTGATTCTAGGAAAACTTAATCAAACAATTTTGATTCAATGACATTGTTTAGATCCGCGAAACTTGGCATTGCTTTCCCCCGAAACTCTGGCGTGCTAATCTAGCGTCCGTATACTTGTACAGTAAGTAAGCCTATTGTATAACATTATCAGCAATGGCGATCAGGCAAGCGGAAACATTGGTGCTAGGCGGCGGAATTTCTGGTCTTGCTGCTGCCTTTTACCTCAGAGCCTCCCAAATAAGAGAAAATAGATTAGAAAACCATACTGGTCAAGGGAAGGTAAGTTCCTCAGCCGTTATTAGTGATTCTAGGAAAACTTAATCAAACAATTTTGATTCAATGACATTGTTTAGATCCGCGAAACTTGGCATTGCTTTCCCCCGAAACTCTGGCGTGCTAATCTAGCGGTATCGGTGAGACAAGAGGTAAGGTAAGACTAGCTAGATTCTACAGTTAGTCTTGCCTTGTCGATACGTACCGCTAGATTAGCACGCCACAGTTCCGGCGGAAAACAATGCCAAGTGTTGGGATCTATTAATGTCATATCGTGTCACTGTTAAAGGTATTACAAAGTTTTGGTTTTGGGTCATGAATATTGTGGCGTACGTAACCGGGCTTTGCTGGGGTAGCGTTCTGCCTTGCACAGTAGGGGCGCTGGTCCGAGAATGAGGATCGTCCTCATAAACAAGGATATCCTCATAAACGCAGACAAAATGCGTCCTCAAAAATAAGGGTTGTCTGCATTTTCGAGGATGTTTTTTTTCATCGGCGCTCTGGGGGTTTCATGTTACAGAACCGCCCGCTGGCAATGCCAAAAATGGATTCCCCAGGGGAAAATAACCCTAGAATCTAGTTCACTGTCTACTTTTATTGGTTGTCCGTCTTCCCAAGGATTTATTGCTCATAATGCGAAGGTCTCTGTACAAAGTCAATGTAAAATGCATCAAGAAAATCATTGCAGAATCCTTTTTTTTGCATCGCCAATGCACCGATCAAAAATATCAAACGTCTGCAAAAATGCAGACGGTCCTTACTTTGAGGACCCATGTTTACAAAGACGATCCTCGTTTATAAAGACGATCCTTATTCTCGGACCAGCGCCCCTACTGTTGCAGTCTCTCAAAACCCGGTCCACGCTCTCGACAATCATTCAACTCACGTGCTCTCACAAAAGTATATCGTGTAAGAATAATGTGGACTAGCTCTCATTCACTTACTCCCGCAATCACTGAATATCTGACAGGACTAAAGAAACAACACTTGCACAGTATCTGCAGTTCAAGTAACTTTACTTGTTCCTGATAACGGACCTGTCAAAACGACAGGTCAACACTGACTGACTGACACGACAGCTCAACGGCGACTCCCTGACATCTGACGATGTACACATATATATTTCACAATTAACTATAACGCCCTCGACGTCTTACTAAATTACTGGGCTAGTTATGCTACAATATGGTTCGAATGAACATATTGGAAGCCTATGCGATCCTATAATATTCAGTGATCGTTGTCGCGGTTGAAATCAAGTCTTAAGTTATGAAATTGTAAATAATTAACTCTTTATGTTGTATAGCTCCCTCTCAAGGTCAAGATTATTTAAGCTATGAAACAATGTTTTTTGAACAAAATCGACCGATAAGCTATTCCTGTTTGAAAATTATATATCCCAACTACATATTGGGAAATTTTCATGGTCGTAGCTACCATTGGACAGCCGTAGGCGCTATTTGAAATTCATCAAAATTTACCGGGAGCACCGTTAAATTTTTATATTAAATTTTTCTCGGAAGTAGAAGTTTTTTAGGGGCTAAATTTTATAGTGCTTATAATGCATCCACAGGGGCATCCAAATTTATCAAAATTGTAAAGAATCACTATCCACCCAATTTTCTAAATTTCCCAAAACTTTGTATTACCTTTAAAGATAAAGTTGGGTTGTACAAAAGGAACTCTTACCTGCGATAGCATTGTGAAAAGAAAATGTGTGGAATGGATCAGAACAAGTTGATCATGTAGTCTAAACCTACAATTACAAAAGGCTTTGTGCTTTATAAAGTGTTATTTCATGAGTTTTTGTCTCAGTCATGGCCATGGGGCTGTTGTACGACCAGAAATTCCAAGTGCCATATGCCCGTACACCACACATAGCCTATGTGTGGTGTACGGGCATATGGCACTTGGAATTTCTGGTAGGAGCATCACTATCCTGGCTAGGCTGTGTAGTAAAAACTGCTTTTGATTCCCAACATTTCAAACACCACTGTACAAAACTCAACCGATTTCACTCAAAATCGATGCTTTAGTGACAATTGATGACACCTTAATAGCAGTAAAATACTTTTTTTTAAAACTTACTGATGTTAAGAAGAATAATTTAAACATTCAAATTGTAAGTCTAGTGTCAAACTTTGCGTGTTGAGTAAGAAGAAAACAAATTTGAAGTACTACCCCCCCCCCCCCCCCCCTGTTGAGCAAAAAAAAATCATACGATACGAGTACGCTGGTTAATTTTACACGTCTGCCGGGAGGTTCTTTCATAAGCCAGGAGATTGCAGGAGATCAGGAAAAAGGGCGTGGTGGCGCGCGGTAGTCTCCCGCTACGAGCTGGTGGGACGGCGGGAGAATGAGCCTGGTGGTGTGAGACTCCCTTCCAATGCGGGAGGGTTGACAGCCCTGTTTACATTGTATCAATTACTAAGCTTTGAGCGAAGTGGCCCATAAATTGCCCTCTTTTATTAACCTACTCCCTGTGTGATAAAATATCACACAACTTCTAATGCTCCATTTTTTAAATTACAGATTGTTGTTTTAGAAGGCAGTCCTCGAGTGGGAGGATGGCTGGACTCTTTCCAAACACCAGAGGGAGCTGTTCATGAAAGAGGTACACGCAGCATTCGTCCTGTTGGAGTTGTGGGCAAAAATACTCTGGATTTGGTATGCACATGGTCAAGTTGATGTAGACTACACTAATTCAGATTTCTTGATAGATTCAAGTGTTTAATTTGAAGAAAAAAATGTGTATGTACTTATTATATGTTTGGCTATAATATGCTAAGAAGTTGTTTGTAAGGGCATCAGTTTATCCCAAAGGATTTAACACTCAAGCAAGTAAACCACTTTCACCCTTTGACCCTTCTATTTATCTATGATGCAATCATCCCCATCACCCATAGCAACCTTGCCACACAAATCCAGTACATCTATAAAATTCTATACCCGAAATCCAGGGTAACAATAATCTATTCTAAGTCCCTGTTAATCTTGACATTCGACCCCTAGATATTGGCCATAGTCTTCTGCTGTGATGCAATCATTGATGGAAAAATTCCTAGCCCAGTAGCAACCCTGACATACCAAAACCAGTATATACAATGTATCTACTATCTAGTATCTACACTTGAGATCTAGCTAGAGTAAAACGTTTAAGTTCTTTCAAAATCATTGGTGATCCTGACATACATGTATGACCCTTAGTATCATCCATAGGCCTACATGTACATACCGTAATGCAATCAACCCAGTCACCCGCAGCCACCCTTCCACACAAAAACAGTGTCCATGTACATATATCTACAGCTGAAAGTCTAAAGTTACGATTATTTATTGCAAGTCATTGATAATTAGCATTTGACCCCTAGGTATCAGCCGTAGGTATATAGAGGTCTAGAGTAAAACATAATCTCTTCTAAACATCGTTGATAATCTTGATATTTGACCCTTAGGTTTCGGCCATAGGGCTGGATGATGTAATCATTCCTGTGACCTGCACCATTCCGCCACTTGTAGCCAGTATACATGTACATGTTTGTATCTACACTTGAGGTCTTGATTAAGATATAATTTCTGCTATTGTCATTGCTGGTAATCTTGACCTTGGACCCCTAGGTATCAGCCATAGGCCTGGATGATGCCGTCATACCCGTCACCCGCAGCCACCCTGCCACTCAAAACAGATTCATCTACACTCAAGATGGTCTCCACCGCCTCCCCTCATCCCTCTCCTCCATCCTCAGACGGCAGGCCCCGTTTTCTCAATCACTCCTGTCCAGACTGATCAAGGAACCGTTCGCTGTGAAGTGTAAAGAGGATGATGAGAGCATCCATGATTTCTTCTCGAGAAGACTTGGGAAAGAGGTGATTAGTCAAGTTATTATTATTTTCATTCAAATAAACAGCACATGCTCCCTATGTAGTGGGTTCATAGCTGTCGGATGATAAATTAGATATTGCTATTCTTTTTCAATGAAAGAAATATATATGTTCTATTGCAGACAACTTATACATGTTTAAACCAATGTATTTGTAATAATCTGTGGAATCCTTTGTGTGACAGCAGGACTGTCAATGATACAGTACAAACATGTATACAGTAGATATTAGATAATGTCAAGGGAATCTATTCTCTCTCTCTCAAATGTGCAATTCTGCACATGTACCATATGTACACTGTAGTATGTAGTATGTAGTACGACAGACGAATTTGTCACAACTTAGAATTGTGAGAATCTTATTGTTTATGCATGTCCAATGGAATAAGACATTAATTACATTTTACTTACTGTATATAATGTACTAAAATTTTCTATGACTGTGAGGTTTCATCACTTTTTTCTTCTTTATAATCTTAGGGTCGATTTACCTTACGAACGTTATTTATTGATTCATCTTTATTATGAATTATTTTATTTATATATTTATTCATTCATTCATTTATTCATTTATTCATTGATCCATTCATTCAATAATTCATTCTTTCATTCATTTAGTCATTCATTTGTTAATGTATTCATCTTGATATTCCCAGATAGCTGATTACCTAGAACATGATTTTTTTATATTTTTTGTGTATGTTTATTCATTTACTTATTCATTCATTCATTCATTTATTCATTTATTCATTTGTTAATGTATTCATCTTGATATTCCCAGATAGCTGAATACCTGGCCAACCCATTCTGTCGAGGTATCTTTGCCGGGGATTCCAAGCAGCTGAGCATGAGGGCTTGCTTTCCTGCAATATTTGACGCTGAGAGGAAGTATGGTTCAATTATCATAGGAGGCTTTCGGAGCAAGCCAGGTGAGACTTGTAGCATGTGTAAAAAACATCTCCAGGGATGCCAAAATATTGAATTCAGGCCCTGGCAAGTTATTTTTGGGCCATAGTTTAGGCTTTTTTGTATACAAAATAGCTCATTCTAGGTGATTTTCAGGCCCTATGATCAATTCTAACTGGTATCCCTGCATCTCACAGGCATAGAAGCAGTGGCCTAGGTACTCCCCATGATACGGCACCAAAAAAAAAAGAGTAAACGAATGAGAATAAAAGGGAAAGAAAGAAAGGGAATGTGACCAAAAAAAAAACCCAACAGAAGTGGCGTGGTCTAGTGGATATGCCACCAGACTGTGTAGTATTGCATGTTTCACAGGTCGAGTCCCACTGCATCGCTAGTGTCCTTTGGCAAGACGTTAATCCACATTTGCCACTCTCCACCCAGGTGTAGATTATGGGTACGTGGTAGGAAGAGATTCCCTGAATGCCTTGAGCGCCTCAGGGCAGCCGGGCTAAAGGCAGGTTCTTTGAAGTACTTTATAGGCGACTAGAGTATCCCTTTGAGATGTATACGTGCAAAGTATAAATGTAGCTATTATTACTATTATTACTATTATTACTAGCATCCTTGCCTGTCCGCTTCAGGCAAATAACATGTTTCCTTTTATACCAAACTTGTCTAAAATTTGTGTTTCTTCTCAAATCCATTTCCCTCATAATGTGTATTGTATGATTATTTTAAGCAGTAATGTATAATAAGTACTTTACATACTTGGATTGTGTGCTGATTTCAATATTCTTCTGTGCAGAAAAATTCCCAGATATTGGGACAAGCAGTATCGCCCAGAGGGCCAAAGAGCAGAAGTGGGCCAGCTGGACAATGACCGATGGACTGCAGACGTTTCCTAACAAGCTCTCTGATTGGCTGGTTGAAAACGGGGTTGAAGTTCGAGGGTCAAACCCATGCAGCAGGATTGAATTTGTCCAAGAATCAGATCCAGATGATGGCCAAAAGGTAAATGTGGGCTATCATCCTTTCAGGGCCTCCATATTTTGGACAATTATTTTAATTTAACATTTGAGAGTTGCTTTTTTGACTTCTAGTACTTAAAATTGGTTTCAAAATATCTTTCATGCATATGACCATCATGATGGATTAACTATTATTTTTTTGGGGAAAAAAAAACTGTCTTGACTGTTGACACTCACATTTTAGGCACCTTTTTCTGAAATTGTGAAAAAAACATTCTTTAATTGAAGAAAAATTAGTTTTTTGACACATCTGTCCGGTTGAAGACCAAACTGACCATGAATTGTCTATAATAATTAGAAGGAACACATGCCTCCGAGCCCCCTTCCATCACTGTCCCTTACCTTTATGTTTTTGCTTTCCGTTATTTTTTGTTACAGAGAGTCAGGGTTGTGACAGAGAATCAGGATGTTTGGGAGGCTGATCATGTAGTGTGCTCTACCCCAGCACAAGGTATGGAGACATTAAAGTTGTTCATGCGTGGGTAAATAGAGGGCGGCACACGGACGTACGCACGGGAGCATAATACTCGTTGGCTCAGTGTTATGTAGTGATTGCCAAGTTGCCTACTTCACGAACAAATATAAACTCATGCATGAACATCTTTGAACTTTTCACTTCAATACTATTCTGATTCAAATGCCATGTTACATAGAATTATGTAGGTACTTATGAATTCCTATGAAAACCTGGCAGGAGATTTTTCCTTAAATGCATCGAGTGCTACGGAGCTAAAGCTGGGGTAATAATATTCAAAGCCCTTTGGAAGAGCATAAAGATGTTATATAATAATGTGATATGCACTTTACATGAACATCTAAGTCACTAGTTCACAGTGACCGAATTAATCAGTTTGAAGTTTCATACAAACAGATACGACTACTTTTAAAAATTCATAACTTTCTTATTTTGTCCGATTACGCTCAAACTTCCAGCAGTGTGCTTCTCTAATTTGTATGCTTTTTATTAGATCAGTTTGCTCATAAGGTTGGATTTCTCTTTAAGTTTACATCAGACCTGACAACAAACCTGGTAGTGATGAAAATGTGTACTTCTCTTTAATAATGATTTCTTTGGTCTTGGTCATGTGAAAGACACTGCTGTTTCTAAACCAAGAGATCCGGCTTTCTTCCCTTTTTTTTAACAGTCACCCAGGGACTACTTCCACCTAAGCATCAAACACTATCCAACCTTCTCCATCAAATCACCAGCAGTAACGTAGCAGTGGTTAATCTTGAGTACGACAATCTGCAGCTCCCTGTGACGGGCTTTGGTTATCTGGTACCTTCATCTGTGCAATCCAAGATCCTTGGTGTGGTCTTCGACTCCTGCGCTTTCCCAGAACTTGATAGGAGGAAAAACCCTACCACAAGAATGACTGTAAGTAGTACGAATAGCATCCATGAATAGCATCCATAATTATGTGATATTGGATATGGGTTTGGCTGTGATATCTTCATCGGTGCAATCTAAAGTCCTGGGCATGGCCTTCGACTCCTGCACTATCCCTGAACTTGATAGAGGTAAAGAACCCTACCACAAGAATGACTGTAAGTAACAGGAATAGATGTAAAGCGTACATAAGTATGTGATATTAGATAGGGGTTTGGCTATCTGGTATCTTCATCTGTGCAATCCAAAGTCCTTGGTGTGGTCTTCGACTCCGGTATATCCCAGAACTTGATAGGAGGAAACACCCTCCCACAAGAATGACTAATGCGTCAGTCACACCTGTGCGTATTTAGCTTGCATATTGCTGCGTATTTATGGCAAGCCGTTTTAACATTTATTCCTTTATCTTGATCTCAAGAATTCAATTCAATTGCTTTACAACAGAAATACCGGTATATTTTTTGATATAAAGAAATAATTTCATTGGTCTTGGTCATGTGTTGGACACAATGACCAAATATCTAGGATGTGCCACTGCTGTGCCTAAACCAAGAGATCCGGCTTTCTTCCTTCTTTTTTTAAACAGTCACCCAGAGACTACTTCCACCTGAGCACCAAACACTATCCAACCTTCTCCGCCAAATCACCAGTAGTAACGTAGCATATCAAGAATTCAATTCAATTGCTTTACAACAGAAATATATTTGTTGATATAAAGAAATAGGAATAAATGTTAAAACGGCTTGGCAAAAATAGGCAGCAATACGCAAGCTAAATAGGCATAGGTCTGACTGAGGCATTAGAGGCTGATTTATATTTACAATACATATTATCTGCTGATTGCCAGAAGGGTGTCAGCTCACTGATTTATGAAGATTCAACACTCTTTTGGCTCTATTTGTCAACTTCATCGGTGCAATCCAAAATCTTGGGCATGGTCTTCAACTAGTGCACTTTTTTAAAAACTAGATAGGAGGACAATGCTGACTATAAGTCGCTGGGGTTAAGATATTGTACTGTTTCACATATTCTCTATCTTCTGCAGTTTTTTTAAAGGGGTATTACTAAGCAAATAACTACCGTTCGTGAAGGTGATGGTACAAACTATCACTTCCGAGGTGATCTGGATGTAGCGTATAAATTCAGATCGCCAAGGAAGTGATAGTTTGCCATCGCCTGAAACCAAAAGGTGATTATTTGCTTTATATTCCACATCGGAAACATTTCACTTCTTCCGTCATTTTAGAGCAACAAGTCATCAATTAACAGCTAGCAAATGGTGTACAATATGTACACAGTGCATGCAGTATGGTGGTGTGACCATATAGTTCGTGCGTCGCCAAAGTTTGCGGACTAACACTAAAAGTGCTTAAAGAGGAGAGCAGTACGCAGCGTATACAATTAAAGTTTGTTGCACTGTGTAGATAGGACTTCTATTTGAAACAAACTGTAACAAACTTTTTGATTCTCCCAGCAATGATGGGCGAACTATCTTTCATCACGTGATTTACTTTTGACCAATCGTAGAGCAAGATTCTAAGTATGTGGAATATAATGCACTCTAAAAACCATTTGCAAACACTTCAGAGTTGACAACCATAGGTTAAAGACCAAATTTAGAAGATAGTAGAGCTAGCCATTTGACTTTAAAAAAAAATATCCTTGAAACTTCATTACTGGTAAACTATCTTTCATTTTGAATTTGTGACCTGCAGTGTATGATGGGAGGTGCGTGGTTCCATGACCTCTTTGGTGACCCACACAGTGTTGACCCCAGTGACCTCTTATCATGTGCCTTGACCTCCATCAAAGACCAACTTGGGATCAGCCAGAAGCCGACCTTCACAAAGGTCAACATTCATCATGATTGCATACCGCAGTATAAACTAGGACACACAGGACTTGTGGGTAAGTGTTGAATTTGATGCGGAGGGCAAGTCCAGTGTATTTGGTCATTTTGCGGCCCATACGTCACCAGGGGGGTGTTTCACAAAGATCCTAAGTTGAACTTAACTCTAGGTTTTACTTAACAATTATGGAAAGCCATTAGCATCTTTGAAAATATTTTGTAAAACTTATTTTAAAAGGCATACAATGTTAATTCAAATCATTCATATTTTCTATTATCAAGGAGATTTCATGTTCTTAATGTGGAATTTATTGAAAGTCTAAAATAATAAAATTTTCGCTTTTGAATATATTTTATTTTAAGGCTACAAATGGCTCTCCATAATGTTTAAGTCCAAATTAGAGTTAAGTTCGACTTAGGATCTTTGTGAAACACCCCCTGGTATTGGAGAGTTCTGAACATAAATTGATATCAAATGTGTCTTTTCATTTCGATGAAAACTCTTGTTGGGCTATTAACTTAAAGTGTACCAATCACCTCAAAAAATAATTTGTGTATAGCTAGAATGTATACAATCAACCTAACCATGGAATTATATAGGTAAATTGTGAAGGTGTATGAAGAAAATAAAGGATAACATGAAACCCCTCTATAGGGCCCACATGGAACCAGCTTACATTTAAGCCCTTTAGCCCTATTTTTTGCAATTACTATGATTCAATCATGTTGTTGTTTACAATGAACATCAATGCAAATATGTGTTGTAATACATGTATAACTCCCCCCCCCCCCTATCCCTCTCATCCCTCTCTCTCTCTCTTTCTCTGCAGATGATATTCACCTATACATCAAGGATCACCATCTACCCATGTCCATCGTTGGGTCATCTTATAAGGGGGTCAGCGTCAATGATTGTATCTTCCAAGCTCGCCAGGCAGTCACCTCCCTTTGAAAGTGACAAACAAATTTCAAGAAAACACTGGTATTCGCTTATACTTCAAGGATCACTATCTTCCCCTGACCATCGTTGGGTCATCTTACAAAGGGGTCAGCGTCAATGCTTGGATCTTCCAAGCTCGCCAGGCAGTAAATTCCCTTTGAAAATGACCAACTCTTCCCAGAGAACACTGATATTCACTTTAATATACATCAAGAATCATCATCTTCCCCTGACCATTATTTGTTGTACTCCCCAAACCATCGGTTCATTCTAAAAATTACCAAAGAACAGTGGTACTGTCAAACCTGTCTAAAGCGACCGCCCAAGGGAAGAAAAAAAGAAAGTTGTCTTTGTGGACAGGTGGTCTTTGTAGACAGGTTCCTTTAGTACATGTTTCAATGAGAAACCATTTTAAAGGGAAACGAAAAGTATGGTCTTTGTAGACAACTGGTCACTAAAGCAGGATTGACTGTATATAGACCTTTGACCCTGAGAGGACTGCAAGTTTGCCAAATCATTACAAATTGTTGTTTGTTTGTTTGTTTTTTCAATATTTTTATTTGATAATTAGTGTACGTACATGTATATCACATGAAGTATTTATATCAGAAGTCTTTCATTGGGCACGGTCATTCGCTAGTAACCATATATTTGTTACATTTACATGTAGTACTATTATGCGCTTGTATGTGAATTTTCTGCACTGAAGATCATTCCGTTTAATTTTCCCTGAAAATAGTTTAAAAGAGTCATTATTAAGAAAAGGTGTTTTGTAATTGAATATCAAGTGTTCAAAGCCAGAATGATGCTATTTCTGTATTTGACACACCCTTTTGGCTTCAAAAAATGAGGTAACCTCATTGAGAATCCTTGTCTGAGAAACAAGATGAATTTTTTATCTCTTGTTGACTTGACATGGTTACTGTGCTTGAGAGTTAGTTCTTAAAGATGTAAGCGAGTACTGGTTAGCACTTTCTTTGTTAAAGAAACCACCAGAAAGTAATTTGGGAAAGGATATTTAATTATTTATTGATTCCAAGTATTCGCAGATCTTTTGCACCTGGAGACGGAGAAGTCCCACTTTGTGCATTTTAGGATAATCACTGCCAATAAAAAAAGTAATGGATGTGCTTCATAAACATCTGTCGATAGCCGTCAGGGAAGAATAATTCCACCATAGAATGTTCCGTCTGTGCATAAATGAAGAATGATTACGGAACATTCATGAGCACGTACCTAGTGGGTTTAACAAATATTGGTATAAATTACCTTTATTTGCCCATGCGCAGATTGTATCTATGTATTGGCTGATTGATTTAGTACCAATCATTCAAGCAGAACTAAGAATTGTTTTCACCCTTTTTCTTCTTCTTCACCATTCAATACAACTCAATGGAATTTGTTCACCATTCAATGGAATCCGTTCACCATTCGATTGAATTCATCACCATTCAATGGAATATCCAGTGCATTATGAAAATATACACCAATCAATCTTCAGATTCAATCATTAGGAAAAACACAAGAATAATTTGAATGATGAATGAAAAAGTGAATATCAAGTACATGTATAATGTATAAAGCAGGCCTTCTCAACTGGCGGCGCGCGCGCCACTTGTGGCGCTTGCGGTCAGTCGGAGAGGCGCGCGACTGTTGCAACAACAAAACAAAAAACAGAAAGAAAGCAAATAGACCAATACTCAGCGAAATCAAGAAGTTGCAGTCGAATTTGAGCCCAAAATGCCTGCTTAACAAACAGGAAGAAAGGGGAATTTATCGTTTTCTACCATTTTATACGAATGTAAACCTAGGGTCTGAACAACAATTAGCTTACGATCAATTCGATGGGATACCAATTTTAACATTACGTATCTCTGGAAACATCTTGTTTTTGTTTGTTTAATTTTCACTTTATTTTGCATTTCTCCTGTTTATTGGACACCAAAAACTACATAGAGAGTCAAAATATACCTCCAGTGTAATTGTACCCAGGAATTGTACTAATTTTTTCACATCAAAATGAAATTATGATTGATTATATTGTGGAATGAAATGGTGCTAAAAATGCCCCATTTGGGCCTTTAGAAAGCCCTAAATCCACCAGCTTCAGGGGGCTTCGCACCTGGACCCCAACGATTTTCGGCTCGGTCGCTACGCTCCCTCGCAGCACAGTCAACCATACAAGGGTGGCACTTCAACTACAAATTATTTTCGTTTTGGCACTTCTAATAAACTAGTTGAGAAGGCCTGGTATAAAGGATTGTCACTTCATTAGGTTTTAAAATCATCATACTTTCTAGGCCCCATTTCACAAAACTTGTCATCGGTGACAAATACAGTTTTTGTTAAAAGCTAATGAAATCCTTGCTTCTGATTGGTTATCAGCAGATTTGTCACTGATATTTTGTTTTCATTTGTCATTAAAAAAAGGCTCTGGAAACAGGTCCCTGGTATTAACAGTAACTACACATATAACCAGGCCTTAATGTGCTGGTGGGTCATAGACGGACAACTCAGTACAGTAAGAAAATTGTTTAATGGAAATGTGAGAATTATTCATGAATAATCATGTCATTTATTTGTAAATTTATTTTATGCGAGAGAAATGATTTATATTAATGTTATATATTGTATAAGATATGTATATTTGTTAGCTACAAGCAATGATCTTTCCTCTTTCGTTTACAATAAATTCTGTAAATCTGATTCAGATATAAATGCATTTAAAATTTCTCATGTTCATTTTTTTTATGCTCAGAAATATTAGAGAGTATGAATGTTTAATTGCTCATGAATAGTAAAATCAGATGTTAGTGATGCCATCAGTTTATTCAGCATACATCAAGCTATTGAACATGAACATTTTTAAACTTCATTTTTTTCCATTTTTCGTACTTTTACCAATATAATTTATCATAAGAGTTTCTTTTCGATGCCATTTGAATATAAACATTGTCGATGTGAATGTAATGACCATATCCCTTAAGTTAATAGTCACAACTGAGAAAATCCCAATAATATAATGTGAAAGAAGAGAAGACAAAGAGGTTGAGAAAGAGACAAGTGTCATTAGGTAGGTGGAGAGAGACGGAGAGAGAGACACAGAGAGAAAGGGAGAGGAAGATTAGGTGCATGATAATGAGGTAGTGAGAGACGAAAGTGAGAGGGGTGGATATACAGCGTATACGGAAAAGAGAGAGACGACTAGAGGACCTAGAGAGAGGTAGAGAAAGAGAGGAAGTGCAGGAGACTGAATACAGGGGGTAATAAGGGAGAAAAGAGGGTCATAGGGAGAGAGACGGAGACAACGAGAGAGACTAGAGAGAGAGAGAGAGAGTGCAGAAGAGTGGGATAGTGAAAGAAGAAAGAGACAAGGTGGATATACATTGGTTACCAGTACGCCAGAGAATAACATTCAAAATCTTGCTGATTGTATATAAAGCACATCTTGGTCAAGCTCCCACTTATATCAAAGAACTGTTGAATTTCAAACCTAATAAACACAATCGCAACTTGCGCAGTACCCGAGATATTTTGTTGCTGCAGATTCCATCTATCAAAACAAAAATAACGCCATGTGATCGAGCATTTGCTTGTGCAGCCCAAAAACTCTGGAATAACTTGCCATTTGAAGCCAGTAAATCACCATCTGTAAAATCTTAAAATCGAAACTGAAAACATATTTTTTTTTAAATTAACTGTAAATCTAAGCAAATCAGGAGCTCTTGTAGCGCAGTAGAATATATACTTAATGTTGGATAGTTTCTGCGCTCTATAAATGTACTATTATTATTATATATAGGGGAAAGAGAAAATAATAATTATCAGGTGCGTACGCAGGGGTGGGAGGGGGGGGGGGGTTGAACCCCCATTTTACCTCTTTTGTGTGTGTGTTTTTGAGGAAACCCCCCTTTTGTAACTTGTTTTAATTTAAAAAAATATTTAAAAATGTGAAAATGGATGACCCCAAAAAGCTTACCTTACCCCCCCCCCCCACCCCACCAACGATCGGCCAATTTTTCAAATTTTGAGACACACACACACACACAAATGTCCTCTATAATAATAATAATAATCTTTTAAAGTCCACTCAAAATTATATTAAGTTAAACCAAAAATGGAAAATCTTTTTGCCCAATTGATCGTGAGCCCGACAGACACTGAGGAACTAGCGAGAGAGAGAGAGAGAGAGAGAGAGAGTGAGAGAGAGAGAGAGAGAGGGGGAAGTACTGGAGACTGAGCAAGAGAGTGGGGATAATGAGGGAGAAAGGAGAGTCTTAGGGAGGGAGACAGACACAACGGGAGGGGCATAGTCCCTTTCCCAAAAGTGCCCTTTTTACATAGGGAAAGTGTCCCTTTTATTTTGACACGTGCCCCCTTTTTCTCGACAAGTTCCCAATTTTCCATTCTCGTAAGTGCCCTTTAAATCTCTAGTAAGAGTTCCTTTACAGGGACGAGAAATGCCCCTTTTCACTTTTGATAAGTGCTCCCTTCTCTTCTGATATTTGCTCTATTCAAATCTGAGAGGTGCCACTTTTACTTTGACAAGTGCCCCTTTTTCTTTGTAAGGAGTGACCCTACTTCTTTTAATAACTGCCTTTCCCCTTTCAACAACTACCCCCTTGTAACTCGAATAAGCGCACCTTATATTTGAACGTGTACCCCTTTTCCTTCTAATAAATGCCCCCTTTCATTTCTGGTAAATGCCCCTTTCCGGGTACGAGAAGTTACTCTTTTTCACTTCAGATAAGTCCCCCTTCATCTCCAATAATCGCCCCTATTATAATGTGATCGGTGCCCCCCCCCTTTTTTTTTTTTTTTTATAGCTAATACATATTTTCCTTTATCAAAAGTGCATCTTTTTCATTCTCATAAGTGCACCTTTTCATATATGGTCAGTGTCCCTTTACAGGTGCGATAAGTGCCCCTTTCACTTCTGATAATTATCCTTTGTACTTTGACACGTGGTCCTTTTCTTTTCTAATAAGTATCTCATCCCTTTCGATACGTATCCCCACTTTCCTCTCATCATTAAACACGCCACTAAGAGCAATTTCCCCCTCGCTCGCTACACTCGCAAGCATTTATAGGTGATATAATAGGTCTTTTCAGTCTTCCGTTATATGAGTGTGCTTATATAACCCCATCAGGGTTGGGTTTTTTCCTCTTTATACAATGTAATTTTCGCACTGCGACCTCACAAATCTTAAAATTTGTCCTCCTTCGTTTTGCTCACTCGCAAATAAAATTTAGACCATCACACTCAGCTGCAAAGTATGATGTTTAAGCAATATCTTGTTGGTATATAAAGAGAAACAAATATTGAAATCATCCTTGATAATGTAATAAAAATATAGGGGTATATACCAATGTCAAACAAATTGTATATTTTCGCTTTAAGATTTCCCTTTGTAGGTGCCCTTTTTCCCAGGAAGTGCCCTTCCCCCACACACACATTGAAAGTCACTCGGCCGCCCCTGTAAATAAATGTTAATGGTTTGGTGAAGTTTGTGAAACTGAATCGGACATCATGATTTTTGTTTCACTTCTAACGATTCCTCCATACTCCTTCATTCTATTTGTTCAAAACAAACTATGTCGTACTGTCTGCTTGCGTTCATAACCATCGACCGCATTGTGTAATAAGCTGTCAAAAAGAACTTCTTCGAAAGGCAAGATTCGATTACTGAAGGATGATGGCGATTTGTGCAGAAATTCTTCTTTTTCTCGCCGTTGTCATCTCCAAATCTGGTTAGTTTTATTTCATGTTAACTTTATATAAGTCGTTCTCTAGGTGGAGACAGTGAGAGATGTAACAGTGCAATAAACAAGATGTATATATTTTTGCCTCAAATGAGATGTTTATTTAAAAAAAGATATGGATGAAGTACAATGTTATCACTACAAAACACACATTTTCTCGAATGTACAATATTTGGTTACTTGTCTAAAGTGATCTGAACAGTTCTCTGGTAACTTTTTGTCTGGCATGTTGAGCTCCTGACTAACTTAAATCTGTTATGAATTCAATATTATTTCTTTACTGTGAGAGAAGAGAAGAGAGAAAAGGGAGTAAGGGGAAAGGACCACCTCCCCTCATCAGTAACTTTGTAAATTTGCTTACTAAGGCAATTCCTTTATAGATTATGGTCGAATGATGATTGAGATCCATTCGGATTCTTAAAAGAGGTACTATTGGTTACCAAACATTTTTCTTAATTCTTATATCCATTTTTTTTAAAGGAATCTGTCTTTTTCCAAAAGAGATCGGATAAATGGAATGAGATTTTTAATGTATAAAAGGATAGTGAGTAGTGGTTTTTGGTTCATAAAGTAAATGTTAAATGCACCATTGAAACGCAGTTGCGTTCCTTTTATTTTAAATTATTCCACAGAGCTATTGCCACAAATTACTTTTTTTTTTATATAAGATAAAAGGTCTGCCACTGAATTATGCAGTCTGTGTAAACGATTACCAGATTACCAGATGGTATAATACATTGTAAAGTTGTAAAGCCACTTTGGTCTGTCGTAGAAAAATTATCTATCTTCAAAATTAAAAAAAAAAGAAGTTATTTTCTCGGATTTTGAAAGAGGGTTGTCCCAAGGACTATCAAGATTCGATATGTATACATTTCTTCCTATTGTGCACCAAATTCTACAAAGGCCTACACTGCTGCAAATTTGAAAGAGAAACCAAATTTTCATGGTCTTTTATCTTTGATAGAAATTAAGTCTAAATCTGAATATGTAATCGCAGCTAAGCATGACAACTTAAGCCCCCATTTAATAACAAAAATTTTATATGAGTTGTAGTGGACTACATGATGTTTTTGTCATTTCACATTCTTGTACATGATTGTAAATAGCCAGTTGGCTTTTGTGTTATCCTTGTGTACCACATTTCATTCAATCGTTCCATTACACCCTCGATGGTTGGACTCTATATACGTCACCGTATTGGATGCATGATATTAGCAATTTACTCCGTATCCTGACATTTGATTTTTTTTATTTCCCCTATACAGGATACCATGCATTTGAAGTATCTATTCAGACATACAATTCCCTTCCAGTCATTGGTGAGGATTTCACGATGGTCTGTACCTTCACGCCACAAACTAATAGTCGACGGGTAACTTGGGAAAATGGTGATAGCATCATATTACTCAGTCAGGCTTGTTGGTTTTATCCTGGATGCGTGGATACGGTTCCCTACCCTTCAAAGTACAGTTTGTTGGCAGACCTTTCCAGTGGAAATCTCACAATAAAAAATCTGACCAAGGATGACAGCAACAGTTACCAATGCACAGTGAGCAGCGAATTTGCATCAGAGACCTCAGGATCAAGCCATGTGCAAGTGACAACATTGCTACCAGGTATTACTGCTGATCAAAATATCATTTACATGTCAAAAATTATGAGTAATTGAGGGCAAACACAATCCTTACAACTATTTATAAAAACATGACATACATTTAAGTTCTACTTTCACTGCCTGTAACGATCAAGGAAGTATTAGATTACAATCTTGCGGTAATTGGTAGTTGTTTGCGGCTGATGTCAGGTGGTTCTTTCTTTATTTATAAGGTGGGTCATGATTATGTAAAAAAGGAAATTGTCTACAATATTTGGCAACAGACCAATAACCAATACCACCCGATAAGTAATTAAATCAATAAAACATCTTCTTATTATTTTCATGTTATCGATAGGGCTTAAGACAATAATTAATTCATAATTCATGCGAATTTAGTATAGGAACAATCTTTGAAAGTAAGTAATCAAAGTCAAAATCGTTAATGTATTAGTGGACAAAAGTACTTCAGGTGTGATTTTCATTGTTATGAATATTCAATCTTCAACAGCTCCGCCAAATCGTCTTTCCATTAGTGATGACAATTTTCAAGATGATGGATACCTCAACGATGCACATGTCAATGTGACATATGGGGTGTTACATACTATAAAATGTACAGCACGAGGTGCCAGACCTCCCGCAGTACTGGAATGGCGTATACCAGATGATGTAACCGTCGTTCTTCAAAATCAGTCTGATGTCGTTGAAGGCGCCAGCTATGTCTCTCTGAAGGCTGTTACAATCACGCCCTCTAGGAATGACCAAGGAAAGAATCTCCGCTGTGTGGCATCACATCCTGAACTACAAAATCATCTTCAAATTTCAATTTACTTAAATGTTCAAGGTAGTCATGATTATTTTAATGCATGCCCATTCATTTCACGGACTGACGATATAAGCTTTGAAATAATATGTTGCCGATGTCAGTTCATTTCGGACGGTTTCTAACTCTTGCCTCAGTAAAATTGCAAATAGAAAAAGATGATGGAACAGTATTTCTTGGCATCGGATTCAATTCTGAAGCAATTATCAGGAAGTAATTGTATTATTTGGAGAGCAAAATGGTTTGAAAGTGAAAGAAATGATTATTATATTCAATACAAAATAGATTACTATTGTATGCCAATAACATTTGAGGTGCGTGTTAATCATATATAGTTTCAAGACCGTTTGATTATGAGGGAATTCAAACTAAATGTCATTTTTTTGTTTTATTATTGTGAACTCGTACGTATTATTTTGCTTACTAATAACTATAAGCCATCCTACTCGAAGAAATAAATTTAGCTCTCGTGACATCAATATATATACATTGTATTTATTTACTTAACATGGTTTCGTATGTCATTCTATATTAGTTCTACCGACCAACATGGTGCTTTCATCAGCTGGAGACACCGAAGAATACGAAACTGATAGTGAGCCAAAGGTCATTTACCTCCAAGAGGAAACGGTGGCTATATTGACATGTGAAAGTATGGGATCATTACCATACACTTCGTTGTCATGGGCTCTTGGTAACAACAGTATTTTCGAAAACATAAGCTCTTCGGTACATCGTAATTCCTTGGATGGAAGTTTGTATGACACCAAGAGTACACTCAAAATATATCCAACGAGAATGGTCCATGGGAAGCTCCTGCAGTGCTTCATATCGTTGGGAAGCTTTAATGGTCAACGGGAAGCCAAATTGATGGTTTATGGTGAGTTTAAGCGTAGTATCCGTGGTACAATTACAATTTTGGATTACAGAATTTATTGAATTTTTTATCCTTAAAAATTCAATGCAGTACAGAAAGACACAACAGGCCAATTGTTATACATCTTTCATTATGTTGTAATCATTTAACATCAAATGTGCATGTCTTTCTGGTTCAATGTTAATCCAAGGCTAGTTAGTATGACTTCTTAAGACGTGCAAACACTTGTTTATCATTTGTTTGTAAGGTCGACCAGATGTTACACTGGTTAGTCCGGATAATCTCTACGATAGTACACAAACTACGGTATACTGCAAGGCTGTCAACGGATACACTGTTCCATTCATCCACTGGTACCTTGGATCAAGGAATATGACAGACCAATCTCACCTACACGTCTCCATGAACGAAGATAATCGTTATGATGTCAACAGTACACTAACCTTAACACCGATGGGCATCGATCACGGCAAACGCCTTCTTTGTCAAGTTCTCCAACAAACAGCACGTTCATTAGAATCAAGAAATGCCAGCATCACTCTGAACATTTCGTGTGAGTATATGTTTTTGTTTACAAAGACATCTCGGAATGACACTTATTCCGAATATGAGTCAGTCGTATCCCCGAGTTTTCCATTTTTGTTCGTGGGTTTGCCTCTTTTGTGTGTGTGTGTGTGTGTGTGTGTGTGTTCGTCTGTGCCCTCGTGCAAACGGGGACGATACTATGAATACACACCTTCAAACTGGGGACGCTCGATGATCGGGGACCGTCCCCGGTTCTGATATTAGCATGAGCATGTCATTTTTAGGCCACTGGAGGGCCACTCTACTTTATTTGATGTTTGGGAGGTAGTCCCCTATTTCATGGATTTATGCGCGCAACAACACACGACGGGACACACTGGACGATCTCTGTGTGAAAGGTAGTGATCCTCGTAAGCGATTATATTAAACGACGCCATCTCTTGGCGAAATATATGCACGCGCGTGTTGCAGCTTCCGGTATTCTCACTGATCTCTGTATGAAAAGAATTTCATTCTAGCAGCTAGGCCTATACTGTGCATATAGTGTCATTGGTTTAATGGTGTTGTCTCCAGAGAAGGTTTAACTAAATGCTACATATTTACTGCATTGTATTTGCACTTATTGACATCATTTGTATTTATCAATATTCTGTTTACAAGAGACCGTTTTACATGACACAAATGGTAGGGCTAATAAATCGGTCTATAAAGCATACAGGCGGAGCATATATGTTTTCTTTTAATTTTCTGACACTTAAATCATACACTGTAAAGCACTTTTTGTTATTATTATCAAATAAGTTAAATATACCTCCCTCCTAGGTGCCATTCATTTTTGATGAGTGTCTGTTTGATTATGATAAAAAAGGCTTACCCCTTTTTCAGTTTACCTTTCCTTTTCAAAATTAATTGAGCACTTCTGATTACCTATATAATTTTGTTTCATAATTCGCTCCCACTAACTTTAGGCCTAATCAGAGTAAATATGGTTTTGCAAAAACCCAAATTGGGGACGGGTGGGGGGGGGGGGGGGGAGGACGTAAATTTTAGTTCCAACGGGGGTCACGTACCGTGCCGCGCTAAAGCCGCTAAACCTGTACCCATTTTAAGGATGTCAAAATGGGCGAAAATTTCCAGTTGAACAGTAAAATTACGAAATCATACCCCATTGTTAGTAATTTTTGTGCCCAAAACCATAGCCTGCCTCATGTTCAGAATTTTTTATTTAAAAAAGTCACCCATTATAGTGTCGACTAAGTTTAGAATATGTACGCCTGCATGATGTTAGTTCAGACTGAGACTAGAGTCATAATATCTGGCATGTCTGAAAATATAGGCTGGGGAGGGAGGCCTACCGAGTCCACAATTTTTTATAATTTGACTGCGGGATCGAAGGGGCGCCAAAATTTTGGGCTCCCACCCCGGTGGATGAATCACCTCTCGATGAACTCTGTGATGTTCCCGCCTGCGCCCGGCCATCAGATGGTAAAACGGTCTAACTCGAAAATCGCTGTTCTGAGGAAAATGACTTTGAAGCTTAGAAGTTTCAGCTTTTTTAGGAGATGGGTATAATCCATTTCTAGCAAAGGGACAAGAAGAAGCATATTAAACACTGATAACTGAAGAATTTTGTGCTTATTTGGGGTTTTAATTATAAAATAAATGAGATTTTTGTGCAGATAGACTGTTTAACCACAGCACATGCATACACTCCCCAACACATCATAATATGGTAAAATGGTCTATCTTCTAGAAAGACCATAAACACTATTGCCATACTACTAACTCGAAGATAGACCATTTTACCATCTGACAGCGATGATTAAAAAATCTCAATTCAGAAGGTTAAAAGGTTTATGTAAAAGATAGCTCGTTTTACCCCCAAACGATATTACTGGCAATGGGCTAACTCAGAGATAGACCGTTTTACCATCAAATCTGAAGGAAAAATACAAAAAAGTACCAAGATAGCGGAAATTATCTCTAAAAGAAGACATGATGGGATTTTCTCGATAGCACCATTGGAAATAGCGCCCTCACATTACCCGGAAAGTGAATTTACCTCAAAAAGTCAAAATTTCGAGTTAGACCGTTTTACCATCTGACGGCCGCGCCTCACGCTTACGATTCGTGCAGGGAGCGCGGTGGGTATAACCGCGGAGCGCCAAGGTACTAGCTAGGTGACATGATGTGTAGCCGGTCATCATAAGCTAGGGTGAGTGATCTGATGTCTCCGCGTGATTATGGTATGATTTGAGCTTTTTCTGTGTCGTGTTTCCGTCTGTTATATTTAGATTGATATCTAGACTTGTAGTAGGCCTAGTACGGGAATGGGAAAGATTAGAATCTACACTCTAACTTCGATCTAGACCCTAGAGTCTACGGTAGATATGAATAGGCCTAGAAAATTTAACACAACTTCGCCTACGGCCGTGCCCCATATCCATGAGCATGGCCACCATCGCCGATCGGCTAGCAGTGCACAGCCACACAGTGGGCCAGATCGATGCCGTCAAAATTGAGCCAGGGGTGGTATTCTGAAAATTGTCGTAACTTTTCTATTATTGTAAAACAGCTGAGGAACTAACACTTCAACCAAAGAGATATATCCTCCTTGCGCTTAAACAAGCTCTGCTTCAAGATAGTTCCTCTTTTCTCATGCTTTTTTCCCCATTAGATCTAGAATCTAGGTCTAGAGTCTAGATCTAGATTTGTCGTTTCGTTGCATATTTGTTGTGATAGAGTCTATAGACTCTAGAGTCTAGAGGATATAGATCTAGATTTAGGCCTAATTATTCTTATAGGGCCTATAGACCTAGACCTACTTGTGTAGGCCTAGATAGGCACAATATGTTTGCATCAGAAATCCAAAACAAATTAGAATAGACTCTAGATCTAGATCTAGGAGTCTAGATCTAGTCTAGGTAAGACAATTTTCAGAATACTGATTTTATCTTAACACCAAAGATTAGAGATTTATTTTCAGAATCAACCCCTACTGAGAGCCAAAGACAAAGTGCGCCAAAATAGGGATTTGGTCATTGACAAAAAAAATTGTTTTCTAGATTCTAGGTCTAGACTATGCAAAGTTTTAAAACTTGAAGGACAGCTCTGAGCAATATTTTTTCTTTAGGCCTAGATCTAAATCGATTTTAAGCTGGTCAGTTTTACTTTTTGAAAAAGACACAAATTGTTAATGCCTATTGGCTTATTGCATTGCCATTGGCCCCTTTCATGGGTATGACTATTGTAGTGTCCACTATTTTTCAACCTAGCCGTAACGTTAGGGATAAAATGTTCAAATCCAATAACAAATGTGTCGATATGTTTTACTTTTGAAAGTTGGATGTAAATCTTTTGGAAAAGTTGGTTTTGGACCTTAATCTTTTCTCATTCACTAGATCTAGATCTAGACTACATGTATGTTATTTATTGGAGATAGAGGTAAATATTTACAAAAGAGATGTGAATTCTGAAGTCAATTATTCTAGATGTAACTTTACTCAAAAGCTAGGTTTTTTTTTTTAATTCCTCTTCTAGTATCTGGGTGGTAGTATTTTGCAGACAAAAGTCCAAAAGTGGATTCACTACATGTAGATCTAGGTTATATTTTGACAGTTGGATAACTATTTTATGTCAGTTTTTGCTAAAATTTGGAATTTGACACCACAATGTTATTATTTACTAATAGAAATCTCTGTGAGAATAATTCCATCATTTAACTCTTTATAATCAAGTATAAGTAGACTGCTATTGCAAGATATCCCAAAAATTCATTTACTTAAAAATTGTGAGGATGCAGAACGTGACAAACTGATGTGAACAGACATTTTCCCCAGTAAATCCCTTCCAGCATACAGTATACATACAGGCGCATCGGAAGGGTCCCAGCTTTTTTCTTTTTTTTTTTTGGGGGGGGGGGGGGAACACCATCGAGTGTAAGCTCTTGAATTTGTCATTAAGAATAAAAAGAAAGAAAACTAATAATGCTTTATTCGACCACGTTATAAATTGTTTCCCATCATTATCTTTCATTATTGGTATTGGACAAGATTACATGTATTCACTGATGGTAGCATCGGATGGCGTGGGAGGTCAGAGACCAGGCAGGGCAATGTTATGAATGACGTAAGAGCAAATTTCCGTGATGGGGCCCATGCCTTTTGCACGAAAACAACTCTTCAGTCTTAAAACTTGTCCTTTTTGAGAGAAATTCTCAAAACTGACAAACTTTGCATTAACTGTAGTCTCTTTGAGGGAGCCTAACTACTGAATAAGAGAACTTTGATTTGTGAATGCTTAAACATTGCATTTTAGAGCATTAAAATGCATATTTTACATGGTTGTAGTGCAATCTTAATTGGGGGGGGGGGGGGGGCAAAAATCGTTGTACTGCAATTGGTCCTTCATGTGTATATATACAGTATCTCATGTCTGATCATCAACATATTTTGCTATTTTGCTATTATTTCACTGTATACATGGCTCTGCTCTGCAGTATAACATCGGCTTGATTAAGCATTACTTTCCTTCTAGACAGCTACGTTCTCAAAACTCTGGCTTACTTGTTACTCCTAGGGTTAAAACAAAGTGGGGGAGCGAACCTTCGCTCATGCTGGACCTTCATTATGGAATACTCTCCCTCAATGGATTAAGAATAGCAGTTCTGCTGAAGTGTTAAAAAACAATCTTAAGAAATATCTGTTTAATTTAGCTTTATAATTGATTACCATAACCTTTCATGTCTGTACCTTTCCTATCGCACTTTTTATAAATGTATCATGTATGTATTTCATCTTTTGCACAAGCTGCGCCTTGAGCATTTGACTATCAAGTGGATTTGGCGCCTTATAAATCATATGTATTATTATTATTATTATTATTATTATTATTATATTAATCTGAATATTCTTTCATCTTCTTTACCATGATGAGCAGCTACAGTACATATGATTTTTTGGATTGTTGGTCAGTCCATATACACATTTGTAGATTGCTAAGACATCTCAAAAAGAGTAGACCTACTCCAGACTTGAACAATTTACCATATAGCATTCAGAGAGTAGATTGTAGGATGTAATAAAACAAACACTACTTTTGAGAGAGTGTTGGTCCTATTTATTTTGTCAATGACATTTATTTTTTCTTATGAATAATTTCAATAGCATAGTTGACTAATACTAGAAATTTTCATTATTTTGTTCTGTTCTTTGCTTTTCAATCAACAGGATCAACAACTGGATTTGGAACCTGTTGAGGATCAGGAAACTTTTGAAATTCAGGTTGAATCATTAATGCAAGCACTCTTAATTATCATCGTGGGATACAAGGAGGACATACTAGCCTTGAATGACGTTATAACAATGATTGTAGACCTCTTATACCAACAAGAATCCTGAAGGAGTAGGTAAAATTTCTTTGCTTTATAACAGGAACTGATTATTTTTTGATAAACGGGGGGGGGGGGGGGGGGGATAAAAATGAGATTTAGAGTAGCTCATTATACACGTTGTGTAAGCCTACAATCTAGTTGAGAAATATCAATCTTTCTTCACCTCAGAGGTGATTCTGGGGTGGTTTGGTCAGAAACTGAAACATTGTGAATATTAATGATTTTGTACCTTTATGATCTCCAATTCTTTTGTTGTAGGGGGGGGGGGTTCATAGAAAAGCTTTTCATAAAGACTTAAAGACTTAGAACAGAAGGATAGATTAACCATCAAACTCAGGACATGTATGAATCTCGCAGAGCCAATGAACTAATAAGATTTTAGGAACCTGAGAACTAAGATCAAAGGGTCAAACATGTATTTGAAAAATTGCTTCTGTTTTTGTTTGTAAATTTGCTCTATGGTGGTGGCATTTTTTTAACTGTGCAGTCTTGTTGATATAGACGTTGGACGATGGACATAATGAAGAAAAAAAGGTTTCTTTTTAACGTCCAAGAAAAACGTTTTTGAAATATTTTCACAAAAAAGTCCCCAAAATCTAGATGAAATTTTTTTAGAATGTTTTAAAATGTCCGTGTGTTATAAATGTGGTAGATAAATGAAATACTGTGCTTGACTGTACCTTTTGCTTTTTTTCAGTAATGGCAGGAAGAGTTACAAGATCAAAAGGAAGAAAGTGTACACCAGGAAATTATGAGAAGTACCTGGGGAACAAATATGAAGACCCAGAAGGATTTGAACCAAAGTTTCTCAACTCTGAAGTTGGTATGTATTTATAGATTTTCGGTCAATACTATACTTAGAAATGAAGAACACCATTTTCCTGTGTCATATTCTCTTGATATATTATTAATTATTCTTCATGGATAGATACTTTGCTTTCTATTTTTTCTTCTTCCAAATTTACCATTCTTCAGTTTCTATAGTTCAGGCTACTGCGATGAGGCATCATCAGTGTTGTCTTTCCACCTAGACTCTACATGTACATTTATATTGTACATTAGATCTAGGTTCAAACCAATTCAGACAGAGTAAACCCCAAAAGTATTTGTATTAGTGTTCCCATGACAGTATGTAAATTTGGAGCTGAAAAGGGGAATTGTCTGTATATTAATATTTAGCTAAATGTGGGGATTATTACTACCATGGTGAGAAAGCATTTCCATACATTGCATTTCCTAACTTTGGGAAAATCAAAATCTTGGGTTGAATGAATAGATTTTGATTTAAAGTGTAACATGATGCTACATAAATTAACCTTTAAATTAAATTTAAATTTTAAATTTTTCCCCACAACCTTCTTTTTTTAATTTTAGAATGTAAGAATCTTATAGGTACATTATTACCTCACTTCTGTTTAATTTCTTGCAATATTAAATGTTGCTGCCCTATTCAGGACATGGATTATTTGCTGTTAAAGACTTCCCGAAAGGTGCATTTCTACTGGAGTACAAGGGAGAGACTATAAGTGAGCAAGAAGCTGGGAGGAGGGAATATACAAGTCACCACAGCTACCAATTTTTCTTCCAGCATGAGGGTAAAACAATGTGGTAAGAATAATATCTGTTACAAAATGTTCTTGTCCATGTAACATAGCAAAAACCCTTCTTTCGAAACTACACTCTCACAGTATTTCCGGAATGGCCCTTATGGATGGTCATCAAAGTGCTTGTAAAATTTTTAGAAAACTTCATTGTCTGCTCCGTTCATATGATACCTCAATCAAGAAAAATGAGCCAGGAATAACAAAGTTCTGTTTGTTTAAAGTAGCCCTTTCATTTTCATAATTTTAACAAACGAATTCGTTTTCACTGGGTGCCTGCCGTAGCAAAAAGCAGATTTGACAAAAGACTTAACTCCGTTTCGTTGACAATCAGCCATGCATAAAGACTCTCGTCTACGGCTGATTGTCAACGAAGCGGAGTTAAGTCTTTTGTTAATTTCGTTTATTGATACGGCAGGCAGCCAGTGAAAACGAATTTGTTTAATAAAATTATGGAAATGCAAGCACTACTTTAAACAAACAGAACTTTGTCATTCCTCGCTCATTTTTCCTGATTGAGGTGTCATATGAAAGGGCAGAAACTCAGATACCGCCCGCCAAATGTCTTTTTGGTTTCCTTCCTTCAAATTGCTTTTAATCACTCACACGTGAAATATGCATTATCTGAGTAGCATCACATGAAAGAGGAGACTCTAAGCTTTCCAAATATGTATCATTCATTAATTATAGTTGTGATTAAGTTATGATAGAACATCGATACTTCTCGGTTTCGTTTTTTCTGGGATGCACTGTATATAAAACATACTTGCATTCCAAAATTGTTTACTATTCAGTGTACTTATCGACGGGTTATAATACAATAATTGCATGTAATAGTATAACTATGGAATGTGTTTGTTGATAAAAAACAACACAACACAAAAGTACCCCCCCCCCCCAGTTCAAACTAGATTAATTTTGTATAAACAAGCCCTTTTTGGTGTTGTTTACATGTAAGCGCTGTTGATGTTTATCATGGTTGAGTGAGCACGTTTTTAACTGCATGTACTGTATGAAGCATGAAATGCTAAAAATGTACTATTTAAATAATGCTCGAAAAACGACTACCCGGTATTTTCACATGTGATATGCTGACTCGTGTTGGTTGATGCCAATTCTTTCCATAAACTGAATAGATTGTGTAGATTAAAGAAAGCTGAACATTACTTTTTTCCCCCAAAAAATGGTGTCAGCCAACCGTGATAAAATAAGTGTCGGGGATACATGTAGGCGTGACGCGGTCAAACAATGGAAGAAAGCAACTTCGCCAAAGTTTGGTTTCACAGACACCCCCCCCCCCCCAAAAAAAAAAAATTAAATTGACTATTGTGACTTTTGAAAAGTGACATTTTTGCCTTAACCAGTAATAATTTTAATTGTTTTTGCTCAACAAATTTTGTTAAAAATTTATGCTTTTTTGGTAAGGGGGAGTTTTTTGTTGTGTTAAAAGATATATATCGATAATGATATGAAATGATTCAATTTGGAAAGCAGTATGTCATCCTAGAACTTGGGGCCAAGTATCAAACCATCAATCATTTTAGCAAATCAGGATTGTTCCGATCCGATATCAATTTGACCACACAGACATGTAGTAAGGTCTACAAAAGAAAAGAAAATCAGAATCACTCAACAAATAAAGAGGGATTTGTGATTTGCCTTAAATACCATTGTAATTGTTGACAGTCTGTCGGAACACCAAGTGTGAAATTATTCTCTTAAACAGAGAGCAGAATACTAAAGAAAGTAAGATTATTCCTGATGACAAGCAAAGAAATTACATGTAGCAACAAAATGTATAAATAAATAAATAAATGACCAATAGATGCATGGGAGAGAAAAAGAGCTAGAGATATTTAGACCTAAATTACTTTGTAGAGATACACTGTAATGTTGCATGGATGACCTCCAACTCATGATCATGATCATACTAAAATTAAAGAAAAAAGCAACATGCACAGGATGCAAGTTGTGTGTAAAGCCTAGAGGGAAATGAAGCCAGACTGGAGACCGTCCCCTTTTGCAATAAATATGCTAATCAATACACAAAAGTGGCAAACTCATGTTCAAATAAGCTTAGATTACTAATGCAGCAAGGATGGACTGGGGACCGTCCCCTTTTGCAGTAACTATGCTAGTGAATACACAAAAGCTGCAAACCCATGTTCAAATTGTGTATAAGTTAAAGAGTGCTATTAATGTACCTGAATGGGGACCGTCCCCTTTTGCAGTAACTATGCTGAATACAAAAATGCGTCCAAACTCATGTTCAAATTGTGTATAAGTTAAAGAGTGCAATTAATGTAACCTGACTGGGGACCGTCCCCTTTTGCAGTAACTATGCTAGTGAATACACAAAAGTGGCAAACTCATGTTCAAATAAGCTTATAGGTCACAATGCAGCGAAGATCGACTGGGGACCGTCCCCTTTTGCAGTAACTATGCTAGTGAATACACAAAAGCGGCAAACTCATGTTCAAATTGTGTATAAGTTAAAGAATGCTATTATATGTAACCTGACTGGGGACCGGCCGTCCCCTTTTGCAGTAACTATATGCTAGTGAATACACAAAAGCGGCAAACTCATGTTCAAATAAGCTTCGATCACAATGCAGCAAAGATGGACTGGGGACCGTCCCCTTTTGCAGTAGCTAGTGAATACACAAAAGCGGCCAACTTATGTTCAAATTGTGTATAAGTTAAAGAGTGCAATTAATGTAACCTGAATGGGGACCGTCCCCTTTTGCAGTAACTATGCTAGTGAATACACAAAAGTGGCAAACTCATGTTCAAATAAGCTTAGGTCGCAGCAAAGATGGACTGGGGACCGTCCCCTTTTGCAGTAACTATGCTAGTGAATACACAAAAGCGGCAAACTCATGTTCAAATTGTGTATAAGTTAAAGAGTGCAATTAATGTAACCTGACTGGGGACCGTCCCCTTTTGCAGTAACTATGCTAGTGAATACACAAAAGCGGCAATCTCATGTTCAAATAAGCTTAGCTCACAATGCAGCAAAGATGGACTGGGGACCGTCCCCTTTTGCAGTAACTATGCTAGTGAATACACAAAAGCGCCAAACTCATGTTCAAATTGTGTAAGCTTGAAGGGCAATAGTGTAGCTTAAAGTGCAATAACCTGACTGGGGATCGACCGTCCCCATTTGCAGTAAAGTAACTATGCTAGTGCATGAATACACAAAAGCGGCAAACTCATGTTAAAATTGTGTATATATAAGCTTAAAGTGCAATAACCAGACTGGGGACCGTCCCCTTTTGTAGTAATATGCTAGTGAATACACAAAAGCAGCATACTCATGTTCAAATAGTATAAGCTTAGAGCACAATGTAACCTGACCATAGGGACCGTCCCCTCAGTGGAGCTGACATGTGTAATATGTACTGGCGTATCATTTAATAAATAAACTATTATTTTTTTAAATTTCAATATTTGCAGTGTACGTAGGATAAGAGGTAAACAATGACCAAAAACGTATATAACTAAAAATACATTTACCTAATACTTCCTACATTTTTGATGGGGGGCCGGGGGGGGGGGGGGGGCAGCAAGGAAACTAGATTTTGGTGTTATCTAGGTTACATCTTTTTTTTGTGTTCCCCACAGCTCTACCTATATGAGTGATGAGACTGAGAGTGATGATACCCCCCTAGCACCTCCACCAACTCCTGTGTCTTCTCATTTTCCACCATCTACATGTGACAATTCATCTTGCCCTTCTTTATCATCTCATCCATCATCAATTTCTCTTCATCAACATTCATTATCACTCGTTTCAGCTCCTAGTCTGTCTCATGCACCCTCTGTTCCATCACCTTTACCACAGCCCTCTCATTCTGCTATCTCTGTCCAGGCATCTCATACACATGTAGATGTTTTTTATTTGTTCTGTGCAGTTTTAATGTTTTTAATTGTCTTTACTGTCATCATTCTTTTTGTATTATTTTGTCATTTGTACTTGTAAATTTTTTCATTGTGTCCTGTTCTACAAATACCTATCTTCTTTTCCCTACATTTCCTGCTGTCTTGTAATGGTAAGCATTTAAATTCAAAAGATATTCTGTTGCCTTATACTTATAGTTTCATAGTTCATTGTAGAATTTGTAGAATTGTACTGACTCTTTGACCCCCTATTGGGTATGAGAGTACAAACGAACATAAACGGAATGTAATAATCTGACAACTGATACTTGTGCTGTCTGACCATGATCGATGTAGCTATTGTCAATATATTGAATAATAGAATACATAGAATTTTGGAAGTTGTTATCCGAGGCATAAAGAAGCACAATAATTTGGCCAGTCTGACACTCTAAATGAGGGTTTTTTTTAATCCTTTTTAAAAAAAAATACAAATGTTGATAACTACATGTATTTAATCTCTTTGGTGTTCATGGCTGTTGTATGATAGAAAGAGCTCTGTATTTATTCTGAGAGATATATTGCTCTAATACTGTAATTCACATGTCACCACAAAAGTTGATACATGCATGCACTAGATTCCCCATTCTTCTGTGCAGTAGACATACATGTAGCTCGTTGCTTTTCTGGTGGCGGCGGTGGCAGTGTCAACATCACAAACTTTACCCAAAGTTAGTTTTGGAATTTTTGATATAATTTTGAAAGTATAAGTCCTTATTCAATTAAACTTACATGTAGACTAAAGAATTTTGAAGTATCCCCAATCATGTGAGTAGAATTTCAGGTCGCAAAGTTAAAGTCAATCAAGGTCATTTCAGGTCAACAAACTTAGACTATGTTGTGGCATCAACATCAAAACTTACCAAAGGTTAAGATTTTGAATTTTTATCAACATTTTGAAAGTATACATTCCTGTTCCATAAAACTTGAACATAAGGGTAATCATGCAAGTATCACCAAACATGTGATTAGTTTTTAGGTGACAAAGTCAAGGTCAAATGTAATTTCAGGTCTGCAAACTTAAACTTTCTTGTTGCATGAATTAACATCAAGATTTTGAATTTTTAGCATAATTTCTAAAGTACCGTGTCAAATTCCATGAAACGAACCCAAGGGTTATCAAGTACCACAATCATATGACACAAATTACAGGTCACAAATTCAAGGTGAAAGGTCATTTTAGGTCAGTAGACTTTAATTGTGTTTTCACTACTTAATATGAGAATTAATAAATCAATTTGTATTATTTGTTCATATTTCATGAAAGTTATCAATCTTGGTAGAAATACATGTAAAAGTAAATAATTATTCTGATGATTTTTATTCAACGCTTAAAGTGCATTGTAACCTGACTGGGGACCATCCCCTTTTGCAGTAATATGCTAGTGAATACACAAAAGCGGCAAACTCATGTTCAAATTGTGTATAAAGCTTAGAGCACAATGTACCTAGACTGGGGACTGTTCCCTTTTGCAGTAACTTTGCTAGTGAATACACAAAAGTGGCAAACTCATGTTCAATTAAGTTGTGTATAAAGCTTAGAGCACAATGTACCTAGACTGGGGATCGTCCCCCTTTGCAGTAATGATGCTAAAGATTACACAAAAGCTGCAAAGAGTATGCTAGACTGGGGATCGTCCCCTAGTTGCAGTAACTATGCTAATGAATACACAAAAGCGGCAAACTTATGTTCAAATTGTGTAGAAAGCTTCAGGCATGACAATTTTTTGCGTATTCACGGGTTTCTACTTTTTCCCGGATTTTGGATTTTCTTTTCCGCTGATAGAAGCAAAAGGCGGAAAAAAATCTGTGGAAATTAGCCATTTCCTTTTTTTTTTTTTGTGTGTGTCTTAGCGACAGAGCGACAGATTGATATTGGTCACTCTGACTAATCGCTATGAAGTGAAACATAAGAAGAATAAGAAGAAACCACGCAAAAAACACTATGGACAAAAATATATAAAAATTACATCAATATATTAGAAACCACACTTACAATACATTATAATTGTACACGATGGAAACACAAGTGGGTAGGAGTGGCGGTGGTAAATGACAAAGAATTATATATACTGATATGTATAATATCTCTAATAATGATCGCTTATGATGTTTAAGTCAAACAATCGCCCCCAATCTTCCAAGTTGACAGTCTATACAGTTCATTGTTCCTGAATTCTACTGGTTTGACCTCAGCAGAGTTGACTACATTATTTTTCAAGAAAATCATGCAAATGAAAATGCTGGAATTTGAATTACAATATACAGATACTTTGATAAGGTTTAAGTGATTTGAGTGTTTTGTGCATTGCATGTACCTCTTGGAATGAATTAAGTGTGTATTTTTTCTTTCTTTTTTCCTATTTTCTTTTCAGCATTGATGCATCTGACACCAACCATTTAGCTCGTCTTGTGAATGATAGTGCTCCATCAAAACGCTCTTGCAATGCAAGGATGAGAAAGATCATTAGCTGTTCTGGAACACTACATTTGTGTTTATTCTCTCTACGTGATATTGAGCAAGGAGAAGAGATTCGATACGACTATGCTGCGAAAGGTCTCTCATGGAGAAAAAAAGAAAAACTATATAACAAGATAGCATTGAGTGTAGATTCCAGGAATGAAGATGATGGGAACTATGAAACTGTACTGGATTCTGAAGACGATGGTGGCTTAAATTCAGGGTTATCAAATTTCAAGAGATTACAGCATATAAATGAAGCCATTATTGAATGCTGTAATGGTAAGAATGACAAAGGGAAGGCATGTATCAAAGAATCTGGATATAAATGCAGAGATGAGAATGAACAGGGTGGTTCAGCAGCATCTAGAGGCAGAAATGAAGATGAACCAGGCATTTTGACACCATTGGAGGATGTTATTCACACTGATCCTGAATTTGCACCAGATTCAGGAGATAGAGATAAACAGGATTCTGATGTTGCACCAGATTCAGGAGATAGAGATAAACAAGATCCTGATGTTGCAACAGATTCAGGAGATAGTGGTAAACAGGATTCTGATGTTGCACCAGATTCAGGAGATAGAGATAAACAAGATCCTGATGTTGCACCAGATTCAGGAGATAGAGATAAACAGAATCCTGATGTTGCACCAGATTCAGGAGATAGTGGTAAACAGGATTCTGATGTTGCACCAGATTCAGGAGATAGAGATAAACAGGATCCTGATGTTGCACCAGATTCAGGAGATAGTGGTAAACAGGATTCTGATTTGCACCAGATTCAGGAGATCGAGATAAACAGGATCCTGATGTTGCACCAGATTCAGGAGATAGAGATAAACAGAATCCTGATGTTACACCAGATTCAGGAGATAGAGATAAACAGAATCCTGATGTTGCACCAGATTCAAGAGATAGAGATAAACAGGATCCTGATGTTGCACCAGATTCAGGAGATAGAGATAAACAGGATCCTGATGTTACACCAGATTCAGGAGATAGAGATAAACAGAATCCTGATGTTGCACCAGATTCAAGAGATAGAGATAAACAGGATCCTGATGTTGCACCAGATTCAGGAGATAGAGATAAACAGAATCCTGATGTTGCACCAGATTCAAGAGATAGAGATAAACAGGATCCTGATGTTGCACCAGATTCAGGAGATAGAGATAAACAGGATCCTGATGTTGCACCAGATTCAGGAGATAGAGATAAACAGAATCCTGATGTTGCACCAAATTCAAGATATAGAGATAAACAGACCCCTGACTGTACACTAGATTCAGCAGATGAAGATAAACAGACTCCTGATGTTGCACCAGATCCAGCAGATGATGACAATGATGATGACTTTGCACCAGATTCAGCAGATGATGACAATGATGACTTTGCCCCAGATCCAGTAGATGATGATGATAAAGATTCTGACTTTGCACCAGATTCAGCAGATGAAGATGACAGTGATAGTACTGACTTTGCACCAGATTCAGCAGACGATTGGGACAATGATACTGACTTTGCACCAGATCCAGTAGATGGAGATAAACAGGATCCTGACCTTACACAAGATTCAAGAGATGCAGGGCATTCTGTCACTGTGATAAACACGCAAGATCCATCTACTGTAGATGAGCAGCCAACAGTTATGTGCACAGACAATACAAATGGAAGAAAATACAACAAAGGGACATATTGCCCATTTTGCCAACGGTATGTTATGAAATTTCCAAGACATTTAAGGGAGTTTAAGGCACATAAAAATGAACCCCAAGTTGTTGAATGGTTAGCAACACAAGACAACAAGTTGTTAACAAAGATGCGAAACTATGGCAACTTCCTTCACAATGCAGAGGTGCTAAAAAACAAGGAAGGTGTACTGATACCAGTATACCGACCCAACAAAAAAGATGCTGACTGTGATAAATATGTACCGTGCAATACCTGCTATGGCTTTTTTGCAAAAAGAGACCTGTGGAAGCATAGTTGTGTGTTTGATGAGAAGACAGATGAACCAGTCAGGAAGCGCATGCGAAGAAATCGTGTCAAAGCTGGTAAAATGATGTTACCTTTTGAGGGCTCCGAGGCAGTTCGTGCTATATTTGCTGGATTGAGAGATGATGAGGAAGGTGTTGGAAGCTTCATTAAGAATGACCCTCTCATGAAGAAATTGGCTGACAAGTTTGCTCTCAAGTTGGGACATGATAGTGAGCAGTATAATCACATCCGAAATAAATTGAGAGAGGTTGGAAGAATGGTATTACAATACAGACGAAAAACGAAGAACAGTACTACATCTTTGGCTGATTTAATTGACCCGAGCAAGTTCAGAGATGTGGTGGAGGCTACAAGAACAGTAGCTGGGTTTGACGGGAAGAGGCATTTGTATGTCACTCCAAGTTTAGCACTCAAACTTGGACATACCATGAAGAAGGTCTGTAATATATTGCTAGCAGAAGGTATAATGGCAGGTGATAAGGTCCTTGAGGACAGATGCAATAACTTCTCCAAGCTCCTGGACATGAACTGGCATGAGCAGGTTTCGTCCCATGCCCTACGCACACTTACGCAAAACAAGAGGAACAACCCCCAATTCTTGCCAATAACAACTGACATTCAGACCCTGGCATCATTCCTGAAGAAAGAAATGAAACATGGGAAACAAAATCTACTCAGTGATCCATCGAACATTCAGCAACATTGGAAACATCTGTCTGAAGTTACCCTGACTTTATTGTTGGTATTCAACCGCAAGAGATCAGGGGAGGTTTCTAAGATGAGAGTAGAAGACCTTCATAAATGCAGAAAAGGTTCTGAGGGCCTAACTCTGTTGGAAGGCTTGTCAAAGTGGGAACAAGAACTGTGCAAGATGTTATGGCGCATAGAAATCGTAGGGAAGAAGGGCCGCACTGTTCCTATGTTGCTAACTGAGGTAATGAAGGATAGCTTGGATCTACTCAATCACAACAGAGAGAAAGCTGGGGTTTTGGATGACAACAAATTTGTCTTTGCAATGTTGCATAGCAATGGACACATCAGAGGATGTGATACTCTTCGCAAGCATGCTGATCTTTGTGGAGCAAGTAGACCAGAGTTTCTTAGATCAACAAGACTTCGGAAGCATATAGGAACAGTCTCTCAACTGATGAATCTAGAACGGAATGAGGAAGACATCCTTGCAAAGTTCTTGGGGCATGATATTCATGTTCACAGAGAATACTATCGTCTACCAGACGAGACTTTACAACTGGCCAAGGTTTCAAAGGTTTTGCTGCAGTTAGACAGTGGAGATCTAAGTTGTCTGAGTGGAAAGGGACTTGATGACATCCAGTTGGATAAAGGGGAAGGTATGTTTATATGTATATTGTACCTTCAAGTTGATCTACAACTACTAGATTATTTCACAAAACAGTGGCATCTTTCATATTAAACTTCTTCTCTCAGTAAGCCTTTGAAGCTATAAAAGGACAAATACAATTCTAAGCAATATCTGTGTGGTGGGACAAATCTGTTTTCCTCCTAAGCCATTATACTGTATCCTTTTTTATAAATGTTTTTGCAATATTACTATATCTAGAATGCTACAGATTTGATAAAATACTTGAACAGAATTATTAAACATCTCTGGCAAATTTATATTGCAGCACATACATAAAAAAAAAATATATATATATATATACAATGTACACTCAACAACAATAAACACTTTTTAAAGTTCAGTTTTGTCATAGTAGACTTTCATAAAACTCAATATATTGTACGTCAAATTAAAGGAAATTAATGCTCTTTTCACCTTGTAGGTGAACACATAAAGAAACTTTATGCATGGGTGAACACATTTGTTTTTCTCTTCCAAGGTGCAAAAGCAAAAATTTACAGTTTGCCGTTCATATGTATATGCCTTTCCACATAATAATGGGAACAGAAGATGAAACATACTCGATGAAAGACTCATTTATTGCATAATTGAGCCATAGCTCTCTATATCTCTTTCCAGCCCCCCCCCCCCCAAAAAAAAAAAAGTGAAAGAAAACGAAAGAGAAGAAGCTTCTGTTGATAAAGTCCAAATTCTAATTAACTTTGCATTAGCCACAAGGATAATTACATGCCCCAAAATTGATTTTCTAACTTCTTGGTCAAATGGAATGATTATTCAGTGATGTAGCTTGTGGGATTATAAAATACAGTGCATTACCAGGGAACACCACTGTTATGTTCAAAAGCATACCCCCACAATGCATTGTCCTAATTCCCCCATGCTGTGCCACTTTGATTATTTCTAATTGGTAAATTTTAGATTTAAAGATTGATTTTCTTTTCAAGTGGGAGGAACCATGCAAAATTCCATCATGCTTTTTAAAAAACGTTTTTGTTGTAATTTTTAGTGCAATATGACGATGCATATCAAGTTGATTGACTTCACAAAAAATTGTTGCATTTTTAAAACTTACTTTTTGGAACAGATAACTGAATGTGTGAGGCATCAATATTTATTTCATCCATCTTTTTGTTGGTCTTTTTCATGCATCATCATCACCCTTACAGAGGTAATTTTGGAAGACCCTCTTGAGCCAAATGATGACAATGAGAATATTGCGGATGTCAGTGGTAAGTTCAGTTTGTGTTATGTACACCCAAAACCAATAACAAATGGGGGACAGCTGGCTTTTGCTAACGTTGCACGCAAATTATGGTAAACTTTACCATTAGAAATGAGACAATCATCATCAATTGAAATATTTAAGAAGAAACTTAAGCACCATTTGTTTATGTTGTAGTTATTAATATTGTATAATTATGTAGATATATTACAAGAGCGCCTTGAGCAGTCTTTTATAATGGATATGTGTTCTTTACAAGTTGACATTATTATTATTATTATTTGAGGGATCTGAATGTCTTCAACAGTACAAGAGGATGGAGAGTTAATTTGAAACAGTTCAAGATTCTGAAAAATTTAGATTCCATAAATAACTCAACAAAGAAGCACTGTTAAGCATAACAAAAATTCAGTAGACATTCAAAATGCTGTTGTAAAAATCTAAAGCTTAATTGTTTAAAATCTTTTCTTGAGAAATGGTTGCATTGCAAAGAGGGGGAAACATGTTCATTCCTATTCTGATCTTCACACATATGCTATATTCTTTAGTGCCCTTATATATTATACAAATATTAAATGTTTATGAGTGCTATGGTTCCAAATATTACATGATGGTGCAAGTTGAATAGGATAGTGGATAGTTACGTTTGTGAGGTGTGTACTTAATGTTGATTCGTGTGGCATTAACTCATTATTAGATCACAGTGCATTAATGTCCATATAGGCTGGCTGGACTCATTCCTGCTAGTAGAAAGAATAATTCATTTCTCTGTTGGCCTGTGTACGAAAGGGGGGGGGGGGGGTTATGTCTCATTGAGACCTATATTAATAGCAAGCACGAACACAACAACAGATAAAAGGTACTTTTTCATCATTAGGGGCGTAACCCGGGTTTCGCATTTAGGGTATCAAAAACAGCAAAATTAAGAAAAAAGGTTGTCAAATTAAGAGCTGATGAGAAGGACAGATCCGCAAAAAGGGTAGGAAATTGGATTCCCAATAGTTTAGGAACTGTTAAAATAGGTTGCAAAATACCAAAATGAGGACCTTTGATCCCTTTTTAGGGGTGCTTTTCAGAAGAGATTTTACAGATACTATACAGGTTTCTATATATAAAAAAAAAATATATATATATATATATATATATATGAAATTGACTTGAGTACATAGAGAACAATTAAACAAGTAAAACTAAAAAAAATCTTCAAAATCAGATGAATAATGACAAAGTTAGAGCATCTTGAAACTTTTAATTGTAACATGAAACAGTGATATGCATAAAACAATTATTGACAAGATTTTTACTGTATTTTTTAATTTTACTGTCTATTCAACATTTATTCTTATATTTTAGGTTGTTCCCCTACAACATCATCTGAGGAAAAGGTCATCGAGTACACACAGGACCTACAGAAGACAAGACGCAAATTACAGAAGAGAGGTAAAAAGAAGAGGAAATTGATGAATGCTGAAAGAAATGGCAGTATGCTTTTTGAGGTTATGAATGATGAAGGTGGCGTTTGTTGGAAGAAAAAAATATTCAGAAATGTGTAAAAAATCAAATAAATAAACATCAACTTTTGTACTTTGATACGCAACAGTGTACAATCTGGCTGGGGAAGTCCCCTGTTGCTTGTGACGGTACATACAGTATGGATAGGGTGTATACCTTTACACACACTCCTCTTTATCAGACTGGGGACCGTCCCCTGTTGCATGAAGACCTACATAAAATATGTCGTTATCGGATAGCATATCACATCAATCTGTTCAATTACACTGGGGACCGTTCCCTGTTGCATGTACACTTATATGTGAAAAGTATGTTACATGATGGTCATATCTGTTCCATGGACATCCACTTGGGACTGTCCCCTGTTGCACAAATATGAAGAATGTGTTATCCGGCACCTCAATCCCCTCAATCAGACTGGGGACAGTTCCCTTTTGCATGTACAGGTAACTCTGCCTTAGTCAAATCTCTTGGGACCACAGAAATCTGTTTGACTGAGGAGAAATTTGACTTATGAGAGAGGTAAATAACACATGTCTTGTATAATCTGATCTAAAAAATTGCTTTGACTTAGGTGATTATTCGGCTTAGGCAGAGTTTACTGTAAACAAAATTGTGACATCGGATAGCTTAAAAAAAGACATAAATCTGCACAACTAATAATAATAATAATATTTAATTTTTATTATACTATTTACAACTAGACTAGGGACTGTCTCATGTAGTTGCATGTACATGGAATGTGTGTTACCTGATACTTATTTTTGCTCAGTCAGAGTGGGACGGTCCCTTTTCGCATATATACATTGATATTTTTTGATACCTTTGCCCCATCATTAATCTGCTCAATCAGACTGGAGACTGTCCTCTGTTGCATGTACATAAATATTATGTGTCACCTGATACCTTTACACATTGGTCTCCTGAATCAGACTGGGGACCATCCCCTGTAGCATGTATATGAAATGTGTGTCATCTGAAAGTATAAGACGTCAGTCTGCTCAATTAGAATGGGGACCATCCCCTGTTGCATCACAATATTACATTTCAGTAAGAATATTGTATTGGATTATAAGCAGCATGAACAGTAATGAAAAAGAAATAATAATCTCCAGGCACAACATACTGCCTTGCCATTGTCCTGTATGGTAATTGGACCGCTTTGCTTGCCCAGCTTACATACAGTTAAACTTTTTCTGTGTTATGGATTTAGTCTTGTGCCGTAATATCACTATATCACTTGGTCCAAGATAATTGAGTGGAAAGCTTACAAAATAACCTAGATGGGCATGAAAAGGTATGCTTAAATATGAACAGTTTGATTTAACATGGATCAGTTAGTTACAACCTATCAGATCAAATCCACATGTTAAGATAATAGAATATTTTTACAATTACAAAGCAATTTCTTTTGAGAGAACATAACATTACTGGAATCCTCATATTATAGGAAAATTTTGCTGTTCAGAAATTCCCGAACAATTGCAGTAAAACGTATAACCTTTACAATTTGCTGCAAAAAGCAGCAAATTTGCCCTCCAAGTACAATGTTGTACATAGGGAACCCATGGTTGCATAATGAGTTATCAGAGTCCACACTGGTATCATAGTGATTTGAATAAGTACAGCACAATTAAACAAGCAAAACAGTGAAAATTTCATTAAAATCAGATGAAAAGTGACAAAGTTAGAGCATCTTGAAACTTTTAATTGTTACATGAAACAGTGATATGCATAAAACAGGCTGTATTAGTGAGCCAATGTTACATTACGCATATCACTGTTTCACAAAATAATACAAAAATTCAAAATGCAATAACTTTGATAATTTTCACCCAATATTGACAAGATGTTTACTGTATTTTTTAATTTTACTGTTTATTCAACATTTATTCTTATTTTTAGGTTGTTCCCCTACAACATCAGCTGAGGAAAAGGTCATCGAGTACACACAGGACCTACAGAAGACAAGACGCAAATTACAGAAGAGAGGTAAAAAGAAGAGGAAATTGATGAATGCTGAAAGAAATGGCAATACCGATATGCTTTTTGAGATTATGAATGACAGAGGGGTGTTATAAGATCAAAGTGCTTTTTAAATGATAAACCCTATTGAGTATAAAAGGGACAATCAAAAGACCAAAATAATAACTTGTGATTTAAATCTGCTACATACATGTATGTGCCCTGTAAAAAAAATACAATCAATCTTTTATGTTCCAGGCACAGAATGTAATTAGAATTGACTAATTCTAACCTTTTGAAAGATTTGATGGCATTCCTTTGTTAATTTTAAAATGAACTTACCATACCTTTATTTTGTTCATTTTTTTTTAGCAGGCCCCAAGAGAGTGAAAGCAGTACCTGAAAAGTTGAGTACCGGTAAGAGGAATCAGATCAAGCGACCCTGGACTCCTGACGAAAAAGCTGCTGTCCATGAAACCTTTCACCGTGAGATTTTCCAAAACAGACTTCCAGGTAAAGGTGTGATTCAGCAATGTCTTAACAAAAAGGCAGTTCTTCACAAGCGTACTTGGACGCAAGTTAAAGACTTTATTAGAAATTATCTAAAATACAAGGGGAATAAAGGATTTCTGTAAAAGGATTTCTGTAAAAGGATTTCTCCTGTGGTGCATTTGTGACTTGCTTTTAATTTTGAGGTGTTGGGTCATGTACAATTATAGATTCTCCCTGTATCCTCTCTGCACCAATACTGGATGTCCCAGTCTTCTCTACTTTTTTTATTCTTTAATTTCTTTAATGTGAGATATGAGATGATTGCTCTTGCTAAGCAAACCCAACCAGGCCAAAAATAGTATAGTTTGATCAGTCTCCATCAAGTTCATAGATTGGCAGTGGGAACCTAGCTAGCCTAAGGCTGCTAGTGAGGCGGGGACGACCGTATGTCACTAGCATAGTGTTAGTATTGCTAGGAGACCTGTTTTTGTCAAAAGACCTATCTCATACATTTACACATCTTCTGTCGCATTATATTCCACTAGTAGGAAATATCATCTTAATGCTTGAACTATTATATGGGTATTGATAATACAGTATATAAATCTTTTACCATGATCAAAGACATTAATAATCCAAGTGTTGAGAATTATTTCCAACTATAAATATATATGATAAAATTGTTCTGTACTATTTACCATTTTATTATTTAAGAACCATGTAAATGGAGTCAATATAAATTATATTGATTAAGGTTCATTTAAGAATGAAACATTTTGGTTATTTTTGGTTCAGTTTACCTATGCAAAAAGCGATGACATGCTATTAACCTTAGAAGAGAAAGAAATGGATTTTATAACACATGTAATTTTACCTCATTGTCCTGATTACCTCCTGCCATAAATGTTAATCACTGTTATAGATATTTCTTGCTTGCATTATGAGCAATTGTTTTGGAGAAATTATTTGGATGTTCTGGGATATTCCTTACTGTATCACCATAATTAATTTCCATAATCAATTTCCAATCATTCATATATGTATTACTGTACTCTGGTATCTAGCTGTGTTTCATTTGTCACATTATCAAGCTCTATTTGGAGTGGGGATTCCTAGTGTGTTCTACAGTGTATAAGTTTCTTACTCTTAGCTACATTAACATAAACCAGTTTTTTACCATGATGTATTTTGCAGTAAACTAATGTAAAGGGTCTCCTGCACCAGAGGCAAGTGAGCTATGCTCCCCATTTTGCACCCCCCGTCATCTGTTTTCATGTTTGTCTTCTTTATGGAAACACATTCTTTCATTTTGACTTATTATTATTTTTTTTATTTTTTTTATTTTTTTATTTTTTATTTTTTATTTTTTATTTTTTATTTTTTTTTGGGGGGGGGGGACTTAGTTTTTTAACAATGGCATCCTGGCCAGCAAGTAGCTATTAATAAAGACCCCTTTACAAGTAGTAAAGGTATTTTTCACAATTTTTCTTCACATCTAGGAATTATAGAACAAAGTTAACCCTAACTAGGCCTGGGGGAGTGGGGTGGGGTGGGGCTGTTTCCCACCAGCCCCTGCAGACAAAGTCTAGAGGGGGCATTAAGCGTTGCACCTGTCTGTCTCTTCATCCCCAAATTGGTTTCTGAGCGATAACTTGTTCAATATTTGACAGATTCTAATAATTTTTGGTGTGTAGGTAGATCACAATAAAAGACAGGTCAAATTTGAATTCGGAGTCCACAGGTCACAAGTCAAAGGTCACAACTCATAAATTTTTATGCAAATTGGTTTCCGTGCGATAACTTGAAAAATATTGCACGGGTTTTAATGATTTTGGGTGTAAAGGTAGGTGTCAAATTCGAATTTCGAGTCTGCAGGTCAAAGGTCACACTTCATTATATGCAAATTAGTCAAAAATGTGTTTCCCCTCCATATAACTTCAGAAATGTTTGATGGATTTTAATTTGTTGGTATGTCACTAGTTGATTTATTGGTTTTGTAATACATAAATGTGCATCTGAATTTGATTCAGTTTAAAAAAAATGCAGGATCGAGAATGAAATCAACATCTCTTTTTCAGACCAAAAAACTAATAAATGCTTACTATATAACCACATTAAGTGGGGGCATCTGTTTCCTATGGACACAACACACTTTTTCTAGTTTTAATCTTGCACATCGTTTCAGACCATATTTACTACGTCCAGGCATGCAATTAAGTTTCTCATAAATGTGATTTCATGCGTACTTTCAATGCACAATGTGTTTAGTTGATACCATGATTTTTTTTTAAAGCACATTTGCTAAGAATACTATAAAGAGTATCGTGAACAAAAATTAATGTATTTGGAGTGATATGTTGTGATTTGGAGGCAGCAACTCTGATTTCACGCATAAATTAGCATAATTTTTTTTAATAAAATGATTTCTTTAAGAAGAAAAAATTTATATACATGTAGGGCCTACGATTTTGTAGATTATACAATGCAGGCATCGTCCCTGCTAATATTAGTCTTGATCGTTCGGTCGATGGACGACATCTCACGCGGGCCTCAGAAACCTCCCTCCCCTGCCATAAGGCCAAAATAGCCTGGCCTAATTAGGGTCAACCATGCTTGTACTGTGCTATATTGTTTGAAAATAAAGTAGTTCGTCACATGTGGTGGCCAATGTTGGTCAATAGAGGAATTAATATATAGGGGTTTAGAAATCAAATGGGACTTGTCTTACAGTTTATTTGAAATTACATTTAATTCCAACCAAACTTGTCAGGAATTAATTTAAGGGGTCATTTTTATTCCTTTTAGTAGTTGTCTCAGGGTGGGGCCGGATTTGGAAAAACTGAACAAATCATTTCAACATTTACTAAAAATTATTGAGCCAAAAGAGTGTCCATGAGTGCCTTTGTAGTTGAAAATAAAACTTATTTTGAGAAAATGAAGTTAGTCCCTAGCACAGACCCAGGTTTTGAAATTATGGTATACATATAGAGATTTATAGACATATGAGGAAGATTTTCCCCAATATTTTCCTTATTAAAGTCCTTATATGCTTACAAAAGTTTATCTACAATTTCGTTTTTGGAAGGAGGTTTCTCAGTTTGTTCATAAGGTAACAGAACTGGAAAGAAATTAGTATGTTGTGCTGCTACTCCCACTCCTTGATTGAATGTCTTTGGAGAAATAGCAGTGATTATTATTTTATATAAGAGTAAAGTTGTTTATTATTAAGATTAGATTCTTCTGGTCAGTTTCCCAAAGATGTAGGTGTATGCTCAGACGAGGATCACCTATTGGATCTTTCCATGTTTGCATGAGGTTATTTACTTTACCTTTCAGTGTTTATTTAAATGTTTTATCTCTAAACAGAACTGGGGGTAACACAATACATGCATATTTCATGTTCTGAAATGCAATATTTCACCTAGTTTTCAAGGCAGATCCCACCATGTATAAACATGTTTAACTTTTTAAATGAATGCTTGATGTGATTTCCTGTGAAAAGAAAAAGATGATCATGTTTGACAGTGTTCATAATTTGTTGAGTGTTTTCTGGTCTGTTATTTTTTCATATTCATTTCTTGATTGAAAACATACTTGCTGGACTGGGCAATTGTGTTATTAAATGTTCATAAATCATTATTACATTTACATCTTGCAAGTTGAGTGTCTAGTTATTTATTTCTACTTGTGAGTATCAGTCTGTAATGATTTTAAAACCTTTAGGAAAGTGGAGTAGGAAAGAGGTTATTTCATATTCATAAATAAAATGATTATCTACCAATAAACCTGTTTACTAAGTGATTCAAATTTATGGATTTTTCTTCTCTGGGGATGACATAGTAATGAGGTATTCCATTATTACCCATCATTAATGATTGAAGTGCTATACTTGGAACCCAGTTTGCATGCATTACGTGTTGTTAAGTCTGGAAAACTTTCAGGTTGTCAAGAACAACCATATTCAAAAAGTATCCATAACATTTCAAAATGTTAGTAAACAGGCCTATTGCACAAGCTGCCACCTGGCATCTTCAAACTTTAAAACTCCCTTGTTTTCTAAAACAACTCTAAATGTTATGCTAAAGAGAGTCCTGTGCTAATTCAGTGCTTCATGTTATGTGATTGTGGTGATTGCACTGTGCTGGAATGTTGATATCGAGCTGAATGTCCAGTGGTTTTATGTGATTTCTACTATACACAGAATCTTACTAATAGGAAGAGAATTCAATGTACAGATGGTTCAGAAGAACATTCAGGTAATCAAGTCACCATAAGCAGTTTGCTCTGCAAAAACACTGAGTGTGTCTCAAATAGACATGTTTACTAAGTGATTCAAATATGGATTTTTTTTTCTTTACTTGGGATGACCTAGTAACAGGTATTCCATTAATCTGTCATTAATGAATGAACTACAGTACTTGGAATCCAGTTTGTATACGTACTTGTTGCTATGTCTGGCAATCTGTCAGGTTGTCTAGAACAACCTCTTTTCCTTCCAAAAAGTATGCATAAAATTTGAATGTGTTAGTAAACGGGTCTATTAATGATCTATAAGTGTGATTGCAGGTATACATATATATATATATATATATATATATAAGAGTAAAATAATGTGTTGACTTTATTCAAAACAAAAGGTTAATCTAAGACTCAAATGCATGATACCATCAAGTGAACACCCAAGCAAACAAAATGCTTAATTATATACAGCCAGTATAATAAATATTATACCATCTACAAATTGAATTTCCACATCTACGTTCAATAATAATAATCCGTTTTATATAGTGCTTAAATCATCAAATATGTGTCTAAGCTGCAGCACGTGGCAGTTTTTATTCAACCTGTACATTAATGACATAACATCTTAGGATTTGCAATTGATCATTAATCTGATGTAATACAGATAGACTTCTGGGTATTGTGCAGTAGTGGGAATGAGCTGTGCTCTGGAGATTCAACTGAAATGAAAAGTACTGCATGTATACTTTCAAACTAAGGTGGTTTTTAGGGGGGAAAATATTGATAAATGTGTAAAATATAAATGAAATAAACATGAACTTGTTGTTGGTACTTTGATAGCAACAAGTGTACAATCCGGCTGGGGAAGTCCCATGTTGCTTTTACATACAGTATGAGTAGAGTGTACAAGAGGAGTCTCTTAATCAGACTGGGGACCGTCCCCTGTTGCATGTACATCTGTATGTGAAAAGTATGTTACATGATAGTCACATCTGTTTCATTGACATCAACTGGAGACTGTCCTTATTTGTTGCACATCTATGAAGAGTGTGTTACCTGGTACCATACGTGCTTACAGTGCAATTTGGGGACCGGTCTTGGATACATTCCAGCGAGGCAATTAAAGGACCAAAATGTATACAACCCACTTAAGGGGACTGAAAAATAAAAAATGTCACCAATAATTATGAACAATTCAAATTAAAAAATCATGCAAGATAAAATACGTAATTATAGATGGAATAGTAAACAGCGTCTTTTCAACCCCTCGTGTTCTCTTGGCAAAGACGTTTTCCTTGAAACCACAAAGATCACGGATACACACCTTACCTTGATACACCAGACTAAATAAAGGTATGTCACCATGCTTTATATGGCGCCAAAGTTGAGGGAAACAGTTTTATATTGTCCCATTTTTTCTTTAGAAATATATCCAAACTGTATTCTGAATATAAGTCGCGTGTTGCCATGGAAATGGCGTTCATATTTAAAAGGATGCAGATTTGTGTAGCCAATTTTAATGCACCTGATTCACAATTCATATTCGGTTTCTTTGGTTTTTCTATCAATATGAAGAAAAGGAAATCTTAACAAAACATGTTTATGTAATCGGCTGATTAAAATTAGTCATCTTCACCTCTAATAGTGTTTTCTGTTCCGCGATTGTTAATGAGCTCGCGTTTTGACGTACTCCTTAATAAATATAGCTGATCATAGTTATAATGTAGAACTAGATTTGACCCTATCTGAAATATTCATTGCAAGATATAACAATTATTGAAAGATAAAAGAATAATAAAAAAAAGTTATTTAATAAAATGTCCCAGACGAAAACATGACATGAGAAATGATTGTTTCTCTCTCTCTCTCTCTCTCTCCATTTCTCTCTCCATTTCTCCCTCCCTTTCTCGCTCGCTTTCTCAGCACACTTTTTCATCCTCATCTCTGGTACGGTTTTCCGCTCCGCTATTTGCTTTTATTACGAAAGTATTCCTTTCGATCTTGAGAAAACTATACCATAACCTTGATATGGAGAAATAAAACACGCCTGATAAATGAGAACAATGTTACTGTAATTATAAAAAGTACCTCTTTTGATTGTAAATCTCTGTTGCATCAAAATGATACGAACAAATGTTTATTATGGTATATTTTCGGTACTAATATACGTAGGACGTTATACGTTTTACTTTGTCTCTCCGATGAATCCCACCCCACCCGCTCTGGATTCCTCTTTAGTTTCCATTTTGTTATCATGATTTACATTCAAAAGTTTTACTTTTTATAATTATTGTCCAGTATTATTCTTCTTATTTCGATATCACAAGGCGCTCGTTCCGTGTTTTGTTATTCATTTATCTCAAGATCGAAAGGAAAGGAAAATCAAATAGCGGAATGGAAACAGTACCAGAGATGAAGATGGAATTTGGCGCTGAGAAAGCGAGAGAGAGAGAGAGAGAGAGAAAGAGAGAGAGAGAGAGAAAAAATAATTTCTCATAATCATCTCTTTGTTTGGGACATTTTGCAATATCACATCCTTTTGCTCAAGTAGGTGGACAACATTATAAGAGAAAGAATGAAACATTATCTCTGACTCATAAACAACAACAAATAGCAAGAATACCCTACACAAACAGAAAAATCATGGAGAGGGAGATAAGGACAAGAAAATAATAAATAAACATGAAAAGAGAGGATTCTAGCGGAAGATGATATAGGGGAAACAAAATAGTTTGTAACTATTGCTTGGAGAGCAAAATAATTATTCTGTATTTATTTACTAATGTAGAGGTTTTGTGGTCGAGTGGATGCGTCGCCGGACTGTCGATCACAAGGTCCGCGGTTCGAGTCCCGCCGCCGCACTAATGTCCTTAGGCAAGACATTGATCTACATTTGCCACACTCCACCCAGGTGAATGAAATGGGTACCTGGTAGGGATTTATTCCTTGAAATGCTAGAGCGCCGTATGGCAGCCGTGCTAAAGCCGGGCTAGGATAATAATCGGGAGCGCCAGGAGGGTCAAATCTGACTGACATGAGCGCTATACAAGAACCCACTATTATTATTAAAGCGTTTTGAGTATGTTTATGTATTGGCGCTATATAATTATCAATATGTATCAATGTATTGACAATTTTTGACAATTATAGTATGTTAGTATTTATTGACAAAGTATACAAACAAATATGACACAGACATATTTGCAAGTATTTGGGACTTTATATATAGAAGACGCGAAAAGAGCTATATCTTTGTCTTTGGCCCATTATCCTACAGCTAAGTTACGTAAGAGGAGCAATGAACGTGACCGAAGGTAAGGTCATTGTCATGGTTATAAACTCCAACAATAGAAGAGCGGATGTCAGGTTAAGGGTATAATTGGTGGCATTCTGGCATTCAGCATGTATATACTACATATATAACCCTGTTTTTTTTTTGTTTTTTTTGTTGTTTTTTTTTTTTGGGGGGGGGGGGGGTCTTGTTGTTTTTGCAGTTGCTTTTGTTTAAAGAATTTTAATGGGATCACGTTCCGACATACTCATAAATAAAAATTGTTAATCATATAACGTAGAACCAGATTTTACCCTATCTGAAATAATCCTTCAAAGATATACAACCATGCAAGATAAAGCAATGAACAAGAATATGTGATAAGATAAAATGTCACAGACAAAAAGATGATTATGAGAAATTGTTTCTCTCTCTTTTTCTTTCTCTTTATGTATTTCTACCCTCCCCCCTCTCTCTCTCTCTTTCGCTATTTCTATATGTCTCTCTCTCTCTCTCTGTCTCACAGAGAGAGAGAGAGAGAGAGACATATAGAAATAGCGAAAGAGAGAGAGAGAGGGGGGGGGGGGAGGGTAGAAATACATAAAGAGAAAGAAAAAGAGAGAGAAACAATTTCTCATAATCATCTTTTTGTCTGTGACATTTTATCTTATCACATATTCTTGTTCATTGCTTTATCTTGCATGGTTGTATATCTTTGAAGGATTATTTCAGATAGGGTAAAATCTGGTTCTACGTTATATGATTAACAATTTTTATTTATGAGTATGTCGGAACGTGATCCCATTAAAATTCTTTAAACAAAAGCAACTGCAAAAACAACAAGACCCCCCCCCCCCCCCCAAAAAAAAAAAAAAAAAAAAAAAACAGGGTTATATATGTAGTATATACATGCTGAATGCCAGAATGCCACCAATTATACCCTTAACCTGACATCCGCTCTTCTATTGTTGGAGTTTATTACCATGACAATGACCTTACCTTCGGTCACGTTCATTGCTCCTCTTACGTAACTTAGCTGTAGGATAATGGGCCAAAGACAAAGATATAGCTCTTTTCGCGTCTTCTATATATAAAGTCCCAAATACTTGCAAATATGTCTGTGTCATATTTGTTTGTATACTTTGTCAATAAATACTAACATACTATAATTGTCAAAAATATGTCAAGCAAATAATCTTTGGATACTGTATTGGCAGATATATCTGCCAATATTGTTCCGCCATTTGATTGTATGCCGGCATCATTCCTTCGTTTACATTATTATAACATATCCCTGCTGATGTACACATATATACATTATATTTATTATAGGAAACGAAATAGAAAACGGGCAGCTGATAATGTCGAAATGAGAAGAATATTACTGTACAATAATTATACAAATGTTTATAATTTAGTATTTATTATACGTCGGACATTATATTATACTTTACTAAAAAGATATAAACAGACAAAAAAAGAGACGAACTAAAGAACAAATCAGAGTTTGGGGGAGGGGGGGGGGACAGACAGAAAGATATCATAATAATAAATACAGTAATACAGTACAAATAAGTCTAACTTTCTATACCCCCCCCCCCTCTATCTCTCTCTCCCTCTCCCTGCTCCTGTCTTTCTAGCTGTCTCTCTGTCTATCTGTCAATGTCGTTTTCCATCTTCATCTTTCAAATTTTTTTTCTATTCCGCCATTTGCTTGTAAGCCGGCGTCATTTGTTCCTTGAGATTAATTATTATAACATATCCCTGATGATGTACACATATACTATGTAAAGCTCTGTTGCGTCAAATCGATATATTAAAAAAATGTTTATTATGTGTCGGACATTATAAATTTTTTTTTTAAAGAGACAAACTAAAGAAAACAAATCGGAGCAGATGGGGGTGATCGGAGAGACAAATATCATAAAGATAAATAAAGTATACAGACTACGTACAACTTTCTATCCCCCTCTCTCTCTCTCTCTCTCTCTCCCTCTCTCTCCCTCTTTGTCTGTCTCTTTGTCTTTCTGTCTATCTGTAAATTTCGTTTTCCATCTTCATCTTTCAAAAAAAAATTCTATTCCTCCATTTGCTTGTACGCCGGTATTATTCCTTCTTTGAGATTAATTATTATAACATATCCCTGATGATGTACAAATATACATTACATGAATTGAAGGGAATGCCAACAAACGGCTGATACTGTCGAAATGAGAAGAACATTACTGTACGATAATTATACAAATTAAATTTTGAATGTAAATCTCTGTTGCATCAAAATGAAATGAAACGTTTTATGTTATCGCAGGAAATTGTATACGTCGGACACTAATTCGCACAAAAGAGTAATCTAGAAAAAGGGGACAACATTATAAGAGAAAGAATGAAACTTCCCTTTTTATTTACAACAAATATTACTGTACAATAATTATTAAGAGAGACAAATATCATACAAATAAATACAGTATACAGACTACGTCCAACTTTCTACCCCCCCCTCTCTCTGTCTCTCGGTATCACTGTCTATGTCGTATTCCATCTTCATCTTTCATAATGTTGTCTATTCCGCCATTCACTTGTATGCCGTTATCATCCCTTTATTGATTATTATGCTATATTGGCGGTACTATACGTCGGACATTATACTTAAGCCAAACGATAATTATAATCAAACAAAAAAAGCGACAAACTTAATAAAGAAAAGGTCTGAGCTGGGGGGGGGGGGGGGGAGGGGGTGATCAGAGAGACAAATTTCATAAAAATAAATACAGTATACAGACTACGTCTAACTTTCTACCCCCCCCCCTCTCACATATACCTTATATTTATTAGTAAAGGGAACGAAATAAAGAAGGAGCGGCTGATAATGTCGAAATGAGAAGAATATTACTGTACAATCTTTATAAAAAGTAAAACTGAAGGATGCATGCGGTCCCCTGTTCCATGTACAAGAATGATGTCTTACTCGCAACCTACGACACTTTGCTCAGTCAGAGTGGGACCGTCTCTTTTCGCAAGGTCCGGAGTTCAAATCCCAGCCCGGCACGAACGTCCTTTGGCAGACAAGACGTTGATCTACATTTGCCACTCTCCGCCCAGGTGCTAAATGGGTACCCGATAGGATGCGAAAGTTAATGTGGTTTGCTTAGCATATATTGTGAGCCTCTGTATGATGCCTGGATAGAATGCTCCCCAGGGACTGGAAAATGTGCATACATTGTGTGCAGGCAAGCCTGAATCCAATGACCGGGTAATAATATATCTGTAAAGCGTTTAGAGACGTCGTAGATCTTTTAAGCGCTATAAAAAAAATGAATATTATTATTTTTATTATTATATAAATTGATATTTCCTAATACCTTTGCCAATCAATCTCCTGAATCAGACTGGGGACCATCCCCTGTTGCATGTATGACTAGTTTTATTCCTGATTCTTATATTTGTATCTATATTGTTTTAGGCGTATTTGTCTGTGCAATTATTACATTTGGCATGCATCATTGTGGGAAATATTTTTATTCATTTATCTATATATTTTGTAGACTACGTCCCCATTTCGGAGGATTTATGTGGCAAAATTGAAAACGTCCCCGGAAGCATTTAAAAAAAAATAGTCCCCGATTAGAAGGATTAACAAGTATGTGTGCGTGTGTGTGTGTGTGTGTGCGTGTGTGTGTGTTTGTGTGTAGGGGAGAATGCACATAGGAAATCAAAGTGCCAAGTCAACATCCCTACCTAACATTACAGCCTTCGCGTTGCAGCCCAATATTTCATATTTAAGCAGATGTAATGTAGATGTATATTATGCCTCTTTGGGGTTTCAATACTAGGGGAGGGGCAACAATCAGCAGAATATGTAAAACAATACCCCGCCAAATATGGTTACTTCTTATACTAATAAGGAATTTGGGAACATGTGGCGAAATTATTATTAACCTTATTCTCAGGTGAAAAAAGCCCCTCAATAGACGTATAATAATAAACGAGTAAATGTTTAACTAAATATCCCCTGTGCCCTCTTACAGATACGTAAAACCTATGAATAAATAAGTATTCATGTATACCTACATCAGTTTCGGAAATCTATAAAGAGTGGGGGAGGTTCTGATTTATTCTAAAATTATGTTTAATTATATTATGATTTTTAATAATATTATTAATATCATTATCATCATTATTGTATTTATTTACTTAATAATCAATTTCATTATTATTATTATTACAATGTATTATCATTATTGTTTTTAGGCCTATCAATACTATTAAATATTAATTATACTACTATACTATTATTTCTCACATACTTAATTACTTACTTTCACAATCAGGTGCGGTTATCTTTTTACTCTGCGCGTTATATATTTAATGTAACATTTTATCTATATTACTTATAAAGATTTATCTAGTAAATGTAGCATGGATCTGTTTCATCTTTACTAAATGCAAACTGCCCCACCCACTACCTCTCTCTCTCTCTCTCTCTCTCTCTCTCTCTTTCTCTTTCTTTCACACGTTATATGTCTCAGATTCACCAACGATAACCGGATTTTCTGTTCATCGAAATGTGAGTAATGCCAGCCGGGAAAATTTAATATTCACTTGCGTATCGGATGCGAACCCTCCAGCGTATATTTTCAAGTGGTTTCGGAATGGACACATCTTAGACACTGACAACTTACCAATGATTTTGTCAAGTGTTGTACAACAGGAAGGCGAGACTATTACAAAGAGTATACTTACCCTCCAAAGTGAAATAGTCACTCTCAGAACATCCCTCACCTGCATGTCCATCACATCTCTGGGTAATGGAAGTGCGGTCATTGACATTTTCCGTAAGTGTTAATTTGAAGTCATCTTGGGAGTTTCTATTGTTAACAAAAAATAAAGAAATAGCCAAAATGATCCATCGACATTATCTCGTTATGTAACTTCAGGAAAATTCAAAAGACACGACCTTATATTCTCATGTATTATTTTTTTTGTCAACAACATCAGTACTTGGTAAGCTATTTCAATATAAAGTTCGGGTCGGGAGTTCTTTTGCCCAATACGTCACAGTTCACTCACATTTTCCATTTGATCCTCGGAGCATCGTCTACGAACGATCAGAGTGCGTTCAGTTTGATTCGGTTGAAGAATTGTATAATCACCCTCCTGGGTAATTTCTTTGAAAGTTTATTGATGGTATACGCATTACATAGCAACAAACTGTTATTTAAAAATCCCAATCTGAGGACTAGAGGTTATTTTTAAAACGGAAAACATGATTTTGATGCTTCCCTTAAGAATACCCTTTTAAACGATCGTTGGGGTGATATTAAACCTCGATGTATGAACCATTCTATAAACCCAGAAAATTATTATTATTATCAATATTGTAATTATTATTATTGTTATGAATATGATTATTATTATTGTTATCATTATTATTAGTATGATTATTATTATTATTATCATGAGTAGTAGAAGTGGTAGTAATAGTAGTAGTAACGGTAGTAGGAGTAGTAGTAGTAGTAGTAGTAGTAGTAGTAGTAGTAATAGTAGTAGCAGTAGTAATAGTAATAGTAGTAGTAGTAGTAGTAGTAGTAGTAGTTTTCTCTCATAATGTACAGTAATGTCTTCTTGTACTTCATTATTTTTACAGCTCTTCCTGTTCCTCCATCTCGATTAATCATCAATCGAAACTACACGACATCATCATCTATGTTTGTTGGTTGGCAACCGGGTTTCGATGGAGGGTTGAGGCAAACTTTTTCATTGAAATTCTGTCCAAATGACACGCAAGAAGACGAAGAGCGGTGTGGTCTTGTTACGAATTTAACAGACACATACTTCAAATTGAAAGGACTGAAACCACTCACCTGGTATCGGCTGATTCTTTGGGCAATCAACAGCGCTGGTCAAAGTGTTGCACTTGACACAGTGGCATCAACATCTCGTACGAATTTATCTATGTTTCTTCTCAAAAATAACAAGACCTTTCCGATTATTAAATGCTATGAGTAAAGGCATTTAATCTTAATCTTAGAGGATTCCTATCATAGATTCTGTGTTTATAAATGTTAGAATTTTCTTTAACCATCGATTTCTATTCAATTAGGTCCTATCCTTCTTTCTAAATTGAAAATGATAATAATTTTCACTTGATGCCTGATTAATTGAACTAATGGAAATTGCTGAATCCCTATTATTATCCTCTTCGAATTTAGTTTACCAAAATTCGCTAACATTAACGTTCCAAATTAATCATTACACTCCCCACAAAATATAAAATGCACCTTTTTTTTTCTTCTTTTCTTTGACACATTTAAGTTCATACATATCTGGGCCCAGTTGCACAAAAATTACCACTGATGGTAACTTTGCCATCAATGGCAACTACCATGGTAACAGGGTTCAACAGCCAATCAAAATCAAGGTTTCCATGGTAGTTACTATTGATGGCAAAGTTACCACCAATGGTCAGTTTTGTGAAACGGGCCCTGGTGTCCTTTATATTATGCTTTTAACATGCGAATAAACAAACACTTTGAATTTGTCAAGAGAGTTCTACTAGATAAGTGGCATACTAATTATAACTTTCTCTTTCTGTCTTGTATTTCTTTGTTCCTGAAGCGTTGTCACCGCTCAACTATGGTAAGATATATTTGATTGGTAAAACATTATAAACGCAATAATTTACACAAACTTATATTATATTATTTTCAAGATTCCAGCCGAGAGTTCATCTCAAATTAAGATTGTAACTGTTCGAAATGCAGATTGAAATACGCTCGACATATTTTGATTTTCCCGGAATGGATGATAAGAGATACAGGCCACTATGTGGGGATATTCATGAGCATGATGCACATAACAAATAACAATTTTCTTTTCTTAAACAGCGAATTTCAATGAATGACATCGACACGCGTTTATAAATTTTGGATATTATCATCATAATCATTATTATTATCATTATTGTTATTATTATTGTGTCTAGGCAGGGAATCCACCCCTTACCTTGTAGTTCACATCCCGGAGACCAAAACACATTTTTTATCGATGCTACTTAGTGTCTGGGTCTCGTGTGGCAACTGTAGATTTATGTTTCGCCAAACGACATTAAAGACTCAAACTCCACTCCATGACTATTCCACAAGACGAGAACATTTCTGAAACATTTTCACTTCCTCATTTATGTACTGATACGTCTCTTTTAATACTGTGCATTAAGGATAGTCCCTATTTACTTTTTTTTGCTGGCAGTGTATTTCTGCATTTTGTGAACTTGAAAATCTTATCTAATTTTCGGTATTACCCTTTTTAGGTTATAGGATTAAGTAAAGCAATCTTGTATCAAATGTATATTTTGTCATTACAAGGAATGAACATCACTCTGAACAGGTTGACAGGGGTTCTGACATTTTCGGAGACCAACACCGAACATTCCTTGGAAGAAACCTGTTTCTTTATCTTAGGGAACACTACCTCTACACCAGATTGTCTCTCCATAGAAAAGTGCATTGAACCTGGGTCAGAGGTCAAGGTTGACCAGGATGATGACTACCTGGTCTTGACCTCGGGTAGAGGCTTGTGCAGTAAACCAGATCGCCCAACAGATGAAGAATTTCAAACTAAAATAGGTGAGGAATTTCAAACTAAAATTCTTGAGCTTTTAATACTGTAGATCAAATGATGTGAAAATGTGAAGTTTGGCGTTCAATGATTTTAGGCATATTCCGTCATAAGCAAGGTGATGACGCTATGCCTCAAAAGGGGATTTTGTTGACATTCCATTCATCAGTGACTGATAACGATATAGATTTCCTCGATATATACACCAGTTTACAGTTGTGTGCACCATTTTAATTGGCGAGTAAACAAAGCCAATGACCTAGAGGTCAGTGGTATTTATGCGTAAATTAAGATTGCGCCCATGCAAATTATGATAACATCACTGCCTGCGCGCTGCGCTGTGCGCTCTCATCATAATTTGCATGGGCGCAATCTTAATTTACGCACTAACCAAATGACCTCAGGGCCAATGACCCGAGGTCAACTGTCTGCGCATGCGCACTGATACAACCGTAAACTGGTGAAATGTTCAGTTTCCCGAGACGAACTGGAGGAATACAGGAAAGTCAAGAGATCACAAAGGCCATGCGGTGCCAGGTAAAAATGTCAGAGGAAAAAATGTCAGAGGTAAAAATGTCAGAGGTAAAAATGTCAGAGGTAAAAGTGTCAGGGGTAAAAGTGTCAGGGGTGAAAATGTCAGAGGTAAAAATGTCAGAGGTAAAAATGTCAGAGGTAAAAATATCAGAGGTAAAAATGTCAGAGGTAAAAATGTCAGGGGTAAAAATGTCAGAGGAAAAAATGTCAGAGGTAAAAATGTCAGAGGTAAAAATGTCAGAGGTAAAAATGTCAGAGGTAAAAATGTCATATCTAAAAATGTCATAGGTAAAAATGTCAGAGGTAAAAATGTCAGAGGAAAAAAATGTTAAAGGTAAAAATGTCAGAGATACAAAGAAAATGTCAGGTACAAAAAAAAATGTAGGGGGAAAAATTGGTGCCATCATTATATCTCGGCACTTTATCACACAAAATTTCAAGATGTAAGCTACTGGGCTTGTCTCTTATATTTTATAAATGACTGTGTATTGTACTTCGTACATGTCCTGAGGATAATACAATGTGGAAAATAAATTTGAAACTTATATTTTGTGATCAGGTTTGCATATATTAATTTCTATCATTTTTCGATATTTTATATTGGTTGATGTTTTAATGTTTATTTGGTTTTAAGGAAGTAGGCCATAAAATATACATAGAATATTAAGATTGAATGAGATACAACAGGGAATCAGTTATAAAGATCGCACAGAAATTTCACAAATTCAGTAATTAGACCCATCTTCATGTCCATCCCAGCAAAGACTGTTATGACAAGAAAACGTTAATAAAAAGACACGGATGCTTTGTCCCCCTCATCAATACTTTATTACAAAAGTTTAACAATGTTAAATATTGTCAGATAGTAGGCCTACAAGTGGTAAACGTTGAGACATATCTACCCAGGTATTTTGTCATGTGCTTTCGAGTTTCGACCATAACACTGCAACTTTATATTTAAAAATTACGATTAAGAAACGTGGGAGAAATACAGTATAAGTACCTCAACTTCAACCGTTTTTGTTCTGCAAAATTCATGATGCATTTTGTTTAATGTGTAGACTTGTACGAATATGTACCTGCTGGAAACTGTCGTATACAGTGTATGCCAGCACACCTTGTATAAATCCTGCACCAAATATCCTTCAAACAATATTACCATGTATACAAGCAGTATCATGATCAGGGGCGTCAATCCTGGGGGGGGGGGGGGGGGGGACGGGGGGACACGTCCCCCCTCCCCACGAATGTTCAGGTGGTGAAATGTACCCCCCATGTTTTGTCAGAAAAGAAGTTCTTTAATAATTTAATGTAACGTCAAAGCTTCCGCGCGGGAGGGTGGGGGGGGGGGGGGGGAACTGAATTCAAACAAGGATTAAGAGTCGAGAACGGTATACAACGAATCGTCTTCTTTCTCTCAAAATGTATTGAAACGTCAAAGATAAAAAAAAAAAGGCAATGAATGAACCGGTCACCAATGAAATTACATGCCATGAAACAGAATAACTAGAGAATGTGTGTGTGTGTGTGTGTGTAGCAACATAACGTGGTATAATTTTGAAAGTAACTGTAAAGGTGACATGTAATTGTGTCCCCCCCCCCCATGCTCTAACTCGGATTGACGCCCTTGATCATGATGCTATAAATATGTACAGTAAAACTATGTTTCTGATAATTATGTTACTCATGAATAAATATTTGTCAATTTCAGTGTTTGATCTCTCACATCAAATAATTATAGAACGATGTAGCTTAAACAGAACCTCTGCAGAGCGCGCGCTTATCTGGAATATGATGGTGCGGTTAGCATTTGATGTAACATTGGCGGCTTTCTGTTTTGTATCAGAGTATCAAGCTGCTTATTGATGTTCTCCCAGACTATTTATACCGCAATAGTGATCGACGATCAACTCTTTGCAAAGCGCGCGCTTCTCTGGAATGTGATGGTGCGGTTAGCATTTGATACATGGGCGGCTTTCTGCTTTGTATCAAGGTATCAAAGTATCAAGCACACAAAAAAAGTGAAATTGTTGGAAATATTCATTTGTAGGAAATTACATTTTATAGTAGTCATTGCCACATTTTAAAATGTCCATCAATCTTCAGAAGGGACGGTGAAGTGGGGGCGGGGGGGGGGGGGCGGAGGACTCACGGCGTGATATGTTATCTTCTTCTTTCTTTTTTTTTTGGGGGGGGGGCTGTGATGACTTTTCTTTTTATTTAGTGATTACACCATCGAGCCACAACTCGGCCTATATTTGTTCATGGCCAAACTACTCGATTTTAGACATTCTTTTTTCCCAGAAGTTTGCTCAGTGTACCAGTATCATTTGCTAAGACAAAGGCATATGAGGGGGAGGCAGCCGGGTCATTACGAAGGATGCACCCCCTCCCCCGTCTCCGCTCGGCAATATTTGGGCAAAAGGTCCCAATTCCGGGCAGTAAGGTAAATAAAAGTTACAGAAAGAAGAAAATAAAGCAGCGCTGAAATTAATGAAATTTTTACCTCTGACATTTTTACCTCTGACATTTTTACCTCTGACATTTTTACCTCTGACATTTTTACCTCTGACATTTTTACCTCTGACATTTTTACCTCTGACATTTTTACCTCTAACATTTTTACCTCTGACATTTTTACCTCTGACATTTTTTCCTCTGACATTTTTTCCTCTGACATTTTTACCTCTGACATTTTTACCTCTGACATTTTTACCTCTGACATTTTTACCTCTGACATTTTTACCTCTGACATTTTTACCTCTGACATTTTTTCCTCTGACATTTTTACCTCTGACATTTTTACCTCTGACATTTTTACACCGAGCCGGCCATGCAGCATATAATAACATTTATCTGACATTGAATTTCTATCGCGGTGGATGATAAATCACAATATGGCATTACTTTTGACTATATTAGTCATTATTAAAACAAACACTATAAGTTGTAGAGTGTGAGAAAATATTGAACCTTATTTCTTTCCTTACAAACAATACTACAGAAAGGAAACACTATCTCGAATTAATGTTGAAATTGCACAACTCTAAAGTTTATCAATTATTGTTGCTCTATTTTAGTCATTGACCCAACGATCAAGGGGGAATCTTCTGGAACTGGCTATTTCATCACGGCTGGTGTGCTTGCCGTAGTGATGTTCGCAGCAGTTGGGGTTGTTTGTTTGGTGAAGAAAATGTCAGGTTAGTATGTTCAATATGTACTCTCCCCCCACTGTGGCCAATCCAGGCGCGTACGCAGTGGGGGGGGGGGGGGGGGTTGAACCCCCCTCGATTTGTTTAATGTGTGTATTCTGGAGGACCCCCCCCTCCAATTTTGTTTAATAAAAAAATAAAAAAAGAAGAAGAGAAAAAAGGTGACCCAAAAAAGGGACCCTACTGAACGAAATATCAGTCGGCATAATTTTCCAAATATGTGTACTCTTACCCCCCCCCCCCGCTTATTCATTGGCTGGATGAGTCGTTGCGAAATTTTCTTCAAAAAAACTGGACCCCCCCCCCCCCGAAAAAAATCCTGCGTTCGCTACTGGGCCAATCAGAAATCCTTGTCGGGACCTTAATTGAAGTTTTTTGTCTATATTTCTATGTTTTGACATATTTATCTCGTTGCACTCTTTCAGGTAGACTTTACATCCTATTTCTAAATTGTCTACTCGTCCGTTCCTTAAGTTCTCTGTGTCCTGGTATGTTTCTCCTGCCTGATGATTGTGCCGAAGTAATTTAACGATTCCTCTTTGACCATCCTCAAGTGTTCTGTCTGATACATTTCTATTAAACAACCTTGAGCATAAATTAGCCGTTATAGATTCTCCATATACATGTTCATGAAAAACGTTCATCATGTAAAATATGTGTGTGCCTTAATTCTGAGTTACTCCTTCAACATTTTTTGTTTACAGTACGGAGCATGATTTTATCAAACACTGGGACCATCCCACCAATCCCGACGTCTGATCCAACCAATAAGCAGGTTGGTATTCACAGATGATGCACCTCTGTTTCGTCTTTCGTATCAATATCACGCCTTAAGAAGAGCGCAAAAATGAAGCCATTGTCATGATGAGTTCATTAGTCAAAGAAAATATGAACTACAATGAATTTGTATCTTGCTTTTAGATTAGCTAAGGGCCATATTGTGGACTTTAACCCTCCCGGTCAGTTCAATATGACATTACGTCCTATAGTTGGATTCAAATTCCAACTGTTGACTCTTTGACAGTGCGCAAAAAAATGCAAAAGAAAGGGAAGAAAATAAAGAGACTCATGTTTCTTAAAGGAAAGGAAGACGCGCCACAATCAAAGGAAAAGTGGATAAGATATAGTGTTTAGAATGCAAAACATATATATATATATATATATATATATAAATATTTATGAAGCTCGGTCGCTTTACTTTACTTTGCCGCATATATTTCTTTAATATCTGGTGCTTTTGCACCCAAAAGGAATGGGAAATGCGTAACAGAGCATAACAAACGTATTTGAAGAGATATTTGCGTCCAGGCATATAAGTTTCATCAGGACCTTGTTGATTCTTGTTCCCCCAAAATAGGATAAAAATTACATAACTTAGCATCTGTAACACTTCAAAATTCTTTACAAAAAAATAAATTAGTTTAAATGGTTTAGCTAAATCTTAGCCTAATCCCTCGACTCGAAATGAATTCGTACATGTTGTTCCTTGAATATGATATAGATTTTTAAAAAAATCCCCTCAGTTTTTAGTTTTTCATATTTTGAACGAAGTTATTAAACGATCAGTTGCTGAGCATCCTTATAAAGTAGGCTATGTACGGTCTCATGAATGGGAACTAGTTTTTTTTTTACTAGGATGAAATGAAGAAAAGAATTAACTCTTGGTAACTTAGCTCAGACGCGTGTACTGTACAGTAATATAAGCCTAGGTTCCCAATATCGGGTTAGTCCATTAAATATGATTTTCACATCGTGAATAAGTACATAAATATACTTGGTATCGTTAAGCTGTCAAATTTGTAATGGTGGGGGGGGGGGGGCAAAGGTTAAAGTTTGCCCCGGGCATCATTATCACTAGATATACGCCCCCTCTTTTAAAAGATAGTATGTCGTACATACTTAGTCATAATATGGATTTTTATTCATTCATTTAATTTCATTATTTGCTTGTCCTATACTCATTTAATGTGGATAGTTGGCTTCGCTCACATATGAATGAAAAAAGGCCCAGACATCCAGTTAAGGAAAATGAATAAGATACAAAACATTGATAGTACTTGGAATGATGAAATGATATACATGATATTGATTTTCATTTTAATATTTACTTGAAAAGTATTTTTCTTGAACACATTTTTGTAGATGGACCAGGGAGACAATGCTGAAATAGCACAGGAACACCCGCCTAGCGATTCCAAATCGACTACGAGCTACTGCATGGACTTGAAGCCTATTCCTCGCACAGACGATGACGACTACGTCAGTCCTAGTTTTACTAGAAAGGAATCTGAGGCTGTGTATGTGAATAAAGACATGACAGAAGAAAATGCAGTGCAAAACGATCAAGACAATGGTTATGTAAGTCCAAGTTTTACTCGAAAGGAATTTGAGACTGTCTTTGTGAAAACAGACATGAAAGAAAAAAATGCAGTGCAAAACGATCCAGACAATGATTATGTCAGTCCTTGTTTTACCCGAAAGAAGTTTGAGCCTGTGTATGTTAATTACAGAATTCAAGGCGCTGCAAGTCGACCAACACCATGATTATATAAGTCTTAGTTTTACTCGAAAGGAGTTTGAGCCGTTGTATGTTAATTACAGAATGAGGCCACTAAAAAGGAATCAGATGGTCCTCATAATATTACTACCCTTTCCAGAGCACAAGAAGATGATGATAAAACAACCACTACATTCATGGAAATGAAATCTATTTCGCCTATGCCGTCTATGTTTCATGGTCTTTTCCCAATGATAAAAAAGAGTGACACAATGGGTAAATCTAAAGTTGTGTATGCTAACAAATGAATAATGCAACATGAGAAATAATTCAAAGATCCCACTTAAAGCCAAATATCGAATTTTTTGGGGGATTTTTTTTAAGGAAACTTCCATCGTCGTTTTGTAGATCAAAGTTGGTAACGATCTGCATAAAGAGGTTTATTTGCGTTGTGTAAACTGAAAAATATATTTAGTAGATAATTTGACTTCTGAAAATATCGAGAATATTTAGAAGAGACTAAAATATAATTCGAGAACATACGATATCCAACATTTTAAACAAAGTACAGTGTAAGCCTATACACGGTATATGAGTCGTGTTATTTTCTTTAAACCACTATTTTCATGATTGTATCACATCTCTTTGCTACTGAGTAGGCCTATCAAAAGAATATCAAGAGAAGGCCGCTCATTCTTTATTACGGTTAACATCGTATATTATGTATAATCCAATTCCTATGTAAGGTACTAAGGTTGTAACAAAAAACACCAGATAATGACGAAAGAGTTTGCTATTATCTATTGATTCGGCTGAATCATCATATAATTTATTTTAAAAAATATATATATAATAATAATAATAATAATCAAAACGAATAATTTGATTTTAGAAACATATACTGCTAGACATGTAAAATTCGGACCTCTGAAATAAGACTCTTGTAAGTTGAGCACAATTGCTTCCTTTTCCTCATTTATTGTCACAGCCTTACGCAAATTTACTTAATTAACCTATATATATATATATATATATATATATATATATATATATATATATATTTCAATGTATATAAACATCTTTATTTTTATCACATGAACATCTACATGACATTGTATGAACATTGTATTTGCTGGTTTGTAACGGAATGAAATATTAAACGATTTAAATTTATACTGAAAATATTGAGTAATACCTAATATAATTTTGTTTTAAGGATTTTATCCAACCCTTTTGGTATTATAATTCCAATCTTAATTTGTGATGTTGAGATAATTTTAAAAATGGACTTTAGTAAACTTATAATGTATCATAAATGTTGTTCATCATAGAATGTAGTCGTTGACATTATTCGTTTTGTCGTTGAAAACGTAATGCATATACACGGATTATGAATTATCATAACTTTCTTATGATAGATTAGAATTGATGACTTTTATGCATATTTTATCAAATAATCATGCAAATTCTTGAACTAGGTTGTAAGATGTATGACACAATAATATTTTGTATTGCATTGTACGGTACCTACACACTATTATATTTTATATTGTTATGTTCTTCTATTGGTCACTTCATCTGATTTTACATGTGTAATTATAAAGTAGTATATTCCTATTTCTCCCATCCCCTCTTTTGTTCTGAGGCTCTATAATTTAACACATGTAAATCATAAGACAAATGACATGCAACGATTGTCCTTTTTATCTTTTTGGTTTAGTGCAGATAACATAAAGTAACCCTGATACTGTTGTTACCCTTTCCCTATTCTAATTGTGTAGGCCTTTAAGTGCAATGACAATGCTTGCGTCTGTTCCAGTGCAAGAACTATTCTCTTTTATCAAATGGGTGCAGAAACCATTACACGTTCGTGCAATTTAGTTAACCATGAACAAGATGGGGCACACGCAGTGATGCTACGATCCCATTGCTGGGATTTCTTCAAATAAAATGTGCAGTTTAAAATCTTAATAAGCTACCAATAAACTTTGGTTTTGACAGCTGACGTAATTTTTCAGTAAACAAACCTTTTCCATACCTTATACAATCTGGCGGAGACGAAATCTTTTGTTTGTGGGTAGAAAGCGTGTTTGTTTGACTATAACCGCTAAACGTAGATGGAATAATCCTTTATGCATGGCAATATGCAGAATCACTGTAAAGCACTAAATAAAATTCCATAACTGAAACAAGTGGTTCTTAGAGTCAATTTATATTCTTTTTCTAATGTAATTATTTGTTGGTGTGATGGCCTCAATTACATTTCGATTACAATTAGTAAGTGAGATAACAACAAACATAAACGTGATTTAAATAGTCAGTGTCATTTGAATGGATGTAAAAGGTACAGAACGGGATAGGAGAAGAAAAGAAAAGAGAAAAAGAAAACTTGAATATGAATATTGAATAGAGAGAGAGAGACTTAAAGAAGTGGTGTGTGAGAGTGAGTGGGGGAGATAGAAAGAGAGAAAGAGGGAGAGAGAGATGGGAGATAACTTTAAAGGAGAGAGATACATTGCACCTTACACAAACAAAATCATGAAACCGAAATCATACAATCATTCAGAAAATTATTAATGACGCATTCAAACTGTCAAAGTTAAATTATAGCTATACAAATATAAATTTTATAAACCATCATAAATTTAATCAGAAAATTATCTGAAGTTTTAACCCCAGTCGGAAAACTCAATTCTTGCGAAGAAATCAGAGAGACTCTATAACTCGCATATTGTAACTTTAAAAATCGAACTCAAAATCAAATTGAAATGTAGCTTTACATAGTGATTTAGAATCAAATAGCTCAAAATTTCAAGAAGCATGAGGGAATATACATTACATAGTGAAGGCGGAAATATCGTATAAATACATGGAAATATGAGATGTAAATCTTTTTGTACCACTTTTTCTTTCGTGTCCATCATCTGAGCTCAAATGTTCTGCCAGGCTTTTGCACACTGAAGAGCCTTCTCATTTGCTGCCACTAGGTCATCCAGGCAGCATATTGGTCATCTAGGAGTGGGCATCTTAGTGTGACGGATGTTCCACACTCGCACTCGGTGTCTGTGTCATCAGTGTATCCCCATTTATGCATGTTCTATTTGCATCGCCCCACCCCTATGCGAAGCCTATAAGCCAGTTCACGGTTGAAGTCTGAGCATGAGCAGATAAAGGTCATTGCAGAACACATTTTGAAATACACGGAGACGAAATACTGCATACGTACTCATACAATTTATGTAACATTATTCATTCATGCACATTCAGTGCACTCCATGATACTCAGGTGGAAGTATTCTTTGAAAAGGGGAAACAAAGGCTATTTATAATAATAATACATGAGATTTATATAGCGCTATTATCCATTTTAATTAAATGCTCAAGGCGCTTCAAAATATAGCACCTCTATCGCTGTAGGAGTGATTATTTCAAAATGTAAAAATTGGGACCTCTTTGGGACTTCCACGTCTTCCAGTCACATATGGTCAGATGGCAGCTGTTCCTTGGTCGGGATTGGTAGCTTTTCATGGAGGTGGTTTTCACAACGTACGTTTCCCACAAGAGCACTCCGGTTGAATGAGGAGGTTTTGACAGTGGCTGGACTGTATGAAGGAAGCTCTTCCTTGATTTCAGGCGGGATTTCAGGCGGGATTTCAGGCTGTTCATGAGAGTTTAAAGGGGGCGGCGGGTGTCCTCAACTTGTCTTCTGCGTTCGGTCCTACTTGCAACTGTTCTGCGGACATCGGACGGAGCGATGCCGGCCAGGATGTGCAAGCTGTCCACATTCGTGGCCTTGAGGCAGCCAATGATGCATCTGCAGCTGTCGTTGGGTGCTGCATCAACTTTCTTTGCATGGGATGATCTTTCCCATACAGTGCAGGCATATTCTGCTGCAGAGTAGCACACCGCAATGGCAGTTGACCTCAGCGTGGAGGAATTGGCACCCCAAGACGAGTTTACCAGTTTGCGTATAGGAGGTTGTTCCTTGTCCTGACTTTACCCTTCACCTCTTGAACATGTTGTTTGTATGAAAGGGTTCGGTACCACTCTAATTATATACAATTGCAGATTAAATACATTGTGTAGTATGTTCAGAGTTACAAGTGAAATGCAAAAGATTTGTTAAAAGTGAAACATGGTAGGGCCCAGGCGCGGGGGGTGGGGTAGGGGGGTGGTTTTGGGGGTTAACCCCCCTCAATTTTATGGGTTTTGGATGATAACCCCCCCCCCCTCAAATTTGTTTTAAGTGTAAAGAAAAAAAAAATCCGCGACAAAAACATGAAAAAAGAGGTCTTACCCCCAGGCACGTAGCCAGAGTTTGATGTTTGGGGGGCACATACATAATCGATCGAGGTAAAAAAAAAAAGTTCAACCGATTTGGGGGGGGGGGGGGGTACGTGCCCCCCCCCCGTGGCTACGTGCCTGCTTACCCCCCCCCCTCCTTCGCGTCCGCCATTGGTAAGGTTTACAAAACATTGGCAGATAATTCATATTATTATGTTAGGCGTATATCGTCAAGTACGTGAATGTTAAACAATTACACTTGATATGTAAGGAAATTTTTATACTAAGTTATTGATTCCAGGTTGTCTAAAAGGTGGGTTGTGAAACATTACAAATGTGCTCTTTTATTTATTTATTTATTTCTGATATTTATACAGGGTGGCACATAATGTGGTCTTCCATGAGGCCTTGTTTAATAATAAAAACAAATGACAGCATCAAAAACAAAATAGATAAATACACAAGCATGTAAACAGGTAAAATACACATTAATTGGTATCCCTTGAAATAACTGATCATTCAAGAATCATCCTTGATCATTTACAAGAAAGAGGCGAATGGAATTTTCAAATTAAATACATTTTTTAAAAACGTTCATTTTATAATCTGATATAGCTTAACGCACGGGATACCAAAAACAATTATTGTTATATACATATTTACATTCAATTGCTCTTTAACTAATACACTTAGGTTGTTTACAAGATAGCTGAAAATGGATACATTACATGTATGAATACATGATATAACGATAACCATGTCAACCAAAAAAAAATTTGCAAATAGGGAAAAAAAATGGTTACCTTCGCACGAAACCATCAAAAGTTCACTTAAACGTCATCTACATATAATAGTGCTTTCAAAGCGTTTTTTAAACTGTTCAAAGTAGGTGACATTTTGACAGGACTTTTAAGTTGGTTCCATACTCTGATTCCAGAAATTAGAGGACTATTTTTATAAGTGTCCGTCCTAAATTTGGGTACACTCAATGCATCCCTTACAGCATGTCTTGTGTTGTGATCATGGATATGTCCTACGTGTATTTACAATTAGGATGAAAAGTAAGAAAACGAAAATGAAGAGTGAGAGAGAGAGAGAGAGGTCATGACTTCAAGAGGGGAGGGAAGATTTGGTCATTATTTATCATCGATGAGGCCAATCCACCATTCATCGTTTACGTATAATCTACCTCATAACACATACGATCGTTTGCAGACACAGACCCATATCAATCGTAATGCGTAGCGGTCTACGACTTCCCCTGACACACCGTAGAGACTGGAAGAGTTCACTAACCTCAAGGCTTTTTGAAAGTGTTTTATAGTTTTAAAATAGAGTATATAGCTACAGACTATATGAGAGTATGCCCTCGGTTTAGGACCGTGGAAAAGGGTGAAAGATGATATATCTATACCATACTTACATTTAGGAACAATGATAAAGTTGTATTCTAATCCAACATAGAGTACCTATATAATTAACAATCTATGAATTATGATTCTTAAAGATCTATGTTGAAGGACATTCGCGATATCTATCCAGATTGAATCGATATGATAATTTACCAACTATATCAATTAGAAGGCGGTTTCCCGGCAAAATTTGTATCATCACGTATTTATAGTCAAAACATAATCTTTCACATGATTGATAATAAGAGCTTCCATATCATTTTTTTGAGAGGGGACGTTTCCAAAACTGGTCTATACCTTGACAGTGTACAATCACTTTAAACATAATTTGTTTTTTGATGGAATATTCAAGAACAGCCTATAAAACATGATTAAAGGAGTATGCCGGAAAATAAAGGATAATATCAAACCTTCCGTATAGGGTGAGCACTGAACTCTTTGTTGAACCAACTCTATGGTTGGAGCTGAATTCCAAGCGCGCCCTAATAGGGACTTTTAGATTGAGTGGGCGAGAACACGACGAACGCCGATTGATCATAAGTGTCAACGTACCCAACTGCCCATGTTGACTACAATTAGAAATATTTTAGATTGCACTCGACGATATACATGCATGCAGGAAGTAACACTATGAACATGACGAACAAAGAAAGAGGACAAAATATACAGTTCCTCATTCTACCCTCAACAATTGCTTTGCCTTTGGTAGACAAAAGAACATCCCTTCACTGCTATTATGTAAAAATGTGTAGAACAGATGAATATGCATGTGACACCTGTTCTACACATGTTTACATATAAATAGCAGGGAAAGGATGTTCCTTTGTCTACCTAAGGAACTGTATATTTTATGCGCACGCGGCATACTAATACCGTACTAGATTTAGGAAAATCAAGGTTGACGCATTCTCGATCGCCGACTGAGACGACGTAACGTTGACGTGCAAATCTAAAAGTCCCTATTATAAGCCAGTGCTTACACGTGCGTTCAAAAATATATTTAACAAAGACATTTGGCGTTTACTGAGCGTGTATATAAACTGCAGTATCTCTTTGTAGAAGAAATATTGACAACAGTAAAGCAACAGGGGACCCCTCATATCTGAGGCCAGATTTTGTTGGTGGTTGGTACATTTCATGCTTACAAGCGATTACTGGAAAAAATCTTTATACGACACCAAAACGTCCCCTTTAGTCCAATAGACGGGACCATATACCATGTACATGACCTGGAATAGTTGTTAAGTACAAGTTTTTTGTTGTTGATTGGTGTTCTAGATGGGTAAAGAGGTAAATTCAGCTTGGTTGCCATCCTGGAAACCTTGGGTAACTTTTTATAAGCCTAATTAGCATAATCATCAAATTAGGATATGTACAATATTATGTAATATGTTGCTTATCTTAATTCGGGAAGCCTAAAAACATGGATAATACTACTTTTCAATTATTTTCAATGACGAGAAATTAAATTTATGACACAGGTTATTATTTTAAAGTAATGCTATTGTCTTAAAAAGCATAATTAGCATAATAAGCTAATTCATATGTACAATATTTAATGTACAATATTTAATATTTATTTGGTCTTATGATCTTACCTTCCCAAAATTACCATTATAACTTACTTTTTCCAGTCATGATTTGTCCTGCTTCTTCTTCTTCTTCCTTCTTCCCCCTTTTCCCCTTTCCTTCTTATCTGTTTTACTACTCCTTGTTCGTTTCGTGTTTGTAAATTGTATGTTGTTTGAAATATTGTCTTGTGTTTTTTAAGTCTTCGTAGGCAAAATTTGAAACATTTATATTTTTATTTTTCTTCTGGGGGATCCACAACCTACAAGCACTGCTTTTTAGTGGATCCCCCCCCCCCCCCATTTCCTCAGAAATTAAGAAATTCTTGTAATAAATTTATTATGTGCAAAGTTTATTTGTATAGTTTCTTGAAAAAATGAATTATGTATGAAATCAAATGTAATATCTTTGTTTACCTTTATGTTGGAAATGAAATAAATATGAACATGAATATGAATATGAATATGAATATATGGATTTCATTCTCACTGTTTATCTAGAAAGCCTGAAAATGATGCATGGGAACATTGTAAATCACTTTTTAAAGACAACACATTAATTCATAAGGAGATATTCCATATAGATGCAGTACAATTAGCCTGATTAACATAATTAGTAAATTTGCATAGGCCATTTGAATTCATTGATATAGGTCTAGTCTTATTCAGAAAGAACATTTTGTATCCTTCCCTTTTATTCCCCTACCTAAATATATTTACCAAATTTCATACAACTAAATCACATTATCGGAAGTTCAAAGTAAAATACCTTGAAATTTCATTTGTTGACTCATAACATTAATCTCATATTTACAGGTGAGCCATTTAAAGTAAGTTTCCGAAACCCTCCATTTATTTGAAGTTTAAACACACTTATGTTCTTCAGAAATATGAATTTCTTTCACTTTCGAAGCGCAAGAGAGAAATAAATAAAAATACCATTCACTGTTCTTTGCGTCATTCTGTCGTTGAAAACCGTTACTGCTCATCGTTTATTCTTTTATTCTCCGGATATTCTGCTAGGTTGCAGGATGGTTCATGCAACGCAGCTCCGAAGTTGAAATTTACAAGGAAATGAGACGTAATAACAACATGGATGAACGTCTTCGAATATTTTTCTTTCTCACCTTCATCGTTTCTAAGACATATGTGATAAGCATGTCTACTGGTATTCAGAACCCAGATATCCTCCCAGTCGTTGGTGAGGATATCACCTTAACCTGCACATTAATCCGTCCATGGACATATCGCCGAATTTCTTGGACAGACAGGCATAACAATATCCTAGCTACATGTAAAGGGGTGGGATGCAGAAACGAGCAAGCTGTTACGGATATGTCAAAGTACAGTTTGATGGCAGATTCTTCCAGCGGAAATCTAACTATTAGGGATTTAACAGTGGATGACAGCGGCAGATATTGGTGCTCAGTTTCCATCAAATCTAATTCTTATTCAGTTGGAAGTTGTGTTGTACTGAATGTACTGTTATCAGGTAATGTATTGTAACATTAATCTGGATACCTTGATCTAGTTGTAATGTGTGCGAAATTACAATATAAATGATTCAAAATCATAACAACATTCGAACTTTTGAACACAAATGTCATTTCGGTTGTAGCGTCATCGAAAACTAGGACTTAAAAATAAACTTTAGTACTGGTAATGCGATTGCATTATGAAAGAAAAGGTGTGGAAAGGATCAGAAACAGTTGACTTTAGCACTGGTAATGCGATTGCATTGTGAACGAAAAGGTGTGGAAAGGATCAGAAACAGTTGATCATGTAGCATGTAAGTATTGGTGTGCACTGCAAGGTTCTGGAGTCATCAAAATCATAATAAATTTGACCGAGTCTTGGTAAAGTAACAAGTACTGTACACAGAAAGCTATATATGGGACAACATACATGGTGTCGGGGCTAGTGCTACCTTGATTTCCTTGTCTTTCTATGCTCATTACTCAGCCAGTATACATTTTCTTCCAAAATTGTTTGGCACATGTCATTTATTTGTAATCTTGAACATTCAGTGTAAGTTTCGTTTGATTCTGTGAGAATTCATTTTCTTTTTCTTTCTTTTTTTACCAGAACTGGAGTTTATCTTTAATTAAGTTCCTACTATACTATTATTATTATTATATATCGAGTTCGATTCGTGACTGATATGAATACAAAAAATAGTATTTTACAATAGTATTGATATTGTGGTATTTTTAATTTGTTTATGTATAAAAACCGTCCTAGAATTTGGTAGAAACGTAATTTTACCAGACATATAATCAGTGGTAGTTATATATACACTGTCGCTCATATAGTTGGAATATTTTTGTTTTACGCCAATTTATGAATTAAAAAAAAAAACAATTTAAAAATAATAAATCTAGATAATAGCATACATTCTCAGGTTTTATTGAATAATGATTTGACAATGTGTGTTTTGCGTGACTGCTAAAGCATGTGTATGCTACTATGCTTATCAACTACGGGACCTACGCCCTTAAGTCATACATGACATCAATGAGGATTAATGCCCCACAAAAGGGCACTAATATAGCCCATCGACACGGTTTTGATCCAGGGGCCTCACAATACGAGGCAATTGCTTTTTCACTGAACCATGACTGTACGCAGCGGGGGCTAGGGTAGGGGGCAGTTTCCATAAATAAAAAAACAGAAAATGCAATCAATTTTCAATAATTTATTGCATTTTACCCCTGTCCCCAACATAAAAAAAATCCTCTGGACGGCCATGCATCATGGCTCAAGGCATGGGCACACAAAGATTTTTTTGTATGTTGGGGACAGGGGTAAAATGCAATAAATCATTGAAACGCCCCCTTTAGGAGGCTTATATGTACATAGAAAAAACGCCATCATGTGACCAGACCTTCACAGTATTAGTAGATGTTAAAGGCCCACTGCACTACTTGTAGCTACTTCCGCCCTCTATATAACAAACAATGCCTAATCGGTGACCATTGGTCCCCCATGATCCTCTTTTTCTTATGTTAACTGAGAGCTGAGTTGATGAGATAACCACCTGTCCAGTGACCTTGCAGGGCAGTCTAATCCCTCCTGTAAACTACGGCAGATAAGCTTTAATAGATGCTAGGAAAACATCGATTAAGGGGGGGGGGGGGGGGTCATAACAGCAACAAAAAAGATCGGCTCACCGCTACGCGGCTCGTGGAAGATGCTCCGTATATTTGTAGATGCCAGTAAAACATCACTTACGGGGGTTAAAAAAAGCACCCCCCCCCCAAAAAAAAAAAAAAAAAAAAAAAAAAAAAATCGCCCCTTTCCACCTCTGATAAGTGCCCCATTTTATACGTGCTCCTATCCCTTTTCCTTTTGAGCTGAGCCCTTCACTCTTTCCTGCTACAGATGACACTTAAAGGTACTATATAGGCCAAACAAATGAACAGGTTAACTTCCAACGGCATTTGAAAGACAATTCTAATTTAGAACTTCGCTCAAAAATGAAAGGGTTTGATGAAAATGAAAATGAAAATGGATTTTAATGGAAAAATAACGACCATTAGTGGTCGGATCGACTCAAGTGATGACAATTACATAAGTAATAGTTATTTTCAGACCCTTTTACTGAATGGTCGTACGTTTGGTGCTGCACAAAGATTCAATCAGTTTAATTTTAGCTATTACAAGTAGTGGGTTATTGATGTTGACAAATGCTCGTGAACCTGTTACAGTTCGTTTTATGTATGTTATTACCAAAGAAAAAAGATGTCAGTCAGTCACTCAATAGTGTCCGACATTGAAGTTTCATTGAATAATTGTAATACTAGGACACTGCTAATGTTTAAATTTCACAGATAGAACATACATGACATATTCATAATGCCTGCAAAGTTCCACAGAATTTAATGTTGGCTGCAAAAGGGACATAGTATCTTAAAATAATGTAAAGCTAAGACAGTCTTAAAAAAATTAGCTTCTCTTTTCCTATTTCTACTTCCAGGGATTTCAGATCCGCCTTTTCGGATCTTCGTCGACCAAAACCAGACGACATCTTCAACTCTCTTCGTTGCGTGGCAACCGGGATTCGATGGCGGGTTGCAACAAACTTTCACTCTTGAATACTGTCCAAACGACACGCAGGTGGAGAAAGAGGATTGTGGTGTTGTCATCAACTTGACAGGGACATCCTACACATTGGTGGGACTTAACCCACTCACTTGGTACTGGTTGACTCTATGGGCAGTGAACAGCGCGGGCAACAGTACCCCAGTGGAAACGGAAGCTTCAACAACTCGTAAGTCTCTATATACCCAGATTTTCTTGACGATTGAACTGTATTCATCAATCTAAGCTCAAATTATACTTTTTGTATTACCGAACGTATTCTTTGCTAGCTACTTTGGTGTCATTTGCCGATTTCAATGCACACGCTTATAGTTAAATTTAGGTTTTACTTTTCTTGGGTTTCTGATGCTGAAAAATACAATTACCCGCACGAAACCTATTTGCCTTCTTCTAGGTACTATTTTCAATGGATATCTGTGATCTATTATTTTCTGAACAAATCTCTATCTGGCGTTTTGCGATTCAAACAGAGTAATCAATATGATACCTAACGTTTTTTTTCCTTCTAAATCTGGCTTTAGGATGTTCTTAGTAGATTGTTTCCATAGAAAGATAATAAATTTACCTAATATATATTTTTGAAAAGTCCAGCTTTTATTGTGACCTTCATTTTCTCGTCTCCGAAATAAATATTTTTGGGGGCCATTAACTACACATTCAATCTTAATCGTAACTCTAAGAAACATGCTCGTCTTCTATATTAGTAACAGTATTCTACCTGCTAAAGTAAAGAGAATGTGTCAAAAATGTGACCACAAAAAGGAGAATTTTAGTTTAAATATAGATACTCGTAACAGTTTTTTCTTTTATAGGCCAATAGATTAAGTTATAGGCGTTTCTTTTAAATGATAATAATATGTTACCTTCTGCTTTTAATGTTATGTTTTTGTATATTCAAAAAGTCAATAATTGCCCAACTACACAGTCGAATCATTTTTTTTTGCTTCGTTTATAATGACTCGGTAACATTGTTGAATGTTGATGAAAAAATTGATAATTTTTTGTATAAAATGTTACTTATTATATGCCTTCTATGTACTAACCCTCTGACATGCACATAATCCTGAACATATTCTCAAACAACAAAGATATCTATGGTATTCTTTTTTTATTTTTTCATTTTTTTATTTTTGTATTGCTTCAAATCAAAGATATTTACAATCATTGTTCATTTTAACATTCGATCTGCATAACAAATACAATACAATTCAAAGTAAACAAATGATCATGTAAGAGAATTAATTAGATATCAAACATCAAATCAAATTAAATTAGAGGTCTCCACTTTTGTTTGTGTGTATTCTGTTTTCCTTTTCTACTTCCAGGGATTCCAGATCCACCTGCTCGGTTCTTTGTCGATCAAAACCAGACGACATCTTCAACTCTTGTCGTTGCCTGGCAACCGGGATTCGATAGCGGGTTGCAACAAACTTTCACTCTTGAATACTGTCCAAACGACACGCAGGTGGACAAAGAGGATTGTGGTGTTGTCACCAACTTGACAGGGACATACACACTGGTGGGACTTAACCCACTCACTTGGTACTGGTTGACTCTATGGGCAGTGAACAGCGCGGGCAACAGTAGCCTAGTGGAAACGGGAGCTTCAACAACTCGTAAGTCTCTATATACCTAGATTTTCTTGACGATTCAACTGTAATAATCAATCTAACCTCAAATTATGCTTTTTGTATTACTGAACGTATTCTTTGCTAGCTACTTTGGCGTCATTTGCCGATTTAAATGCACACGCTTATAGTTAAATTTAGGTTTTACTTTTCTTTGGTTTGTGATGCTGAAAAATGCAATTACCCGCACGAAACCTATTTGCCTTCTTCTAGGTACTATTTTCAATGGATATCTGTGTTCTATTATTTTCTGAACAAATCTCTATCTGGCGTTTTGCGATTCAAACAGAGTAATCAATATGATACCTAACGTTTTTTTTCTTCTAAATCTGGCTTTAGGATGTTCTAAGTAGATTGTTTCCATAAAAAGATAATAAATTTACCTAATATATATATTTTTGAAAAGTCCAGCTTTTATTGTGACCTTCATATTCTCGTCTGCGAAATAAATATTTTTCGGTGGCCATTAACTACACATTCAATCTTAATCGTAACTCTAAGAAACATGCTCGTCTTCCATATAAGTAACAATATTCTACCTGCTAAAGTAAAGAGAATGTGTCAAAAATGTGACCACAAAAAGGAGAATTTTGGTTTAAATATAGATACTCTGTTTTGGTCTTTTATAGGCCAATAGATTAAGTTATAGGCGTTTCTTTTAAATGATAATAATACGTTACCTTCTGCTTTTAATGTTATGTTTTTGTTTAATCAATAAATTCATAGTTGCCCAACTACACAGTCGAATCAATTTTATTTGTGTCGTTTATAATGACTCGGTAACATTGTTAAAGGTTGATGAAAAAATTGATACATTTTTGTATAAAATGTTACTTATTATATGCCTCCTACTGTACTAACCCTCTGACATGCGGTGAACAAAATCCTGAACATATTCTCAAACAACAAAGATATCTATGGTATTCTTTGAAGGCGTCACTGTGCAACACCATTTAACAGTGATTAACAGTAAATTCCCCCAACCATTTTTGAATTTTCCCAACCGTTTTTCCATGAAAAAAAGACATAAAGCAGGGTATTAAAAATCTGTCAACATTTACATTTCTGGAATGGTATCTAGCGCAAATTTATTGCTTTGTGACGATTTGCATTCACCTAAAATGTAATTAAATGGTAGTAATATTTATGTTCCTACTTATAAATTGTATTGTTTGGAAGAAAATAAATGTTCATTTTAATTGAATAATGGTCCGTTTTTACTGATTTTTTTCAGATTTTCAGATATTGTACATCTAGCATTGAAGTCACTACCTTAGTACCACTATTTCTTATCGATCTGAACAATGTTACCAAGTCCCTTTAAGAACTTTTTTTTTAGCCCAAAACATGTTTATTTATAATGGTCCCACATTTGGGTACACTCTTGATATAGGCATAAAACATTACATTTCACCCAATTCTTTTTATTGCAACGTTATGAGAATATTTGATTTAGTCTTCACAAGATTAATCCCAATAGGTGCTAATTGAAATTGCGCCTCTCCCATCATGCTCTTAATTCCTACGTACTTCCTTTTTCTGCATATACACTGTCCTTCGTGCATGCGGCCTACACCCACTCTACCCTTTTATTTTGTACAATCTTGTCCACATAGTTCATAATTCTACCCTTGTGCTTCCACACTGCGTCTTGAATGTTGATACCTGTTCTCTTCAGTAGTCTCAGTAGACACAACACTTTTTCATTTTTGAGTAAATGTGTTATAACATGATTTGTTGAGGGGACCACACTCTAAAAGACCAAAGACTTCATGCATGGCTGATTGTTAACGAAACGGAGTTAAGTCTTTTGTCAATTCTGCTTGTTGCTACGGCAGGGAGCCAGTGAAAACGAATTCGTTTGATAAAATTATGGAAATGCAAGCACTACATTAGATAAACAGAACTTTGTCATTCCTTGCTCATTTTTCATGATTGAGGTGTCATATGAAAGGACAGAAACTCAACTTTTTAGAAATGTGTTTTTCTCTTTGAAATTCAGATACCGCCCACCAAATGTATTTTTGTTCCCTCTCTTCATATTCATTTTAATCACACATGCAATGAAATATGCATTATATGAGTTGCATCAAGTAGAGGAGGAGAATCTAAGCTTTACAAATATTTGTCATTTATCAATTATAAATGTGACTAAGTTATGATAAAACATCGATAGTTCTTTTTATAGTTTATAGTTTTATAGTTCGTTTTTTTTTATGGGGCGCACTGTATAATACTAGGGGCTTTTCGTTTGTGTGGACGAGGACGGCGTTCACGTCCTCTAACGATGCAAATTGACGTCAGACACCCGTCCTGTTCACTACCTTATAACCCTTTTCGTTTTAAGTTGACACACGTTCTCTACACGATGACGTAATGGCCCCGCACGCGCTTATTCATTTTCTCCTTCTTTCACTTCTTATTTTGTTCTTCGTTTATTATTCTATTATACTCTCTCTATTTTTCTTATGATATTCTTTGTTTTTCCTTCTTCCATCTTCTCTTCTATCTTTCCATTGTCTATTCTTTATCATTTTCTCTTTCTGTCTTTCCTAATGTTATTGTTGTTGTTATCATTCTATCATTTTTCTTTCTATCTTTCCTCATATTATTCTTTGTTTCTTCCTTCTATCATCTTCTCTTAAGTTATTCTTTGTTTTTATCATTCTATCACTTTCTCTTTTTGTATTTCCTTACGTTATTCTTTGATTTTTCCTTCTTTCACCTTCTCTTTCTGTCTTTCCTTATGTTATTCTTTGTTTTTCCTTCTTTCACTTTCTCTTCAGTCTTTCCTTATGTTATTCTTTGTTTTTTCCCTTCTTTCACCTTCTCTTTCTGTCTTTCCTTATGTTATTCTTTGTTTTTTTCCTTCTTTCACCTTCTCTTTCTGTCTTTCCTTATGTTATTCTTTGTTTTTTCCTTCTTTCACCTTCTTTTTCTGTCTTTCCTTATGTTATTCTTTGTTTTTTCCTTCTTTCACCTTCTCTTTCTGTCTTTCCTTATGTTATTCTTTGTTTTTTCCTTCTTTCACTTTCTCTTTAGTCTTTCCTTATGTTATTCTTTGTTTTTTTCCTTCTTTCACCTTCTCTTTCTGTCTTTCCTTATGTTATTCTTTGTTTTTCACTTCTTTCACCTTCTCTTTCTGTCTTTCCTTATGTTATTCTTTGTTTTTTCCTTCTTTCACCTTCTCTTTCTGTCTTTCCTTATGTTATTCTTTGTTTTTTCCTTCTTTTACCTTCTCTTTCTGTCTTTCCTTATGTTATTTTTTGTTTTTTCCTTCTTTCACCTTCTCTTTCTGCCTTTCCTTATGTTATTCTTTGTTTTTTCCTTCTTACACTTTCTCTTCAGTCTTTCCTTGTGTTATTCTTTGTTTTTTCCCTTCTTTCACCTTCTCTTTCTGTCTTCCCTTATGTTAGCCTTTGTTTTTTCCTTCTATCATCTTCTCTTATGTTATTCTTTGTTTTTATCATTCTATCACATTTCTCTTTCTGTTTTTTACTTTCTGATTTACGCTACGATGTAGCAAGATGACGTCATTCTGACGACGGGTCACTAGTTTTCTGACGAACCTCAAATCATCGATGAACGGGTTCGCAAATGTGGCCTGACGACGCCAGACGACCCGACGCATGCGCAGATCGCGGAAATGACGTCACATATTAGACGTCGACTATGTCAACGTGACAAACGAAAACCCCCTATTATAGTGTCCTTTTCACCCTCATCCATTTCACTCTATATCATACTTTAATCCTTAGGTGTATGCGATTAGTAAACCATGATATATCAACAGCTTTTCATTTGATGAATTAAACTTGTCAGAATTATTTATTACTATTTCTTTCATTTCAAATCGAAATATTGCAAACACAGCTTTGTGAGGTTAAAAATCACTCATGAAGCGTCACTAAATGACAGCTCGGTTTCTCTTTTTCTTCTCCATGCTTCCTTGTTTTGGCCTTATACAGCATTGCAACCCGAGAGCTATGGTAAGGGTCAACGTTTTATTATTAAGAAATCCCTTTTGTTTGCTTTTTGTTTGGTTGGTTTTGAGAGGAAATATTTATCTATTCATTTGTTTTATTGATGTACCACTTGTGGGATAGAACACACTGATTAGCATGAATTTTGTTTTCTCATTTCAAAGTTTTCTGCGCATGTCGTCATTCTCAAGTCCAGAGAATGGAGTATATTTAATTTTTCGTTTCGTTCCCTCACATGCAATCATAAAATAAATAGTTAGTTTTGACATGTTTTACAAGAGTATTACTAATCATAATATATAAAGGGATTCAAAAACAGGACAAATAGAATAACGTTTACCTTTTTAGCATCAACCTTGTATGTTTACTAATTTAAAGACTGTATGTTCATGAATCAGATTAAACAAATCTTACAGAATACATAAGGCATTAAAAACCGCGATGTGGATTAAACCGTTCCACTCTCTGCCTCTCTTTTTCTCTAAAATATAATAGGGACACTATTATTCTCTGTTTGTTTGTTTTTTCGTCATATAGGTGTAACCACCAGCTGGGACAAACAGAAACATATCTTAACATTGTCAGAGGCAAACCAAACCCTGGATGAAATCTGCTTCATCACACTGAGGACTTACGACGGGCCAGACTGTGCTTCTGTGAATGAAACAGAGTGCGTTGAACCGGGCACTGAGGTCAGCATTGACCTGGAAGATGACATAGTCTTGGTGACCTTTGGCAGGGAGCTGTGCAGTACACCAGCTTATCTAACAAGTAAAGCTGATAAGTATTCTTTCTTTTATAATTATTTATGAAAAAGGGGGAATATTTCGTATTACCTCCAGGCATTTACTATCAATTCCCATTACTAACAAATTTTCGCAATATCTTGATGTCAATAAGGTTTTGAAACATAAAATATATTTCTGAATTGGCAATAAAAGCAGACATCCCCTGATTCTATGAAATAAAATGCTTCCCTAATAAGGTACTATGCAAAGTGCACATCGAAACAAAAACCGATATTACCTGGATGGGCCGTGAACATGTATACACCTTTGCCTTTGGGTGAATTCGCATGTATGTGCGTGTGTGTGTGTGTTGTGGGAATGAATTTGTGCAAGTTAGTGCGCGTGTGTGTGTTGTGTGGATAAATGTGTGCTAGTGGGTGTGCGTGTGTGGGTGGGTTCACATTTGCTTTTTATTCAAGTATTAGATGCATATGGATTCCCGTGTGTGGGGTATATTTAGGCGTAATAGTGGATAAACACGCATGTGTGCAGGTGTGGGTAGATGGGTTTGTGTGTGTGGATTAATATGTGTGTGTGTGGGTGAAGCACGTGTGGTTTTGTATATTATTAGTAGATAAGCAATCTGCCAAACATAACAAATCCTCATACACGGCTTCATAACATGTTATTTGAAACAAAGGGGAAATAGGGATGCGATCGGAACATACGGACATGAACTATTGGATTTAACAACAATTTGCCATTAACCCTAAAAAGGCCGGGCTACTTTAGGTCTTAATACGGCCGGGGGGGGGGGGGCATTATGCCCCCCATAAGATCTCGGCCGTGAGGCGGTCGATCTCCGTGAAAATTTGCACGCATGTCAAGTGAAGTGTATGGAATAATATGATAATTTAAATTTTTTGAAAAATTCACTCATTTGCATATTTATGGTAATTTATGCAAAAAAGGTCATACAAATCACATTTTTACTCATAAATCATATATTATTCATATTTAAGCATTCTTTTTCTCTCTATATATTCATTAGACCATTCGGAATAACAATACGACAACAAAAATTGTTATCTCTTGTTTTGATATTGTCTTATGTATTTCAGTCTTTTTTTTTTTTACGTATGTATTTTATTGTTTTTTGTTGTTTTATTTCATTTATAACTACAATTCAACTATTTTGACTCCCAAAACAACCACCTAAACTTTAAACAATAACTCATGTTTGATCTATTTTTAGGAAAAGTGACTTTTCCATATGTTTTGTACACAAATCACGAAAATGAGCGATTTTCGGGCTGACAGCAAAAACAAAGGGTTACGTGACCTTGTTATCGTAAGTCCGATTTTCATATATTTTTTTTTAAGTTGCGCAAGACTCTAACGAAAAAAGTCAGCGAGCGGCGGGGCGCCATCCATATGCGTTCCCAAACAATTAGAAAAATCGTGGAGGAGAGGAGGGGGGGGGGGGCATTGTCTAGAAAACCAATATCCATAACATTCTAGTCATGGTATTGTTTGTCCTAGACTTACCAATTGGGGAGCAGCCATCAACTGAAAGCAGCCCTCCATTCATGACAATCGCTATTGGAGTGATAGCCGCTGCTGGTTTCATCCTGCTCATTTCGCTGGGTTTGATGTACTTCTATGGAATGTTATGCTGTGTGAAACGAAAGAAGGGTATGTTGTAAAGCAGATGGCCCCCTGCATTCACCTCGAACATACCACAATATACACGTTTCCCAAGTATTCACCATTTTATGTTTAATGTATCTTCTCTATATGTTTCAATCTTCAAATTTCTTGTTACAATTTCTTTTAATTTTTTTAAAATTTCATTTGTTTTTATTGTTTGTTTTTCTTTATATTTTGTTTTTAATTAGTTTTTTTCTTCTTCTCTCTTTCGGATTTATTTCTCTCTCTGTCACTTCTAGTGCCCGTAGGTGGCGTGATTAATTTTAATGAGACTTCACTTTTGTTTTCTCCTGTGATTTCTCAATATATTGTACATAAATTGTTTTCTTTCGCTTCTACTGCTTTTCTTTCCGAATTTTTTCTTTCCCCTTCTTTGTCCTTATTTATGGTATTTCTCTTTATTTGTTTTCAACTATTTTCCCTTCTTTTCACGCTACTCATAAAATGTGCACTTTTACTTTCACCTCCTCTTACCATTTATATTAACCAAATATATTATTACCCTTTCCCTCTCCTTACTTCTCGTACATTTTGCTTGTTTTCATACGGAGGCAGGAATTTCGAATTATTATAGGTCCATACAGCAAGAAATAAAAGAACAAGATGGTTACAACGATCAACATATGATGAACGGGAGCTTTACCGCCAGTCAGAGGAATATGATGTTAGATATTCTTAATGTTATTTTTAATTACATGGAAAGACAAACAATAATTACCCATTCCTTGTAGGCTTCTATTATTTTATTCTTATTTGTATACATATTTTAGGTAAATTTATATATGAGCAAGTTTTAAATGTAAAAAAATCAATTGATAAATCTGTCATTAGAAGAAGATTTTTTTTTTAAAATATATCTTTTTTTAAATATGAATAAAGTCAAGTACTCTTAACACAGTATAACTTTTGCCATAATCTCTACTTTTGTTTACATTATCTTGTTATTTATATTTAATTTCATTCCGTGCACTCCTAGAAGACGATGAAAACAACACTCAACCAGAAGCCCAAGTGGTAAGTCTATAATTTTGCATTAATTAACAATATGATATTTTAAAAAAAAATATCTATTAAAGATAAATCCAAAAAGCATTCATTAACTTATCATTGTTTTCCTTGGCAAGCTCATCTGTGGCATGAAGAAACAACATATCTCTCAAAATTCAACATTTGAAACAAAGATGATACATTTCAAATCATAGCTAATCCGAAGAAATGAATTGGTCAAGTTGCGCGTCGAAGATAAAAAAAGTTAAATAGTGATTTTGTCTTTGTTTCTAATTCAAATTTGATCGAAATTGACGATCAGTTGCGGAGATACGTTGAAAAAGTTTCATACTCAAATGCACGTTAGAAAAAAAAAAATACCGTCTGGTCACTTTGCTCCCACATTTCATTGTTCACTTATTCACACTTTGGTTACCAATCTCAGGTTCAGTCCATTAGATAAGAGTTTCACGTTGTGAAAGAGCGAGGAAAGCTATCTTTTTTAAGCTGAATCTTTTAGAAAAGCTGGGGGCATAATGTTTTTTTCGTCCTAGGCGCGATAATCCGTAAATATACGTCACTGGATTTTAAGTTGTAAATAAGATGCCTCTTGAAATTACAAGCTCCTGGAGTATCCACCATAGATTTTCAATCATTCCTTTCATTTCATTATTTGTATATATTATAAACGCATATAAGTAAAAAAAATGCTCATTCATCATTCAAAGGGATGAGATACAAACCATTAATACAAACCTTTAATAATAATGACATTTTATATATGATAATTTGAAATTCACTTTAAAGTTTTTTGCTTGACAATGTATTTCTAGGAGGACAAAGGAGACTATGCGGACAAAGCACAGGTACCTCCATCTCACGCCTCCGAATCAACTACAAGCTACTACATGGACTTGAGACCTGTTCCTCGCACCAACAATGACACAACTACAAGCGACTACATGGACCCGAAGCCTATTCCTCGTACCGACATTGACACAACTACAAGCGACTACATGGACTTGAAGCCTATTCCTCGCACCGACAATGACACAACTACAAGCGACTACATGGACTTGAAGCATATTCCTAGCACCGACAATGACACAACTACAAGCGACTACATGGACTTGAAGCATATTCCTCGCACCGACAGTGACACAACTACAAGCGACTACATGGAATTGAAGCATATTCCTCGCACCGATAATGACACAACTACAAGCGACTACATGGACTTGAAGCATATTCCTCGCACCAACAGTGACACAACTACAAGCGACTACATGGACTTGAAGCATATTCCTCGCACCGACAATGACACAACTACAAGCGACTACATGGACTTGAAGCATATTCCTCGCACCAACTGTGACACAACTACAAGCGACTACATGGACTTGAAGCATATTCCTCGCACCGACAATGACACAACTACAAGCGACTACATGGACTTGAAGCATATTCCTCGCACCAACAGTGACACAACTACAAGCGACTACATGGACTTGAAGCATATTCCTCGCACCGACAATGACACAACTACAAGCTACTACATGGACTTGAAGCCTAATCCTCGCACCAACAATGATGACTACGACAGCCCTAGTTTTACTCGAAAGGAATTGGAGGCTGTCTATGTGAATACAGACATGACAGATGGAAATGCGCTGCAAAACGATCCAGACAATCAAAATTATGTTAGTCCTAGTTTTAGTCGAGAGAGTTCTGCGGCTGTGTATGTGAATACAGAGGAAGAGTCGTCTGAAAACGAATCCGGTTATCCTGAATATATTAATACCCTTCCTACAGCACAAGAAGATGATGATAAAACAACCACTACATATATGGAAATGAAACCCATACTATCTATGCCGTCGCTGTAACATCTTTCTTCAACAATAAAGAAGAGTGACACACTTGGTAAATCCAAGTTGTGTATGCTAACACATGGGCAATGCAAAATGAAAGATCCCACTTAATTATCAATATCGAGTTCTTCCTCAGGAAAAAAGGAAACTTCCATCGTCACAAGATTTTAAGGATCTACATTGTTAAAGGTCTGTAAATAACATTTATTTCCGTTGTGTAAACTAAATTAATATATCTTTTGATAATTTCACAAGTGAAGATACCAAGAACACAAAAAACAAACTAAGGTATAATTAGATACTAGTTGATGCCCAATATTCTTTTTTAAAGAGTACAAGTAGGCTTATACATGGTATTTGATTCATCGAATTCTTTCACACCTCCATGTATAATGAGTGGACGCGAATAATAGTACACTTCATAATAAAGTAGTCATATGAAATGAATATTAAGAGAATGCCGCATATGTTGTATTTAGATTGATATTATAAATGCATAATCAGAATTCACTCGTAAGATTGTAACAAATCATGAAGAGGCGGTTCCATCACATTGTAAACAATTTCAGACTTGTTTTAAAGAAATATACTGGTAGACATGCAAATTCACATAGACATAATGTGAAAAGTCAGACCATTTATAAATGACCATGAGCTTTTGCAACTTTTGCACAAGCGATTCTTTGTCCTTTTTTTTGGTCACAATTTTACATTAAGATATTTAACCCGTATATCCATTTCAATGCTTATAATTATCTATCTGTATATTTATCACGTGAACATGTAAATATATATATTTGCTGGTTTATAAAAAAATATATATATATTTAAGGAATTTTAATGAATACTGTGTTTCCGAATTGTTCGTAGCCTGTCTGTCACCAATCTGTCACCGACGTAAATGAAAAACCTAGATTTCTAAAATCTGGTTTATTCAAGAAGGGTCGGGATTTTTCTGTGTGACACCGCCTAATATGTGATATTTAGATGAATTTGAAAAACGGACTTTAGTTAATTATAATTCAGTATCCGTTACTATTCGATATATTGTAAAGATGTTATGCAAATACATGGATTACAAATTACCAATATTTACATGATACTAAGAGTTAATTACTTTAATCATATTTTCTCAAAATATTCATACACAATTTTAAACCGGAAAGTAAGATGTAATGCACTATTATATATTATATGTTAGATTTTTCACTTCATCTGATTTTACATTTGATATTACAAATATCATATAATCCTATTTTTACCCTTCATCTTTGTTGCTGATAATCCTTATATAAATCATTAAAAGACTTATGACATTCCAGGCTTGCCCTATTCCGCCTTTTTGTAGTAGTGCAAATAACACAACGAAACCATAATACTATTGTTAACTTTTCCCTACTCTAGTTATGTAGGCATATGAGTGCAATGATGTTTGAATCTGTTCCAGAGTAAGAACTACCCAATTTTATCAACGGAATGCTCAAACCATTACACGTTCGTGCAATTAAGTTGACCATGGAAATATGTGGCTCACGCACTGATGCAACGATCTCGTTATTTACATTTATGTGAAGAAAATATTTATTGTTGTGTATGATCTTAATGAGTTAATAATAAGCTTTTATGAGCATCTGAAGTAGTTTCTAATTAAAATACCTTTGTCATACCTTAAAAATTCTGACTGAGACAAAAGCTTCCGTATATAGATGGAATAGATGGAATACGTAGATGGAATAATAATTCATACATCGCAATATGTAGAATCACAGTAATGCACTGAATAAAATACCACAATTCAAACAAGTGTTTCGTAGAGCCATATTACATTATTTTTGTAAAATATTCCTTCGTATACATGTGCATGATTTTAAGCTGGCTTTCGAATTATATTATGGTCATGCGAACTGAATTGTGTTTTTATTACAATAAGTAAGTTAAATAACAACAAAAGTAAATATGATATAAATAGTCAATGTCATTTGAATAGAGGTGAAGGGTACCGGCAAAAAGGAGAAGGAAGAAAACAAACAAAAGAGAACAAGAAAATTAAAATATGAGGGCTCAACAGAGAGAGAGAGAGAGAAAGAGACAAAAGAGTGAGAAGGGAAGAACTGGTATGTGACAGTGAGACTCAGCCAGCCGCTAAATAAGCCGGGGGGGGGGGGGGGGGGGGGGGGGGGGGGGGGGGGAGAGGACACTTTTTTTTTGGTCTCGAAATTTGAAAAATTGACATTTTGTTCCGTTGGGGGGGGGGGGGTGAGGTCACCTTTTTTAGGTCAGCCATTGGCATATTTTTTTTAATTTTTTTTTCACAGAAAAGGGGGGGGGGGGGTTGCACCAAAATACACACATAAAAAAAACCGAAGGGGGGAGGGTCAACCCCCTAACCCCCTCCCCCCTTCCGTACGTGCCTACTCGTCTGAAAATAGTTTTTCCCCTCCCGCGCGAAGCGCGGAAGCTTTTACGTTTCATTAAATCATTAGAGAAAGAAGACGATTCGTTGTACAGTTTTTTACTCTTAATCCTCGTCTTAATTCATCCCCCTCTCCTGCGCAAAGCTCGGAAGATTTTACGTTTCATTAAATCGTTAGAGAAAGAAGACGATTCGTTGTACCGTTCTCGACTCTTAATCCTCATCTGAATTCAGTTTTCCCCTCCTCCCTCCTGCGCGAAGCGCGGAAGCTTGTACGTTTCATTAAATCATTAGAAAAAGAAGACGATTCGTTGTACCGTTCTCGAAAATAATCATCGTCTGAATACAGCTTTTACGTTTCATTAAATTATTAGAGAAAGAAGACGATTCGTTTTACCGTTCTCGACTCTTAATCCTTGTCTAAATTCAGTTTTCCCCCCGCTTCGACGTTTCATTAAATTTTTAGAGAATGAAGACGATTCGTTGTTCCGCTCTCGAAAATAATTTAGTTTCCCCCACCCGCGCGAAGCGCGGAAGCTTTTACTTTTCATTAAATCATTAGAGAAAAGGAAGAATCGTCGTACCGTTCTCGACTCTTAATCCTTGTCTAAATCAATTTCCCCCCTTCCGCGCGAAGCGTGGAAGCTTCGACGTTTCATTAAATTATGATAGAAAGAAGACTATTTGTTGTACCGTTCCCGAAAATTATCCTCGTCTGAATTAAGTTCCCCCTGCCCTCCCCCGCGCGTAGCACGGAAGCTTTGACGTTTCATTAATTCATTAGAGAAAGAAGACGATTCGTTGTACCGTTCTCGACTCTTAATCCTTGTCTGAATTTCAAATATGTTCTTTGTCTATTCCCTTTTCTTCCTACGTCCTCTTCCTTTACACTCCTCTCTTTTTTGGCCGGCGTTTATTGGGGGACCACCCCACCGCCCCCCTGGCTACGCGCCTGCTGTCAGATGAACATATGTTGATAACTTGTCCGCCCCGGAAGCTCAGGGGCTTAAGGTTTTAATTTACGGTCAGATTAGCATTCAGGGGTCCGCCTTAGCGCCCTAGACGGGGTCCAGGGGGCAGAGCCCGGAAGTTTAGGAGTTTGGGCATTTAATTACGGTCAGATGAGCATTATTTTGATACCTAATTGTTACAATGGCAGGTCACTAATTGGCTTGGGGTTCAGGGGGCGGAGCCCCGGAATCTCAAGGGTTTTAGGCACTCAATTACGGTCAGATGAGTATCGAGGGGCCTGCCTAAGGGCTCTTGGTTGGGTCCAGGGGGCAGATCCCCCAGAAGCTCAGGGGTTTTAGGCGTTTAATTACGGTCAGATGAGCATTTTTGATACCTTATTATTTGTGACACTAGCAGGACACTATGTGGCGTGGGGTCCAGAAATCAGGGGTTTTAGGCATTAAATGACCGTCATATGAGCATCTAAGGGCCCGCCTTAGGGCCCTAGGTGGAATCCAAGGGGCAGAGCCCTTAGGATTTTAGGCATTAATTTTAATCATGGTCAGATGAGCATATTTTGATACCCCATTATAATGTGACACTGGCAGTTAACTATTTTTTCTTTCTCGCTCTCTTTCTTTCTATTTCTCTTTAATATACTTTTTCAAAGAAAGTGTGGGGGAGGGGCTCAAAGATCCCGATCCCCGCCGTTCCGCGGGCCCTGATATGTAGGCATCTCAAGAAGCATTTTCTTGCCTGGCTGTAAATTTAGGAATTTGTCATTTTCCAACAAACGCATGAAGTGAGGAAAATTATCTCATTTCAGCATTATTTGTTAACCACCGTTATGAAATTATGAATAAACCACGTTTGAATTCTATTTCTCCAACCCCCCCTCCCCTATCAGTATGCCAGTGCCCCCCCCCCTCCGATCTACACCTTGTTGGCGGGAAAATTGCAACTGATATCCCCCTTCTTTTCTTTTCTTCTTCCTATTTTGTCCTTTATCTCTTCTTTATCTTTTTCTTTCCCTTTCCTTCGTTCTCTTTTATTTTTTTATTTTTATCTTCCCTCTTTTCTTTTCTTCTTCCTCTTCTTTTTTCCCTTTCTCTCCTCTTTCCCTTCTTTTCCTTCTCTCTCTCTCTCCTTTTTTTTTGCGGGGGGGGGGGGGGGCAAGGCACGCTCGGCCCCCCTGGATCCGCGCCTGCTGACACATTTACATCCATTTGAAGACAGGCTGGAAATGATGGTTTGAATGCTTTAGAAACAAAGGGACGAACAAGCTTATCTCCTCATTGGATAATAAAGATAATTCCCTATCTCATAATATCGTATCATATATTTTTAGCGAAGAGAGTAAGCAGAAAAAGCATAAAGACATTTATTAAAACAGTTATGCTAGGGTTTGCAACCATGTGTATAAGGCAAGTAGATACGTTTTGCATTAATCGGTGTTACTAGAAGACAATCATACATTTTGCACAATGGGTCCTGAATAATTCGAGAGAATGAAATAAAATGAGTTAATTATTCCGAAAATGAAATAGAATCCTATATCATAATCGAGAGGTGTTGTGGTCTAGTGGACGTCATCGGACTGTGGATCGTCAAGGTTCGCGATTCGAGCCTTGCCGCGGCACTGGTGTCCTTTGGCAAGACATTAATCTACATTTGCCAGTCTCCAGTCTCCACCCAGGTGAAGTATAAATAGATACCCGGTAGGAATAAAATAGTTAAATACTTTAGTGCTTCATTGTTCTAACTCAGCTACTGCCCGGGTAATTATATGATACTTTGTATCTAGAACAGTTACGAACCTTTGGAATGATGAACCTTAGTCATTATCGGACCTGTACCTGTATACCTGCGGATGACGCTTTGAAGTAATGCACCAAAACATACCTTCAGAAAAAAACGAATGCACCCCCCCTCCGTTCTGTTCCTAAACCCGCCATCTAATATGTCCTTTAGGGATGTAATTTCCCCCACATTTCTCTTTTAATTTTTGGTAAATCAAAAATAATTTGTGAAAAAGAACTAGTAGGAGAGGGGGAGTGTAAAAGAAAGATAGGGAGAGAGGGAGAGAGAGAGAGAGAGAGAGAAAGAGAGGGAGAGAGGGAGAGAGAGAGAGAGAGAGAGAGAGACAAGCAGGAAGGAGGGAGGGAGGGAGTTCTGGGTTCTGACTTTAGTTTGATTATTACCCCTGAGGGGCGGGCCGATCCCGAAGGTTCTGCAATACCGGGCCAACCCGTGACCAGGATGGAGCAAGCCCCTATTCCATGGTCTAGATTCAAAAATCATTTTAATATACAAGCGACTCGGTATGTCGCGTTTCAGATATTAAAGGTAAACCAGTTTTGAAACGCCCCCCTCTCAACAAATGAAATTGAAGCTCTTATTACCAATCATTATGAAAGAATATGTTTTGACGTACGTGATCATACAAATTTTGCCGAGAAACCGCCTACTAATTGATATATTTGTTAAATTATTATATCTAATACCACACTAATAATAAACGATTGCAGATTAAATATACTGTATAGTATATTCAGAGTTACAAGTGAAATGCAAAAGATTTGTTAAAAGTGAAACATGGTAGGGCCTACAAAGCATTGGCAGATAATTCATATTATTATGTCAGGCGTATATTGTCAATTTCGTGAATGTTAAACAACTACACATGGTATATAATAAAAGAAATACTAAGTTACTGATTCAAGGTTGTCTAAGAGATGGGTTATGATACATTTTAAATGTGCTCACCATGAGTATGTCCTACGCGTATTTACACAAAGGATGACAAATAAGAAAGGGACAACGAAGAGTGATAAAGAGGTCACTTCAAGAGGGGAGGGAGATTGGGTCATCATTTCTCATCGATGAGGCCAATCCACCATTCATCGTTTATGTAGAGGTATTACAATCAACCCCATAATACATACGATCGTTTGCAGGCACAGACCCTTATCAATCATAATGCGTAGCACGGTGTCTAAACTGCAAGGTCTTCCCCTGACACTGCCTAGAGACTGGAAGAGTTCGCTAACCTCAAGGCTTTTTAAAAGTGTTTTATAGTTTTAAAATAGAGTATATAGCTATAGACTATATAAGAGTACGCCCTCGGTTTAGGACCGTGGAAAAGGTTGAAAGATGATATATTTATACCATATTTACATTTAGGAACAATGATAAAGTTGTCTTCTAATCCAACATAAATAATACGATGATTTCTTCGGACTGGTTACCTACATACCTAACTATCTATGAATGAGGATTCTTTAAGGTAACAAAGTTTGGGGAAGTTTTGAAAATTGGCTGGAAAATGATTCGATCTCAACCGCGACAACGATCACTAAATATTGTGGGATCGCATAATTATGGTTCCAATATAATTCAATTTTGAATCAGATTCATGACCCTAAACAAAAACTTCGTATTACCTTTAACGTGCACAATCACGTGAAACATAATTTGTCTTTTGGTGGAATAGTCAAGAACAGCCTATAGATCTAAAAAGTAAGCCAAAAAATAATGGATAACTTCAAACCTCTCTTATAGGGCGAGCACTGAATTCCAGGTGCGGAGGGGTCTTGGCCCCCTCCCCCAGCCAAAAAAAAGAGAGAGAGAGAGAGAGAGAGAGAAGGAAAAGAAGGGAAAGGGAAAGAGAAAAGAAAGAAAGAAAAGGAGGGGCAAAGAGAGGCAGATCGGGGGGGGGGCGAAAGGGCTTTGCCTCCCCTCCCCCCCTAAACAAAAAAAAACAAAAAAACAAAAAAAAGAGAGAGAGAGAGAGAGAGAGAGAGAAGGAAGGAAAGGGGAAAAAAAAAGGGAAAAGAGGAGATAAAGGGAAGGAAAAAAGAGGAAAGAGAAAAGTAGAGAAGAGCGATATCAGTTGTGATATTCCCGCCAACAATTGTTGATCGGGGGGGGGGAGGAGGCAAAAGGCCCTTGCCTCCCCCCCCCCCCCCCGCCAAAAAGAGAGAAGGAAGGGAAAGGGAAAGAGGAGAGCTATAAGGGAACAAAAGAGAGGAAGAAGACAAAAAAGGGTGATAGGAAGGGGAGATCAGTTGCAATTAATCCAGCCAACAACGTCCGCATTGGGGAGGGGGGCGAAAGGCACTTGCCTCCCCCAGCAAACTTAAAATAGAGAAAAGGAAGGGAAGGGAAGATGAAAGAGGAGAGAAAGGGGGGGGGGGGGGGGAGGAAGATGACAGGTGAAGGAGATCAGTTGTGATTTTCCCCGCCAACAAGGTGTGGATCGGGTGGGGGGCGGAAGGCCCTTGTCACCCACTCCCCCCTCAGCCAAAAAGGATAGAGGGAACAGGAAGAGAGGGAAAGAAAAAGGGAAAGGTGAGAGAAAGCGAGATAAAATGAAGAGGAAGAAGACAAGAAAAGGGGGAAAAGATAGGCTTTTGCACCACTCTCGCCCCCTCCAAACTAGACCAAGCGCCAGATACGCAACTGGACACCACTGGAGTACTGATGGAGGGGGGGGGGGGGGGGGGGGTGCGGGGCCCCCCCCCCAAAAAAAAAAAAAAAAAAAAAAAAAAATGGTTTATTTCTATTTCTATCACAAATGTTGTGAAAAAAAACACAATTTTTAGGGATTTTTCCTCAATTTCTTGTAAATTATACTTGTGTATGCGTTTTTTCGAAAATGACACATTCCAAAATTTACAGTCAAGCAGAAATATACTTATTTAGAAGCCTACATATCAGGGCCCACGGAACGGCAGGGCCCAGGGGGCTCAACATTTTAAACAAAAAGTATATCAAAGAGAAAAAGAAGAAGAAAAAGAGAAAGAAAGAAAAAAAAGTGACCTGCCAGTGTCAACAAATAATGAGGTATCAACATACGCTCATCTGACCGTGAATAAATGCCTCAAATCCCTGAGTTTCCTGAGGTTCAGCTTCATGGACCCCACGCCAATTAGTGACCTGCCCGTGTTATTAATAAGGTATCAAAGTATGCTCATCCAGGCACGGATCCAGTGGGGAGGGGGGGCAGGGGCCCTTCCCCCCCCCCCACCAAAAAAGAGAGAGAGAGAGAGAGAGAGAGAGAGGAAAAGAAGGGGAAGAGAAATAGGAGAGAAAGGGGGAAAAAAAGGAAAAGAGGAGATAAAGGGAAGGAAATAAAGAGGAAGAAGGGGGATATCAGTTGCGATTTTCCCGCCAAGAAGTTGGGGATGGGGGGGGGGGGCAAATGCTCTCTCCCCTCCCTCCCTCCCTCTCTACCCTCCAAAAAAGGAGGAAGGAAAAGAGAAGGGGAGAGCTACAAGGGGGAAAAAAGAGGAAGAAGAAAAGAAAATTATGAAAAGAACGGGATCGAGGAAACGTAAGGCCTTTGCCCCCCCACCCCCCCCCCCCCCCCCCCAGCAAACTTAAAAGAGAGAGAAGAAAGGTAAGGAAAAGGGGAGCCCACGCCAATCAGTGACCTACCAGTGTCACAAATAGTATCAAAATAAGCTCATCTGACCGTAATTAAATGCCTAAAACCCCTGAGCTTCTAGGGGCTCTGCCTAGTGCTCTAGGACGGATCATCGCCCATTCCCATTCTCTATACGTTACGTATTAAAAGGCTGTATTGTCATAACCGTTCATGAATATTCATGTTTTTGCTTTCCTCGGCAAAATGTTTGCTTTTACTAAATGGACAACTTACGGTAGGGGGTTGGATGAAATGGACATAATGAACCAAGCAGAAGTGATCTATGATAATTCGTGTTTCTTATCCTTCGTGTGCTTGACCTATAATCTTAAAATCGCTTGGCAAACTGAGTCCAAAGTTCGTCTTGTTTCACATGTGTATTATAGTGTAGTGACTTGACCTTTGGAGAACTTTGCATTTGTAAATATTATTGTCTTGTCTTTATTGTGTGGCTTGAAGTCTAGCCTTTTATTCCATTGTCACTAATTTCTTTAGTGACACCTGTTGCATTACTAGAGTGCCACAAATACTTACTCTGGCAAGCACATTCCATACCCTATGGGTTGGGATGTGCAACCACCTAATGTACTGGTATAGCTTATACTGTACAGGGACATTACACTTGCTTGCTTTATTTGCCACACCTATTTTCATCACTTCTCCTGAGCTGTTCATATAGAGCACACCTATTCTAGAGAGTCGATCGATCAACAGCAAAGCTAATTCAGCTTCATCTTAATTCTTGTCCTATTTCTTCGCTTGTTTCTCTACTCGGTTCTGAGGCCTTATTACTTTATAGAGATTATAAGTTTCTTCTTCTTTACTTAATTCGCGAAGAAGCGTCATTACTTTGTACATGGTCTTACATATTCTTTCTACGGGTGCTGTGCAATATTTGAACTACTACTTGTGATATAATATATGTTCCAAGTATCTGTACTCAACAGGTGTTTCTACGAGACAAGGTAGGAAAGAAATCTATTTCTATTTCTTTTATTTAGGTGATTAATATCCCTAAACCGGTGACCCCGACGTGATCCAGATTTTTTTCTTCTGTTGATCTAATCTACCTTGTCATCGTCATTATCATGCCTGATACTGATAGCAATGTATTACCTAGTGAGGCTTCTGAGCCATCCCCTCAAGTCTCATATGTTAGTTTAAAGCTTCCACCATTTTGGGCACATGATCCTGATATTTGGTTTCCTCAGGTTGAGGCTCAGTTTCAAACTAGAGGTGTCTCAGTTGAGTCTACAAAGTTTGCTTATGTTGTCGCCTCATTACAACCAGAGGTAGCTCTAGAGGTGGGCGATATTTTAATTGCCCCTCCCCAAACAGAGCCGTACAAGATACTAAAAGCAGCACTGGTTGAGCGAACTTCTGTCTCTGAGCAAAAGCGTCTGAACAAATTGCTGACGAGTGAAGAGTTAGGCGATAGGTCGCCCTCCCAACTCCTTAGGAGAATGCAACAATTATTAGGCTCTAATACTTTGGAAACTAGTATACTTAAGCAATTATTTTTGCAACGCCTGATATGAGTGTGAGGTATGAGTGTGAGATATGAGATATGAGTGTGAGGTATTGTGAATGGATATTTGAAAGCGTGTTCACTCGTCACACAACATAACTCTTATTTTTATTTTGGCTACGAGGAAGCAAGGTTGCACTGACAATAAAATACATGAAAGAAAGTATTCCCTTTTCGTTAATTTATTGGGTACTGAACAAAGCTGGTCTTTCGAATCTCAGGAGTGTTCTGCTTCAGTGCAGGATCCAATGCTAACGGTGCAGGATCCAGTGCTAACGGAGCAGGATCCAGTGCTAACGGAGCAGGAACCAGTGCTAACGGAGCAGGATCCAGTGCTAACGGAGCAGGATCTAGTGCTAAGTCTGCGGAGTTGGATTGCCGAGGGACTTGGATAGGTGGATCTTGACCCTTCTTAGATTGAGCAGGGAGATCTTGCTCCATGAAAGCTGGTTTAAGTCTCTCAACACTGACAGTTTCACGTTTACCATTGTAATCAATAGTAAAAAACTTGTCAGAGCGTTGAAGGACTCGAAAAGGCCCCCTGTAAGGAGGTTGAAGGGGCCCCTTGACTGCATCAACCCTCAAAAAGACGTGGGATGAGGAAATGCAACTCTGGGTGTACCTGTGTAGGGGTAGCTCGTTGTTTGCGAGTAGGGGTGGGATGTAATTCACGCATCAGTCTCTTCAGTCTGTGGGCGTAATTAGCTGGATCGCCAGCAGAGTCAGTCTGTGAAGGAGACACAAATTGGGCCGGTAGCATGACCGTAGTACCAAAAACGAGTTCTGCTGCGGAACATCCCAGATCAGACTTGATAGCTGTACGTATACCCAGCAATGCCTATGCCTATTTCACGTTAATAGTAGAAGTATGAATAAGAATTTTGAGTCCGTACAAGAACTTTTTTTACAATTAAATAACTTCCAGTTTTCCATAATAGGCTTATCTGAAACTTGGCTCCATAACAATTCCCCACCTCTATTTAATATACCAAACTATCACATGTTTCGTTCTGATCGTGACAATGGTAGAGGGGGCGGAGTAGCGCTATACATACATAATCATTTTAAAATTAAAGTTAGGTCTGACTTACACACTGAAGGTGCTGAAGATTTATATATTGAAATATTAAATGATAAAACCAAAAACATAATAGTTGGCATAATGTATAGACCCCCTAATCATAATGTAGACATTTTCTTGGACAATTTTGATAGATGTCTTGATACTGTTTCCCGAGAAAATAAAGAAGTTTATATAATGGGCGATTTTAACATTAATCTTTTAAATTCTGATGATAACCACATTGTGAAATTTAGTAGTACACTGCAATCTTACGCATTTAACCCACATATTGATAAACCAACAAGAATTTCATGTATTTCTCAAACTCTCATTGACAATATTTTTTCGAATGTAGCTCATAACAATTTTACAAATGGTCTGTTGTATTACGATATTTCTGACCATTTACCGATATTTATTATTTCTAAAGTTCACCTTGTTAAAAAAATTACTAAAAATAATTGTGCAATGCATAGAAAACAAACAAAACATAATATTGAATCATTAAACTTTGATTTAGCCAAAGAAGATTGGGTCGAGGTATTATGTGTATCTGACGTAAATGTAGCATATGAAAAATTTCTAGAAATTGTATTACATTATTATCATAAGAATATACCCCTTGTCAAAATAAAAAAAGGTAAAAAGGCCAAACAACCATGGATTACTAAGGGTATTTTGCGTTCCATAGTCGCCCGTAATAAGTTGTATAAGGAAGCCCTTACAAGTCAATGTAACGACAAGCTTAAGAAGTATAAAACGTATAGGAATCATCTAACATCTCTTATACGATTGTCTAAGAAGTTATATTATTCTAACAACATAGAAAGTAATAAAAGTAACAATAATTTATTATGGAAAACTGTAAAGGAACTCTTAGGCAAGAAAAAGACAGAAAGTAATAAATGTTTCTTAATTGATGAACAACAAATAACAGATCCAATTAAAATTTCAAAAGCTTTTAATGAGTATTATATAGATGTAGGCCCTAATTTAGCAGCTAATATTGATTCAGGTGACATGGACTACAATAAGTCCTTGAATTTCCCACGTGAAAATTCCTTATTTCTTACTCCAACCAATGATTATGAAATTATTAATGTAGTTCAACACCTTAATTCTACAAAATCTAGTGGCCATGATAGTATAAGTGTTCACTTATTGAAACAAATAATCTTTAATATGGTAACCCCCCTGACATATATATTTAATTTATCAATTTCAACGGGTGTATTCCCACATTTGCTTAAAATCGCTAAAGTGATTCCTATTTATAAAAAGGACGACTCCTCAGTAATAAGTAATTATAGGCCAATTTCATTATTACCAAGTATCTCTAAAATTCTCGAAAAAATAATATATAAAAGACTTAACACTTTCTTACAAAAAAATAATTCATTGATTCCTAACCAGTTCGGATTCAGAATTGGTCATTCTACCGATTACGCAATTCTGCATATGTATGATAAAATAATTGAGGCTTTTGCGAACAGTGAACATATTGTTGGAGTATTTATGGACTTGTCAAAAGCTTTCGATACGATTGATCATAGAATATTAATACATAAATTACAATACTATGGCGTAAGAGGTCAAGCTCTTTCATGGTTCACTAATTATTTACAAGACAGACAACAATACGTATCTTTCCAAAATCATGAATCAACAAAATTAACAATTAAATGTGGAGTACCGCAAGGATCTATATTGGGTCCATTGCTATTTATTATTTATATAAATGATATTATTGAAACCTCTTCACTTTTAAATTTTATCATCTTTGCTGATGATACGAGTATTTCTTATTCCCATAAAAACTTTGATACGCTCATAACGCGGTTAAACTGTGAATTAATGAAAATTTCTAGGTGGTTTAAATCTAATAAATTGTCATTAAACCTTAGTAAAACAAATTTCATTCATTTTAAACAGACCAACGTACATGGTATGAGAAATTGTAATATTGAGATTGATGGCTTGCCTCTCATTGAAAAACAATCTGTTAAATTTTTAGGAGTCTCTATTGACTCTCATCTAAATTTTAATGAGCATATACGTAATATACATACATCAATATCAAGGAATATTGGAATACTGTATAAGTTAAAACAAATTCTTTCTGAAAGATCTATGATTATATTATACAATTCTCTAATTTTATCACATGTGATTTATTGTAATATTGTATGGGGTAATTGTAGCTTAACAAGAATTAATTCCTTATTTTTGCTTCAAAAGAGAGCGATTCGCATGATCACTAACTCACATTATATATCACACACGGAACCTTTATTTCAGCGTTTAAAAACATTAAAAATACAAGATATCCACATTTTTCAGACATGCATTTTTATGTATAAATATTCTCATGATCAATTACCATCCCTATTTCACAATATTTACAGTTTAAACTCAAACATTCACACGTGCCCCACACGTTGTTCAACAAATTATCACTTAGAAAATCCTAAAATACTTTTAGCACAAAAATCAGTAAGACATCACGGACCAGATGTTTGGAACTCCTTACCAAATTCAATAAGGCATTGTTCATCTCTCTATTCTTTTAAAGCATCTCTCAAAAAAACTCTTTTATCGAAGTATCTACATAACTGATTTCAACATGCAGTAGGCAATTGTCAAATTTCGGTCACATTGCAACTCAGTTTTGCAAATTTTGTTTTCTATTTCGTATTTCTTAATTTCCTTTATTGTAAAGGCTGTATTTGTTTCTACTCGACTATACCACACAGAGCTACGTACACTTCCACTATTTGTTACAAACACATACAAACACGCACGCTCGCGTGCACGTGCACACACACACACACACACACACACACACATGCACACACGCACACACACAATATATATATATATATACACTTGCACAACACACTCACCAACTCATACACAAAGATCGCTTGAACACTTTTTCATTTTAAGTTTTACCTTAAGATTTTTTTTTGTTTTGTTCTTGTTTTTTATGTTTTTTTTTGAGGCCGCCATCCTTGTCAAGCTTTGCTTATGATTGCGGTCTCCTGCACTTTTCCACCAGAATAGTTAGGATAATACTTTAAATTTATGATAATATGTTATGGAAATAATAAGTTTCGTTATTATAATTATGTACATATATTATGTAAAAAAACATTTTGACATGAAGAAATTATTGTTTGTTTATGTTGTATTATACCTTACATGTATATTATGTTATTTGTTATTCAGTTATATTTTATTTGGAAAAAAATGCAGAAATAAAATCAAATCAAAAAAATACCAAGGGAAGGACCTCAGTCCAACGGACTGTGTTATGCGCCTTGAGAGAGGCTTTGAGTTGCCTGTGAAAATGCTCAACAAGCCCATTGGCTGCTGGACGGTATGCTGTTGTGCGAATGCGTTTAGTGCCAAGAAGATTAGTGAGAGCAAGGAAGAGTGCTGACTCAAATTGTCTACCCCTGTCTGTAGTAAGAGTAGTTGGAGCACCAAACACCGCTACCCATCTGGCCACAAAAGTACGTGCTACAGTATCCGCAGTGATATCTGGGATAGGTATAGCTTCTGGCCATCTGGTGTAACGATCCACACAAGTAAGAAGGTACGTGTTACCCTCTGAAGTAGGAAGTGGGCCTACAAGATCGATGTGCACATGAGAGAAACGCGCATCAGGTGAGGTAAAAGTGCCAAGTGGAACTTTTGTGTGTTTATGCACCTTGCATCTCTGGCATTCAAGACATGTTCTGGCCCATTTCCTGATATCATGATTAATACCAGGCCAAACGAAACGTTCCGTGATGAGCTTTTGAGTGGCCCTGATCCCAGGATGGGATAGTCCGTGGAGGGCGTCAAAAATAGCTCGTCTGTGTTTGACTGGAACAAGGGGTCTAGCAACACCTGTCGAAACATCACATAGCATGGTAGTAAGAGAACCAGGAAGCGATATAGACTTGAGCTGAAGCGAGGAGTCCTGTACCTCACTATCATCCTCTTGATCTTTCGCAATGGCTGCAAAATCTATGACCGAGGATGAATCAACTCTGTCGATACACAGACGGGAGAGAGCGTCTGCTGCTGTGTTCTCCCTTCCTGCTATGTGGTGTATCTCAGATGTGTATTGGGATATGAAATCAAGCTGGCGGATTTCACGAGGTGAGTGTCGGTCAGGCTTTGAATTCAAAGCATGGGTGAGAGGTTTGTGATCCGTGTAGATGGTAAATGTGCGACCTTCAAGCAGATGTCGAAAGTGCTTTACACCGAGGTAGGCTGCTAACAGTTCCCGACCGAAAGTGCTGTACTTAGTCTCGGCAGGCTGTAGTCTCTTAGAAAAGAAAGCCAACGGTTGCCAAATACCATCTACCAGCTGTTGGATAGTTCCCCCAACTCCCACATCAGATGCATCAACCAACAGGCATAGAGGAACATCAATTCTAGGATGAACTAAAACTGCAGCGTTAGCTAACTGATCTTTAGCCTGATTGAAAGCAGAAAGTTCTTGTTCACCTAGGGTGATTGGTTGGTTCTTCTTCAATCTATTTTTCAACAGATCCGTGAGAGGCTGGAGTACTTCTGCACACCGCGGAATGAACCGTCTGTAGAAATTGATCAGCCCGAGGAACTCTCTTAGTTTGGTAAGTGATGCAGGTATCGGAAAATCACGGATGATCTTCACCTTGTCACTAAGTGGCTGTATTCCTTCCGAGTCAACTTTATGCCCTAGAAAGGACAGTAAAGGTACTCCGAACTGACACTTAGCGGGGTTGAGAATGATTCCATACTCTTGCAGGCGGTCAAAGAGTAAACGGAGATATGTCTCGTGTTCGTCTTTGGTAGTACTAGCTACAAGAATATCGTCTAGATAAACATAGACGAAAGGAAGACCGCGAGTGACATCATCCATCAATCTTTGGAATGTCTGAGCTGCATTGCGAAGGCCAAACGGCATCCTAACAAACTCGAATAATCCAAAAGGGGTGGTTATAGCTGTTTTGTGGATATCGCTAGGCTCGACTGGGATCTGATGATATGCCCTGATGAGATCAATCTTGGAAAAGATTGTCTTGCCACTAAGTGACGCAGAGAAATCTTGCAAATGAGGAATAGGGTATCTATCAGGAATAGTACGAGCATTAAGCATGCGATAATCTCCACAAGGTCGCCAGTCCCCTGGTGTCTTCTTCGGAACCATGTGCAAGGGACTTGACCAGTTGCTTTTAGATCGTCTGATAATGCCGAGTTCAAGCATGTGTTCAAACTCTGCCTTGGCAATCTGCTGCCGATCTGGAGCAAGCCGACGAGGGCGAGCTGAAGCAGGTGGGCCTCGAGTTTGGATATGGTGGGTGGTTGTATGCTTGACTTCTGAGTGCTTGTACACTGGCCGGGTGATGTCAGGATACTCACGAAGAAGGGAGTGGAAACGCTCCGAAGTATCTTGCTTGACATACACCGGGCTAATGATGCCTGTGTATGTACCGACTCCCTGTATTTTTGCCCCCCCCCAAAAAAAAAAAACAAAAACGCCCCCCCCTCCAAAAAAAAAAAAAAAAACACAGTAAAGGAGTAAACATGGTTTGCATTTTTAATCCAAAAGAACGTAACAATAATAAAAACCTGAATTAAATCACATATACAATTCCATTCAAAGAAAAAGGAAAGTTCACAGGAATTAAATATTGCGCATGCCACCTATACGGGATTTATCAATGGAGGTCCTGAAATAGCGATACGCGCATATCGTGGACATATTGTGCGAGAATGGGAAAGCGTGTCCGTTTTTTTGTTAGGCGAGGCGTCAAAAATATCGATACCAGCAGGCTGCCGCCTCACGTATTGGCGCATCGAGGCTGCAATTACGGCCGAAGCCTGGCTGGGGCAATTATTTTTCACTTATTAGCCCAGCCGGCTTGCGCCAGGCTGGGAAAGGAAAGGCGGCAGCCGGCGCATGCTTTTGTTCGGAGACCATTATGATGACATCATGAGTTAATTGAGGGTCCTACCGCCAGCGGTAGCCGGCTGAGCTAATTTAAAAAATGCAGCCAGGACGCACAAGTGCAGTTAGCTGCCGCTGGCTGGTATATTTATTTTTGACGCCTCGCCTTATAGGGGTGAGAAGACATGAGCCCCTGAACGCTGGCGTACTGCTGGGGGGGGGGGGGTGAAGTATTTCTTATTCGAAACAAGTGATTTACAAATGTTCATGTTGTGACATGATTTTCCGGCATTTTTTCTCCATTTTTGTTGCTGTAAGTCATACATTTTTATGCGTTTGTTGTAAAGAAATTCCCAAATTACAGTCAGGCGAAATACGCTTATTAAGAAGCCTTTATGTCATGGTCTGCAAAGTGGCTGGGCTCGAGCCCCCCCCCCTCCTTTTTGAAAAAAAGTATGTTAAAGAGAAAAAGAAAGAAAGACGGAGAAAAAAATAAGTGACCTGCCAATGTCACAAATAAGGTATAGAAAATGCTCATCTGACCGTAATTAAATGCTTAAAACCCCAGAGCATACGGGGGCTCCGCCCCCGGACCCCACCATCTTCTGTATAGCCACTGGATGCTCATCTGACTGTAATTAAATACCTAAAACCCCCGAGCTTCCAGGGGCTCTGCCCCTGGACCCCAACAAGAGCTCTAAGGCGGGTCCCTGGATGCTCATCTAACCGTAATTAAATACCTAAAACCCCCGAGCTTACAGGGGCTCTGCCCCTGGACCCCAACAAGGGTTCTAAGGCGGGCCCCTGGATGTTCATCTGACCGTAATTAAATACCTAAAACCCCTGAGCTTCTGGGGGTTCTGCCCCCTGGACCCCACCAAGGGCCCTAAAACGGCCCCTGGATGCTCATCTGACCGTAGTTAAATATTAAAACCCCTGAGCTTCCGGGGGCTCAGCCCTTTGACCCCTTGCCGAGGCTTATGCCCTGGACCCCACGCCAATTTACGCTCTACCTGATCGATAATACTCCACTTTGAAAAACGTTCCGCGGGACGTCATTACGTCACTGCCCCTGGAATGTTTGCCCCCCCCCCCAATCCCAAACTGCTTCCGGCGCCTGATAGGGGGCGTTGTGAAATGAGATTAAACGGAGCTATATGAGCGGGGCCTGCATGAAAGAGTGGTGGTGATGCAGATTTTCTTTCTGCCGCCCCTTAAACGTTTTTGATCATTACGCCACTGTTGGTCACCATTATGTTCCAATATTTGGCTCGCATGATTTCAAATTTGCCCTCCCCCCTAACCAATCCTGGATCCGTGCCTACTGAACACTGTGTTGAAGTTACTCAATGGTTGGAACTGAATTCCATGTGCGCCCTATTATAAGCCAGTGCTTATATGTGTGTTCAATAACATATTTAACAAGACGTTTTGCCGTTTAATGAGCGTGTATATAAACTGCAGTATCTCTTTGTAGAAGAAATATTGACAACAATAAAGCAACGTGGAACCCCTCATATCTGAGGCAAGATTCGGCTGGTGGACGGTACAATGATTACAGGCGATAGTCCAAATTGATTTATAATTGCGATTATCGGAGAAAAAACGTTCGTTTTTAGAATGGAACGTCTTTATGAAGCCCAAACAGGAAGGAGATAACACATACATCTCAAAACACTTCTCCCTTTGTGCAAAGTACAACATTTTATATCGTTCCCTGTTATTCCCCTACTTACATATATGTACCAAATTTTATTGAACTAAATGGCATTATCGAAAGTTCAAAGTCAAATACCTCGATATTTCAATCGTTGACTCATAATATTAATCCGATATTTTCAAGTGTGCCATTTAAAGTAAGTTTCCGAAACCCCCCATTTGTTTGAAGTTTAAACCCACTTATGTTCTTCAAAAATATGAATCGATTTCACTTTCGAAGCGCAAGAGAGACATAAATAAGCATACCATTCACTGTTATTTGCGTCATTCTGTCATTGAAAACCGTTACTGCTCATCGTTTATTCTTTTATTCTCTGGATATTATGCCAGGTTACAGGATGGTTCATGAGACGCATCTCCTAAGTTGAAATATACAAGAAAATGAGACGTAATAAAAACATGGATTTACGTCTTCGAATACTTTTCTTCCTCACCTTCATCGTTTCTAAGACATATGAGATACGCACGTCTACTCGTTTTCAGAACCCAGAAATCCTCCCAGTCGTTGGTGAGGATATCACCTTAACCTGTTCATATACCCCTCCATCGACACATCCCGAACTGTCTTGGAAGGACAGGAATAACAATATTCTAGCTACTTGTCAAGGGACGGGATGCAGAAAGGACCAAATTGTTACGGATATGTCAAAGTACAGTTTGAGGACAGATTCTTCAAGCGGAAATCTAACAATAAGAAATTTAACAGTGGATGACAGCGGCAGATATCGTTGCACAGTTTTCCAATATTCGAATTCATTTACAACTGCAATTGGACTGAATGTACTGTTATCAGGTAATATAATCTTACATTAATCTAGATAGCTTTGTATGGTCGTGATGTGTGCGAAATTCCAATATAAATGATTCATTGCTCATTTAAAATCAATACAACATTTGAAATTTTGAAGTCATGTTGACTACTACTATATGATTAATCGAGTTCTATTCGGTACTGAAAACAATCCAAACTAAGGTACTTCACAAATAGCAATAACGTTGGGTTAATTTTATTTTGTTTATGTCCAAAACGGTTCTAGACACCCAAGTTGACAAGACATTATATTCCAGTAGCACATTATACATATTTCCTTGTACATTTTGCTTAATTTCCAGTCACGCCTAGATTGCTATCCATCACCGACGATCGGTCCGAGGATGGATACAAGAATAGATCATCAGTGAGCATCACATCTCGGCGAACCCACAACCTAACATGCTCAGTCCGAGACGCTAGACCACCTGCAGTATTGGAGTGGGACATTCCCGAAGAAGTACAGATTCGACTACACGATCAGTATAACGCTGTCCACGATGACGCTTACACCTCTCAACGAGTTGTTTCTGTAACTCCGTCCAGGGATGATGATGGAAAGGTTTTCCGTTGTGTGGCTTCGCATCGGGAGCTGGATAATGAGCTTCAATTGTTCATCCGCCTCGATGTCCAAGGTGATTATCTTACTAATTATATCATCCCATAATTGCTCGATGTGTTTGTTCTGCCCAAGTGAATATGCATCTAAAAGTGAGGATTGTCTTAATTGGGTGAAACATTTAACATCTCCTAAAACAATATTTAATCTTCTGTATTTTGTACATTCTTTGAAGGAATCATAAGGACATCACCAGATCCCATGATGTCTTAACCACTCGTATAATGTTATCATATTGTTAGCAAAAGTTCATCTCCGTATCTCCCAATCTTTTTCAGAAGATTACTCCGATTGAAAATTTGGGTTCTTCCTTTCTCTTCCCACTCAGTACCGCCAAGTAGCCTCCGGCTTACCTCCTACGAATCCATAGCTACCAATGTAACAGAGACAAGAAGTGTCATTGTCTTTGAAGACTCGGCAACATCATTCACCTGCAAGAGTCTAGGATCTCGCCCTACAGCTCTTATATCATGGATCATTGGTTCGGACGACGACCTGGGTAGCACGACCTCCACATCTACCACGAATGAGGCCGGCCAAGGTTTACGTGACACCAATTCCACTCTACAGTTGATTCCAAAGAGAAGGCATCACAATCAACTTCTCCGATGTGTGGCGTATGCTGGTATGAACCAACGTCAAACAGAAGTGAGAGTTATCGTCTATGGTGAGTATTTCATACCTCATCTTCTATTATTCACAACAGAAGACCGATAGTGGTCTGGGACATATTGCGACACACTTTGACATTGGCATGTACAAGATGCGAAATTCCATGATTTCTCAAAGAAGTACAAATTATGGGAATTCTTTAGTGACAAACCTTCATAATAGCTCTAGCATCTTAATATAGATATCAACAGAATTAATTTCTTGTGCCAGAATGTGAGATACTCGTTGCTGCTCATAATGTTGGGCAGACCTATTTTTTCTATCAGTATATATATGCAAGTCACTAGGGCTTATAATGTAAAACGTAAAAAATACACTTTGATTTCAATACAAGGAACACCGGATCCTCCTTACCTAAATGGAACAGACGGGTTGCAGGATGGAGTGTCATCAAACGTGACTTGCACATCGAACAACGGCTACCCAGCACCAACTATCCAATGGTACCTTGGATCAAAGAACATCACCAAAGATTCTAATACACAGTCCTTGAGGAAGAGAAATAATCGACTGGATTCCGTAAGTGTTTTCAATTTAACACCCACGGTAGACGATCATGGGGAACTCCTTGTCTGTCAGGTTTTTCAACCAAATACTGCATCCATGATGTCTTGGAGTGTTAGTGTTGTTCTTCGTGTTCTTTGTAAGTATAATCTGTGTAATTCTAACTCATTTTTCAAACAGATCTCATCAATAAGCCTGTACATTACGTCGCCTCGCCTATACAGAAGGACATTACAACCAATGACACTTGGTTTTAGATTGTTGGTCCATTTCGTACTAAGCCGAATATTATTTCTACATTTCCATGATTATATTAAACAGCGAAGGTACGTCATTTGTTTTATTTAAAAAAAACACGTGGTTTGATCCTTTGTCTTCTTACTAAAAAAACTATTTGTCTTACAAAAACATTTTCAAAACATCAGGACTGGTTTAGATTATTGCCAAAGGATACCATACGCATTGAACGAGATAGTTGTATGTTACGCTCATGTTCACATATAAGCCTTACAATATATTGATAACATCTAGTTTCAAGTTTCAAGTTTTCAAGTTTCAAGTTTTATTTTTTCCACATGTGGATCATAAAAAACAACAAGTATACATACATGATTAGACATATAAAAAGTACACAATTAACAAACAATAATATTAAGAAAAACAAATAGCGAACAAAATATAAAGTCCGTATAAAACAAAGAACAACTAAATACATGTAGATGTAAAAAAAACATGTGGGGGGACCAACAAAGGCCAGGGGCCTGTCGAGGCTAATCCCCAGAACAATATTTGGTATTTTGGATATTTTATATATAAAAACAAACAAAAAACAAAAACCCACAAACAATAGCGACGTACAGTACATGATAAAACAAAATTAAGTTGGAAATTAAACAGGCAAACAAAAAAATTATATTGTACCACTATAAATTTGTGAATTGTTTTTATGTAAAATATACAGTTTAAATTTACGTTTAAAATTAGAAAGTGTCGGACTGTTCTTAATCTCTACTGGTATTGAATTCCAGGATTTTACACCAGTGTCAGAAATTGATGTTTGAGAGAAACTATATTTATATAACTGTAATCTTAAGTGATTTGAATTTCTGGTACCATGGCTATGAATTGTACAATTTGAAGTGAAATAATTATTAAAACTATCTAGTAAAATGTACTTAAAATAGGAGTACATAAAAATTGCAATTTGCAAACTACACATTTGATCCACCTTTAAAATACTCAACTGCTGAAATAAAGTGGTTGTGTGGTCAACAGGTTGTGAATTGCAAATAACATATGGTAATGATAGAAATGTGTATTTGTATTCGAGACAAGGCTTGGGAACGCCATCGCAACTATTACGTTCCTATATTCTGGTAAATCTTTCATTATCTTTCCAAGGCGTATTTACGTAAAAGGATCATAACATTTTGCTGGGAAAACACATTGTCCAGTACAGTAGTAAGCCATTGATAATCCAAGATGACAAATTAGAACATTATGTAACACTGTTACGATTTTATGACCTAGATAATGAGATGATAACCCATTTACAGTGACTATCGTGCATTTTCCCCGGTACATTACGGTGTCGAAAATGAGAATCGGGCAATGGTGAAAGGAATCAGCAGCAGTTGCGGCGTGACCGGGGGGGGGGGGGGAGACAGTGCACTCACACACCCTTTCAAGTACCTCAAAAGCGTCCATTTTTACATTGGAAAAGTGTTCCCGTTTACATCAGATAAGTGACCCTTCACCTATCATGATTGCTCCCTATCTAGAGGTGCCCCTTACATTTCAACAAGGGCTCCTTTATTTTTGTTTTAAGAAGTATAATTTCCCCTTCTTATAGGTGCCCCTTTTCACATCTGATAAGTAGCTCTCAAATTATGACACGTGCCCCTTTTCCTTTCTTATATGTGCCAGTTTTCTTTGTGATCAGTGGACCTTTTCTTTTTGTAATAAAAGCTTCTCACCCTTCCTATAAATACCCCCTTTCACCTCTGACAAAAGCCAATATTAAGATCTGAAAAGCCCCATTTCCTTTTCGAGAAGAGCTCCACCCCCTTTCCTTCGACAGCTGACACCTTGAATGATTTGAATCTAAGACAATCTGTAAAACCTTAGCTTGCTTTTCCAACCATTTCAAATCCTTTTTCCTATGTCTACTAACAGTCATCCCAGATCCACCTTTTCGGTTCTTCGTCGACCGAAATCAGACCACACCTTCATCTGTCTTCGTTGCCTGGCAACCGGGATTCGATGGCGGGTTGCAACAAACTTTCAACCTGGAATTCTGTTCAAACGACTCGGAAGTAGAGAAAGACGGGTGTGGTGTCATCACCAACTTGGCAGGGACATCCTACACATTGGTGGGACTTAACCCATTCACTTGGTACTGGTTGACTCTATGGGCAGTGAACAGCGCGGGCAACAGTAGCCTAGTGGAGACAGGAGCTTCAACAACTCGTAAGTCTCTAAAAACCTAGATTTTCTTGACGTTTGAACTGTAATCATCAATCTAAGCTCACATTATACTTTTTGTATTTCTGAACGTATTCTTTGCTAGCTACTTTGGCGTCATTTGCCGATTTCAATGCACACGCTTATAGTTATATGTAGGTTTTGCTATTCTTGAATGGGTTTATGATCCTGAAAAATGCAATTACCCACAAGAAATCAATTGCCCTTTTCTAGGTACTAAAAGCAGTTTTCTTGAGGTACATTTACTATAATCAATGAATTTCTGTGTTCTATTTTTTTCTGAACAAATTTGTATCTGGCGTTTTGCGATTCAAATAGAGTAATCAATATGATACCTACCGTTTTTTTTATACCTGGCTTAAGGATTTTCTAAGTTAATTTTTTCCATAGAAAGTCAATACATTTCCCTTATATATATATATATATATATATATATATATAAATATATATATATATATATATATATATATATATATATATAAATATATATTTCAAAAGCCCAGTCTTTATTGTGACCACCACTTCTCGTCTTCGAAAAAGATATTATCTTTTTTGTCCATTACCTACACAGTCTACCTTACTCGTAAATATAAAAACATATTCGTCTTCTAACTAATGTATAATAGTAACTGTATTCTACCTGCTAAAGTAAAGAGAAAGTGCCAAAATGTGACCACAAAAGTAGAATTATTGTTTAGTCCTTTCCTTTCATAACTGTTATAATCCTTTTATAGGCAAATAGGTTCAGTTCTAGGTGTTGATAGGTTATGATACTAACATGTTACCTTCAGCTTCTGAATTAAAAAATAACATCAATTAGTTCAAAATTACCCAACTAGACAGTCGAATGAATTTAATTTGCCCCTTTCAAGAAATCTGTTAGCACAAAACACGTTAATGTACGATGGTCCCAAATTTTGGAACACTCTTGATATGGGCATACAACATTCACTTTCACCCAATTCTTTTTATTGCAACGTTATGAGAATTTTTGATTTAGTGTTTCATATAAACAAAAAGGTATTCGCAAGATTAATCCCAATTGGTGCTAAATGAAATAACGTGCTCAGCCTCTCTCATCATGCTCTTAATTCATACGTACTTCCTATTTCGCATATACACTGTCCTTCGTGCATGTGGCCTACACCCACTCTACCCTTTTATTTCGTATAATCTTGTCCATGTAGTTCATAATTCTACCCTTGTGCTTCCACACTGCGTCTTATTTGTTGATACCTGTCCTCTTCATCAGTAGTCTCAGTGGCGAATCATCTTAATTCTATTTTTCATTGTTGATTAATTTGTTATAACATTATTTGTTGAGGGGTCCACACTCTAAAAGCTATGCTCTTTAGTGGATCCCTCCATTTTCAATTGACTTGTAAGTATACAGCATCTTTTCTTGTTGACTTTTCTACTTGATTTAGACTGTATGATATGATTATCTTACAATTACTGTAACAAAATTGGGAACTAGAAGAAGAAAAATAACATGAACACTTGTATAATCACTTTTGTTTACTTTGTTAAATGTATTTTTTGTAATTTATTTATTGTACATAATTTGTAATTTTCTTGTTGAAAATGGAAATGAGACTTGACCTTGAACTTAAACTTATTTTTTTCTTCTTCTAATTTTGCATATAATGGTAATATTTGAACAATGAGTCACCCAAGGGATGAAACCTATTACAGTGTGGCACCATAACATTATAGTGTCTTTTTCACCCTCATCCATTTCACGCTTTATCATACTTTAAACCTTAAGTGTGTGCGATTGGTAAACCATGAGATACAAACAGCTTTTCATTTGATGAAATAAACTTGTCAGAGTTATTTATAACTATTTCTTTCATTTCAAATCGAAACATTGCAAACACAGCTTTGTGAGGTTAAAAATCACTCATGAAGCGTCACTAAATGACAGCTCGGTTTCTCTTTTTCTTCTCCATGCTTCCTTGTTTTGGCCTTATACAGCATTGCAACCCGAGAGATATGGTAAGGGTCAACGTTTATTTATCAAAACTTTCCATTTGTGTGCTTCTTTGATCGGTTTGTTTTGAAAGTAAATTGTTATTTATTCATTTGTTTCTGTTAATTGTTTTACGATTTTTGGGATGGAATACCCTGATCATCACGAATGTTTGTTTTTCGCGTAGGGCTCTGCACATATCGTCTTTCCAAACTCCAGACAATGGAGTATATTTAATTTTTCGTTTCGTATCAGTCAAGTGGATATCAAAATGATATTCTCTCCCATGCAATCTTAACAAAAAACGGTTAGTTTTCAAATGTTTATCAAGAGTATTACTGATCATAATATATTAAGGGATGCACACAAAGGGCAAATAGAACATCTTTCCCTTTTTAGCATAAACCCTGTATGTATACTAATTTAAATACAATGTGGTCATGATTTAAATTAAACAAATCTGAGAGAATATATCAAGCATTCAAGTACGATGTGAGTTAAACCATTCCACTCTCTGTCTCTCTTTATCTCTAAAATATAATAAGGATACTGTTATTCTCTGTTTGTTTGTTTTTTCGTCATATAGGGGTAACCACCAGCTGGGACAAACATAAACATATCTTAACATTGTCAGAGGCAAACCAAACCCTGGATGAAATCTGCTTCATCCCACAGAGGACTTACGACGGGCCAGATTGTGCCTCTGTGAAAAGAACAGAGTGCGTTGAACCGGGCACAGAGGTCAGCATCGACCTGGAAGGTGACACAGTCTTGGTGACCTTTGGCAGGGAGCTGTGCAGTAAACCAACTTATCTAACAAGTAAAGCTGATAAGTATTCTTTCTTTTATAATTATTCATGAAAAAAGGGCAATATTTCGTATTATCTCCAGGCATTTTATATCAATTCCCATTACTAACGAATTTTTGCAAGATCTTGATGTCAACAAGGTTTTGAATCATAAACTATATTTCTGAATTGGCAATAAAAGCAGACATCCCCTGATTCGATTAAATTAAATGCTTTCTAATTTCGATAAGGTACTATGCAAAGTGCACATTGAAACAAAAACCGATATTACCTGGGCGGGTCGTGAACATGTATACACCTTTGTCTTTTGGTGAATTCGCATGTGTATGTGCGTGTGTGTGTTGTGGGAATGAATTCGTGCAAGTTGGTGCGCGCGTGTGTGTGTTATGTGGGTACATTTTTGCTAGTGGGTGTGCGTGTGTGAGTGGGTTCACATTTGCTTTTATGGATTTCCTTGTGTGGGGTGATTAATAATAATAATAATAATAATATTCAATGTTTAAATAGCGCTTAATACAAATGTCTCTAAACGCTTGACAAATATACTATTTAGGCATAATGGTGGAGAAACACGCATGTGTGCAGGTGTGGGTAGATAGGTTCGTATGTGTGTGGGTGAAGAACGTGTGGGTGTTATAGTATTAGTAGAAAAGAAATCTGCAAAACATAACAAATCCTCCTACACGGCTTCATAAAATGTTTTTTGAAACACAGGGGATATAGAGATGCGATCGAAACATCCGGACATGAACCATGGATTTAAAAAATATTTGCCATTCAACCAAACCCCTACAACATTGTCTAGAAAATCAATATCCATAAAATTATAGTCATGGTATTGTTTGTCCTAGACTCACCAGGTCCAACGAAGACATCAACTGAACGTAGCCTTCCCGTCATGAAAATCGCTATTGGAGTGATTGCCTCTGCTGGCTTCATCCTGCTCATTTCACTGGGTTTGATGTACTTCTATGGAGTGTTATGCTGTGTGAAACGAAAGAAGGGTATGTTGTAAAGCAGATGGCCCCCTGCATTCACCTCGCACATACCACAATATACACGTTTCCCAAGTATTCACCATTTCATGTTTAATGTATCTTCTCTATATGTTTCAATCCTCACATTTCTTCTTACAATTCTTCTTTTAATTTATTCAAAAAAATTGATTTAATTTTTTGTTTTTTTATATTTTGTTTTAAATTATTTTTTTCTCTCTCTCTTTCGGATTTATTTATCTATCTCAAAGATACTATGTCCCTTTTGCAGCCAACATCAAATTTTGTGTCCTATCTGTGAAATAACATTCAAATTATGCAAGGAAACCCGTTTACTTGCTAGACTTCTCTGTCAGAAACTATTAAGTGACCGACTGGCTTTTCTTCTTCTTTGGTAATAACATACGTATAATGAGCTGTAAAGGGTACATGAGCATTTGTATACATCAATAACCCACTTCTTGTAATGGCCATAATTAAACTGATTGAATAGTTGCGCAGCATAAAACGTACGATCATGCGGTACAATTGTCTGAAAATCAGACTATTACTTACTGACTCTATAGCTCCTAAGTCGATTCGATAACCAATAGTCGTTATTTCCCACTTAAAGACACTTTCAAGCCCCCTTTTTGTTAGGTAAGTTCTAAATTAGTTTCATCTTTCAAATGCCGTTGGAATGCAACCTTTTCATTTTTTTGGCCTGGGAAATAGTACCTTTAAGGATTTATTTCTCTCTCTGCCACTTATACTGCCCGTAGGTGGCGTTTTTTAAATGAGACTTCACTTTTGTTTTCTTCTGTGATTTCTTAATATATTGTACATAAATTGTTTTTCTTTCACTTCTACTGCTTTTCTTTCCGGAGTTTCTCTCTCCCCTTTTTTGTCTTTATTTACGGTTTTCATCTTGTTTTAAACCATTTTTACCCTCTTTTCACGCTACTCATTAAAATAATGTGCACCTTCACTTTCACCTCCTCTTACCATTTATGTTAACCTAATACATTATTACCCTTTCTCTTTCCTTACCTCTGGTACATTTTGCTTGTAGTCACATTACCATTAATAATGACAAATAATAGTTTTAATACGGAGGCAGGAATTTTAAATTATTATAGGTCCATACAGGAAGAAAAAAAGAACAAGATGGTTATAACGATCAACAATGTAAACAGATCAATCGATTAATCTATCATTGGAAAAAATGGATCAAAACAAAAATATGAATAAAGTCAAGTATTGTAAACATAGTATAACCTTTGTCATAATCTCAACTTTTGTTTACATCAATTTTTTTATTTACATTTAATTTCGTTCCGTGCACTTGAAGCAGACAATGAAAACAACACTCAACCAGAAGGCCAAGTGGTAAGTCTATCATTTTGCATTAATTAACAATATGATATTTAATAAAATAAAATATCTATTAAAAATTAATCCAAATAGCATTCATTAACTTATCATTTTTTTCCTTGGCAAGCTCATCTGTAGCATAAAGAAACAATATTTATCCCAAAGTTCAACATTCGAAACAAAGATGATACATTTCAACTCATAGCTAATCCGAAGAAATTAATTGGTCCAGTTTGCGCGTCGAAGATGAAAGAAGTTAAATAGTGATTTTGTCTTTGTTTTTAATCCAAATTTGTTCGAAATTGACGATCAGTTGCGGAGCTACTTTGAAAAAGTCTCATGCTCAAATGCACGTTTGAAAAAAAGAAAAATGAAATACAAAAAAAAAAGAGAAAAACTACAGTTTGGTCACTTATTCACACTCAGAATCAGTCCATTAGATTAGATTTTCACGCTGTCAAAGAGCGAGGAAATCTCTCTTTTTTAAGCTTACTCTTTTATAAAGGTTGGGGGCATAATGTTGTTTTTCATCCTGGGCGCGATAATCCCTAGATATACGCCACTGGATTTTAGGTAGTAAAGACGGTCTGCCTCTTTAGTTTACAAGCTACTGGAGTATCCACTATAGTTTTTTAATCGTTCCTTTCATTTAATTATTATTTGATATTTTAAACTCGCATATAAGTAAAATTCTCATACATCATTCAAAGGGATGAGATACAAACCGTTGATACAAACATTTAATAATGACATTTTACATATGATAATATGAAATTCACTTAAAGTTTTTAGCTTGAATATGTTTTTTCTAGGAGGATCAAGGAGACTATGCGGAAATAGCACAGGTACCTCCATCTCACGACCCCCAATCAACTACAAGCTACTACATGGACTTGAAACCTGTTCCTCGCACCGACAATGACACAACTACAAGCTCCTACATGGACTTGAAGCCTATTCCTCGCACCGACATTGACACAACTACAAGCGACTACATGGACTTGCAGCCTATTCCTCGCACCGACAATGACACAACTACAAGCGACTACATGGACTTGAAGCCTATTCCTCGCACCGACAATGACACAACTACAAGCGACTACATGGACTTGAAGCCTATTCCTCGCGCCGACAATGACACAACTACAAGCTACATGGACTATGACGACTGCGTCAGTCCTAGTTCTACTCGAAATGAATCTGAGGCTGAATATGTGAATACAGACATGACAGATGGAAATGCGCTGCAAAACGATCCAGACAATCAAGATGATGTTAGTCCTAGTTTTACTCGAAATTGTTTTGGGGCCGTGTATGTGAATACAGACAAAAAGTCGTCTAAAAACGAATCCGGTGATCCTCAATATATTAGTTCCCTTCCCAAAGCACAAGAAGATGATGATAAAACAACCACTACATTTATGGAAATGAAACCCATACCACCTATGCCGTCTCTGTAACATCTTTCTTCAACAATAATGAAGAGTGACACACTCGGTAAATCTAAAATTGTGAATGCTAACAAATGAGCTATCCCACACTTACAATATTACAAAAATCCCACTTAATGCTAATATCGAGTTCTTCCTGCTACGGTCACAAAGGTTCGTACGAACGATAATTTCGTACGAATCTCCCTGTTTTTCCATTGTCTTCCCGAATTTCCGTTGTCTGAAAATCGTTCGTACGGCGTTCGTAGCAGTTCGTAATGGCATTTGTGACCGATGCTTTAGGAAAAAAGGAAACTCATGATAGGAGTCCATTGGGCCGGCGCCAGTTGGTGCCAGTTTGCGCCAATGCAATTTACTGTGGCGCCTAGTGTCGCCAAAAAGGTGCCTAGTGGCGTGTAGTGGCTCAAACTGCCTCCCAACTGGCTCGTGGTGGCCCGCTACGGCGCCAAATTTGAATGTGGCGGCAAGGAAATTTCAAAATGTTTGAAATTTTCGTCGCGCCGCTTGCATCGAGCAATCAGCGCCAAGTGTCCGCCAAGTGACACCAAATGGCGCGAACATATCGCCCTTTGGCGCAAACAATCCGCCTATTGGAATCCACTGGAATGTAATGGCGCGCGCCAAGTTGCGCCAATGAGATTTCGCGCCACATGGCGCCACTTGGAGCCAAGGGGCACTTTGTTTGCGCCGCTACGCGAGCCAAACGGCATCCGATTGGTGACTACTTCGCGCCAAATGCCACCTGGTTGCCCGCCATTCGGCGCCACTTGTCGCCATTAAAAGCAAAGCGGCATCGCAGGACTTTCTCACAGTGATGGCGGCAGTTCTCCAAGCTCCAGGGATGAGGTTGTGCTGGGCATCCTCCTGGTCCAACATGCGGACGTCCAGTGCCTGATAGCGCTTCCTGATGAGGTTGTTCAGCATGACGGCAGCTTCAAAGAGCAGGCGGACTGTGTCTGGTTCCTGTCTCACCTAGCCAAGGAAGCACTGGAACCACAGAGCCAGAATGCCAAAGGCATTTTCAACCACACGCCTTGGCCTGGACAGCCTGTAGTCGAAGATCTTCTGCTGTTGGACCATGTTACGACGGCCATAGGGCTTCATCATGTACGTCCTCATGGCGAAGGCATCGTCTCCCAGGAAGAAGTACGGCATAGGGTGCTCTTCATCATCATGGGGAAGATGAGCTGGATCTGGGATGCCTAAAGTGCCAGCTTCAATGCACTCCTTCAGTTCACTGTTGTTGTAGATCTGGGCATCAGACTGATGGCCAACGCCACCCACATCGATCCACATGAACTGGTACTTTAAATCTACCAGAGCCATCAGGACAACCGAGAAGAACTGCTTGTAGTTGAAGTAAAGGCTGCCTGATTTTGTTGGGCTTCTGGAGATGGATGTGCTTTCCAGGCTCCCAGACAGTGAGGAAGATTCCATCTGGCTTCAAAATCACCTGCAACCTCAAGCCAGCCATAATTGGTTGTGGGGAGGGAGATGACTTCTGCAGCATACTCATCCACTATCGCTCTGGCTACATCAGGGACAAACTTGTGGATGGTTTCCTTGCCCACTCGGAAGTTGTAAGACAGCTCGGCATAGGTGGCCCCAGTGGCGAGATGGCGCAGGAAGAGAGACAACTTGGGACCAGGGGGAATGGCCTTCCTGAAGTGGGTGTCCTTCTTCTGCAAGTGGGGTGTAAGCCTGACCAACAGGTCATCAAACATCTCTGGGGACACCCTGGTGTAGTTCTTGAACTTCCGCCTGTCATTCTCCCTCAGCTCTTCCATCAAAGTGTGGTACTGTCCCCGTTCGGCCCTCAACTGTGGGTGGAGCATGGGTCTAAACCACCAGTTGTGCTTCCTTTTCTTCTTAGGAGGCTCTTCTTCTTCAGGATTGGCCAGCATAAGTTGATAGGCAGTGGCCACCTCAGCATCTCTCATCATCTTCTTATGGAGCAGCATCATCACTCCAACATTATCAAAAGCCTCAGACATATCAAAATTGTAAATATTTAGTAGAGATGTTGTTCATACAGCAGCTGAGGAGGGTCTGAACCAGGTAACCGATGGCCGGTATTTATATAGTCGGCAAGTAGCGCCAAGCGGCGGCAAGTTCAAACCAATTTGGCGACCTTTGGCACAAACTAATCACCAAGTGGCGCAAAGTAGCCGTCTATTGGCGCGAATGGCGCCAACAGGGTGAATTTTGGAATCAAATGGCCGTGTAATGGCGCAAACTGGCGCAAACTGGCGCAACATTTTGGAGCAAGCCGGGTGGCATTTGGCGCACGCCATATGGCATCCAGTTTATTCCACTTGGCGACACATGCCGAGCGGACATTAATTCGGCGCCACAGCGAGCCACTACGCGCCAATCACATAATCTTTGGCGCGAACTGGCACCAACTGGCGCCGGCCCAGTGGACTCCTAGCATGACATCGTCATAACATTTAAAGGATCTAAATTGTTGTAGGTCTGTAAATAACATTTATTTCCGTTGTGTAAACTAAATTAATATATCTTTTGATCATTTCACATGAGAAGATACCAAGAACATAAAAAAACAAACTAAGGTATAATTAGATAATAGTTGATGCCCAATATTCTTTTTTAAAGAGTACGAGTAGGCTTATACATGGTATTTGATTCATCGAATTCTATCACACATCTATGTATAATGAGTAAATGATTGGACGCGATTAATAGTACACTCCATAATACAGTAGTCATGTGAAATGAATATTAAGAGAATGCCGCACATGTTGTATTTAGATTGATATTATAAACGCATAATCAGAATTCACTCGTAAGGTTGTAAACAAATCATGAAGAGGGGGTTCATACTAATCAGGCCCTCTTTTGATTCGCTTCCATCATCACATTGTAAACAATTTCAGAATGTTGTAAAAGAAACATACTGCTAGACATGTAAATGCACGTAGACATAATGTAAACAATCAGAGCACTTATATATGACCATATGCTTTTGCAAGTTTTGCACAAGCGATTCTTTGTCCTGTGTTCTGTCACAGTTTTACATTTAGATATTTAACCCGTATATCCATTTCAATGCTTATAATTATCTGTCTGTATATTTATCACGTGAACATGTAAATATATATATTTGCAGGTTTATATCGAAAACAAATATTAACTGATTTTCAAAGAAAACTCTTTAAATATTGAGTAATACCTAATATCATATTTTATTAGGATTTCTATGAAACGCTTTTGTTACTATAATTTAAATCATGATATGTGATATTTAGATGAATTTGAAAAACGGACTTCAGTAAACTAATAGTGTATTATAAAGTTTGTTTCTCATATAAATCAGTATCCGTTACTATTCGCTATATTGTTAACATGTTATGGAAATACATGAATTACAAATTACCAATATTTACATGATAAGAGTTAATTACTTAAATCGTATATTTTCTCAAAATAATTAAGCAGAATCTTGAACCGGAATGTAAGATTTTTGCCACTATTAGATCTTATATGTTAGATTTTTCATTTTATCTTATTTTACATTTGAGATTATAAATACCGTATAATTCTATTTTTCCCCTTCATCTTTCTTGCTGATACTATTTAATGTAACAAATGTAAATCATAAATAAAAAGAGATATGACATTCAAGGATTGTCTTATTGTGTCTTGTTATAGAAGTGCAAATAACAGAACGTAACCATAATACTATTGTTACCTTTTCAATATTCTTATTATGTAGGAATACGAGTGCAATGATAATGTTTAAATCTGTTCCATTGCACGAACTACCCTCTTTTATCGAAGAAATGCTCAAACCATTACACGCTCGTGCAATTAAGATGACCATGAACAATATGGGGCCCACGCACTGATGCTACGATCTCGTTATTAAAATTTCTATGAAGCAAATTGTTGTGTATGATCTTAATGAATTAATAATAGGTTTTTATGAGCATCTGAATTATTTTTCCAATAAAAATACATTTTTCATACCTTAAACATTCTGACTGAGACAAAAGCTTCCGTATATGGGTAGAAGTCGTGTTCGTTGGACTATATTAAACCGCTAAACGTAGATGGAATAATAATTCATACATCGCAATATGTAGAATCACAGTAATGCACTGAATAAAATACCACAGTTTAAACAAGTGTTTCGAAGTGTCATATTACATTACTTTTGTAACAGATTTGTTCCTCCATATACATGTGCATGATTTAAAGCTGGCTTTCGAATTATCTTATGGTCATGCGAACTAAATTATGTTTTTATTACAATAAGTAAGTTAAATAACAACAAAAATAAATATGACATAAATAGTCAATGTCATTTGAATGGATATGAAGGGTATCGAAAAAAAGGAGAAAGGAGAGAAAATAAAAGAAAACGAGAAAAAATAAATATGAGGGCTAAAGAGAGAGAGAGAAAGAGAGAGAGAGAGAGAGAGAGAGAGAGAGAGAAAAGGGAAGTACTGGTGTGTGAGAGAAAGAGAGAGAGAAAGAGAGAGAGAGAGAGAGAAAAAAACAAATAACAGAGATAGAAAGGAGAAGGAGGTAGAGAGTTGAAAGATAACTTTAACGGAGAGCGAGAAAAAAAAGAGAGAGAGAGAGAGAGAGAGAGATAGAAGAGAAGAAGCTGACACTTTATTTACATACATTTAAAAATGCTAGTGATTTGCCACCGGAACATGATCAATCTCATTCTTTCGTACTTCAATTTAGTTTTGTTTTTGAAAGTCTTTGGACCTGCGTTTCTGAGCCAGCGACTTTTCCGAACAAAAATGCGCTCACATAGTGACCAGAAAGGGTCTTATTATGGATCGAAGATGACTGTAAGGACTTTTTATTTCCATCGGTCAAAATTCAAAAGAGAGCAGAGCAAACATTGGCGAAAAACGGTTAAAAACAGACAATTTTGTTTGTAATATAAGTTTTTGATTTGTGTGTAGTCACGTGGAATATATACCAAGTATCATATTAGAATATTAAAACATCAAGAAATGTGAAAATACAGGTAATATGAAGTTTATATATATCAATGAAATAAATAAATATACATTGTCTACTTATATCAAAGGTATGTGAATGGGGAAAGGTAGTTGACAGGCACATCCACCTGAATAGTGTGGATTTTTAATTTGTTAAGATGGAATTGAACAAAATGTCAATAAGTGATATCATCAAAAAGGGATCGAAAATAATAAACAAAATAAACAACCATAACCATCATTAAAGACAACAAGTATATTTATTGCAATGGTGAATTATTATTCAGTTGTACATATTTTCCTTGGAATACTTGTATAGCGACCATAATACAGTGCGTTTCAGAAAAACACGAAACCGAGAATTATCATAAGTGAGACATATTTGTAAAGCGTAGGTAATCTTTTTTAAATTTCATGCATGAGTGATTAAAAACAAAACGAAGAGAGGGTAACAAAAAGTCATTTGGCGGGCGGTATCTTCATTTTAAAGAGAAAAAAAATCTCATTTTTAGAAAGTTCATTTTTTGCCCACCATATGATACCTCAATTCGGAAAAATGAGCCAAAAATAAGAAAGTTCTGTTTGTTTAAAGTAATGCTTGTATTTCCATAATTTAATGAAATGAATTCGTTTTCACTGGCTGCCTTCCGTAGCAACAAGCAAAGTTGACAAAAGACTTGACTCCTTTTCAATAATGATCAGCCGTGCAGAAAGAAGACGAAATATTGGCAAAAGCTGTCACTTTCAACTGGTTACGATGGTCGCTGTAAAAACAAACAAACAAACACACACACACGAACATATATGCGAAGGCCTTTCAAAATCATAATGGGCGATGTTTGATATTGAAAAAATATTTGCGTAGATGGCGCTTGACCATTTCTGTACTTGATGACTGCTTAACCGTTCAAGACGCATGTCGGAAGAATACCATGTAGGCCAAATGTGCTGGGCTGGGCAGTCATGAGTAAACATGACCTATGACGTCATGATACGTATTCTGCATAATCATTTATGGGATCGTTTAACAATTTTAAATCTGAGATGCACGGCCCTACGTGTTATCAGTGTCTGTGATATGCCCCCCCCCCCCACTCAGTGTTTTTTAGGGTACGCATATTCTCGTTCCCTCCTTTTGAAAGCACCCCCTATCTGAGGACTGCCAACATTTCCGAACCCCCCTCTCGCGGGCTTTTCCTGCCTTGGAGACCCCCCTAAATCATGAAAAATGCTCACTGTACCCCCCTAAATTCGGAATAATTTCTCAGGAGTCCAAAGAGATGAGAGAGAGAAAAAAGAAAAAAAAAAACCCCCTTTTTAAAGAAATCTCCGGGTGAAAAGTTAATACACCCCCCCCCTTTTTTTTTTTTACAATTCTCGGGCCGGACTTTGTCGCACGAAAAGTACCCCTTTACCGGACATTTTGGTAACACGCATGGGGTCCGTCCGTTCTCGGAGTGGGATGGGGGGGGGGGGGGGGGGTTGGATGATATGATGTTATATTGAAGCCCTAAAAGAATTGCGCTTCAAAATGATCAAGAGGTGCCTCAAAAAGTAAAGGGCAGAAGGGTGAGCTTACCTGGAGCTACTGAGTATATTTAGCAAATGAACCACCTTTCATTTCTGCGTCTCTTTTCATTTGCGGGGGTCCAAATTGGCTCATTTCGGGATGAAGTGAGGAAAGGCTGGAAATGATGTTTGAAAACTTTAGAAACAAAGGGACATTGGATAACAAAGATTATTCTCTATCTCATAATATCGTATCAGAATTATTTTTAGCGAAGAGAGGAAGCAGAAAAGCGTGAAGACATTTCTTTAATAGACAGTTATGCTGTGGTTTGCAACCATGTGAATAAGATAAGTAGATACGTTTTGCATTAATCGGTGTTACTATATAAGAAGACAATCATACATTTTGCACAATGGATCCTGAATAATTCGAGAAAATGAAATAAAATAGGGTTAAGTATTCCGAAAACGAAATAGAATCCTATATCATAATAGAGAGGTGTTGTGGTCTAGTGGACGTCATCGGACTGTGGATCGTCATGGTTCGCGATTCGAGCCCCGCCGCGGCACTGGCGTCCTTTGGCAAGGCATTAATCTACATTTGCCACTCTCCAGTCTGCACCCAGGTGAAGTATATTAAATAGATACCCGGTAGGAATAAAATAGTTGAATACTTTGGCGCTTCATTGTGCTATCTCAGCTACAGCCGGGGTAATTATATGATACTTTGTATCTAGAACGAACTTTTGGAATGACGAAACCTATTCAATTTTCGGACCTGTACCTGCACATGAACATGCAAACCCTCGGAATAATGATATTCAGAATGATGACGCTTTGAAGAAATGCACCAAGACATACCTTCAGAAAAAACGAATGCACCCCCCCCCTCCGTTCTGTTCCTAAACCCATCTAATATTGCCTTTAGGGATGTAATTTTCCCATATTTCTCTTTTAATTTGTGTGTAAATCAGAGAGAATCTGTGAAAAAGAATTAGTAGGAGGAGAGGGGGAGTGTGAAAGAAAGATAGAGAGAGAAAGAGAGAGAGAGAGAGAGAGAAAAGCAGGAGGGAGGGAGGGAGTTTTGGGTTCTGCCTTTTGTTTGATTATTACCCCTGAGGGGTTGGCCGATCCCGAAAGTTCTGCAATACCGGGCCAACCCGTGACCAGGATGGAGCAAGCCCCTATTCCATGGTCTAGATTCAAAAATCATTTTAATATACAAGCGACTCCGTATGTCGCGTTTCAGATATTAAAGGTAAACCAGTTTTGGAAACGCCCTCCTCTCAACAAATGAAATTGAAGCTCTTATTACCAATCATATGAAAGAATATGTTTTGACGTACGTGATCATACAAATTTTGCCGAGAAACCGCCTACTAATTGATATATTTGTTTAATTATTATATCTAATACCACACTAATAATATACAATTGCAGATTAAATACACTGTTAGTATATTCAGAGTTACAAGTGGAATGACAAAGATTTGTTAAAAGTGAAACATGGTAGGGCCTACAAAGAATTGGCAGATAATTCATATTATTATGTTAGTCGTATATCGTCAAGTGCGTGAATGTTAAACAACTACACATGATATACCCTCCCGTGCCAAAAGTATTGCAACATAGACACACACATTACACAGGAGACAAATAATTACATGAAAATGAGTGCTGTTTTAATGAATATGTAGTGCATCATTTTTTGTCATACTATCAGGCACATTTTATTGATATATCAATAGTCATTTTTCATGTAAGATTCACGAGTCTCTAGTATTTTGTTGGATATCCTCGCCTTCTAATGATGGCGCGCATCCTTCTTGGCATCGTCGCGTAGAGTCCTTGCAATCTTTCTTGGGTGATGCTGCCCCAGGCCCTGAAGATAGAGCGGACCAAACCTTCCCTCGTGGTTGGTCGGTCTTTGGTGTTGGCTCTCTTGATGTCATCCCACAGATTCTCTATCGGGTTAGCATCTGGTGATTGCGCCGGCCACTGCACCCTGTTGACGCCAGTTTCGTCATACCATTGGTCCATCCTGGCTGCCCTGTGTGCCGGTGCGTTGTCATCCTGGAAGACGAACGGGTGTTGCGCGTTGCCAAAGATGTTAGCAATGGATGGAAACAAGTGGGCGTCCAGAATATCTCGATATTTGGCGTTATCAATGTTCCCATCTACGACAACAAGATCGCCAACTCCATAGAGGCCGACACATCCCCAGACCATGACTGAAACTGAACCCCTTTGGGTGTAAGTAAGGTTCCTTGGGTCGTAAGAGGTGTTAGGTTCACGCCAGACTCTTACTCTTCCGTCGTTCGAAGACAGACAAAACCTGCTCTCGTCTGAAAAGACGAAATGCCTCCAATTGTTCTCCAAAGTCCAATCCCTCACTCGGGTGGCCCACCTGATGCGTCTTAGGCGATTGACGCGAGATATCAGAATCTTTCTCCTGGAAATGCGGGCATGGAGATTGTAAGAGTACAGGCGTCTTTGTGTTGTTCTCTTTGAGATTCTGCTACCAATTCTGTCGCTCCAGTGAGCTGCCAAAGTTTGGGCTGAATCGAATTGGGTCATACGGGCCTGACGCAGAAGGTAGCGATCTTCCCGGGGCGTTGTCTTCCTGCTTCTGCCAGGTCTTGGTCGCTTGTCGGAATTTTCTGTGTCCTCGTAGCGTTTGCACACTCGGTACACGGTTTGACGGCATACCCCAAAGCGATCAGCAATCCGAGCTACCGAAACCCCCTCCTGTCTCAATGCAACGATTTGTCGGCGTTGCTCGTTAGATAACTCGGCTGTCTTAACCATGGTGCGTGCATGAATGACTCAGTAGCATTGAATGAGAAAGTGAACAAGGTGCACATTCATTTTATACCGAAACAACGGTCATGCATGTTCAATTTCGAACAAAACACCGCTACAACAAAGAGAAGTCATTAACCACAAATTTAACGAATTTCATCATGTTGCAATACTTATGGCATGGGAGGGGTATAATAGAAGAAATTCTCACAAGTTATTGATTCAAGGTTGTCGAAAAGATGGGTTGTGATACATTACAAATGTTCTCATCATGGATATGTCCTACGGGTATTTACATTTCGGATGAACAGTAAGAAAACGAAAATGAAGAGCGAGAAAGAGGTCACTTCAGGAGGGGGAGACGAGTTTGGGTCATCATTTCTCATCGATAAGACCAATCCACCATTCATCGTTTATGTATATGTATCACAATTAACCTCACAATACATACGATCGTTTGCAGGCACAGACCCTTATCAATCATAATGCGTAGCACGTTGTCTAAACTGTTATACTATGGAAAATGTACGGTCTACGGCTTCCCCTGATGACACAGCCTATATAAAACTGGAAGAGTTCGCTAACCTCAAGGATTTTTGAAAGTGTTTAAAAAAAAATGAAATAGAGTATATAGCTACAGACTATATTCGAGTTCGCCCTCGGTTTAGGACCGTGGAAAAGGATGACAGATGATATATCTATACCGTATTTAGATTTAAGAACAATGATAAAGTTGTATTCTAATCCAACATAAAGTACCTATATACCTAACAATCTATAAATTATGATTCTTAAATATCTAGACCGGTAGTGGTAAAATATCTATTCAATATTGTTTAAATATTGCCTTCAGAGGTTTAGATAGCAAAACTTGTGTTCAGTGTTGAAGGGCATTCGCGATATCTATCCAGGTTGGATCGATATGATAATTTACCAACTATAGTAGCGGTTTCCCGGCAAAATTTGTATCATCACGTATTTATAGTCAAAACATATTCTTTCACATGATTGATAATAAGAGCTTCCATTTCATTTTTTGAGAGGGGACGTTTCCAAAACTGGTCTATACCTTGACAGTGTACAATCACTTGAAACATAATTTGTCTTTTGGTGGAATATTCAAGAACAGCCTATAAAACATGATTAAAGGAGTATGTCGGAAAATAAAGGATAATATCGAACCTTCCATATAGGGCGAGCACTGAACTCTTTGTTGATCCAACTCTATGGTTGGAGCTGAATTCCATGCGCGCACTATTATAAGCCGTTGCTTACACGTGCGTTGAATAATATATTTAACAAGACGTTTTGCCGTTTACTGAGCGTGTATATAAACTGCAGTAGAAGTAATATTGACAACAATAAAGCAACAGGGGACCCCTCATATCTGAGACCAGATTTTGTTGGTGGTTGGTACATTTCATGCATACAGGCGATTACTGGAAACAAATCTTTATAGGACACCAAAACGTCCCCTTTAGTCCAGTAGACGGGACCATATACCATGTACATGTACATGACCTGAAAAAGTACAAGTACAAGGTTTTTTTTTTGTTGATTCGTGTTCTAGATGGGTTAAGAGGTAAATTCAGCTTGGTTGCCATTCTGGAAACCTTGGACAACCTTTTCATGAGCCTAATTAGCATAATCATCAAATTAGGATATGTGCCATATGTAATATGTTGCTTATCTTAATTCGGGAAGCCTAAAAACATGAATAATACTACTTTTCAAGGGTTGTCTACGACGAGGAATTAATTTATGACGCAGGTTCTTTAAAGCACAATTAGCATAATAAGCTAATTCATATGTACAATATATGGACATCATTCTCACTGTTTGTCTAGAAAGCCTGAAAATGGCGCTATAGAAATGCCTATTATTATTATTATTATTATTACAATTAGCCTGAGTAGCATAATTAATAAATTTGCATAGGCCATTTGCATTTATTGATAAAGGTCTAGTTTTATCCAGAAAGAACATTTTGTATCCTTCCCTTTTATTCCCCTACCTAAATATATAAATCACATTATCAAAAGTTCAAAATAAAATACCTTGAAATTTCATTCGTTGACTCAGTCAGTAGAGCGTCCGTCTCACAACCGGGAGGTCGTGGGTTCAAACCCCGGCCGCGTCATACCAAAAAGACGTTAAAAGATGGGAGTTGCTGCTACCTTGTTTGGCGTTCAACAATAAGGGATAGAGGAACGTCGATCTGGCGCTGCTCGGTGGCTGCCGGGCTCACGATCAATTGGGCAAACATAATTTCTGTTTCGGTTTAATAAAATTTGGAGTGGACTTTAAAAGATTATTATTATTATTATTATTATTATTATTATTATAACATTAATCTCATATTTTCACGTGTGCCATTTAAAGTGAGTTTCCGAAACACTCCATTTATTTGAGGCTTACAATCCACTTATGCTCTTCAGGGATATGCATTGCTTTCACTTTCAAAGCGCAAGGGAGAAGTAAATAAGCATACCATTCACTGTTCTTTGCGTCATTCTGTCATTGAAAACCATTACTGCTCATCGTTTATTCTTTTATTCTCCGGATATTCTACTAAGTTGCAGGATGGTTTATGCAACGCACCTCCCAAGCTGAAATATACAAGGAAATAAGACGTAATAACAACATGGATGAACGTCTTCGAATATTTTTCTTCCTCACCTTCATCGTTTCTAAGACATATGAGATGACCATTTTTACTCGTCTTCAGAACCCAGAAATCCTCCCACTCGTTGGTGAGGATATCACCTTAATCTGCACCTTTACCCTTCCATCGACATATCGCCAACTGTTTTGGACTAAAGAAAACGGGAATAACAATATCCTAGTTAGATGTCAAGGGGTGGGATGCAGAAACGAGCAAACTGTTACGGATATGTCAAAGTACAGTTTGAGGGCAGATTCTTACAGCGGAAATCTAACTATTAGGGATTTAACAGTGGATGACAGCGGCAAATATTGGTGCTCAGTTTCCAAATATGATTCTTATTCAGCTAGCAGTCTAGCTGTGGTGAATGTACTGTTATCAGGTAATGTATTCTAACATTAATCTGGATACCTTGACTCAGTTGTGATGTTTGCGAAATTACAATATAAATGATTAATTACTAATTCAAAATCATTACAACATTCGAACTTTTGAATAAACTGTCATTTCGGGTGCAGCGTCGTCGATAACTAGGACATAAGTTCCTATTATACTATTATTATTATATATCGAGTTCGATTCGTGACTGATATAAATCAAAAAATTGTATTTTACAATAATATTGATATTGTGGTATGTTTAATTTGTTTATGTCTAAAAAACGGTCATAGAATTTCGTAGAAACGCAATTTGACCAGACATATAATCAGTGGTAGTTATACAGTGCGTCCCAGAAAAAACGGAACCGAGAACTATCGATGTTTTATCATAACTTAATCACAATTATAGATAATAAATGACACATATTTGGAAAGCTTAGATCCTCCTCTTTCATTTGATGCAACTCATATAATGAGTGATTACAAGCAATTTGAAGAGAGGAAACTAAAAAGTCATTTAGCGGGCGGTATCTGAATTTTAAAAGGAAAATCACTATTCTAGAAAGTTCAATTTCTGCCCTTTCATATGACACCTCAATCAGGAAAAATGAGCCAGGAATAACAAAGTTCTGTTTGTTTAAAGTAATGCTTGCATTTCCATAATTTGATCAAACGGATTCGTTTTTACTGGCTGCCTGCCGGTGCATCGAACAGAGTTGACAAAAGACTTAACTTCGTTTCGTTGACGATCAGCCATGCACAAAGAAGACGAAAGACCTGAAATATGCATCATATGAGTTGCATCAAATGAAAGTGGAGGATCTAACCTTTCCAAATATGTGTCATTTATTAATTATAATTGTGATTAAGTTATGATAAAACATCGATAGTTCCCGGTTTCGTTTTTTTCTGGGACGCACTGTATATATATATATATATATATATATATATATATACATTTTCCCAGCCATGCCTAGATTGATATCCATCACCGATGATTGGTCTGAGGATGGATACCAGAATGGAGCATCCGTGAGCATCACATCTGGGCAAACCCACAGCCTGACATGTTCAGTCCGAGACGTTAGACCACCTGCAGAACTAGAGTGGCACATTCCTGAAAAAGTGCAGGTTCGACTGGAAAATCAGTATAATGCTGTTCATGGTGACGCTTACACCTCTCAGAGAGTTGTTTCTGTAACTCCATCTAGGGACGATGATGGAAAGGTTTTCCGCTGTGTGGCCTCGCACCGGGAGCTGGATAATGAGCTTCAAATATTCATCCAATTAGATGTTCAAGGTGATTATCTTACTAATTATATCATCCCATGATATCTCAATGTGTGTGTTCTGCCCAAGTGAATATGCATTTAAATGTGAGGATCATCTGAAATGGATGAAACATTCACCATCTCCTAAAACAATATTAAATCTTCTGTATTTTGTACATTCTGGTAGGGAATAATAAGAACTTCACTATAATCCATGATGCCATAACCGCTAAAATATTGTTATCATATTTTTAGCAATAGTTCATCTCCGTATCTCCCAATCCTTTCGGAAGCTTACTCCGATTGAAAATGTGGGTTCTTCCTTTCTCTTCCCACTCAGTACCACCAAGTGATCTCCGTTTTACTGCCTATGGATCCACAGTTACCAATATAACAGAGAAAAGAAGTGTCATTGTCTTTCAAGACTCGGCAACATCATTCACCTGCACGAGTGTAGGATCTCGCCCTACAGCTCTTATATCATGGATTATTGGTTCAGACGACGACCTGGGTAGCACAACCTCTACGTCTACCACGAATGAGGCCGCCAGAGGATTACGTGACACCGAGTCCACTCTACAGTTGATTCCAAAGAGGAGGCATCACAATCAACTTCTCAGATGTGTGGCCTTTGTTGGTATGAACCAACGTCAAACAGAAGTCAGGGTTATCGTCTATGGTGAGTATTTTCGAGTATTCACGACAGAAGACTGAATTGGGTTCGTGACATACTGCGACACATGTTGACATTGAAGTGTATCCAGATGCGAATTTTTACATGATGAATAACCGGGGTACTCGGAGGGCCAAAATCAAATATCACGCTTGTTTTTTGAGTTGCCTGCCACTACCATTCAAATTAAGCACACCTTGTTTATTCGAAAGATTTTATCATAATGAATAATATTTCGGAGGTTTTTTTCTTTATTTGTAGCAAACACCCCTAAATCGACGGGGGCGTCCAAAAAAGCGGCCCTTTTGACGAAAAATATATTTTTTAAAATAATATTTTAAGGACATTGGTGAACTACCTTAAGTTCGGTGTCATATAGAAGAAAATTAGATTATTTACGTTTTAATCGATATCAATTTCAATTGAATAATCATGGTATGCATCGTTTGTGTGGTAGCGGCAGGCAAACCCCTCTTTTCTGACTTTGGCCCTCCGCTTATTCATGATAGCTCAAGCAAATTAAATATATATCAACATGATTCATTTATTGTGTCAAAATATGAGTTACTAGCGATACATAGCTCGTTGCTGCTAATAATAATGACAAGACTTATTTGTTGGATTCAATATATATGTTATACGCAAGTCACTGGGGCTAATAATCTAAAACATAATGGCATAAGAAATACAATTTGAATTTCAAGGACCACCGAATCATCCTTATCTGAATGGAACAGAAAGATTGCAGCCTTTGCAGGAAGGAGTATCAACCAATGTGACTTGCAGATCAAACAACGGCTACCCAGCACCAACCTTCCAGTGGTATCTTGGATCAAAGAACGTCACCAAAGCTTCTTATACACAGTCCTTCAGGAATAGCAATCATCGAATGGATTCCATGAGTGTTTTCAATTTCACACCCACAGTAGATGATCATGGGGAACATCTTGTTTGTCAAGTTTTTCAACCAAATTCTGCATCCATGAAGTCTTGGAGTGTTAGTGATGTGCTTCATGTTCTTTGTAAGTATATCTGTGTACTTATAGATCTAAGTGTAATCTGCGTAATTCTAACCCATTCATCCATTAAATCTCATCACTAGGCAGGTACATTACGTCGCCTTGCCTATACAAAAGGACATTACAGTCAATGGCATTACTTGGTTGTAGTGTCCTTTTTGTAGTAAGCCGAATGTTGTTTCTACATTTCCATGATTATATCAAACAGCCAAGGTATACTTTTGTACGCTATTTGTTTTACTCAAAAATCACCTGTTATGATCATTTCTCGTCTTACTAAAACCTGCTTGTCTTACAAAAAACATTTCTAAACTCACTTGTTCTTATCAAAACATCAGGACTGGTTTAGAATACTGCCAAATGATACCAAACACATTGTAAGAGATGGTTGTATGTTACGCTCGTGCTGATATATAAACCTTACAATATATTGATAACGCCTTACAATAACATAGAGTGGTAACGGTTGTAATATGTATTTGCTTACGCTAATCAGGAATACGATCGCAAATTATTTCTTCCTAAGCCTTGCTCTATTGTTTCCTGAACGAATTTTCTTTTTCCTAAATGCATTCTTGTAGATTCTCCTGTCATTGTGGACTACTATGTTTGTAGGGTTTACACTGGTCACGAGAGCGTTGATGTCGTCCTTACATGTAAATCAGATAGCAACCCCCTAGCCTCAATAACCTGGTTCTCGAATGGCACGGAACTCATCAACAGCACCCGCCATCAGATTCACCGCATTATTCGACAAGAGGATACCTTGATGTGCAGTATTCTGATTATTTCAAATATATCGACAGAAGATGAGGGCAACTATACATGTTGGGCTGAGACAAGGCTTGGGAACGACAGCGAAACTATAGCGTTCTTATATTCTGGTAAATCTTTCATTGTCTTTCCAAGGCGTATTTATGTAAAAGGATCATAACCTATTGCTTGGAAAACACATTGTCCAATACAATAGTAAGCCATTGATAATCCGAGATGACAAATTAGAACATTATGTAACACTGTTACGGTTTTATGATCTTGATAATGAGATGATAACCCAGTTACAGTCTCGTGCATTTTCCCCAGTACATTACGGTGTCGAAAATGAGAGTCGGGCGACGGTGAAAGGAATCATCAGCAGATGCGGCGTGACCGGGGGGGGGGGGGGGACAGTGCCCTCACACACTTTCTGAAGTACCTCAAAAGCGCCCATTTGACGTTTGAAAAGTGTTCCTTTTTTACATCAGATAAGTGGCCCTTTACCTCTCATGATTGCCCCCTTTCTAAATCTTGAGGTGCCCCTTTTAACTTTAAAAACTGACCCTTTACTTTTGTAAAAAGTGTCCTTTCCCCTTCTTATAGTTGCCCCCTTTTACATCTGATATGTGTCCCTTAAATTATGACACGTGCCCCTTTTCCTCTTTTAATATGTGCCAATTTTCTTTGTGATCAGCGCATCTTACCTTTAACAAAAATAAAAGCTTCTTCCCCTTCTCATAAATGCCCCTTTTCACCTCTGATAAAAGCCAATATGAAGATCTGATAGGTGTACCTTTTCCAATCTCATAAATGCCCCTTTTCCTTTTCGAGAAGAGCCCCTCCCCCTTCCTTCTACAGATGACACCTTAAATTATTTAAATTTAAGATAATCTGTAAAACCTTATCTTCCATTTTCAACCATTTAAAATCCTTTTTCCCTTGTCTACTTAAAGTCATCCCAGATCCACCTTTTCGGTTGTTCGTCGACCGAAATCAGACGACATCTTCAACTCTCTTTGTTGCTTGGCATCCGGGATCCGATTGCGGGTTGCAACAAACTTTCAATCTGGAATTCTGTCTAAACGACCCGCACGTAGAGATAGAGGGGTGTGGTGTTGTCATCAACTTGACAGGGACATCCTACACATTGGTGGGACTTAAACCATTCACTTGGTATTGGTTGGCACTATGGGCAGTGAACAGCGCGGGGAACAGTAGCCCGGTGGAGACAGGAGCTTCAACAACTCGTAAGTCTCTATATACCTAGATTTTATTGACGATTGAACTGTAATCATCAATCTAAGCTCACATTATACTTTTTGTATTACTGAACGTATTCTTTGCTTGCTACTTTGGCGTCATTTGCCGATTTCAATGCACACGCTTATAGTTAAATTTAGGTTTTACTTTTCTTAGGCTTCTAATGCTGAAAAATGCAATTACCCACAAGAAACCAATTTGCCTTTTTCTAGGTACTAAAAGCAATTTTCGTTAGGTACATTTACCATTAAGAATGAATATCTGACTTCTATTATTTTCTGAACAAATCTCTATCTGGCGTTTTGAGATTCAAACAAAGTAATCAATATGATTCCTACCGTTTTTATACCTGGCTTTAGGATGTTCTAAGTAAATATTTTCCATAGAAAGTTAATACATTTCCCTTATATATATTTTTCAAAAGCCCAGTCTTTATTGTGACCACCACTTCTCGTCTTCCAAAAGATATTTTCTTTTTTCCCATTAAATACACATTCTACCTTTAATAATCGTAACTATAAGAAACATATACGTCTTCTAACTAATGTATATTAGTAATTGAATTCTTTCTGCTAAAGTAAAAAGAATGTGTCAAAATGTGACTACAAAAAGTAGAAATATTGTTTAAAAATATAGTTTCTCGTAACTGTTGTAATCATTTATAGGCCAATATTTTTTTTTTTGTAATGACAATAATATGCTACCTTCAGCTTTTATTTATATGTTTGTGTTTAATCAATAAGTTCATAATTACCTAACTACACAGTCGAATAAACTCTCTTAGCCCAGAACATGTTTATTTACGATGGTCCCAAATTTTGGTACACTCTTGATATAGGCATAAAACATTCACTTTCACCCAATTCTTTTTATTGCAACGTTTTGACGATAGTTAAATTAGTGTTTAATATAAATTGCAATTGCGCAGTTCCTATTTTTCATATACACTGTCCTTCATTCATGCGGTCCATACGCACTCACTCCTTTTCTTTTGTATAATCTTGTCCACCGTCATAATTCTACCCTTGTGCTTCCACACAGCGTCTTGAATGTTGATACCTGTTCTCTTCAGTAGTCTCAGTAGACACAACACTTATTTCTTTTTTCTTTTTCATTGTTGAGTAAATTGTTTATAACATGATTTGCCGAGGGGTCCACACTCTAAACGCTATGCTCTTTAGTGGATCCCTCCATTTTCACTTCACATATAAATATACAGCAACAATTTATTTTTCTTCCTGATTTAGATTGTATGATATGATTATCTTATAATTACTTGTAACGGAATTAAGAACTATATACAAAAAAAAAAAAAAAAAAATGTAGTTTGTTGTGCAAAGAAAAATAACGCGAACACTTGTATAATCACTTTTGTATACTTTGTTAAGTGTGTTTTATTGCAATTTATTTATAGTACATAATTTGTATGTTTCTTGTTGAAAATGGAAATAAAACTGAAACTTGAACTTGAACTTTTTTTTAAAATTCAGCATATAATGATAATAGTCAGACAAAGGGTCACCAAAGAGATGAAGCCTAATACAGTGTGGCACCATAATCATGTATCCTTCTCACCCCCACTAATTTCACTCTATATCATATTTTAAACCTTAAGTGTATGCGTTTAGTAAACCATGATATACAAACAGCTTTTCATTTGATGAGTTATTTATAACTATTTCTTTCATTTCAAATCGAAACATTGCAAACTACAACCTTGTGAGGTTAATAACCACTCATGAAGCGTCACTAAATGACAGCTCTGTTTCTCTTTTTCTTCTCCATGCTTCCTTGTTTGGCCATATACAGCTTTGCAACCCGAGAGCTATGGTAAGGGCAAAATTGTTTTCATCAATAAATCCCTTTTGTTTAATTCTTTGTTTGGTTTCTTTTGAGAGGAAATTCTTATTCATTCATTCGTTTTATGGATGAACCATTCATGGGATGGAACATCCTGATCAGCACGATTTTGTTTACAGGGTTCTGCACATGTCGTTTTTCTCAAGTCCGGAGATGTAGTTTATTTCAATTTTCATTTCGTATAGGGCAAGTGGATAGCACAATAATGTTCCCCCCATGCAATCATATATAAATATTTAGTTTTGACATGTTTTACAAGAGTATTACTGATCATAATATATAAAGGGATGCAAAAACGGTGCAAATATAACAAATTTCTCCTTTTTAGCATAAACCTTGTAAAGACCATGTGTTCATGATTTAAATTAAATATAAAACATTAGTGTGCGATGTGGATTAAACTATTCCACTATCTGTCTCTCTAAAATATAAGAGATATATTGTTATTTTGTTTGTTTTTCGTCATATAGGCGTAACCACCAGTTGGAACAAACGTAAACAAATCTTAACAATGCCAAATACAAACCACGCCCTAGATGAAATCTGCTTTATCACACTAAGGGCTTACAGCGGACCAGACTGTGCCTCTGTGAATGAAACAGAGTGCGTTGAACCGGGCACAGAGGTCAGCATTGACCCGGATGATGACACGGTTTTGCTGACCTTTGGCAGGGGACTGTGCAGTAAACCAGCTGACCTAACAAGTAAAGCTGATTAATATTCTTTCTTTTATAATAATTTATGAGAAAAGGGAAATATTTCGTATTACCTCCAGGCATTTACTATCAATTCCCATTACCAACGAATTTTCGCAATATCTTGATATCAACAAGGTTTTGAAACATAAAATATATTTCTGAATTGGCAATAAAAGCAGACATCCCCTGATTCGATTAAATGAAATGCTTTCTTAATTCGATAAGGTACTATGCAAAGTGCACATCGAAACAAAAACCGATATTACTTGGGTCGACCGTGAACATGTATACACCTTAAGTTTGCCTTTGGGTGAATTCGCATGTGTATTTGTGGTGTGTGTTGTGGGAATGAATTTGTGCAAGTTGGTGCGCGCGTGTGCGTGTTGTGTGTGTGTGTGTGTGTGTGTGTGGGGGGGGGGGGGGTTAAAATCGGGCCCAAAATTTTGCAACGACTCAGCCAGTCGCTGAATAAGCGGGAGAAGGGGGGGGGGGTGGGGTAAGAGGACACTTTTTTCCCCCAAAAAACATACACAAAACATACACATAAAAAACTCAAGGGGGGGGGGGGTTAACCCCCCATGCGTACGCGCCTGTGTACAGGTGTGGGTAGATAGGTTCGTATGTGTGTATGTGGGTGAAGCACGTGTGGGTTTTTATAGTATTAGTATAACAAATCCTCCTACACGGCTTCATAAAATGTTTTTTGAAACACAGGGGATATAAGGATGCGGTCGAAACATCCGGACATGAACCACGGATTCAACAAAAGTCTGCCATTAAACCAAACTCCTACAACATTGTCTAGCAAACCTATATCTATAACACTCTAGGCATGGCATTGTTTGTCCTAGACTCACCAATCTGGAAGCAGCCATCAACTGAAAGTAGCCTTTCTTTCATTACAATCGCTATTGGAGTGATTGCCTTGGCTGGCTTTATCCTGCTCATTTCACTGAGTTTGATGTACTTCTATGGAGTGTTATGCTGTGTGAAACGAAAGAAGGGTATCTTGTAAAGCACCTCTAACATACCACAATATACACGTTTCCCAAGTATTCACCATTTCATGTTTAATGTATCTTCTCTATAGATTTCAATCCTCACACTTCTTCTTACAATTCTTCTTTTAATTTATTCAAAAAAATTGGTTTAATTTTTCGTTTTTTAAATCTTGTTTTAAATTAGTTTTTTTCTCTCTCTCTTTCGGATTCATTTATCTCTCTTGTCCCGTTTGCAGCCAACATCGAATTAAGTAGAACTTTGCAGGAATTATGAATATGTCATGTATGTCCTATTTGTGAAATAATATTCAAATGATGCAAGGAAATCCATGATTAATATGTCATTGGAAAAAATGGATTAACACAAATTATAAATAAAGTAAGTATTCTTAACACAGAATAACCTTTGCCATAATTTCTACTTTTGTTAACATTATTTTGTTATTTACATTGAATTTCATTCCGTGCAATCCAAGCAGACAATGAAAACAACACTCAACCAGGAGACCAAGTGGTAAGTCTATCATTTTGCATTACCTAACAATATGATATTTTAAAAATAGAAATATCTATTAAAAATAAATCCAAATAGCATTCATTAATTTATCATTCTTTCCTTGGCAAGCTCATCTGTGGCATAAAGAAACAATATATCTCCCAAATTTTAACATTCGAAACAAACATCATACATTTTAAATCATAGCTAATCCGAATAAATCAATTGGTCAAGTTTGCGCCTCAAAGATGAAAGAAGTTAAATAATGATTTTGTCTTTGTTTCTAATTCAAATTTGATCGAAATTGACAATCAGTTGCGGAGCTACTTTGAAAAAGTCTCATACTCAAATGAACGTTTGAAAAAAGAAAAATTGAACAAAATAAAAAATAAAATACTACCGTCTGGTCACTTTGCTCCCACATTTCATTGTTCACTTATTCACACTTTGGTTACCAATCTCAGGTTCAGTCTAATTAGATAAGAGTTTCACGTTGTGAAAGAGCAAGGAAATCTATCTTTTTTAAGCTGAATCTTTTATAAAGGTTGGGGGCATAATGTTTATTTCGTCATGGGTTCGATAACCCCTAGATATATGCCATTGGGTTTTAAGTAGTAAAGACGATCTGCCACTTTAATTTACAAGCTTCATTATTTGTTTATGTTATAAACTCGCATATAAGTAAAATGCTCATATATTATTCAAAGGGATGAGATACAAACCATTAATACATTTTATATATAATAATTTGAAATTCACTTTAAAAGTTTTTAGCTTGACAATGTTTTTCTAGGAGGACCAAGGAGACTATGCGGAAATAGCACAGGTACCTCCATCGCACGCCTCCGAATCAACTACAAGCTACTACATGGACTTGAGACCTGTTCCTCGCATCGACAATGACACAACTACAGGCTACTACATGGACTTAAGACCGGTTCCTCTCACCAACAATGACACAACTACAAGCTACTACATGGACTTGAAGCCTATTCCTCGCACCAACAATGACACAACTACAAGCGACTACATGGACATGAAGCCTATTCCTCGCACCAACAATGACACAACTACAAGCGACTACATGGACTTAAGACCGGTTCCTCTCACCAACAATGACACAACTACAAGCGATTACATGGACTTGAAGCCTATTCCTCGCACCGACAAGGACACAACTACAAGCTCCCACATGGACTTGAAACCTGTTCCTCGCACCGACGCTGACACAACTACAAGCTACTACATGGACTTGAGACCGGTTCCTCTCACCAACAATGACACAACTACAAGCGATTACATGGACTTAAAGCCTATTCCTCGCACCGACAATGACACAACTACAAGCTCCTACATGGACTTGAAGCCGATTTCTCCCACCGACAATGACACAACTACAAGCGACTACATGGACTTGAGACCGGTTCCTCTCACCAACAATGACACAACTACAAGCGACTACATAGACTTGAGACCTGTTCCCCTCACCAACAATGGCACAACTACAAGCTAATACATGGACTTGAAGCCTATTCCTCGCACCAACAATGACACAACTACAAGCGGCTACATGGACTTGAGACCTGTTCCTCTCACCAACAATGACACAACTACAAGCTACAACATGGACTTCAGACCTGTTCCTCGCACCAACAATGACACAACTACAAGCTACTACATGGACTTCAGACCTGTTCCTCGCACCAACAATGACACAACTACAAGCTACTACATGGACTTGAAGCCTATTCCTCGCACCAACAGTGACACAACTACGAGCTCCTACATGGACTTGAAGCCTATTCCTCGCACCGACAATGACACAACTACAAGCGACTACATGGACTTGAAGCCTATTCCTCGCACGGACAATGACACAACTACAAGCGACTACATGGACTTGAAGCCTATTCCTCGCACCGACAAGGACACAACTACAAGCTCCCACATGGAATTGAAACCTGTTCCTCGCACCGACGCTGACACAACTACAAGCTACTACATGGACTTGAAGCCTATTCCTCGCACCAACAATGACTACGGCAGTCCTAGTTTTACTCGAAATTGTTCTGGGGCCGTGTATGCGAATACAGACGAAAAGTCGTCTGAAAATGAATCCGGTGATCCTGAATATATCAATACCCTTCACACAGCACAAGAAGATGGTGATAAAACAAGCACTACATATATGGAAATGAAACCCATACCACGCACCAACAATGACTACGGCAGTCCTAGTTTTACTCGAAATTGTTCTGGGGCCGTGTATGTGAATACAGACGAAAAGTCGTCCGAAAACGAATCCGGTGATCCTGAATATATTAATACCCTTCACACAGCACAAGAAGATGATGATAACACAAGCACTACATATGTGGAAATGAAACCCATACTACCTATGCCGTCTCTGTAACATCTTTCTTCAACGATAAAGAAGAGTGACACACTAGGTAAATCTAAGTTGTGTATGCTAACACATGGGCAATGCAAAATGAAAGATATCCCACTTAATTATCAATATCTAGTTCTTCCTCAGGAACGAATGGAAAATTCCATCGTCACAATATTTAAAGGATCTAAATTGTTGAAGGTCTGTAAATAACATTTATTTCCGTTGTGTAAACTAAATTAATATATCTTTTGATCATTTGACATGTGAAGATATCAAGAACATCCAAAAAAAAAAAAACTAAGTTATAATTAGATACTAGTTGATGCCCAATATTCTTTTTGAAAGAGTACAAATAGGCTTATACATGGTATTTGATTCATCGAATTCTTTCACACCTCCATGTATATTGAGTGAACGCGAATAATAGTACACTTCATAATGAAGTAGTCATATGAAATGAATATTAAGAGAATGCCGCACATGTTGTATTTAGATTGATATTATAAATGCATAATCAGAATTCACTCGTAAGATTGTAACAAATCATGAAAAGGGTGATTTGCACTAATCGGGTATTAACCCTCTTTTGATTCGGTTCCATCATCGCATTGTAAACAATTTCAGAATTTTTTTAAAGAAACATACTGCTAGACATGTAAATGCACGTAGACATAATGTAAAAAGTCAGACCACTTATATATGACCATAAACTTTTTGAACTTTTGCACAAGCGATTCTTTGTCCTTTTTTGGTCACAGTTTTACATTAAGATATTTAACCCGTATATCCATTTCAATACTTATAATTATCTGTCTGTATATTTATCACGTGAACATGTAAATACATATGTTTGCTAGTTGATATAATAATAAACAATTATTAACTGAATTTTAAAGAATACTCTCTAAATATTGAGTAATACCTAATATCATATAGCCTGGCCCTGTCTGTCTCCAGTCTGTCACCGACGTAAATGAAAGAAAAAAAACTTGATTTGTAAAATCTGGTTAATTCAAGAAGGGTCGAAATTTTCTGTGTGACACCACCTAATATGTGATATTTAGTGATGATAGTGTAATATAAAGTTTTTTCTTCATAGAAATCAGTATCTACTATTCGCTATATTGTAAAAATTGTATGCAAATACATGGATTAAACATTACCAATATTTACATGATAAGAGTTAATTACTTTAATCATATTTTCTCAAAATAATCATACAAAATTTTGAACCGGAAAGTAAGATTCAATGCACTATTATATCTTATATGCTAGATTGTTCACTTTATCTTATTTTACATTTGAGATTATAAATATTGTATGATCCTATCTCTCCCCCTTTATTTTTCTTACTGATACCCTTTAATGTAGTAGTGCAAATAACAAAACGTAACCATAATAATATTGCTTACTGAAGCAAAGTGAAATCGCCAGTGGGGTGGTGAGACTGGAGCAGTGCATCGCAGATGTGAAAGTCTGGGCTCGTGATAACAACCTCATGCTTAATGGTGCCAAGACAGAACTCATGCATATGACGTCAGCATTTCGAAAAGCCAGTGAGCTGCCAGATTTCGAAGTCGACTGCAATACAATCAATCCATCAAAATCGTCTATTAATCTCGGAGTCGGAGTGGATGACAAACTTACCATGAAGCAACATGTTCAGAAATCATGCAGAGCCGCTTCGTTTGGAATTTACCGGATCGGAAAACTCCGAAAGTACCTAGACCAAAGTTCTACTGGGCGCCTAATAAATGCATTTGTGACATCACACATTGATTACTGTAATAGCCTGTTGATAAATCTACCCAGCTCACATCTGACCAAACTCCAACACATCCAGAACACTGCAGCCCGTCTCCTCACACGCACAAGAAAGTACGAACACATAACACCTATTCTTCGTTCTCTTCACTGGCTCCCCATTCCACAGCGCATCCAATTCAAGGTACTGCTTCTCACCTACAAGGCCCGTAATGGACTTGCTCCAGTATACATCAATGGACTCATTTCACCAAAGGTGCAAACCTCCTCCATCAGGCTCCGCTCATCATCATCTGTTCATCTTCAACTATCATCTGGTCCTCGAACTCACACCCGCTATGGAGATCGTGCCTTCTCTGTATGTGCTCCTAAACTCTGGAATAATCTCCCCGTCTCTGTCCGTGAATCCCCAACTCTTGACACTTTTAAACGTAGACTTAAGACCTATCTATTCAACACGAAGTAATTGTCCATCATCATACCGTATTTATAACCACATGTCCTATCTTCTTGTAATCTATTTATTGTCTAATGTACATAATTATTGCAGTTTCATTAATGATACTTAATTATTGTATTTACATTTTCATTTTTCATTATCATGTTATTGTTATACATTGTTAGTTAAGTAATTCGTCCAAATTAAGCGCATTGTTTATTTCATGTTTCTTGTTGATCCTTATCACATATTTAGTTTAACCGTACTTTTCATTTCACTTGTTTTGTAAAGCGCTTAGAAACTGTACTTGTATACCAGCGCTATATAAATCTTAAATATTATTTTATTATTATTGTTAACTTTCCCTACTCTAGTTATGTAGGCATATAAGTGCAATGATAATATTTGAATCTGTTCCAGTGCAAGAACTACCCTCTCTTTATGAAGAAATGCTCAAACCATTACACGTTCGTACAATTTAGGTGACCACGAACAATATGGAAGATCACGCACTGATGCTACGATCTCGTTATTAAAATTTATATGAAAAACAATTGTTGTTCATGATCTTAATGAGTTAATAATAAGCTAGCCAGTTAACATACCTTTATCATACCTTAAACATTCTGACTTAGACAAACGCTTCCATATGTGGATAGAAGTCGTGTTTGCTGGACTATAACCGCTCAACGTAGATGGAATAATAATACATACACGGCAATATGTAGAATCAAGGTAATGCACTGAATAAAATACCACAACTCAAACAAGTGTTTCGTAGAGTCATTTTACATTAATTTTGTAACATGTTCCTTCGTATACATGTGCATTATTTTAAGTTGGCTTTCGAATTATCCTATGGTCATGAGAGCTGAATTGTATTTTTATTACAATTAAATAACAACAAAAGTAAATATAATATAAATAGGCAATGTAATTTGAATGGAGGTGAAGGGTACCGACAAAAAGGAGAAGGAAGAAAACAAACAAAAGAGAACAAGAAATTAAAATATGAGGGCTAAACAGAGAGAGAGAGAGAGAGAAAAAGAGAAAAGAGTGAGAAGGGAAGAACTGGTATGTGAGAGTGTGATAAATAGAAAGAGAGAGCGAAGGGAAGAACTGGTGTATGAGAGTAAGAGAGATTAAAAAAAGGGAGAAAGAAAGAAAAAAACAGAGAAAGAAAGGAGAAAGAGGGAGAGAGATTGAAGAAAACTATAACGGAGAGCGAGAAAGAGAGAGAGAGAGAGAGAGAGAGAGAGAGAGAGAGGGGGCTAGAGCAGGTAAGAGGCTGACACATTTACATCCATTTGAAGACAGGCTGGAAATGATGGTTTGAATGCTTTAGAAACAAAGGGACGAACAAGCTTATCTCCTCATTGGATAACAAAGATAATTCCTCATAATATCGTATCATACATTTTTAGCGAAGAGGGTAAGCAGAAAAAGCGTAAAGACATGTCTTTAATAATCAGTTATGCTAGGGTTTGCAACCATGTAATTAAGGCAAGTAGATACGTTTTGCATTAATCGGTGTCACTAGAAGACAATCATACATTTTGTACAATGGGTCCTGAATAATTCGAGAAAATGAAATAAAATGGGTTATTTATTCGAAAATGAAATAGAATCCTATATCATAATGGAGATGTGCTGTGGTCTAGTGGACGTCATCGGACTGTGTATCTTCATGGTCCGCGATTCGAGCCCCGCCACGGCACTGGTGTCCTTTGGCAAGACATTAATCTACATTTGCCAGTCTTCAGTCTCCACCCAGGTGAAGTATAAATAGATACCCGGTAGGAATAAAATAGTTAAATACTTTAGCGCTTCATTGTTCTAACTCAGCTACTGCCGGGGTAATTATATGATACTTTGTATCTAGAACAGTAACGAACCTTTGGAATGATAAACCTTATTCAATATCGGACCTGTACCTGTATACCTGCGGATGAACATGAAAACCCTCGGAATAATGATATTCAGATTGATGACGCTTTGAAGTAATGCACCAAAACATACCTTCAGAAAAAAACGAATGCACCCCCCTTCCGTTCTGTCCCTAAACCTGCCATCTAATATGGCCTTTAGGGATGTAATTTCCCCCACATTTCTCTTTTAATTTTTGCTAAATCAAAAATAATTTGTGAAAAAGAACTAGTAGGAGAGGGGGAGTGTAGAAGAAAGATAGGGAGAGAGGGAGAGAGAGAGAGAGAAAGAGAGGGAGAGAGGTAGAGAGAGAGAGAGAGAGTGAGAGAGAGAGAGAGAGAGAGACAAGCAGGAGGGAGGGAGGGAGTTCTGGGTTCTGACTTTAGTTTGATTATTACCCCATGAGGGGCGGGAGATCCCGAAGGTTGTGCAATACCGGGCCAACCCGTGACCAGGATGGAGCAAGCCCCTTTTCCCTGGTCTAGATTCAAACATCATTTTAATATACAAGCGACTCGGTATGTCGCGTTTCAGATATTAAAGGTAAACCAGTTTTGGAAACGCCCCCCTCTCAACAAATGAAATTGAAGCTGTTATTACCAATAATATGAAAGAATATGTTTTGACGTACGTGATCATACAAATGTTGCCGAGAAACCGCCTACTTATTGATATATTTGGTAAATTATTATATCTAATACCACACTTATAATATACAATTGCAAATTAAATACACTGTATAGTATATTATAATTACAAGTGAAATGAAAAAGGTTTGTTAAAAGTGAAACAAGCATTGGCAGATCATTCATATTATTATGTCAGGCGTATATCGTCAATTTCGTGAATGTTAAACAACTACACATGGTATATAATAAAAGAAATACTAAGTTATTGATTCAAGGTTGTCTAAGAGATGGGTTGTGATACATTAAAAATGTGCTCACCATGGGTATGTCCTACGGGTATTTACATAAAAGGATGACAAGTAAGAAAGGGACAACGAAGAGTGAAAAAGAGGTCACTTCAAGAGGGGAGAGGGGAGTTTGGGTCATCATTTCTCATCGATGAGACTAATCCACCATTCATCGTTTATGTATATGTATCACAATTAACCTTAAGTCATAAATGACAGTAATGAGGATTAAAGCCCCACAAAAGGGCACTAATATAGCACATCGACACGGTTTTGATCCAGGGCCTCACAGTTACGAGGCCATTGCTTTGTCACTGAACCATGACTGTACGCAGCGGGGGCTAGGGTAGGGGGCAGTTTCTATAAATAAATAAAAAAAACAGAAAATGCAATCAATTTTCAATAATTTATTGCACTTTACCCCGGTCCCCAACATAACAAAATCCTCTGGACGGCCATGCATTATGGCTCAAAGCATGGGCACACAGAGGATTTTTTTATGTTGGGAACCGAGGTAAAATGCAATAAATTATTGAAAATTTATTGAAGAGGAAGAAGAAAAGAAAAGGGGGAAAAGATATGCTTTTGCACCACTCTCGTCCCGTCCAAAGTAGACCAAGCGCCAGATACGCAACTGGACTGATGGAGGGGGGGGGGGGGGGGGGACCCCAGAAGAAAAAAAAAATCAAAAGTGGTTTATTTCTATTTCTATTTCAAATGTTGTGAAAAAAAACATAATTTTCAGGGATTTTTCCTCACTCTTTTATTATACTTTTTTATGCGTTTTTTCGAAAATGACACATTCCAAAATTTACAGTCAGGCAGAAATATACTTATTTAGAAGCCTACATATCAGGGGCTACGGAACGGCAGGGCCCAGGGGGGCTCGAGTTCTCCCCCAACAATTACAAAAAAAGTATATCAAAGAGAAATAGAAAAAAAAGAGAGAAAGAAAGAAAAATAGTGACCTGCCAGTGTCAACAAATAATGAGGTATCAACATATGCCCATCTGACCGTGATTAAATGCCTAAAACCCCTGAGTTTCCCGGGGTTCAGCTCCCTGGACCCCACGCCATTTAGTGACCTGCCAGTGTCATTAATAAGGTATCAAAGTATGCGCATCCAGGCGCGGATCAGTGAGGAGGGGGGGGGCAGGGGGCCTTGCCCCCCCCCCCCGCCAAAAAATAAGAGAGAGAGAGAGAGAGAGAGAGAGAGAGAAGGAAAAGAAGGGAAATGGAAAGAGGAGAGAAAAGGAAAGAAAAAAGGAAAAGAGGAGATAAAGGGAAGGAAATCAAGAGGAAGAAGGGGGATATCAGTTGCGATTTTCCCGCCAAGAACTTGAGGATTGGGGGGGGGGGGCGAATTGCCCTCTCTCCCTCCCTCCCTCCCTGCCAAAAAAAAAGGAGGAAGGGAAGAGAAAGAGGAGAGCTAAAAGAGGAAAAAAAGAGGAAGAAGAAGACCTTAATTAAATGCCTAAAACCCCTGAGCTTCTAGGGGCTCTGCCTAGTGCCCTAGGGCAGGCCCCTGGATGCTCATCTGATCGTTATTTAATGCCTAAACCTCTCAGCTTCCAGGGGGCTTGCGCCCTGGTCCCCACCCCAATTAGTGACCTGCCCCTGTCACATCAAAATAAAGCTCATCTGACCGTTATTAAATGCCCCTAGGCCCTTAGCTTCGGGGCTCCGCTCCTTGATCCCCGCCGGGGCTTTGCCTCTAGACCCCACGCAAATTATGCTACGCTCTACCTGATCGTAAATACATGAGCCCCCCCCCCCCCTCCACCAAATTTGAAAAACGTTCAGCGGGGCCTGCATGAAAGAGTGGTGGTGATGCAGATTTTCTTTCTGCCGCCCCTCAAACGTTTTTGATCATTACGCCACTGCTGGTCACCATTATGTACCAATATTTGGGTCGCATGATTTCAAATTCCCCCTAACCAATCCTGGATCCGTGCCTGCTGAACTCTGTGTTGAAGTTACTCAATGGTTGGAGCTGAATTCCATGTGCGCCCTATTATATGCCAGTGCCTCGATGTGTGTTGAATAACATATTTAACAAGACGTTTTGCCGTTTAATGAGCGTGTATATAAACTGCAGTATCTCTTTGTAGAAGAAATATTGACAACAATAAAGCAACGGGGGACCTTTCATATCTGAGGCAAGATTTGTCTAGTGGTTGGTACATTTAATGCTTACAGGCGATAGTCCAAATTGATTTATAATTGCGATTATCGGAGAAAAAACGTTCGTTTTTAGAATGGAACGTCTTTATGAAGCCCAAACAGGAAGGAGATAACACATACATCTCAAAACACTTCTCCCTTTGTGCAAAGTACAACATTTTATATCGTTCCCTGTTATTCCCCTACTTAAATATATGTACCAAATTGTATACAACTAAATGGCATTATCTAAAGTTCAAAGTAAAGAACCTCGAAATTTCATTCGTTGACTCATAATATAAATCTTATTTTTCAAGTGTGCCATTTAAAGTAAGTTTCCCAAACCCCACATTTGTTTCAAGTTTAAACGCACTTATGTTCTTCAAAAATATGAATTTCTTTCACTTTCGAAGCGCAAGAGAGAAATAAATAAGAATACCATTCACTGTTCTTTGCGTCATTCTGTCATTGAAAACCGTTACTGCTCATCGTTTATTCTTTTATTCTCCGGATATTCTGCTAGGTTGCAGAAATGTTCATGCAACGCAGCTCCAAAGTTGAAATATGCAAGGAAATTAAACGTAATAACAACATGGATGAACGTCTTCGGATATTTTTCTTCCTCACCTTCATCGTTTCTAAGACATATGAGATGAGCATGTCTACTGGTATTCAGAACCCAGAAATCCTCCCAGTCGTTGGTGAGAATATAACACTAGCCTGCACCTTCACCCCTTCATCAACACATCGCCAACTGATTTGGATTTACGGCAATAACAGTATCCTAGCAACATGTCAAGGGGTGGGATCCAGCTACGAGCAAATTGTTACGGATATGTCTAAGTACATTTTGAGGGCAGATTCTTCCAGTCGAAATCTAACTATTAGGAATTTAACAGCGGATAACAGCGGCGGATATGGGTGCCTATTTCTCACATCTTCCGATTCATTTTATAGTGGAATCGTACTGAAGGTACTGTTATCAGGTAATCTATCATATCATTATTCTGGGTATCTTAGTCGGGTTGTGATGTGTTTGAAACTGCAATGAGTATGATTCATTACTCATTGAAAATCAAGACAACATTCGATCTTTAAAAAAAAAAACGTGTCGGGTGTCGCGTCATCAATAACCGATACTTATAATTCTTTTTATAATACTATTATGATATATCGAGTTTTATTAATGACTGGAAATAATCCAAACTATGGCATTTTTATAAGAGTATTGGCCTAGTGATGTTTTCATTTGTTTATGTACAAAAAATGTCCTACAATTTGGTGAACACCCGCGTTGACACACATATATTCCAGTGGTAACTATTTATACACAGGTACAATTCGCTTAATTTCCAGCCACGCCTAGATTACTATCCATCACCGACGATCGGTCTGAGGGTGGATACGTGAATGGAGCATCCGTGAGCATCACATCTGGGCGAACACACAACCTAACATGTTCAGTCCAAGACGCTAGACCGCCTGCAAAACTGGAGTGGCTGATTCCTGAAGAAGTGCAGGTTCGCATGGAAGATCAATATAACGCTTTTTATGGTAACGCTTATACCTCCCGACGTGTTGTGTCTGTAACTCCGTCCAGGGACGATGATGGAAAGATTTTCATTTGTGTGGCCTCGCATCGGGAGCTGGACAATGGACTTCAATTGTTCATCCGCCTCGATGTTCAAGGTGATTATCTTACTAACGATTTCATATCATGACTGCTCGGTGTATGTGTGTGTGTGGTCTGCCCAAATTAATATGGATCTAAATGTGACGATTGTCTGAAATGTCCTTTGGGCTTTGGCAAGGCATTACTCGTCATTTGCCACACTCGACCCAGGTGGGGTTGAATTAATTCCTTGAAATGCTGGAGCGCTGTAATGACAGCCAGGCTAAAGGTGGGGTAATAATTAATGCGCCACGGAATAGAATGTCTAGATAGCCGGCGGTATAGAAATGCCTATAATTATTATTAGTATCAATTATGAATCATTTAACATCACCTTAAAATCAATATTTAATCTTCTGTATTATGTACATTCTCTTAAGGATTCACCAGATCCCATGATGCCTTAACCGCTCGTATAATTTTATCATATTGTTAGCAATAGTTCATCACCGTATCTCCATATCCTTTCGGAAGCTTACTCCGATTGAAAATTTGGGCTCTTCTTTCTCTTCCCACTCAGTACCGCCAAGTGGCCTCCGGGTTACCGCCTACGGATCCATAGCTACCAATGTAACAGAGACAAGAGGTGTCTTTGTCTTTGAAGACTCGGCAACATCATTCACTTGCACGAGTGTAGGATCTCATCCAAAAGCTCTTATATCATGGGTCATTGGTTCGGACGACAACCTGGGTAGCACGACTTCTATGTTTACCACGAATGAGGCCGACCAAGGTTTACGTGACACAGAGTCCACTCTACAGTTGATTCCAAAGAGGGGGTACCACAATCAACTTCTCCGATGTGTGGCGTATGCTGGTATAAACCAACGTCAAACAGCAGTTAGGGTTATCGTCTATGGTGAGTATTTCGTACCTCATCTTTATTATTCACAACAGAAGACCGATTTCTCAAAGAAGTACAAATTGTGGGAATTCTCTAGCGACAAACCTTCATAATAGCTCAAGCAAATTAATATAGATGTCAACAGAATTAATTTCGTATGTGAGAATATGAGTTACTCGTTGCTGCTCATAATATTGGCAAGACCTATTTTTTCTATCGGTATATAATGTTACATGGAAGTCACTGGGGCTTATAATTTAAAATTTAAAAATACACTTTGATATACAAGGACCACCGGATCCTCCTTACCTTAACGGAACGGAAGCTTTGCAGGATGGAGTGTCATCATATGTGACTTGCACATCGAACAACGGCTACCCAGCACCAGCTTTCCAATGGTACCTTGGATCAAAAAACGTCACCAAAGATTCTAATACACAGTCCTTCAGGAATAGCAATCATCGAGTGGATTCCACAAGTGTTTTTAATTTCATACCCACGGTAGATGATCATGGAGAACATCTTGTCTGTCAAGTTTTTCAACCAAATGCTGCATCCATGAAGTCTTGGAGTGTTAGTGTTGTGCTTCATGTTCTTTGTAAGTATAATCTGTGTAATTCTTAGCCATTCTTCAAACAGATCTCATCACTTGGCAGGTACATTACGTCGCCTCACCTATACAGAAGGACATTATAACCAATGACACAATGACACCAATGACGTTTTAAATTTTTGGTCCATTTCGTAGTGAGCCGAATATTATTTCTACATTTCCATGATTATATTAAACAGCGAAGGTACGTCATTTGTTTCATTAAAAAAAACACGTGGTTTGATCCTTTGTCTTCTTACTAAAAAACTATTTGTCTTACAAAAACATTTTTAAACTCACTGGTTCATCAGGACTGGTTTAGATTATTGCCGAAGGATACCATACACATTGAACAATTTGAACGAGAAAGTTGTATGTTACGCTCATGCTGACCTATAAACCTTACAATATATTGATAACGCCTTACAATAAAATAGAGTGGTAACGCTTGTAATATGTATTTGCTTACGCTAATCGGGAATACAATCACAAATTATTTTTTCCTAAGCCTTTCTTTATTGTTTGCTGAACAGTAACTATCGGGCACTTCCCCCCGGTAGATTACTGTGTCGAAAATGAGAGTCGGGCGATCACTGGTTAAAGAAATCCGACCAGGGGGGGGGGGGGGAGGAAAAAGTGCCCAAACACTCTTTCAAGTACCTCAAACGCGTCCATTTTTACATTGGAAAAGTGTCTACTCTTACATCAGCTAAGTGACCCTTTACAACTCATGTTTGCCCCCTATCTAAATCTAGAGATGCCCCTTATACTATAACAAGTACCCCTTTAGTTTTGTAAGACGCGTCCTTTCCTCTTCTTATAGGTGCCCATTTTCATATGTAATAGGTGTCCCTTAATTATGACACGTGCATGGGTGTCGATCCTTACTTAATACCTATTATTCAGGGGGGGGGGGGGGATGAATGAATAGATCACCCCCCTGATGAATAGGTATCAGTGACAGATCGACACCCATGGACACGTGCCCTTTTCCCTTTGTAATATGTGGTAATTTTATTTATGATCAGTGCATCTTTTCATTTATTGATAAAAGCTTCTTCCTCCTCTTATAAATTCCCCTTTTCACCTCTGATTAAAGCCAATTTCAAGATCTAATAGGTGCCCTTTTTCTATTCTCATAAATGCCCTGTTTCCTTTATGAAAAGAGCCCCTCCCCCTTTCCTTCTACAGATGACACCTTAATTTATTGAAATTTAAGATTATCTGCAAAACTTTATCTTCCCTGTCCAACCATTAAAATCCTTTATCCTATGTCTACTTACAGTCGTGCCAGATCCACCTTTACGGCTCTTCGTCGACCGAAATCAGACGACATCTTCAACTCTCTTCGTTGCCTGGCAACCGGGATTTGATGGCGGGTTGCAACAAACTTTCACTCTTGAATACTGTCCAAACGACACGCAGGTGGAGAAAGACGGGTGTGGTGTTGTCACCAACTTGACAGGGACATACACACTGGTGGGACTTAACCCACTCACTTGGTACTGGATGACTCTATGGGCAGTGAACAGCGCGGGCAACAGTAGCACAGTGGAAACGGGAGCTTCAACAGCTCGTAAGTCTCTAAATACCTAGATGTTCTTGACGTTTGAACTGTAATCATCAATCTAAGCTCACATTAAACTTTTCTCTTTACTGAACGCATTCTTTTTTTAGGTACTTTGCGTCATTCGCCGATCTCAATGCACACGCTTATAGTTATATTTAGGTTTTGCTATTCTTGAATGGGTTCATGATGCTGAAAAATGCAATAACCCACAAGAAACTTATTTGCCTTTTTCTAGGTACTAAAAGCAATTTTCTTGAGGTACATTTACCATTATCAATGAATATCTGTGTTCTATTATTTTTGAACAAATTTGTATCTGGCGTTTTGCGATTTAAACAGAGTAATCGATATGATACCTACCGTTCTTTTTATACCTGGCTTAAGGATGTTGTTAATTTTTTTCCATAGAAAGTCAATACATTTCCCTTATATATATATATATATATATATATATATATATATATATATATTACAAAAGCCCAGTCTTTATTGTGACCACTACTTCTCGTCTTCGAAAAGATATTTTCTTTTTTGTCCATTAACTACACATTCTACCTTACTCGTAAACATAGAAACATATTCGTCTTCCAATTAATGTATACTAGTAACTGTATTGTACCTGCTAAAGTAAAGAGAAAATGTCAAAATGTGACCACAAAAGTAGAATTATTGTTTAATCATTTTCTTTCGTAACTGTTATAATCCTTTATAGGCAAATAGGTTCAGTTCTAGGTGTTTATTATGATACTAATATGTTACCTTCAGCTTCTGATAAAAAAAAAAAAAACATCAATCAGTTCATAATTACCCAACTAGACAGTCGAATGAATTTATTTTGCCCCTTTCAAGAAATCTGTTAGGCAGCACAGAACACGTTAATGCATGAGGGTTCAATATTTTGGAACACTCTTGATATGGGCATAAAACATTCACTTTCACCCCATTCTTTTTATTGCAACGTTATGAGAATATTTGATTTAGAGTTTTATATAAACAAAATGGCCATCGCAAGATAAATCCCAATTGGTGCTAATTGAAATTTCGCGCTCAGCCTCTCTCATATCATGCTCTTAATTCCTATGTACTTCCTATTTGTATAGATAGATAGATATATAGATAGTGTATTGGCTTTCACAATATCTCATTTTACAAAGAGTGTAACAACATATTGAAAATAATATACATGTTCATACAATACCGGTACACACTATTCAGATTATTGTCCATTAACTTGAACTTAAGAGATATAGGGGCGGAGCATATGGAAAGCAGAGCTTGTTTTGGGTAGGCTCCTTAAACTACCAATGACATAAGTAACTAAAGTACAGTTTATTTTGCATATAACTTGTCCTTCATGCATGCAGCCTACACCCACTCTACCCTTTTATTTCGTATAATCTTGTCCAAATAGTTCATAATTCTACCCTTGTGCATCCACACTACGTCTTATATGTTGATACCTGTTCTCCTCAGTAGTCTCCGTAGACACAACACTTGTTTTGTTTTTGTTTTTCATTGTTGAGTTAATTTGTTCTAACATTATTTGTTGAGTGGCCCACACTCTACAAGCTATGCTCTTTAGTGGATCCCTCCATTTTCACTTGACATATAAATAAAAAGCAGCATTTTTATTTTTCTTCTTAATTTAGAGTGCATGGTATGATTTGTTTATAATTCCTTGTAACGAAATTAAGAATTATATATACAATGTCTTTTGTTACGCAAAGAAAAAATAACATAAACACTTGTACAGTGCGTCCCAGAATAAACGAAACCGAGAATTATCGATGTTTTATCATAACTTGGTCACATGAATGATCAATAAATGACACGTATTTGTAAAGCTTAGATCCTCTTCTTTCATTTGATGCAACTCATATAATGCATATTTCACGCATGAGTGATTAAAATCAATCGATAGTTCTCGGTGTCGTTTTTTCTGGGACGCCCTGTATAATATTATAGTGTCCTTTCTACCCTCATCCATTTCACTCTATATCTTACTTTAAACCTTAAGTGTATGCAATTAGTAAACCATGAGATATAAACAACTTTTCATATCATGAAATAAACTTGTCAGATTTATTTATAACTATTTCTTTCATTTTAAATCGAAACATTGCAAACTACAACATTGTGAGTTAAACACCACTTATGAAGCGTCATCAAATTACTGCTCTGTTTCTCTTTTTCTTCTCCATGCATCTCGTTTTGGCCATATACAGCATTGCAACCCGAGAGCTATGGTAAGGGTCAAAGTTTTATCATCAAGAAATCCCTTTTGTTTGCTTCTTTGTTTGGTTTGTTTTGAGAGGAAATCTTTATTTATTCATTTGTTTTATTGATGTACCACTTGTGGGATAAAACAACCTGATCAGCACGAGTTTTGTTTTCTCATATCAAAGTGTTCTGCGCATGTCGTCATTCTAAAGTCCAGAGAATGGAGTATATTTAATTTTTCGTTTCATATCACTCAAGTGGATAGCACAGATATTCCCTCACATGCAATCATAAAATAAATAGTTAGTTTTGACATGTTTTACAAGAGTATTACTGATAATGATATATAAATGGATGCAAAACGGGGCAAATAGAACAACGTTTACCCTTTTTAGCATCAAACTTTCATGTTTACTAATTTAATGACTGTATGTTTATTAGCATGAATCACATTAAACGAGTCTTAGAGATTACATAAGGCATTAAAAACCACGTTTTGTATTAAGCCATTCCACTCTCCGTCTCTCTTTCTCTCTAAAATATAATAAGGATACCGTAATTCTCTGTTTGTTTGTTTTTTTCGTCATAAAGGCGTAACCACCAGCTGGGAAAAACAGAAACATATCCTAACATTTTCAAAGGCAAACCAAGCCATGGATGAAATCTGCTTCATCACACAGAGGACTTACGACGGGCCAGACTGTTCCTCTGTGAATAGAACAGAGTGTGTTGAACCGGGCACAGAGGTCAACATTGACCCGGATGATGACCCAGTTTTGGTGACCTTTGGCAGGGGACTGTGCAGTAAACCAGCTGATCTAACAGGTTAAACTAATATTCTTTCTTTTATAATTATTAATTAGAAAAGGATTATATTTCGCGTTAACTCCAGGCATTTACTATCAATTCCCTGGACTAACGAATGTTCTCAAGATCTTGACGTAAACAATGTTTTGAAACAGAAAATACATTTTTAAAGTGGCAATACCAAAGAAGCAATATTACTATTAAACCAAACTCCTACAACATTGTCTAGCATACCTATATCTATAACATTCTAGTCATGGTATTGTTTGTCCTAGACTCACCACTTGAGAAGCAGCCATCAACTGAAGGTAGCCTTTCCTTCTTGACAATCGCTATTGGAGTGATTGCCTTGGCTGGCTTCATCCTGCTCATTTCACTGGGTTTGATGTACTTCTATGGAGTGTTATGCTGTGTGAAACGAACGAAGGGTATGTTGTAAAGCAGATAGCCCCTGCATTCACCTCTAACATACCACAATATACACGTTTCCCAAGTATTCACCATTTCATGTTAAATGTATCTTCGCTATAGGTTTCAATCCTCACATTTCTTCTTACAATTCTTCTTTTAATTCATTCAAAAAAATTGGTTTAATTTTTCGTTTTTTAAATCTTGTTTTAAATAATTTTTTTCTCTCTCTTTCGGATTCATTTATCTCTCTTGTCCCTTTTGCAGCCAACATCGAATTCTGTAGAACTTTGCAGGAATTATGAATATGTCATGTATGTCCTATTTGTGAAATAATATTCAAATAATGCAAGGAAACCCATGATTAATATGTCATTGGAAAAAATGGATTAACAAAAATTATAAATAAAGTAAGTATTCTTAACACAGAATAACCTTTGCCATAATTTCTACTTTTGTTAACATTATTTTGTTATTTACATTGAATTTCATTCCGTGCAATCCAAGCAGACAATGAAAACAACACTCAACCAGGAGGCCAAGTGGTAAGTCTATCATTTTGCATTACCTAACAATATGATATTTTAAAAATAGAAATATCTATTAAATATAAATCCAAATAGCATTCATTAATTTATCATTCTTTCCTTGGCAAGCTCATCTGTGGCATAAAGAAACAATATATCTCCCAAAATTCAACATTCGAAACAAACATCATAAATTTTAAATCATAGCTAATCCGAATAAATCAATTGGTCAAGTTTGCGCCTCGAAGATGAAAGAAGTTAAATAATGATTTTGTCTTTGTTTCTAATTCAAATTTAATCGAAATTGACGATCAGTTGCGGAGCTACTTTGAAAAAGTCTCATACTCAAATGAACGTTTGAAAAAAGAAAAATTGAATAAAATAAAAAAATAAAAAACTACCGTCTGGTCACTTTGCTCCCACATTTCATTGTTCACTTATTCACACTTTGGTTACCAATCTCAGGTTCAGTCCATTAGATAAGAGTTTCACGTTGTGAAAGAGCGAGGAAATCTATCTTTTTTAAGCTGAATCTTTTATAAAGGTTGGGGCATAATGTTTATTTCGTCATGGGTTCGATAACCCCTAGATATATGCCATTGGGTTTTAAGTAGTAAAGACGATCTGCCTCTTTAATTTACAAGCTTCATTATTTGTTTATGTTATAAACTCGCATATAAGTAAAATGCTCATATATTATTCAAAGGGATGAGATACAAACCATTAATACATTTTATATATAATGATTTGAAATTCACTTTAAAAGTTTTTAGCTTGACAATGTTTTTCTAGGAGGACCAAGGAGACTATGCGGAAATAGCACAGGTACCTCCATCGCACGCCTCCGAATCAACTACAAGCTACTACATGGACTTGAAACCTGTTCCTCGCATCGACAATGACACAACTACAGGCTACTACATGGACATGAAGCCGATTTCTCCCACCGACAATGACACAACTACAAGCTACTACATGGACATGAAGCCGATTTCTCCCACCGACAATGACACAACTACAAGCGACTACATGGACTTGAAGCCTGTTCCTCCCACCGACATTGACACAACTACAAGCGACTACATGAACACGAAGCCGATATCTCCCACCGACAATGACACAACTACAAGCTACTACATGAACATGAAGCCGAGTTCTCCCACCGACAATGACGAATACATCAGTCCTAGTGCTACTCGAAAGTGTCCCGAGGCTGTCTATGTAAATAGGGACATGACAGATGGAAATGCGCTGCAAAACGATCCAGATAATCAAGATGATGCTAGTCCAAGTTTTACTCAAAATTGTTCTGGGGCCGTGTATGTGAATACAGACGAAAAGGCGCCTAAAAACGAATCCGGTGATCCTGAATATATTAATACCCTTCCTACAGCACAAGAAGCTAATGATAAAACAACCACTACATATATGGAAATGAAACCCATACCACATATGCCGTCTCTGTAACATCTTTCTTCAGCAATAAAGAAGAGTGACACACTAAAACTAAGTTGTGTATGCTAACACATGGGCAATCCAAAATGAAAGATATCCCACTTAATTATCAATATCAAGTTCTTCCTCAGGAAAAAAAGGAAACTTCCATCGTCACAATATTTAAAGGATCTAAATTGTTGAAGGTCTGTAAATAACATTTATTTCCGTTGTGTAAACTTAATTAATATACCTTTTGATCATTTAACATGTGAAGATACCAAGAACATCAAAAACAAGCTAAGGTATAATTAAATAATAGTTGATGCCCATCATTCTTTTTGAAAGAGTACAAGTAGGCTCATACATGGTATTTGATTCATCGAATTCTTTCACACCTCCATGTATAATGAGTAAATGAGTAAACGCGAATAATACACTCCACAATAAAGTAGTCATATGAAATGAATATTCAGAGAATGCCGCAGATGTTGTATTGAGATTGATATTATAAATGCATAATCATAATTCACTCGTATGGTTGTAAAAAAATCATGAAAAGGGGGGTTTGCACTAATCAGGTATTAACCCTCTTTTGATTCGGTTCCATCATCACATTGTAAACAATTTCAGAATTAAATATAAACAAATACTGCTAGACATGTAAATGCACGTTGACATAATGTAAAAAGTCAAACCACTGATATATGACCATAAGCTTTTGCAAATGTTGCACAAGTGATTTTGTGTCCTGTTTATTGTCACACTTTTACATTAATATTTAACACGTATATCCATTTCAATGCATATATCTGTCTGTATATGTATCACGTGAACATGCAAACATAGATATATTTGCTGGTTTATAACGGAAACAAATATTAACTGATTTTCAAAGAATACTCTCTAAATATTGAGTAATACCTAATATCATATTTTATTAGGATGTCTATGAAACGCTTTTGTTACAATAATTTAAATCATAATATGTGATATTTAGATGATTTTTAAAATGGACTATTGTAAACTTATAATGTATTATAAATGTTGTTTATCATATATGTAGTCGTTGATATTATTCGTTTTGTCGTTAAAAATGTAATGCATATACTTGGATTATGAATTATCATAACTTTCTTATGATAGATAAGAATTGATGACTTTTATGCATATTTTATCAAATAATCATGCAAATTCTTGAATTAGGTTGTAAGATAAATGACACAATAATATTTTGTATTGCATTGTACGGTACCTACACACTATTATATTTTATATTGTTATGTTCTTCTATTGGTCACTTCATCTGATTTTACATGTGTAATTATAAAGTAGTATATTCCTATTTCTCCCTCCTCCTTTTCTTTCTGAGGCTCTATAATTTAACGCATGTAAATCATAAGACAAATGACATGCAACGATCGTCTTTTTAATCTTTTTGGTTTAGTGCAGATAACATAAAGTAACCCTAATACTGTTGTTACCCTTTCCCTATTCTAATTGTGTAGGCCTTTAAGTGCAATGACAATGCTTGCGTCTGTTCCAGTGCAAGAACTATCCTCTTTTATCAAATGGGTGCAGAAACCATTACACGTTCGTGCAATTAAGTTAACCATGAACAAGATGGGGCATACGCAGTGATGCTACGATCCCATTGCTGGGATTTCTACGAACAAAATGTCCAGATAAAAATCTTAATAAGTTACCAATAAACTTTGGTTTTGACAGCTGACGTAATTTTTCAGTAAACAAACCTTTTCCATACCTTATACAATCTGGCGGAGACGAAATCTTTTGTTTGTGGGTAGAAAGCGTGTTCGTTTGACTATAACCGCTAAACATAGATGGAACAATAATTTATGCATGGCAATATGTAGAATGCACTGAATAAAATTCCACAACTGAAACAAGCGGTTCTTAGAGTCAATTCATATTCCTTTTCTAATGTAATTATTTGTTGGTGTGATGGCCTCAATTACATTTCGATTACAATTAGTAAGTGAGATAACAACAAACATAAACGTGATATAAATAGTCACTGTCATTTGAATGGATGTAAAGGGTACAGAAAAACGGGCTAGGAGGAGAAAAGAAAAGAGAAAAAGAATACTTAAATATGAATGTTGAAAAGAGAGAGACTGGAAGAAGTGGTGTGTGTGAGAGTGAGTGGGTGAGAGAGATAGAAAGAAAGAGGGAGAGAGTGAGTGAGTGAGTGAGATAGATAGAAAGAGAGAGGGAGAGATATGGAGGATAACTGTATTAGGAGAGATATACATTGCATCTTACACGTACATAATTATTAAACTGAAAACAAGCAATCATCCATATATATTCATCAATGAATCACTAACACTTTCAAAGTAAAAAAACATCTATACCAAAATAAATAAATTTGATCTTTAAAAATCGAAATCCAAAATATAAATAAAATTGAATTGCAGCTATACATTGTGATTTAGAATTAAATGGCTCTAAATTTTAAGAAGCAATAGAGAACATACATTACATAGAGAAGGTTGAAATATCGTATAAATACATGAAAATGTGAGATGTAAATCTTATTTTACCACACTAAATGCAGATTAAATACACTGTATAGTATATTCAGAGTTACAAGTGAAATGCAAAAGATTTGTAAAAAGTGAAACATGGTAGGGCCTACAAAGCATTGGCAGATAATTCATATTATTATAATAAGCGTATATCGTCAAGTACGTGAATGTTAAACAATTACACATGATATATAATAGAAGAAATACTAAGTTATTGATTCAAGGTTGTCTAAGAGATTGGTAGTGATACATTAATGTGCTCATTATGGGTATGTCTTAAGGGTAGGCTAATTACATTCATGATGAAAAGTAAGAAAAGGACAACAAAGAGTGAGAAAGAGGTCACTTCAAGAGCGGAGGGGAGATTGGATCATCATTTCTCATCGATGAGACCAATCCACCATTCATCGTTTATGTATATGTATCACAATCAACCCCACAATACATACGATCGTTTGCAGGCACAGACCCTTATCAATCGTAATGCGTAGCACGGTGTCTAAACTGTTATACAGCCAGAGACTGGAAGAGTTCGCTCAAGGATTTTTGAAAGTGTTTAAAAGTTTTTGAAGCAGAGTATATAGCTACAGACTATATAAGAATACGCCCTCGGTTTAGGAGCGTGCAAAAGGGTGAAAGATTACATATTTACACCAGATTTAAACTTAGGAACAATGATAAAGTTGTCTTCTAATCCAGCATATAATACAAAGATTTCTTCGGACTGGTTACCTACATACTTAACTATCTATGAATGAGGATTCTTTAAGGTAACAAAGTTTGGGGAAGTTTTGAAAATAGGCTGGATAGTGATTCGATCTCAACCGCGACAACGATCACTAATCGCATTATGCTTCCAATATAGTTCATTTGAACCAGATTCATGGCCCCATACCAAAACTTTGTATTACCTTTAACGTGTACAATCAACTTTTGGTGGAATATTCAAGAGCAGCCTATAAATCATAATTTAAGAAGTATGCCAAAAATAAAGGATAATATCCAACTTTCCGTATAGTGCGAGCACTGAATTCAAGGCGCGGATCCAAGGGGGGGCGAGGGGCCGCTCCCCCCCCCCGCCAAAAAGAGAGAGAGAGAGAGAGAGAGAGAGAGAAGAAGAAAAAGAAGGGAAAGGGAAAAAGGAAAGAAAGGAAGAAAAGGAGAGGAAAAGAAAAGAAAATGGGGGAAAGAAGGAGATCGGGGGAGGGGGGGGGGGAAGGCCTCGCCTCCCCTTCTCCCCCAAAAAGAAAGAAGGAAGGAAAAAGAGAGGAAGGAGAAAAGTAAAGAAGGAAGATATCAGTTCCTCCAACAATTTGATGATCGGGGGGGGGGGGCAAAAGGCCTTTGCCTCCCTTCTCCCGCCCCCCCCCCCCAAAAAAAAGAGAGAGAAAAGGAAGGGAAAGGAAAAGAGGAGAGCTATAATGGGACAACAGAGAGGAAGAAGAAAAGAAAAGGTTGAAAGGAAGGAGAGACCAGTTAAATTATTCCAGCCAACAAAGTGCAGATCGGGGAAGGGGGGCGAAAGGCCCTTGCCTCCCCCTGAAAACTTAAAAGAGAGAGAAGGAAGGAAAAGAAAAAGGAAAAGAGGAGAGAAAGGGAGAGAGAGAGAAAAAAAGGAAGAAAACAGGGAAAGGGGCTCCACCCCTCGACCCCACCAGGGTTCCTAAGACGTGCCTCTGAAGGCTATATGACCGTTATAAAATACCTCAAATCCCTGAGTTTCAAGGGTTCAGTTCCCTGGACCCCACGCCAATTAGTGACCTGCCAGTGTCATTAATAAGGTATCAAAGTATGCTCATCTGACCTTAATGAGTGGCCATACCCCCTGAGCTTCCGGGGGCTCCGCACATGACCCCTGCCGAGGCTTTGCTCCTAGACCCCACGCCAATTTATGCTCCGCTCTAACTGATCGAAAATACTTGAGCCTCCCCCCCCCCCCTCCCACCCACTTTGAAAAACGTTCAGCGGGGCCTGCATGAAAGAGTGGTGGTGGTGCGGATTTTATTTCTGCCCCCCCCTCAAACGTTTTTGCTCATTACGCCACTGCTGGTCACCATTATGTACCAATATTTGGCTCGCATGATTTCAAATTTGCCCCTCCCTAAGCAATCCTGGATCCGCGCCTGCTGAGCTCTGTGTTGAAGTGGTTGGAGCTGAATTCCATGTGCGCCCTATTATAAGCCAGTGCTTACATGTGTGCTGATTTAACATATTTAACAAGACGTTTTGCCGTTTAATGAGCGTGTATATAAACTGCAGTATCTCTTTGTAGAAGAAATATTGACAACAATAAAGCAACGTGGAACCCCTCATATCTGAGGCAAGATTCGGCTGGTGGACGGTACAATGATTACAGGCGATAGTCCAAATTGATTTATAATTGTGATTATTGGAGAAAAAACACTTTCGTTTTTAGAATGGAACGTCTTTATGAAGCCTAAACAGGAAGGAGATATAGCACATATATCTCAAAACACTTCCCCCTTTGTGTAAAGTACAACATTTTATATTCTTCCCTGTTATTCCCCTACTTATGTACCAAATTTTATGGAACTAAATGGCATTATCGAAAGTTCAAAGTCAAATACCTGGATATTTCAATCGTTGACTCATAATATCAATCTTATATTTTCAAGTGTGCCATTTAAAGGAAGTTTCCCAAACCCTCTATTTATTTGAAGTTTAAACCCACTTAGGTTCTTCAGACATATGAATTTCTTTCATTTTCGAAACGCAAGAGAGAAATAAATAAGCATACCATTCACTGCTCTTTGCGTCATTCTGTCATTGAAAACCGTTACTGCTCATCGTTTATTCTTTTATTCTCCGGATATTCTGCTATGTTACAGGATGGTTCATGCATCGACCCTCCTTAGTTGAAATATACAAGGAAATGAGACGTAATACAACATGGATGAACGTCTTCGAATATTTTTCTTCCTCACCTTCATCGTTTCTAAGACATATGAGTTGAGGATTGATATTCGTATTCAGAACCCAGAAATCCTTCCAGTCGTTGGCGAGGATATAACACTTGCCTGCACATTTACGCTTCCATGGACATTATATGAATAGTATTTTATTTGTGATCATGAACGTCGATCAAGGGGGTCATCTGTCCGACTTCCTGTACAAGTATGTTCAGGAATTCGCGCTATATGCACATTCATGTGAATGTGGCTTTTCAAGATTGGTAGAGCGCATGCTTTCCGATAATAGGAGCCCGAGTTCGAACCCTTCCCACTGTCTTTTTGTCCTTCAGCAAAACAACTTTTCTACAATTATTGATGCTCTATACTCGGGAGTATAAATGAATACCCTGTAGGAGGTAAGACCCCTCATGTAAAAGATCTTCTCAATGCCCATGAGCCGCTTAGGAGGATTGCTCCCCAGGGAGTTGAGATGGTGCACACAATGTGCGCTGGCTTGCATTGTTTCCTATGACCGGGCTAATAATATCATTGTAAAGCGCTAATCATCCAAAATTGGCGCTATATAACTTGAAATATAACTTTTAATCATAAATTATTATAGTTATTATAGTTAACTAATATTGGCTCTAGTAATTATTACACTGCCTACGTTATTTTAGCACTTTGCAACTCCGAAACAAGAGGACACTGTAGTAACCTCGATTTAACAGGGCTATGGGGACATTATTTGTATATATATGAATAGTATTTTATTTGTGATCATGAACGTCGATCAAGGGGGTCATCTGACCGACTTCCTGTACAAGTATGTTCAGGAATTCGCGCTATATGCACATTCATGTGCATGTGGCTTTTCAAGATTGGTAGAGCGCATGCTTTCCGATAATAGGAGCCCGAGTTCGAACCCTTCCCACTGTCTTTTTGACCTTCATCAAAACAATTTATCAACAATTATTGAAGCTCTATACTGGGGTGTATAAATGAATACCCTGTAGGAGGTGAAAACCTTCATGTAAAAGATCTTCTCAATGCCCATGAGCCGCTTAGGAGGATTGCTCCCGAGGGAGATGAGATGGTGCACACAATGTGCGCTGGCTTGCAATGTTTCCTATGACCGGGCTAATATATCATTGTAAAGCGCTTATCATCCAAAATTGGCGCTATATAACTTGAAATATAACTTTTAATCATAAATTATTATAGTTATTATAGTTAACTAATATTGGCTTTAGTAATTATTACAATGCCTACGTTATTTTAGCACTTTGCAACTCCGAAACAAGAGGACACTGTAGTAACCACGATTAGACAGGGCTATGGGGACATTATTTGTATATATATGAATAGTATTTTATTTGTGATCATGAACGTCGATCAAGGGGGTCATCTGACCGACTTCCTGTACAAGTATGTTCAGGAATTCGCGCTATATGCACATTCATGTGAATGTGGCTTTTCAAGATTGGTAGAGCGCATGCTTTCCGATAATAGGAGCCCGAGTTCGAACCCTTCCCACTGTCTTTTTGTCCTTCAGCAAAACAACTTTTCTACAATTATTGATGCTCTATACTCGGGAGTATAAATGAATACCCTGTAGGAGGTAAGACCCCTCATGTAAAAGATCTTCTCAATGCCCATGAGCCGCTTAGGAGGATTGCTCCCCAGGGAGTTGAGATGGTGCACACAATGTGCGCTGGCTTGCATTGTTTCCTATGACCGGGCTAATAATATCATTGTAAAGCGCTAATCATCCAAAATTGGCGCTATATAACTTGAAATATAACTTTTAATCATAAATTATTATAGTTATTATAGTTAACTAATATTGGCTCTAGTAATTATTACACTGCCTACGTTATTTTAGCACTTTGCAACTCCGAAACAAGAGGACACTGTAGTAACCTCGATTTAACAGGGCTATGGGGACATTATTTGTATATATATGAATAGTATTTTATTTGTGATCATGAACGTCGATCAAGGGGGTCATCTGACCGACTTCCTGTACAAGTATGTTCAGGAATTCGCGCTATATGCACATTCATGTGCATGTGGCTTTTCAAGATTGGTAGAGCGCATGCTTTCCGATAATAGGAGCCCGAGTTCGAACCCTTCCCACTGTCTTTTTGACCTTCATCAAAACAATTTATCAACAATTATTGAAGCTCTATACTGGGGTGTATAAATGAATACCCTGTAGGAGGTGAAAACCTTCATGTAAAAGATCTTCTCAATGCCCATGAGCCGCTTAGGAGGATTGCTCCCGAGGGAGATGAGATGGTGCACACAATGTGCGCTGGCTTGCAATGTTTCCTATGACCGGGCTAATATATCATTGTAAAGCGCTTATCATCCAAAATTGGCGCTATATAACTTGAAATATAACTTTTAATCATAAATTATTATAGTTATTATAGTTAACTAATATTGGCTTTAGTAATTATTACAATGCCTACGTTATTTTAGCACTTTGCAACTCCGAAACAAAAGGACACTGTAGTAACCACGATTAGACAGGGCTATGGGGACATTATTTGTATATATATGAATAGTATTTTATTTGTGATCATGAACGTCGATCAAGGGGGTCATCTGACCGACTTCCTGTACAAGTATGTTCAGGAATTCGCGCTATATGCACATTCATGTGCATGTGGCTTTTCAAGATTGGTAGAGCGCATGCTTTCCGATAATAGGAGCCCGAGTTCGAACCCTTCCCACTGTCTTTTTGTCCTTCAGCAAAACAACTTTTCTACAATTATTGATGCTCTATACTCGGGAGTATAAATGAATACCCTGTAGGAGGTAAGACCCCTCATGTAAAAGATCTTCTCAATGCCCATGAGCCGCTTAGGAGGATTGCTCCACAGGGAGTTGAGATGGTGCACACAATGTGCGCTGGCTTGCATTGTTTCCTATGACCGGGCTAATAATATCATTGTAAAGCGCTAATCATCCAAAATTGGCGCTATATAACTCGAAATATAACTTTTAATCATAACTTATTATAGTTATTATAGTTAACTAATATTGGCTTTAGTAATTATTACAATGCCTACATTATTTTAGCACTTTGCATCTCCGAAACAAGAGGACACTGTAGTAACCACGATTAGACAGGGCTACGGGGACATTATTTGTATATATATGATTAGTATTTTATTTGTGATCATGAAAGTCGATCAAGGGGGTCATCTGTCCGACTTCCTGTACAAGTATATTCAGGAATTCGCGCTATATGCACATTCATTATGCATGTGGCTTGCCAAGATTGGTAGAGCGCATGCTTTCCGATAATAGGAGCCCGAGTTCGAACCCTTCCCACTGTCTTTTTGACCTTCATCAAAACAATTTATCAACAATTATTGAAGCTCTATACTGGGGTGTATAAATGAATACCCTGTAGGAGGTGAAAACCTTCATGTAAAAGATCTTCTCAATGCCCATGAGCCGCTTAGGAGGATTGCTCCCGAGGGAGTTGAGATGGTGCACACAATGTGCGCTGGCTTGCAATGTTTCCTATGACCGGGCTAATATATCATTGTAAAGCGCTTATCATCCAAAATTGGCGCTATATAACTTGAAATATAACTTTTAATCATAAATTATTATAGTTATTATAGTTAACTAATATTGGCTTTAGTAATTATTACAATGCCTACGTTATTTTTGCACTTTGCAACTCCGAAACAAGAGGACACTGTAGTAACCACGATTAGACAGGGCTACGGGGACATTATTTGTATATATATGAATAGTATTTTATTTGTGATCATGAACGTCGATCAAGGGGGTCATCTGACCAACTTCCTGTACAATAATGTTCAGGAATTCGCGCTATATGCACATTCATGTGCATGTGGCTTTTCAAGATTGGTAGAGCGCATGCTTTCCGATAATAGGAGCCCGAGTTCGAACCCTTCCCACTGTCTTTTTGTCCTTCAGCAAAACAACTTTTCTACAATTATTGATGCTCTATACTCGGGAGTATAAATGAATACCCAGGTAAGACCCCTTATGTAAAAGATCTTCTCTATGCCCATGAGCCGCTTAGGAGGATTGCTCCCCAGGGAGTTGAGATGGTGCACACAATGTGCGCTGGCTTGCATTGTTTCCTATGACCGGGCTAATAATATCATTGTAAAGCGCTAATCATCCAAAATTGGCGCTATATAACTTGAAATATAACTTTTAATCATAAATTATTATAGTTATTATAGTTAACTAATATTGGCTTTAGTAATTATTACAATGTCTACGTTATTTTAGCACTTTGCAACTCCGACACAAGAGGACACTGTAGTAACCACGATTAGACAGGGCTATGGGGACATTATTTGTATATATATGAATAGTATTTTATTTGTGATCATGAACGTCGATCAAGGGGGTCATCTGTCCGACTTCCTGTACAAGTATATTCAGGAATTCGCGCTATATGCACATTCATTATGCATGTGGCTTGCCAAGATTGGTAGAGCGCATGCTTTCCGATAATAGGAGCCCGAGTTCGAACCCTTCCCACTGTCTTTTTGACCTTCATCAAAACAATTTATCAACAATTATTGAAGCTCTATACTGGGGTGTATAAATGAATACCCTGTAGGAGGTGAAAACCTTCATGTAAAAGATCTTCTCAATGCCCATGAGCCGCTTAGGAGGATTGCTCCCGAGGGAGTTGAGATGGTGCACACAATGTGCGCTGGCTTGCAATGTTTCCTATGACCGGGCTAATATATCATTGTAAAGCGCTTATCATCCAAAATTGGCGCTATATAACTTGAAATATAACTTTTAATCATAAGTTATTATAGTTATTATAGTTAACTAATATTGGCTTTAGTAATTATTACAATGCCTACGTTATTTTTGCACTTTGCAACTCCGAAACAAGAGGACACTGTAGTAACCACGATTAGACAGGGCTACGGGGACATTATTTGTATATATATGAATAGTATTTTATTTGTGATCATGAACGTCGATCAAGGGGGTCATCTGACCAACTTCCTGTACAATAATGTTCAGGAATTCGCGCTATATGCACATTCATGTGCATGTGGCTTTTCAAGATTGGTAGAGCGCATGCTTTCCGATAATAGGAGCCCGAGTTCGAACCCTTCCCACTGTCTTTTTGTCCTTCAGCAAAACAACTTTTCTACAATTATTGATGCTCTATACTCGGGAGTATAAATGAATACCCAGGTAAGACCCCTTATGTAAAAGATCTTCTCTATGCCCATGAGCCGCTTAGGAGGATTGCTCCCCAGGGAGTTGAGATGGTGCACACAATGTGCGCTGGCTTGCATTGTTTCCTATGACCGGGCTAATAATATCATTGTAAAGCGCTAATCATCCAAAATTGGCGCTATATAACTTGAAATATAACTTTTAATCATAAATTATTATAGTTATTATAGTTAACTAATATTGGCTTTAGTAATTATTACAATGTCTACGTTATTTTAGCACTTTGCAACTCCGACACAAGAGGACACTGTAGTAACCACGATTAGACAGGGCTATGGGGACATTATTTGTATATATATGAATAGTATTTTATTTGTGATCATGAACGTCGATCAAGGGGGTCATCTGACCGACTTCCTGTACAAGTATGTTCAGGAATTCGCGCTATATGCACATTCATGTGCATGTGGCTTTTCAAGATTGGTAGAGCGCATGCTTTCCGATAATAGGAGCCCGAGTTCGAACCCTTCCCACTGTCTTTTTGTCCTTCAGCAAAACAACTTTTCTACAATTATTGATGCTCTATACTCGGGAGTATAAATGAATACCCTGTAGGAGGTAAGACCCCTCATGTAAAAGATCTTCTCAATGCCCATGAGCCGCTTAGGAGGATTGCTCCCCAGGGAGTTGAGATGGTGCACACAATGTGCGCTGGCTTGCATTGTTTCCTATGACCGGGCTAATAATATCATTGTAAAGCGCTAATCATCCAAAATTGGCGCTATATAACTCGAAATATAACTTTTAATCATAACTTATTATAGTTATTATAGTTAACTAATATTGGCTTTAGTAATTATTACAATGCCTACGTTATTTTAGCACTTTGCAACTCCGAAACAAGAGGACACTGTAGTAACCACGATTAGACAGGGCTATGGGGACATTATTTGTATATATATGATTAGTATTTTATTTGTGATCATGAACGTCGATCAAGGGGGTCATCTGACCGACTTCCTGTACAAGTATGTTCAGGAATTCGCGCTATATGCACATTCATGTGCATGTGGCTTTTCAAGATTGGTAGAGCGCATGCTTTCCGATAATAGGAGCCCGAGTTCGAACCCTTCCCACTGTCTTTTTGACCTTCATCAAAACAATTTATCAACAATTATTGAAGCTCTATACTGGGGTGTATAAATGAATACCCTGTAGGAGGTGAAAACCTTCATGTAAAAGATCTTCTCAATGCCCATGAGCCGCTTAGGAGGATTGCTCCCGAGGGAGTTGAGATGGTGCACACAATGTGCGCTGGCTTGCAATGTTTCCTATGACCGGGCTAATATATCATTGTAAAGCGCTTATCATCCAAAATTGGCGCTATATAACTTGAAATATAACTTTTAATCATAAATTATTATAGTTATTATAGTTAACTAATATTGGCTTTAGTAATTATTACAATGCCTACGTTATTTTAGCACTTTGCAACTCCGAAACAAGAGGACACTGTAGTAACCACGATTAGACAGGGCTATGGGGACATTATTTGTATATATATGAATAGTATTTTATTTGTGATCATGAACGTCGATCAAGGGGGTCATCTGACCGACTTCCTGTACAAGTATGTTCAGGAATTCGCGCTATATGCACATTCATGTGCATGTGGCTTTTCAAGATTGGTAGAGCGCATGCTTTCCGATAATAGGAGCCCGAGTTCGAACCCTTCCCACTGTCTTTTTGTCCTTCAGCAAAACAACTTTTCTACAATTATTGATGCTCTATACTCGGGAGTATAAATGAATACCCTGTAGGAGGTAAGACCCCTCATGTAAAAGATCTTCTCAATGCCCATGAGCCGCTTAGGAGGATTGCTCCACAGGGAGTTGAGATGGTGCACACAATGTGCGCTGGCTTGCATTGTTTCCTATGACCGGGCTAATAATATCATTGTAAAGCGCTAATCATCCAAAATTGGCGCTATATAACTCGAAATATAACTTTTAATCATAACTTATTATAGTTATTATAGTTAACTAATATTGGCTTTAGTAATTATTACAATGCCTACATTATTTTAGCACTTTGCATCTCCGAAACAAGAGGACACTGTAGTAACCACGATTAGACAGGGCTATGGGGACATTATTTGTATATATATGATTAGTATTTTATTTGTGATCATGAACGTCGATCAAGGGGGTCATCTGTCCGACTTCCTGTACAAGTATATTCAGGAATTCGCGCTATATGCACATTCATTATGCATGTGGCTTGCCAAGATTGGTAGAGCGCATGCTTTCCGATAATAGGAGCCCGAGTTCGAACCCTTCCCACTGTCTTTTTGACCTTCATCAAAACAATTTATCAACAATTATTGAAGCTCTATACTGGGGTGTATAAATGAATACCCTGTAGGAGGTGAAAACCTTCATGTAAAAGATCTTCTCAATGCCCATGAGCCGCTTAGGAGGATTGCTCCCGAGGGACATGAGATGGTGCACACAATGTGCGCTGGCTTGCAATGTTTCCTATGACCGGGCTAATATATCATTGTAAAGCGCTTATCATCCAAAATTGGCGCTATATAACTTGAAATATAACTTTTAATCATAAATTATTATAGTTATTATAGTTAACTAATATTGGCTTTAGTAATTATTACAATGCCTACGTTATTTTAGCACTTTGCAACTCCGAAACAAGAGGACACTGTAGTAACCACGATTAGACAGGGCTATGGGGACATTATTTGTATATATATGAATAGTATTTTATTTGTGATCATGAACGTCGATCAAGGGGGTCATCTGACCGACTTCCTGTACAAGTATGTTCAGGAATTCGCGCTATATGCACATTCATGTGCATGTGGCTTTTCAAGATTGGTAGAGCGCATGCTTTCCGATAATAGGAGCCCGAGTTCGAACCCTTCCCACTGTCTTTTTGTCCTTCAGCAAAACAACTTTTCTACAATTATTGATGCTCTATACTCGGGAGTATAAATGAATACCCTGTAGGAGGTAAGACCCCTCATGTAAAAGATCTTCTCAATGCCCATGAGCCGCTTAGGAGGATTGCTCCCCAGGGAGTTGAGATGGTGCACACAATGTGCGCTGGCTTGCATTGTTTCCTATGACCGGGCTAATAATATCATTGTAAAGCGCTAATCATCCAAAATTGGCGCTATATAACTTGAAATATAACTTTTAATCATAAATTATTATAGTTATTATAGTTAACTAATATTGGCTTTAGTAATTATTACAATGCCTACGTTATTTTAGCACTTTGCAACTCCGAAACAAGAGGACACTGTAGTAACCACGATTAGACAGGGCTATGGGGACATTATTTGTATATATATGAATAGTATTTTATTTGTGATCATGAACGTCGATCAAGGGGGTCATCTGACCGACTTCCTGTACAAGTATGTTCAGGAATTCGCGCTATATGCACATTCATGTGCATGTGGCTTTTCAAGATTGGTAGAGCGCATGCTTTCCGATAATAGGAGCCCGAGTTCGAACCCTTCCCACTGTCTTTTTGACCTTCATCAAAACAATTTATCAACAATTATTGAAGCTCTATACTGGGGTGTATAAATGAATACCCTGTAGGAGGTGAAAACCTTCATGTAAAAGATCTTCTCAATGCCCATGAGCCGCTTAGGAGGATTGCTCCCGAGGGAGTTGAGATGGTGCACACAATGTGCGCTGGCTTGCAATGTTTCCTATGACCGGGCTAATATATCATTGTAAAGCGCTTATCATCCAAAATTGGCGCTATATAACTTGAAATATAACTTTTAATCATAAATTATTATAGTTATTATAGTTAACTAATATTGGCTTTAGTAATTATTACAATGCCTACGTTATTTTAGCACTTTGCAACTCCGAAACAAGAGGACACTGTAGTAACCACGATTAGACAGGGCTATGGGGACATTATTTGTATATATATGAATAGTATTTTATTTGTGATCATGAACGTCGATCAAGGGGGTCATCTGACCGACTTCCTGTACAAGTATGTTCAGGAATTCGCGCTATATGCACATTCATGTGCATGTGGCTTTTCAAGATTGGTAGAGCGCATGCTTTCCGATAATAGGAGCCCGAGTTCGAACCCTTCCCACTGTCTTTTTGTCCTTCAGCAAAACAACTTTTCTACAATTATTGATGCTCTATACTCGGGAGTATAAATGAATACCCAGGTAAGACCCCTCATGTAAAAGATCTTCTCAATGCCCATGAGCCGCTTAGGAGGATTGCTCCCCAGGGAGTTGAGATGGTGCACACAATGTGCGCTGGCTTGCATTGTTTCCTATGACCGGGCTAATAATATCATTGTAAAGCGCTAATCATCCAAAATTGGCGCTATATAACTTGAAATATAACTTTTAATCATAAATTATTATAGTTATTATAGTTAACTAATATTGGCTTTAGTAATTATTACAATGCCTACGTTATTTTAGCACTTTGCAACTCCGAAACAAGAGGACACTGTAGTAACCACGATTAGACAGGGCTATGGGGACATTATTTGTATATATATGAATAGTATTTTATTTGTGATCATGAACGTCGATCAAGGGGGTCATCTGACCGACTTCCTGTACAATATGTTCAGGAATTCGCGCTATATGCACATTCATGTGCATGTGGCTTTTCAAGATTGGTAGAGCGCATGCTTTCCGATAATAGGAGCCCGAGTTCGAACCCTTCCCACTGTCTTTTTGTCCTTCAGCAAAACAACTTTTCTACAATTATTGATGCTCTATACTCGGGAGTATAAATGAATACCCTGTAGGAGGTAAGACCCCTCATGTAAAAGATCTTCTCAATGCCCATGAGCCGCTTAGGAGGATTGCTCCCAGGGAGTTGAGATGGTGCACACAATGTGCGCTGGCTTGCATTGTTTCCTATGACCGGGCTAATAATATCATTGTAAAGCGCTAATCATCCAAAATTGGCGCTATATAACTCGAAATATAACTTTTAATCATAACTTATTATAGTTATTATAGTTAACTAATATTGGCTTTAGTAATTATTACAATGCCTACATTATTTTAGCACTTTGCAACTCCGAAACAAGAGGACACTGTAGTAACCACGATTAGACAGGGCTATGGGGACATTATTTGTATATATATGATTAGTATTTTATTTGTGATCATGAACGTCGATCAAGGGGGTCATCTGACCGACTTCCTGTACAAGTATATTCAGGAATTCGCGCTATATGCACATTCATATGCATGTGGCTTGCCAAGATTGGTAGAGCGCATGCTTTCCGATAATAGGAGCCCGAGTTCGAACCCTTCCCACTGTCTTTTTGACCTTCATCAAAACAATTTATCAACAATTATTGAAGCTCTATACTGGGTGTATAAATGAATACCCTGTAGGAGGTGAAAACCTTCATGTAAAAGATCTTCTCAATGCCCATGAGCCGCTTAGGAGGATTGCTCCCGAGGGAGTTGAGATGGTGCACACAATGTGCGCTGGCTTGCAATGTTTCCTATGACCGGGCTAATATATCATTGTAAAGCGCTTATCATCCAAAATTGGCGCTATATAACTTGAAATATAACTTTTAATCATAAATTATTATAGTTATTATAGTTAACTAATATTGGCTTTAGTAATTATTACAATGCCTACGTTATTTTAGCACTTTGCAACTCCGAAACAAGAGGACACTGTAGTAACCACGATTAGACAGGGCTATGGGGACATTATTTGTATATATATGAATAGTATTTTATTTGTGATCATGAACGTCGATCAAGGGGGTCATCTGACCGACTTCCTGTACAATATGTTCAGGAATTCGCGCTATATGCACATTCATGTGCATGTGGCTTTTCAAGATTGGTAGAGCGCATGCTTTCCGATAATAGGAGCCCGAGTTCGAACCCTTCCCACTGTCTTTTTGTCCTTCAGCAAAACAACTTTTCTACAATTATTGATGCTCTATACTCGGGAGTATAAATGAATACCCAGGTAAGACCCCTCATGTAAAAGATCTTCTCAATGCCCATGAGCCGCTTAGGAGGATTGCTCCCCAGGGAGTTGAGATGGTGCACACAATGTGCGCTGGCTTGCATTGTTTCCTATGACCGGGCTAATAATATCATTGTAAAGCGCTAATCATCCAAAATTGGCGCTATATAACTTGAAATATAACTTTTAATCATAAATTATTATAGTTATTATAGTTAACTAATATTGGCTTTAGTAATTATTACAATGCCTACGTTATTTTAGCACTTTGCAACTCCGAAACAAGAGGACACTGTAGTAACCACGATTAGACAGGGCTATGGGGACATTATTTGTATATATATGAATAGTATTTTATTTGTGATCATGAACGTCGATCAAGGGGGTCATCTGTCCGACTTCCTGTACAAGTATATTCAGGAATTCGCGCTATATGCACATTCATGTGCATGTGGCTTGCCAAGATTGGTAGAGCGCATGCTTTCCGATAATAGGAGCCCGAGTTCGAACCCTTCCCACTGTCTTTTTGACCTTCATCAAAACAATTTATCAACAATTATTGAAGCTCTATACTGGGGTGTATAAATGAATACCCTGTAGGAGGTGAAAACCTTCATGTAAAAGATCTTCTCAATGCCCATGAGCCGCTTAGGAGGATTGCTCCCGAGGGAGTTGAGATGGTGCACACAATGTGCGCTGGCTTGCAATGTTTCCTATGACCGGGCTAATATATCATTGTAAAGCGCTTATCATCCAAAATTGGCGCTATATAACTTGAAATATAACTTTTAATCATAAATTATTATAGTTATTATAGTTAACTAATATTGGCTTTAGTAATTATTACAATGCCTACGTTATTTTAGCACTTTGCAACTCCGAAACAAGAGGACACTGTAGTAACCACGATTAGACAGGGCTATGGGGACATTATTTGTATATATATGAATAGTATTTTATTTGTGATCATGAACGTCGATCAAGGGGGTCATCTGACCGACTTCCTGTACAATATGTTCAGGAATTCGCGCTATATGCACATTCATGTGCATGTGGCTTTTCAAGATTGGTAGAGCGCATGCTTTCCGATAATAGGAGCCCGAGTTCGAACCCTTCCCACTGTCTTTTTGTCCTTCAGCAAAACAACTTTTCTACAATTATTGATGCTCTATACTCGGGAGTATAAATGAATACCCAGGTAAGACCCCTTATGTAAAAGATCTTCTCAATGCCCATGAGCCGCTTAGGAGGATTGCTCCCCAGGGAGTTGAGATGGTGCACACAATGTGCGCTGGCTTGCATTGTTTCCTATGACCGGGCTAATAATATCATTGTAAAGCGCTAATCATCCAAAATTGGCGCTATATAACTTGAAATATAACTTTTAATCATAAATTATTATAGTTATTATAGTTAACTAATATTGGCTTTAGTAATTATTACAATGCCTACGTTATTTTAGCACTTTGCAACTCCGAAACAAGAGGACACTGTAGTAACCACGATTAGACAGGGCTATGGGGACATTATTTGTATATATATGAATAGTATTTTATTTGTGATCATGAACGTCGATCAAGGGGGTCATCTGACCGACTTCCTGTACAAGTATGTTCAGGAATTCGCGCTATATGCACATTCATGTGCATGTGGCTTTTCAAGATTGGTAGAGCGCATGCTTTCCGATAATAGGAGCCCGAGTTCGAACCCTTCCCACTGTCTTTTTGTCCTTCAGCAAAACAACTTTTCTACAATTATTGATGCTCTATACTCGGGAGTATAAATGAATACCCTGTAGGAGGTAAGACCCCTCATGTAAAAGATCTTCTCAATGCCCATGAGCCGCTTAGGAGGATTGCTCCCCAGGGAGTTGAGATGGTGCACACAATGTGCGCTGGCTTGCATTGTTTCCTATGACCGGGCTAATAATATCATTGTAAAGCGCTAATCATCCAAAATTGGCGCTATATAACTCGAAATATAACTTTTAATCATAACTTATTATAGTTATTATAGTTAACTAATATTGGCTTTAGTAATTATTACAATGCCTACGTTATTTTAGCACTTTGCAACTCCGAAACAAGAGGACACTGTAGTAACCACGATTAGACAGGGCTATGGGGACATTATTTGTATATATATGATTAGTATTTTATTTGTGATCATGAACGTCGATCAAGGGGGTCATCTGACCGACTTCCTGTACAAGTATGTTCAGGAATTCGCGCTATATGCACATTCATGTGCATGTGGCTTTTCAAGATTGGTAGAGCGCATGCTTTCCGATAATAGGAGCCCGAGTTCGAACCCTTCCCACTGTCTTTTTGTCCTTCATCAAAACAATTTTCAACAATTATTGATGCTCTATACTCGGGTGTATAAATGAATACCCTGTAGGAGGTAAAACCTTCATGTAAAAGATCTTCTCAATGCCCATGAGCCGCTTAGGAGGATTGCTCCCGAGGGAGTTGAGATGGTGCACACAATGTGCGCTGGCTTGCAATGTTTCCTATGACCGGGCTAATATATCATTGTAAAGCGCTTATCATCCAAAATTGGCGCTATATAACTTGAAATATAACTTTTAATCATAAATTATTATAGTTATTATAGTTAACTAATATTGGCTTTAGTAATTATTACAATGCCTACGTTATTTTAGCACTTTGCAACTCCGAAACAAGAGGACACTGTAGTAACCACGATTAGACAGGGCTATGGGGACATTATTTGTATATATATGAATAGTATTTTATTTGTGATCATGAACGTCGATCAAGGGGGTCATCTGACCGACTTCCTGTACAAGTATGTTCAGGAATTCGCGCTATATGCACATTCATGTGCATGTGGCTTTTCAAGATTGGTAGAGCGCATGCTTTCCGATAATAGGAGCCCGAGTTCGAACCCTTCCCACTGTCTTTTTGTCCTTCAGCAAAACAACTTTTCTACAATTATTGATGCTCTATACTCGGGAGTATAAATGAATACCCTGTAGGAGGTAAGACCCCTCATGTAAAAGATCTTCTCAATGCCCATGAGCCGCTTAGGAGGATTGCTCCCCAGGGAGTTGAGATGGTGCACACAATGTGCGCTGGCTTGCATTGTTTCCTATGACCGGGCTAATAATATCATTGTAAAGCGCTAATCATCCAAAATTGGCGCTATATAACTCGAAATATAACTTTTAATCATAACTTATTATAGTTATTATAGTTAACTAATATTGGCTTTAGTAATTATTACAATGCCTACGTTATTTTAGCACTTTGCAACTCCGAAACAAGAGGACACTGTAGTAACCACGATTAGACAGGGCTATGGGGACATTATTTGTATATATATGATTAGTATTTTATTTGTGATCATGAACGTCGATCAAGGGGGTCATCTGACCGACTTCCTGTACAAGTATGTTCAGGAATTCGCGCTATATGCACATTCATGTGCATGTGGCTTTTCAAGATTGGTAGAGCGCATGCTTTCCGATAATAGGAGCCCGAGTTCGAACCCTTCCCACTGTCTTTTTGACCTTCATCAAAACAATTTATCAACAATTATTGATGCTCTATACTGGGTGTATAAATGAATACCCTGTAGGAGGTGAAAACCTTCATGTAAAAGATCTTCTCAATGCCCATGAGCCGCTTAGGAGGATTGCTCCCGAGGGAGTTGAGATGGTGCACACAATGTGCGCTGGCTTGCAATGTTTCCTATGACCGGGCTAATATATCATTGTAAAGCGCTTATCATCCAAAATTGGCGCTATATAACTTGAAATATAACTTTTAATCATAAATTATTATAGTTATTATAGTTAACTAATATTGGCTTTAGTAATTATTACAATGCCTACGTTATTTTAGCACTTTGCAACTCCGAAACAAGAGGACACTGTAGTAACCACGATTAGACAGGGCTATGGGGACATTATTTGTATATATATGAATAGTATTTTATTTGTGATCATGAACGTCGATCAAGGGGGTCATCTGACCGACTTCCTGTACAAGTATGTTCAGGAATTCGCGCTATATGCACATTCATGTGCATGTGGCTTTTCAAGATTGGTAGAGCGCATGCTTTCCGATAATAGGAGCCCGAGTTCGAACCCTTCCCACTGTCTTTTTGTCCTTCAGCAAAACAACTTTTCTACAATTATTGATGCTCTATACTCGGGAGTATAAATGAATACCCAGGTAAGACCCCTCATGTAAAAGATCTTCTCAATGCCCATGAGCCGCTTAGGAGGATTGCTCCCAGGGAGTTGAGATGGTGCACACAATGTGCGCTGGCTTGCATTGTTTCCTATGACCGGGCTAATAATATCATTGTAAAGCGCTAATCATCCAAAATTGGCGCTATATAACTTGAAATATAACTTTTAATCATAAATTATTATAGTTATTATAGTTAACTAATATTGGCTTTAGTAATTATTACAATGCCTACGTTATTTTAGCACTTTGCAACTCCGAAACAAGAGGACACTGTAGTAACCACGATTAGACAGGGCTATGGGGACATTATTTGTATATATATGAATAGTATTTTATTTGTGATCATGAACGTCGATCAAGGGGGTCATCTGACCGACTTCCTGTACAAGTATGTTCAGGAATTCGCGCTATATGCACATTCATGTGCATGTGGCTTTTCAAGATTGGTAGAGCGCATGCTTTCCGATAATAGGAGCCCGAGTTCGAACCCTTCCCACTGTCTTTTTGTCCTTCAGCAAAACAACTTTTCTACAATTATTGATGCTCTATACTCGGGAGTATAAATGAATACCCTGTAGGAGGTAAGACCCCTCATGTAAAAGATCTTCTCAATGCCCATGAGCCGCTTAGGAGGATTGCTCCCCAGGGAGTTGAGATGGTGCACACAATGTGCGCTGGCTTGCATTGTTTCCTATGACCGGGCTAATAATATCATTGTAAAGCGCTAATCATCCAAAATTGGCGCTATATAACTCGAAATATAACTTTTAATCATAACTTATTATAGTTATTATAGTTAACTAATATTGGCTTTAGTAATTATTACAATGCCTACGTTATTTTAGCACTTTGCAACTCCGAAACAAGAGGACACTGTAGTAACCACGATTAGACAGGGCTATGGGGACATTATTTGTATATATATGAATAGTATTTTATTTGTGATCATGAACGTCGATCAAGGGGGTCATCTGACCGACTTCCTGTACAAGTATATTCAGGAATTCGCGCTATATGCACATTCATGTGCATGTGGCTTTTCAAGATTGGTAGAGCGCATGCTTTCCGATAATAGGAGCCCGAGTTCGAACCCTTCCCACTGTCTTTTTGTCCTTCAGCAAAACAACTTTTCAACAATTATTGATGCTCTATACTCGGGTGTATAAATGAATACCCTGTAGGAGGTAAGACCCTCATGTAAAAGATCTTCTCAATGCCCATGAGCCGCTTAGGAGGATTGCTCCCGAGGGAGTTGAGATGGTGCACACAATGTGCGCTGGCTTGCAATGTTTCCTATGACCGGGCTAATATATCATTGTAAAGCGCTAATCATCCAAAATTGGCGCTATATAACTTGAAATATAACTTTTAATCATAAATTATTATAGTTATTATAGTTAACTAATATTGGCTTTAGTAATTATTACAATGCCTACGTTATTTTAGCACTTTGCAACTCCGAAACAAGAGGACACTGTAGTAACCACGATTAGACAGGGCTATGGGGACATTATTTGTATATATATGAATAGTATTTTATTTGTGATCATGAACGTCGATCAAGGGGGTCATCTGACCGACTTCCTGTACAAGTATGTTCAGGAATTCGCGCTATATGCACATTCATGTGCATGTGGCTTTTCAAGATTGGTAGAGCGCATGCTTTCCGATAATAGGAGCCCGAGTTCGAACCCTTCCCACTGTCTTTTTGTCCTTCAGCAAAACAACTTTTCTACAATTATTGATGCTCTATACTCGGGAGTATAAATGAATACCCTGTAGGAGGTAAGACCCCTCATGTAAAAGATCTTCTCAATGCCCATGAGCCGCTTAGGAGGATTGCTCCTCAGGGAGTTGAGATGGTGCACACAATGTGCGCTGGCTTGCATTGTTTCCTATGACCGGGCTAATAATATCATTGTAAAGCGCTAATCATCCGAAATTGGCGCTATATAACTCGAAATATAACTTTTAATCATAACTTATTATAGTTATTATAGTTAACTAATATTGGCTTTAGTAATTATTACAATGCCTACGTTATTTTAGCACTTTGCAACTCCGAAACAAGAGGACACTGTAGTAACCACGATTAGACAGGGCTATGGGGACATTATTTGTATATATATGATTAGTATTTTATTTGTGATCATGAACGTCGATCAAGGGGGTCATCTGACCGACTTCCTGTACAAGTATATTCAGGAATTCGCGCTATATGCACATTCATGTGCATGTGGCTTGCCAAGATTGGTAGAGCGCATGCTTTCCGATAATAGGAGCCCGAGTTCGAACCCTTCCCACTGTCTTTTTGACCTTCATCAAAACAATTTATCAACAATTATTGATGCTCTATACTGGGGTGTATAAATGAATACCCTGTAGGAGGTGAAGACCTTCATGTAAAAGATCTTCTCAATGCCCATGAGCCGCTTAGGAGGATTGCTCCCGAGGGAGTTGAGATGGTGCACACAATGTGCGCTGGCTTGCAATGTTTCCTATGACCGGGCTAATATATCATTGTAAAGCGCTAATCATCCAAAATTGGCGCTATATAACTTGAAATATAACTTTTAATCATAAATTATTATAGTTATTATAGTTAACTAATATTGGCTTTAGTAATTATTACAATGCCTACGTTATTTTAGCACTTTGCAACTCCGAAACAAGAGGACACTGTAGTAACCACGATTAGACAGGGCTATGGGGACATTATTTGTATATATATGAATAGTATTTTATTTGTGATCATGAACGTCGATCAAGGGGGTCATCTGACCGACTTCCTGTACAAGTATGTTCAGGAATTCGCGCTATATGCACATTCATGTGCATGTGGCTTTTCAAGATTGGTAGAGCGCATGCTTTCCGATAATAGGAGCCCGAGTTCGAACCCTTCCCACTGTCTTTTTGTCCTTCAGCAAAACAACTTTTCTACAATTATTGATGCTCTATACTCGGGAGTATAAATGAATACCCTGTAGGAGGTAAGACCCCTCATGTAAAAGATCTTCTCAATGCCCATGAGCCGCTTAGGAGGATTGCTCCCCAGGGAGTTGAGATGGTGCACACAATGTGCGCTGGCTTGCAATGTTTCCTATGACCGGGCTAATAATATCATTGTAAAGCGCTAATCATCCGAAATTGGCGCTATATAACTCGAAATATAACTTTTAATCATAACTTATTATAGTTATTATAGTTAACTAATATTGGCTTTAGTAATTATTACAATGCCTACGTTATTTTAGCACTTTGCATCTCCGAAACAAGAGGACACTGTAGTAACCACGATTAGACAGGGCTATGGGGACATTATTTGTATATATATGATTAGTATTTTATTTGTGATCATGAACGTCGATCAAGGGGGTCATCTGACCGACTTCCTGTACAAGTATATTCAGGAATTCGCGCTATATGCACATTCATGTGCATGTGGCTTGCCAAGATTGGTAGAGCGCATGCTTTCCGATAATAGGAGCCCGAGTTCGAACCCTTCCCACTGTCTTTTTGTCCTTCAGCAAAACAACTTTTCTACAATTATTGATGCTCTATACTCGGGAGTATAAATGAATACCCTGTAGGAGGTAAGACCCCTCATGTAAAAGATCTTCTCAATGCCCATGAGCCGCTTAGGAGGATTGCTCCCGAGGGAGTTGAGATGGTGCACACAATGTGCGCTGGCTTGCAATGTTTCCTATGACCGGGCTAATATATCATTGTAAAGCGCTAATCATCCAAAATTGGCGCTATATAACTGAAATATAACTTTTAATCATAAATTATTATAGTTATTATAGTTAACTAATATTGGCTTTAGTAATTATTACAATGCCTACGTTATTTTAGCACTTTGCAACTCCGAAACAAGAGGACACTGTAGTAACCACGATTAGACAGGGCTATGGGGACATTATTTGTATATATATGAATAGTATTTTATTTGTGATCATGAACGTCGATCAAGGGGGTCATCTGACCGACTTCCTGTACAAGTATGTTCAGGAATTCGCGCTATATGCACATTCATGTGCATGTGGCTTTTCAAGATTGGTAGAGCGCATGCTTTCCGATAATAGGAGCCCGAGTTCGAACCCTTCCCACTGTCTTTTTGTCCTTCAGCAAAACAACTTTTCTACAATTATTGATGCTCTATACTCGGGAGTATAAATGAATACCCTGTAGGAGGTAAGACCCCTCATGTAAAAGATCTTCTCAATGCCCATGAGCCGCTTAGGAGGATTGCTCCTCAGGGAGTTGAGATGGTGCACACAATGTGCGCTGGCTTGCAATGTTTCCTATGACCGGGCTAATATATCATTGTAAAGCGCTAATCATCCGAAATTGGCGCTATATAACTCGAAATATAACTTTTAATCATAACTTATTATAGTTATTATAGTTAACTAATATTGGCTTTAGTAATTATTACAATGCCTACGTTATTTTAGCACTTTGCATCTCCGAAACAAGAGGACACTGTAGTAACCACGATTAGACAGGGCTATGGGGACATTATTTGTATATATATGATTAGTATTTTATTTGTGATCATGAACGTCGATCAAGGGGGTCATCTGTCCGACTTCCTGTACAAGTATATTCAGGAATTCGCGCTATATGCACATTCATGTGCATGTGGCTTGCCAAGATTGGTAGAGCGCATGCTTTCCGATAATAGGAGCCCGAGTTCGAACCCTTCCCACTGTCTTTTTGTCCTTCAGCAAAACAACTTTTCTACAATTATTGATGCTCTATACTCGGGAGTATAAATGAATACCCTGTAGGAGGTAAGACCCCTCATGTAAAAGATCTTCTCAATGCCCATGAGCCGCTTAGGAGGATTGCTCCCGAGGGAGTTGAGATGGTGCACACAATGTGCGCTGGCTTGCAATGTTTCCTATGACCGGGCTAATATATCATTGTAAAGCGCTAATCATCCAAATTGGCGCTATATAACTCGAAATATAACTTTTAATCATAACTTATTATAGTTATTATAGTTAACTAATATTGGCTTTAGTAATTATTACAATGCCTACGTTATTTTAGCACTTTGCAACTCCGAAACAAGAGGACACTGTAGTAACCACGATTAGACAGGGCTATGGGGACATTATTTGTATATATATGAATAGTATTTTATTTGTGATCATGAACGTCGATCAAGGGGGTCATCTGACCGACTTCCTGTACAAGTATGTTCAGGAATTCGCGCTATATGCACATTCATGTGCATGTGGCTTTTCAAGATTGGTAGAGCGCATGCTTTCCGATAATAGGAGCCCGAGTTCGAACCCTTCCCACTGTCTTTTTGTCCTTCAGCAAAACAACTTTTCTACAATTATTGATGCTCTATACTCGGGAGTATAAATGAATACCCTGTAGGAGGTAAGACCCTCATGTAAAAGATCTTCTCAATGCCCATGAGCGGCTTAGGAGGATTGCTCCCCAGGGAGTTGAGATGGTGCACACAATGTGCGCTGGCTTGCAATGTTTCCTATGACCGGGCTAATATATCATTGTAAAGCGCTAATCATCCAAATTGGCGCTATATAACTCGAAATATAACTTTTAATCATAACTTATTATAGTTATTATAGTTAACTAATATTGGCTTTAGTAATTATTACAATGCCTACGTTATTTTAGCACTTTGCAACTCCGAAACAAGAGGACACTGTAGTAACCACGATTAGACAGGGCTATGGGGACATTATTTGTATATATATGATTAGTATTTTATTTGTGATCATGAACGTCGATCAAGGGGGTCATCTGACCGACTTCCTGTACAAGTATATTCAGGAATTCGCGCTATATGCACATTCATGTGCATGTGGCTTTCAAGATTGGTAGAGCGCATGCTTTCCGATAATAGGAGCCCGAGTTCGAACCCTTCCCACTGTCTTTTTGTCCTTCAGCAAAACAACTTTTCTACAATTATTGATGCTCTATACTCGGGAGTATAAATGAATACCCTGTAGGAGGTAAGACCCCTCATGTAAAAGATCTTCTCAATGCCCATGAGCCGCTTAGGAGGATTGCTCCCGAGGGAGTTGAGATGGTGCACACAATGTGCGCTGGCTTGCATTGTTTCCTATGACCGGGCTAATAATATCATTGTAAAGCGCTAATCATCCAAATTGGCGCTATATAACTCGAAATATAACTTTTAATCATAACTTATTATAGTTATTATAGTTAACTAATATTGGCTTTAGTAATTATTACAATGCCTACGTTATTTTAGCACTTTGCAACTCCGAAACAAGAGGACACTGTAGTAACCACGATTAGACAGGGCTATGGGGACATTATTTGTATATTTTATATGAATAGTATTTTATTTGTGATCATGAACGTCGATCAAGTGGGTCATCTGACCGACTTCCTGTACAATTATATTCAGGAATTCGCGCTATATGACATTCATGTGCATGTGGCTTTCAAGATTGTGGTATATCATTGTAAAGCGCTTATCATCCATATTAGGCGCTATATAACTCGAAAAATAACTTTTAATCATAACTTATTATAGTTATTATAGTTAACTAATATTGGCTTTAGTAATTATTACAATGCCTACGTTATTTTAGCACTTTGCAACTCCGAAACAAGAGGACACTGTAGTAACCACGATTAGACAGGGCTATGGGGACATTATTTGTATATATATGATTAGTATTTTATTTGTGATCATGAACGTCGATCAAGGGGGTCATCTGACCGACTTCCTGTACAAGTATATTCAGGAATTCGCGCTATATGCACATTCATGTGCATGTGGCTTTTCAAGATTGGTAGAGCGCATGCTTTCCGATAATAGGAGCCCGAGTTCGAACCCTTCCCACTGTCTTTTTGTCCTTCAGCAAAACAACTTTTCTACAATTATTGATGCTCTATACTCGGGTGTATAAATGAATACCCTGTAGGAGGTAAGACCCCTCATGTAAAAGATCTTCTCAATGCCCATGAGCCGCTTAGGAGGATTGCTCCCCAGGGAGTTGAGATGGTGCACACAATGTGCGCTGGCTTGCATTGTTTCCTATGACCGGGCTAATAATATCATTGTAAAGCGCTAATCATCCAAAATTGGCGCTATATAACTTGAAATATAACTTTTAATCATAAATTATTATAGTTATTATAGTTAACTAATATTGGCTTTAGTAATTATTACAATGCCTACGTTATTTTAGCACTTTGCAACTCCGAAACAAGAGGACACTGTAGTAACCACGATTAGACAGGGCTATGGGGACATTATTTGTATATATATGAATAGTATTTTATTTGTGATCATGAACGTCGATCAAGGGGGTCATCTGACCGACTTCCTGTACAAGTATATTCAGGAATTCGCGCTATATGCACATTCATGTGCATGTGGCTTGTCAAGATTGGTAGAGCGCATGCTTTCCGATAATAGGAGCCCGAGTTCGAACCTTCCCACTGTCTTTTTGTCCTTCAGCAAAACAATTTATCAACAATTATTGATGCTCTATACTGGGGTGTATAAATGAATACCCTGTAGGAGGTGAAAGCCCTCATGTAAAAGATCTTCTCAATGCCCATGAGCCGCTTAGGAGGATTGCTCCCGAGGGAGTTGAGATGGTGCACACAATGTGCGCTGGCTTGCATTGTTTCCTATGACCGGGCTAATAATATCATTGTAAAGCGCTAATCATCCAAAATTGGCGCTATATAACTCGAAATATAACTTTTAATCATAAATTATTATAGTTATTATAGTTAACTAATATTGGCTTTAGTAATTATTACAATGCCTACGTTATTTTAGCACTTTGCAACTCCGAAACAAGAGGACACTGTAGTAACCACGATTAGACAGGGCTATGGGGACATTATTTGTATATATATGAATAGTATTTTATTTGTGATCATGAACGTCGATCAAGGGGGTCATCTGACCGACTTCCTGTACAAGTATGTTCAGGAATTCGCGCTATATGCACATTCATGTGCATGTGGCTTTTCAAGATTGGTAGAGCGCATGCTTTCCGATAATAGGAGCCCGAGTTCGAACCCTTCCCACTGTCTTTTTGTCCTTCAGCAAAACAACTTTTCTACAATTATTGATGCTCTATACTCGGGAGTATAAATGAATACCCTGTAGGAGGTAAGACCCCTCATGTAAAAGATCTTCTCAATGCCCATGAGCCGCTTAGGAGGATTGCTCCCGAGGGAGTTGAGATGGTGCACACAATGTGCGCTGGCTTGCAATGTTTCCTATGACCGGGCTAATATATCATTGTAAAGCGCTTATCATCCAAATTGGCGCTATATAACTCGAAAAATAACTTTTAATCATAACTTATTATAGTTATTATAGTTAACTAATATTGGCTTTAGTAATTATTACAATGCCTACGTTATTTTAGCACTTTGCAACTCCGAAACAAGAGGACACTGTAGTAACCACGATTAGACAGGGCTATGGGGACATTATTTGTATATATATGATTAGTATTTTATTTGTGATCATGAACGTCGATCAAGGGGGTCATCTGACCGACTTCCTGTACAAGTATGTTCAGGAATTCGCGCTATATGCACATTCATGTGCATGTGGCTTGTCAAGATTGGTAGAGCGCATGCTTTCCGATAATAGGAGCCCGAGTTCGAACCCTTCCAACTGTCTTTTTGTCCTTCAGCAAAACAACTTTTCCACAATTATTGATGCTCTATACTCAGGTGTATAAATGAATACCCTGTAGGAGGTGAAAGCCCTCATGTAAAAGATCTTCTCAATGCCCATGAGCCGCTTAGGAGGATTGCTCCCCAGGGAGTTGAGATGGTGCACACAATGTGCGCTGGCTTGCATTGTTTCCTATGACCGGGCTAATAATATCATTGTAAAGCGCTAATCATCCAAATTGGCGCTATATAACTCGAAATATAACTTTTAATCATAACTTATTATAGTTATTATAGTTAACTAATATTGGCTTTAGTAATTATTACAATGCCTACGTTATTTTAGCACTTTGCAACTCCGAAACAAGAGGACACTGTAGTAACCACGATTAGACAGGGCTATGGGGACATTATTTGTATATATATGATTAGTATTTTATTTGTGATCATGAACGTCGATCAAGGGGGTCATCTGACCGACTTCCTGTACAAGTATATTCAGGAATTCGCGCTATATGCACATTCATGTGCATGTGGCTTGTCAAGATTGGTAGAGCGCATGCTTTCCGATAATAGGAGCCCGAGTTCGAACCCTTCCCACTGTCTTTTTGTCCTTCAGCAAAACAACTTTTCCACAAATTATTGATGCTCTATACTCGGGAGTATAAATGAATACCCTGTAGGAGGTAAGACCCCTCATGTAAAAGATCTTCTCAATGCCCATGAGCGGCTTAGGAGGATTGCTCCTCAGGGAGTTGAGATGGTGCACACAATGTGCGCTGGCTTGCAATGTTTCCTATGACCGGGCTAATATATCATTGTAAAGCGCTAATCATCCGAAATTGGCGCTATATAACTCGAAATATAACTTTTAATCATAACTTATTATAGTTATTATAGTTAACTAATATTGGCTTTAGTAATTATTACAATGCCTACATTATTTTAGCACTTTGCATCTCCGAAACAAGAGGACACTGTAGTAACCACGATTAGACAGGGCTATGGGGACATTATTTGTATATATATGATTAGTATTTTATTTGTGATCATGAACGTCGATCAAGGGGGTCATCTGACCGACTTCCTGTACAAGTATATTCAGGAATTCGCGCTATATGCACATTCATGTGCATGTGGCTTGTCAAGATTGGTAGAGCGCATGCTTTCCGATAATAGGAGCCCGAGTTCGAACCCTTCCCACTGCCTTTTTGTCCTTCAGCAAAACAACTTATCAACAATTATTGATGCTCTATACTGGGGTGTATAAATGAATACCCTGTAGGAGGTGAAAGCCCTCATGTAAAAGATCTTCTCAATGCCCATGAGCCGCTTAGGAGGATTGCTCCCGAGGGAGTTGAGATGGTGCACACAATGTGCGCTGGCTTGCAATGTTTCCTATGACCGGGCTAATATATCATTGTAAAGCGCTATCATCCAAATTAGGCGCTATATAACTCGAAAATAACTTTTAATCATAACTTATTATAGTTATTATAGTTAACTAATATTGGCTTTAGTAATTATTACAATGCCTACGTTATTTTAGCACTTTGCAACTCCGAAACAAGAGGACACTGTAGTAACCACGATTAGACAGGGCTATGGGGACATTATTTGTATATATATGATTAGTATTTTATTTGTGATCATGAACGTCGATCAAGGGGGTCATCTGACCGACTTCCTGTACAAGTATGTTCAGGAATTCGCGCTATATGCACATTCATGTGCATGTGGCTTGTCAAGATTGGTAGAGCGCATGCTTTCCGATAATAGGAGCCCGAGTTCGAACCCTTCCAACTGTCTTTTTGTCCTTCAGCAAAACAACTTTTCCACAATTATTGATGCTCTATACTCAGGTGTATAAATGAATACCCTGTAGGAGGTGAAAGCCCTCATGTAAAAGATCTTCTCAATGCCCATGAGCCGCTTAGGAGGATTGCTCCCCAGGGAGTTGAGATGGTGCACACAATGTGCGCTGGCTTGCATTGTTTCCTATGACCGGGCTAATAATATCATTGTAAAGCGCTAATCATCCAAATTGGCGCTATATAACTCGAAATATAACTTTTAATCATAACTTATTATAGTTATTATAGTTAACTAATATTGGCTTTAGTAATTATTACAATGCCTACGTTATTTTAGCACTTTGCAACTCCGAAACAAGAGGACACTGTAGTAACCACGATTAGACAGGGCTATGGGGACATTATTTGTATATATATGAATAGTATTTTATTTGTGATCATGAACGTCGATCAAGGGGGTCATCTGACCGACTTCCTGTACAAGTATATTCAGGAATTCGCGCTATATGCACATTCATGTGCATGTGGCTTGTCAAGATTGGTAGAGCGCATGCTTTCCGATAATAGGAGCCCGAGTTCGAACCCTTCCCACTGTCTTTTTGTCCTTCAGCAAAACAACTTTTCCACAATTATTGATGCTCTATACTCGGGTGTATAAATGAATACCCTGTAGGAGGTAAGACCCCTCATGTAAAAGATCTTCTCAATGCCCATGAGCCGCTTAGGAGGATTGCTCCCCAGGGAGTTGAGATGGTGCACACAATGTGCGCTGGCTTGCATTGTTTCCTATGACCGGGCTAATAATATCATTGTAAAGCGCTAATCATCCAAAATTGGCGCTATATAACTCGAAATATAACTTTTAATCATAAATATTATAGTTATTATAGTTAACTAATATTGGCTTTAGTAATTATTACAATGCCTACGTTATTTTAGCACTTTGCAACTCCGAAACAAGAGGACACTGTAGTAACCACGATTAGACAGGGCTATGGGGACATTATTTGTATATATATGATTAGTATTTTATTTGTGATCATGAACGTCGATCAAGGGGGTCATCTGACCGACTTCCTGTACAAGTATATTCAGGAATTCGCGCTATATGCACATTCATGTGCATGTGGCTTGTCAAGATTGGTAGAGCGCATGCTTTCCGATAATAGGAGCCCGAGTTCGAACCCTTCCAACTGTCTTTTTGTCCTTCAGCAAAACAACTTTTCCACAATTATTGATGCTCTATACTCGGGTGTATAAATGAATACCCTGTAGGAGGTGAAAGCCCTCATGTAAAAGATCTTCTCAATGCCCATGAGCCGCTTAGGAGGATTGCTCCCGAGGGAGTTGAGATGGTGCACACAATGTGCGCTGGCTTGCATTGTTTCCTATGACCGGGCTAATAATATCATTGTAAAGCGCTAATCATCCAAAATTGGCGCTATATAACTTGAAATATAACTTTTAATCATAAATTATTATAGTTATTATAGTTAACTAATATTGGCTTTAGTAATTATTACAATGCCTACGTTATTTTAGCACTTTGCAACTCCGAAACAAGAGGACACTGTAGTAACCACGATTAGACAGGGCTATGGGGACATTATTTGTATATATATGAATAGTATTTTATTTGTGATCATGAACGTCGATCAAGGGGGTCATCTGACCGACTTCCTGTACAAGTATGTTCAGGAATTCGCGCTATATGCACATTCATGTGCATGTGGCTTTTCAAGATTGGTAGAGCGCATGCTTTCCGATAATAGGAGCCCGAGTTCGAACCCTTCCCACTGTCTTTTTGTCCTTCAGCAAAACAACTTTTCTACAATTATTGATGCTCTATACTCGGGAGTATAAATGAATACCCTGTAGGAGGTAAGACCCCTCATGTAAAAGATCTTCTCAATGCCCATGAGCCGCTTAGGAGGATTGCTCCCGAGGGAGTTGAGATGGTGCACACAATGTGCGCTGGCTTGCAATGTTTCCTATGACCGGGCTAATATATCATTGTAAAGCGCTTATCATCCATATTAGGCGCTATATAACTCGAAAAATAACTTTTAATCATAACTTATTATAGTTATTATAGTTAACTAATATTGGCTTTAGTAATTATTACAATGCCTACGTTATTTTAGCACTTTGCAACTCCGAAACAAGAGGACACTGTAGTAACCACGATTAGACAGGGCTATGGGGACATTATTTGTATATATATGATTAGTATTTTATTTGTGATCATGAACGTCGATCAAGGGGGTCATCTGACCGACTTCCTGTACAAGTATGTTCAGGAATTCGATCTATATGCACATTCATGTGCATGTGGCTTGTCAAGATTGGTAGAGCGCATGCTTTCCGATAATAGGAGCCCGAGTTCGAACCCTTCCAACTGTCTTTTTGTCCTTCAGCAAAACAACTTTTCCACAATTATTGATGCTCTATACTCAGGTGTATAAATGAATACCCTGTAGGAGGTGAAAGCCCTCATGTAAAAGATCTTCTCAATGCCCATGAGCCGCTTAGGAGGATTGCTCCCCAGGGAGTTGAGATGGTGCACACAATGTGCGCTGGCTTGCATTGTTTCCTATGACCGGGCTAATAATATCATTGTAAAGCGCTAATCATCCGAAATTGGCGCTATATAACTCGAAATATAACTTTTAATCATAACTTATTATAGTTATTATAGTTAACTAATATTGGCTTTAGTAATTATTACAATGCCTACATTATTTTAGCACTTTGCATCTCCGAAACAAGAGGACACTGTAGTAACCACGATTAGACAGGGCTATGGGGACATTATTTGTATATATATGATTAGTATTTTATTTGTGATCATGAACGTCGATCAAGGGGGTCATCTGACCGACTTCCTGTACAATTATATTCAGGAATTCGCGCTATATGCACATTCATGTGCATGTGGCTTGTCAAGATTGGTAGAGCGCATGCTTTCCGATAATAGGAGCCCGAGTTCGAACCCTTCCCACTGCTTTTTTTCCTTCAGCAAAACAACTTTTCCACAATAATTATTGATGCTCTATACTCGGGAGTATAAATGAATACCCTGTAGGAGGTAAGACCCCTCATGTAAAAGATCTTCTCAATGCCCATGAGCGGCTTAGGAGGATTGCTCCTCAGGGAGTTGAGATGGTGCACACAATGTGCGCTGGCTTGCAATGTTTCCTATGACCGGGCTAATTATATCATTGTAAAGCGCTAATCATCCGAAATTGGCGCTATATAACTCAAAAATAACTTTTAATCATAACTTATTATAGTTATTATAGTTAACTAATATTGGCTTTAGTAATTATTACAATGCCTACATTATTTTAGCACTTTGCATCTCCGAAACAAGAGGACACTGTAGTAACCACGATTAGACAGGGCTATGGGGACATTATTGTATATATATGATTAGTATTTTATTTGTGATCATGAACGTCGATCAAGGGGGTCATCTGTCCGACTTCCTGTACAAGTATATTCAGGAATTCGCGCTATATGCACATTCATATGCATGTGGCTTGCCAAGATTGGTAGAGCGCATGCTTTCCGATAATAGGAGCCCGAGTTCGAACCATTCCCACTGCCTTTTTGACCTTCATCAAAACAATTTATCAACAATTATTGAAGCTCTATACTGGGGTGTATAAATGAATACCCTGTAGGAGGTGAAAGCCTTCATGTAAAAGATCTTCTCAATGCCCATGAGCCGCTTAGGAGGATTGCTCCCGAGGGAGTTGAGATGGTGCACACAATGTGCGCTGGCTTGCAATGTTTCCTATGACCGGGCTAATATATCATTGTAAAGCGCTTATCATCCAAATTAGGCGCTATATAACTCGAAAAATAACTTTTAATCATAACTTATTATAGTTATTATAGTTAACTAATATTGGCTTTAGTAATTATTACAATGCCTACGTTATTTTAGCACTTTGCAACTCCGAAACAAGAGGACACTGTAGTAACCACGATTAGACAGGGCTATGGGGACATTATTTGTATATATATGATTAGTATTTTATTTGTGATCATGAACGTCGATCAAGGGGGTCATCTGACCGACTTCCTGTACAAGTATGTTCAGGAATTCGCGCTATATGCACATTTATGTGCTTGTGGCTTGTCAAGATTGGTAGAGCGCATGCTTTCCGATAATAGGAGCCCGAGTTCGAACCCTTCCAACTGTCTTTTTGTCCTTCAGCAAAACAACTTTTCCACAATTATTGATGCTCTATACTCAGGTGTATAAATGAATACCCTGTAGGAGGTGAAAGCCCTCATGTAAAAGATCTTCTCAATGCCCATGAGCCGCTTAGGAGGATTGCTCCCCAGGGAGTTGAGATGGTGCACACAATGTGCGCTGGCTTGCATTGTTTCCTATGACCGGGCTAATAATATCATTGTAAAGCGCTAATCATCCGAAATTGGCGCTATATAACTCGAAATATAACTTTTAATCATAACTTATTATAGTTATTATAGTTAACTAATATTGGCTTTAGTAATTATTACAATGCCTACATTATTTTAGCACTTTGCATCTCCGAAAAAGAGGACACTGTAGTAACCACGATTAGACAGGGCTATGGGGACATTATTTGTATATATATGAATAGTATTTTATTTGTGATCATGAACGTCGATCAAGGGGGTCATCTGACCGACTTCCTGTACAAGTGTATTCAGGAATTCGCGCTATATGCACATTCATGTGCATGTGGCTTGTCAAGATTGGTAGAGCGCATGCTTTCCGATAATAGGAGCCCGAGTTCGAACCCTTCCCACTGTCTTTTTGTCCTTCAGCAAAACAACTTTTCCACAATTATTGATGCTCTATACTCGGGTGTATAAATGAATACCCTGTAGGAGGTAAGACCCCTCATGTAAAAGATCTTCTCAATGCCCATGAGCCGCTTAGGAGGATTGCTCCCCAGGGAGTTGAGATGGTGCACACAATGTGCGCTGGCTTGCATTGTTTCCTATGACCGGGCTAATAATATCATTGTAAAGCGCTAATCATCCAAAATTGGCGCTATATAACTTGAAATATAACTTTTAATCATAAATTATTATAGTTATTATAGTTAACTAATATTGGCTTTAGTAATTATTACAATGCCTACGTTATTTTAGCACTTTGCAACTCCGAAACAAGAGGACACTGTAGTAACCACGATTAGACAGGGCTATGGGGACATTATTTGTATATATATGAATAGTATTTTATTTGTGATCATGAACGTCGATCAAGGGGGTCATCTGTCCGACTTCCTGTACAAGTATGTTCAGGAATTCGCGCTATATGCACATTCATGTGCATGTGGCTTGTCAAGATTGGTAGAGCGCATGCTTTCCGATAATAGGAGCCCGAGTTCGAACCCTTCCCACTGCCTTTTTGTCCTTCAGCAAAACAACTTTTCCACAATTATTGATGCTCTATACTCGGGTGTATAAATGAATACCCTGTAGGAGGTGAAAGCCCTCATGTAAAAGATCTTCTCAATGCCCATGAGCCGCTTAGGAGGATTGCTCCCCAGGGAGTTGAGATGGTGCACACAATGTGCGCTGGCTTGCATTGTTTCCTATGACCGGGCTAATAATATCATTGTAAAGCGCTAATCATCCAAAATTGGCGCTATATAACTCGAAATATAACTTTTAATCATAACTTATTATAGTTATTATAGTTAACTAATATTGGCTTTAGTAATTATTACAATGCCTACGTTATTTTAGCACTTTGCATCTCCGAAACAAGAGGACACTGTAGTAACCACGATTAGACAGGGCTATGGGGACATTATTTGTATATATATGATTAGTATTTTATTTGTGATCATGAACGTCGATCAAGGGGGTCATCTGACCGACTTCCTGTACAAGTATATTCAGGAATTCGCGCTATATGCACATTCATGTGCATGTGGCTTGCCAAGATTGGTAGAGCGCATGCTTTCCGATAATAGGAGCCCGAGTTCGAACCCTTCCCACTGTCTTTTTGTCCTTCAGCAAAACAACTTTTCCACAATTATTGATGCTCTATACTCAGGTGTATAAATGAATACCCTGTAGGAGGTGAAAGCCCTCATGTAAAAGATCTTCTCAATGCCCATGAGCCGCTTAGGAGGATTGCTCCCCAGGGAGTTGAGATGGTGCACACAATGTGCGCTGGCTTGCATTGTTTCCTATGACCGGGCTAATAATATCATTGTAAAGCGCTAATCATCCGAAATTGGCGCTATATAACTCGAAATATAACTTTTAATCATAATTTATTATAGTTATTATAGTTAACTAATATTGGCTTTAGTAATTATTACAATGCCTACATTATTTTAGCACTTTGCATCTCCGAAACAAGAGGACACTGTAGTAACCACGATTAGACAGGGCTATGGGGACATTATTTGTATATATATGATTAGTATTTTATTTGTGATCATGAACGTCGATCAAGGGGGTCATCTGTCCGACTTCCTGTACAAGTATATTCAGGAATTCGCGCTATATGCACATTCATATGCATGTGGCTTGCCAAGATTGGTAGAGCGCATGCTTTCCGATAATAGGAGCCCGAGTTCGAACCCTTCCCACTGCCTTTTTGACCTTCATCAAAACAATTTATCAACAATTATTGAAGCTCTATACTGGGGTGTATAAATGAATACCCTGTAGGAGGTGAAAACCTTCATGTAAAAGATCTTCTCAATGCCCATGAGCCGCTTAGGAGGATTGCTCCCGAGGGAGTTGAGATGGTGCACACAATGTGCGCTGGCTTGCAATGTTTCCTATGACCGGGCTAATATATCATTGTAAAGCGCTTATCATCCATATTAGGCGCTATATAACTCGAAAAATAACTTTTAATCATAACTTATTATAGTTATTATAGTTAACTAATATTTGCTTTAGTAATTATTACAATGCCTACGTTATTTTAGCACTTTGCAACTCCGAAACAAGAGGACACTGTAGTAACCACGATTAGACAGGGCTATGGGGACATTATTTGTATATATATGATTAGTATTTTATTTGTGATCATGAACGTCGATCAAGGGGGTCATCTGACCGACTTCCTGTACAAGTATGTTCAGGAATTCGCGCTATATGCACATTCATGTGCATGTGGCTTGTCAAGATTGGTAGAGCGCATGCTTTCCGATAATAGGAGCCCGAGTTCGAACCCTTCCCACTGTCTTTTTGTCCTTCAGCAAAACAACTTTTCTACAATTATTGATGCTCTATACTCGGGAGTATAAATGAATACCCTGTAGGAGGTAAGACCCCTCATGTAAAAGATCTTCTCAATGCCCATGAGCCGCTTAGGAGGATTGCTCCCCAGGGAGTTGAGATGGTGCACACAATGTGCGCTGGCTTGCATTGTTTCCTATGACCGGGCTAATAATATCATTGTAAAGCGCTAATCATCCAAAATTGGCGCTATATAACTCGAAATATAACTTTTAATCATAACTTATTATAGTTATTATAGTTAACTAATATTGGCTTTAGTAATTATTACAATGCCTACATTATTTTAGCACTTTGCATCTCCGAAACAAGAGGACACTGTAGTAACCACGATTAGACAGGGCTATGGGGACATTATTTGTATATATATGATTAGTATTTTATTTGTGATCATGAACGTCGATCAAGGGGGTCATCTGTCCGACTTCCTGTACAAGTATATTCAGGAATTCGCGCTATATGCACATTCATATGCATGTGGCTTGCCAAGATTGGTAGAGCGCATGCTTTCCGATAATAGGAGCCCGAGTTCGAACCCTTCCCACTGCCTTTTTGACCTTCATCAAAACAATTTATCAACAATTATTGAAGCTCTATACTGGGGTGTATAAATGAATACCCTGTAGGAGGTGAAAGCCCTCATGTAAAAGATCTTCTCAATGCCCATGAGCCGCTTAGGAGGATTGCTCCCGAGGGAGTTGAGATGGTGCACACAATGTGCGCTGGCTTGCAATGTTTCCTATGACCGGGCTAATATATCATTGTAAAGCGCTTATCATCCATATTAGGCGCTATATAACTCGAAAAATAACTTTTAATCATAACTTATTATAGTTATTATAGTTAACTAATATTTGCTTTAGTAATTATTACAATGCCTACGTTATTTTAGCACTTTGCAACTCCGAAACAAGAGGACACTGTAGTAACCACAATTAGACAGGGCTATGGGGACATTATTTGTATATATATGATTAGTATTTTATTTGTGATCATGAACGTCGATCAAGGGGGTCATCTGACCGACTTCCTGTACAAGTATGTTCAGGAAGTCGATCTATATGCACATTTATGTGCTTGTGGCTTGTCAAGATTGGTAGAGCGCATGCTTTCCGATAATAGGAGCCCGAGTTCGAACCCTTCCAACTGTCTTTTTGTCCTTCAGCAAAACAACTTTTCCACAATTATTGATGCTCTATACTCAGGTGTATAAATGAGGACCCTGTAGGAGGTGAAAGCCCTCATGTAAAAGATCTTCTCAATGCCCATGAGCCGCTTAGGAGGATTGCTCCTCAGGGAGTTGAGATGGTGCACACAATGTGCGCTGGCTTGCAATGTTTCCTACGACCGGGCTAATTATATCATTGTAAAGCGCTAATCATCCGAAATTGGCGCTATATAACTCGAAATATAACTTTTAATCATAACATATTATAGTTATTATAGTTAACTAATATTGGCTTTAGTAATTATTACAATGCCTACATTATTTTAGCACTTTGCATCTCCGAAACGAGAGGACATTGTAGTAACCACGATTAGACAGGGCTATGGGGACATTATTGTATATATATGATTAGTATTTTATTTGTGATCATGAACGTCGATCAAGGGGGTCATCTGACCGACTTCCTGTACAATTATATTCAGGAATTCGCGCTATATGCACATTCATGTGCATGTGGCTTGTCAAGATTGGTAGAGCGCATGCTTTCCGATAATAGGAGCCCGAGTTCGAACCCTTCCCACTGCCTTTTTTTCCTTCAGCAAAACAACCTTTCCACAATAATATTATTGATGCTCTATACTCGGGAGTATAAATGAATACCCTGTAGGAGGTAAGACCCCTCATGTAAAAGATCTTCTCAATGCCCATGAGCGGCTTAGGAGGATTGCTCCTCAGGGAGTTGAGATGGTGCACACAATGTGCGCTGGCTTGCAATGTTTCCTATGACCGGGCTAATTATATCATTGTAAAGCGCTAATCATCCGAAATTGGCGCTATATAACTCGAAATATAACTTTTAATCATAAATTATTATAGTTATTATAGTTAACTAATATTGGCTTTAGTAATTATTACAATGCCTACGTTATTTTAGCACTTTGCAACTCCGAAACAAGAGGACACTGTAGTAACCACGATTAGACAGGGCTATGGGGACATTATTTGTATATATATGATTAGTATTTTAATTGTGATCATGAACGTCGATCAAGGGGGTCATCTGACCGACTTCCTGTACAAGTATGTTCAGGAATTCGCGCTATATGCACATTCATGTGCATGTGGCTTTTCAAGATTGGTAGAGCGCATGCTTTCCGATAATAGGAGCCCGAGTTCGAACCATTCCCACTGCCTTTTTGACCTTCATCAAAACAATTTATCAACAATTATTGAAGCTCTATACTGGGGTGTATAAATGAATACCCTGTAGGAGGTGAAAGCCTTCATGTAAAAGATCTTCTCAATGCCCATGAGCCGCTTAGGAGGATTGCTCCCGAGGGAGTTGAGATGGTGCACACAATGTGCGCTGGCTTGCAATGTTTCCTATGACCGGGCTAATTATATCATTGTAAAGCGCTAATCATCCGAAATTGGCGCTATATAACTCGAAATATAACTTTTAATCATAACTTATTATAGTTATTATAGTTAACTAATATTGGCTTTAGTAATTATTACAATGCCTACATTATTTTAGCACTTTGCATCTCCGAAACAAGAGGACACTGTAGTAACCACGATTAGACAGGGCTATGGGGACATTATTGTATATATATGATTAGTATTTTATTTGTGATCATGAACGTCGATCAAGGGGGTCATCTGACCGACTTCCTGTACAATTATATTCAGGAATTCGCGCTATATGCACATTCATGTGCATGTGGCTTGTCAAGATTGGTAGAGCGCATGCTTTCCGATAATAGGAGCCCGAGTTCGAACCCTTCGCACTGCCTTTTTTTCCTTCAGCAAAACAACCTTTCCATAAATTATTGATGCTCTATACTCGGGAGTATAAATGAATACCCTGTAGGAGGTAAGACCCCTCATGTAAAAGATCTTCTCAATGCCCATGAGCGGCTTAGGAGGATTGCTCCCCAGGGAGTTGAGATGGTGCACACAATGTGCGCTGGCTTGCAATGTTTCCTATGACCGGGCTAATTATATCATTGTAAAGCGCTAATCATCCGAAATTGGCGCTATATAACTCGAAATATAACTTTTAATCATAAATTATTATAGTTATTATAGTTAACTAATATTGGCTTTAGTAATTATTACAATGCCTACGTTATTTTAGCACTTTGCAACTCCGAAACAAGAGGACACTGTAGTAACCACGATTAGACAGGGCTATGGGGACATTATTTGTATATATATGATTAGTATTTTATTTGTGATCATGAACGTCGATCAAGGGGGTCATCTGACCGACTTCCTGTACAAGTATGTTCAGGAATTCGCGCTATATGCACATTCATGTGCATGTGGCTTTTCAAGATTGGTAGAGCGCATGCTTTCCGATAATAGGAGCCCGAGTTCGAACCATTCCCACTGCCTTTTTGACCTTCATCAAAACAATTTATCAACAATTATTGAAGCTCTATACTGGGGTGTATAAATGAATACCCTGTAGGAGGTGAAAGCCTTCATGTAAAAGATCTTCTCAATGCCCATGAGCCGCTTAGGAGGATTGCTCCCGAGGGAGTTGAGATGGTGCACACAATGTGCGCTGGCTTGCAATGTTTCCTATGACCGGGCTAATATATCATTGTAAAGCGCTTATCATCCATATTAGGCGCTATATAACTCGAAAAATAACTTTTAATCATAACTTATTATAGTTATTATAGTTATCTAATATTTGCTTTAGTAATTATTACAATGCCTACGTTATTTTAGCACTTTGCAACTCCGAAACAAGAGGACACTGTAGTAACCACAATTAGACAGGGCTATGGGGACATTATTTGTATATATATGATTAGTATTTTATTTGTGATCATGAACGTCGATCAAGGGGGTCATCTGACCGACTTCCTGTACAAGTATGTTCAGGAAGTCGATCTATATGCACATTTATGTGCTTGTGGCTTGTCAAGATTGGTAGAGCGCATGCTTTCCGATAATAGGAGCCCGAGTTCGAACCCTTCCAACTGTCTTTTTGTCCTTCAGCAAAACAACTTTTCCACAATTATTGATGCTCTATACTCAGGTGTATAAATGAGGACCCTGTAGGAGGTGAAAGCCCTCATGTAAAAGATCTTCTCTATGCCCATGAGCCGCTTAGGAGGATTGCTCCTCAGGGAGTTGAGATGGTGCACACAATGTGCGCTGGCTTGCAATGTTTCCTATGACCGGGCTAATATATCATTGTAAAGCGCTTATCATCCATATTAGGCGCTATATAACTCGAAAAATAACTTTTAATCATAACTTATTATAGTTATTATAGTTACTAATATTTGCTTTAGTAATTATTACAATGCCTACGTTATTTTAGCACTTTGCAACTCCGAAACAAGAGGACACTGTAGTAACCACAATTAGACAGGGCTATGGGGACATTATTTGTATATATATGATTAGTATTTTATTTGTGATCATGAACGTCGATCAAGGGGGTCATCTGACCGACTTCCTGTACAAGTATGTTCAGGAAGTCGATCTATATGCACATTTATGTGCTTGTGGCTTGTCAAGATTGGTAGAGCGCATGCTTTCCGATAATAGGAGCCCGAGTTCGAACCCTTCCAACTGTCTTTTTGTCCTTCAGCAAAACAACTTTTCCACAATTATTGATGCTCTATACTCAGGTGTATAAATGAGGACCCTGTAGGAGGTGAAAGCCCTCATGTAAAAGATCTTCTCTATGCCCATGAGCCGCTTAGGAGGATTGCTCCTCAGGGAGTTGAGATGGTGCACACAATGTGCGCTGGCTTGCAATGTTTCCTACGACCGGGCTAATTATATCATTGTAAAGCGCTAATCATCCGAAATTGGCGCTATATAACTCGAAATATAACTTTTAATCATAACATATTATAGTTATTATAGTTAACTAATATTGGCTTTAGTAATTATTACAATGCCTACATTATTTTAGCACTTTGCATCTCCGAAACAAGAGGACATTGTAGTAACCACGATTAGACAGGGCTATGGGGACATTATTGTATATATATGATTAGTATTTTATTTGTGATCATGAACGTCGATCAAGGGGGTCATCTGACCGACTTCCTGTACAATTATATTGAGGAATTCGCGCTATATGCACATTCATGCGCATGTGGCTTGTCAAGATTGGTAGAGCGCATGCTTTCCGATAATAGGAGCCCGAGTTCGAACCCTTCCCACTGCCTTTTTTTCCTTCAGCAAAACAACCTTTCCACAATAATATTATTGATGCTCTATACTCGGGAGTATAAATGAATACCCTGTAGGAGGTAAGACCCCTCATGTAAAAGATCTTCTCAATGCCCATGAGCGGCTTAGGAGGATTGCTCCTCAGGGAGTTGAGATGGTGCACACAATGTGCGCTGGCTTGCAATGTTTCCTACGACCGGGCTAATTATATCATTGTAAAGCGCTAATCATCCGAAATTGGCGCTATATAACTCGAAATATAACTTTTAATCATAAATTATTATAGTTATTATAGTTAACTAATATTGGCTTTAGTAATTATTACAATGCCTACGTTATTTTAGCACTTTGCAACTCCGAAACAAGAGGACATTGTAGTAACCACGATTAGACAGGGCTATGGGGACATTATTTGTATATATATGATTAGTATTTTATTTGTGATCATGAACGTCGATCAAGGGGGTCATCTGACCGACTTCCTGTACAAGTATGTTCAGGAATTCGCGCTATATGCACATTCATGTGCATGTGGCTTTTCAAGATTGGTAGAGCGCATGCTTTCCGATAATAGGAGCCCGAGTTCGAACCATTCCCACTGCCTTTTTGACCTTCATCAAAACAATTTATCAACAATTATTGAAGCTCTATACTGGGGTGTATAAATGAATACCCTGTAGGAGGTGAAAGCCTTCATGTAAAAGATATTCTCAATGCCCATGAGCCGCTTAGGAGGATTGCTCCCGAGGGAGTTGAGATGGTGCACACAATGTGCGCTGGCTTGCAATGTTTCCTATGACCGGGCTAATATATCATTGTAAAGCGCTTATCATCCATATTAGGCGCTATATAACTCGAAAAATAACTTTTAATCATAACTTATTATAGTTATTATAGTTAACTAATATTGGCTTTAGTAATTATTACAATGCCTACGTTATTTTAGCACTTTGCAACTCCGAAACAAGAGGACACTGTAGTAACCACAATTAGACAGGGCTATGGGGACATTATTTGTATATATATGATTAGTATTTTATTTGTGATCATGAACGTCGATCAAGGGGGTCATCTGACCGACTTCCTTTACAAGTATGTTCAGGAAGTCGATCTATATGCACATTTATGTGCTTGTGGCTTGTCAAGATTGGTAGAGCGCATGCTTTCCGATAATAGGAGCCCTAGTTCGAACCCTTCCAACTGTCTTTTTGTCCTTCAGCAAAACAACTTTTCCACAATTATTGATGCTCTATACTCAGGTGTATAAATGAGGACCCTGTAGGAGGTGAAAGCCCTCATGTAAAAGATCTTCTCTATGCCCATGAGCCGCTTAGGAGGATTGCTCCTCAGGGAGTTGAGATGGTGCACACAATGTGCGCTGGCTTGCAATGTTTCCTATGACCGGGCTAATATATCATTGTAAAGCGCTTATCATCCATATTAGGCGCTATATAACTCGAAAAATAACTTTTAATCATAACTTATTATAGTTATTATAGTTAACTAATATTTGCTTTAGTAATTATTACAATGCCTACGTTATTTTAGCACTTTGCAACTCCGAAACAAGAGGACACTGTAGTAACCACAATTAGACAGGGCTATGGGGACATTATTTGTATATATATGATTAGTATTTTATTTGTGATCATGAACGTCGATCAAGGGGGTCATCTGACCGACTTCCTGTACAAGTATGTTCAGGAAGTCGATCTATATGCACATTTATGTGCTTGTGGCTTGTCAAGATTGGTAGAGCGCATGCTTTCCGATAATAGGAGCCCTAGTTCGAACCCTTCCAACTGTCTTTTTGTCCTTCAGCAAAACAACTTTTCCACAATTATTGATGCTCTATACTCAGGTGTATAAATGAGGACCCTGTAGGAGGTGAAAGCCCTCATGTAAAAGATCTTCTCTATGCCCATGAGCCGCTTAGGAGGATTGCTCCTCAGGGAGTTGAGATGGTGCACACAATGTGCGCTGGCTTGCAATGTTTCCTATGACCGGGCTAATATATCATTGTAAAGCGCTAATCATCCGAAATTGGCGCTATATAACTCGAAATATAACTTTTAATCATAACATATTATAATTATTATAGTTAACTAATATTGGCTTTAGTAATTATTACAATGCCTACATTATTTTAGCACTTTGCATCTCCGAAACGAGAGGACATTGTAGTAACCACGATTAGACAGGGCTATGGGGACATTATTGTATATATATGATTAGTATTTTATTTGTGATCATGAACGTCGATCAAGGGGGTCATCTGACCGACTTCCTGTACAATTATATTTAGGAATTCGCGCTATATGCACATTCATGCGCATGTGGCTTGTCAAGATTGGTAGAGCGCATGCTTTCCGATAATAGGAGCCCGAGTTCGAACCCTTCCCACTGCCTTTTTTTCCTTTAGCAAAACAACCTTTCCACAATAATATTATTGATGCTCTATACTCGGGAGTATAAATGAATACCCTGTAGGAGGTAAGACCCCTCATGTAAAAGATCTTCTCAATGCCCATGAGCGGCTTAGGAGGATTGCTCCTCAGGGAGTTGAGATGGTGCACACAATGTGCGCTGGCTTGCAATGTTTCCTACGACCGGGCTAATTATATCATTGTAAAGCGCTAATCATCCGAAATTGGCGCTATATAACTCGAAATATAACTTTTAATCATAAATTATTATAGTTATTATAGTTAACTAATATTGGCTTTAGTAATTATTACAATGCCTACGTTATTTTAGCACTTTGCAACTCCGAAACAAGAGGACACTGTAGTAACCACGATTAGACAGGGCTATGGGGACATTATTTGTATATATATGATTAGTATTTTATTTGTGATCATGAACGTCGATCAAGGGGGTCATCTGACCGACTTCCTGTACAAGTATGTTCAGGAATTCGCGCTATATGCACATTCATGTGCATGTGGCTTTTCAAGATTGGTAGAGCGCATGCTTTCCGATAATAGGAGCCCGAGTTCGAACCATTCCCACTGCCTTTTTGACCTTCATCAAAACAATTTATCAACAATTATTGAAGCTCTATACTGGGGTGTATAAATGAATACCCTGTAGGAGGTGAAAGCCTTCATGTAAAAGATCTTCTCAATGCCCATGAGCCGCTTAGGAGGATTGCTCCCGAGGGAGTTGAGATGGTGCACACAATGTGCGCTTGCTTGCAATGTTTCCTATGACCGGGCTAATATATCATTGTAAAGCGCTTATCATCCATATTAGGCGCTATATAACTCGAAAAATAACTTTTAATCATAACTTATTATAGTTATTATAGTTAACTAATATTGGCTTTAGTAATTATTACAATGCCTACGTTATTTTAGCACTTTGCAACTCCGAAACAAGAGGACACTGTAGTAACCACGATTAGACAGGGCTATGGGGACATATGATTAGTATTTTATTTGTGATCATGAACGTCGATCAAGGGGGTCATCTGACCGACTTCCTGTACAAGTATGTTCTGGAAGTCGATCTATATGCACATTCATGTGCATGTGGCTTGTCAAGATTGGTAGAGCGCATGCTTTCCGATAATAGGAGCCCGAGTTCGAACCCTTCCCACTGCCTTTTTTTCCTTCAGCAAAACCACTTTTCCACAATAATATTATTGATGCTCTATACTCAGGTGTATAAATGAGGACCCTGTAGGAGTGAAAGCCCTCATGTAAAAGATCTTCTCTATGCCCATGAGCCGCTTAGGAGGATTGCTCCTCAGGGAGTTGAGATGGTGCACACAATGTGCGCTGGATTGCATTGTTTCCTATGACCGGGCTAATAATATCATTGTAAAGCGCTAATCATCCAAAATTGGCGCTATATAACTCGAAATATAACTTTTAATCATAACTTATTATAGTTATTATAGTTAACTTATATTGGCTTTAGTAATTATTACAATGCCTACGTTATTTTAGCACTTTGCAACTCCGAAACAAGAGGACACTGTAGTAACCACGATTAGACAGGGCTATGGAGACATTATTTGTATTTTTATATGATTAGTATTTCATTTGTGATCATGAACGTCGATCAAGGGGGTCATCTGTCCGACTTCCTGTACAGGTATATTCAGAAATTCGCGCTATATGCACATTCATATGCATGTGGCTTGCCAAGATTGGTAAAGCGCATGCTTTTCGATAATAGGAGCCCGAGTTCGAACCCTTCCAACTGTCTTTTTGTCCTTCAGCAAAACAACTTTTCCACAATAATATTATTGATGCTCTATACTCAGGTGTATAAATGAGGACCCTGTAGGAGGTGAAAGCCCTCATGTAAAAGATCTTCTCAATGCCCATGAGCCGCTTAGGAGGATTGCTCCCCAGGTAGTTGAGATGGTGCACACAATGTGCGCTGGCTTGCATTGTTTCCTATGACCGGGCTAATAATATCATTGTAAAGCGCTAATCATCCAAAATTGGCGCTATATAACTCGAAATATAACTTTTAATCATAACTTATTATAGTTATTATAGTTTGGCTTTAGTAATTATTACAATGCCTACATTATTATAGCACTTTGCATCTCCGAAACAAGAGGACACTGTAGTAACCACGATTAGACAGGGCTATGGGGACATTATTTGTATTTATATGATTAGTATTTTATTTGTGATCATGAACGTCGATCAAGGGGGTCATCATTCTGTCCGACTTCCTGTACAAGTATATTCAGGAATTCGCGCTATATGCACATTTATATGCATGTGGCTTGCCAAGATTGGTAGAGCGCATGCTTTCCGATAATAGGAGCCCGAGTTCGAACCCTTCCAACTGTCTTTTTGTCCTTCAGCAAAACAACTTTTCCACAATTATTGATGCTCTATACTCAGGTGTATAAATGAGGACCCTGTAGGAGGTGAAAGCCCTCATGTAAAAGATCTTCTCAATGCCCATGAGCCGCTTAGGAGGATTGCTCCCCAGGGAGTTGAGATGGTGCACACGTCAATGTGCGCTGGCTTGCATTGTTTCCTATGACCGGGCTAATAATATCATTGTAAAGCGCTAATCATCCGAAATTGGCGCTATATAACTCGAAATATAACTTTTAATCATAACTTATTATAGTTATTATAGTTAACTAATATTGGCTTTAGTAATTATTACAATGCCTACATTATTTTAGCACTTTGCATCTCCGAAACAAGAGGACACTGTAGTAACCACGATTAGACAGGGCTATGGGGACATTATTTGTATTTTATATGATTAGTATTTCATTTGTGATCATGAACGTCGATCAAGGGGGTCATCTGTCCGACTTCCTGTACAGGTATATTCAGAAATTCGCGCTATATGCACATTCATATGCATGTGGCTTGCCAAGATTGGTAGAGCGCATGCTTTTCGATAATAGGAGCCCGAGTTCGAACCCTTCCAACTGTCTTTTTGACCTTCATCAAAACAATTTATCAACAGTTATTGAAGCTCTATACTGGGGTGTATAAATGAATACCCTGTAGGAGGTGAAAGCCTTCATGTAAAAGATCTTCTCAATGCCCATGAGCCGCTTAGGAGGATTGCTCCCGAGGGAGTTAAGATGGTGCACACAATGTGCGCTGGCTTGCAATGTTTCCTATGACCGGGCTAATATATCATTGTAAAGCGCTTATCATTCATATTAGGCGCTATATAACTCGAAAAATAACTTTTAATCATACTTATTATACATTAGTTATTATAGTTAACTAATATTGGCTTTAGTAATTATTACAATGCCTACGTTATTTTAGCACTTTGCAACTCCGAAACAAGAGGACACTGTAGTAACCACGATTAGACAGGGCTATGGGGACATTATTTATATGATTAGTATTTTATTTGTGATCATGAACGTCGATCAAGGGGGTCATCTGACCGACTTCCTGTACAAGTATGTTCTGGAAGTCGATCTATATGCACATTCATGTGCTTGTGGCTTGTCAAGATTGGTAAAGCGCATGCTTTCCGATAATAGGAGCCCGAGCTCGAACCCTTCCAACTGTCTTTTTGTCCTTCAGCAAAACAACTTTTCCACAATAATATTATTGATGCTCTATACTCAGGTGTATAAATGAGGACCCTGTAGGAGGTGAAAGCCCTCATGTAAAAGATCTTCTCAATGCCCATGAGCCGCTTAGGAGGATTGCTCCCCAGGGAGTTGAGATGGTGCACACAATGTGCGCTGGCTTGCATTGTTTCCTATGACCGGGCTAATAATATCATTGTAAAGCCCTAATCATCCAAAATTGGCGCTATATAACTCGAAATATAACTTTTAATCATAACTTATTATAGTTATTATAGTTAACTAATATTGGCTTTAGTAATTATTACAATGCCTACGTTATTTAAGCACTTTGCAACTCTGAAACAAGAGGACACTGTGATAACCAGTATTAGACAGGGCTATGTGGACAATATTTGTATATATATGATTAATATTTTATTTGTGATCATGAACGTCGATCAAGGGGGTCTTCTGACCGACTTCCTGTACAAGTATGTTCAGGAATTCGCGCTATATGCACATTCATGTGCATGTGGCTTGTCAAGATTGGTAAAGCGCATGCTTTCCGATAATAGGATTCTGAGTTCGAACCCTTCCTACCGCCTTTTTTCCCTTCAGCAAAACATCTTTTCCACAATAATATTATTGACGCTCTATACTCAGGTGTATAAATGAGGACCCTGTAGGAGGTAAGAACCCTCATGTAAAAGATCTTCTAAATGCCCATGAGCCGCTTAAGAGGATTGCTCCCGAGGGAGTTGAGATGATGCACACAATGTGTGCTAATTTGCATTTTTTCCTATGACCGGGCTAATAATATCATTGTAAAGCGCTAATCATCCAAATTTGGCGCTTTATAACTCGAAATATAACTTTTATTCATAACTTATTATAGTTAACTAATATTGGCTTTAGTAATTATTACAATGCCTACGTTATTTTAGCACTTTAGTGCCCATGAGTCGCTTAGGAGGATTGCTCCGCAGGGAGTTGTGATGGTGCACAAAATGTGTGCCGGTTTGCATTGTTTCCTATGGCCGGGCTAATGATATCATTGTAAAGCGCTTATCATCCATATTAGGCGCTATATAAATTGAAACATAGCTGTTAATCATTACTTATAGTTAACTAATATTGGCTTTAGTAATTATTACAATGCCTACGTTATTTTAGCACTTTGCAACTCCAAAACAAGAGGGCACTGTAGTTAATGCAGTATTAGACAGGGGTATGGGGACATTTTGTATATATATGATTACTATTTTATATTTGATCATGAACGTCGATCAGTATATTCAGGATTTCGCGCTATGCACATTTATGTGCATGTGGTTTGTCAAGATTGGTAGAGCGCACGCTTTCCGATAATAGGAGCTCGAATTCGAACCCTTCCCATTGCCTTGTTGCCCTTCAGCTTGACATTTTATCCTTAATTATTGTTTCTCTCTATTCAGGTATATAAATCGGGACCCGGTAGGAGGTGAAAGCCTTCATGAGAACTATCTTCTTAATGCCGAAGAGCCGCTTGGAAGGATTGCTCCCCAGGGAGTGGAGATGTATTGTGCTTAAAGATGTGGAGATATTATAACTTATTATATTTAACACATTTTGCTAGTTGTGTGAATCCCATAGATATTGCAATGTTGGTATTCTTTATATCATTTAGGGTTCCGTTGGCGTTCTTGCGACGTGCATATGATAATTTTAACATTTCTGGACAACAATATTTCAATGGCTCAACGGGGCCTTGCTGCCGTGTCCCCTGAAGAGACTTTAAGCGGGCCCCTCTTTGCCAACCATTGTATGGTTTCTTGAGTAAGTTTTAACCAGGTTGGTACATGTTAAGAACTGAAAAATGCTCGTTGACTTTCCAGGCCATTCTGATGTTTTAAAATATGCGTTACCCCCCCCCCCACACTCCTCACAAGCGGGGAGGGGGGGGGGGGTAGTCATTCAAAACTATTTCTCTAGATCATGTAGATGATCTTTATCCATGCTGCTTTGACAAACTTTGCGTATTCGTATAAAGCATGAAATTAAAACATATGTATACAAATATGAAATAGTGATCTTTGGGGGGTTTCCAGATTACATGGCGTATGGTGGCTACTCATAACATAAATCCGTTATTACTCCAGATTACTGCCGAAATATCTAGTAGGATCTACGTGGCGACCTTTTCAGTTCAGATATTTTATCACCCCCCCCCCCCCCCCCATTGTTATGCCTTCCCATTTTCTCACCTCCCAGCAGAAGTACCATTCTCTGTTCATATCTGAATAAAATTCCTTAAAACCAAGGAGGAAATATAAAATGTTTTAAATCCCTTATCTAGACCTTCCCCCACCTCCTTGGTTACCCCTTGCCATCCATAAAACATTGTTATGCCCTCCCCTTTTCCCCCTTCCGATCCTAGTCCCATTCTCTGTTATTTTTTTTATTTTTTTAAACCAAGGAGGTAATACATACTGCTTTGCCATACATGACACATTGTAATGCCCTCCCCCTTCTCCCCTCCCGACACTAGTCCCATTCTCTGTTCGTATCTAATTAAAACCCTGCAACCAAGGAGGTAACATTTACACTTTATATCCCCTTATCCAGACATATCCTTCCCCCTGGCTACCCTTTGTCATCAATAAAACATTGTTGTGCCCTTCCCTTTTCTCCCCTCCTGATACTTCTAGTCCCATTCTCTGTTCATTATAATAAAAAAATAACCAAAACCAAGGAGGTAACATAACTATACTGCTTTATATCCCGTAATCTACCCCCTCCCCTTGGTTACCCCTTGCCATCCATAACACATTGTTATCCCCTCTAATAAAACCCTACAACCAAGGAGGTAACATTTTGGGGGAAAATCTGACACTTTACTGGCATCCCTTTAGCTTATTAATCCACAATTCTAAACGTAAATAATATGTTGACATTGGTATCATTAAACCCAAAACCAAGGAGGCAACATTGACACTTTATATCCCCTTATCCAGACATATCCCCCAGCTTGGTTTCTCTTTGTCATCCATAAAACATTGCTATGCCCTCCCCTTCTCCCCTTCCGACACTAGTCCCATTCTCTGTTCATATCTAATTAAAACCCTGGAACCAAATAAGGTAACATTTACACGTTATATCCCCTTATCCAGACCTATCCCCCTGGCAACCCCTAGCCATCCATAACAAATTGTTATGCCTTCCCCTTTTCTCCCCTCCCGGGGGGGGGGGGGGGGGGGGGTCATTCATAACTCTTTTATCTAGATCATGTAGATATTCTTTAGCCATGCTGCATGTAACTGAATACAAATCATCGAATGTTTTGAAGGCACGGATCATTTAAAACCTGTGCGTAGGCGTATAAAGAATGACATTAAAACATAACTTACGTATACACTTATGAAATATTGCTCTTTTGGGGGTTTCTAGTTTAAAGAGCGTATGGTGGCTATGCCCCACTGTCTACTTATACCGCATATCCATTACTCCAGATTACTGCCAAAATATAGGATCTACGTGGCGACCTTCCCAGCAAGGCGATGTTAGGAACATTTCTGAGCTCAAATTTCCCCGCTGGAATCCCATTGAGATTGCATTGTGGTTATTCCTTAATAACTGATACCATTCAGGGTTCCGTCGGTGTTCTTGCAACGTGCATTCTATAATCTGAACATTTCTGGGGGGGGGGGGGTAGTGAGCACTGCCTTTTTTTTGTTTGGTCCTTGAAAATTTGAAAAATTGCACCCCCCCCCTTGAGCGCCAGGGGGGGGGGCATTTCCAAAGAAACGTTTTTTTTTCCCAGGCCCCCCCCCCCTCCCCTGGATCCGCCACTGGGGTATGCGCACGGTAGCTGTATATAATCATAGGTTTTCCCATCCATTTTTCAAAAGATCGTCATTCAATTTCATTAGTGCACCCACTTTTTCAAGCACCCGAAAAGTTCCCCTTTGTACATAGGAAAAGTGCCCCTTTAACTGTGTAAAAATAGCCCCTTTTTACAAAGGAATAGTGTCTCTCTTACTTGACAAGTGTCCCTATTAATTAGTCAAATTGACCCTTCCCCTTTTCACCTGTGATAAGTGCCCCTTTTATTTTCACACGTGCCACTTTTCCTTCGACAAGTTCCCATTTTCCTTTGCAAAAAGTGTCAATTTTCCATTCTAATAAGTGCCCTTCTTAATCTCTATAGTAAGTGCTCCTTTTCAGGTACGAGAAGTGCCCTTTTTCACTTTTGATAAGTGCCCCCTTCATCTTGGATAATTGCCCTATTCAAATCTGAGAGGTGACTCTGTTACTGTGACAAGTGCCCCTTTTCCTTTGTAAGAGTTTCCCCCTTTAAATAGCTACCCCCATTTTAACTCGGATAAGCGCAAATATTTTCACATGTTCCCCTTACCTTTCTAATAAGCGCCCCCATTAAAAAAGAGCCCCTTCACCTTATCATAAATGCCCCTTTTCATCTCTGGTAAATGACCTTTTTCAGGTACGAGGAGTTACTCCTTTTAACTTCAGATAAGTGCCCGCTTCACCTCCGATAAATGCCCCTTTTAAAATCTGATCGGTGCCCATTTTCTTTCAACAAAATAATGCACATTTTCCTTTATTATAAGTGCCCCTTTTTTATTCACATAAGTGCCCCTTTTTATATCTGGTCTTTGCCTATTTTCAGGTGCGATAAGTGCCTCTTTTTACCTTTGATAATTCCCTTTTTACAAATGATACGTGCCCCTTTTCCTTTCTAATAAGGGACCTATCCCCTTTTCATAAATGCCCTTTTCACCTTAAATGCCCCTATCAAAATCTGATGGGGGCCCTTTTTCCATCGACAAATGCCAATTTTCCTATTCTCATGAATGACTTTTTTCATCCCTGGTGAGTGCCTCCTATTGAAGTTGTAAGAAATGCCCTATTTTCACCTCTGATAATTATTTTGTTGTACTGACACATGCTCTTTTTCTAGAAAGTGCCCTTTTTCCTTGGTGCCCCCCCCCACTTCGGAAGTCGCTCGGACGTGCCTGCCCTTCGACCATAATAGCTTGGGCTTGATAGGGTATTTTTTATATACACCGGTTATGGGGACATATATATATACCGGGCTATGGGGACATTGATATATACCGGGCTATGGGGACATTGATATATACCGTGCTATGGGGCCATTGATATATACCGGGCTATGGGGACATTGATATAAACCGGGCTATGGGGACATTGATATATACCGGGCTACGGGGACAAATGTCCGCGCACCACGGGGGGGGGGGGGGGGGTAGTGAGCACAATTCTTTTTTTGGTCCTCGAAAATTTGAAAAATTGCACCCCCCCCCCCTTGAGCGCAAGGGTTGGGGGGGGGGGTCCATCTCCAAAAACAGGTAAAATTAACGTGTTTTTACACGTTTTTTCCCCAGCCCCCCCCCCCGGATCCGCCACTGGAGTATGCGCACGATATTTGTATATAATTACAGGTTTGCCCATACATTTCCAAACGATCGTCATTCAATTTCATTAGTGCCTCCACTTTTTCAAGCACCCGAAAAGTGCCCCTTTTTACATAGGAAAAGTGCCCCTTTAACTTTGTAAAAAGTGCCCCTTTTTTACATAGGAATAGTGCCCCTCTTACCTGACAAGTGTCCCTATTAATTTGTCAAATTGACCCTTCGCCTTTTCATCTGTGATAAGTGCCCCTTTTATTTTCACACGTGCCACTTTTCTTTCGACAAGTTCCCATTTTCCTTTGCAAAAAGTGTCAATTTTCCATTCTAATAAGTGCCCTTCTTAATCTCTATAGTAAGTGCTCCTTTTCAGGTACGAGAAGTGCCCTTTTTCACTTTTGATAAGTGCCCTCTTCATCTTGGATAATTGCCCTATTCAAATCTGAGAGGTGCCTCTGTTACTGTGACAAGTGCCCCTTTTCCTTTGTAAGAGTTTCCCCCTTTAAATAGCTACCCCCATTTTAACTCGGATAGGCGCAAATATTTTCACATGTTCCCCTTTACCTTTCTAATAAGCGCCCCCATTAAAAAAGAGCCCCTTCACCTTATCATAAATGCCCCTTTTCATCTCTGGTAAATGACCTTTTTCAGGTACGAGGAGTTACTCCTTTTAACTTCAGATAAGTGCCCGCTTCACCTCCGATAAATGCCCCTTTTAAAATCTGATCGGTGCCCATTTTCTTTCAACAAAATAATGCACATTTTCCTTTATTATAAGTGCCCCTTTTTTATTCACATAAGTGCCCCTTTTTATATCTGGTCTTTGCCTATTTTCAGGTGCGATAAGTGCCTCTTTTTACCTTTGATAATTCCCTTTTTACCAATGATACGTGCCCCTTTTCCTTTCTAATAAGGGACCTATCCCCTTTTCATAAATGCCCTTTTCACCTTAAATGCCCCTATCAAAATCTGATGGGGGCCCTTTTTCCATCGACAAATGCCAATTTTCCTATTCTCATGAATTACTTTTTTCATCCCTGGTGAGTGCCTCCCATTGAAGTTGTAAGAAATGCCCTATTTTTACCTCTGATGATTATTTTATTGTACTGACACATGCTCTTTTTCTAGAAAGTGCCCTTTTTTCTTGGTGCCCCCCCCCCCACTTTGGAAGTCGCTAGGCCGTCCCTGCCCTTCGACCATAATAGCTTGGGCTTGATAGGGTATATTTATATACACCGGTTATGGGGACATATATATATACCGGGCTATGGGGACATTGATATATACCGGGCTATGGGGACATATATATATACTGGGCTATGGGGATATATACCGGGCTACGGGGACAAATGTCCGCGCACCACGGTCTGGTACAGACAGACTAATTTTGTTTTTATTTGAATGTATTTCGTATTTCAAATGATATATAATGATATATAGTTTCGCCTCGAATGGCTTTACATATCCTACGTTGAGATTGCTTTAATAACCCACGGCAAGTCCAAGTCCCCATAACGCGGTCTCATACACATGTCCCCATAGAACTAGTTTTATATGTATATATATATATATATATATATATATACATTTTTCCTTATTTCCAGCCATGCCTAGATTGATAGCCATCACCGATGATCGGTCTGAAGATGGATATAATAATGGAGAATTAGTGAGCATCACATCTGGGCAAACCCACAACCTAACATGTTCAGTCCAAAACGCTAGACCCCCTGCAGAATTGGAGTGGCACATTCCTGAAGAAGTACAGATTCTACTAGACGATCAGTATAACGCTGTTTATTGGCCCGCCGGTTGGCCCGCTTACATCTCTAAAAGAAATGTTTCTGTTACTCCGTCCAGGGATGATGATGGAAAGATTTTTCGTTGCGTGGCCTCGCATCGGGAGCTTGATAATAAGCTTCAATTGTCCGCCCGCCTAGATGTTCAAGGTGATTATCTTACTATTGATATCATCCCATGATTGCTCGGAGGTGTGAGTTCTGTCCAAGTGAATATGCATCTAAATGTAAGGCATGTCTTAAATGGGTGAAACATTTAACATCTCCTAAAACAATATTCTTCTATGTTTTGTACATTTTGCTAGGGAAACATAAAAACGTCACCACATACATGATGCCTTAACCGCTTATATAATTTTACCACATTGTTAACAATAGTTTATCTCCGTGTCTCTTGATCTTTTCAGAAGATTACTCCGATTGAAAATTTGGGTTCTTCCTTTCTCTTCCCACTCAGTACCGCCAAGTGGCCTCCGGCTTACCTCCTACGGGTCCATAGCTACCAATGTAACAGAGACAAGAAGTGTCATTGTCTTTGAGGACTCGGCAACATCATTCACTTGCAAGGCTGTAGGATCTCGCCCTACAGCTCTTATATCATGGATCATTGGTTCGGACGACGAACTGGGTAGCACGACCTCCACATCTACCACGAATGAGGCCGACCAAGGTTTACGTGACACCAATTCCACTCTACAGTTGATTCCAAAGAGAAGGCATCACAATCAACTTCTCCGATGTGTGGCGTATGCTGGTATAAACCAACGTCAAACAGAAGTGAGAGTTATCGTCTATGGTGAGTATTTCATACCTTATCTTCTATTATTCACAACAGAAGACCGAATGGGGTCTGGGACATATTGCGACACACTTTGACATTGGCATGTACAAGATGCGACATTCCATGATTTCTCAAAGAAGTACAAATTATGGGAATTCTTAGTGACAAACCTTCATGATAGCTCTAGCATCTTAATATAGATATTAACAGAATTAATTTATTGTGCCAGAATGTGAGATACTCGTGGCAGCTCATAATATTGGGAAGACCTATTTTTTCTATCAGTATATATATATGCAAGTCACTAGGGCTTATAATGTAAAACGTAAAAAAATACACTTTGATTTCAATACAAGGAACACCGGATCCTCCCTACCTAAATGGAACAGACGGATTGCAGGATGGAGTGTCTTCAAATGTGACTTGCACATCGAACAACGGCTACCCAGTACCAAATTTCCAATGGTACCTCGGTTCAAAGAACATCACCACAGATTTTAATACACAGTCCTTGAGGAAGAGAAATCATCGACTGGATTCCATAAGTGTTTTCAATTTTACACCCTCAATAGACGATCATGGGGAACTCCTTGTCTGTCAAGTTTTTCAACCAAATACTGCATCCATGATGTCTTGGAGTGTTAGTGTTGTTCTTCATGTTTTTTGTAAGTATAATCTGTGTAATTCTAACCCATTTTTCAAACAGATCTCATCACTAGGCCTGTACATTACGTCGCCTCGCCTATACAGAAGGACATTACAAACAATGACACTTGGTTTTAGATTGTTGGTCCATTTCGTAGTGAGCCGAATATTATTTCTACATTTCCATGATTATATTAAACAGCGAAGGTACGTCATATGGTTTATTTAAAAAATCACGTGGTTTGATCCTTTGTCTTCTTACTAAAAAACTATTTGCCTTACAATTTTGTTTTTTAACTCACTGATTCTTATCAAAACATCAGGACTGGTTTAGATTATTGCCGAAGGATACCATACACATTGAACGAGATAGTTGTATGTTACGCTCATGCTGACATATAAGCCTTACCATATATTGATAACACTTACATATATTGGTAACGATATAAATGCGTATTTGTTTTCAAAACAAGACTTGGGAACGCCATCGCAACTATTACGTTCCTATATTCTGGTAAATCTTTCATTATCTTTCCAAGGCGTATTTATGTAAAAGGATCATACCCTTTTGCTGGGAAAACACATTGTCCAGTACAGTTGTAAGCCATTGATAATCCGAGATGACAAAGTAGAACATTATGTAACACTGTAACGATTTTATGACCTAGATAATGAGATGATAACCAAGTTACAGTGACTATCGTGCATTTTCCCCGGTACATTACGGTGTCGAAAATGAGAATCGGGCGATGGTGAAAGGAATCATCAGCAGATGCGGCGTGACCGGGGGGGGGGGGGGGACAGTGCACCCACACACTCTTTCAAGTACCTCAAAAGCGCCCATTTTTACATTGGAAAAGTGTTCCCGTTTACATCAGATAAGTGACCCTTCACCTGTCATGATTGCTCCCTATCTAGAGGTGCCCCTTATATTTCAACAAGGGCTCCTTAATTTTTGTTTTAAGAAGTATAATTTCCCCTTCTTATAGGTGCCCCTTTTCACATCTGATAAGTAGCTCTCAAATTATGACACGTGCCCCTTTTCTTTTCTTATATATGCCAGTTTTCTGTGTGATCAGTGGACCTTTTCTTTTTGTAATAAAAGCTTCTCACCCGTCTTATAAAAACACCCTTTCACCTCTGACAAAAGCCAATATTAAGATCTGAAAAGCCCCATTTCCTTTTCGAGAAGAGCTCCACCCCCTTTCCTTCGACAGCTGACACCTTGAATGATTTGAATCTAAGACAATCTGTAAAACCTTAGCTTGCTTTTCCAACCATTTCAAATCCTTTTTCCTATGTCTACTAACAGTCATCCCAGATCCACCTTTTCGGTTCTTCGTCGACCGAAATCAGACCACACCTTCATCTGTCTTCGTTGCCTGGCAACCGGGATTCGATGGCGGGTTGCAACAAACTTTCAATCTGGAATACTGTCCAAACGACACACATGTAGAGAAAGAGGGATGTGGTGTTGTCAAAAACTTGACAGGGACATCCTACACTTTAGTGGGACTGAACCCATTCACTTGGTACTGGTTGTCTCTAGTGGCAGTTAACAGCGCGGGCGGCAGTAGCCCAGTGGAGACAGGAGCTTCAACAACTCGTAAGTCTCTAAAAACCTAGATTTTCTTCACGTTTGAACAGTAATCATCAATCTAAGCTCACATTATACTTTTTGTATTTCTGAACGTATTCTTTGCTAGCTACTTTGGCGTCATTTGCCGATTTCAATCCACACGCTTATAGTTATATTTAGGTTTTGCTATTCTTGAATGGGTTTATGATCCTGAAAAATGCAATTACCCACAAGAAACCTATTTGCCTTTTTCTAGGTACTAAAAGCAATTTTCATGAGATACATTTACCATTATCAATGAATATCTGTGTTCTATTATTTTCTGAACAAATTTGTATCTGGCGTTTTGCGATTCAAACAGAGTAATCAATATGATACCTACCGTTTTTTATACCTAACTTAAAGGTATTACAAAGTTTTGGGAAATTTTGAAAAATGGGTGGATAGTGATTCTTTACAATTTTGATATATTTGGATGCCCTGTGGATGTATTAAAAACACCAGAAATTTTAGCCCCTAAAACACTTCTACTTTCGAGAAAAATTGAATATAAAGATTTACCGGTGCTCCCGGTAAATTTTGATAAATTTCAAATAGCTCCTACGGCCGTTCAATGGTAGCTGCGACCATGAAAATCTTAGAGTATGTAGTTGGGGTATATAATTTCCGAACGAGAATAGCTAATCAGTCAATTTTGGTCAATAAACATTGTTTTATAGCTTAATTAATATCTTGACCTTGAGAGGGAGCTATTCAACATAAAGAGTTTATTATTTACAGTTTCATAACTTTAGAGTCGATTTCGACCGCGACAACGATCACTGAATATTGTAGGATCGTATATGCTTCCAATATGTTCATTTGAACCAAATTCATGACCCCATACCAAAACTTTGTATTACCTTTAAAGATTTTCTAAGTTAATTTTGTCCATAGAAAGTCAATACATTTCCCTAATATATATATATATTTCAAAAGCCCAGTCTTTATTGTGACCACCCCTTCTCGTCTTCGAAAAGATATTATCTTTTTTGTCCATTAACTACACATTCTACCTTACTCGTAAATATAGAAACATATTCGTCTTCTAACTAATGTATATTAGTAACTGTATTCTACCTGCTAAAGTAAAGAGAAAGTGCCAAAATGTGACCACAAAAGTAGAATTATTGTTTAGTCATTTTCTTTCATAATTGTTATAATCCTTTATAGGCAAATAGGTTCAGTTCTAGGTGTTTATTATGATACTAATATGTTACCTTCAGCTTCTGAATTAAAAAATAACATCAATTAGTTCATAATTACCCAACTAGACAGTCGAATGAATTTAATATGCCTCTTTTAAGAAATGTGTTAGCACAGTCAGAACACGTTAATGTACGATGGTCCCAAATTTTGGAACACTCTTGATATGGGCATACAACATTCACTTTCAGCCAATTCTTTTTATTGCAACGTTATGAGAATTTTTGATTTAGTGTTTCATATAAACAAAAAGGTAATCGCAAGATTAATCCCAATTGGTGCTAATTGAAATTACGTGCTCAGCCTCTCTCATCATGCTCTTAATTCATACGTACTTCCTATTTCGCATATACACTGTCCTTCGTGCATGCGGCCTACACCCACTCTACCCTTTTATTTCGTATAATCTTGTCCATGTAGTTCATAATTCTACCCTTGTGCTTCCACACAGCGTCTTATATGTTGATACCTGTCCTCTTCATCAGTAGTCTCAGTAGCGAATCATCTTATTTTTATTTTTCATTGTTGATTAATTTGTTATAACATTATTTGTTGAGGGGTCCACACTCTAAAAGCTATGCTCTTTAGTGGATCCCTCCATTTTCAATTGACTTGTAAGTATACAGCATCTTTTTTTGTTGACTTTTCTACTTGATTTAGACTGTATGATATGATTATCTTAAAATTACTGTAACGAAATTTGGAACTAGAAGAACAAAAATAACACGAACACTTGTATAATCACTTTTGTTTACTTTGTTAAATGTATTTTTTGTAATTTATTTATTGTACATAATTTGTAATTTTCTTGTTGAAAATGGAAATGAGACTTGACCTTGAACTTGAACTTATTTTTTCTTCTTCTAATTTTGCATATAATGATAATATTTGAACAGTGGGTCACCCAAGGGATGAAACCTATTACAGTGTGGCACCATAACAGTATAGTGTCTTTTTCACCCTCATCCATTTCACGCTATATCATACTTTAAACCTTAAGTGTGTGCGATTGGTAAACCATGAGATACAAACAGCTTTTCATTTGATGAAATAAACTTGTCAGAGTAATTTATAACTATTTCTTTCATTTCAAATCGATACATTGCAAACACAGCTTTGTGAGGTTAAAAATCACTCATGAAGCGTCACTAAATGGCAGCTCGGTTTCTCTTTTTCTTCTCCATGCTTCCTTGTTTTGGTCTTATACAGCATTGCAACCAAAGAGCTATGGTAAGGGTCAACGTTTTATTATTAAGACTTTCCATTTGTGTGCTTCTTTGATTGGTTTGTTTTGAGAGGAAATTGCTATTTATTCATTTGTTTCTGTTTATTGTTTTACGTTTTGTGGGATGGAATCCCCTGATCGGCACGAATGTTTATTTTTCGAGTAGGGCTCTGCACATATCGTCTTTCTCAACTCCAGAGAATGGAGTATATTTAATTTTTCCTTTCGTATCAGTCAAGTAGATATCACAATGATACTCTCCCCCATGCAATCATAACAAAAAACGGTTGGTTTTTAAATGTTTAACAAGAGTATTACTATCGAAAATAATATCGCTAGTGATATTCGTTTGTCTCGCAATGTGGTCAATAAGGAATCTAAAAGATCACGACGTTTCGTATGCTACTGCGATACTTCGTCAGGTGATAAAAACTATTGTAAGCTATTATCACCTGACGAAGTATCGCAATAGCATACGAAACGTCGTGATCTTTTAGATTCCTTATTGACCACATTGCGAGACAAACGAATATCACTAGCGATAATATTTTCGATACTATATCCGCAATGAGTAATATATTTAGCATTAAGAGTATTACTGATCATAATATATTAAGGGATTCAAAAATGGGGCAAATAGAACAACTTACCCTTTTTAGCATAAACCCTGTATGTATACTAATTTAAAGACAATGTGGCCATGATTTAAATTAAACAAATCTAAGAGAATACATCAAGCATTTAAGTACGGTGTGAGTTAAACCATTCCACTCTCTGTCTCTCTTTATCTCTAAAATATAACAAGGATACTGCTATTCTCTGTTTGTTTGTTTTTTCGTCATATAGGCGTAACCACCAGCTGGGACAAACAGAAACGAATCTTAACATTGTCAGAGGCAAACCAAACCCTGGATGAAATCTGCTTCATCACACAGAGGACTTACGACGGGCCAGACTGTGCCTCTGTGAATAAAACAGAGTGCGTTGAACCGGGCACAGAGGTCAACATTGACCTGGATGATGACACATTCTTGGTGACCTTTGGCAGGGGACTGTGCAGTAAACCAGCTGATCTAACAGGTTAAACTATTATCCTTTCTTTTATAATTATTAATTAGAAAAGGATTATATTTCGCATTAACTTCAATCATTTACTATCAATTCCCTATACTAACGAATGTTCTCAAGATCTTGATGTAAACAATGTTTTGAAACAGATAATACATTTTTAAAAGGGCAATACAAAAGAAGCAACAATACCATACACAAGTCATGGATATAATTAAACTTTGCCATTCAACAAAACTCCTACACTATTGTCTAGAAAATCAATATCCATAACATTCTAGTCATGGTATTGTTTGTCCTAGACTCACCAGGTCCAACGAAGACCTCACTTACTGAACGTAGCCTTTTCTTCATGACAATCGCTGTTGGAGTGATAGCCTCTGCTGGCTTCATCCTGCTCATTTCACTAGGATTTATTTCACTAGGATTGATGTACTTCTATGGAGTGCTATGCTGTGTGAAACGAAAGAAGGGTATGTAAAGCAGATGCCCCCCTGCATTCACCTCTAATAAATCACAATATACACGTTTCCGAAGTATTCACCATTTCATGTTTCCTATAGGTTTCAATCTTCAAATTTCTTGTTACAATTTCTTTTAATTTATTTAATGTTATTTTTGTATACACTGTTGGTCATAATGGTGGAATATATATTTTTTACCCCGATTTATGGAAATATTTTAACAATGATTTATTCCCACTAGATTTAGATAATAGTATAAATTGTCAGATTTTATTGAATAATAATTTGTGAGTGTTTGTTTTGCGTGACTGCTAAAGCATGTGTATGCTACTATGATAATCTACTAAGAGACCTACGTCCTTCAGTCATAACTGACAGTAATGAGGAATAATGCCTCATGAAAGGGCACTAATAAAGCATATCGACACGGTTTTGATCCTGAGGGCTCACAATAACGAGGCCATTGCTTAGCCACTGAATCATGACTGTACGCAGCGGGGGCTAGGCTACGTCACCGCCCCAACAAATACAAAAACATCAAGAAAATGCAATAATTTTTCAATAATTCATTGCATTTTGCCCCGACCCCTTAGATTAAAAGAATTCTCTATGTGGGCATGCGTTGACCCATAATGCATTGCCCTACAGAGGAATTTGTAATGTTGGGGACCGGGGGAAAAAACGAAAAATCTATTTTACGTCGTATTCAATTCAATTCAATTCAATTCAATTTTATTTCGTCCAATAATAACATGGAAATTCATTGTGGGATTTTACATATTGCGTTTACATTAAAATCATGTATAAAAAGACATCAAAAGCATGACATTGAAATAGGAAATAATTACATTCAAATCGTTTAGAAATTGGAAAAACATAACATGACATCGACACAATGCACAAATATACGTAGTAAAAAGGCCCCACGATTTTCAACATAGCTTTAGTAAGGGCGTGGCATGCGACGCCACGGCTCCTTCGAGTTCACGTAGTACACGACGGTCATATGTAATGGGATGGAGGGATTGCGCCGGAGAAAAAGCAATCAGAAATAGCACCAAACAGACCCACACGATGTTTAAAAACTTAACAAACATGTTCACCACTGCACAATAATCACCTTGAAGCAAATGAAAAGTAACAGTACGTTTCCAAAGATGAAAAATAACGTGAAAATATGACTAAAATGGACGAGAAGTTAAAAATCCCTGGTCGCCACAAGTGCAGCGCCCTCTAACCAATGCCGATGTTGGTTTTTTGTTGTTGGCATTTTCGTGTTGGTTATATTACGCATAACCAGCCGGACCATGTATTGTTATTATAAATTAAATAATTAATTGAAATTGAAAGAGGAGCTGAGTTGGTATGATCGTATTGGCTAAATTTCACACATTTTGGGGTCTAAAATCACCTTCATAGCAATGTTAGGTTCTAAAAGGGCACTAGAAATGTCATAGATAGAAATAAGAGCAATAACCATGCACTTTGAAGGGATTTGCGGTCTGAAAACAGAACTAAACTATCCCTTTAAGGCTTTATTTATCTCTCTCTCTGTCACTTCTAGTGCCCGTAAGTGGAGTGATTTACTTTAATGAGACTGCACTTTTGTTTTCTTCTGTGATTTCTAAATACACTGTTCATAAATTGTTTTCTTTCGCATTTACTGCATTTCTTTCCGGGTTTTCTCTCTCCCCTTCTTTGTCCTTATTTCCTATATACATCTTTATTTGTTTTAAACTATTTTCCTCTCATTTCTCTCATTTCACGCTACTCATAAAATGTGCACATTCACTTTCACCTCCTCTTACCATTTATATTAACCTAATATATTATTACCCTTTCTCTCTCCTTACCACTCGTACATTTTTGCTTGTAGTCACATTAATGTTAATAATGACAAATAATAGTTTTTAAACGGAGGCAGGAATTTCAAATTATTATTATAAGTCCATACAGGAAGAAAAAAACAACAAGATGGTTAAAACGATCAACATAGGATGAACGAGAGCTTTACCGCCATGCAGAGGAATATGATGTTAGATATTCTAAATGTTATTTCTAATTACATTAAAAGACAAACAATAATAATCCATTCCTTGTAGGCTTCAATCGTTGTATTTTTTGTTCACGTATGTTAGGTAAATGTATATATTAGCCAGTTTTGAACATAAACAGATCAATTCATTAATCTATCATTGGAAAAAAATGGATAAAATTAAGCGAATACAGTCAAGTATTCTGAACACAGCATAACCTTTGCCATAATATCTACTTTTTTTTCTCATTATTTTGTTATTTACATTTAATTTCATTCCGTGAACTCAAAGCAGACGATGAAAACAACACTCAACCTGAAGGCCAAGTGGTAAGTCTATCATTTTGCATTAATTAACAATATGATATTTAACAAATTGAAATATCTATTTAAAATAAATCCAAATAGCATTCATTAACTTATCATTCTTTTCCTTGGTAAGCTCATCTGTGGCTTGAAGAAACAATATATCTCCCAAAATTTAAGATTCGAAACAAAGATGATACAATTCAAATCATAGCTAATCCGACGAAATTAATTGGTCAAGTTTGCGCGTCGAAGATGAAAGAAGTTAAATAGTGATTTTGTCTTTGTTTCTAATTCAAATTTGATTGAAATTGACGATCAGTTGCGGAGCTACGTTGAAAAAGTTTCATACTCAAATGCACAAAAGTAAAAAAAAAATACCGTCTGGCCACATTTCATTGTTCACTTATTACCAATCTCAGGTTCAGTCCATTAGATAAGAGTTTCACGTTGTGAAAGAGCGAGGAAATCTATCTTTTTTAAGCTGAATCTTTGAGAAAAGTTGAGGGCATAATGTTTTTTTCTTCTTAGGCGCGATAATCCCTAGATATACGTCACTGGATTTTAAGTTGTAAATAAGATGCCTCTTTAACTTACAAGCTACTGGAGTATCCACCATATATTTTCAATCATTCCTTTCATTTCATTATTTGTTCATATTTTAAACGCATGTAAGTAACAAAAGATGCTCATACATCATTCAAAGGGATGAGATACAAACCATTAATATATACCTTTAATAATGACATTTTGTATATGATAATTTGAAATTTACTTTAAAGTTTTAAGCTTGACAATGTTTTTCTAGGAGGACCAAGGAGACTATGCGGATATAGCACAGGAACCTCCATTGCACGCCTCCGAATCAACTACGAGCTACTACATGGACTTGAGACCTGTTCCTCTCACCAACAATGACACAACAACAAGCTACTACATGGACTTGAAGCCTATTCCTCGCGCCGACAATGACACAACTACAAGCTACATGGACTATGACGACTGCGTCAGTCCTAGTTTGACTCGAAATGAATTTGAGGCTGATTATGTGGATACAGACATGACAGATGGAAATGCGCTGCAAAACGATCCAGATAAGCAAGATCATGTTAGTTCTAGTTCTACTCGAAATTGTTCTGGGGCCGTGTATGTGAATACAGACGAAAAAGCGTCTAAAATCGAATCCGGTGATCCTCAATATATCAATACCCTTCCTACAGCACAAGAAGATGATGATAAAACAACCACTACATATTTGGAAATGAAACCCATACCACCTATGCAGTCTATGTAACATCTTTCATCAACAAGAAAGAAGAGTGACACACTAGGTAAATCTAAAGCTGTGTATGATAACACATGGGCAATGCAAAATGAAAAATATTACAAAGATCTCACTTAATTATCAATATCGAGTCCTTCCTCAGGAAAAAAAGGAAACTTCTATCGTCACAAGATTTTAAGGATCTAAATTGTTGAAGGTCTGTAAATAATATTATTTCCGTTGTGTAAACTAAATTAATATACCTTTTGATCATTTCATATGTGAATATACCGAGAACATCAAAAACAAACTAATGTATAATTAGATAATAGTTGATGCCCAACATTCTTTTTGAAAGAGGACGAGTAGGCTTATACATGGTATTTGATTCATCGAATTCTATCGCACCTCCATGTATAATGAGTAAATGAGTGGACGCGAATAATAGTACACTCCATAATAAAGTAGTCATATGAAATGAATATTAAGAGAATGTCGCACATGTTGTATTTAGATTGGTATTATAAACGCATAATCAGAATTCACACGTAAGGTTGTAAAAAGATCATGAAAACACATTGTAAACAATTTCTGATTTGTTTTAAGAAGAAACATACTGCTAGACATGTAAATGCATGCAGACATGATAAGAAAAGTCGGACCACTGATATATGATCATTAGCTTTGGCAAATTTTGCACAAGTGATTCTTTGTCCTGTCACAGTTTTATATTGATGTATGTAACTCGTATATTCATTTCAATGCATATATCTTTCTGTATATTTATCACGCGAACATGTAAATATATATATATTGCTGGCTTATAACGAAAACTAATATGAACAGATTTTCAAAGAATACTCTCTAAATATTGAATATTAAATCGTATTGCTCCGGTTGTCTCATTTTCGCTCGCTGGACCATTAACGTAGCTAGCTCGACGGCACTACCAAAGTAGAATGTTCCACTATGTTGCAGGGTGTATGCCATTGGGTGAACCGGGTGTGCGGAAATGGTGTTTTGGGGAGGGGAAGTGAGAGTGTTCGTGTGTGTGGTAATTGTATGTGTGTGGATAATCAAAGAGTAATAATGACCGATGGCTAATCATAAATTTACAATGACAAGTAAACTTTCGATCTACATCACAGTCCAGAGATAAATGTGCCTTGAACGTATATAGCAGACGGCAATCGGCGGATTAGACGAGACTTGGTAGTGATTTTGTATGTGAGATTGCTAAATAGAAAATACAAGAACATTTTCCATATCTTTAAACTATCATTGATATCTGATAATTAAACAGTTATTAAAATAAACCTACCAAACTACATAATACAATGAAATACTTGACTTAAAGTAGGGGAGTTTGATGTGGTGCTCAATTGCACCCCTCTGTAAATAATCGCATAGTCAATGGCGATCATGAATATTCATGTTTTTGCTTACCTCGGTAAAATGCTTGCCTATACTAAATGGAAAAATTACGGTGGGGGGTTGGCTGAAATGGACATAATGAACCGATCAGAACTGAACTATGATAATTCATGCTTGTTATCCTTCGTGTGCTTGAGCTGTAACCTTACAATCGCGTGGCAAATTGCGTCCAAAGTTCGACTTGTTTCACATGTGTTATATAGGCAATGGCGAGCAAGCGACCTATTTTGACCAAATTACGGTGGGTTAACTTTCAAAAGTCAATGGGAAATGAGGTTCCAATGAAAGAGCCAGTGTCAACGTACGTTGGGATGGATGTGCTTTTCGTTTAAACAAAAAATGAATTTTTAAACAATTTGTTTGGTAAAAGTCCATAGGCTAACATGTTAGGCTGCTGGACTCTGACGATGTGGTGCGTTGTTCAATGAGACTATTCGGAGCCATTTGATCATATTTCATTAGGATTTCTATGAAACGCTTTTGTTACAATAATTTAAATCATAATATGTGATATTTAGATAGATTTGAACAACGGACTTTCGTAAACTGATAGTGTATTATAAAGTTTGTTTATCATATAAATCAGTATCCGTTACTATTCGCTATATTGTAAAAGTGTTATGCAAATACATGGATTACAAATTACCAATATTTACATGATAAGAGTTAATTACTCTAATCATATTTTCTCAAAATAATCATACAAAATTTTGAACTGGAAAGTAAAATGTAATGCACTATTATATCTTATATGTTAGATTTTTCACTTCATCTGATTTTACATTTGAGATTTTAAATATTGTATAATCCTATTTCTCCCCTTTTATCTACCATGCTGATACTCTTTAATGTAACAAATTTAAATCATAAGAAGAGATATGACATTCAAGGATTGTCCTGTTTTGCCTTGTTGTAGTAGTGCAAATAACAGAACGTAACCAAAATACAATTGTTACCTTTTCCCTACTCTAATTATGTAGGCATATGAGTGCAATGGTAATGTTTGAATCTGTTCCCGTGCAAGAACTACCCTCTTGTTTAAGGAATGCTCAAACCATTACACGTTCGTGCAATTAAGTTGACCATGACAAATATGGGGCTCACGCACTGATGCAACGATCTCGTTTTTAACAGTTATGTGAAGAAAATTGTTGTGTATGATCTAAATGAGTTGATAATAAGCTTTTATGAGAATCTGAAGTAGTTTCCAATTAAAATACCTTTGTCATACCTTTAACATTCTGACTGAGACAAAAGCTTCCGTATATGGGTAGAAGTCGTGTTCGCTCGACTATAACCGCTAAACGTAGATGTAATAATAATCCATACATCGCAATATGTAGAATCACAGTAATGCACTGAATAAAATACCACAGTTCAAACAAGTGTTTCGTAGTGTCATATTACATTAATTTTGTAACATATTCCTTCGTATACATGTGCATTATTTTAAGTTGGCTTTCGAATTATCTTATGGTCGTGCGAACTGAATTGTGTTTTTATTACAAAGAGTAAGTTAAATAACAACAAAAGTAAATATGACATAAATAGCCAATGTCATTTAAATGGATGTGAAGGGTATCGAACAAAAGGAGAAAGGAGAGAAAATAAAAGATAACGAGAAAAAATAAATATGAGGGCTAAAGAGAGAGAAAGAGAGAGAGAGAGAGAGAGAGAGAGAAAAGGGAAGTACTGGTGTGTGAGAGTGAGAGAGAGAAAGAGAGAGAGAGAAAGAGAGAGAGAGGAAAAAAATAACAGAGACAGAAAGGAGAAGGAGGTGGAGAGTTGAAAGATAACTTTAACGGAGAGCGAGAAAAAAAGAGAGAGAGAGAGAGAGAGAAAGAGATAGAAGAGAAGAAGCTGACACTTTATTTACATACATTTAAAAATGCTAGTGATTTGCCACCGGAACATGATCAATCTCATTCTTTCGTACTTCAATTTAGTTTTGTTTTTGAAAGTCTTTGGACCTGCGTTTCTGAGCCAGCGACTTCTCCGAAAAAAAAAGCGCTCACATAGTGACCAGAAAGGGTCTTATTATGGATCGAAGATGACTGTAAGGACTTTTTTTTTTATTTCCATCGGTCAAAATTCAAAAGAGAACAGAGCAAACATTGGCGAAAACGGTTAAAAACTGTTTTTTTTTTTTTTTTTTTGTAATTCAAGTTTTAGATTTGTGGGTAGTTAAGTGGAATATATACCAAGTATCATATTAGAATATTAAAACATCAAGAAATGTTAACATACAGGTAATATGAAGTATATATCAATGAAATAAATAAATATACATTGTCTACTTATATCAAAGGTATGTGAATAGGGAAAGGTCGATAACAGGCGCATTCACCTAAATAGTGTGGATTTTTGTTTTGTTAAGATGGAATTGAACCAAATGTCAATAAATGATATCATCAAACAGGGATTGAAAACAATAAAAAAAACAACAAAAAAACATAACCATCATTAAAGACAACAAGTATATTTATTGCAATGGTGATTTATTATTCAGTTGTACATATTTTCTTTGGAATACTTGTATAGCGACCATAATACAGTGCGTCCCAGAAAAAACGAAACCGAAAATTATCATAAGTGAGACATATTTGTAAAGCTTAGATAATCTTTTTTAATTTCATGCATGAGTGATTAAAAACAAATTGAAGAGAGGGTAACAAAAAGTAATTTAGCGGGCGGTCTCTGAATTTCAAAGAGAAAAATCCCATTTTTAGAAAGTTCATTTTCTGCGCTTTCATAATTATGATACCTCAATCCGGAAAAATGAGCCAGGAATAACAAAATTCTGTTTGTTTAAAGTAATGCTTGTATTTCCATAAGTTAATGAAATGAATTCGTTTTCACTGGCTGCCTGCGTAGCAACAAACAAAGTTGACAAAAGACTTGACTCCTTTTCAATAACGATCAGCCGTGCAGAAAGAAGACGAAATATTGGCAAAAGCTGTCACTTTCAACAGGTTACGATGGTCGCTGTAAAAACAAACAATCACACACACACGAACATAATATGCAAAGGCCTTTCAAAATCATAATGGGCGATGTTTGATATTGAAAAAAATATTTGCGTAGATGGCGCTTGACCATTTTTGTACTTGATGACTGTTTAACCGTTCAAGACGCATGTCGGAAGTATACCATGTAGGCCAAATGTGCTAGGCTGGGCAGTCATGAGTAAACATGACCTATGACGTCATGATACGTATTCTGCATAATCATTTGTGGGGTCGTTTAACAATTTTAAATCTGAGATGCACGGCCCTACGTGTTATCAGTGTCTGTGATATGATGTTATATTGAAGCCCTCAAAGAATTGCGCTTCAAAATGATCAAGAAGTGCCTCAAAAAGTAAAGGGCAGAAGGGTGAGCTTACCTGGAGCTACTGAGTATATTTAGCAAATGAACCACTTTTCATTTCTGCGTCTCTTTTCATTTGCGGGGGTCCAAATTGGCTCATTTCGGGATGAAGTGAAGAAAGGCTGGATATGATGTTTGAATACTTTAGAAACAAAGGGACATTGGATAACAAAGATAATTATCTATCTCATAATATCGTATCAGAATTATTTTTAGCGAAGAGAGTAAGCAGAAAAGCGTGAAGACATTTCTTTAATAGACAGTTATGCTATGGTTTGCAACCATGTGAATAAGATATGTAGATACGTTTTGCATTAATCGGTGTTACTATACATTTTGCACAATGGATCCTGAATAATTCGAGAAAATGAAATAAAATAGGGTTAATTATTCCGAAAACGAAATAGAATCCTATATCATAATGGAGAGGTGTTGTGGTCTAGTGGATCGTCATGGTTCGCGGTTCGAGCCCCGCCGCGGCATGCACTGCTGTCCTTTGGCAAGGCATTAATCTACATTTGCCACTCTCCAGTCTCCACCCAGGTGAAGTATAAATAGATACCCGGTAGGAATAAAATAGTTAAATACTTTAGCGCTTCATTGTTCTAACACAGCTATACTACCGGGGTAATTATATGATACTTTGTATCTAGAACAGTTACGAACTTTTGAAATGATGAACCTTATTCAATTTTCGGACCTGTACCTGTATACCTGCGGATGAACATGAAAATCCTCGGAATAATGATATTCAGATTGATGACGCTTTGAAGTAATGCACCAAAACATACCTTCAGAAAAAACGTATGCCCCCCCCCCCTCCGTTCTGTTCCTAAGCCCGCCATCTAATATGGCCTTTAGGGATGTAATTTCCCCCACATTTCTCTTTCAATTTTGGTGTAAATCAAAAAGAATTTGTGAAAAAGAACTAGTAGGAGAGGGGGAGTGTAAACAAAAGATAGGTAGAGGGGGTGAGTGAAAGAGAGAGAGAGAGAGAGGGGGAGAGAGAGAGAGAGAGACAAGCAGGAGGGAGGGAGGGAGTTCTGGGTTCTGACTTTAGTTTGATTATTACCCCCTGAAGGGTGGGCAGATCCCGAAGGTTCTGCAATACCGGGCCAACACGTGGCCATGATGGAGCAAGCCCCTATTCCATGGTCTAGATTCGAAAATCATTTTAATATACAAGCGACTCGGTATGTCGCGTTTCAGATATTAAAGGTAAACCAATTTTGGAAACGCCCCCCTCTCAACAAATGAAATTGAAGCTCTTATTACCAATCATATGAAAGAATATGTTTTGACGTACGTGATCATACATATTTTGCTGACAAACCGCCTACTAATTGATATATTTGGTAAATTATTATATCTAATACCACACTTATAATATACAATTGCAGATTAAATACACTGTGTAGTATATTCAGAGTTACAAGTGAAATGCAAAAGATTTGTTAAAAGTGAAACATGGTAGGGCCTACAAAGCATTGGCAGATAATTAATATTATTATGTTAGGCGTATATTGTCAATTTCGTGAATGTTAAACAACTACACATGGTATATAATAAAAGAAATACTAAGTTACTGATTCAAGGTTGTCTAAGAGATGGGTTATGATACATTTTAAATGTGCTCACCATGAGTATGTCCTACGCGTATTTACACAAAGGATGACAAATAAGAAAGGGACAACGAAGAGTGATAAAGAGGTCACTTCAAGAGGGGAGGGGAGATTGGGTCATCATTTCTCATCGATGAGGCCAATCCACCATTCATCAACCCCATAATACATACGATCGTTTGCAGGCACAGACCCTTATCAATCATAATGCGTAGCACTGTGTCTAAACTGCAAGGTCTTCCCCTGACACTGCCTAGAGACTTGAAGAGTTCGCTAACCTCAAGGCTTTTTAAAAGTGTTTTATAGTTTTAAAATAGAGTATATAGCTATAGACTATATAAGAGTACGCCCTCGGTTTAGGACCGTGCAAAAGGTTGAAAGATTTTATACCATATTTACATTTAGGAACAATGATAAAGTTGTCTTCTAATCCAACATAAATAATACGATGATTTCTTCGTACTGGTTACCTACATACCTAACTATCTATGAATGAGGATTCTTTAAGGTAACAAAGTTTGGGGAAGTTTTGAAAATTGGCTGGAAAATGATTCGATCTCAACCGCGACAACGATCACTAAATATTGTGGGATCGCATAATTATGGTTCCAATATAATTCAATTTTGAATCAGATTCATGACCCTAAACAAAAACTTCGTATTACCTTTAACGTGCACAATCACGTGAAACATAATTTGTCTTTTGGTGGAATAGTCAAGAACAGCCTATAGATCTAAGAAGTAAGCCAAAAAATAAAGGATAACTTCAAACCTCTCTTATAGGGCGAGCACTGAATTCCAGGTGCGGAGGGGTCTTGGCCCCCTCCCCCAGCCAAAAGAGAGAGAGAGAGAGAGAGAGAGAGAGAGAAGGAAAAGAAGGGAAAGGGAAAGAGAAAAGAAAGAAAGAAAAGGAGGGGCAAAGAGAGGCAGATCGGGGGGGGGGGGCGAAAGGGCTTTGCCTCCCCTCCCTCCCCCCCCCCTAAAAAAAAAAAAAAAAGAAAAAGAAAAGAGAGAGAGAGAGAGAGAGAGAGAGAAGGAAGGAAAGGGAAAAAAAAGGAAAAGAGGAGATAAAGGGAAGGAAAAAAGAGGAAAGAGAAAAGTAGAGAAGAGCGATATCAGTTGTGATATTCCCGCCAACAATTGTTGATCGGGGGGGGGGGGGAGGAGGCAAAAGGCCCTTGCCTCCCCCCCCCCCCCCGCCAAAAAGAGAGAAGGAAGGGAAAGGGAAAGAGGAGAGCTATAAGGGAACAAAAGAGAGGAAGAAGACAAAAAAGGGTGAAAGGAAGGGGAGATCAGTTGCAATTAATCCAGCCAACAACGTCCGCATTGGGGAGGGGGGCGAAAGGCACTTGCCTCCCCCAGCAAACTTAAAATAGAGAAAAGGAAGGGAAGGGAAGATGAAAGAGGAGAGAAAGGGGGGGGGGGGGAGGAAGATGACAGGTGAAGGAGATCAGTTGTGATTTTTCCCGCCAACAAGGTGTGGATCGGGTGGGGGCGGAAGGCCCTTGTCACCCACTCCCCCCTCAGCCAAAAAGGATAGAGGGAACAGGAAGAGAGGGAAAGAAAAAGGGAAAGGTGAGAGAAAGCGAGATAAAATGAAGAGGAAGAAGACAAGAAAAGGGGGAAAAGATATGCTTTTGCACCACTCTCGCCCCCTCCAAACTAGACCAAGCGCCAGATACGCAACTGGACACCACTGGAGTACTGATGGAGGGGGGGGGGGTGCGGCCCCCCCCCCCCCCAAAAAAAAAAAAAAAAAAAAAAAAATGGTTTATTTCTATTTTTATCATAAATGTTGTGAAAAAACACAATTTTTAGGGATTTTTCCTCAATTTCTTGTAAATTATACTTGTGTATGCGTTTTTTCGAAACTGACACATTCCAAAATTTACAGTCAAGCAGAAATATACTTATTTAGAAGCCTACATATCAGGGCCCACGGAACGGCAGGGCCCAGGGGGCTCAACATTTTAAACAAAAAGTATATCAAAAAGAAATAGAAGAAGAAAAAGAGAAAGAAAGATAAAATAGTGACCTGCCAGTGTCAACAAATAATGAGGTATCAACATACGCTCATCTGACCGTGAATAAATGCCTCAAATCCCTGAGTTTCCTGAGGTTCAGCTTCATGGACCCCACGCCAATTAGTGACCTGCCAGTGTTATTAATAAGGTATCAAAGTATGCTCATCCAGGCACGGATCCAGTGGGGAGGGGGGCAGGGGCCCTTGCCCCCCCCCCCCGCCAAAAAAGAAAAGAGAGAGAGAGAGAGAGAGAGAGAGGAAAAGAAGGGGAAGAGAAATAGGAGAGAAAGGGGGAAAAAAAGGAAAAGAGGAGATAAAGGGAAGGAAATAAAGAGGAAGAAGGGGGATATCAGTTGCGATTTTCCCGCCAAGAAGTTGGGGATTGGGGGGGGGGGCAAATGCCCTCTCCCCTCCCTCCCTCCCTCTCTACCCTCCAAAAAGGGAGGAAGGAAAAGAGAAGAGGAGAGCTACAAGGGGAAAAAAGAGGAAGAAGAAAAGAAAATGATGAAAAGAACGGGATCGAGGAAACGTAAGGCCTTTGCCCCCCACCCCCCCACCCCTCCCCAGCAAACTTAAAAGAGAGAGAAGAAAGGTAAGGAAAAGGGGAGCCCACGCCAATCAGTGACCTACCAGTGTCACAAATAGTATCAAAATAAGCTCATCTGACCGTAATTAAATGCCTAAAACCCCTGAGCTTCTAGGGGCTCTGCCTAGTGCCCTAGGGCGGGCCCCTGGATGCTCATCTGACCGTTATTTAATGCTTAAAACCTCTCAACTTCCGGGGGCTTGCCCCCCTGGTCCCTACGCCAATTAGTGATCTGCCAGTGTCACATATAAGGTAACAATATAAAGCTCATCTGACCGTAATTAAATGCCTAAAACCCCTGTGCTTCCGGGGGCTCTGCTCCTTGGACCCCACCTTGGGCCCTAAGGCAGGCTCCTGGATGTTCATCTGACCGTAATTAAACTCATATTCCCTTAGCCTCGGGGCATCATTCCTTGACCCCCGCCGGGGCTTTGCCCCTTGACCCCACGCCAATTTACGCTACGCTCTACCTTATCGTAAATACTTTAGACTCCCCGCACCCACTTTGAAAAACGTTCAGCAGGGTCTCCGTGTAAGAGTGGTGATGATGCAGATTTTGTTTTGCCCCGAAACGATTTTGCTCATTACGCCACTGCTTTAGTGGTCACCATTACGTACCAATATTTGGCTCGCACAATTTCAAATTTGGCCCCCCCCCCCCCTAGGAAATCCAGGATCCGCGCCTGTGCTCATCTGAATACCCATGCCCCCTGAACTTCCGGGGGCTCCGCCCATTGACCCCCTGCCGGGGCTTTCCCCCTAGACCCCACGCAAATTATGCTACGCTGTACCTGATCGTAAAAACATGAGCCTCCCCCACCCACTTTGAAATCGTTCCATATTGCTCCGTTTGTCTCATTTTCGCTCGCTGAAACATTGCCAGCACAAACCACTGACCTCTACCTCTTGGACGGATCATCGCCCATTCCCATTCACTATACGTTACGTATTAAAAGGCTGCATTGTCATAACCGTTCATGAATATTCATGTTTTTGCTTTCCTCGGCAAAATGTTTGCTTTTACTAAATGGACAACTTACGGTAGGGGGTTGGATGAAATAATGAACCAACATAATGAACCAAGCAGAAGTGATCTATGATAATTCGTGCTTCTTATCCTTCGTGTGCTTGACCTATAATCTTAAAATCGCTTGGCAAACTGAGTCCAAAGTTTGTCTTGTTTCACATGTGTATTATAGGCAATGACGAGCTTGCAACCTATTTTGATCAAGAGACGGTGGGGTGAACTTTCAAAAGTCAATGGGACATGAGGGTTCCAATGAAAGAGCTAGTGATAACGTTCGTCGGGGGGGATGTGCTTTTCGTTAAAAAAAGAAAAGAAATGAATTTCTAACGATTTTAAGGGTACAATTCTATAGGCTAACATGTTAGGCTGCTGACTCTGACGATAGGGGGCATAGGCGCCGGAAGTGGGGGGGGGGGGGGGGGGGGGCAGGGGGGGGGGCAGTTGCCCCCCAGTCAAAAAAGTGGGGGGGGGGCAAAACGCATTTTGCCCCCCCCCCCCAAAAAAAAAAAAAAAAAAAAAAAAAACGCCCCCCCCTCCAAAAAAAAAAAAAAAAAAACACAGTAAAGGAGTAAACATGGTTTGCATTTTTAATCCAAAAGAACGTAACAATAATAAAAACCTGAATTAAATCTCATATACAATTCCATTCAAAGAAAAAGGAAAGTTCACAGGAATTAAATTTCATAAATATTGCGCATGCCACCTATACGGGATTTATCAATGGAGGTCCTGAAATAGCGATACGCGCATATCGTGGACATATTGTGCGAGAATGGGAAAGCGTGTCCGTTTTTTTGTTATAGGGGTGAGAAGACATGAGCCCCTGAACGCTGGCGTACTGTTGGGGGGAGGGGTGAAGTATTTCTTATTCGAAACAAGTGATTTACAAATGTTGATGTTGTGACATGATTTTCCGGCATTTTTTCTCCATTTTTGTTGTTGTAAGTCATAAATTTTTATGCGTTTGTTGTAAAGGCTGGGCCCCCCCCCCTCCTTTTTGAAAAAAAGTATGTTAAAGAGAAAAAGAAAGAAAGACGGAGAAAAAAATAAGTGACCTGCCAATGTCACAAATAAGGTATAGAAAATGCTCATCTGACCGTAATTAAATGCTTAAAACCCCAGAGCATACGGGGGCTCCGCCCCCGGACCCCACCATCTTCTGTATAGCCACTGAATGCTCATCTGACTGTAATTAAATACCTAAAACCCCCGAGCTTCCAGGGGCTCTGCCCCTGGACCCCAACAAGAGCTCTAAGGCGGGTCCCTGGATGCTCATCTAACCGTAATTAAATACCTAAAACCCCCGAGCTTACAGGGGCTCTGCCCCTGGACCCCAACAAGGGTTCTAAGGCGGGCCCCTGGATGCTCATCTGACCGTAATTAAATACCTAAAACCCCTGAGCTTCCGAGGGTTCTGCCCCCTGGACCCCACCAATGGCCCTAAGACGGCCCCTGGATGCTCATCTGACCGTAGTTAAATATTAAAACCCCTGAGCTTCCGGGGGCTCAGCCCTTTGACCCCTTGCCGAGGCTTATGCCCTGGACCCCACGCCAATTTACGCTCTACCTGATCGATAATACTCCACTTTGAAAAACGTTCCGCGGGACGTCATTACGTCACTGCCCCTGGAATGTTTGCCCCCCCCCCCCAATTCCAAACTGCTTCCGGCGCCTGATAGGGGGCGTTGTGAAATGAGATTAAACGGAGCTATATGAGCGGGGCCTGCATGAAAGAGTGGTGGTGATGCAGATTTTCTTTCTGCCGCCCCTTAAACGTTTTTGATCATTACGCCACTGCTGGTCACCATTATGTACCAATATTTGGCTCGCATGATTTCAAATTTGCCCTCCCCCTAACCAATCCTGGATCCGTGCCTACTGAACACTGTGTTGAAGTTACTCAATGGTTGGAACTAAATTCCATGTGCGCCCTATTATAAGCCAGTGCTTACACGTGTGTTCAATAACATATTTAACAAGACGTTTTGCCGTTTAATGAGCGTGTATATAAACTGCAGTATCTCTTTGTAGAAGAAATATTGACAACAATAAAGCAACGGGGGACCCCTAATATCTGAGGCAAGATTTTGCTGGTGGTTGGTACATTTAATGCTTACAGGCGATAGTCCAAATTGATTTATAATTGTGATTATTGGAGAGAAAAAACTTTCGTTTTTAGAATGGGACATCTTTATGAAGCCCAAACAGGAAGGATATATTACATATATATCTCAAAACACTTCTCCCTTTGTGCAAAGTACAACATTTTATATTCTTCCCTGTTATTTCCCCTACTTAAATATATGTACCAAATTTTATTAAACTAAATGGCATTATCGAAAGTTCAAAGTCAAATACCTCGATATTTCAATCGTTGACTCATAATATTAATCCGATATTTTCAAGTTTGCCATTTAAAGTAAGTTTCCGAAACCCCCCATTTGTTTGAAGTTTAAACCCACTTATGTTCTTCAAAAATATGAATTGATTTCACTTTCGAAGCGCAAGAGAGACATAAATAAGCATACCATTCACTGTTATTTGCGTCATTCTGTCATTGAAAACCGTTACTGCTCATCGTTTATTCTTTTTTTCTCTGGATATTATGCCAGGTTACAGGATGGTTCATGAGACGCACCTCCTAAGTTGAAATATACAAGAAAATGAGACGTAATAAAAACATGGATTTACGTCTTCGAATACTTTTCTTCCTCACCTTCATCGTTTCTAAGACATATGAGATACGCACGTCTACTCGTTTTCAGAACCCAGAAATCCTCCCAGTCGTTGGTGAGGATATCACCTTAACCTGTTCATATACCCCTCCATCGACACATCCCGAACTGTCTTGGAAGGACAGGAATAACAATATTCTAGCTACTTGTCAAGGGACGGGATGCAGAAAGGACCAAATTGTTACGGATATGTCAAAGTACAGTTTGAGGACAGATTCTTCAAGCGGAAATCTAACTATAAGAAATTTAACAGTGGATGACAGCGGCAGATATCGTTGCACAGTTTTCCAATATTCTAATTCATTTACAACTGCAATTGGACTGAATGTACTGTTATCAGGTAATATAATCTTACATTAATCTAGATAGCTTTGTATGGTCGTGATGTGTGCGAAATTCCAATATAAATGATTCATTGCTCATTTAAAATCAATACAACATTTGAAATTTTGAAGTCATGTTGACTACTACTATATGATTAATCGAGTTCTATTCGGTACTGAAAACAATCCAAACTAAGGTACTTCACAAATAGCAATAACGTTGGGTTAATTTTATTTTGTTTATGTCCAAAACGGTTCTAGACACCAAAGTTGACAAGACATTATATTCCAGTAGCACATTATACATATTTCCTTGTACATTTTGCTTAATTTCCAGTCACGCCTAGATTGCTATCCATCACCGACGATCGGTCCGAGGATGGATACAAGAATAGATCATCAGTGAGCATCACATCTCGGCGAACCCACAACCTAACATGCTCAGTCCGAGACGCTAGACCACCTGCAGTATTGGAGTGGGACATTCCCGAAGAAGTACAGATTCGACTACACGATCAGTATAACGCTGTCCACGATGACGCTTACACCTCTCAACGAGTTGTTTCTGTAACTCCGTCCAGGGATGATGATGGAAAGGTTTTCCGTTGTGTGGCTTCGCATCGGGAGCTGGATAATGAGCTTCAATTGTTCATCCGCCTCGATGTCCAAGGTGATTATCTTACTAATTATATCATCCCATAATTGCTCGATGTGTTTGTTCTGCCCAAGTGAATATGCATCTAAAAGTGAGGATTGTCTTAATTGGGTGAAACATTTAACATCTCCTAAAACAATATTTAATCTTCTGTATTTTGTACATTCTTTGAAGGAATCATAAGGACATCACCAGATCCCATGATGTCTTAACCACTCGCATAATGTTATCATATTGTTAGCAAAAGTTCATCTCCGTATCTCCCAATCTTTTTCAGAAGATTACTCCGATTGAAAATTTGGGTTCTTCCTTTCTCTTCCCACTCAGTACCGCCAAGTGGCCTCCGGCTTACCTCCTACGAATCCATAGCTACCAATGTAACAGAGACAAGAAGTGTCATTGTCTTTGAAGACTCGGCAACATCATTCACCTGCAAGAGTCTAGGATCTCGCCCTACAGCTCTTATATCATGGATCATTGGTTCGGACGACGACCTGGGTAGCACGACCTCCACATCTACCACGAATGAGGCCGGCCAAGGTTTACGTGACACCAATTCCACTCTACAGTTGATTCCAAAGAGAAGGCATCACAATCAACTTCTCCGATGTGTGGCGTATGCTGGTATGAACCAACGTCAAACAGAAGTGAGAGTTATCGTCTATGGTGAGTATTTCATACCTCATCTTCTATTATTCACAACAGAAGACCGATAGTGGTCTGGGACATATTGCGACACACTTTGACATTGGCATGTACAAGATGCGAAATTCCATGATTTCTCAAAGAAGTACAAATTATGGGAATTCTTTAGTGACAAACCTTCATAATAGCTCTAGCATCTTAATATAGATATCAACAAAATTAATTTCTTGTGCCAGAATGTGAGATACTCGTTGCTGCTCATAATGTTGGGCAGACCTATTTTTTCTATCAGTATATATATGCAAGTCACTAGGGCTTATAATGTAAAACGTAAAAAATACACTTTGATTTCAATACAAGGAACACCGGATCCTCCTTACCTAAATGGAACAGACGGGTTGCAGGATGGAGTGTCATCAAACGTGACTTGCACATCGAACAACGGCTACCCAGCACCAACTATCCAATGGTACCTTGGATCAAAGAACATCACCAAAGATTCTAATACACAGTCCTTGAGGAAGAGAAATCATCGACTGGATTCCGTAAGTGTTTTCAATTTAACACCCACGGTAGACGATCGTGGGGAACTCCTTGTCTGTCAGGTTTTTCAACCAAATACTGCATCCATGATGTCTTGGAGTGTTAGTGTTGTTCTTCGTGTTCTTTGTAAGTATAATCTGTGTAATTCTAACTCATTTTTCAAACAGATCTCATCAATAGGCCTGTACATTACGTCGCCTCGCCTATACAGAAGGACATTACAACCAATGACACTTGGTTTTAGATTGTTGGTCCATTTCGTACTAAGCCGAATATTATTTCTACATTTCCATGATTATATTAAACAGAGAAGGTACGTCATTTGTTTTATTTAAAAAAAACACGTGGTTTGATCCTTTGTGTTCTTTAACTAAAAAAACTATTTGTCTTACAAAAACATTTTCAAAACATTAGGACTGGTTTAGATTATTGCCAAAGGATACCATACGCATTGAACGAGATAGTTGTATGTTACGCTCATGTTGACATATAAGCCTTACAATATATTGATAACATCTAGTTTCAAGTTTCAAGTTTTCAAGTTTCAAGTTTTATTTTTTCCACATGTGGATCATAAAAAACAACAAGTATACATACATGATTAGACATATAAAAAGTACACAATTAACAAACAATAATATTAAGAAAAACAAATAGCGAACCAAATATAAAGTCCGTAAACAAAGAACAACTAAATACATGTAGATGTAAAAAAACATGTGGGGGGACCAACAAAGGCCAGGGGCCTGTCGAGGCTAATCCCCAGAACAATATTTGGTATTGTGGATATTTTATATATAAAAACAAACAAAAAACAAAAACCCACAAACAATAGCGACGTACAGTACATGATAAAACAAAATTAAGTTGGAAATTAAACAGGCAAACAAAAAAATTATATTGTACCACTATAAATTTGTGAATTGTTTTTATGTAAAATATACAGTTTAAATTTACGTTTAAAATTAGAAAGTGTCGGACTGTTCTTAATCTCTACTGGTATTGAATTCCAGGATTTTACACCAGTGTCAGAAATTGATGTTTGAGAGAAACTATATTTATATAACTGTAATCTTAAGTGATTTGAATTTCTGGTACCATGGCTATGAATTGTACAATTTGAAGTGAAATAATTATTAAAACTATCTAGTAAAATGTACTTAAAATAGGAGTACATAAAATTGCAATTTGCAAACTACACATTTGATCCACCTTTAAAATACTCAACTGCTGAAATAAAGTGGTTGTGTGGTCAACAGGTTGTGAATTGCAAATAACATATGGTAATGATAGAAATGTGTATTTGTATTCGAGACAAGGCTTGGGAACGCCATCGCAACTATTACGTTCCTATATTCTGGTAAATCTTTCATTATCTTTCCAAGGCGTATTTACGTAAAAGGATCATAACATTTTGCTGGGAAAACACATTGTCCAGTACAGTAGTAAGCCATTGATAATCCAAGATGACAAATTAGAACATTATGTACCACTGTTACGATTTTATGACCTAGATAATGAGATGATAACCCATTTACAGTGACTATCGTGCATTTTCCCCGGTACATTACGGTGTCGAAAATGAGAATCGGGCAATGGTGAAAGGAATCATCAGCAGTTGCGGCGTGACCGGGGGGGGGGGGGGGGGGGGGGGGGGAGACAGTGCACTCACACACCCTTTCAAGTACCTCAAAAGCGTCCATTTTTACATTGGAAAAGTGTTCCCGTTTACATCAGATAAGTGACCCTTCACCTATCATGATTGCTCCCTATCTAGAGGTGCCCCTTACATTTCAACAAGGGCTCCTTTATTTTTGTTTTAAGAAGTATAATTTCCCCTTCTTATAGGTGCCCCTTTTCACGTCTGATAAGTAGCTCTCAAATTATGACACGTGCCCCTTTTCCTTTCTTATATGTGCCAGTTTTCTTTGTGATCAGTGGACCTTTTCTTTTTGTAATAAAAGCTTCTCACCCTTCTTATAAATACCCCCTTTCACCTCTGACAAAAGCCAATATTAAGATCTGAAAAGCCCCATTTCCTTTTCGAGAAGAGCTCCACCCCCTTTCCTTCGACAGCTGACACCTTGAATGATTTGAATCTAAGACAATCTGTAAAACCTTAGCTTGCTTTTCCAACCATTTCAAATCCTTTTTCCTATGTCTACTAACAGTCATCCCAGATCCACCTTTTCGGTTCTTCGTCGACCGAAATCAGACCACACCTTCATCTGTCTTCGTTGCCTGGCAACCGGGATTCGATGGCGGGTTGCAACAAACTATCAACCTGGAATTCTGTTCAAACGACTCGGAAGTAGAGAAAGACGGGTGTGGTGTCATCACCAACTTGGCAGGGACATCCTACACATTGGTGGGACTTAACCCATTCACTTGGTACTGGTTGACTCTATGGGCAGTGAACAGCGCGGGCAACAGTAGCCTAGTGGAGACAGGAGCTTCAACAACTCGTAAGTCTCTAAAAACCTAGATTTTCTTGACGTTTGAACTGTAATCATCAATCTAAGCTTACATTAAACTTTCTTTCTGCTGAACGCATTCTTTTTTTTTTCAACAGATAACAACTTAATTGATTTGAATCTAAGACAATCTGTACAGCCTTAGCTTTCTTGTCCAGCTATTTAAAATCCTTTTTCCTACGTCTACTTACAGTCGTGCCAGATCCACCTTTACGGCTCTTTGTCGACCACAATCAGACGACATCTTCAACTCTCTTTGTTGCTTGGCATCCGGGATCTGATTGCGGGTTGCAACAAACTTTCAATCTTGAATACTGTCCAAGCGACACACAGGCAGAGAAAGATGGTTGCGCTGCTGCCATGAACTTGACAGGGACATCATACACACTGGTAGGACTTAACCCACTCACTTGGTACTGGTTGACTCTATGGGCAGTGAACAGCGCGGGCAACAGTAGCCTAGTGGAAACGGAAGCTTCAACAACTCGTAAGTCTCTATATACCTAGATTTTCTTGACGTTTGAACTGTAATCATCAATCTAAGCTTACATTAAACTTTCTTTCTGCTGAACGCATTCTTTTTTTAGGTACTTTGCGTCATTCGCCGATCTCAATGCACACGCTTATAGTTATATTTAGGTTTTGCTATTCTTGAATGGGTTCATGATGCTGAAAAATGCAATAACCCACAAGAAACTTATTTGCCTTTTTCTAGGTACTAAAAGCAGTTTTCTTGAGGTACATTTACCATTATCAATGAATATCTGTGTTCTATTATTTTTTGAACAAATTTGTATCTGGCGTTTTGCGATTCAAACAGAGTAATCGATATGATACCTACCGTTCTTTTTATACCTGGCTGAAGGATGTTGTTAATTTTTTTTCCATAGAAAGTCAATACATTTCCCTTATATATATATATATATATATATATATATATATATAAATATTACAAAAGCCCAGTCTTTATTGTGACCACTACTTCTCGTCTTCGAAAAGATATTCTCGTTTTTGTCCATTAACTACACATTCTACCTTACTCGTAAACATAGAAACATATTTGTCTTCCAATTAATGTATACTAGTAACTGTATTGTACCTGCTAAAGTAAAGAAAAAGTGTCAAAATGTGACCACAAAAAGTAGAATTATTGTTTAATAATTTTTCTTTCGTAACTGTTATAATCCTTTATAGGCAAATAGGTTCAGTTCTAGGTGTTTATTATGATACTAATATGTTACCTTCAGCTTCTGATTAAAAAAAATAAACATCAATCAGTTCATAATTACCCAACTAGACAATCGAATGAATTTATTTTGCCCCTTTCAAGAAATCTGTTAGGCAGCACAGAACACGTTAATGTATGAGGGTCCAACATTTTGGAACACTCTTGATATGGGCATAAAACATTCACTTTCACCCTATTCTTTTTATTGCAACGTTATGAGAATATTTGATTTAGAGTTTTATATAAACAAAAGGGCCATCGCAAGATTAATCCCAATTGGTGCTAATTGAAATTTCGCGCTCAGCCTCTCTCATATCATGCTCTTAATTCCTATGTAATTCCTATTTTGAAAGATAGATAGATATATAGATAGTGTATTGGTTTTCACAATATCTCATTTTACAAAGAGTGTAACAACATATTGAAAATAATATACATGTTCATACAATACCGGTACACACTATTCAGATTATTGTCCCTTAACTTGAACTTAAGAGATATAGGGGCGGAGCCTATGGAAAGCAGAGCTTGTTGTGGGTAGGCTCCTTAAACTACCAATGACATAAGTAACTAAAGTACAGTTTATTTTGCATATACATTGTCCTTCATGCATGCGGCCTACACCCACTCTACCCTTTTATTTCGTATAATCTTGTCCACATAGTTCATAATTCTACCCTTGTGCATCCACACTACGTCTTATATGTTGATACCTGTTCTCCTCAGTAGTCTCCGTAGACACAACACTTGTTTTGTTTTTGTTTTTCATTGTTGAGTTAATTTGTTCTAACATTATTTGTTGAGTGGCCCACACTCTACAAGCTTTGCTCTTTAGTGGATCCCTCCATTTTCACTTGACATATAAATAAAAAGCAGCATTTTTATTTTTCTTCTTAATTTAGAGTGCATGGTATGATTTGTTTATAATTCCTTGTAACGAAATTAAGAATTATATATACAATGTCTTTTGTTACGAAAAGAAAAAATAACAAACACTTGTACAGTGCGTCCCAGAATAAACGAAACCGAGAATTATCGATGTTTTATCATAACTTGGTCACATGAATGATTAATAAATGACACGTATTTGTAAAGCTTAGATCCTCTTCTTTCATTTGATGCAACTCATATAATGCATATTTCACGCATGAGTGATTAAAATCAATTTGAAGAGAAGAAACTAAAAAGTCATTTGGCGGACGGTATCTGAATTTCAAAAAGAAAATCACATTTCTAAAAAGTTGCTAGGAATAACAAAGTTCTGTTTGTTTAAAGTAGTGCCTGCATTCCAATAATTTTGCTTAACGAATTTGTTTTCACTAGCAACAAACGGAATTAAAAAAAGATTTAATTCCGTTTCGTTGACAATCAGCTGTGGACGAAAGACTTCATGCATGGCTGATTGTCAACGAAACGGAGTTAAGTCTTTTGTCAATTCTGCTTTCTAGAAATGTGATTTTCTCTTTGAAATTTAGATACCGTCCGCCAAATGACTTTTTGGTTTTCAAATTCATTTTAATCACTCATGCGTGAAATATGGATCATATGAGTTGCATCAAATGAAAAAGGAGGATCTAAGCTTTCCAAATATGTGTCTTTTATTAATTATAAAATATGTGACTAAGTTATGATAAAACATCGATAGTTCTCGGTGTCGTTTTTTCTGGGACGCCCTGTATAATATTATAGTGTCCTTTCTACCCTCATCCATTTCACTCTATATCTTACTTTAAACCTTAAGTGTATGCAATTAGTAAACCATGAGATATAAACAACTTTTCATATAATGAAATAAACTTGTCAGATTTATTTATAACTATTTCTTTCATTTTAAATCGAAACATTGCAAACTACAACATTGTGAGTTAAACACCACTTATGAAGCGTCATCAAATTACTGCTCTGTTTCTCTTTTTCTTCTCCATGCATCTCGTTTTGGCCATATACAGCATTGCAACCCGAGAGCTATGGTAAGGGTAAAAGTTTTATCATCAAGAAATCCCTTTTGTTTGCTTCTTTGTTTGGTTTGTTTTGAGAGGAAATCTTTATTTATTCATTTGTTTTATTGATGTACCACTTGTGGGATAAAACAACCTGATCAGCACGAGTTTTGTTTTCTCATATCAAAGTGTTCTGCGCATGTCGTCATTCTCAAGTCCAGAGAATGGAGTATATTTAATTTTTCGTGTCATATTACTTAAGTGGATAGCACAGATATTCCCTCACATACAATCATAAAATAAATAGTTAGCTTTGACATGTTTTACAAGAGTATTACTGATCATGATATATAAAGGGATGCAAAACGGGGCAAACAGAACAACGTTTACCTTTTTAGCATCAACCTTTCATGTTTACTAATTTAATGACTGTATGTTTATTAGCATGAATCACATTAAACGAGTCTTAGAGAATACAGAAGCAAATAAAAACTGCCATTCCACTCTCTGTATGTCTTTATCTCTAAAATATAATAGGGATACTGTTATTCTCTGTTTGTTTGTTGTTTCGTCATATAGGGGTAACCACCAGCTGGGACAAACAGAAACGAATCTTAACATTGTCAGAGGCAAACCAAACCCTGGATGAAATCTGCTTCATCCCACAGAGGACTTACGACGGGCCAGACTGTGCCTCTGTGAATGAAACAGAGTGCGTTGAACCGGGCACAGAGGTCAGCATTGACCTGGAAGATGACATAGTCTTGGTGACCTTTGGCAGGGAGCTGTGCAGTACACCAGCTTATCTAACAAGTAAACCTGATAAGTATTCTTTCTTTTATAATTATTATGAAAAAAGGGAAAATTTCGTATTACCTCCAGGCATTAACTATCAATTCCCATTACTAACGAATTTTCGCAATATCTTGATATCAACAAGGTTTTGAAACATAAAATATTTATTTCTGACTTTGCAATAAAAGCAGACATCCCCTGAATAAGGTACTATTCAAAATGTACATCTAAACAAAAACCGATATTACCTGGATGGGCCGTGAACATGTATACACCTTTGCCTTTGGGTGTATGTGCATGTGTGTGTTGTGGGAATGAATTTGTGCAAGTTGGTGTGCGCGCGTGTGTGTTGTGTGGGTACATGTTTGCTAGTGGATGTGCGCGTGTGAGTGGGTTCACATTTGCTTTTATGGATTCCCGTGTGTGGGGTGTATTTAGGCATGATGGCAGGATTTTTTCAAGGGGGGGGGGGGAGGGGGGTGGGGTTTAAAATCGGGCCCAACATTCAGCCAGTCGCTAAATAAGCGGGAGGGGGGGGGGGGTGGGGGTGGTAAGAGGACACTTTTTTTTTTGGTCTCGAAATTTGAAAATTTTCCATTTCGTTACGTTGGGGGGGGGGGGGTGAGCTCACATTTTTTTTTTAGGTCAGCCAGTGGTATAATTAAAAAAAAAAAAAACTCAAAAGGGAGGGGGGGGGGGATGGGGGTGGTAAGAGTACCCTTTTTTTTTGGTCTCGATATTTGAAAATTTTCCATTTCGTTACGTTGGGGGGGGGGGGGTGAGGTCACATTTTTTTAGGTCAGCCAGTGGTATAATTAAAAAAAAAACTCAAAAGGGAGGGGGGGGGTTTCCCCAAAACATACAAAAAACAAAACTCAAGGGGTGGGGGTTTAAACCCCCCCCCCCCCTGCGTACGCACCTGTGTACAGGTGTGGGTAGATAGGTTCGTATGTGTGTGTGCGGGTGAAGCACGCGTGGGTTTTATAGTATTAGTATAACAAATCCTCCTACACGGCTTCATAAAATGTTTTTTGAAACACAGGGGATATAGGGATGCGATCGAAACATCCGGACATGAACCACGGATTCAAAAGTCTGCCATTAAACCAAACTCCTACAACATTGTCTAGCATACCTATATCTATAACACTCTAGGCATGGCATTGTTTGTCCTAGACTCACCAATCTGGAAGCAGCCATCAACTGAAAGTAGCCTTTCTTTCATTACAATCGCTATTGGAGTGATTGCCTTGGCTGGCTTTATCCTGCTCATTTCACTGAGTTTGATGTACTTCTATGGAGTGTTATGCTGTGTGAAACGAAAGAAGGGTATGTTGTAAAGCAGATACCCCCTGCATTCACCTCTAACATACCACAATATACACGTTTCCCAAGTATTCACCATTTCATGTTTAATGTATCTTCTCTATAGATTTCAATCCTCGCACTTCTTCTTACAATTCTTCTTTTAATTTATTCAAAAAAATTGGTTTAATTTTTCGTTTTTTAAATCTTGTTTTAAATTAGTTTTTTTCTCTCTCTCTTTCGGATTCATTTATCTCTCTTGTCCCGTTTGCAGCCAACATCGAATTCTGTAGAACTTTGCAGGAATTATGAATATGTCATGTATGTCCTATTTGTGAAATAATATTCAAATGATGCAAGGAAATCCATGATTAATATGTCATTGGAAAAAATGGATTAACACAAATTATAAATAAAGTAAGTATTCTTAACACAGAATAACCTTTGCCATAATTTCTACTTTTGTTAACATTATTTTGTTATTTACATTGAATTTCATTCCGTGCAATCCAAGCAGACAATGAAAACAACACTCAACAAGGAGGCCAAGTGGTAAGTCTATCATTTTGCATTACCTAACAATATGATATTTTAAAAATAGAAATATCTATTAAAAATAAATCCAAATAGCATTCATTAATTTATCATTCTTTCCTTGGCAAGCTCATCTGTGGCATAAAGAAACAATATATCTCCCAAATTTTAACATTCGAAACAAACATCATACATTTTAAATCATAGCTAATCCGAATAAATCAATTGGTCAAGTTTGCGCCTCAAAGATGAAAGAAGTTAAATAATGATTTTGTCTTTGTTTCTAATTCAAATTTGATCGAAATTGACAATCAGTTGCGGAGCTACTTTGAAAAAGTCTCATACTCAAATGAACGTTTGAAAAAAGAAAAATTGAAAAAAATAAAAAATAAAAAACTACCGTCTGGTCACTTTGCTCCCACATTTCATTGTTCACTTATTCACACTTTGGTTACCAATCTCAGGTTCAGTCCATTAGATAAGAGTTTCACGTTGTGAAAGAGCAAGGAAATCTATCTTTTTAAAGCTGAATCTTTTATAAAGGTTGGGGGCATAATGTTTATTTCGTCATGGGTTCGATAACCCCTAGATATATGCCATTGGGTTTTAAGTAGTAAAGACGATCTGCCTCTTTAATTTACAAGCTTCATTATTTGTTTATGTTATAAACTCGCATAAAGTAAAATGCTCATATATTATTCAAAGGGATGAGATACAAACCATTAATACATTTTATATATAATAATTTGAAATTCACTTTAAAAGTTTTTAGCTTGACAATGTTTTTCTAGGAGGACCAAGGAGACTATGCGGAAATATCACAGGTACCTCCATCGCACGCCTCCAAATCAACTACAAGCTACTACATGGACTTGAGACCTGTTCCTCGCATCGACAATGACACAACTACAGGCTACTACATGGACATGAAGCCGATTTCTCCCACCGACAATGACACAACTACAAGCGACTACATGGACATGAAGCCGATTTCTCCCACCGACAATGACACAACTACAAGCGACTACATGGACTTGAATCCTATTCCTAGCACCGACAATGACACAACTACAAGCTACTACATGGACTTGAAGCCTATTCCTAGCACCGACAATGACACAACTACAAGCTACTACATGGACTTAAGACCTGTTCCTCTCACCAACAATGACACAACTACAAGCTACTACATGGACCTGAAGCCTTTTTCTCGCACCGACATTGAAACAACTACAAGCGACTACATGGACTTGAAGCCTATTCCTAGCACCGACAATGACACAACTACAAGCGACTACATGGACTTGAGACCGGTTCCTCTCACCAACAATGACACAACTACAAGCGACTACATGGACTTGAAGCCTATTCCTCGCAGCGACAATGACACAACTACAAGCGACTACATGGACTTGAGACCTGTTCCTCTCACCAACAATGACACAACTACAAGCTACTACATGGACTACAGACCTGTTCCTCGCACCAACAATGACACAACTACAAGCTACTACATGGACTTCAGACCTGTTCCTCGCACCAAAAATGACACAACTTTTCCTCGCACCAACAATGACACAACTACAAGCTACTACATGGACTTGAGACCTGTTCCTCGCACCAACAATGACACAACTACAAGCTCCTACATGGACTTGAAGCCTATTCCTCGCACCGACAATGACACAACTACAAGCTCCTACATGGACTTGAAGCCTATTCCTCGCACGGACAATGACACAACTACAAGCGACTACATGGACTTGAAGCCTATTCCTCGCACCGACAATGACACAACTACAAGCGACTACATGGACTTGAAGCCTATTCCTCGCACCGACAAGGACACAACTACAAGCTCCTACATGGACTTGAAGCCTAGTCCTCGCACCAACAATGACTACGGCAGTCCTAGTTTTACTCGAAATTGTTCTGGGGCCGTGTATGTGAATACAGACGAAAAGTCGTCTGAAAACGAATCCGATGATCCTGAATATATCAATACCCTTCACACAGCACAAGAAGATGGTGATAAAACAAGCACTACATATATGGAAATGAAACCCATACCACGCACCAACAATGACTACGGCAGTCCTAGTTTTACTCGAAATTGTTCTGGGGCCGTGTATGTGAATAAAGACGAAAAGTCGTCTGAAAACGAATCCGGTGATCCTGAATATATTAACACCTTTCACACAGCACAAGAAGATGATGATAAAACAAGCACTACATTATATGGAAATGAAAGCCATACTACCTATGCCGTCTCTGTAACATCTTTCTTCAACGATAAAGAAGAGTAACACACTAGGTAAATCTAAGTTGTGTATGCTAACACGTGGTCAATGCAAAATGAAAGATATCCCACTTAATTATCAATATCGAGTCCTTCCTCAGGAAAAAAAGGAAACTTCCATCGTCACAATATTTAAAGGATCTAAATTTAAAAAAAGGTCTGTAAATAACATTTATTCAAGATTCAAGATTCAAGATTCAAGATTATTTTATTGGTCCATGCATGCAAACATTACATAGAAATTTTGCTTCCAATGGCTTTTTGACAGTGAAAATACAAATGATAGAAAATACAATATAACATTTAACAATAGAAAACTATGTACATAAATATGGATAACTGTTTATAGTGTGCATATGCCCCTCAATTTCCTATTGCCTACATTTAGCATGCGTCATAAATTAAAATGTCTCATAATATAATATAGTATTTCTCGTCACCATCCCCCCCCCCCCCCCCCATCCGCTAGCTCCCGATCCACAGATGGTCTGGATTTGCAGAAAAATAACAGTAATAAATACATTTACATTCAGATTTCATAATTATAAATACGTGATATAATTACGCAACACTTCTACAGTAAAATGAACTCTTAACGATTGAAAAAGTTAAGTTAACAATTTACCGGCACAGTCGTATAAATAAATAACATGCGTCATAAATTAACATGTTTCATAATATGATATTTCATTTCCCGTCAGCCCCCCCCCCCCCCCAATCCGCTAGCTCCCGATCCACAGTCTCCAGCTATCCGTCTAATTGCACTTCAATATCAGCTATTGAAGTGCAATCAAACGGACAGCTTTCAAAATCAACAATAGCAATTTCAAATCCAGTAGGAAATATACGATTATAAGGATAGGTAGGTAGGTAGCCTTATGTATACATTTATCGCGTCACAGTTGAATTATACACATGTATGGAATTAGCGATGAATGAATTACGAGAGCGTGAAAGGCGAGTACGGGGAGGGCACAGTCTTATTCCAGAACGGTTGAACCTGAAACAATCATTGAGAGGATGAGTATTGTCTGTCATTATAACTTTAACTTTTGCAAGTAAGCGTTTTTCATAAAGTGCTGGAACAGGGGGCAGATCTGATCCTATAACCCTCTGTGCGACTCTTCGAGTTCGGTCTACTCTTCCCTTTTGCTCGTTTGACATGTTACCAAAAGTGCAGATCAGATTGAATGTCATTACGCTTTGGATGATCGATTGGTAGAAGAGCTTCAGGATGGTTCTATCGATATGAAAGCTCTTTAGTTTCCGTAAGAAAAACATCCTTGTGTTCGTTTTCTTTTGAACAGACAGACAGTTTTGCTTCCAAGAAAGCTTGTCATCAATGATTGTTCCCAGGTATTTGTACTCATGTACCTGCTCAATGACGTCTCCATGAATACGGAGTGGCTCATGTATTGTATTGCCTTTCCGGAAGTCAACGACAATTTCTTTGGTTTTACTAGTATTCAGTGATAGGTAATGGTTGTCACACCAAAGGACAAAGTCTTCAACTTGGGAGATGTATTCATGAGGGTCATTGAACAGGTAGCCTGTTATCACAGTATCATCAGCATATTTAATTAAACTGCAAGAGGATTTGGTGCTCGTGCAATTACTTGTGTACAACGAGAAAAGAACGGGAGATAAAACGCAACCTTGTGGAGCACCTATGTGGGTCATCATTTCATTTGACCGATGATTCCCAGCTTTGACTGACTGGACTCTTGAACTGAGGAAATTTTGGATGCATAGAATAAGTCTCGGATTCACATTCATATCAATTAACATTCGTACCAGACAGTGAGGAGCGATCGTGTTGAACGCACTCGAGAAGTCCGCAAAAAGTGAACGAGTGTACGATTTAGCATGATCAAGATGCTCATATATCTTGTGGAGAAAAACAAGGGTAGCATCTTCAACACTTCTATTTGACCGATATGCAAACTGATATGGATCTATTAGACCCTGTGATTCTTTTAACAATTCGACGAGAAAGAGCCTTTCAAAGCATTTCATGATGTTTGATGTTAACGCCACCGGCCGGAAATCATTTGGTTCCTGAGCTTTGTTTTTCTTAGGGATAGGTATAATTGCGGAAGTCTTCCACAGTTTGGGGATAACCCCTGTATCCAAACACATTTGAAAGATACGACATAACAATGGAGCTAACTGTTGGTTACAACACTTCAGTAGTCTATTACAAATGCCATCTGGGCCGGTTGCTTTGTTTACCTTTACCTTTCCTAGTACCTTTCTGACATTCTCCTCAGTTACACATATTCTATTATTACCACCATTAATCTGTGAAATTAAGTATTCTAAGTGACCTTTCAATTCACTGTTTTCCTTACGAAAGTCATGTACTTCGAATCTACCATAAAAACGATTAAGTTCATCAACAAAGTCTGCAGAAAAGTCAACTGGCTTTTTCTTGCCTTTGTATCCGGTAATAGATTCCATCGCGCGCCATGCTGCCTGAGTGTTGTTCTGCGAAAAGTTACGTTCAAGTTTGCGTTTATAAGCCAATTTACAAGACTTAATCTCTCGGTCAATCCGTGTTTGAACTTCTTTTAGCTGACTACGATCGCCGCTCCCGAACACCTCTCTTTTTTCCCGTAGCAGCTTCTTCAGCGAACTCCTGACCCATGGTTTATCATTAGCATAAACTCTTTGTTCCTTCACGGGTATTATTGTCTCAGCACAGTATCGAATGTACTCAGAAAGTACATCAACCGACTGATCCATTGTGTTGTGCGATTCGAAGAACAGATTCCAATCCGTTGATTCATAACATCCCCTAAGTTCATCTATTGCTTCCTCGGTCCAGCACTGACGAACTTTTGTTGCCGGCTTATTTCTTTTGAGCTTCTGTTTATACGACGGCATTAGTAAGACATTGTTGTGATCGGATGCACCGAGCTGCGCACATGCCTTTGTTGTGTATGCCCTGGGAACATTTCCATAGCAACGATCTAGAGTCGCATCGTTACGCGTGGGTTGCGTAACGTACTGATCAAAAGTAGGCAAAACATTTTCAAGTGTGCACTGATTAAAATCCCCGATGACAAATTTCGGGCTATCAGGCGAAATAGCTTCCAAACGGTTTATCCTATTAGCAACTACCTGACTAGCCTCCCTCACGTCAACCATCACAAATAGCTGGCTAAATTCTCTCGGCAGGTAGAAAGGGCGAAGTCCAACAATCATAAATTCAATATTTGGGGTACACAGTTTTTCCTTGATTGTCCAGTCATTACACCATTGCTTATTGATATACATGCAGACACCTCCACCCCTAGATTTCCCGGAATCAACTGTCCTATCTGATCTGGCCAGATGAAAGTTTCCCATGTCTACCTCTTCATCGGGTATAGACTGATTTAACCACGTCTCTGAAAAACAGAGCAAACATGATTCTCGATATTCATAAAGAGAACGGGTACTAGTGCGAAGTTCATCCATTTTATTGCGTATCGAGCGGACATTTCCGAGTAAAATTGTTGGAAGTGGTGGTTTTGACTTACGATTCCGAACGCGATTTCGCGTCCCTCCTCTTTTCCCGCGCTTTCTCGGCTTAATCTCCCGGGGAAAGTGTTCGTATCCATCAGGCCGAGATACGGGTACTCGCGGGCGGAGTGCGAGTAGATCAGAACGAGTGTATGTGAGTCCATTCGGCGGAACAGGGTGTTCAGCAATTACCACAAAATGACAGGAAATGATGAACAAGACAAATACAAGCGCATATACACGCAATACAAGAGTTTCACCTGACATGATGAGAGATGAATAAACATTAACACATCGTTTCAAGTGAAAAAAACAGGAAAAAGTTGAAGTCAAAACAGAGAGAAAAAGCCAAAGGTGGTCGCTACCGAGCAGCGCCCTCTACGTTTCCGTTGTGTAAACTAAATTAATATACCTTTTGATCATTTCACATGTGAAGATACCAAGAACATCAAAAACAAGCTAAGGTATAATTACATAATAGTTGATACCCAACATTCTTTTTGAAAGAGTACGAGTAGGCTTATACATGGTACTTGATCCATCGAATTCTATCACACCTCCATGTATAATGAGTAAATGAGTGAACGCGAATAATAGTACACTCCATAATAAAGTAGTCATATAAAATGAAAATGAAGAAAATGCCGCATATGTTGTATTGAGATTGATATTATAAATGCATAATCAGAATTCACTCGTAAGATTGTAACAAATCATTAACAATTTCAGACTTGTTTTAAAGAATCATACTGCTAGACATGTAAATACACATAGACATAATGTGAAAAGTCAGACCACTTATAAAATAAGCTTTTCCAAATTTTGCACAAGCGATTCTTTGTCCCTTTTTTTGGTCACAGTTTTACATTAAGATATTTCACCCGTATATCCATTTCAATGCTTAACAATATCTGTCTGTATATTTATCACGTGAACATGTAAATATATATATTTCCTAGTTTATACAAAAAATTATTAACTGAATTTTAAAGAATACTTTTTAAATATTGAGTAATACCTAATATCATATTTTATTAGGATTTCTGTGAAACGCTTTTGTTACTTTGATTTAAATCATAATAGGCGGTGTCACACAGAGGCCCAAAATCTGGATTTTAGTTATCCGAATTATTCGTAGCCTGTCTTTCACCAGTCTGTCACCGACGATAATGAAAAACCTAGATTTCTAAAATCTGGTTTATTCAAGAAGGGTCGGGATTTTTTCTGTGTGACACCGCCTAATATGTGATATTTAGATGGATTTGAACAACGGACTTTCGTAAACTTAGTGTTTTATAAAGTTTGTTTTTCATAGAAATCAGTATCCGTTACTATTCGCTATATTGTAAAAGTGTTAAGCAAATACATGGATTACAAATTACCAATATTTACATGATAAGAGTTAATTACTCTAATCATATTTTCTCAAAATAATCATACACAATTTTGAACCGGAAAGTAAGATGTAATGCACTTTTATCTTTTATGTTAAATTTTCACTTTATCTTATTTTACATTTGAGATTATAAATACCGTATATTCCCTTTTCTCCCCCTTCATCTTTCTTGCTGATACTTATTAATGTAGCATATATAAATCATAAAAAGACATATTACATCCAAAGATTGTCCTGTTCTTTTCCTTTTTGTAGTAGTGCACATATCAGAACGTTACCAAAATACAATTGTTACCTTTTCCCCACTCTAATTATAGGCATATGAGTGCAATGATAATGTTTGAATCTGTTCCAGTACAAGAACTATCCTCTTTTATCGAAGGAATGCTCAAACCATTACACGCTCGTGCAATTAAGTTGACCATGAAAAATATGTGGCTCACGCACGATGCTACGATCTCGTTATTAACATTTCTATGAAAGAAATTGTTCTTTGTGATCTTAAAGAGTTAATAATAAGCTTTTGTGAGCATCTGAAGTATATTTTCCAGTTAACATACCTTTGCCATAACTTAAACATTCTGATTGAGACAAAAGCTTCCGTATGTGGGTATAAGTCGTAATAATTCATACATCGCAATATGTAGAATAACAGTTATGCACTGAATAAAATACCACAATTCAAACAAGTGTTTCGTAGAGTCATATTACATTATTTTTGTAACATATTCCTTCGTAAACATGTGCATTATTTTAAGTTGGCTTTCGAATTATCTTATGGTCATGCGAGCTGAATTGTGTTTTTATTACAATAAGTAAGTTAAATAACAACAAAAGTAAATATGATATAAATAGTCAATGTCATTTGAATGGATGTGAAGGGTACCGGCAAAAAGGAGAAGGAAGAAAAAAACAAAAGAGAACAAGAACATTAAAATATGAGGGCTAAACAGAGAGAGAGAGAGAGAGAAAGAGAGAGAGAGAGAGAGAGAGAGAAGGGGAGAACTGGTGTATGAGAGTGAGAGAGATAAACAAAGAGAGAAAGAGAGAAAAACAGAGAAAGAAAGGAGAAAGAGGGAGAGAGGTTGAAGAAAACTATAACGGAGAGCGAGAAAGAGAGAGAGGGCTAGAGCAGAGAAGAGACTGACACATTTACATCCATTTGAAGACAGGCTGGGAATGATGGTTTGAATGCTTTAGAAACAAAGGGACGAACAAGCTTATCTCCTCATTGGATAACAAAGATAATTCCCTATCTCATAATATCGTATCATACATTTTTAGCGAAGAGGGTGAGCAGAAAAAGCGTAAAGACATTTCTTTAATAAACAGTTATGCTAGAGTTTGCAACCATGTGAATAAGGCAAGTAAATACGTTTTGCATTAATCGGTGTTACTAGAAGACAATCATACATTTTGCACAATGGGTCCTGAATAATTCGAGAAAATGAAATAATATGCGTTAATTATTCCGAAAATGAAATAGAATCCTAAATCATAATGGAGAGGTGTTTTAGACTAGTGGACGTCATCGGACTGTGGATCTTCATGGTTCACGGTTCGAGCCCCGCCGCGGCACTGGTGTCCTTTGGCAAGACATTAATCAACATTTGCCACTCTCCAGTCTCCACTCAGGTGAAGTATAAATAGATACCCGGTAGGAATAAAATAGTTAAATACTTTAGCGCTTCATTGTTCTAACTCAGCTACTGCCGGGGTAATTATATGATACTTTGTATCTAGAACAGTTACGAACCTTTGGAATGATGAACCTTATTCAATATCGGACCTGTACCTGTATACCCGCGGATGAACATGCAAACCCTCGGAATAATGTTATTTAGATTGATGACGCTTTGAAGTAATGCACCAAAACATACCTTCAGAAAAAATGAATGCACCACCTCCGTTCTGTTCCTAAACCCGACATCTAATATGGCCTTTAGGGATGTAATTTCCCCCACATTTCTCTTTTAATTTTTGGTAAATCAAAAATAATTTGTGAAAAAGAACTAGTAGGAGAGGGGGAGTGTAAAAGAAAGATAGGTAGAGGGGGAGAGAGAAAGAGAAAGAGAGAGAAAGAGAGACAAGCAGGAATGAGGGAGGGAGGGAGTTCTGGGTTCTGCCTTTAGTTTGATTATTACCCCCTGAGGGGTGGGCCGATCCCGAAGGTTCTGCAATACCGGGTCAACCCGTAAGCATGATGGAGCAAGCCCCTATTCCATGGACTAGATTCAAAAATCATTTTAATATACAAGCGACTCGGTATGTCGCGTTTCAGATATTAAAGGTAAACCAGTTTCGAAAACGCCCCCCTCTTCACAAATGAAATTGAAGCTCTTATTACCAATCATATGAGAGAATATGTTTTGACGTACGTGATCATACATATTTTGCCGAGAAACCGCCTACTAATTGATATATTTGGTAAATTATTATATCTAATACCACACTAATAATATACAATTGCAGATGAAATACACTGTATAATATATTCAGAGTTACAAGTGAAATGAAAAAGATTTGTAAAAAGTGAAACATGGTAGGGCTTACAAAACATTGGCAGATAATTCATATTATTATGTTAGGCGTATATCGTCAAGTGCGTGAATGTTAAACAATTACACATGATATATAATAGAAGAAATACTAAGTTATTGATTCAAGGTTGTCTAAAAGATGGGTTGTGATACATTACAAATTGTTCTCATCATGGATATGTCCTACGGGTATTTACATTTCCGATGAAAAGTAAGAAAAGGACAATGAAGAGCGAGAAAGATGTCACTTCAGAAGGGGAGGCGAGATTGGGTCATCATTTCTCATCGATGAGACCAATCCACCATTCATGGCTTATGTATATGTATCCAGAGGCGTCGCCAAAAGGGGGGGGGGGTGTGGGGGGGGGGGGGGTGCGACACCCCCCACCTGTAAGGATATTGTCGGTAAAATTGCGCTGCATTCGGGAAAAAGAGAAAATGGGGAGGGAAAAAAAGAAAAGGGAATAAAGAGAGGGAAAGGGAAAGAAAAGAAAAAAAAAGAAAGGAAAAGAAAAGAAAGAGAGGAAAAGAAAGGAAAGAAAGGAAAAGAAAGGAAAGAAAAGAGAAGAAAGAAAGAGAAAAAGGAAAAAGAGGGAGGAGAGGAAAGAAAGGAAAATAAGAAAATAAATAAAAGGAAAAAAGAAGAAAAAAGAGTGAAAGGGAAACAAAAGAAACGGGGAATGAAAGAGAGGAGAGAGAGGGGAGGTAAGAGTCTGAGAGAGGAGGAGTGGGAGTAGAAGAGAGAAGGGGGTGGACTCGTCTCGTTGAGGGAGCAAGAAAGACACAGGTAAATATGTTGCTATAACGGGTCAGCCTTCAGCTACATCACAGTATAGTTTCTTTTAAAAAATGTCAGATTTGAGGATTTATGACGATTTTCCGAGAAACTATTCAATTCAACAGGCCATAACATTCTACAGGGACTGAATTTTAGAGAAAAACAAAATTTGGTTACCCCAGTGCAGTTGTGGCTACCTTGAGTGTAAATAAAAAATGTATTTAATAAGTGAAACACATGAGGATATTACATTTTTGTAGGGGAGTTTTATACATTAAGGTGCATTATCACCACACAGAATAACAGTCAATGGGCGATCAGCGGGCCATGTCACACATGGCTGAAAAGACAATATTCTAACTAATAATTTAACATATTTCCCACATGCCTATAACAATGAAACTACACAGAATTGTAGTTAAAGGTATGCTTAAAAGATATGTGAAATACAAATTTAAAAATATTGTTCAGTTTTTTAAAAATAAATTTACGAAAATTGCTATTTCTACCAACTGACAGATGTTGTGTGTGCGTATGTGCATGGGGCAGACTGTGTGCACAGGAAGTGTGATCACCCTAATATTATGCAAGTACTATAGATAGTCCATAGGAAAAACAATTTAGCTTTCGGCCCCAGGTTTATAGGGTTGAATTTGTAGATATTGGACATTTAATTTTGTCGGTAATTGCTGGCTAGTTTTGTCGGTAATCGTTGGCCTCTACACCCCCTCCCCCCCCCCCCCCCCACTGAAAAAGGTCTAGCGACGCCCCTGTATGTATCACAATTAACCTCACAATACATACGATCGTTTGCAGGCACAGACCCTTATCAATCATAATGCGTAGCACGGTTTCTAAACTGTTATACTAATACAGCCAGAGACTGGAAGAGTTCGCTCAAGGATTTTTGAAAGTGTTTAAAAGTTTTTGAAATAGAGTATATATAGCTACAGACTATATAAGAATACGCCCTCGGTTTAGGAGCGTGGAAAAGGGTGAAAGATTACATATTTACACCAGATTTAAACTTAGGAACAATGATAAAGTTGTCTTCTAATCCAACATATACATAGATTTCTTCGGACTGGATACCTATACATACCTAACTATCTATGAATGAAGATTCTTTAAGGTAACAAAGTTTGGGGAAATTTTGAAAGTTGGCTGGAAAGTGATTCGATCTCAACCGCGACAACGATCACTAAATATTGTGGGATCGCATAATTATGCTTCCAATATAGTTTAATTTTGAATCAGATTCATGACCCCATACCAAAACTTCGTAATACCTTAAACGTGTACAATCAACTGAAACATAATTTGTCTTTTGGTGGAATATTCAAGAGCAGCCTATAAAACATGATTTAAGAAGTATGCCAAAAATAAAGGATAATATCTAACTTTCCGTATAGTGCGAGCACTAAATTCAAGGCGCGGATCCAAGGGGGGGGGGGCGAGGGGCCGCTCCCCCCCCCCCCGCCCAAAAGAGAGAGAGAGAGAGAGAGAGAGAAGAAGAAAAAGAAGGGAAAGGGAAAGAGGAAAGAAAGGAAGAAAAGTAGAGGAAAAGAAAAGAAAATGGGGGAAAGAAGGAGATCGGGGGGGGGGGGGGGCAAAAGGGCCTTGCCTCCCCTCCTCCCAAAAATAAGAGAGAAGGAAGGAAAAAAAGAGGAAGGGGAAAAGTAAAGAAGGACGATATCAGTTCCTCCAACAATTTGATGATCGGGGGGGGGGGCAAGAGGCCTTTGCCTCCCTTCTCCCCCCAAAACAAAAATTAAAAAAAAATAAAAAGGAAGGGAAAAGAAAAGAGGAGAGCTATAAGGGTACAACAGAGGGGAAAAAGAAAAGAAAAGGGTGAAAGGGAGGAGAGACCAGTTTAAATTATTCCAGCCAACAAAGTGCAGATCGGGGAAGGGGGGGGGGCGAAAGGCCCTTGCCTCCTGAAAACTTAAAAGAGAGAGAAGGAAGGAAAGGGAAAGAGGAGAGAAAGGGAAAGAAAAAAAGAGGAAGAAAACAGGTAAAGGGGCTCCACCCCTCGACCCCACCAGGGTCCCTAAGGTGTGCCCCTGAAGGCTTATCTGACCGTTATAAAATACCTCAAATCCCTGAGTTTTAAGGGGTTCAGTTCCCTGGACCCCACGCTAATTAGTGACCTGCCAGTGTCATTAATAAGGTATCAAACTATTGTAACATAACTAGCCCAGTAATTTAGTAAGACATAGAGGGCGTTATAGTTAATTGTGAAATATATATGTGTACATCGTGAGATGTCAGTGAGTCAGTGTTGACCTGTCGTTGCGACAGGTCCGTTACAAGGAACGAGTAAAGTTACTTGAACTGCAGATACTGTTCAAGTGTTGTTTCCGTAGTCCTGTTAGACATTCAGTGATTGCGGGAGTAAGTGAATGAGAGCTAGTCCACCTTTTTCTTACACGATATACTTTTGTGAGAGCCCACTGAGAGATATAGTTGATGAATGATTGTCGAGAGCGTGGACCGGGTTTTGAGAGACTGCAAGGCAGAACGCTACCCCGGCACAGCCCGGTTACGCCACAGTATGCTCATCTGACCGTAATGAATGCCCATACCCCCTGAGCTTCTGGGGGCTCCGCCCATTGACCCCTGCCGAGGCTTTGCTCCTAGACCCCACGCCAATTTATGCTCCGCTCTAACTGATCGAAAATACTAGAGCCTCCCCCCACCCACTTTGAAAAACGTTCAGCGGGCCCTGCATGAAAGAGTGGTTGTGATGCGGATTTTATTTCTGCCCCCCCCTTAAACGTTTTTGCTCATTACGCCACTGCTGGTCACCATTATGTACCAATATTTGGCTCGCATGATTTCAAATTTGCCGCCCCCCCTCAAACGTTTTTGCCCATTACGCCACTGCTAGTCACCGTTATGTACCAATATTTGGATCGCATGATTTCAAATTTTCTTCCCCCCCCCCTATTTTTGCTGGTGGTTGGTACATTTCATGCTTACAGGCGATAGTCCAAAATAATTATTTATAATTGTGATTACTGGAAAAAAACGTTTTTAGAATGGGACGTCTTTATGAGGCCCAAACAGGTGGGAGAAAATACATATATCTCAAAACACTTCCCCCTTTGTGCAAAGTACAACATTTTATATCCTACCCTGTTATCCCTCCTACCAAAATATTTTAACCAAATCTAATACATGGCATTATCGAAAGTTCAAAGTAAACTACTGCGAGATTTCATTCGTTGACTCGTAATATTAATATTATACTTCCAAAAGTGCCATTTAAAGTGAGTTTCCGAAACCTCACGTTTATGTGAAGCTTACAACACACTTATGTTCATCAGAGATATGGATTGCTTACACTTTCGAAGCGCAAGAGAGAAATAAATAAGCATACCATTCACAGTTCTTTGCGTCATTCTGTCATTGAAAACCGTTACTGCTCATCGTTTATTATTTTATTCTCCGGATATTCTGCTAGGTTGCAGGATCCTTCATGCAGCGCACTTCCTAAGTTGAATTATCCAAGGAAATGAGACGTAATAGCAACATGGATGAACGTCTTCGAATGTTTCTCTTCCTCACCTTCATCGTTTCGAAGACATATGAGATAAGCATGTCTACTCGTATTCAGGACCCGGAAATCCTCCCAGTCGTTGGTGATGATATAACACTAGCCTGTACCTTTAGCCCGCCTCATCATGCACATCTCCTAGTATCTGAATGGATGGACATGAATGACAATATCCTAGCTAGGTGGCACTGTAGGGAGAGACGCAAAAACATGCAGGATGTTCCAGATATGAAATCCAAGTACAGTTATAGGGCAGATCATTCCAGCGGAAACCTGACTATTAGGAATTCAACAGTGGATGACAGTGGCATATATCAGTGCTCACTTTACACATATTTTGGAGCATTTACTAGTGAAATTGTATTGAATGTACTGTTACCAGGTAATGTATTCTAACATTAATCTGGATACCTTGACCTAGTTGTGATGTTTGCGAAATTACAATATAAATGATTAATTACTAATTCAAATTCATTCCAACATACGAACTTGTTAATACAACTTTCATTTCGGGTGTAGCGTCGCCGATAACTAGGACATAAGTTCATATTATACTATTATTATTATATATCGAGTTCGATTCGTGACTGATATGAATACAAAAAATGGTATTTTACAATAATATTGATATTGTGGTATGTTTAATTTGTTTATGGCGAAAAAACGGTCATAGAATTTGGTAGAAACGCAATTTGACCAGACATATAATCAGTGGTAGTTATACATATATTTTCCTAGCCATGCCTAGATTGATATTCATCACCGATGATTGGTCTGAGGATGAATACCAGAATGGAGCATCTGTGAGCATCACATCTGGGCGAGCCCACAACCTTACATGTTCTGTCCAAGACGCTAGACCACCTGTAGAATTGGAGTGGCAAATTCCTGGTGAAGTACAGATTCAACTAGAAGATCAGTATAACGCCGTTTATGGTGACGCTTACATCTCTCGAAGAATGATTTCTGTAACTCCGTCCAGGGACGATGATGGAAAGATTTTCCGTTGTGTGGCCTCGCATCGGGAGCTGGATAATGGGCTTCAATTGTTCATCCGCCTAGATGTTCAAGGTGATGATTTTAACATTGATAATCATTCCATGATTGCTCGGTGTATGTGTTCTGTCCTAGTGAATATGCATCTAAATGTGAGCATTGTCTGAATAGGATGAACCATTCGCCAAATCCTAAAACAATATTTACTCTTCTGTGTTGTGTACATTATGCTACGTACGTCACCAGATACAGGATGCCTTAACCGCTTATATAATTGTATCATATTGCTAGCAATAGTTCATCTCCGTATATCTCCCGATCTTTTCGGAAGTTTACTCCGATTGAAAATGTGGGTTCTTCCTTTCTCTTCCCACTCAGTACCGCCAAGTGACCTCCGATTTATCGCCTATGGATCCATATCTACCAATATAACAGAGACAAGAAGTTTTATTGTCTTCGAATACTTGGCAACATCATTCACCTGCAAGAGTGTAGGATCTCGCCCTACAGCTCTTATATCGTGGATCATTGGTTCGGACGACGACCTGGGCAGCACGACCTCTACGTCTACCACGAATGAGGCCGACCAAGGTTTACGTGACACGAAGTCCACTCTACAGTTGATTCCAAAGAGGAGGCATCACTATCAACTTCTCCGATGTGTGGCTTATGCTGGTATAAACCAACGTCAAACAGAAGTGAGGGTTATCGTCTATGGTGAGTGTTTCGTACCCCATATTCTATTATTCACAATAGAAGACCGAATTGGGTCTGGGACATACTGCTACAGACTTTGACATTGCCATGTTCAAAATGCGAAATTTTACATACTGAATAACCGGTGTACTCATACCATGATTTTTCAAAGAAGTGACATTATGGGAAGTCTTCTAAAATAATAATAATAATATTTAATTTTTATATAGCGCTTAATACAAATGTCTCTAAGCGCTTTACAAATAAACTATTACCCCGGTCATTGGATTCACTGCTAGCCCGCACACAATGTGTGCACAATCTCCACTCCACTTTAGTGACAAACCTTCATGATAGCTCAAGCAAATTAATATAGATGTCAACAGAATTAATTTCGTATGTGGGAAGACCTATTTTTTATATCGGTATATAATGTTACATGGAAGTCCCTGGGGCTTATAATGTAAAACTTAAAAAATACACTTTGATTTACAAGGACCACCGGATCCTCCTTACCTTAACGGAACGGAAGCTTTGCAGGATGGAGTGCCATCCAATCTGACTTGCATATCGAACCACGGCTACCCAGCACCAACTATCAAATGGTACCTTGGATCAAAAAACGTCACCAAAGATTCGAATACACAGTCCTCCAGGAATAGCAATCATCGAATGGATTCCATAAGTGTTTTTAATTTCATACCCACGGTAAATGATCAAAGAGAACATCTTGTTTGTCAAGTTTCCCAACCAAACGCTGAATCCATGAATCACTGGAGTGTTAGTGAGGTTCTTCATGTCCTTTGTAAGTATAATCTGTGTAATTCTAACCCATTCTTCAAACAGATCTCATCACTAGGTAGGTACATTACGTCGCCACGCCTATACAAAGGACATTATAACCAATGCCACTTTGTTTTAGATTTTTGGTTCATTTCGTAGTGAGCCGAATGTTATTTCTACATTTTCATGATTATATTAAACAGCGAAGGTACGTCATTTGTTTTAATAAAAAAATCACGTGGTTTGATCCTTTGTCTTCTTACTAAAAAAACATTTGTCTGACATTTTTTTCTTCTAAACTCACTGGTTCTTATCAAAACATCAGGACTGGTTTAGATTACTGTCAAATGATACCATACACTATGAGCGAGATAGTTGTATGTTACGCTCATGCTTACATATAAACCTTACAATATATTGATAACGCCTTACAATAAAATAGAGGGGTAACGCTTGTAATATGTATTTGCTTATGCTAATCAGGAATACCATCACAAAGTATTTTTATGCCTCCGTTACGAAGTAGCCGGAGGCATTATGTTTTCGGGTTGTCCGTCCGTACGTCCGTACGTCCCGTTCTCGTGATCGCGTTATCTGAAGAACCGATTGATGGATTCCTGCCAAACTTTGGTCATGTATGTATCTTGCAGAGCCGATGAACTGATTATATTTTGGGGTCACGAGGTCAAAGGTCAAAGGTCACAGGGCTCATTATGTATGTTGAAACAGCTCGTGATCGCGTTATCTCAAGAACCGATTGATGGATTCCTGCCAAACTTAGGTCATGTATGTTACTTGCAGAGCCGATGAACTGATTAAATTTTGGGGTCATGATGTCAAGGTCAAAGGTCATGCGGCTCATTATGCATGCAAAAATAGCTTGTGATCGCATTATCATTAGAACAGATTGATGGATTCATCCCAAACTTAGATCATGTATGTATCTTGCAGAGCCAATGAACTGAGTAGATTCTTGGGTCATGAGGTCAAAGGTCAAAGGTCATGGGCTCATTATGTATGCAAAAATAGCTTGTGAACGCATTGTCATTAGAACTGACAGATGGATTACTATTTAACTCGGGACATCTTGCAGAGCTAATGAACTGAGTAGATGTTAGGGTCATGTGGTCAAAGATCAAAGGGTCATATATTATGTATATGAGAAATTGCTTGTAATCACGATATTCTGAGAACCTGTTAATGGATTACAATTGAACTTGAATTTGAACAATTTCTTCTGTTTTGGTTTGTAAAATTGCTCTATGACGGAGGCATCATTTCGACTGCGCGCAGTCGAAGTTCCATCTAGTTTCCTAAGCCTTGCTTTATTGTTTTCTGAACGTATTTTCTTCTTTCTAAATACCTACTTGTAGATTCTCCTGTCATTGTGGACTATTATGTCTGTAGGGTTTCCACTGGTCACCAAAGCGTTGACGCCGTCCTTACATGTACATCAGATAGCAACCCCTTAGCCTTAATAACCTGGTTCTCGAATAGCATGGAACTCATCAACAGCACCCGCCATCAGATTCACCGCAGTATTCGACAAGAGGATACCTTGATGTGTAGTATTATGATTATTTATAATATTTCGGCAGAAGACAATGGGGACTATACATGTTTGGCTGAGACAAGGCTTGGGATCGACAGCGCAACTTTAACGTTCTTATATTCCGGTAAATCTTTCATTATCTTTCCAAGGCATATTTATGTAAAAATGATGAGACATTGTGCAGTACAGTAGTACGTCATTGATAATCCGAGATGACAAATTAGAACATTATGTATGTAACCCAGAACAGTGACTATCGGGCATCCCCCCCCCCCCGTAGATTACTGTGTCGAAAATGAGAATCGGGCGATGGTGAAAGGAATCATCAGCAGATGCGGCGTGACCGGGGGGGGGGTGAGGGGACAGTGCCCTCACACACTATTTTAAGTACCTCAAAAGCGCCCATATTTACATTGGAAAAGTGTCCCCTTTTACATCAGATCAGTGACCCTTTACCTCTCATGAATGTCCCTATCTAAATCTAGAGGTACCCTCAAATTATGACACGTGCCCCTTTTCCTCGTTTATTATGTGCCAATTTTCTTTGTGATCAGCGCATCTTACCTTTAAAAAAAAAAAAACGCTTCTTCCCCTTCTTGTAAATGCCCTTATTCACCTCTGATAAAGCCAATATTAATATCTGATAGGTGTACCTTTTCCAATCGCATAAATGCCCCTTTTCCTTTTCGAGAAGAGACCCTTCCCCATTGCCTTCGACAGATGACACCTTAATGTTCCCTGTACAACCATTAAAATACTTTTTCCTGTGTCTACTTACAGTCGTGCCAGATCCACCTTTACGGCTCTTCGTCGACCGCAATCAGACGACATCTTCAACTCTCTTTGTTGCTTGGCATCCGGGATCCGATTGCGGGTTGCAACAAACTTTCACTCTTGAATACTGTTCAAACGACTCGGAAGTAGAGAAAAACGGGTGTGGTGTCATCACCAACTTGGCAGGGACATCATACATATTGGTGGGACTTAACCCATTCAATTGGTACTGGTTGACTCTAGTGGCAGTGAACAGCGCGGGCAACAGTAGCCCAGTGAAAACATTAGCTTTAACAACTCGTAAGTCCCTAAATACCTAGATTTTCTTGACGATTGAACTGTAAGCATCAATTTAAGCTCACATTATACTTTTTTAAATTTATTACAGAACGTATTCTTTGCTAGGTACTTTGGCGTCATTTGCCGATTTCAATGTACACGCTTATAGTTATATTTAGGTTTTGCTATTCTTGAATGCGTTTATGATGCTGACAAATGCAATTACCCACAAGAAACCTATTTGCCCTTTTCTAGGTACTAAAAAAAATTTCTTGAGGTACATTTACCATTATCAATGCATATCTGTGTTCTATTATTTTCTGAACAAATCTCTATCTGGTGTTTTGCGATTCAAACAAAGTAATCAATATGATACCTACCGTTTTTTGTATACGTGGCTTAAGGATGTTTTAAGTTTTTTTTTCAATAGAAAATTAATAAACTTTCCTTATATATATATATATATATATATGGGAATATATATATATACATATTTGTCAAAAGCCCAGTCTTTATTGTGACCGCCACTTCTCGTCTTCGAAAAGATGTTTCTTGTTTTGTCTATTAAATACACATTCTACCTTAATCGTAACTCTAAGAAACATATACATTTTCTAACTAATGTATATTAGTACTTGCATTGTACCTGCTAAAGTAAAGAGAATGTGTCAAAATGTGACAACAAAAAGTAGAAATATTGTTTAAAATATAGTTTCTCGTAACTGTTGTAATCATTTATAGGCCGATATATTATTTTTTTTAATGATAATAATATTTTACCTTTAGCTTTTATTTTAATTTTTGTGTGTAATCAATAAGTTCATAATTACCCAACTACACAGTCAAATAAACTCTCTTAGCCCAGAACATGTTCATTTATGATGGTACCAAATTTTGATAGACTCTTGATATAGGCATAAAACATTCACTTTAACCCAATTCTTTTTATTGCAACGTTATGACAATAGTTAAATTAGTATTTAATATAAACAAAAACGTCATCGCACGATTAATCCCAATTGGTGCTAATTGCAATTCCGCGTTCAGCCTCTCTCATCATGTCCCTAATTCATACGTAGTTCCTATTTTCCATATACACTGTCCTTCATTCATGCGGTCCATACCCACTCACTTCTTTTCTTTTGTATAATCTTGTCCATGTACTTCATAATTCTACCCTTGTGCTTCCACACAGCGTCTTATATGTTGATACCTCCTCTTCAGTAGTCTCAGTAGACACAACACTTATTTCTTTTTCTTTTTCATTGTTGAGTAAATTGTTTATAACATGATTTGTCGAGGGGTCCACACTCTAAAAGCTATGCTCTTTAGTGGATCCCTCCATTTTCACTTCACATATAAATATACAGCAACAATTTATTTTTCTTCCTGATTTAGATTGTATGATATGATTATCTTATAATTACTTGTAACGGAATTAAGAACTATATAAACAAAAAACAATGTTTGTTGTGCAAAGAAAAATAACGCGAACACTTGTCTAATCACTTGTGTATACTTTGTTAAGTGTGTTTTATTGTAATTTATTTATGGTACATAATTTGTATGTTTCTTGTTGGAAATGGAAATTAAACTGAACTTGAACTTTAATTTTTTTTTAAATTCAGCATATAATGGTAATAGTCGGACAAAGGGTCACCAAAGGGATGAAGCCTAAATCAGTTGTGGCACCATAATTATGTATCCTTCTCATCCCCACTAATTTCACTCTATATCATATTTTAAACCTTAAGTGTATGCGTTTGGTAAACCATGAGATACAAACAGCTTTTCATTTGATGAAATAAACTTGTCAGAGTTATTTATAACTATTTCTTTCATTTCAAATCGAAACATTGCAAACTACAACCTTGTGAGGTTAATAACCACTCATGAAGCGTCACTAAATGACAGCTCTGTTTCTCTTTTTCTTCTCCATGCTTCCTTGTTTTGGCCTTATACAGCATTGCAACCCGAGAGCTATGGTAAGGGTCAGCGTTTTATTATTAAGACTTTCCATTTGTGTGCTTCTTTTATTGGTTTGTTTTGAGAGGAAATTGTTATTTATTCATTTGTTTCTGTTTATTGTTTTACCTTTGGTGGGATAGAAAACCCTGATCGGCACGAATGTTTGTTTTTCCCGTAGGGCTATGCACATATCGTCTGTCTTAACTCCAGAGAATGGAGTATATTTCATATTCATTTCGTATATCAGTCAAGTGGATATCACAATGATATCCTCTCCCATGCAATCATGAAAAACGGTTAGTTTTCACATCAAGCATTCAAGTACGATGTGAGTTAAACCATTCTACTCTCTGTCTCTCTTTATCTCTAACATAATAATAAGGATACTGTTATTCTCTGTTTGTTTTGTTTTTTCGTCATATAGGGGTAACCACCAGCTGGGACAATCAGAAACATATCTTAACATTGTCAGAGGCAAACCAAACCCTAGATGAAATCTGCTTCATCCAACAGAGGACTAACCACGGGCCAGACTGTGCCTCTGTGAATGAAACAGAGTGCGTTGAACCGGGCACAGAGGTCAGCGTTGACCCGGATGATGACACAGTTTTGGTGACCTTTGGCAGGGGACTGTGCAGTAAACCAGCTGATCTAACAGGTTAAACTATTATCCTTTCTTTTATAATTATCAATTACAAAAGGATTATATTTCGCATTAACTCCAAGCATTTACTATCAATTCCCTGTAACGAATGTTCTCACGATCTTGACGTAAACAATGTTTTGAAACAGAAAATACATTTTTAAAGTGGCAATACAAAAGAAGCAATATTACAATATTAAAACTCCTACAACGTTGTCTAGAAAACCAATATCCATAACATTCTAGTCATGGTATTGTTTGTCCTAGACTCACCAGTTGAGAAGCAGCCATCAACTGAAGGTAGCCTTTCCTTCATGACAATCGCTATTGGAGCGATTGCTTCTGCTGCTTTCATCCTGCTTATTTCACTAGGATTGATGTACTTCTATGGAGTGTTATGCTGTGTGAAACGAAAGAAGGGTATGTTGTAAAGCAGATGGCCCCCCTGCATTCAATTTCAACATACCACAATATACACGTTTCCGAAGTATTCACCATTTCATTTTCCCTTTAGGTTTAAATCTTCAAATTTCTTGTAACAATTTCTCTTAATTAATATATATGTATATATATATATATATACATATATAAATATTTTTTAATATAAATATTTTGGCTTTAATTAGTTTTTTCTCTCTCTTTCGATAACTTTCTCTCTCTTAAAGGGATAATTGAGTACTGTTGCAGAGGGCGCTACACAAAACAGTTTTTTGTGAGATAATGAAAAACTTAGTGTCAAATTTGAAAGAACATACAATTTAAATGACAAAATCATTTTTGTTTGATCAAAATCTTTTCTGAGACGGCTGAAATATCCATAAATATAACGATTTTTAATACTTAGATACTTAAATATTAGATAATTTGAAAAAGACGTTGAAAAAACGAAAAAGCTCCTTTTACGTCGTATTTCAGCCAATGCCGATGTTGGTTTTTTTGTTGTTGGTATTTTCGTGTTGGTTATATAACGCAAAACCAGCCGGACCATGTATTGTTATTTTGAATTAAATAATTAATTGAAATTGAAAGAGGAGCTGAGTTGGTATGATCGTATTGGCTAAATTTCACACATTTTGGGGTCTAAAATCACCTTCATAGCAATGTTAGGTTTTAAAAGGGCACTAGAACTGTCATAGATAAGAATAAGAGCAATAACCATGCACTTTGAAGGAAATTTGCGGTCTGAAAACTCAACTATCCCTTTAAGGCTTTATTTCTCTCTCTCTGTGACTTCTAGTGCCCGTAAGTGGAGTGATTTACTTTGATGAGACTGCACTTTTGTTTTCTTCTGTGATTTCTAAATACACTGTTCATAAATTGTTTTCTTTCGCTTTTACTGCATTTCTTTCCAGGTTTTCTCTTTCCTCTTCTTTGTCCTTATTTCCGGTATTCATCTTTATTTGTTTTCAACTATTTTTCTCTCATTTCACGCTACTCAAAAAATGTGCACATTCACTTTCACCTCCTCTTACCATTTATATTAACCTAATATATTATTACCCTTTCTCTCTCCTTACCTCTCGTACATTTTGCTTGTAGTCACATTAACGTTAATAATGACAAATAATAGTTTTTATACGGAGGCAGGAATTTCAAATTATTATAGGTCCATACAGGAAGAAAAAAAAGAACAAGATGGTTAAAACAATCAACATGGGATGAACGGGAGCTTTACCGCCAGTCAGAGGAATATGATGTTAGATATTCTAAATGTTATTTCTAATTACATGAAAAGACAAACAATAATAATCCATTCCTTGTAGGCTTCAATCGTTGTATTTTTGTTCACGTATTTTAGGTAAATGTATATATTAGCCAGTTTTGAACATAAACAGATCATTTGATTAATCTATCATTGGAAAAAAATGGATAAAAAAAGGGAATACAGTCAAGTATTCTTAAGACAGTATAATCTCTGCCATAATATCTACTTTTGTTTACATTATTTTGTTATTTACAGTTAATTTCATTCCGTGAACTCCAAGCAGACGATGAAAACAACTCTCAACCAGAAGGCCAAGTGGTAAGTCTATCATTTTGCATTAATTAACAATATGATATTAAAAAAAAAAAAGTATTTATTAAAAAAAAATCCAAATAGTATTCATTAACTTATCATTCTTTTCTTTGGCAAGCTCATCTGTGGATTGAAGAAACAATATATCTCCCAAAATTCAACATTCGAAACAAAGATGATACATTTCAAATCATAGCTAATCCGAAGATATTAATTGGTCAAGTATGCGCGTCGAAGATGAAAGAAGTTAAATAGTGATTTTGTCTTTGTTTCTAATTCAAATTTGATCGAAATTGACGATCAGTTGCGGAGCTACGTTGAAAAAGTTTCATACTCAAATGCACGTTTGAAGAAAAAAAAAATTAAATAAAACAATTAATACAAAAAATACCGTCTGGCCACATTTCATTGCTCACTTATTACCAATCCCAGGTTCAGTCCATTTAGATAAGAGTTTCACGTTGTGAAAGAGCGAGGAAATCTATCTTTTTTAAGCTGAATCTTTTAGAAAAGTTGAGGGCATAATGTTTTTTTCGTCTAAGGCGCGATAATCCCTAGATATACGTCACTGGATTTTAAGTTGTAAATAAGATGCCTCTTTAAATTACAAGCTACTGGAGTATCCACCATATATTTTCAATCATTCCTTTCATTTCATTATTTGTTCATATTATAAACGCATGTAAGTAACAAAAAATGCTCATACATCATTCAAAGGGATGAGATACAAACCATTAATATATAACTTTAATAATGACATTTTATATATGATAATTTGAAATTTACTTTAAAGTTTTAAGCTTGACAATGTTTTTCTAGGAGGACCAAGGAGACTATGCGGATATAGCACAGGAACAAAACCATGACAAACCCAGATCCTTTGAGATAACGGAATGCGACCTGAGTTATGACAATGCTACTTTAAAATTAGCGATTGTTTATCGCCCTCCGCCTTCGTGAGCTTCAGTGACTTCATCCAAGAGTTTTCTTCCCTTCTGGATAAGTATGTTCTCTTCACTGGTAAATTACTCATACTTGGAGACTTTAATGTCCACTGGGAGAATGAGAATTATAATGAGATAAGCCGGCTTATGTCTTTACTGCATGATCATAACCTTCAGCAGCATGTGGTTGGGCCTACCCATGAATCTGGCCATACATTGGATCTAGTTATTGGACGGGTTGGCGAAGAATGCTTGGAGACTGTAGAGATAGGCGAATCTTTGTCCGACCACTCAGCTATTCACTGTAAGCTGCATGTGAGGAAGCCAAAGGCAGTCAAGAGGGTAATCCAGTTTCGCAAGATAAAGGCAATTGATTCCACCACGTTCAGCTTAGACATAGAGAAGTCCGAGCTATCATCATCTGATGCATCACTAACAGCTGAAACATTACTACATAAGTACAACGTGGTTATGGGAGAACTCCTTGACAGACATGCTCCACAGCGATCCTGTGTCATCATTGATCATCCAGCCATTCCATGGTATAACCAGGAAATAGCAGACGCTAAGCGAAAGCGACGTCAACTTGAGCGTAAATGGAGAAGGACGGGGCTCTCTGTTGATAAACAACTTTTCAAGGATCAAAGAAACCTCACCAAAGAGTTGTTTAAAGTGGCGAAGTCAGAGTTTTGGAACGACCTCATTATGGAGTGTGGCAGTGATCAGAAGGCCTTGTACGGTATAATCAGCCAACTTCTTCATCAGAAAACCTCAGCGTCAAAGAAAATGCCTCAGCATTTAACTGATGATGACCTTGCTGTTGATTTCTCTCGCTTCTTTGTCGGAAAGATTGAGAAAATCCGGGAGTGTATGCCAGCAACTCAGGTCCTCCCATACGGACAGCCTTCACGTGATTGTGATGCCCATCTGACATTGATACATCCTACATGTCCAGAGGAAGTCAAGCGGATAATTCACAAGACCTCTGCAAAGACATGTTCGCTTGACCCGGTGCCTACAGTTCTTGTTAAACAACACGGTGACCTCCTAGCTCTGCATATTTCGTGTCTGATTAATGCGTCACTGCGTGATGGAGTCTTCCCAGACTGTCTGAAACTGGCATATGTTACCCCAGTATTGAAGAAATCTTCACTTGATCACAACGATCTGGCTAACTATCGCCCAGTATCAAATTTGCCTTTTCTGGCCAAAGTGACTGAGAAAATTGTCGCAAGTCGTCTGACAGCTTATCTGCAGGGCAATGATCTACATGAGTGCCTACAGTCTGCATACAGAAAGAATCACAGTGTGGAGACGGCACTACTGAAGGTCTCGGATGACATCCTAACATCAATTGATTGCAGAAAAGCAGCTGCCCTAGTTCTGCTTGACCTGTCAGCTGCATTTGATACCATCGATCATGCTGTTCTGCTTGAGAGACTTAGAGAAGATTTTGGAATTGAAGCAACTGCACTCCAATGGTTTGAGTCTTACCTCAACGACAGAAGACAAGCTGTGGTCATCAATGGCAAGCTATCACCTGAGACCACCCTTAGCTACGGAGTTCCGCAAGGCTCTGTCCTCGGTCCCTTGCTCTTCACACTCTACATCACCCCTCTTGGCTCTATCATACAGCGACATGGTCTTAGCGCACATTTCTATGCAGACGACACCCAGCTCTACCTAACTTTTGATCCAAAAGTTGGAGGCGCTGAGGAACGTGCAGCTGCAGCCATCAGTGCTGCCATCGAAGAGATTCGATGTTGGATGAGACGCAACTTCTTGAAGCTAAATGAAAAGAAAACCGAGTATCTCCTTTTGTCTTCACCACACATGGGAAATAAGATCACTGGTACTCCTATTCTAGTCGGTGAGGAAGCTGTATCTCCCAACAACAAGGCTAGAAATCTTGGAGTAGTCTTCGACAGAACTATGAGCATGAAGGATCACATTTCGCGTGTCTGTCAGTCTGCATTCTACCATCTCCGCAGGATTGCAGAGATCAGACACTGTCTCACCAGAAGTGCCGCGGAAAACCTCATTCATGCTCTAATAACCTCAAGGCTGGATTTCTGCAACTCTCTCCTTGTCGGCTTACCATCATCAGCCATCAAACGTCTCCAGGCGGTCCAGAATGCTGCTGCTCGCCTTCTGATGGGAATCAGGAAGTTTGACCACATCTCGCCTACACTCCATGAGCTTCATTGGCTGCCAGTGCACTGCAGAGTGCAGTATAAGATCTTGCTGCTTGCATTTAAGGCTCTACATAACTTGTCCCCTGGCTATGTATCTGCTCTCATCAGTGTACGTCAGCTACGACCAGGACTACGCTGTGCGGGACTCGTTCTTCAAGTGCCCAGTACCCGTCTAAAAACATACGGGGATAGAGCCTTCTCTTCATCTGCTCCGCATCTTTGGAACTCTCTACCTGTCCAACTTCGAAATTGTAACAACATTGATACCTTTAAATCTGAACTCAAAACCTATCTTTTCCGGCAACATTGCGAATAATATGTGACATATTGAGGGAGCCAGGCGCCTTTGAATGCTTTTGCAGATAAATGGCGCTATACAAATGCTGTTCATCATCATCATCAACCTCCATTGCACGCCTCCGAATCAACTACAAGCTACTACATGGACTTGAGACCTATTCCTCTCACCAACAATGGCACAACAACAAGCTACTACATGGACTTGAAGCCTATTCCTCGCGCCGACAATGACACAACTACAAGCTACATGGACTATGACGACTGCGTCAGTCCTAGTTTGACTCGAAATGAATTTGAGGCTGATTATGTGGATACAGACATGACAAATGGAAATGCGCTGCAAAACGATCCAGTTAATCAAGATCATGTTAGTTCTAGTTCTACTCGAAATTTTTCTGGGGCCGTGTATGTGAATACGGACGAAAAGTCGTCTAAAAACGAATCCGGTGATCGTCAATATAGTAATACCCTTCCTACAGCACAAGAAGATGATGATAAAACAACCACTACATATATGGAAATGAAACCTATACCACCTATGCCGTCTCTGTAACATCTTTCTTCAACAATAAAGAAGAGTGACACACTAGGTAAATCTAAAGCTGTGCAAAATGAAAAATATTACAAAGATCTCACTTAATTATCAATATCGAGTCCTTCCTCAGGAAAAAAAGGAAACTTCTATCGTCACAAGATTTTAAGGATTTAAATTGTTGAAGGTCTGTAAATAATATTTATTTCCGTTGTGTAAACTAAATTAATATACCTTTTGATCATTTCACATGTGAAGATACCGAGAACATCAAAAACAAACTAATGTATAGTTGATGCCCAACATTCCTTTTGAAAGAGTACGAGTTGGCTTATACATGGTCTTTGATTCATCGAATTATATCACACCTCCATGTATAATGAGTAAATGAGTGGACTCGAATAATAATACACTCCACAATGAAGTTGTCATATGAAATTAATATTAAAGGTAATACAAAGTTTTGGTAAATTTTGAAAATTGGGTGGATAGTGATTCTTTACAATTTTTATATATTTGGATGCCCCTGTGGATGAATTATAAGCACAACAATTTTTAGCCCTTAAAACACTTCTGCTTTTGAGAAAAATGGAATATAAAAATTTACCGGTGCTCCCGGTAAATTTAAAAAAAATTCAAATAGCGCCTACGGCCGTACAATAGTAGCTGCGACCATGAAAATCTCAGAATATGTAGTTGTGATATATAATTTCCAAACGCGAATAGCTAATCGGTTGATTTCAGTCAAGAAATATTGTTTTATAGGTTAATTAATATCTTGACCTTGAGAGGGAGCTATACAGCATAAAGAGTTGATTATTGATATTTTCATAACTTTAGACTCGATTGCAACCGCGACAATGATCACTAAGTACTGTCGGATCGCATATGCTTCCAATATTTTTATTTGAACCAAATTCATGACCTCACACCAAAACTTTGTATTACCTTTAAGGGAAAGCCGCACATGTTGTATTTAGATTGATTTTATAAACGCATAATCGGAATTCACTCGTAAGATTGTAAAAAATCATGAAAATGGGGTTTGCAATAATCAGGTATTAACCTAATGTGAAAGGTCGGACCACTGCTATATGACCAAAAGCTTTTGCAAATGTTGCACAAGTGATTCTTTGTTCTGTTTAATGTCATAGTTTTACATTAATGTATTTAACTCGTATATCCATTTCAATGCATATATATTTCTGTATATTTATCACGTGAACATGTAAATATATATATATTGCTGGCTTATAACGAAAACTGATATGAACTGATTTTCAAAAAATACTCTCTAAATATTGAGTAATACTGAATATCATATTTTTATTGGGATTTCTATGAAACGCTTTTGTTACAATAATTTAAATCATAATGTGTGATATTTAGATGAATTTGAACAACGGACTTTAGTAAACTGATAGTGTATCATAAAGTTTGTTTTTCATAGAAATCAGTATCCGTTAATATTCGCTTTTTTGTTAACATGTTATGCAAATACATAGATTACAAATTACCAAAATGTACATGATAAGAGTTAATTACTTTAATCGTATTTTCTCAAAATAATAATGCAACATTTTGAACCGGAAAGTAAGATGTAATGCACTATTATCTTTATGTTAGATTTTTCTCTTTATCTTATTTTACATTTGAGATTATAAATATTGTATAATCCTATTTCTCCCCCTCTATCTTTCTTGAGGACACTCTTTAATGTAACAAATGTAAATCATAAAAAAACATATGAAATTCAAGGATTGTCCTGTTTTGCCTTTTTGTGATAGTGCAAATAACAGAACGTAACCATAATACTATTGTTACCTTTTCCATATTCTTATTATGTAGGCATATGAGTGCAATAATAATGTTTGAATCTGTTCCAGTTCAAGAACTACCCTCTATCTAAAAAAGGAATGCTCAAAACATTACACGTTCGTGCAATTAAGGTGACCATGAAAAATATGTGGCTCATGCACTGATTCTGCGATCTCGTTAGTAACATTTATATTAAGAAAATTATTGTGTATGATCTTAATGAGTTAATAATAAGCTTTTATGAGCATCTGAATTATTTTTCAAATTCAAATACCTTTGTCATACCTTAAACATTCTGACTGAGACAAAATCTTCCGTATATAGGTAGAAGTCGTGTTCGTTGGACTATATTAAACCGCTAAACGTAGATGTAATAATTCATACATCGCAATAATGTAAAATCACAGTAATGCACTGAATAAAATACCACAATTCAAACAAATGTTTCGTAGTGTCATATTGCATTATTTTTGTAACATATTCCTTCGTATACATGTGCATTATTTTAAGTTGGCTTTCGAATTATCTTATGGTCATGCAAACTCAATTGTGTTTTTATTACAATAAGTAAGTTAAAAAAAAAAAAAAGTAAATATGATATAAATAGTAAATGTCATTTGTATGGATGTAAAGGGTACAACAAAAAGGAGAAGGGAGAGTAAATAAAAGAAAACAAGACAAATTAAAATATGAGGGCTAAAGAGAGAGAGAGAAAGAGAGAGAGAGAGAGAGAGAGAGAGAAAGAGAGAAGGGAAGAACTGGTATGTGAGAGTGGGAGAAATAGAAAAGGAGAAATAGAGAAAAAACAGATAGAAAGGAGAAAGAGGGAGATAGATGGAAGATAGCTATAACGGAGAGAGAGAAAGAGAGATACAGAGAGAGAGAGAGAGAAGAGAAGAGAAGAGGTGGACACATTTACATCTATTTCAAAATGCTAGTGATTTGCCACCTGAACATCACAAATCTCATTTTTTCATACTTGAATTTAGTTTCGGATTTTTTGGGGAAAGTCTTTGGCCCAGCTTTTCATAGCCAGCGAGGGACTTCTCCGAAAAGAATGCACTCACATAGTGAACAGAAAGGATCTTTTTATGGATCAAAGATGAATGTAAGGACATTTTATTTTCATCGGTCAAATTTTAAAAGAGAACAGAGCAAACATTGGCAAAAACGGTTACAAACTGAAAATTGTGTTTGAAATTCAAGTTTTTGATTTGTGGATAGTAACGCGGAATATATACCAAGTATCATATTAGAATTTCGAAACATCAAGATATGCAAACATACAGGTTATATCAAGTATATATCAATGAAATAAATAAATATGCATTGTATACTTATATCAAAGGTATGTGAATAGGGAAAGGACGATAATAGGCGCATTTACGTGAATAAAGTGGATTTTTTTTTTTAAAGATGGAATTGAACAAAATGTCAACAAGTGATATGAAATATAACATGGATTAAAAAAAAAAAGAACCCTAACTATCATTAAAGACAACAAGTATATATATATATCGCAATGGTGAATTATTATTCAGTTGTTCAGGTATGTCAAAGGTTAAGCTGCATCTATGTAAACATGAATTTTAAATCGTATAGTACCACCTTATATACAAGTGCAGATTCATTAAAATGTCCAGTATATTTAGAGTTCAAAGCGTAATGCAAATATTTATAAAAAGAGCAACATGTTACAAAGCCATTGACAGATAATTGATATCATTATGGTAGATGTACATTGTTAAGTACGTGCATTTACATGGAATATGGAATATAACAGTATAAATGCTAAGTTTCTGATTCAAGGCTTTCTAAAAGATGGGTAGTGATCATGCGCGTACGCAAGGGGGGGGGGGTATTTGGGGGTTAACCCCCCTCAAATCTTTTTATTGTTAAAAAAAAACAAATTACAAGAAAGAAAAAAACGGCGCGATTTTCATATTTTAAAACACCCCCTTGAAAAAAAATCCTGCGTACTCCACTGGTACACAAATCTGCTCATCATAGGTATGTAATTTCAGTATTGATATCTAGGAAGATCAGTAAGAAAATACGGACGAAGCAGAAAGAGATCACTTCAGGAGAGGTGGGGAGTTGGGTCATTAATACTCAGAGATGAGTGCTTGCTTCAAAGAGAAAAGGAAACATGGGAATGCATGAAGACAATACCGATGCCTCCTTAAAATATAAAGGCAAATAATCTCACGGTCGATGAATACTACAAGAATGGGGCAGGAACATGACCTGTTTCCGTGTTGAGAGATAGCGGAGATGAGTACCAAGGCGTCATTCGCTAATGAGCACATTCTCTATTAGCGTATCACAGGCACAACATGAATATATAAGTTTGAAAGAAAATTAGCAAAACAAGTACTTTCGGCGAGCCGACAGAGTAGACAAGTGAAGAACCCTTAGTTTTTATTCATGAGGCATTTTACCTGAATAGCCTTTGACATATCTAGGAAGAATGTGGCCAATTGAAATGGAACTAAGGAGGAGATAGAGTGTGTTTACGCCTTCTTGCAAATGACCCAAGTCAACTACTGTATTGTTTGCTAGGATTTTATTTTAAAGGGGGCGGAAGTGACCACACAAGTTTTCCCCCCTCTTTCGTGAATCGCGGAAGCTTTGACTTTTCATTACATTATTACAGAAAGATGAGGATTCATTGCACTGTTCTCTACTCTTAATCCTTGTCTGAATTTAGTTTCCCCCTACCTCGCGAAGCGCGTAACCTTTGTTGTTTCATGAAATTATTAGAGAAAGAAGATGATTCAGAAATAAAACACATTTTCAAATTTCTCACGTTCATTTTGACTTCAACAATGTTGAAGTATTGTTGAAATATTAGAGAGTATGAGTGTTTAATTACTCATTAGTATCTAAATCAGATACTAGTGATGCCATCAGTTTCTTCATCGTTCACCAAGCTATTGAACATGAACATTTAAAAATATATTTTGTTCAATTTTTCATACTTTCACCAATAGAGTTCATTTTAAGAATGTCATTTTAATAAAAACATTGTCAATGTGAATGTAATGACCATATCCCTTAAGATAATAGTCACAGCATATTAAATATGTGAAAGAGGTCGAGAAACAGACGAGTGTGATTAGGTAGATGGAGAGAGAGGCAGAGAGGCAGAGAGAAAAAGAAAGTGCATGAGATAGCGAGAGAAGAAACTGAAAGGGGTGGATATACAAGGGAAAGAGAGAGAGGGGAAGAGAGAGAGAGAGACAGGAAGAACTCGGAGAAAGGGATATTGGGGTTCTAACTTTAGTTCTATTATTACCCCTGAAGGGTTAGCCGATCCCGGAAGTACTGCAATACCGGGCCAGCCTGCGACCAGGATGGAGCAAGCCCCCCCCCCGCCCTATTCCATGGTCTAGATTAAAAAATCAGTTTATTATATAAGCGACTCGGTGAGTTGCATTCCAGATGTTAAGCTAAAAAGAACAGATTTATTAATAATATTTCATCTTCGGAACAGTTATATCATTTAGCAACAATGATATAAGTCTGCAGTTGGAGAATGCACAGAAATTGTATTGGTTATTGTAACAGTAGTTCACGGGGTACATCGAGATAATGTGTATGGAAGGGTAATAAATGGTTGAAAGCATCTAATTTATGGTATTAGATGTAACATATCATATACATGCATAATAATTATTATATAAATAATGAATTGTTATGAGTTCAATAGTGCGAACATTTTCATGAGTTGAAAGATTAACATTCTATTCAACGAGGCGTCAGCCGAGTTGAATAGAATTAACGTAAATCTTTCAACGAATGAAAATATTCGCACTATTAACGGAATGAAAACATTCATTATTTGTTTTATACAACATCGAGGAAGATCTAATAGAACGTTAATCAACAAATTATGCTTTACTCTTTATGTTAAAGATAAATTAAAGTTGGAGTCAAGCCTTCTCGATTACATTCAGATTGCCTTCGCGTCAGATACACGCAGGGATACGCGCACGGCAGAGATGTACGCAGTCTGCATATAACCAAAATGCACACCCGTGCAATATAACATCTATTGAATATCATGTGACCAACAATCCTCCAATCAAATGACAAGGATCCACGTAGGTGTTGTATAAAACAATATAATCATAATGGACAGTGTTCGTGTACATTGAGGGTAGTATTTTATTCATACTGCCGATGACCATGTCATGTGTTCAGTATAGATGTCTCTAGAGCCCTTGATGGCGTCGATGTAACACAGCTTCCTTATGAGTGGGCGGTACCGTTTGGAGATGCCAAGACGACCGAGAGCCTGTTCATTACCTCTGTGCCAGGTTCACAAGGCGCCTACAATAGGGACTTTTGGATTTACACGACGAGAACGTGGACCGCCACGTGTGACACCATTTTAAGGTAATGTGCGTCCTTTTAAGGCACTGCCGGGCACGGCCCAGTGCCTTAACACAATGACACACGCGGCAGTCCACGCTCTCGTCGTTTAAATCTAAAAGTCCCGAATGAAGCCATGGACCTCAACATCGTTGCCGGCTTCACGTAGAGATTGCCGGAGAACGCTGTACTTCTCAACCTTGGCGTCAGCTGCAGTCGTGCAGGCCTCCGGGCCGTTATCGAATGGGATCGAAACGTCGATGATAGTGATTTTTGATCCCTCGATTACGGTGATGTCTAGCCGAGAAGCGATACCAATTGTTGTAAATTTTGAATAACTGTCCATTTATTTTGTGTCGCACATGACGGTGTGACGTAAATTCTCGGGCAACCGAAAATAATGTTACATTTTTCCAAATATCTCAAAATCGGCGAGATAAACGGCAAAATGAAGCGCACGTACTAAAATGTTGTCACAATGATTTATTCAATGAGATAAACCACATTCAACGAAACTCTTCAATTTATTATAATTTGTACAATTTGATGTGGAAACATATTGAGAAAACATAACCACAATCCCATCGAAGTGCAGTGTACATGAATATTCATATGTATATACACGTGCGACGACAGCAGAGCGATGACAATAGAAGGTATAGAATCTCTTTGTGCTTCAAACTTCTAGATGTGACGTCATAATTGAATTAAGGCAAAACAAAGGCCATGGAATTGGCTGACGATTTTACGGACGTATAAAGCTACGCATAATGGGGACTTATAGATTCTACACGACGAGAACGCGGAATGCCCTTTTAAGGCAATGTGACGTCACTGCCAGTGCCTTAAAAGGACGTCACATTGCCTCACAAATTTCACGAATTCCAGCCTGGCCTGTCGTTGAGAAAAAAAAAAGTGGCGAACACAAGAAAGGACTAACGAAGATGGCGGATATCACGTGATCACGCGTACGAGCGCTGTTTTCCGAGTTTTCCGACTGGGATTACAACTTCAGATAATTTCCGATCCAATTCATGATGATCAATTCAATTTACTTTGGTATTGATTTTATTTAACTTTGACAGTTTAAATGCGTCATTAATAAATATCTGGATGATCCTTGCTTTCAGTTTCATAATTATGTGTGTGTAAGGTACAATGTATATCTTTCCTTTATAGTTATCTGTCATCTCTCTCTCCCTCTTGCTCCCTCCCTATCTCTCTCACTCACTCTTTCACACCATATCTTCCAGTCTCTCTATTTTCAACATTCATATTTAAGTTTTCTTTTTTTCTTTTCTCCTCCTATCATGTTTTCTACACCCTTTACATCTATTCAAAATAGTGACAGTATCTATTTATATCGCATTCATTTTTGTTATCTGCCTTACTACTAAATTGTAATCGAAATGTAATTTAGGCCATAAGACCATCAGATAATTACGTTAGAAAAAGAATATAAATTGACTCTAAGAACCACTTGTTTCAGTCATCGAATTGTCATTTTCATTACTGTGATCCTATATACGGCCATGCATACATTATTATACCATCTACGTTTGTAGCGGTTATAGTCCAACAAACACGCTTTCTACCTACTTACGGAAGCGTCCGTCTCCGTCAGAATGTATAAGGTATGGCAGAGGTTTGTTTACTAAACAAAATATATCAGCTGTCAAAAACAAAGCTTATTAAAAAGTCGCTCATAAAGTTGGAATATTTTAGTTTTACCCCAATTTATGGAATTATTTTAAAAATAATTTAAAAATAATAGATCTAGATAATAGTATACATTCTCAGATTTTATTGAATAATAATTTGCCAAAGTGTGTTTTGCGGGACTGCTAAAGCATGTGTATGCTACCATGCTTATCAACTAGGGGACTTACGTCCTCAAGTCATAAATGACAGTAATGAGGATTAATGCCCCACAAAAGGGCACTAATATAGCACATCGACTCGGTTTTGATCATGGGGCCTCACAGTTACGAGGCCATTGCTTTGTCACTGAGCCATGACTGTACACAGCGGGGTCTAGGGTAGAGGGCAGTTTCCATAAATAAAAAAAAAACTAAGAAAATGGAATAAATTTTCAATAATTTATTGCTTTTACCCAGGTTCCCAACATAAAAAAATATTTTGTGTGCCCATGCCTTGAGCCATAATGCATGGCCGTCCAGAGGATTTGTTTATGTTGGGGACCGGGGTAAAATGCAATAAATGATTGAAAATTTATTGCATTTTCTGTTTTTTTTTTAATTTATGGAAACTGCCCCCTACCCTAGCCCCCGCTGCGTACAGTCATGGTTCAGTGACAAAGCAATGGCCTCGTCACTGTGAGGCCCCAGGATCAAAACCGAGTCGATGTGCTATATTAGTGCCCTTTTGTGGGGCATTAATCCTCATTACTGTCATTTATGACTTAAGGGCATAGGTCCCCTAGTTGATAAGCATAGTGGCATACACATGCTTTAGCAGTCACGCAAAACACACATTGGCAAATTGTTGTTCAATAAAATCTCAGAATATATACTATTATCTAGATCTATTATTTTTAAATTATTTTTAAAATAATTCCATAAATTGGGGTTAAACAAAAATATTCCACCTTTATGAGCGACAGTGTATTAACTGTGCGTTTGTTGGAAAGTGACATATTCAAAAATTTACAGTCAGGCAAACAAAAATAGTCGTATAGTCGTATAAGGGTATAGTTGTACAATTTCCTGCGTTCTGATTGGATGGCTGGATAGACGTATAGTCGTATAGTGGTATAGTTGTATAGTTGTATAGTTGTACGAATATTGGCATGCTTGGCCCGCCATAACCGTGTGCATGGTACAGTGGTTGTATGTATACAATACGATCGTTATACTCATCAAATTGGCAATTCCAAACGTTAGCGTGAACTTTTAACGGGCTACCTTCTCCACGCGTGAGTTGGTAACAACTAGATTCAACCGCTTTATTTAGTACCCCCGCTTTTGCTCTGGTTTTCCCAATTTCACGAAACACGACCAATCTATTGCTTGTTGTTGCCTTGTTGGTTGATCTTTGGTTGCCAGTTGTCAGTGCGTATTGATATCCGCCTCCACTTTAAAAGGCAATTGATGATTGACTGCAAAATTTGACTGACATTTTTCTTAGGTTTGGTCGCTAGAATATATACTTCTACAACAAATTACGACATGATATGGGCATATGGCTGTACAATTAGAACTTCGTGGCAAATTGTATTAACCGCGAATACTACGGGAGGGGATGGGGGGGGGGGGGGGCTCTAGGTACGTGAAGTAATACATATCGTCTTGTTGTTTTGTACATGTTTTCCAAAAGAACTAATGAATTGCTTACGACAGCACCAAATCATAAGTTTGTTATACAAAAACAAAATGTAATGAGAAACGTATACATCTATAAAATCGAAATGTTTAAGATCAGAAATTTACAAGAAAATCTGGCAACCTAGATAACGTACTTTGAGTTATGGCCACACAATATGCTGCCGATAAAAGATATAACCTGTCGCTATTCAGAAGTGTACCTTTTTAGGTTGGGTAAACAAAAACAAAAACAAAACAAGGGACATCCATGTCATTCTTTTAACCATTATCCAACTCTAGAAAGAAAAAAAAATTAAGAAAGAAAGTATTTTATTGTCATAAATTCGGTTTCATTCTTCAAATTGACAGACGAATAATAGTTTCAGGTATAGAGACCATACCCTTCACAAAATAGTAAAATTTGTAATATTTATTCACGCCTCTCCTATGTGTTGAATGTTAAATGTGTCGAGCCATGATGTGTGAGAAGGAAAAGCCACATCTATATATAGGATTGACTATGATGGTAGGCCAAATATTGACATAATAGACCGAAACGATCGTGGCACAATGGAAATAACTTTTGTAATATTTTTGGGGCGGTATGCAGATTATGACTACAGTCCAAAGCATGTTAATCACAATAGGGCATTCACACCTAAAGAAAAAAAGAGGAGATTTATAAATCTAAAAATATTAAAAAATAATTTCATTAATCCTCGCGATTGGGAATCAACAAATCGATTGATTTATTCCCAGGATTCCAAGCGCGCTCGAATGTACCAACATCCAGTCAGCGGTTCGTTTCGCCATGTTTTGTATCATGCTTCTTTCTTTTTCAATATCTTTTTAAAGTTACATTATCTTGACATTTTCGTGTAATTAGTTTTGTACATTATCATTTTAATTGTTTGTGTAAATGAACTTCTTGATCTCGGTTGGCGGACTCTGGGAACCTGTTTGTTCGTCATAATTGCTATGTCTGGTGTGTTTTTAATAAAATGAATTGAACTGATTCACGCGTGCGCAGGTCGGACGTTCTTGCCGTCGAACGAGAATTCTCCGTGTGTTGATGGTTGCCCCAAAATCAATATTTACATCCAATTTGCACTAAATTGAAAAGTGTGAACGTCGAGAAAAAAAAAATATTTGCATCGCGATCTAAATCGCACTAATAATTGTTATGTGTGAATGGGCCTATTGATTGAAGTTCCCCATCCATGTCTCCTTTTGTGCATGATGAAGCATTTCCTACACTATGCATTAGGGACTTTTAGATTTGCAGGTCGACATAGTGGACTGCTTAGTCACAGTGTCCCTAATAACTAGCCCTATAATCTTACACGCTTACATAGAAAGAATGCGACAAATGTATGTGTTATTATAAAGCGTGTGATGTGCTTTTTCGAGTATTCAGGACGAAATTTGTGAAAATGGCTTTTTCAAACGCGGATTTGAAGACGAGAATTCGTACATTACAAAATGACATATCATCCTACAAACCGGGCAAGGCTGTACCTTGTCATGATCAACGAATTGTGTTTCCCAATAAGATTGCCATTGGTATACTTGATTTGTCCAAAATGAATCACGACGTAGTCGATGCCATGAGACGTAGTCTTACTAGACCCTTATCTTGGAATATCACATCTACTGAGGAAAACTTACCCGATTCTATATCTGTCATCATGAAATATGGTTTGTATATTTGTTTTTACATACAGTATATTGAGGATGTTAAATATATTTGTTTATTTTAATTCAAATAATGACGAACCTGTAACTATGGGATGATTTTTTTCCTTATCCTGTAATCATAGAATCGGAGGTATGTTTTTGGATAAAACAATGAATTGTAGGGGCAAATTATGCTTTTAGTATTGCTAAATACTTTTGCCCTAAATACATGAAATAGCATTGTAAAGAATGTCAAAACATCAGGGGCGGCGATCCGGGAGGGTAGGGAGCCGTCCCCCCTCAATTTTTTTGGGGGGAATTGTCCCCCCAGGAAATTTTCTTAAAAGTTCCCCCCCCCTAAAAAAATAAAAAAAATAAAAAAAATAAATACAAATATATATATACAAAATAATAAAATACAAAATAAATAATGTACAATTATTGCGGTTTCACTAAACTTGTATGATCCTTATTGGGCTTGCTTTACCTTCACGTTGGTAGGATAATACATTACATTGCAATCATACGTTATGCAACATTGCGATAGCTATACTCAGTCGCTTGAATTATTTAATAAAGTTAGCTAAAGCAGTCGTCCTTAATATTTTAAGTTTTTGTACACTGTTGGTCATGAAGTTGGAATAATTATTTTTAGCCCAATCTATGGAATGATTTTGACAACGATTTATTCCTAATAGATGTAAATAATAGTATTCATTCTCAGATTTTATTGAATAATAATTTGAGAGTGTTTGTTTTGCGTGACTGCTAAAGCATGTGTGTGCTACTATGCTAATCAACTAGGGGACCTACGTGCTTAAGTCATAACTGACAGTAATGAGGATTAATGCCTGATAAAAGGGGAATAATATAGCACATCGACACGGTTTTGATCATGGGGGATCACAGTAACGAGGCCATTACTCAACCACTGAATCATTGCTTTACGCAGCGGGGGCTACGGTACGTCGCCGCTCCCACAAATACAAAAAAAAAAATGCAATAAATTATCAATAATTTATTGTATTTTGCCCCAGATCTCCAACAAAACCAAATCGGAATTGTTTTATGTTGGGGATCAGGGCAAAATGCAATAAATTATTGATAATTTATTGCATTTTCTTCTTTTTTCCGTATTTGTGGGGGCGGCGACGTACCCTAGCCCCCGCTGCGTACAGTCATGGTTCATGATATCGGACGGCTGCTTTCGGCATCTCCAGGATATGTAAACTTCAGAAATATTTTTGAACAGACAGTCTACAAAACTGTTGATCCATTCTTTGTGACTTCTCATCTAGATTATTGTAACGGATTGTACTTTGGCTAACTATTTTTTAACTCGCATTCAGTGTTGATATGATTCAAAATGAAACATGGGTATGCTCCATCATATTTAAACGACCTTTTAAAATTGATTGTTCCATCACGTTCTTTACAGTCAACTACACATGCTAATTCCCAATACTCTCCTGAGATGGTCCCCGAACCAATACTCGTTACGGAATAGTTTATCAATGAGTATAAGTCAGTCCACGTCCGTAGTCTGAGTCGTTTAAGGAAAGTTTGAAGTATTACTTGTTTAATAGTTATTTGTAGGGCAGTTTCGTTTAAAGTAGGTTGCTAATTATATGTAATTGTTTTCATTAGAATTAAGTATCAATGTTGCTGCATGTTTAGTTAACGTTGTAATTGTTTTGTTCGGCACTTATACACGTTGTATTGAGCGCTTTATACATGCAATTTATTGTTACTATTATTAAAAGTACACATGATTAACTTGCGAACCCATGTAAGATTCTTTTCATCGCATCATGTTCATTGTATCCAACAGATTTATCATGCATAATGTATCAAACACGTTCTCTCTTACCATCTCACCAGGTGCATACGAATCAGAGATAAAAAACCTTGCTGGGATGGTGAAGTGTATTGTGCTGTTAGTTCAGTGAGTATTATTATTTTTTCGCTCTTCATTTTCCCATGGGCCCTATAAACTTTTGACTGTAATCAAAACAAAATTTAATCGCAATTCTCAAAAGAATAATTCACAAAAACAGAAAAAAGGGAAGATGGAAACGTTGTATCATCCGCTCAATCTGACTTGCATGCACAGCACAAATAAATATTTTTGCATGGAAAAGTTAAGTTTTGCTAAAGCTACGGTCACAAATGTTCGTACGAACGATGCGTTCGTACGAATTTCCCTGTTCCTACGAAATATCAGAGTTCGTAGAGATTCGTAGACGGGCATAGTTTATTACGTCCTTCTTACGGAGTTCGTACGAACGCCGTTTAATTCACAAGCATATTGCTCCGTTTAGTCTCATTTCACAACGCCCCCTATCGTCAGATGGTCAGATAGGTTGCAAGCTCGCCATTGCCTATAATACACATGTGAAACAAGTCGAACTTTGGACTCAGTCTGCCAAGCGATTGTAAGATTATAGGTCAAGCACACGAAGGATAAGAAGCATGAATTATCATAGAGCACTTCTGCTTGGTTCATTATGTCCATTTCATCCAACCCCCCACCGTAATTTTTCAATTTAGTAAAAGCAAACATTTTCCCAAGGTAAGCAAAAACATGAATATTCATGACACACCATGGACTATTCGGTTATTAACAGAGGGGTGCAATCGGGCATCACATCAAACACCCCTAATTGCCACCAAGTATTTCATATCATTATATAGTTTGGTATGTTTCTTTTACTCACTCATGAATTATTGAATATCAATGATAGTTTAAAGATATGTAAAAGAAATTTTAGTTGAAATTTATTAACAAAGTAATTTATATTTAGCAAAGCAATCTCACATATAAAACTACTATCAAGTGTCGTCTGCTACGCCGATTGTCGCCTGCTTCGTTTAAGGCACATAATATTTATCGTTTGGACTGTAAGGTATATCAAGGAGATTTGTATTTTCCTGCGGTACAACGTATAGCAGGAAAATGTTGTATATGCGGATCCTTTTAATGATTACGTAAATGGAAGTGGCTTATAGCGAAGAAGAAGAAGAAGAATGTATAAATCGCGCCATTGCGCGCGAACACATCACACCCAATGGCATACACCTGGTACCCTGCAACACAGTGGAACATTCTAAGAAATTGAAAATATATCTACAAAATAGACCTCTTGAATCATCTGAGACGTAACTTACCCCATTCTGATGACTTCAATGAATGTCAAGATAGCAATGGCTGCGTTTCCATCCAAAAATAAAACTAGTTTGCATTTAGAAATAGTCCATTTCTCAATAATTTCACAAAATATATTTGCCGCCGCATTCAATATGACGTCATCGACAGCTGAATGGCTAGTTTGGGAGTGACGTCGAACGAGCTATGTTTGTGCTGCAGTGATCCAGCGAACGAAAATGAGACAATCGGAGCAATATGAACAACTCAAGACCTTCTTGAAGGCCCGGTCACACAGAGGGGACGCATGGGGGACGCACGGCCAGCGCATTGGAAATTTGCAATTTGGGCCAGTGCGTTGTCGTTCGCTAGGCGTGCGTCATCATTCGTTACTCGTTCGTCGAGCGCGCTGGACCCACGCTATGCATTCGTCGTCATTCGCTGTGTGCGTCAGGATTTTTTCGAGCATGCTCAAAAGTGTGCGCGGAGCTCGACGCATGAATGTACACGCCAAAGGCACGCCAGACATGCGTGGAGCGCGCTAGACCAGCGCCAGACATACGCGGAGCACACGCCCTGTATACGCACAGCGCGCTAGCTACACGCTGTGCATTTTGTGTCAGCTCGCTAGCTTTTCCAAAATCATGACAAAAGTTAAGCATACGGCCTTTTCCGATTCCAATGCGCGGGCCGTGCGTCGTCTATGTGTGACCACCTCTGTTGAGAACGCGGTGCATGCGTGGACCATTCGTCCAGGCGCTAGCAACACGCTGTGCATTCGTGGAAGTTGTTATCATGTGCGCTCTGTGTACGGTCTGTATGCGCACTGTATGCGCCCTGTATGCGCTCAGCGCACTAGCAACACGGTATGCATTTGGTGTCAGCTCGCTGTAGCTTCGACAAAAGTTCCCCATGCGTCCCCTCTGTGTGACCGGGCCTTAAAGGTTTTGGTCTATTTATAAAATGATTATTTTTCGTAATAAGTATTGGTATGATAATAGAGATCTGAATTTAATTTATTTATTTAAGAGAGAAATGACTAACAGAATAGAGATAAACGAACATTTGAAAGTACAAAATATGAAATTTCCTGCGAATTTGCTTATGCTAAGTTCACACCGACGCCGAATTGATGGCGAATTAAATCGGCAAGCAAAGCGGCGGCAAAGCGTAACAAAGCTTAATTAAAGCGTAAAGACCGTAATAGAGCGTGAGAAAGCTTTGGGCAATTCGGGACATATTGGAGCCAACACGGAGAGACAGTGATGGGTTCAAGCTTCGTGTCTCCAATTCCCTACACCTACCCTACATATGTAAAGAAACAAAAATGACTATGAAAGAATTCATTTTTCATCAAATCGGTGAGAAGTGGTTTTACGGCACACATTATTATTCCATTGATAGGCTTTATTTAGACCAGCATTGCTCCAACGTTAGTGAATGTGGATAAAGCAGTTGACATTTGTACTAGACAGATGCATGGGTTTCAAAAGAAATTACCTGCATGGTGGATTCTATGACACAATTTCCCAGAATGTTCAAACCATGGCAACCATGAAGAAGTCAATTAATGTTGGGGTAAGAAAGTCTATGAAAAGTTGATCTACTCCAGAGTAATAGGACTGCAGGCAAGTTCAAGAGAGGTCAATGTCAAGGAAATTTTGTCAAAAGAGCTTTCACTAGTCCCAACAGCACTCTTTGATGATTCTGGAAACGAGCACTCCCATGTCAAAGGCGGACTTATAAAATTTGACAAAAGTTGAGATGTCAGCCAAGCATGAGACACTGGAACAACCTTGTACATTCATAGATGGTGTGCTCTACTGTGGATGAAAATATGATGATGTTTGCTTGGTGTTTGACAGATCCAACAGTATCTAGAGGTCAAAACGGGTCGAGAGTCTTCCAACTGAGTCCCGCGTCACTGCTGCCCTCCAAGAAATTATCTCTCACTGTTCGTCGTTGTCGTCATTGTCATATAGATCATGGCTCACCCTTGTGACCCGTTTGTTGAGACCTTTCGATCGGCATCTGTCTCCTGCAATCCGGTAGAGTGTATTTAGTATTTAGAGGGTGGCTAGTGATTTCCCTTATGTCGTCACTCCATCTGAGCTTGAGTCTTCCTGTGTTACGTGTTCCTTCAATTTATCATTTTATCATTCAATTTATTCAATTTATTCAATTTATCATTCAAGGTACCTACCTTGAATGATAATTTGTCAAGGTTGTCTCCTGATCTTCTGCTAACGTGACCAAACTATTGTAGCTTGTATTTGTCAATCCTGGTAGCAAGTGGCGGTTGATCTCCGATGATGGATATTAATTGTGTCTATTAGTGATGTAATCTCTTCATGATATCCCAAGTAGCTTCCTCCAACATCACATTTCAAAGGCAGATATTGCTCCCATGTCTGCCTTTCCTAATGCCCATGTCTCGCAGCCATAGAGTTCCTACTTGGAAAAACAATGCCTTCATTACACGGATCTTAGTGGCCAAGGTGAGGTTCCTGTCCTTCCAGATATTTGACAGTGTTGAGGCCGATGTTTTAGCTATGGCCAATTGCCTCTTGATATCTACCGAGCTTCCACCCTCCTTGACAATCATTGACCCAAGAATATTATATAAACTTGTCCACTTGATCAACTTCTTCTCTATCAACCACCATGCTCTGTTGCATTTAGTTAATTTCCACCAATCATAATCTTGGTCTTTTTCACATTAAGGTAGGGTCCAAAATATTCACTTGCATCCTTCACTTTTTTTAAGGAGTTCTAGTAGTTCTTCTGATGTTCTTGTTATAAGTGTTGTCAGTGGCATGAGCAAAAACATTTAGAGGGGCAGAAAAACAATCTGCATCACCACTACTCATACATGTTACATGCAGGCCCCGCGGAACGTTTTTAAAAGCGGGGGTGGGGTGGGGGGGGGGGGGCTGAAGTATTTACGATCAGGAAGAGAGGAGCGCAAATTGGCGTGGGGTCCAGGGGGCAGGGCCCCCGGAAGCTCGGGGGTTGTAGGCAGCTAATAATTGTCAGATGAGCATCCATGCAGGGGCCTGCCTTAGGGCCAGGGGCGTAAATCCGTACCGAGGAGTGGGGGGGGGGGATGATCGGCGATAGCCATCACATACTACACGCCAGACGCGTACGCAAGATTTTAACATTTATAAATCGGGCCGAAAATTTCGCAACGACTCAGCCGACCACTGAATAAGCGGGGGGGGGGGGGGGGGGGGGGGGGGGGGGGGGTAAGAGGACATTTTTTTTTTTTTGGTCTCCAAAAAAATCGCAACGACTCAGCCGACCGCTGAATAAGCATTTTTTTTCAGGGGGGATGCAGGGGGGGGATGTTTGTACAGGCCATCCCCCCTACTTCAAGCCAGGGGGGGGGGGATGCAGCCCCCTATCCCCCCCCCATCCCCCCCGGGATTTACGCCCCTGCTTAGGGCCCTAGATCGGGTTCAAGGGGCACAACCCCCGGAAGCTCAGGGGTTTTAGGCATTTAATAACTGTCAGATGAGCATATTTTGATACCTCATTTCACCTCGGGTCACTTTCTTTCTTTCTTTCCAGTTCTCTTTAACATACTTTATACCAAAAGTGAGGGGGGTCGAGTCCCCTGAGCCCGCCGTTCCGCGGACCCTGGCATGTAGGCTTTTAAATAAGCATATTGTTTGCTTGACTGTGAAGTTAGGGATTTGTATCTAAGGTTGGTGATCGTTTGTCCACCAACAGATACTTGACCATAAAAAGCCTTTCTCATGATGAATTTAGCATAGATGTTGAAAAGTTATGGTGATGAAGCCTTGACGGACAACTTGACCAATAGTGAACCTTTCGGTGTAGCCATTCTCTGTCTTTGAGTGGTGTACATCTACCTAGGGGGCAAAACCCCAATATGGGGGGTTTTGAGACATGGCGTGTTGTAAAAGGTTGGATGGTCTCAACGTAATTTTGTAATAGAACCTCATTTTACCTTGTGTGTGGTATCATATGAAAGGGAATTCGATTTCCTACAAGATGATACCTCATTCAATAAGTTTCGGGATGATTTGCATACCAATTGTGAGCCAAAAATGTGAATTTTTACCATTTTTTCAAAAATATGAATTGCGCCAAAATACATATTTCTCCATATTTATTTTATTATGATGCTGACTGTTCAGTACCCTGGTTGATATCATATCCAAATTTCAAGTCTATTACTTTTCTAACTAAAAAGTTATAGCGCTCTAAAGTTGACACCTTGTTATGAGCCAAAATGGCAAATTTGGTTGCTAAGGGCTATCTTCTCCTTAGCAACGGTAACATAGTGGCTGAAAAATAGAATATATCACAAGAAATTGCTGTCACCAAGCAGATGACTACTGTGATAGGAAGTATGATGTCAAATGATGCATTTTCATCATATTTTAATGATAAATATCGCTTAGTTCCCGTTGCTATGGTAATAATATGCCTAGCAACCGATATATAATGTGTTTTCATAGTCAAATTAGGATATGGGTCAAATAATACGTTAAGTCAGAGCTGTTCCAAGTGACAGACATAATTCGCCATCTTAAACATGTAGTGCATGGTATAGTTCCCCAATAAACAAAACACTAAAAAGTAACCTCTTTTAGGAGTGTATTTTAAGTGATTTTAAAGTAAGGTGCCTTTTGAACTAGATTTAAACGTTATCGACACGTGCCTTCATTTAAACAAAAAAGGTACTCCTGTTCACGTTTTCATCTAACCTAAAGACCACCAATTTATCACGCGACTGGAGTAACGTGATTCCACTTACCTCTGTAAATCAAGTGTTTATGACCAAATAACCACTTGACCAAGCAACGAGTTTTGTGTCCGTTAACCGATGGAGGTAATAAATACGTAATTATTTGGTCTTTTAAGCACCTTTATCGATAGGTTTCACAGGTTATCCAAGGTTGATGGTAATAATCACGTTACTTACACCGGCTAATCGTCTTATTGTTCTGTTCGTGAATCTCTGGTTATATTAAATTAGTAATTCTGAGGTGTCTTACACACCTCTTTAAATGGTTTCAAAGTTACCATAAATTGTTTGGTTATGATCACGTGGCTCACACTGATTACTAATCGAAGCTGTGAATCCGTGATATTTAGGTGTGAAAATAAGTAATTATTAGGTGTCTTACAACACCTATTTAAATGGTAGTTATAGTTGCCAGCAGTTCCGCGGTGATGATCTCGTGACTCAAACGGATTATTAATCTAAGCTGGGCATACGTAACTTTTAGGTGTGAACAATTAGTAATTATTAGGTGTCTTAAAACACCTTTTTAAATGGTTTCAAAGTTACCATAACTTTGTTGGTGATGATCACGTAGTTAAAACTGATTACTAATCTAAGCTGTGAATCCGTGATATTTAGGTGTGAAAAATTAGTAATTATTAGGTGTCTTAAAACACCTATTTAAATGGTAGTCAAAGTTGCCAGCAGTTCCGCGGTGATGATCTCGTGACTCAAACGGATTATTAATATAAGCTGGGTATTCCGTGTTTTCCAGGTGTGAAAATGAGTTATTATTGGGTGTATTGATGGTTTCACAGTTACCATTTAAGTTCCGTGGTGATAATCCCGTGACTGTTGGCATATTTCTATGTTCACCAGTTGATAAATTACTGTTGGCATATTTTCATTGCACCAGTGTGTGCGTATTTCCAGTTGCACCAGTTGATGACTGACTGTTGGCATATTTCAAGTTGAACCAGCTGACACCAATTAATTTGCATATTGAATATGGGGTGCGTGCAGATCTATGTTTTTTAAACAATTTATCTGAATTCAAAGTAAATTTCTTAATTACTGATGATTTAGTTATATGCAATTAATTTCGAAAATACTACAAATACCAGTTATTAGGACATTTCGCTACTTCGTATAAATTACATTTAGTTAAACATGAATAAGGGAAACATTAACTATGAACTAATAATTTCAATAAAATACAAGTATATGAAAAAATTTCGATTAATTAAATTATGTAAGTCTACTTATTACCAATGCCTTTACATTGGAAATACAGACGTACCAGTATTGAAGTGTTGTTGCTGTTCAACTTGTTGGAAGTTTTACCAAATGGTTCTAATGGCTCAGCTAGACCAGTTGAATTCTAACTGGCCTGGATCAACTGGATCATTCAGCCCATTTCAATTTCCAGGGTTACCAGTTGGCATTAACTGGTTCATCAACTGGACCAGTTGCAACTAGCTTTCTCTTCTGGGATGTTTGCACACCCCCCCCCCCCCGCCCACCATCTCATCTAATCCCAAACTGCTTCTGGCGCGCCTGGACGTAATTATGGAAGATCCAAGACACGATGTTCAGAAACGGGATGAGAACGTCATTATTTTGGTTCATTTATTGTGTAACATTTGCGTAATTATTGGGTTGAACGCGGGTTACAGTAACATATTTCCTCTTCGACATAAATTTCACGTGAATGAAGAACATGATTCATCTCAAGTCAGCCTCGTAATATTCACGTGAATTTCACGCAGATATTTGACTAAAACTATCACTAACGCTTCACGTGTTTCTGTGACGCGATAATTTCGTTTATGAAGATGTAATTTCATAACCAAACAAACACGGGAGTATTAGGTTTACAAACCATGGTCTCCACGGTAGGGACAATCACGTTATTATAATGGTGATATTGCAGTGACAATTGCGTGATTTAGTGTACGTGTGTTTTAAGTTACCTAGTGCAATAAACGTATTAACACATTTACGTAAATGTCCGGTGTTTGAAGAACGTAACTCTCCTCAAGTCGATACCTTGATATTGACGTGAATTTCACGTGATTTTGTTTATTGGGTCAGAACTTTCACCCTGCCCCCTTCCCTTACTGAAATGCCCCCACCCCCCCCCCCCCATCAAAAGTAATTTTGGGGTGGGGCAGTATGTTGTTAAGGACATGATGTGTGTTCAGAGATGATGCAGGCTATCTGTCAAGTAAAAATGAGTTCTAGATCCAGGTGATAGTCGTGAATTTCAGTCTGAATCATGGAGACAATGGATGTAGGGGTTCATAATGTGCACCCTTTCCCCCTTCGGTGACCCTCCCCCTCTCCTAGAACAAAATTAGAGCAATTAGTGCGAAGCTATATTAATAAAGTAAGTTGTTATAACAAAACAGATTTGATATAATCTTCACACAGCATCTGTAATTTCTTGGTAGACTATAGTGAAATTGTCTGTAAGTGGTACTTCTTGCTGCCCCGCCCCCCCCCCCACCCTCCATAATTTTCATCTCAAACCTTTGGCATAATCCAATAGTTAGGAAGCTATTAATAGCAACAAAAAATGGCGATACTGGACGGTTTTGTTCAAAACTTGTACGTCTGTTATATTTGTTTTGCTAGATTGAAAGACATTGATTAAAGTCATTAGAACCTGCAATTCAAATGCCACTACCGTTTCTGTGACATGCCAATTCCCCTCTCCCATGACTCCGAGACGTATACACACTCTCAAAATTAGTGAGAGCATCATTTATTTCAAAAGTATACATAATTTTAAAAATAGATGAAGAATCAAATGATACAGGGAAAATTTTGACATTACCCGCTCTTCCCCTTTGAATTTTGAAATAAATCCAGACAGATAAGTCATAAATCAAAATCTTACCTACAGTTTTGTGACAGAAACCGATTAACAAGACAGAATAAATGAGACTTATGTAGCGAGGTAGAGATCTTCCCTTTAAACCATGTGAACTCTTCCTCTCTCTCTCTCTCTCCTATTTCATCATCCTCTCTACTGGAGGTCAACAAACTATGGTGAGATGAAACCTGGTCATTTCCACTTGTCCGAATATTTCAAGAATAGGATGTTTGTAGATAATGAGAATGCCCCTTATGTTATTGGAGTTTAGGTCTATTCACATGAATGAAAACTTATGATTAAATCTGTTCACATAGAAAAGGTACATGACCTATAGTAGACAAAGCCCCTATTCAACCGTTGTTGCCAAAACTTAAGACTTAGATTTATTTACCCCAAGATTAGAAACAGAGAGAGAGGAAGTTAATGTTGACAATCTTTAATTATAAGCAAACATATAAATTGTCCCTCTGCCTCTGCGGATACCAGTTTGGGCTGGTAGACAAAGCATTTGTTTTCTTGGAAAAGGAGTTGAGTCAGCGCAGGAAGTAGAAGCAGGGATATACCCAACTGTCCAATGAGCCTTTGTCTTTTCTACTCCTTCCCCTTATTTTTACTTTCGCCCAATCAGAATGTTAGGATAAACTGTTCGGGATGACTGTTCGAGTGTCCATCAAGTGTTATGCCCACCCAGTCACCTACTGTAATTATAATGAAATAGTGGAGTTTAGTGTAAGAGTATTTTGTAGGAGGAGATCTCGGAATCGAGATTGTGAATATGTAATGAGGTATAAGAACCCCCTCCCTTGCATGCAATCCTCACTTGGAAACCCCCTCACTTGGAACCCCCCACCTAGCTGAACCCCTCCCAATAAACAAAATCATGTGAAAATCACGTCAATATCAAGGTATCGACTTGAGGAGAGTTACGTTCTACAAACACCGGACATTTACGTAAATGTGTTAATACGTTTATTGCACTAGGTAGCTTGAAACACACGTACACTAAATCACGCAATTGTCACTGCAATATCACCATTATAATAACGTGATTATTCCTACCTTGGAGACCATGGTTTGTAAACCTAATACTCCCGTGTTTGTTTGGTTATGAAATTACATCTTCATAAACGAAATTATCGCGTCACAAAAACACGTGAAGCGTTAGTGATAGTTTTAGTCAAAATATCTGCGTGAAATTCACGTGAATATTACGAGGCTGACTTGAGATGTATCATGTTCTTCATTCACGTGAAATTTACGTCGAAGAGGAAATATGTTACTGTAACCCTAGCCTATAATCTAGGCGGAGTGCCGAGCTTTTTTCTTTGCTGCTAGACTAACCCTAAGCAGAACGTCTGATACGACGAGACTACGAACCGTGAGTCGCGAAGCGGCTCACCGCCTATAATCACTGGTCTAGCTTTAGTCGTTGTTTTTTTATTATCGACCATGAATCATGAGGTTTTTTCGTACGAAAAACTGCCACGGATTCATGGTCGATAATAAAAAAAACAACGACTAAAGCTAGACCAGTGATTATAGGCGGTGCGCGGCTCACGGTTCGTAGTCTCGCCGTATCAGACGTTCTGCTTAGGGTTAGTCTAGCAGCAAAGAAAAAAGCTCGGCACTCCGCCTAGATTATAGGCTACTGTAACCCGCGTTCAACCCAATAATAACGCAAATGTTACACAATAAATGAACCAAAATAATGACGTTCTCATCCCGTTTCTGAACATCGTGTCTTGGATCTTCCATAATTACGTCCAGGCGCGCCGGAAGCAGTTTGGGATTAGAGGGGATTGGGAAGAGAAGAGAAAGCTAGTTGCAACTGGTCCAGTTGATGAACCAGTTAATGCCAACTGGTAACCCTGGAAATTGGAATGGGCTAAATGATCAGGTTGATCCAGGCCAGTTAGAATTCAACTGGTCTAGCTGAGCCATTAGAACCATTTGGTAAAACTTCCAACCAGTTGAACAGCAACAACACTTCAATACTGGTACGTATGTATTTCCAATGTAAAGGCATTGGTAATTAGTAGACTTACATAATTTAATTAATCGTAATTTTTTCATATACTTGTATTTTATTGAAATTATTTAGTGCATGGTTAATGTTTCCCTTATTCATGTTTAACTAAATGTAATTTATACGAAGTAGCGAAATGTCCTAATAACTGGTAATTTATATATGTAGTATTTTCGAAATAAATTGCACATAACTAAATCATCAGAAATTAAGAAATATGCTGTAAATTCAGATAAATTGTTTAAAAAACATAGATCTGCACGCACCCCATATTCAATATGCTAATTAATTGGTGTCAGCTGGTTCAACTGGAAATATGCCAACGGTCAGTCATCGACTGGTGCAACTGGAAATATGCACACTCCAGTTATCAACTGGTGCAATGAAAATATGCCAACAGTCATTTATGAACTGGTGAACATGGAAATATGCCAACAGTCACGGGATTATCACCACGGAACTTAAATGGTAACTGTGAAACCATAAAGACACCCAATAATAACTCATTTTCACACCTGGAAAACACGTATGCCCAGCTTAGATTAATAATCCGTTTGAGTCACGAGATCATAACCGCGGAACTGCTGGCAACTTTGAATACCATTTAAATAGGTGTTTTAAGACACCTAATAATTACTAATTTTTCACACCTAAATATCACAGATTCACAGCTTAGATTAGTAATCAGTTTTGGCTACGTGATCATCACCAAGAAAGTTATGGTAACTTTGAAACCATTTAAAAAGGTGTTTTAAGACACCTAATAATTACTAATTTTGCACACCTAAAAGTAACGTATGCCCAGCTTAGATTAATAATCCGTTTGAGTCACGAGATCATCACCGCGGAACTGCTGGCAACTTTGACTCCCATTTAAATAGGTGTTTTAAGACACCTAATAATTACTAATTTTCACACCTAAATATCACGGATTCACAGCTTAGATTAGTAATCAGTTTTGGCTACGTGATCATCACCAAGAAAGTTATGGTAACTTTGAAACCATTTAAAAAGGTGTTTTAAGACACCTAATAATTACCAATTTTTCACACCTAAAAGTCACGTATGCCCAGCTTAGATTAATAATCCGTTTGAGTCACGAGATCATCACCGCGGAACTTACGGCAACTAGTTACGGTAAATAAGTCATTTCGTCATCAAAATACACCAGATAAGATGCATTCCAGCAACTAGCCTCATACTCGTAAATGTCGTTATCCTAGCCCATTGCTGCCTGGATAAGAGGTGACGATTGACCAATAAATGGATACATCCAAAATGGGCAGGGGAGCTGCACCCCCTGCCCCACTCCAACTCATCATTTGATTTGATTCCTTAAGAATCAATTTTTTAGAGAATGATACCAGTCTATCATTTGAATCCATGTCTCTAATCATCTTACACTTAGCAGGTTAATAGGGGCAGGGGGGGGGGGGGAGTGGGGTAGGAAGACATTGACAAACTTCCCATGCAATTTTAAGTTTTTAACCATTAGATTTGAAATGCATTGTGGAGATTTCTTGGAGAAAAAAAAAAGGACCAATTTTTCGATTGCAATGTAATGCATACAGCTTTGGACAAATTGCTCAAATTGTGTTCTAGAGGAGAAGGAGGGTGCACATTCTGAACCCCTCCATCCATTGTCTTCATGATTCAGACTAAAATTCATGATTATCACCTGGATCCAGAACTCATTTTTACTTGACAGAGTAGCCTGCGTCATTTCTGAACACCCACCATGTCCTTAACAACATACTGCCCCACCCCAAAATTACTTTTGATGGCAGGGGGGGGGGGGGGCATTTCAGCGGAAGGAGGGGGAAGGGTGAAAGTTCTGAACTACACCATGCACTATGAACATGTTTAAGATGGCAAATTATGTCTGTCACTTGGAACAGCTCTGACTTTACGTCGCTTATCCTGTTAAGCACGGGGAACGTACACCAAAAAGGCCATGTTTTGATATAATTGCTGGTATTACGGGAAAATGGAAATTTGTTAAAAAAATCTTTGGACGGTTTCTTATAATTTGAAATGTCGTCTTAAAAATGATACTAAATTTGGGATTATTCTTTCAGGGGAAACGGTAGCCATTTTCCCATAAAAGTTTTGACTTTTTCAACCTGCCTATATATTGCACTGTTTTTCCCCTTTTTTGTCGGGTTTCGCTCAGTCAACCAGTCGGCAAATCTTACACGAGTGACGTATAAAAAATCTTCGGACGGATTCAGAAACCTTGACATCTCACCTTTACGTTGGTATAACGATTGTTTTCATTCGTGGAGAGGAAACGGTAGCCATTTTCCAACCAATAAAAAGTAGTTTTTATACTAAACCAAGGTGACTGGTATAGTGTAGCGCTATAGCTACTCACAACGAGTGCGCCCGTACCGTACAAACAATGCACAGTTATAGCTTCCGTGCAATCGCTGTAGAGGTCAGTGTGTGTATTTAACGCAGTGCGTAATATACAGAGTGTGTGCGTTGCGCTCAAAATCTCGGAGACCGCATCATGTCTACTAGGCTAGGAAAATTGTGGTTTGAGGTCAAACAAATTGCAATAAAATATTTTTCACTGCAATGCATTTTAGTAAGGTCCCCCAAATGACATACTAAAAGTCCGAAAAAATCCGTGTAGTGGAAGTGACCCTAATTTGCATAAATCCAATATGGCCGCTATTTCGAGGATTTTCACATAGATTTTGTCATATTGTTCAACTTGTATGGGCTGTTGTGGCACTAAACAAATTGCAATACATTTTTTTCTCACTGCAATGCATTCTAGTTAGGTCCCCAAAATGACATACTATAAGTCAGACAAAATCCGTGTAGTGAAAGTGTCCCTAATTTGCATAAATCCAAAATGGCCACCAATTATAGGGTTTAATTTTCCTAGATTTGGTCAAATTATTCACCATACATACCTTTTAGCATACTTTGGGTGTACTTTGAAAGTCTAAAATGTTATTTCCTGGAATGCTTTTGTTTGCACAAGGTTTCAAATGCCCAGTTGCATGATTGTTTCAATCTGCTTGAATTCAAAATGGCTGCCAAATTAAGCATTTTTGTAGAGAATTGATTATACTTATATTTCTTGTCCTATGATATATTCAGAATAATTGCGACAACGCTTATTCATGTTGTAAAATATTGTTATGTTTCAAATGTATCCTAATTTGGTTCTTTAATTTGCATATACACATACATTTTAACAAAAATGGGTTAATTTGCATAAATTTTGTGTTGATTCTCACCTTATAGTGCATTTCAGAGCAGCTATAATATGTGTATGTTGGTTTACAATCCCAGTTCACTTGTTATTACAGGATGCAGATTATGAGGCCTACAGTTTGGTATACATATTTTAAGTTGATTAGAGTAATTGGTAGTCCCCAACAAACATACATTTATGTGGCATGCTGATTATAGCATCAAGTTCTACATGTAGGTCTAATGGTGGTGAGTTGGTGCAACTAGTGCCGCGACAATCAATGTAGGCTGTTGAACATTGGAGGTCATACTTCCGGCATATGTATTTCTTGGCTGCACAGTCTTTCTTGCATCCACATCTGATGACCTTAGGGAGTGATGCGGGTGCTGATGTTTTATCAGTTTTTATTGGAAGATATTTCCCATCCATGACCTGCCAACTCAGTTTCCCGATGTCAGGTTGTCTGCCATTCCTGTCTATTCTGATATCTGATAGTACACACCCAGACTGAGGAACTTTGCTGCTGCTAAAGTTGGTGGCAAAGTCTTTGCCTTTAATAATAAGGCAGACAAGATTAATGATACCTCTACGCAATACTTCTGTTGAGTCACCACCATACAGGCATATGAGTGTCTTCTATCCAGCTGTAATAATGGTCTCCTTCAGGTGTGATGCTGGCTGACGTACCATATGGCAAGCTCACATAAGTCGTCATTCTTCATGATTTTCTTCAGTGCTGCACGCCTATCCCTAGTCCACATATGTGAGACGTTTTCTGGCAGCACAGAAGCACATGGACAAAGAGAAAGTAGTCATACACATTACCTTCCTAGAGTTTCCTTCAGCTGTTTCATATTACATCTTCGGTTCTACTTGGAGTTTGCATTGGGCTGATCAGGTGCAAACAAAAAGTCCTTCGCATTCAGCGTAGAAGATCAGCAAGATGAGAAGGTTTGTGTCATCACCGACAAGAACTGTGGCTTTAAAATTCTGCTGCATCACAATTAATTCCAGGAATCTGCTCCACATGGAACACCTGGGTGCTGAACAACCTCTGGAAGTTCCTAAAGTGATCACTATAGGAACTTCCGAAGGTTTTTTGTACTCATGGGAGATGTATGTTATACAAGTATGCTATCAACATGGTATTTTAGAGCAGCATCAACGAGGAAATGTCCCGCACAACTCTAGAGATCGCCTTTCCACCCAGCATAATTATGGCATACACTACTTCAAGAAGTTCCTGGAGCCCTGAGCCCGTCTTCAAATGCCCTGCAGAACGATCACACTTGGCTGGCTCCTGATTATTGTGAGTGCATTCCACCATAGCGGCTGATCAAAAGTCAGAACAGGCGTATGGTATAATTATATTATATCATTTAGCACGGGCACAAACAAAACGCTGAGTAGAGTAAACACAGGATTGATCACTAGGATTCATTTCAATCATGGGGATAACCAAAAAAGATGACAGTCCAGGGAAGTTGTTTACCGTTGTTTACCATCTGAATCGTTCCAGGCCTTGGGAACCGCAGTAGTATAGATGTCTTCAACAACATATCAAGGTTAAATGTTGGATCTTCTGTTCCCCGATTTCCAATCGGCTGGTAAACCAGAGGTTGTACAGGTGTAGATGCATTGAAGTATTCAATGTTGATACGTCCAACAGTAACAATGTCCTCAGCGGATACCGTTTATCTAGGTATAGGCTTACAGTACTTTACCACTGGGGTTTTTGTGGCTATGGTGCCCATCTGTGGAAATTACCTCAGGAGTGTCGATATTATGGTCGGCATTGTCTGCAATATACCGAATGCTCTCTTGAGATAGTGCCGTATGCAGTGTGTCGATCAGAAAGCGAGATGAGAATTGATGATGTATTTGTAATCCAAGTCCAAGCTGAAGAGGAGCAAGGAGAACCCTTGGACGTTTTGCGTGCATTATGGCTTGCCCAATAGATGCCAGCATCACATCTACCTTTTTGCCAACAAACATGTTTCTCTATAGCGCTTGCAGTGAATATGTGAGAAATGAAAGTATAACAGTGGTATATGACATTTCAGCAGGAGTTGGGTAAACGCGTCACTTGCAATTTTCTTTAGCTTGACGTCATTCTTTAGCTTGACGTAATTCTTTATACGGTGAGGCAGCAGTCCTTATGATCCTCATTTTCTCCTGCTTTGGTTTGTTGTCCTTTCCGTTCAGTTCAGTTATAACAATCCTCTCACCAAAGTGCCCCTGTATGTTCTTTTTCATGTATACCCCACTGTAGGCCTCATGATCTGTATCCAGTAAATACTCTTGCATCTTAGTGATCAACTACTGCTGTTTGTTCCTCATCATTTTCCTCCAGGAACTTAACTACTTTAAGAATGCAGTCAATTTCACCTCATCCTTAGGTCGGCCAGTTTTAGCCTTTTTGGAAGTGCTTGTGCTCACAGAGTATAACATTGGTATTTATTTTTCAGTTTTAAAGTTCACTATGTTTTGTTTATGGTATGCAGCATCAACTGCGGGAAGATCGTTGACAGATGCAAGTCTTCTAGACACATTTTAGGACCAAGTTTTATTTCTTTTCATGCATATTCCTACTATACAACTACAGTAATAGGACAACCAGTACCAGTACCACACCAGCAACTAAAACCCCATTCCTATTGATGTAGGCTCATGTGTAGGCTTGTCTTTGTAGCACTGCATAGAAAGGTTTACATTCTGTGACGTCATGAATAACAGGCTTAATTTGACATCTGAATTACCTTAGATGAAGTGGGGTGTAGTGACAAACTTTGATTAGTCATTGTGCCTATGTGGGGTCATTTATTTTTTATTAAAAACATAATGTATTCTGCACATTATGAGCTTTCCATCGATATTATAATGAAACTATTATTGGGTGTTCAACTTTAAAGTTCTACAATGAATGACTATGAATGAGGCATTAAGCTTTATCACTGGATATCACACAATTAATAAACGCTTTCAGGTTTAACTTAGTTGAATATTTGACAAAAATAGTGATTATAGAGCGCAAAACCGCAGTAATATTCTTGTATTGTGATGAGGCATGATCATGCAATGTATGCTTCTGTTTGTCACCTCTCTAAAGTAAACTGATGCAATGAGAACAACTTTTAACCAATCCAATGACCATGAGGATAATGTAAGGTACAGGCTGTATCCCTACCACGTACCAGCAGCTCTTGTGTTTGTACGGATACTCATCAGGGCCATTTTTTCTGAAGATTTTTGTTTTAGTTTTTTCAAACTAAAATGACATGATTTTTGTGTTGCGTATTACAATATATTTGTCTAGTGCATGATGAAATAACATCATCTGCTATTAAAGGTGATAAATTGAGCATAAATTACATGTTGGATTGTGTGGATGTGGGTGTGCGGGGGGATTTGTTTCAGGTGTGTGATATACCTGTAGTATATGGGTATTTTAGTTGATAAAAAAATGTACATCAGGTCACTTCTCCAACACCTTTAGTGCCACAACAGCCTATACAAGTTGAACAATACGACAAAATCTATGTGAAAATCCTTGAAATAGCGGCCATATTGGATTTATGCAAATTAGGGTCACTTCCACTACACAGATTTTTCGGACTTTTAGTATGTCATTTGGGGGACCTTACTAGAATGCATTGCAGTAAAAAAATATTTGCTTGCAATTTGTTTAATGCCACAACAGCCCATACAAGTTAAACAATATGACAAATCTATGTGAAAATTCTCGAAAAAGCGGCCACATTGGATTTATGCAAATTAGGGTCACTTCCACTGCACGAATTTTGTCGGACTTTTAGTATGTCATTTGGGGGACCTTACTAGAATGCATTGCAGTAAGAAATATTTGTTTGCAATTTTTTTAATGCCACAACAGCCCATACAAGTTGGCAAATATGACAAATCTATGTAAAAACCCTCGAAATAGCGGCCATATTGGATTTATGCAAATTAGGGTCACTTCCACTACACGGATTTGTTCGGACTTTTAGTATGTCATTTGGGGAACCTTACTAAAATGCATTGCAGTGAAAAATATTATATTGCAATTTGTTTGAGGTTTACCTAAAAAATGTGATATCTTTCCTGGCCTATACATGCGCACCCGAATGGGTCATTGCGCTCCAACTAGAGGGAATTCAGTATAATCATTGGAAGAGGGAATGAGTTCGATTTCGTCTACTGTGTGATGGCAAGCCTCTGCTTGTGTAGTCTACCGTAATTTTGCATTTATTTAACTAGGTGAGTTTCATTTCTAATTCTAGTATGTTAGTGTTAGTAAGTAGTCAACGAGAGCAAGCGCTCGCACCCCCGCTTTTGTCGCATTGAACTAGTCCGATCAGTGTACTTTCACGCAAGAGTGCACTTGAGCGCGCTCTCATCATGAAAGCGGTTGTTTAGTGCGTATTCTTTTATGCGCGTTTAGGGCTAAAAGTTTTCCATATGTGGGCTTATATAATGATTTGTTAGGGTTCATTCAGTCCACGTTTAACTCGTATCAAGTAAGTTTTTGTCACATTTGTGAATATTTAGTGCTAGACATGTGGAAGTTTATGAAACAGAAAATGTTAAATCTCCCAGACCGGGCGCCAGAAATAAAAAATGACCGGCGCCCGGTACTCATTTTCCCCGTCTTACCGGGCGCCAAAAGTCAGGGACCGTTGGGTAAAAATCGCCCGGCGCCCGGTTAATAAAAGACTTGGATGAAGCCTTGACGGACAACTTGACCAATAGTGAACCTTTCGGTGTAGCCATTCTCTGTTCTTACTGTTGCTTCTTGTTCTTGGTAGAGCGACTGGATGAGATGAATAATATGTGCTAGAAAGCCCATCTATAGCTCATAATCTTCCATATGCGTTTATGTTGTAAGATGTCAGGTTCAAGCATGGGCTCGTCCTCGACGCTCCTTCATGAGTATCAACTTCTTCAGTTTCTTTTGCGGTATACGGTTTTACACAATATTACTTCTTCCACCTTGTTCATCCTCTGTTAATATGTTCCCATTTTCATCCTTCAAGACATATACGTTTGGGTGTAGGTTTCTTGGTCAGTGACTTGATGTGTTTAAACATGTCTCTAGTGTTGCTAACTTCACTATCTTTTCATGACAACAAACTACAGTTGATCGACAGCATATATGCGCGAGTCTGCAGAATGATTGGGTGTTCAGAAATAGGCAAAAGCACAAGCTGGTCATTACCGTCAAGATGCGGTTCCTGTTGAAGTGATTCCAGGCAGTGATGTCATGCCAAGGAAGATCTGTCCACAACATAATTATGAAGAAGCAGGCAACATCATAGTACCTCAAGCGATTCGAATTGCTGCTAATGAGAAGAGGTATGTTAGGGTCCTAATGAATGACACAGACGTCTACGTACTACTTTTGCATCATTATCTACATGACGGACTTATAAAACGCCAATGACCATGGAGACGCCCACCACAGATCGAACTGTTATTGGTGTTCCTGCCACTGTAGACAAGTAAGGAGATATCATTCCATCGATGTTGGCAGGACATGCGTTGACGGGATGCGACACTCTTGGAGCATACTTTGGCAATGGATAGGGTACAATGCTGAAAGTGATGAAGCAGAAGATTCGACTCCCTTAGGACTCATGCAGTTGGCAATGTTGATGCAGCATGGTCATACATGTCATCACTTAACCTACTCAATGCTTTGCTTCATGTTATGGACAGTCAACAACCAGCTCAATATCAGAGGCTTGTATCAACGTGTGGCTATGCTGGTCCCCAAACCTTGCCTCACTACCTCAAACTACTGAAGCGTTTGTAGAAAATGTTATGAGAGCTCATTTGCAAACATGTGTGTGGAAGCACGCCTTACAGTCACGACCTCACTTCGAACACATTTGTTTTGAATAATTTTGCAGAATTAAGTGTTAAATGACACCCTCTTCGCATGGAATATTTTAGGGTTGCCAACACTTTAGAGGGCTTTTAAACAAACTTCAAGATTTTGAAGCAAACTTATAAACGAATATAGTCCTGTATCGTATTAGTATAGTTCGTAATTTTTAGGTTCATATAAACGAATCTAGTACCTTAGAATACAAATTTAGTTTCTTAACGCTGTCACTGAAAACGGGCATTTATCACCATATGCCATTCATATCTTTGGGACAGAGAGCATAAAATTCAATCGTGGTTTCTTTGAGTATTAAATTACAAAATAAAAATAAATGTGCAGCACAATTTTTACTCACTGTATCCAGTGCATCTGACTCATGACATATGATAATTTCATGTTAGAAATTGGTATTTGGCCATCATTTTGAACTATGCAAGTTAATGTGTCTATAGAGGGCGCTATTCCGAATTATGCAAATTTACATATTATTTGTGATCATACAACATCGCAATTTTATTAAGTGATGATTCTAGAAAAAAAATCAAGATATTTGACTGCCATTTAATGTAGTAAAATGCTGTTAACACATTTTATATCATTAATTGGGGTTAAAAAGGAGATTTGGCGGCCATTTTGTATGACGTCACATATCTCAAATTGCTCAATGCTGACAGAGTGTCAGCAATCGGATTCTTCAGATTGATGGTCTAAGGAACTATAATCCACAAAAAAAACAAACTATAGACCCTAAAACAAGGTATATCGAGATGGCTGCCGGACTAAGGCTTTCGACGGATGAAACGTGGACGCCGGGCAGCTTTGAAGCACGATTGTGCCCACGGTATAAAAAGAAGGCCTCCTAAACAATAGCAATCATTGTATCTCATTCTATATTCTTCTCTATTTCTTCCTTTTTGTCTTCTTCCCTTTATCCTTATATTCTATGTAATTTGAATTATATGTATTTATTATTTATTTATTCATAATATGTATGCATTTTATATTTGTATATGATTGTATTTATATTAAACATTTTGTATAAGTTGTGTATTTTTATATATGGTCACCTGGAAGGAAAGTTTCCCTTTTTTCATTGGAAGAAGACATGATATAAATGATATATGCTATTCAATTCTTTCATCCACTTCAATCATGCGTAATGAGTTAAACGACCAGAGTCTGAAAATGCTTTTGTTGAGATACCGCTTTATTGACAGAACGATAATAAAAACAAACCGAAATAAAACAAAAAGAACAGTAATAAATCTCTTGTCTGTTTTCTGTTGTGTAAATCATATAAACGTACTGTAGTTTGTTATCAATAAATGAACCTTCGATTTTCTCAGTGATCTAAATACTTCTTTGTCTTCCTATACATTCTTTCACAATACATAAATGATAGTCATTTATCTTAAATCAGGGCTGAATACATGAATTAAACCTGCTTTTAATCATAGTGAAGTCTCCTAATAACTCTCACTGAAACCTAAAATAGCTTTCATTGCAGAATATCCAACTTATTTTCCTACATAAATCATAAATTTTGCCATATAAGAAAAAAAACATAAGCTTTAGGAAAATCTTCAGACGTCTGGTCTGGTCTGGTCTGGTCGTCGTCCTGTGGCTTCTCCTTGGCTGAGTGCTAGTGCTGCTGGCCGTTCTCTCTTGGTTGGGGCTTGTCTGGTTTCCAGTGATGGGCGGTGGCCTGGCCTACTCTGTCCACAGTCTGTCTTTTGCCGCGTCTTTATAACCAGCCAGTCTCTTAGAGTACAGCGTAGGATGCTGCTGGAGGAAGTCAATGATGAGCTCCTTCTCATCCTCCGTAAAGGTGGTGACGACCCTGGGGGCTGCCCTCCTCCTAGCTGGTGCGTCTTCCTCAGCCTCTCCAGCCTCCTCAGCCTCAGGTTAAGGTTCCAGTTCAGGGACCGGGTCAGCAGCATGCTCCTCTTCATTTGGCGGGGGTGAACGGCGAGGATCTTCAGGCTATTCCTGCTCCTCTATATACTAATGGTGGTGGTGGTGGTGGTGGTGCAGAACAGAGGGCCTTCGAACGTATTGGCTTCTTCGGTGGCATAGCTTGACCTTCTTTCTTCCTATTGTAGATGCAGTAATGTATCGTTGATTGTTCAGACTCGAATGAAGCTCCTGCCGCGCCCGTCTTTTATATGCTACCTCCCGACCGCGTGCGCCGTGTCAGAACGCAACGCGCCGCGCCCTTAAACCGTCAGACGCCGGGATGCGTCGTGATTAAACGCGACAGAACGGCTACCATACACCCTGGCCTGCCGTGAGAACCGTGACAAACCGTGGCAAAACGTGGCAAAACGGGACAAAATGCGCAGCAACCGTGACAAAACGTGCACTAAACGTGGCAGAACGAGACAAAACTTGAAAAGACCGTAATACGCCGGGGAATGTGCGGGCCTCCCGTCTCACTACGGACCACCTCCAAGATTTGTTACGGCCTATTACGGACTGTCACGTTCACCCCGTTTTACTCCCGCCCCCCCCCCCCCACTCAGTGTTATTTAGGGTACGCATATGCTCGTTCCCTCTTTTTGAAAGCACCCCCTATCTGAGGACTGCCAACATTTCCGAACCCCCTTTCGCGGGATTTTTGCGGGCTTTTCCTGCCTTGGAGACCCCCCTAAATCATGAAAAATGCTCAATGTACCCCCCTAAATTCGGATTAATTTCTCAGGAGTCCAAAGAGATGAGAGAAAAAACGAAAAAAAACCCCCTTTTTAAAGAAATCTCCGGGTGAAAAGTTAATACACCCCTTTTTTTTTTACAATTCTCGTGCCGGACTTCGTCGCACGAAAAGTACCCCTTTACCGGACATTATGGTAACACGCATGGGGTCATTCCGACCCCGGAGTGGGGGGGGGGGGGTCGGGGTTTTACTACGGCCTACTAGGTTTCTCATCCGCACCGTGACTGCCGTGGCAAATTTTTTGACAGTTTAAAAATCTGACACGGTATCCACGGCAATCACGGCCTGTCACGTTTGCCCATACGGTCCCCCGCGTTGTGTCACGTCAATCCCGTTTCGTCCACGGTGGCCTGAAACGTGGTTGCCGTGGTAGCCGGGAACATAGTGTAAACGTAGCATTTAATCATCAACACGTGAATAATAATGATTCTTAATCAGTGCATTTTCTCGTTTTTTATCTTCAGCACGAAGCTGATGCAACATAACCAACACTGGATCGAGTTTATAAAGGGGATTACAGGTGAGTTCGCCTCTAATCGTTAATGGTAGGCAGGACAATAAACTGAAGACATACGTACGTGTATCTCAATTCAACAATTTAAAAGTTATACAAAATTACACTACTGATACACACTATGCACCACCACCACCTATACACCACCGTATTGTTTAAGATAAATAAAGAGATGAATACATGAATAACATTAAGAGACAGTTTACGTTCACGCATGAAACTTTTGTATACAATTATGCAGGTTGGTAAATATTGTTTATATGTATAGTGATTTGTGTTATTTGCATTGCTATTAAATAAGTTGGTATATCGATAATGAAACCTGCTACAGAATAATTTATCATCAGTTATGACTAGAACATGAAGCAGTCGAGGAACAATAATTATTTATTTTATATCATATGCACATATCTACAAGCAATATGACCTTTATATTATCAAGTACTTATCTTATGTTCTTTGTATTCAATTCGGCACATTTTTAAGCACATCATTAATTCCGATAACGTTGATATCGTGGAAACTATATGTCTTTCGCGTTTTCAATTTCATAAAATGTAATACCCTCTCCTTCCTCTGTGAATTGTATTTTGAGTCTTACCTCTTGGTACGCAGGCATATATTACATAACAAGTCTATGGAAGTACAGTATTTTCTCATTAAAATAATAATCATATAGCACCCGATGAAATGTTTCATATTTAAAAATAGTGGCGTCAAAACACTCCCCCCCCCCCCATAAAAAGAATTTAAACAAATAATAATAATTATTATTTAAAAAAATGACTGGCTGATGTATGTGTAGTAGATAGAAGCCCTTTAATGATCATAACTTTTAGAGTTCTTTCGATTAAAACTGAGCATTTTTGGATTGAATAGGTCGCAACCCTCTTTGTGTCGTGTTTACTAGCGTTGGAAGTGAATCCATTGAGGAGGCAAAACATGATCTAACGAAACACGGGATCACTGACATATATGATGTACCTTGCCATAATGACCATTTATCAGATGGGGAACGGTTGCAGTGGCTTGATCTCCTACATGGATGCCTCTGTGAGGCTGACAAAGTGATGCTATACAGCAATCCATCATTTCTTAAGAGTTATGAGCAAGAGATTAAACAGGAAAGAGAAGCAGGGAAGAGGCACGAAGAAGAAATCAGACAGCGAGAAGAAGAAAAGAAGTTCCTTCAAAGAAGAATTGCAGACTTGAAGCATGTACTCAACGAGTCCCGTGCAAGTCACAAAAGCATAGTCAGTGAAAATGCAAGCCTAAAATATACCATGAGGGTTGAACAGGAAAGGCGTGAACAAAGTAATAGGGCTATGACTGAAAATGCGGAAAAGAACAGGCAGAGGGAAATAGAGTTGGATGAGAAACTAAAATCGAAGGATCTGCGTATCAAAACAATGGCAGAAAACTTCACAAGAACAGAAAAGACGGCGAGCCTTAAGATTGGGCGACTACAGTTCAACAGTGCAGATATGACGAAGAAATTAAAGTCTAAGCAACAACGTGTAGACACCTTGACGGAAATGCTGGAGGGGAGAGAGCGAAACGAGACGACCCTAAGACAGAAAGTTGAAGAATTAGAGAAAGGAAGAGAGGAAGACAGAGCAAGAGGGGAGAAAGAAAAACGCTCATTGGCTACAGAAATGACGAAGAAACTCGAGTCTAAGCAACAACGCGTAGACGCTTTGACAGAAATCTTAGGGGAGAAAGAGCGAAATGAGACGACTCTAAAACAGCAGGTTGGAGAATTAAAGAAAAGAAGAGAGGAAGACAAAGCAAGAGGGGAGAAAGAAAAACGCTCATTGGCTGCAGAAATGACGAAGAAACTCGAGTCTGTGCAACATCGCGTAGACACTTTGACAGAAATCGTATGGGAGAAAGAGCGAAACGAGACGACTCTAAAACAGCAGGTTGGAGAATTAAAGAAAGGAAGAGAGGAAGACAGAGCAAGAGGTGAGAGAGAAAAACGCTCATTGGCTGCAGAAATGACGAAGAAACTCGAGTCTAAGCAACAACGCGTAGACGCTTTGACAGAAATCTTAGTTGAGAAAGAGCGAAATGAGACGACTCTAAGGCAGCACGTTGAAGATTTAAAGAAAGGAGGAGAGGAAGACAGAGCGCGATTTGAGAACGAAAAACGGTCAGTAGAATTAAGCTGGAAGAAGGGGCTTGACTATAAGGAACAGAATATAGGGCAACTTGAGCGTGAGACCTGGAAGCTGAGAACCAAACTTCAACTAGAAAGTGAGATACGATCAGCAGAGCATAAGAAGAAAGCAGAGACACATCAATGGAGTTTCATTCCCTGGTTGACTTCTGGAAAACAAGCTCAGAGGGGTAAGACTGTTTTGCACTAATTTGTCTTGAGTCTCTTTACTTTACCAAGTCAATCTATTTATATTAGACTTTTTGTTTTACATTATGCCTTCGGGTTTTATTGTATATAATAGATCACATTTATGATATCTTATCAGACTGTTAAATTGTCTATAAGGAAAAAAAGAAAGACCGTGGGCTTAAAAGTGTAATTATCATGTGTATAGCGTTATTATGTGATGTTATGATCCGATTAGTTTTGTTTACTAATGTTTTAAAAAGAAATTTGAATTCCACAATCGATCTGGGAATATAAAATGTTCATTAGTTATAACTGGATTATTTCAACCTATTCAACTTGTTCTACATTCATGACAGGAATAACGTCCTCTGGAGATAATTCCAGGGGAGAATTAGATCAATCAGAAAGGAGCAATGCATCACAAGCAGAGTAAGTTGAAACACTTGGAGATATACTTTAACAAAACTTTCTGATAGTTTAAAGTTGTCTCAACATCAGTAGTAAAAAAAATATCACTTAAACATTTCAATCATTTGTGGTGTATTTTATCTTCACATTTGAACAACAACATCGTCATTTCTTCTTATTTTCTTCATCTCCTTATTTTCCTCAATATCTTCATTCTTCTTTATCTTCTAAACTCCATTTTATTGTTTGTCATAATTTTCTTCTTCTCTTTCTTCTCCTTATGTTTATTTTTCTTCTCCTCCACCTCCTTCTCTCTCTTCTTGTTCGTTAACCTTCTCCTCCTCATTATCTATTTTTCTTTGTCTTCTTCTTATAAGTGTTAACTCATATTAATTCCTTGGAAATGCCAGGACATCCTTCTGCAACCTGAACCAGCTATTGACCTACATTTAATATCTTTCGGTATTTCTTTCTTGTCACATTGTGGGTGGTTATGCGTATTTCTATCACGACACGTTTATAATATATATACCTGTATATGCCAAAACAAAAAGAAAATAGCCATTTGATTTTTTTTCTAATATGCTATTTTTGTAAACATCTCAGGGAGGAACCAACCAATGATGATTTTGCAAACATCTTGAAGCAGATAGCTGACGATCTTTCCGAGGAGGCCAAGATCGATAGCTTGGGTAGTCAGCTAGGAATTATACAGGGTGACATAGCGAGAGCTCTCAAGACCAACATGAGATACGAACAGGTCACCAGTAGAGGAACCCATCTCATGCTGATACAATGGAGAGAAGGTGTGTCCAGGGAAGATGAGCGGATCGAACTGAGGAGGGCGCTTGTGGCTGCTAAGTTGTTAGACCTTGCTAACCGTTATGTCCCACAGGGTAATTAATTACAAATCGATTCTAGGCCACACCTCATCATCCAGTAAAAAAAAAAAATGCTATTATTTTATTTGTTTGATATGTGATATATATTTTGTATCAATTATAATCATCAATGCACTTGTCTTCCTAATATTGTCCTTCTTGATTGCACATTACATGTTTTAAACAATGCAGTAGGACTAGTCAGTACGATCGTGCATTATTTCGTTTTAATTAATTTGGATTTGATTACTATGCTAATGCCTTTTAGATGAAACGGTTTGGGGTACAAGACATCAATCTTGCTGAAATTGGTTTCATTTTGCTTAACCTATGTTAGATTAGGTATAAATAATAGTAATTTTGTATTTATTAATCTTGATATCTCATAATAAGGCTTGGTTAAACTTAAAAAAAAACAGAAACAAAAGAAAGTATAAATCTGTTTATTATTCTGAAACGAAAACATCTGGAATATATACGAGCAATAATAAATTTCCTAATTCGGATTTGAAATCGATTTCAGTCAGTCCATAGACAAAAGAAGTTGGTTTTCCATGCTTTAAGTTCGTGTTCTTTCTTTGTTAAGTTTGTCTAACTCTCCGTTTAGGAAAAAAAGAAGGAAATACTGTGAACGGCCACCGTCTAGAAATAGAAGATTCTCGACAGCATTCCGAGGTAGATAACTCACCATCAGCACAACGGTCCTCAGAAGGACAGACAAGCCCAAAGGAACCTACCGCACCAACTGGCAGGCCTCATCTACACGGCCAGTCCTCCGAGAGCCACGGGGAGGAGGCGAGTGAATGCGTGGACAAACTTTCTGAAGTAGTTTCAAACCACAGCACTGATGGCGTACATGGAACACACGGAGGTGAGAAACCTAGCAATGGTACATTCAGCATTGCCTGTTATCATAAAGCAAGTGGCTATTCATACATTTAAAGATGACTGGCGTTCGTATTGAATGAATATGATTCGACAGTGAACTCTAAAACGAGTACGAACACGTATCATGATGTCCTCAAAACGCGTTAATATGGTAAGATTTATGAATACACGTTGATGGAGTTCATCATAATGGATAACGTTATAAAGGATGGTGTGGACATACTTGTTGAAATTAGAAATATTCTAAGATTTGTATTGAATAACACCGACGTTAATCTTTTTCATTTTCTTTTATGATAAGTAGGAGGATTGACAGGACAAGAACACCCTCAGAAAATAGGAGAAGTGCCAGGGTCCTCAGGAGGACAGAACAAGACCAATAAGCCTACAGCAACAACTATCCAAACTCCTGACGACACGTCACCCAAGAACCAAAGGGAGGAGGCGAGTGAAGGCATGGACCAACATTCTGAAGAATCATCAATCAACAATATCGCAGATGATGTACAAGAAACATCCGTAGATGTGTCTTCTAACGAGCCGTTCGATGAGGGAACTAGCATATCGGATGAAAGGGGTGTAGAATATACCACCATTAACTATGGCGACTTACTTTCTAATATCGCCTTGACCGAGACATCTTCGGAGAAACTATTGATGCTTTTATTCATGAAAGTAATCATTGATATTCCTTTCAAGGAATTCGGTAGATAAACATGTACGGACATCCTTTATTGTGAATGTATACATGGTTTTTGTTTTACAAGTTCAGACATATAACTTGCTTATACATTTATCCAATAGGCAAGGGACCTTTTAATTACAAAACTTAGAAGTACATTGACAGGTCAATTATTATAACTATACCGTGATATATTCTGGATCTTGCATAACCATGACTTAACACATTTATGCTTCCTTTATCGTCTCAAGAAAAGTGTTTTTTTTTTGGTACAGATTAATCAGATTTTTTAAACGCATCGATAATAATAATAATAATAATAATAATAATAATAATAATAATCGTAATAATAGTCAAATTTTATTAAACCGAAAATGTCAATTCTTTTTGCCCAATTGATCGTGAGCCCGGCAGCCACTGAGCAGCGCCTGGTGCCATGTAACCAAATTAACAAAACAGAATTCGATAAATAAATAAACCATACATACGCTATATCTCTGCCATAGAAAGATACAACATAATCATATTTTACATATTGAGAATCATATTTTACATATTGGGAATCATATTTTACATATTGAGAATCATATTTTACATATTGAGAATCATATTTTACATATTGAGAATCATATTTACATATTGAGCGTCAAATACATGAGACATAAAGTCCACATAGTGTCCGCGCTCGACGCTTACGTCCTCGCAATGACGAGGACTCTTGTGTTCGGAGTGTTAGATATAAAGTTATACAAAATTATTTGTAGTTTACTTCACACGATTTTGTTTCTGTACATACTAGTTTCTTTTCTCTATACTGTTTCTCCTGGGTATTTAATTTCTTACTATATTTTGCTTGGAAGTTTATGTTTTGCCATTTTTCTTTGTCGTTTGTTCATGTATATTGCATTGTTTTATTGTACCATTTCTTGTCCCCATTGAAGACCAGCGGCATCATAACGATAACGGTGAATTTGGGCTATCCAGTCATTTATTTTATCTTGTAATTCATAATTATATTCGTTATTGTTTTACCGAATGCATGATGTCTTTTTTATACGGAAATAAAACAAACAAACAGACAAGCATATAGCAACTGCAACGATATGTTTAAGGAAAACTAGGTTGAAAATAATCAATTTTCTCATGTTACGTAATACAAATCATAGTTGTAGCATCATAATTTAGTCTATGCATAATGTTTCTATATATAATTAGATATTCTTTGGTTGAAAACAATTTTTTTTTTCATGTTACGTAATACAAATCATAGTTGTAGCATCATAATTTAGTCTATGTATAATGTTTCTATATATGATTACATATTCCAATGTTTCTCACATTATATGTATGTTGAACTTTATTTATTTGTTATGACAATCTAAGTTAGCTTGTACCGTACCTTTAAAACAGATATAATGCATGATTGAATGATTAGAATGATTTAAATTCTCATGCAAAACATATTCCAAAGAAATTGCAATGTTTGTTCTCAGTTTAAAATAAGTATATTACAAAAAAAATAAACGATGAAACAAGACAAATGTAAAAGTAATGACACTAGAAAGGAGGAACCAAATAGAAGCAGAGCTTATTGAAGTATCAGTTCCTCAAAGGATGTTTCACAATAATCAATAAGTTAAACAAATATGTAACAATAAAGAAGTTATGAATTTGGGGAAGGAGATTTTCAAAATGAAGAAAAATGGGGAAGAAGAAGGCAAACAAGAAAGATAGATAGAAAAGGACAATGAATGATTGTAAAAGCTCTAGAAAGAGGAGGTCAGATCAGCAAAAAGACGGTAGAAAAGGATTTATTCGGGATTCAAACAAATCCGTGATTCATGCATACCGATGTGTCAATGTCAACAATGCAGCTGACCAGCGAAGACACATACACTCATGCATATTTGTTTCAAAATTTAATTTTCAGCTTTAAAAAAATGTGTATAGACTGGTATTTTGTTTAAGAGATGGGTCTATATTATCCAAAAATACTGGACCGGTGAAAATCATCTTTTTTTGTGTGCGAAAGCTGTTCTCATTCGAGGAGGGGGAAAATGTTTGACTGTCTAGTGGGGTATGAATGTATTTCGTTATTTGTGTGTAAAATGAAAGGAAAACTGGAGAGGTTAGTCGTTTTCAATTAGCTGTAACATTAAGATTCCGAGATATCAAGAATAAAAATCATCAATTTCAAGAATGTTGTTGAAAGAAGTTTTTTAGGCCTAATTAATCATCCTTTAACGACTTTTAATATATTTTAGCATGTTTCTGCACAGAAGGGTGTGGGAGTGAGATGGGGCTGCAAGCCCCCCTCCCATACTCATTGGTTAATTTTGGGAATACCAATCTTCTCGAAGTAAGGGAACAATCATTTCATGTAAGTAGGTGAGGTATTTGATAATGTTTTCGAAGAGAAAAATTCTACTTTATGCTCGCACACTTCTATCAACACTGCAGAATTGTAAGAGGAAAGTTAATATTTAGGTTAGATACGTTTGATCAATACCCGCACTCCTATAGATTGAAGGCGTAGTGTAATATTTTGTCTTTGTTTACTGTGTCATTCCTATCATGTCATAAAATGAAAATATTCAAAAATAATGAAGATGGATTTTTTCATTATTTCTCAAAAGTTGAGAGCAGTCACATTTTCATGGATAAGTTGTAAGAGAGAGAGAGAGAGAGAGAGAGATAAAGAGATTGTGACATGAAAAAGACAGAGAAAGGGGGAAGGGGTGGATAATGGGGAATCGAATATGAATCGACAAACGGATGCAACTTCTTTTTTGTTGTGTCAAACTCTACAATCTTCTCAATCTTCGGGAGGGGGTGAGGGTATAATTCGCTAGTATCATGCTACACAATATGGTAATTTTTTTTTTTTTGAAACAGGGAGATATCATCTGGGGGAAGTAACATCCGCCTCATAGGCAAAATGAATAAGCATATCAAGGGGATAATATCGAGTTATTGTACAAGCAAACATATCTAATATCTAATTTATCTTAGTAATGTTTGTTAACGTATGATAAGGCAGTGTGATGTGATATCGAATTAGTTAATAATACATAAATATTTGAGACATAAATACATAAATGAATAGACAAATACAAATAAAAAAAAGTCATCACTTTGACAAGACTAATATAAGGCAATACAAGCTTATTAAATCATTGATTATTATTATTTCCTTTTTTTTAATTACCATGTGATTTAAGTTTAAATTTGCTGATGATATAAAAATTAACAATTCAATTTGACAATGAAAGTAGAGGTAAGGGGAGGGGGGGGGGAGGGGTGAACACTCCTCTTTATCTGAACATCCACCCCCCCCCCCCAATGTAGCCAAAAATTAAAAGGCGATCTTGAAACGGGTATAATAGAATCAAAAACATTTCCCCACCCTATTTGTAAACACCTGAAAGACGGATAAAGGGCGTCTTTAAAATTCTAAAATACAATCTTTTTGTCAAGGACGGGGTGGGGGTTGAAGGGGTGTTTGATCACCTTTAAACACCCCCTGTTTGCCTAGGGTGATGCTGGAACACCCAAAACACTCCCTAGATACGCCGATGCCTTCAATTTCCAAAGTATTGCATGGCAATAATAAAAGTTTTGTTGTGCATGTTTTTGTTGAATTACGAAAGTTAGTATGTAGTTATACATGATGATTGTTTGTTGTTAAATTGTAGTTTGGAGGAAACTTTTAACTTATGAATATTAAGATAATGATATTTTCCCGGGGGGGGGGGGGGGGGTGGTACCCACATATTAAGACATACAGGGGTGTGCCGCTCTAATGGGTAACTTTTTCACCAAAAAAATCCCTAAATATGCGTCCCACTTTTAACAAATATACCATTCAGAATGGGTCCGTTTTTAAAAAAAATTGCTTAATTTGCAAACGCCTAAAAAACATTCGAAAAACACCCGTAAATTTTGGAAAATGGGTCTTTTTTCGAGAAAAATGCCCTCAAATGCCCACTAATAATGGATATGGGTTTCGAGGCTTGAGCGGCACACCCCATCCAAACCAAATCTGAGTGTCCCCCCCATGGGGATGTTTCATTTCCTTCCTCACAAATTAACGTTAAAGGAATTATCACAATAAGTTTTATAGTCAAGAACAAAATCTTCGACACAACAAATTCATAAATTTCATCAATTGATGAATAATAAACATAGAAAAGCCTCAAATTATACATTATTGTACATTTTCCTTTCATATAACAGTTGATAATCAAAATAACAATAGAGGAAGATATGAAGTTACATAATCCCGCCCAATTCATTTTTTGTTACTGCTAACAATTCGGAATGTTAGTCGGATTTCATTGTTAGCGCCATCTTGTGTTTATATGGTGGTCTAGAAAGTAATGAAATAACTTTGGGACAGCATGGAGCTTCTATAGAGATAAGACCCAGAGGAGACTTACAATTTGATTAACTTTCCCGTTTTTGTTCCACACTGTAGGTTGATTCACACTTTTGTAATTTTTGGAAGATGGAATGATTCATAAAACAGTCAGTTCTGCCCTGGGAATCATCTAATAAAGGCCATTGAACTGAATTAACATTGTCATGTTTCATTGATGATCGAATGGAGATGAGAAGCATGATTCGAATTTGACTCTGATACGAAGCATAAGAGCCCGGTACAGTTTTCACGTAGATGAGCACATACAATCGTCCTGAGTGAATATACTTATTCGTTTATTTACCAACCCAGTAATTTTTCACCAAAACAAAGCTAGAGAAGAAATGAGAAATACAAGATTTAGTGCAACATACGATGACAGTCTCTCCCGAAATGTGTAATTTCAGACTTATACTAAAGAGGGATGTAGCCTCGACACCCTCCCCCAGTACCTGGATCACGATGACACATTCCATGATAAAAGCAGTCATCATCTTTACATTTGTGATTACTGGGGGAAAAAAACGTCATCGATCTCTTCGTTTTATAATAAGACCTCTTTATTAAAGCCGAACCGATGAGAAAAGATATATTATAAAACACTTATTTCCCGTGCAAATTACATAACGTTATGTCAAATCCTGCTTTTCCCCTACCTAAAGATATTCTCAAAATTGTATCCGAATAAATGGAATCGAAAAGTTAAAATATTATCATGCAAAGTTTTATTGCTTGACGGATAACATATTGTACTGCCAAACGTGCCAATTAATAGGAAAACCTACTGCCTCAGGAGGTTACTGTATGGGGTAGATGTTGCCATATCCAAACAGTCTACCGTTAATTAGAATGAACACTTTATACATTCTGTCTAACTACCAGCCATACCTAAATTGCTATCCATTACTGACGATCGGACTGAGAAAGGATACACAACTGGAGCATTAGTGAGTATGATAACTTGTCGAACCCACAACCTAACATGTTAAATCCAAAGCGCTAGACCACATTATCCTTTTTAAGATTCTATGCAAGAACATGAAGAGACCAGCAATCTTTAAAGTTAATTAGTTGATGCTTAAGTAAGTATACTCAAGGTAGTTGTAATGGAGAGAAAATAATTCTGATTGTTTGGTTTCATTTATTTTCATGACTATTCCCAGCCTCGCCAAATAGGCTATTTATAAGTGATGCTAGATCAAATGGCTACCTCAACAACGCTCTTGTAATAGTGAAAGCTGGTGAACCGCATGACGTAACATGTGTCTCACAAGGTGCAAGACCTCCTGCAGAATTGGACTGGCGTGTACCAGAAAATGTGGCTGTCATTTTGAGAAGTCAGACGAATGCCGTACAAGGCGACAGCTATGTCTCTCGAATGATTGCTACAATTACGCCCTCTACGAATGACCAAGGAAAGAGTCTCTGCTGTGTGGTATCGCATCCGAAACTACAAAAAACTCATCAACGTTCGGTTAACCTGAATGTTCAAGGTTGAACTATTTGTTTGATTTTTTATTTATCGGCTTGACAACCAAAGCGTTGTGATCTAACTAAACATATACAATTTGAAAATCAAACTTCGTATTGCAAAACAGAGGATAACACAAACAATGAAAAATATATTTTTAGAGTACTCAGCTGATTCTGATGAAATCGTTTCCATGTATAGTTATCAGTCATTTGCTTACATGAGCACGTATAGACACAGCAGAACCCTTGTTCAACGTTCAATTTTTTTGTATCGTGTGTTATTTCTTTACTCTTTTCTTCTTTCCTTAAGTTCCACCAACGAACACGCTGCTTGTATCATCTGCAGACACGAACACGTCGGAAGAAGGTGTAAGGATGATTTTCGTTCATGAGAACTCCTCCACTTCATTTACCTGTTTAAGCAACGGTTCAAGGCCAGGAAGTCAAATTTCATGGAATCTTGGCAACATGTAAATCATACTAAAGGACATAACATACATGAACGATGTGGATGAAAGCTTGTATGACACGGAAAGTAGAATTCAAATACGTCCACAGAAAAACAACCACAAACAGGTTCTCGAATGTTCTACATCTCTGGAAATATCTGTCATCCATCGAAGGAAAGCAATGTTGATTGTTTATGGTTTAGTTCTTTTCCCGATAAACATTTTCCCGATAAATTATTCCCACTTTCCAAAATAATCACATTGTAAAGATATTTATTCAATCCCTTCCTTCAATAATCTTATTTTTTGTGTTAACAATATTGATGATCTTTCAGGAAAACTACGCTTATAGTTAACAGCAATAACTTTACTAGACGTACCTTGACTAATACACATGCAATACATTATTTTGTTTGTTCTTTATGAAGGACCCCCAACTGATGTTAGATTACTTTCACCTGCTCGTTTCAAAGAAGGTCTACCAACTAAATTAGTCTGCATAGCTAATGGCGGATACCCAGCCCCGTCCTTTCATTGGTATATTGAATCCAGAACAAAGACCATTGACTCGTCTCTCCAGGTATCACTACATGTAGGGGAACTTTTTGACGCCCAAAGTACCTTAACCTTCACACCAAGGCGTAGTGATCACGGGAAACGTCTTCTCTGTGAAACCATTCTACCTTCATCATCAACTAATTGGTCAAAGAATACTAGCATTGTTCTTAACATGTCATGTGAGTTCAATACTGTATCGGTAATTCAGAATTGCAGTATGAACAGGAATTCTTATTAGCTTATTGGTATACATCAATAGTAATACTTGAGTTCAGAATATCTGTTATTGAAAGAGATTAGGGTATCTCCCCTCGTAAATATTAGCATAGTTGAAAATGTCTTCCATCAATGCTATACAATACCTTCAACATATTATATATCCCCCTCTCTCATCTATCGCACACCCATATTCAACTCTCTCTCTCCCCCTCTCTCTCTCTCTCCATCTCTCTCCCTACAATGCCCTTCCAATCGAGATCCACCCAATGTTGACAACTTCACATGTGTTGCTATATATCTAAGTTATTTTTGTCTCTTCTTCTTCCTCTTCTTCTTTTAAAGAATATTTCATACTGTCGTAAGAAACTACAAGTACAATCTAGAAGTATGATATATCCACGGATATCAAAAGATCGTATGGTGCCATAACAGTAACTCTTAAAGTACATACTGCTTGGACACGATAAAAATAAATTCGGGAATCGGTCTTTTAAACGTTTTTCAACTGAAGTTTAACCAAATAATTAACACAAAGATGTATCTGCCCCGTTTTCTGTTCTTGGTACCATATCTATTTCTTATTTTCAATTGTTGAACACAGACAAGCCCAATGTATGCCTTTCCATACGACGGGTTATCAACGATAAACGACACCTCACTTTAATACTAAAATGTACTTCGGACGCCAACCCTCCAGCCTACGATTTCATCTAGTCATGTGATTACAGTACGTTATTCAACAACACCGATAATGTAACCATTCATAACACGATACAAGAAAGTGAAACGCTGACTACCAGTAAGATGACAATTCTAGTTCTCCAGCAAGAAAGCCCATGTAATTACAAATGCTTTGCTTTCACAAGAGACGGTTCCGGTGAGGCGGCCTTCAACTCCTCATTTTCCGGTTACATACGTAAGTAGATTATGTCATGCCATGCTTAGCCGATATCTATATACATAAATATATATATACAGTCAAACCTGCCCAAGGGATACACATAAAGTGGCCTTTGAAGACAGGTGGTCTTTCTAGACAGGTTCGTTTAGTACATGTTTCAATGAGAAACCATTTTCAAGGGAAACAAAATATGTGCTTCTTGTAGACAGGTGGTCTTTGTAGACAGGTGGTCACTAAAGCAGGTTTGACATAATATTTACTTGTGAATATTTGTTCTAAATAATTTGGAGTACATTATTTAACCGAGTTGTTCTTGTAGAGCATATTTACCAAGAGCAAAATTGACAAAGAGAGAGTAGTAATTAATATTAACGATATCAATATCCGATGCGTCTCATCTTTGAAATTCTTAGGACTGCATATAGACGATCATGCAGCCAAAGGTGTGGGAGTTCTTTATAAATTAAAAATTATCCGAAACATATCTTGATTATGTTATATTATGCTTTGATTGTTTCTCATATCCAGTATTTCAATATTGTCTGGTCCAACTCTTCTTATTACTTTATCAACATATTATTTTTACTTCAGAAAAACGCCTTAAGAATAAGGCTTTCATGACACTTTTTCATAATTTACCAATACTCAATGTGCATGATATAAACATTTCAATTGTTATGTTCTTGTGTTCGAAAGGTCACAAACCACAGTTAGAAATGTCTAATTTGTTCTTAGTTCATCAATACATCAACACAAAACTCGTAATTCATCTGAATATCGTTTCCCTCAAGTTAAAACTCTGATCTCCCATTACACAATATTATGTAAAGGTCCTACTTTATACATTATATATTATATATTGCATGCTTGTTTCTTCGTTATTTTTGTTTGTATGCTTGTTTCTTCGTGTTTTTTTTTTTGTATGCTTGTTCATTATAGTTATGTATGTATTGTTAAAGGCAATACCAAGTTTTGGTAAGGGGTCATGAATTTAGTTCAAATGAACACAGTGGAAGCATATTCGGTCCTACAATATTCAATGATCGTTGTCGCGGTTGAAATCGAGTCTAAAGTTATGAAATTGTAAATAACAAACTCTTTATGCTGTATAGATCCCTCTCAAGGTCAAGATATTAATTAAGCTATAAAACAATCTTTCGTGACTAAAATCGACCGATCAGCTATTCCTGTTTGGAAATTATATATCACAACTACATATTCTGAGATTTTCATGGTCGCAGCTACCATTGTACGACCGTAGGCGCTATTTGAAATTTATCAAGGTTTACCGGGAGCACCGGTAAATGTTTATATTCAATTTTTCTCGAAAGCAGAAGTTTTTTAGGGGCTCAATTTTCTAGTGCTTATAATACATCCACAGGGGCATCCAAATATATCAAAATTGTAAAGAATCACTATCCACACAATTTTCAAAATTTCCCAAAACTTTGTATTACCTTTAATGTTTGGGTCAACGTAATATAAAGCTCCTTGCTCTTTTGTGTTGACCCGTCATTCCCATTGTTTTCTTTTGTTCTAATTGTTCTGTCTTGAGTTCTATTGGTATTACCATGTTGTGCATATATGTTATGTATATTTATTTTATTTATTTCCTCTCATAGGGTGGATGGCCCTATCAGCACAGCTGATTTTCAAAGGGGTCCACATACATAAAAATAACAATAAATATACAGTAAATGATACAATAATATGTAAAACTTGCAAATGCAAGAAGTAAGGCAATGAATATGTACATGTATAGTTACAACAAATAAATATCTTACAAATTAATGTTTTTTATTGAGAATGAAATAAAGATTGAATTTAATTGAATCAATGAAAAAGATGGTTACAAAACGTTCTACATCGACTAGTTTGTGAGGACAACTTCTTTTTCCCGCTTCAATTAAAGAAAAAAAATAGTTTTTTTTTAATTTGCAACTAATCTAACTATCTTGAAATGCATAAATAAATAACTGAATGATTAAACAAATTAGTAAAACTAAGTAGGTAGGTTAATAAATACATGAAGAATTGAAAACTAAAGGTATCTTCTACAATGTAACGCAATTATTAGAATGACAGGGTTTAGGTGCGGAAATATCCTACATTTTGGATTATAACGATGCACTGCTGTGCAAACTAAATAAAAATGGTATTGATTAGATAATTCAATATCTCTAAGTAAGACATCCCTTCATCCTGACACCTTCTAAGTCCAATCATATCATCTAATTTGAAAGAAATAGTATCTGACCAGTTAGCGAATGATATTTGAACACGTTCTGGAACTACTCCTATGCATTCCGTTAACGGTTATTGCAGCAATACCAGATCCATCTTCTTGTTTCATCGTCGACAAAAAACAGATGACATCTTCAACTCTCGACGTAGATTAAGAATCAAGATTCTATGGCGGATGTATGCATAATATAGCACAAGAAGCTGGAATTTGTGTTCAGTTTTAAACCCGGAGAGGGGTTGAGAGGGGATTGCATAATAGTACCCTCTATTTTGATCTCAAAAATATAGTATTTCGATACATCAGCTAATTTGTTTATCACAACATATTACATCCAAATGTTTACAAAATACAAGCATATCTTAATAACTACTAAAAAAAAAAGGAATATTTCATTTACATTTCGTAGCAGCGGTTGTACGTAAACTCATAAGTACATTTATCGTTGTATAATTTATTTTCTTTGTTGTCTGTTATACTCATAGCTATTTGGGATCCTCCTCGGATGACTGCTGATCGAAAGTATACGACCTCGTCATCTATCTTTGTCACGTGGCAACCTGGTTTTGATGGAGGGTTGAGGCAATCTTTCACTTTGGAATGTTGTAAAAATGACAGTCGAGGACAGAAAGAAGAGTGTACTCGTGTCACCAATTTGCAGGATTCATCTTTCAACCTGACAGGACTTGAACCTTTCACCTGGTATCGATTGACACTTTGGGAAGTCAGCAATATTGGCGAAACTAGCTCACTTGAAACAATGGCATCAACAGCTCGTACGATTTTGATTGCTTCTTTTTTAGATATCTGTTTAGTTACTGCTATTCAATCATTCGTTACAGTTGTTGGCATGACAAAGGAAGTAGGCCTACAGTGCATTGGGGATATTTCCCTACTTGTGCAAACTCAGTGCTCATGTGGGCCCGTTCTCTTCTTCCATATTATACCATGAAACTAAAATTTGTCTCATATTCCATGATGACTTTGTCTTAAATATTTTTACACAGATACTGTTCCTTCTGTCATGTTGATTTTCTCCTTAATGTCTTTACACTAATTTTGTGTTTTTCCATGATGACTTTCCCTTAAATATTCTTACTCTTACTCTTACCAGAGGGGCTCAATTCAGACATGACTAATATATCTTCTAAACCCTAATAGTTCGTTCCATGAATATTTTCTTAAGTTTGCGAACATGCAGAAAATAGCCATCCCCCTCCATCAACATAAACTTAAAGCTAAACTTGAGTTCTGGTAAAAAAGAAAGAAAATGAATTCTCACAGAATCAAACGAAACTTACACCGAATGTTCAAGATTACAAATAAATGTCATGTGCCAAACAATTTTGGAAGAAAATGTATACTGGCTGAGTAATGAGCATAGAAAGACAAGGAAATCAAGGTAGTACCAGCCCCGACAACATGCGTGTTGTCCCATATATAGCTTTCTGTGTACGGTGCGTGTTATTTTACCAAGACTCGGTCAAATTTATTATGATTTTGATGACTCTAGAACCTTGCAGTGCACACCAATACTTACATTCTACATGATCAACTTTTTCTGATCCTTTCCACATCTTTTCTTTCACAATGCAATCGCATTACCAGAACTAAAGTTAAGCTTTAAAAGCGAACTTTCTACCTACATCTTCACAGTAAATATGTGTGAAAGTTAAACTTGAATGATCATAATTTTAATCAAAACAATGCAAAAGCTCTCGCTGACATAAACATGTTACTAGGCCAGTAGCATAATATGAGTTATTATTCTTGTTTCTTTTTCCCTTATTTCCCCTTCTTTATTTGGACATCTCTCACTAGCCTCGCCACCTCGAGCCTATGGTAAGGAACATTTTCAACGATTAAGTGAATTGATATGTTGCCTTTTTTCTTTCGTATCACAGCTTCACCCGAATAGATGGCAGTGGAAACGACAACTTAAAAGGGGAAAATATGTTTTAGGGTATTTGTAAGGTGCTTCTATCACATTTCTATTATATGGTGTTATTTCATGTGGTTGATAAGGCTGATAAGGTTCATATTTATTGTACATTTAACAGATGAAATGCGTTGTGTTACATGGTATTACGATATACATATATATAATAATATATACACTCATACAAAAATCATTAATATAATTCTGGAGTTGACAGAAAGCAAAAACAAACAATTAACAATCGAAACAAAGATAAACTCATGCATCAAAATAATACAAATGAATATCAAGTGAGGTGGAATGACGATAGGATTACGCCTGAAAACTGACTTTAATCGGACCCAGGATCGAACTAAGACATATTTTTCGGATTATCAATTCTTAAAACTACGCGACTATACAACACCAATAACACATACACACACCCACCCACACACACACGTACACACACACTCGGACGTTATGACTTTATATATAATAACTTCTTGATTCTTTATTAGATATAATACAATGGATTACGGAAAGACAGAGACCCCATCAGGAGAAATAAATCACACGCTAACTCAAATACTGTTGTCAATCTAAAACGATACATAATGCAATATTCCTTATTCTATGTTTCGCCACCAGGAATAAATACCACTCTGAACAGGTTGACAGGCATTCTGACATTTTCAGAGACCAGTACCAACCAATCTGTGGAAGAAATTTGCTTCATCATCCACAACACCACTTCTGGATCAGATTGTTCCTCCATAGATGACAAAGAGTGCATTGAACCAGGTACAGAGGTCAACGTTCACCCTGACCGTGAATACCAGGTCCTTACTGTTGGAAGAGGCTTCTGCAGTATTCCAGATAGTCCGAAAGGTGTTGAAATCTTGAGACAATTCCCAAAATATCAGTAAAGAATAAGAATTGCCTAACATTCATGTCAATCCATTTGCTATTAATCCTAGGCTGTACAAATTGTTCTTTTTGTTTTATAAAGGCCCCAACAGTATAGGTACTATTTCCCATTTGCAGGCCAAAACATGAAAAGGTTAAATTCCAATGGCACTTGAAATATAATACTGATTTAGAACTTCCTTCAAAATAAAAGACCTGGAAAGTGCCTTTTTGTGAAAAAATACCGACCATTAGTTGTCAAATCGACATAAGTGATCGCAATCACTAACGGTCCTACGTGTTATCAGTGTCTGTGATATGGTGTGATATTGAAGCCTTAAAACATTGCGGTCAAAAGGACCAAGAAGTGCCTCAAAAAAGTTACAAGTGACCGGTTTCACCATACTCGTTTTCCCCAATATACCGTAGTGTTACGAAAACCGTTTGGTAAACGCAAAATTAGGTTTCGATTTACAATCAATTTTTTGTTGATGATAATCAGACAGACGATCGGCTTGTTAAAGTCATGGGGTTCCTGACTGACCTAAAGGTTTATAATTATCATTGCAGCATGAGCTTAATCAAGGATTTTGTTTCAGAATCTGTGACAAAGTTACATTAAATAGACCCACACATTCACAACACGGACAATTTTCCCCTAACACATTGCCAGCCATCATGACAGATAAATACAACATCATCAGAGAGACTTTCAAAATACTCTTACTCGATGAACGTGCTATTAAACCTCCTTGGGTTGTAACGTAACATGATAAATCGTTTTTTTTTGTAGCTACCCCAAAGTGTTGTAAGATAAAGAAAAACTTATATACCCGCATCAGGACCTGTGTATGTGATAGATAGACCTTTTAGATTTTGTCTAATCGGTTTAAAACACGATGACACAAGTGTTTACGCGTACAAGAAAATAAGATTTGGTGGATATCACTTCATTAGTCAACGGAAGTATGTGCGAACAAATATGCGGTTGGTCCACATTAAGTTACCTAGTTACTGTAAAAAGAAAACTTATATATTTGTGGAAGCAGCGTTGAAAAAAATCTCTTTCCTTTCGACGCCAAACTAAGATAAAGAAAGTGGACAATATCTTGATTTGATCTTTCACATCGAATACAAGTTTACGTTTATTGAACATATATCATTCGTTTTCTTTTCTTCCTTCAGTCATTGGAACAACGTTTTCTCATGGCAATATCTATTTCCTCATCACAGCTGGTGTGCTTGGTTTGACAATCATAGCAGTGTTTACCTCAGTATGTGTGTACTGCATTATAAAAAGGACGAAAGGTTTGTTTGTGCGCTGAAAATAATATCCTCTGATTTAGTTATATAAGTTATATAAAGGACTATTCTGTCCAAATTTCATTATTAACTGCCATTTTGGGGCACTCTGTAGGTTGTTGCTTTAAACTTACCCAACCGGTTTTTCAGTTTTGTAATAACGATCTTGGTCTAAAATCTTTTTTTCATCCATCTCTAAAGTACATTTTTTGAGAAAACTATGTTTCCCTTGATGTGAATAAAGTATGTTAACTTCTTCACTTTCACTAATTTACTATCTTAACCCATGAGTACGTCACATCTCTTTTAAACTAGCATTTTTACAAAATGCGCCTTCATAGGTGATAACAAAACACAGTCAGACCTGCTTTAGTGACCACCTGTCTACAAAGGCCCATTTTTGTGTTTCCCTTGGTTGACCGTAGTTGTGAAAGTGTTTGATTCAGCTGTAGCTTGTATAAGGCCATCGTATTTATGCTCCTCTTTCTAACATTCTACCGTAGCACGGAGTATGGGTGTACCCAACCCTGGAAACATCGCGGTGTCAAGGTCATTATCACCCATTCAGCAGGTAGGTACACTCATAAGTAAATCTTTGGAATATAAATATACATATATATATATATATATATACATATATTTATATAAAGTGTGTTTCTTTTTGTGTGTATAAATATACATACTTGATGAAAATATATATCTAAGTTTATTTAACATTTTGTATGGCTTCCTATTATAGTTGGACCAGGAATACTATGCTGAAATTTCACACGAACACCAGCCACACCCTTCAGAATCAACTTTGAAAGAGTACATGGACATGAAACCTATAACATCCAGCCAATCGTCGATCGGCGGTATCGACCGATCCAGGAACGACCAGTACGTCAGTCCTAGTTCCACGCGAAAGATTGAGGCTGTGTATGAAAATGCGAAAACATGTCAATCAATTCCCCACCCACCACGCCCACATTGCCATACAGGCTCAATCCCAAGTGTGTCTGCTAATAAATGATACATTAAACATAAGAAACAAATACGAAGATCCCGCTTAGTTATCAATATTAATTCCTTTCGCAATAAGAAAACTTACATTGTCACAACATGTTGTGGATCACGAATGGTGAACGGGTGTATACTTTATTTTTTATGTGCACTGCCATATGCTTTGTAAATTAGACATAAGGCTATAATTCGCAGGTACTAACGTTGAAACAAAGTAAAGTTTGCTTTGAAAAAACACACATTTAGATTATTTCACAAGGACATAAACATGTCTACCGATTAAATGTGTTAATGAGAATAAAACACTATATTACTAATTAGTATATGAAATGAATATTATAAGAATGTTGCTTTTTTGTTGTGAAGATTGATATTTTAAACGTTAAATATAAAACAACCCGTAAGGATGCAAAACAAAAAGTAGATAATGAAAAACGGGTATTTCACCCGAGCGGGTATTAACCCTCTTCTGATTTGGTTCCATCATCAGATTGAAGGCAATTATAAATTCGTTTTTAGAAACATAATGCTAGAAAAATTAAATGGATGTAGACATAATGTGAAAAGTCATCTTAATAAATGTAAGACAGTGAACTATAGCAAATTTTGCACAATTGGTTCCTTTTCCTTCTGTTTATTGTTACAGTTTTACGCAAATTCATTGAAACTGTCATCTATTGATTTGTCAATGTATATAACTGTCTGAAAATTTATGAATATCGACATAGGCCTATGGTTCCATATGTTTGCTTGTTTATAAAGAAAATGAATATCAACTGATTGCAAACAATACACTGTAAATAGTAAATAATGAATAATATCATATTTCATTACGATTTCTATTAAACACTTTTGAAATATAATTTCAATCATAATTTGTGATATTTAGTTAAGTCTAATAACGGACTTTAGTAAACTGATAGTGCATTATAAATGTTGATTATTATAGATATTACTTTTTGTTATTGATCAATTGGATGCCAACAATGTTATGCAAATACATATATACAACATTATTATGATTTACATTATACTAATTAATATTTTATCTAAATAATCATGCATAATCTTGAACCGGATTGTTAGATGCATGGCACTTGTGTACTTTATATTGCAATGTACGATACCTACACACTATTAAATCGTACAATGTTACATTTTTCACCTGGCCTGAATTTACATTTGACATTGTAAATAACGTATATTCATATTTCTCACCGGCACCCTCTCTCTTTCCTTTTTTATGCTCTCTAATGTAACATATAATGTATGTACATCATAACAAGAAGTCCCGTTCATTTTTTTTATCTGTTTGAATGTGTGCAAATAAGAGAACCTAACCATTATTTTGTTTCTCCCTATTTTGATTATGTAGGCCGATACGTACAATAATAATATTCAAAACTGTTCCAGTGGACGATCCACCCCTCTTTGAATGTATGGGGTGTACACACTATTTCACGTGCATGCATTTTAGTTGACCATGACTCAGATAGGGCGCACACTAGGGTGGTACGATCTCACTGCTAGAATTGCTACGAACAATTGTGTTGTTAATGATCTTAATGATTTAATAAGTAGCTATGTCTCAAATCACCTGAATTATTTTTGTTCGAGTTATCGAACCTTTTCCATACCCTAAACATTCTGACTGAGACAAACGCTTTCGTATGAAAGAAGAAGTCATGTTCGTCGGGCTATAACCGCTAAATATAGATGATTTATAATTTATACATGGTAATTTGTACAATCAAACTAATGCACTGAATAAAATTTCACAATTACAACAAATGGTTCTTAGAGTCATATATTACATACTTTATGTGACACAGAATTTTTTTCTTCACATTATATGTTTGATATTAAGCTTGATTCCAAAATATCTTAAAGCCTAAATTATATTTTGATTATAATTAGTTAATTAGATATCATCAACATTGATTATGATATCGATTATAATTGTTATTTGAATGGATTAAAAGGGTACAACGAACAGAATAAAGAGAGGGGAAAGACAGAAAAACAAAATTGAAATATGATGTGGAAAAGAGAAAGAGAGGGAAAGAACTGGTGTGTGAGAGTGAGTGAGTAAAAGAGATGAAAAGAGCGAGAAAGTTAGAGAAAGATAAGCGAGAGAAATGATATATAACTATAAAGGAGAGAGAGAGAGAGAGAGAGAGAGAGAGAGGAGAGAAGATTTTGGGATTTTCCTTAACAGGATAGCTGAGTTTTGTTGTAGAGGGCGCTACACAAAAAACAAATAATGTAAGGAAATCTTAGCAGGAGGATTAACGTTAGTGCCTTGTGAAGCACAGCTGATGAATAGAAATATTTTTGGAAAGCATAAATGATTTGGACGCGTGAGATACTTTTTCATCTATGATTGAACTGCGAGAGCTGGAGGACGATAGTGGCTCTTTAGATCTCGTCACCGGCTGATTGTGGCCACTGTCTATGACGGCAGGTGGATGGGATGTTGTTCTTTTATTTAGAAAAGTCTCGTCCCCAGCCGGCCTTAGACACCAGCGAGGTCTTTAAATTAACTATACATTTTATATCTAGACTCTGTTTTGAGAGTTAGATAAATGCAGACACTTTGGAGAAAATAAGAATAATCCGATTATATTTAGCAATAAGTGTATATATGTCTCAACTTCTTCAGAAAGGTATACTTCAAGCATCAGATATAATTGTCAGAGGTAATTTAAAACCGATCTTACATTTTTTAAATTTGGGTTTTGCAACTAAAAGCTTGCTTAGAGTTCAAAAGATCTTTTCAGCAATCAGAAACGAATGGATACAAAGTGATTTTATGGAAGTGGACACTGACAATTTTGAAATAAAGTTGATGATATTTGGACGTTTACAGAAACTATGTGATATAAAATCTAGGCGGTTATATGATTACTTCATTGAAGACCTTCAAAAAGAGTATACATTACATGTTACAGATGGCAACTGTCAATTTGATCTTGGAATGACGGAGTTGAAAGAGTGAAGAGTTTGTGTGGTGTGAGTTGAGGGAACAGGTTGCATGCAGTGTGTGTTTGTGTTTGTATGGTTGTTTATGTGTGTGAAAGGGTGTGTGGTGTGGGTGGGCTAGAGGGGGGGGGGGAGGGGTGTGAGAGTGTTGTGATAGGATGTTAATATGTAACTTTAAACCTTCCTCTACTGTTATTTTGATTATACACTGTTACATGCTAGATTTTTTTTCCCCTTTTTTTTCTTCTCAATTTTCATTGATTGATGTAACTTATGAAATGTCTTGTATCAAAGATCTTGTTTTATATAGCTTATCTTGATAATTTCTTGTTATGTGAATTTCTTGTTATGTGAAATTATGAGGAAGGAAATAAAATATCATTTAAAAACAAAAAAATCTACACTTTAAACCTTCCTCTACTGTTAATTTGATTATACACTGTTACATGCAAGATTTTTTTTTCTATGTTCATTGATTGATGTAACTCATGAAGTGTCTTGTATCAAAGATCTTGTTTTATATTGCTTAATTTGATAATTTCTTGTTATGTGAATTTCTTGTTATGTGAAATTATGAGGAAGGAAATAAAATATCATTTAAAACAAAAAGTAATAAGGTAAGACAATTCTTTTGTAATGTGAATTTATGAGGAAAGAAAATTTCTGGAACAGGTTGCATGCAGGGTGTGTTTGTTTGTGTGTTTGTGTTTGTATGTGTGTTTATGTGTGTGTGAAAGGGTGTGTGGTGTGGGTGGGCAAGAGGGGGGGGTGTCATGAGTTTGTTGGTGTGAGAGTGTGTGACAGGATGGTAATATGTAACTTTAAACCTTCCTCTACCGTTATTTTGATTGTACGCTGTTACATGCAAGACTTTTTTTCTTCTTTTTTTTCTCTATGTTCATTGATTGATGTAACTCATGAAATGTCTTGTATCAAAGATCTTGTTTTATATTGCTTATTTTGATAATTTCTTGTTATGTGAATTTCTTGTTATGTGAAATTATGAGAAAGGAAATAAAATATCATTTAAAACAAACAACAAAATAATGAAAAACTGAGTGTCAAATGTGAAGGAACATACGATTTAAATTTCAAAATCATCTTTGTTTGATGAAAATCGGTTGAGAGACGGCTGGAATATCCATAAATATTTCACTTTCCAATATTGTACGGCCCCACAAATATTCGATAAGTTTCAACCAGCCGATGAAAGAAAAAGATAGTGCCTATACGTTTTGTTGTTGTTGGCCTTTTGGTCTTGGTTATAATATGCAAAACCTGCCGGCCCGTTTATTGTTATTATTCATTAATTACTAAATCAACGGTCAACGAATTAATATGATCGTCTTTAATCTAAATTTCACACATTTTGAGGTCCTTAAAGGGCACTGGAAATGTCATAAATAAAAATAATAGCAATATAACCATGCACTTTGAAGGCATTTGCGGTCTTAAACAAGAACTCAATTATCCCTTTAAATATTTTAAGTCCCATATGCAAGCCAAACAAATGAAAAAGGTTAAATTCCAAGAGCAATTGAAAGATAATACTAATTTAGAACTTCCCTCAAAACGAAGGGGTTTGAAAAAAGTGGGAAAATAACGACAATTAGTTGGCGAATCGTTTTTGGTGATTGCAGTCATTTAAAGTTAAAGTTTGATTTTTAGAGCCTTGTACCGAATGGTCGCACGTTTTGTGCGGAGCAAAGATTCATTTAGTTTAATTTTGGTCATTACAATTATTAGTTTGTTGATGTAGACAAATGCTCATGTATCCTTTACAGCTCATGTTATGTATGTTATTACCAAAGACAAAAAAGAAGTCAGTCAGTCTTAATATTGTCTGACAGTAAAATCTCGAAAGTTAACGGGTTCCTTGCATAATTTGAATACTAGGACACTGCTAACGTTTAAATTTCACAGATGAGACTTATACGTAACATGTTTATAATTCTTGCAAAGTTCTACACAATTTCATGTTTGCTGCAAATGGGACATAGTAACTGTATTAAAGAGGGTCTTTAATTCATGACATTGACGGGATTGTTTAGAAAGATTGCGTTCGCATGGTGACTTAAAAGGATTTTTGTCTACATAAACAATGACTGCAAAGACAGGTAGGTTGCTACCATCAAGCTCTCTACGAATGAAGAAACTCGGCTGCGTGTCATCACATCCATACTACATAATAATCTGCTACTCTTTGTTAACCTGAATGGTCAAGGTAAGTAAACGGTGTAAGTACAGAGCGCAATCTCTTCGTTGTTAGATGGTGCCGATGTCAATAAACCTGACTCCATGTCTTGTTCTGTTTACTCTGTTTGTACTGCTCTACGCATATATAACGATTCGAGCAGGTTGGAGGCAGGATTTCAATGAACATTTACGAATATTTTCTCTACGAGTTTATTATTACGATCCATGAGCACACGTGTCCAAAGAACATATACATATATCCTTTAAACATAATCTACCGTTTTCTAGATGACTTTGTAACTAATTTTTCCTCAATTCTCTCTCACTAAGTTCTACCCTAAAGGCTGTTGCTTGTTTAATCATGAGAAAGCGAAGATGACGGACAAGGGTTAACAGTTGCCTACGTTCAAGAAGATTCACAAACTTCAATTACTTATACAATTATTGGATTACTACCAGAAGCTAAATTATCAAGTTTTGACGAGAGCAAAAGTCTTCCCAGGAACATAAGTCTTTCAAAGTATAGCAGTGTTTTAAATGGAGATTTGTATGATACCGAAAGTACCATCAAGAAACATCCAGAAATGAGCACAATGGAATGCATCTTCGGTGCTATGCATTTCCGGGAGACTTTCTTAAAGTACGGGTAGCTACATTGCAAATTGATGGTTTATGGTGAGTTTAGGTTCTCTTATATGCCGGGAATCGATCTTGGTTGAAATTAATTTGATTTGTTGGTATTAAACGTCCTAATCATCGCTATTGATTAAAAAGAGGTTACTGATTTATAAGTTAATATCTACCCAATTTTCACGAAATTGTTATTATAGTTAATAAGTAGGCGTCCCCGGGAACTGGAAGGAGAAACAGCTGATGCTAGTCCCCATGACCCTTATGCCTCTTCTACTCGCTTTATGACTAAACATTAATAGATTCTATATTATACAACAGGACTATGGTTTTCCTCAGCATCACATGATTGATTCCATTGTACAGGTCCACCAGATGCTGTGAAAACTTCTACCCAAATGATCGACACAAAACTAATTCTCACTACGTTCTGGAACCGTCCTAGAAAATCGTAACACAGGTTGTGATCGGGGCAGAATGTGTGAAAATGTCTATAATACGATCCTAGTTCGTTCATAAACAGTCCTCAATATGTCCCTCTCGTCTGTACCCAGTCGAAAGTCAGTTCACATCAGGTTCAGATCGGGTATATTTGCCGTTTCCAGGGAATCCAAGCCAGTCCGTAGTCATTTTAAAGTCATTATTTACTAGTTCTACCTCATTCCCAATACATTCAAACCAATTTTAACTAGTTCGTCGCTTGCTCTAACCAGTTTCTAACCCGACCACACCGTTGAGAACAGTTCAAATCGTCCTCATCTCGTTCTTAGTGCGTCCTGGCTCGGGAGCTATAAAAACCCAACGCGTTCTCGTCATTCCTCATTCCTGTTCAATTTCAACGCTTCAAGCTTTGCAGATCAAGACATTCAAGTGAAGCCCCCATCTCACCAAACTAGTTCTCACTACGTTCTGGAAAGTGCTGCCAAACGTAGTAGCAACAGTTCACGATCTTTTTAAGAAATTCATTGACGGGCTCGGACTAGCTAGACGATTAGGGTGCTCTAGAACTTTGAGCCTGTTCAAATAGACGGAGTGACAACGTACTTAAAACGAGATGGACGTACTAAGACCGGAATTGCCGTACTTCGACCCTACTACAAACGTGTAACAACGTTACGTGGTAGTGCATCAATTAGCAAGAACGCGCTGGTTTTTTTAGCCATCGAGCCAGGGCGGGATTACATACGCACGATAGGAGCGCGTTCGAACGCACTAAGAACGAGATGAGGACGAGTTGAACTGTCTCTGAACGGGGTGATTGGCTTATAAACTAGTCAGAATAAATTATGAACTAGTAAGAATGGTTTGGACGTATTGGGAACGGGGTATAAAGTTAACTACGTGTTTAAACTGACTACGCACGACCGTTCAAAAACGAGATGGCGCCTTAAACATTTTATTCCAGACAATGGTAATGTTAGCTTTTCGTTTGCTTTTTCGTGTTGGTTATACATTTTTGGGTCTGAAATTACCTTTATAGGAATTTGAGGTTCTAAAATAACACCAGAAATGTCCTAATAAGAATATGCGCAATAATCATGCATTTTGAAAGCATTTGAGGTCTTAAACGAAAACTGAACGGTTCCTTTGACCTGAAGAGACCAGACACTAATCATTCGTTCACTTACATGTTTAACTGATTAACCCTTATATCCCGATTCACCGTCTTGGCATATCGTCGACCAAAACCAACCAACACCTTTAACTCTCTGCGTTGTCTGGCAACCTGGATTCAAGAATATATTACGACACAATGGGCAAGATGAAACTAAAATACTGTGAAATGTCATTGTTTGACTGATGGTATCAATTAACCTTATATTACCAAAGGTGTCAATTGAAGTAAGTTTCCCAACTCTTCTTTCTTTTAAACTTATCATCTCACTTATGCTCTTCAGAGGCCTGGGATGAATTGCTTTCATTTTCGTAGCGCGAAAGAGAAGTGAATACGCGTGTCAGCCTCTGTTCATTGCTCACACTCCTTCTGCCATTGGAATCCGATATTTCTACCTCCATCACTTGTTTTATGCAAATATTACGGTTCATGAAAGATACGTAGGGAGACATAATCTATTGATTACAATATGAGTTATTATCTTCAAATAGTTATCTATCTGGCTTTCATCGTTCCTAAAACGTTTGAAATGAGCGTGTCTGCTCGTATTCGGGGCCCAGAAGTACTCCAAATCGTTGGAGAGAATATCACGCTTGCCTGTATGTACACGCCCCCAGCCATGTCTCGGAATCTGTCTTGGCAACACGGGAACGGTAATAAAATGGCTACTGATAGATGTCGAGGAGAGGAATGCCAAAGTTATCTTTTAGATGTATCAAAATACAGTTTGAGGGCAGATTCTTCAAGCGGAAACCTAACTGTTAGGAACTTATCGATAGATGACAGTGGCAGATATCAGTGCATAGTAGCCACGCTTTCCGAAGGATTTTCCAATCGAATTGAACTGAATGTGATGTTAACAGGTAAGTTGTTTCCGTTTATCCTACAATGTTTGGTATACTAATACAAGGTATGAAAACACATAATTCGTCGGCTGCCTGAAAGAAGGACACAAGAGCCGTGCATTGTTAATGGTACTATCGATGCTTTTGCCGGAAGACAACAAAATATTTGTTTATTTATAGAGTACAGAACGTTCAATTATATTGGTTTAATACTAATGTGTGTCTAAGAGGCTTTTAGGTGTGGGACACAGCTCGGTTGATAAAGGTTATTCTAGCATGTAAACATTATATATTGTGTTTAAATTCCAGCCACGCCTAGATTACTATCCATCACCGACGATCGGTCAGAGGATGGATACAAGAATGGATCATCAGTGAGCATCACATCTGGGCGAACCCACAACCTAACATGTTCAGTCCAAGACGCTAGACCACCTGCAGAACTAGAGTGGCAAGTTCCTGAAGAAGTGCAGGTTCGACTGGACGATCAGTTTAACGGTGTTAGTGGTGACGCTTACACCTCTCGAAGAGTTGTTTCTGTAACCCCGTCAAGTAACGATGATGGAAGGATTCTCCGTTGTGTGGCTTCTCATCGGGAGCTAGATTACGGGCTTCAATTGTTTATCCACCTGGATGTTCAAGGTGATTATATTACTAATGATATCATCCCATGATTGCTCGGTGTATGTGTGTGTGTGTGTGTGTGTATATGCGTGGGTGGGTATGTGTGTGTTCTGCCCGCTTGAATATGTATCTAAATGTGAGGGTTGTCAAAAATGTATGAAACATTCAACATGTTCTAAAACACTTTCCACTCTTCTGTACTGTTTACATTTTGGTAGGGAATCATACGAACGTTACGCGATCCCATGATGCTGTTACAGCTTGTATAATTGTTTTATACTGTTAGCAGTAGTTTAACTCTGTATCTCTCCCTTTAGTAGCTGACTTCTGATCAACATTTTGGTTCCTACTTATCTTTATACTTAGTACCACCGAAAGACCTCCGGCTTACCGCGAATGGATCTATAGCTACCAATGTAACAGAGGCAAGAAGTGTCAATGTCTTTGAAGACTTGGCAACATCATTTACCTGTAACAGTGTAGGATCCCGCCCTGTAGCTCTTATATTCTGGATCATTGATTCGGACGACAACGTGGGTAACACGACATCTACGTTTACCACAAATGAGGCCGACCAAGGTTTACGTGATACAAAGTCCACTCTACAGTTGATTCCAAAGAGGTGGCATCACAATCAATTACTCCGATGTGTGGCCCATGCTGGTATAAACCAACGTCAAACTGAAGTTAGGGTTATTGTTCATGGTGAGTATCCGTACGTTGTATTTACTTTACCTCATCTTCTCGAATTCAGAATAGGAGACTGAATGCGGTCTGTAACATACCGTAGTACACTTGGACATTGACATATCAGTTGTGACACTTTTTAAATAGCTGTGCACAATCATACAATGATTCGTCTAGTCTGTACCAAGATATTTATATTTATTATATGGGCTTATCATCTAAGCATAATATTTTTTGTTTATGTTGAAATACAAAATAGAAGTAGAGGAAAATAAAACTAAGACAACGGATTTTAATATTTTAAGTGGAAGAAGACAATTACTAATTGTTAAATCTGCTATCACGTAAATAGAGATATAATTTCATTTGATCTCATTTAGACATGTGATTAAGTGCTTTGTTATGAATATTTATGTACTACGATGTTATCCGTGATTTTATCTGAATAAAGATTTATTTCAACAACAAAACCAACCAAATCTAAAGCACAATGACATAAGAAATACACCTTGTTATTCAAGGACCCCCGGATCCCCCATACCTAAATGGAACAGAAGGATTGCAGGATGGGGTGTCATCAAATGTGACTTGCACATCGAACAACGGTTACCCAGCACCAACTTTCCAGTGGTACTTTGGATCAAAGAACGTTACCAAAGATTCTGATACCCGGTCTCCGAGGAATAACAATCGTCGAAGGAATGTCATAAGTGTTTTCCATTTCACACCCTCGGTAGAAGATCATAGCAAACTCCTTGTCTGTCAAGTTTTTCAACAAAACGCTGCATCCATGAAGTCTTGGAGTGTCAGCGAAGCCCTATATGTTCTTTGTAAGTTTGATTTATTTCAGTATAACTTATTGTTCATTTAGATATAGCAACGAGGCAGGCACATTACGGTGCCTCATCGCTACAAAAGACATTAAATCCATTGACATAACTCTGTTTTGGTGTCCTTTTTTTGGTGAGTTTACTATTATTTATACTTTCCCATGTTTATACCAAAGAGACTAATGTATGTTACTTGTGTAAAACATAAATCACCAGCTTTAATGCTTTCTCTATTCTCACAACAAAATTGTTTGTCTTACAAAATCATTCTTAAATTGTCTGGTTCTTATCAAAACATCAGGACTGGTTAAAATTAATGCCAAAGGAAACCATCCCTGCTGGAAAGAACACACTTATTCACACTCATTCACAGTGTGAATTCACAGTTCACACTGTGAACATAGTGTGAAACACAGTGTGATTCACACTGTCAATGAGTGTGAATGAGTGTGTTCTTTCTTTTTCCGGTTATCCACACTGTGAACCACAGTGTGAAACGAATCGACCACAATGTGAAAACGCCCCAATTTAACATTGTGGAGCACACTGTGATTCACAGTGTGAATGAGTGTGAATGAGTATGTTCTTTTCAGCAGGGATACACATTGAGATAGAGAAATATGTATGTGCTTAAGCTATTCATGAATACGATCGCAAATTATTTATCCCTAATCTTCGCTTAATTATTATCCGAATTGTTTTCTTCTTCTACCTAAATTTAATACATGAAGATTCTCCTGTCATTGTTGACAACTCTCTCCGTCGGGCTTCCAGTAGTCGACGGAGCGTTGATGCAATCATTACATGTACATCAGAAAGCAGACCCATAGCCTCAATAAGCTGGTTCTCGAATGACACGGAACTCACCAACAACACCCGCTTTCAGATTCACTACATCCTTCTACATAAAGATACATTGAGGTCGAGCATGTTGATGATTTCTAAGACTTCGGCAAAAGACGATGGCAACTATATATGTTTGGCAAAGACAAGGATTGGGAACGACAGCGCAACTATAACCTTCTCTTATTCTGGTAAATATTTCACTATCGGATCAAGGCATATTTATGTTAAGGATTATGTCCTATTGTTTAGATAGCACATTGTCTGGTATATTAATGTGCCATTGATAACCCCAGATGAAAAATAAGTACAGTACGACACTGTTACGATTTTATGACCTAGATAATGAAATGATAACCCAGTTACAGTGACTATCGGGCATTTCCCCCCGGTCGACTTTAATAATACTGTGTCTACTATAATAGATTTTTTTCAATTACCATTTTTAAACAATGTATTAAGAGTACACATGTTTACTTTGGAAAAGTGCCCCATTTTCTTTCGTCAGATGTCCTTTGAAATTATTTAATTTGAACAACTCAGCTTTCCTTTTGAACCATTGGAAGTATTGTTTCCTATGTCTACTGACAGTTCTTCCAGATCCACCTGCTCGGTTCTTTGTCGATCAAAACCAGACGACATCTTCAACTCTTGTCGTTGCCTGGCAACCGGGATTCGATGGCGGGCTGCAACAGACTTTCACTCTTGAATACTGTCCAAACGACACGCAGGTAGAGATAGAGGGGTGTGATGCTGTCATGAACTTAACAGGGACATCCTACACATTGGTGGGACTTAACCCATTCACTTGGTACTGGTTGTATCTAGTAGCAGGTAACAGCGCGGGCAACAGTAGCACAGTGGAAACGGGAGCTTCAACAACTCGTAAGTCTCTAAATACACATATTGTCTGTATAAGCTTGCATTATAATAACTGAATGGATTCTTTGTTAGGTACTTTGGCGTCTTTGTCCATCTCAATGCAAACGCTTCTATTTATATTGAGTTTGTGTTATTTTGGGATTCCTGATGCTGAAAATGTAATCACCTACGAAAACCTATTTTCATTCCTTGCTACTGAAAGCATCCTACTTTCTGAGGTACATTTACCGTTATTAACGCATATCTCGGTGTATTCATTCTTTAATGAACAAATCTCCATCAGGCGTTTTTGCGATTAATTTTTTCCATAAAAAGTTCATAAATTTCCCCAATATATATTTTTTTCTCCAAAGTCCAGTTTTTATCAGGGCCACCATATTGTCGTCATCGAAAATGTATTTACACTTTTCCCCATTAACTACACATTCTATCTTACTCGTAACTCTACGAAACATATTCGTCTTCTAACTAATGTATAACAGTAACTGTATTCCACTTGGTCACTAACCGAAAATGTGTCAAAATGCAATCACAAAAAGTATAACTATTCTGATCAGTCATAGGCCTACACATGATGTTCAAAATGTTTATTTATTTGTTAATGCTGCATGTAATGGTGATGATCAGCCAATGGATACAACAAAGAATGAAGCTTTTAGCAGTGTTGCACCATAATCATAGTGTCTTTTTCACCCATCGACTTTACTCCATACCATACTTTATACATTAAGTGTAAGCAATAAGTAAACCATTAGAAACAAACAGCTTTTCAATTGATGAAATCAACTTTTTAGAGTTATTTATAACCATTTCTTTCATTTCAAATGGAAACATTGCAAACTACAACCTTGTGAGATTAACAAACAGCCATAAAGCGTCATTAAATAATGGCTCTGTTTCCCTTTTTTCTTCTCCATGCTTCCTTGTTTTGGGTCTCTTACAGCTTTGCAACCTGAGAGCTATGATATGGGACTAGAAATGAGCATGTTACAAAAATAGTTCATGTTCAGCTTTACGTATGTGCGTTAATGCAAGTGTGTGTGCGTGTGTGTGGGGCTGGATCTGATAATCCTCCTATACATGGCTTCATAACATGCTATTTAAACAAGGCATGGAGACATGTTAAATAAACATTGATACATAAACCATGGATATAACTAAAACTTCCCATTATTAAAGCCACACTGCACTACTTGTAGATACTTCCGCACTCTATATAACAAACTATGCCTAATTGGTGACTATTGGTCCCTCATGAACCTCTTTTTCTTATGCTATTTGAGAGCTGAGTTGATTAGATAACCACCTGTCCAGTGACTTAGCAGTGAGACCTAATCCCTCCTTTACACTAGTACTGATGGCCTTTAAAACAATTTCCTTCAACATTGTCTCGAAAACTAATATCCATAACATTCTAGGCATGATATTGTTTGTCCTAGACTTACTAATTATGGAGGAGCCATCAACTGAAAGTTGCCCTCCATTCATTACAATCGCTGTTGGAGTGATTGCCTCTGCTGGCTTCATCCTGCTCATTTCAATGGGTTTGATGTACCTCTATAGAGTGCTATGCCGTGTGAAACAAATGAAGGGTATGTTGTATAGCAACCGGCCTCTTGCATTCACCTCTAACAACTCAAAGCATACACATATCATTATGTACCTTTCTTTCATGTATAAGTATTTTCTATAGGCTTCAATCATCAACTTTCTCTTTAAATTTTCTTTTCAATTCATGAACTCTGTTGGTTTTTTGTTTTTGTTTCTCTCTCTTTCGTCTTTATTTTTCCCTCTGCCACTTATACTGGCCATAGTTGGCATTCACTCATTCACTGATAATTCACTTTTAAATATTTGATTTCTTAATACATGCATTGTTTTGTTTAAGCCTTTTAAAAAGTTTTTCTCGCTGCTCATAAAATGTGCACTCCGGGTAATCATATATATAACCTTGACACTTTTATTTCCTCTAACCAATTATTTTCAAATATATAATCTCCTTATCTCTCCTTATCTCTTGCACATTGTGCTTGAAGACACATTAGCATTGATCATGACAAATAACAGTTTCGATACTAAGGCATGAAGTGAGGTTTTCAGAATACGTGTGAGAATACGAATTTTCTAATTATTATAGGTCCATACAGGAGAAGAACTCAATTGATGGTTTTAATGATCAACATGAGAGAAAAATTGTACCGCCAGACAGAGGAATATGATGTAATATAATATACATTTTGTTTCTAATGATATGGAAATACAAAAGAAATAAACATATTTCCTTTCAGGCTTCAATCCTTTTATTCTTCTTCTTGTAATATCGTTAGTTAGGAGTTAGGAATGTTAGTTAGGAGTGTACATTCAATTGTCATACTAAATTACATGCATTAATTTGGCATATTATCCAGTAATTTACTATCCTGTTATATTATTGTGGTTGTAAATATGTACTGTATATAACAATTTTGGTTTCCCTAATGTCTTTTTAAAAATTGCATAAAATAGTTTCTATACTATGTTTATGAACTCTCAAAAGTATATGTTGCCTTTTTCAAAGTCTACTACATACCGAAATATGCTGATAGTTACTTTTTATGGTATTTAAAAATAATTACCGTCTAAACTATAATGTATATTAAGATATTATAGATAAGCCAAAACGTTTTCTTGATCGAAAAACCAAAGGAACACAAAACATTAATTCATTGCTAGGATACCAAATACTTTGTTTATATGTTTAAATATGTTCTTACTTATTCTTTGTTGCTGTTATGACTTCATGTTCGTGATTTTGTTAAATTCAATGATCTGCCCTTAGTCAACATATATTATATTTTTGATATAAACACAGTCAAGTATTAGTATCACAGTCTAACCTTTAAAAGGAAGTACTTATGCAATAATCTCTACATTTGTGGAAAATGATTTTGTTTACATTTAATTTTTCATTCTGTGCACTTCAAGCAGACAATGGAAACAAAACTCAACCAGACGGCCAAGTGGTAAGTCTATTATTTTGCATCAATTATCAATTTGATACGAAAAAAAGAAGAACAAAATCTGTACTAAAGATGAATACTTTTACAATTAATTAATTAATCAGTGTTCTGTTTGACGGATCGGGTTAATGGGTAAAACCTCGGCTGTGGCTTGTGGAAAAAATCTATCTACACAAATTCAGCATTCAAACCAAAATTATCATAAATATTTATGACCCAGTTAAGTCACAGCTAATTTCACAAATCTACTTGGTAGGGTTTGCGCCTGGAAGATAAAAAAAAAATAAAAATTGACGATCAGTTGCTGAGCTACTTTGAATAAAGTAGGTAGGCTATTAAACATTCACTTAAGCTCGCATTTAAAAAATGAAGATTAAAAAAATAAAATAATAATAATCTACCGCTCGGTCACTTGGCTCCTACGCTTCATTGTACACTTATTCAAAGTAAGGTTACCAATCTTAGGTTCAGTCTATTACATATGATTTTCACGTTGCGAAAAAGCGAGGAAATCTTGGTTGTATTTGTGAACTGACAATATTATGAAGGTTTGGGGCGAAATCTTGTTGTTCGCTTCCGGCACTATACTCCCTATGCATACCCCCACCCTCCTGTGTTTTAGGGAGTAGCAATTATCTGTCTCTTTGAATTAGACGGTACTGGATTTTATCCCCGCTTTAGACATTCAATAATTGCTGTCATTTAATGTTTTAATTTTATATACTCACATAAAAATGACATAAACTCTGAGTAATTAAATAACATATAAGACATTTTCAATTTCACTTTAGGTATTTTGCTTGAAATATTTGTTTAGATGGACCAGGGAGTCTATGCCGATATAGCAGACAGGGAGCCGCCTCACCCCTCCGAATCCGCTACAAGCTACTATATGGATATGGAGCCTATTCCTCGCATCGGCGATGACGACTACATCAGTCCTAGTTTTACTCGAAAGGAAGTTGAGGCTGTGTATGTGAATAAAGACATGACAGATGAAAAGGCACTGCAAAACGACACAGAAAGTGATTATGTTAGTCCTAGTTTTAGTCAAGAGAGTTCCGAGGCTGTGTATGTGAATACATCCGAAAAGGCGCCTGAACACGAAACGCATGATCCTCAATATATCAATACCCTTCTCACAACACAGGACGATGATGATAAAACAACACCTACATATATGGAAATGAAACCTATACCGCCTATACGGTCTATCTGTCATGATGTTTTCCCCACGATAAAGAAGAGTGACACGGTGGGTAAATCTAAAGTTATGTAGGCTAACACATGTATAAACAGTGCAAATTAAGAAATAATAACAAGATTCCGCTAAATTATTAGTGTTGATTCCTTTCTCAGAAAAAAAAGAAAGCTCTATCATCACAGCATTGTGTGGATCAAGGTTGGTGAAGGTCTGCATATATATAGGAGTCTAATTATGTTGTGCAAACGGGAAGCAAATATTCTTATATCATTTCATAGGTGAAAATATAAAGAACGTAACGAACAAACAATTTTTTTTGACAAAATAGCTGATGCCAAACATTCTTTTGAAAGAGTACGAGTAGGCTTATACATGGAATATGATTCATGTTATTTTCTGTAAAACACTATTGTTATTGTTGTATTGAATTCTATCGAACCTCTAAGTTTACTGAGTAAACGAATGAACGAGTATATTACACTCCATACTTAAATAGTCATATGAAATGAATAAATTGAGAATGTTACATATTTTTTTATTAACATTGAATTATATATGTATAATCATAGACGGTATAATCAATGTTCACTCGTATTGTTTAAAAACAAAATCATACGATGATGAACAAAATGTTGGTACTAACCCTAGTTTTATTCGGTTCCATTATCACATTGTAAACAATTCCACATTTTATTTTAGACCCATACTGCTGGACATGTAAATGCATTTAAAAATCGTTTGACAAAGCTTACCATTGACTTTAGACCATGAACTATTGCTAAAGGTACACAAGTGATTCCTTGCACTGTTTATCGTCACAGTTTGATGTAAATTTATTTAACCTGTATATCCGTTTTAATGCATATACATTTGTATATATTATATCGCGTGACCATTTTGTTATATATCTTTGCTGGTTATAACAAAAATTAATATAAAAACTGATTTAAAAGATAACACTATAAATATTTCTTTATACCTAATATCATATTTTAAAGGATTTCTAAGAGATGAGTTTGTTTCATTTCTGATATTGAGATGAAATTGAAAAGCAGTGTATTATAAATACAGTTTATCATATAAATCACTCTTTGGTATTAATTGCTATATCGCAACAAATGTTGTACAAATGCACGAATGACAAATTATCATCATTCATATCATAATAATAAATAACACTTTGTTATTGTATATTGCATTGTAAGATACTTACACAATTTTAAAAATCTTATGTCTAATATTATTTCATTTCATCTGACTTTACATTGGAAATTAAGCACATAGTTTATTCCCATTTCTCCTCTCTCTCTCTCTTCATGATGCTCTCTATTGTAACATATGTAAATCATGAGAAGATAAATTACATTCAAGGATTGTCCTATTTTGTCTTTTTGTATTCGTACAAATAACTTAATAGTACTGTTAACTTTTCCTATTCTAATTATGTTGGTCTATAAATGCAATGATAATGTTTGCATCTGTTTGCGTCTGATGTAATAATAATTTATACTTGGCAATATGTATGATCACAGTAATGCACTGAATAAAATTTCAAAATTTGAACAAGCGGGTTTCAGAGTCATGTTATACTTTTTATCACATAATTTGTTCAGATACATGTGTTATCTTAACCTGGCTTCCGAATTATCTTATGCCATATGCCCTAAATTGTATTCGATTACAACAAGAAAATTAAAAAAATGAATGTTGAAAAGAGAGAGAGATGTACAGATCTAGTGCCCGAGATAGACATGAATAGAGAAAGAGATTTATAGAGAGAAATGAGAGATAGTAAGAAGAATAAAGGAAGAGAGATGAAAGAGGAGAAAGGGGACATAAAAGAAAAGGGGGACATACCAACCTCTTGTTAAAATGCTGAAGATTTGACACCTGAATATGATAAATCCTAATTCCTATAAATGTTGGTTTCCGATATTACTTAAGATAATGTTTTAAGAGCTACATTGATTCCATTTTGTCTTTCAAATGGGCAACAATAATATTTTTCATTCCATGTTACATAATTGTAATAAAATGCAACTTCTCTGAAAACAATATATACAAGTGTATTAAAGCTTTTGTCAACAAGTTGAACAAAATCTCAATTCTGATATATGATTTATAACATGTTATGGCGTCAAGTACAATGTGGTCATATAACATAGATGGACACTCTATGTGCATGAAAATTTGCCCTTTTTCCAGGCATTTAGTATATTTTACTTCAAGCTCTTAATCAAAAGTTACTGAGCCAAACCACCAAAAGGGTATAGTGGCTAAAGCGCAATTTATTTCTAGATCAGAGATAGCTGTGAGTACTTGCTATTTCCAACGGTCAACTGTTAAAACAGGATAAAGCAAACATAGGGTAGAACGATTGTCAAAAGATAACTATATTTGTAATTCAGGTTTTGGATATGTAGATATGAAGAATATATACGAAGTATTATTATAATACTGGTATATATGAAAAGGAAGTGAATAAATAAACGAATTTAAGTATAACTACTGATTTAATTACTGTAATTTTGCCCAAAACGGTCACGTTTCGACAGCTCCACACCTGAAATTTTGTACTGAATAATATTGTGTAATCGTGGTGCTGTCGTCAGGGCTTTTATTTTGTGTAAGGACATTGCCTCACTTAATGTCTGCTGGGACGACAGCACCACAGCGCCTAGAAACAATGTATTAGGCGCGTTATAAATGTGATGTATTATTATTATAATTATTAACAATTGTTTCAACTTCTGTTATAGCCTCAAATTTTAAAGAATAGATATCTGCTAACAAAATCAGGTGGAATTGTTCTACCTAAGTAATCGATAACATTATCGACCAAATCGACAGTCAAATGATTACATAACATATCTTTAAAATTTAACAATCTAACATATACTCATATTAACACTGATTTTCAAACAAGAGATATTTAAGTACAACAATAACATATCAAAGCAATTCGAGAAATTAAGTTCAGTGGCTGCACTATATAAGGTAAGAGTATCATCTGCGTATTGATTTATCTGCACTTCATTGCCTTTCGATTAAATACCCGCCATCTGAGTACTCGGTCTGAACATGAAACCTATGATTTCAGCTCCGATTAAAAACAAGTATGGGAGGGGGAGAAAATCGTTGTCAACTCCCCCTTACCCCTTTGTAGAATAAAAACTGGTAAGACTGCAATGTCTTTTTGTAGAATAGGTATTATTCTGTGTTCAGTTTACTTTATTGTTGAGGTTAGGAATTGTTTTCACGCAAAGGATTTTCTTTCTTTTTTCACTGGACCCACTGTCTTTTTAGTCAACCTTTTCTAAAGGACGATTTATGTTACTCCATTTTTTTTTAAAGATTAACGCAGTTGACAATATGACTTGTTCGTACTTGTACATTTTGGAAAATGTAAATACTCTTATTTTTAATTTTATTCGGATAATGAGCTCAATGAATACAAAACTATCCTATAAACATGTAATCCTAAAACAGACACAACACTTTCCAGGATGTAGATATCGGTTATACTCATTTGCATGTCTTTGCATTTTTTATGAGCCATTGTGAAATGATGAAAACCATGAGGAATAGAAATGATAATTTGTCATAAGTAATATTGTGATATAGATACGATTTGTTAATTGCACATACAAAACGCATACAAAAATGATGACAATGTGCAAAAGGATCATATGACATATGCTTCTCCTTGTTATCATGATATGTTTTACAACGATCCCGGATCCCTCACATGACCTCTGCTTCAGGCCCCACCAGTCGACATCTTCAATTATCTCCGTAGCCTGGCAACCTGCGTTTATTCTTGGCGGATTAGTGGGTGATAGCGAGATCAGTATTTCGCCTTCCCCATTCCTACTTCACCGATTGTTTATTTTTCGTTAGTGTATTTACTCTTTATGGTCTAGAAACTGTTGAAAAAAAACACGTTGCTTCCTTCTTGTTTTTGTATTGGAAGTTGTCCATGAAGTGACTGGAGACCACAATAAGTTTGGTTACCAAACGCGCTAGAAATGAATTGCTATACATCATCATCATCAAATTCAGGTGGCGCTGTAAAACGCTGCTGCGGTCTTCACGAGAGCACGCCATGCAACTCTTTCACCTGCCATTTGTGTAGCACCTTTTATTCCTTGTCCAGATACTTTCTTGATATCATCAGTCCAAGACATTGGTGGACGTCCTCTACCCCGTTTTCCTTCGACTGCTCCTTGCAGTATTTGCTTCTCAACACCTTCAGATATCCTAACAATGTGCCCCAAATAGTTTAGTTTTCTTTCCATGATTCCCCTTCTGATGTTCAAGTCTGGTCCAATCTTTTCCAGGACCCACACATTTGTCTTTTTATCTTTCCATGACACCTGCAACAGCCTCCTGTAGCACCACATTTCAAAGGCATCAACTCTCTTTCTGTCATTCTATGTCATGGCCCATGCAGGACTCACTTCCATAAGTCGCAATAGAGAAAGAAGTTGCTTGAAGCAGACGAACCTTCAGACTGAGAGATAGGCCTCGGCTCTTCCAGATGTGAGACATATATATTATGTACTGTTGATCTCGCCATTGCCTTCCTTCTCCTTATCTCTGCGGTGCTTTCTCCTTTGTTAGTGATGATTGAACCCAAGTACTCAAACTGATTTACTACTTCAATCTTATTTCCAGCTACGGTGAAGTCAGTGTTATTATCATCTCTATCGACAACCATTATTTTTGTCTTTTTGGTGTTTAGAAGAAGGTCTTTCCCTTCACTTGCCTGTTTGATACGATTCAATAAATCAATCAGCTCCTCTCTGCTGCTGCAAACGAGAGTGGTGTCATCAGCATACCTTAGGTTCGTCATCTTTTTACCTCAAAACTGAACTCCCCCCTTGAATCCTTCACGAGCATTTCTCATAATGTCCTCAGAGTAAATATTAAAAAGGTTAGGAGACAGTATACAGCCTTGACGTACTCCCCTGCCAATTCCAAACCACTCAGTATCGCCGTTACTGGTTTTCACTGTTGCTTCTTGGTCATGATAGAGGTTTTTGATCAATTCGATGATGTGACTTGGGAACCCCATCTTTGCCATTGTATTCCACAATTGAGAGTGGCTCACACAGTCAAATGCTTTGCTATAATCTATAAAGCACAAATAGAGGGGATGTTTGTGTTCTCTAGCTGCATTTCTCTAATATGTTTCGAATGTTGACAATCTGTTCTCTTGTCCCTCTACCTTCACGGAACCCTGCTTGCTCATCTGAGATCTCGACTTGCAGTTTGATTTTTATTCTTCTGCTAATCACCTTCAGAAGTATTTTGCTTGCATGACAAATCAAGCTGATCGTTCGGTGATTTGCACATTCTTTCAGATCTCTCTTCTTTGGCAATGATATAAAAACAGCTCGACACCAGTCCTTGGGCCACTCCCTACTATTCCAGATGTTGCAACAGAGAAGCCACATCAGGTCAGTACCTTCTTCACCTGTAGCCTTCCACATCTCGGAAGTCAAGTTGTCAAAGCCAGGGGACTTGCCATCCTTCAGTTGTTTCATTGCAAGCTCCACTTCTGATCTTAATGGAGGGAGCTCCATTTCATCACTTTCCTCCCACTGAGTGTCAACTTGTTCCTGTGCAGCAAACAGCTTGGTACTATACTGCACCTATCTTTCCTTGATGTCTTCATTCTCCGTCAGTGTTTTGCCATTTTCATCTTTAATTACATCCAGTCTTGGGATTCTTTTCTTTGTGATTTCTTTCACAATTGCAAATGCTGCCTTAGAGTTGTTCTTGTGACGCTCTAGGACTTCACACTTCCCCTCAATGTGTTTCCTTCTTCCCCTCAATGTGTTTCCTTTTGTCCTCCTTCACACTACTTGTAACCGCCTTATTGAGTCTCGTCCATTCTCCTCTATTGCGTTTTGCTTTTGCCCTCTTCCTGCCATCAGCAATGTCGAAAGTCTGATTTGAGATCCATGGTTGTTTCCGCTTCCTTTTCTTTGGGATGTGATTCTTTGCTGCATTGTCAACTGTTTCTTTCATGTCTTCCCACATCTCATTTGGTGTTTGCTCTGCTTCATCGTTTCTCAACAGCAGCTCAAACTTGTTCTTCACTCCCAATGTGAATTGAGAAGGGATACTTTCCACATCATACCTTGTGGGAGCTGAATCACATTTCTTAGCTTTCAGTCTTAGTCTCAGTTTAGCCACAAGCAGCTGATGATCACTGCCACAGTCAGCACCTGGTCTTGTCTTGACGTTCTGTAGTGAAGTTCGCCACCTCTTCTTGACTATGGTGTAGTCTATCTGATTTCTGGCTCTGTCTCCCGGACTCATCCACGTCCACAGTCTTCTGGGATGATGCTCAAACCACGTGTTACCAATGATGAGGCTGTTTGCTACACAAAATTCTTCCAGTCGATCTCCTCTTTCATTTCTGATGCTAAGACCATATTTGATAATGAACTCAGATTTTTCCATCGTTTTACCAATCTTGGCATTCCAGTCACAAAATATCATGAGGAAATCTTTCTTAGGAATGCTGCCTACGACATCTTGTACCATCTCATAGAAATCAGTGATTTCTTTCTCCGGTGCATCTGCTGTTGGTGCATATACCTGAATTATGGAGATATTCATAGGATGCCCTTGTAATCTCACAGTCATAATCCTCTCTTTGATCATGTGGTATCCCAAGACACATTTAGCTGTAGCCTTCTCTATGATGAATCCCACACCCCTTCGCTTCCTTCCACTTTCTTTCCCTGAAAAGATGATTGTATTTCCTTCGTCTGAAGTAAATCTGCCTTGTCCAAGCCACCATGATTCAGATATTCCCAAAACTTTAATATCATTTATAGCCATCTCCTTCTCCACCATTTCCACCTTCCCATCTGACATACCACGCACGTTCCACGTGGCTACATTGATTTGTTTCCTTAGAGGGGTGCTGTTCCTTTCCATCATGGGACCTTCAAGAAAATAACTTCCTACAAGAGGCTTTGATCCTGATCCGTCATCATGCTACATAATAATGGTATTTGGTGAAAATTGTTTGAAACAGGGAGATATCATCAGGGGAAGTGACACTCCACCGCAGGCGCGTACGCAGGGGGGGGGGGGTTGGGGGGTTAAACCCCCCCTTTGGTTATTTTATGTGTGTAAACCCCCCCCCCCCCCCCCCCCCCAAAAAAAAAAAAAAAAAAAAAAAAAAAAAAAAAAAACCCTTTGGATTTTTTTTTTTATTAAAAAAAAAAAAAAACTCCCATGGCTGACCTAAAACATTTCGAGACAATTTTTTTTTTAAAATGCCCTCTTACCCCCCCCCCCCCCCGCTTATTCAGCGGTCGGCTGAGTCGTTGCGATTTTTTCGGCCCGATTTATAAATGTTAAACCCCCCCCCCCCCCCCCCCCCCCCCTTGAAAAAATCCTGCGTACGCGCCTGCCCCACCGCATAGGCAAATTGAATTAGCCTATCAAGAGAATAATATCGAGTTATTGTACAAGCAAACATATCTAATAACTAGTTTGGCTTCGTAATGTTTGTTAACGTCTGATAATAATATTGGATATTTATATAGCGCAAATATCCACCAGGCATGGTGCTCAAGGCTCTCCAACTATTACCTGGCTCATCACCCGAATTTAGCGCCTTTTACGGCGGTACTTTGCACAAATTAAACAGTCCACAAATTAAAGATTCCACATAATTATTCGAAACGCTACACATGCACAGGGGCGGCGATCCGGGGGGGGGTAGGGACAAGCCCCCCTCAATGTCGTCCCTCTGGAAAATGTGAAAAAAGTGCCTCCAAAAAATGTATAGCAAATATTGACCCAAGACTGCAAGACACATTGAGGCTCAGGAGGGCCCAAGAGTGCAACGTTTATAGGCTACTCCTAACAAAGCAAACATATCGTCTCGCTCGGTTGTTACGCTCCCTCGCTTAACATCCTTTAAAATGTACGAGTAAATATTGTAGACAATCTGAATTTCGTTGGTATCACGTGCAGTTTACAATTTATGTAAGTAAAAGTGAAGTGTGAACAAGTACATATATTGCTTGTTTTTATACTATAGTTTTGCTAAGGAATGTAATTTTTTAATACTATTACAGTATATCTTTTCAAAATGAACAAATCATTGTTCATTATTTAGCAAAAAGTGGGAAATTCAATTACACGTCTTTTAAGCATTTTTTTCATTTTTTTTAAAGGTCAGAATGAAATTCACTACCCTTTTTCAATTTGTCAAAGCTTACGTTTATATAATTTCAGCTAATTTGTTTCTTTTTTTAAAGAAAAAAAGTCTCTCACTCGGACAGGTATCTTTGTCTTCACAATTGTAATACCTGGAAATGCAACACAATATAGTCACTCAATGGAACGCAATATATCACATTGATATCAATGTGATATATTGCTTTCCATTGAGTGACTATATTGTGTTGCATTTCCAGGTATTACAATTGTGAAGACAAAGATACCTGTCCGAGTGAGAGACTTGTTAAAAATATATATATATGTATGTGTATATAATGTAAAAGATAGTCATATCTTTGTCAAGTCAGGTCAGATAATATTATCCTTGTCAAGTCCGGGTAGATAATATTAACTTGTCAAGTCAGGTCAGATAATAGTATCTTTGTCAAGTCAGGTCAGATAATATTATCTTTGTCAAGTCAGGTCAGATAATATTATCCTTGTCAAGTCCGGGTAGATAATATTAACTTGTCAAGTCAGGTCAGATAATTTTATCTTTGTCAAGTCAGGTCAGATAATAATATCCTTGTCAAGTCCGGGTAGATAATATTAACTTGTCAAGTCAGGTCAGATAATATCATCTTTGTCAAGTCAGGTCAGATAATATTAACTTGTCAAGTCAGGTCAGATAATTTTATCTTTGTCAAGTCAGGTCAGATAATATTATCCTTGTCAACTCCGGGTAGATTATTATCTTTGTCAAGTCGATGCAGATCATGTCAATTCAAGGTAGATACATGTAATATCAGTTTTGTCAAGTCAAGGCAGTTATTGTCAATGTCTAGTCAGATCCCACTGACAAGGAGAAAAAATCTGCGGTTCTCCTCGCAGCTGCTTGTTGATGGGTCCAGCTCGGCGATCCGTCCAGCTACTCGAGGTCCGACTCTAGATCTGCCCATGCCGCCGTCATGTTTTCAAGTTCTGATTCGTTGCGTTTGATTGAAAGCTAGAACGAGTTCACAGTCTAGAAATCAGGCCAGATTTGTCTTTCGAAGAAAATATAAATCAAACGTACACCTCTGTCGGTTATTTTGGGACGGAATAGATATGAATAATAGCAAACAAGACTAAGTTGAAGCACCTGTACATACTGTCAACAATGAAGCATCTACGTACCAGTACTGTACACTTTTTACTAGCTATGTACACGCGCGCGGCGACGCACGCTGTACTGTAATTGGTCGCTATTGTCCTGCTTGTCAGATTCTATTGCTCAGGTGCGAATTAAGGCTACCTAATCCCTTGGCTAATTTGAATCATCCAAGTCTATATTCAGCAGAGTTGGTGTATATTTAAATTCATGTTGTTCTATCGGCATGGCATGTGTGTGTTAGAATGGAGGGGGGGGGGGTGTGAACGCGATCGGATCAAAATGGCAAAGGCCGGCCTTCAGCATAATTACAGAGGCGATTTGTGATATAGGATTTCCCGGCCAGATTCGCATGTCATTCGAATTAATCTACTTTGCATTTGAGTTAGCGCAGCTCGGCATTGCCATGCCAATTATCATTCAATTCTCCCGTTATTTCATTTAATTTTGGATTTTGGTCGAAGGGTTTTATAATCACTAGTAAAAGGAATATAAACCCGAGGTATACCCGACAGCCGTTAAAAAGCGTCGAATTTGAACTTAAGACAATTAATTTTAATGACAAATTCGCGAATTTGGACGGGAAATCCTTCTAAAAATCGAGCTATACTAGGGCGGAAAATAAATAATGGTGATGAGATTCTTTTCACTTCACCACGCCGTTGGATACAAGTAGAGAGTGAACACAAAAGAAACTTCAATTTTAAAAGAGAAAACATAAACTTTGTCAATCACAGGTGTGTGATTTTAAAAGGAGAAAACAAAAATCAACCTGTTAAGGGGTGTGTTTGTGTTATTAATCCTAGTTTTTTAGAAAAACGAAAAATAAGAGAAGAAAGTAGGCTTTTAAATCAAATGTGTTAAGATATAAGACACGGGTGTTATTTCTTTTCTGGGGTACATGCATAAACATACTATGTTAGGGCCGTGGAAATCCGTGGAAATCTCGGACAAAATTCATAACAGTTTGAAAACTCTTCAGTTACTGTTAACATGATGAAAAAAGGAAGATGATCAATATAAAAGAAAGAGAAGGGAGATAGAGAAAGATAACTGACACTGTATCAAATAATGATATTGATGCGTTTATTTTAAAAGGAGATCAAATGACAGAGAGGGGGAGAAGTCTGGAAGCCTAGTCTGCATGTATAGACTTTGTTTTGCATTTTTAGAAAGCCGCGTGCAAACTTTGAAATTACTGTACCGGTATCTAGTAAAGATCAATTTTTAGTTGTTATTTTGTTTGGCAACCATTCCAATATGATATGTTTTTCATTAATCCGATTAGCAATTGTAAAGTGTGTGTGTTTGTTTGGTTTGGGTAAAATAAGAGTATCTTTCTGCAGACTATTTACAGTTGACATTCTCGGGAAACTATAGGATCGTAGGCATGCACGCACGGCAAAGTATTAAAGGCTGTTGTTTGATCGCCATTGTCCGGCTTGCCAGTTCTATTGTTCAGGTAGGGATTAAGGCTGCATATGTGAATCACCCAAGACTGTATTCAGCAGAGTGCGTGTATATTTAAATTCATGTTGTTCTATCGGCATATATGGCAAGTGTGTGTTTAAAAAGGGGGGGGGGGGGTAAACGCGATCGGACCAAAATGGCAAAGGCTCTTCGCGATTTCCCGGCCAGATTCGCGAGTTTGTAATTGAATTAATTTACTTTGCATTTGAGTTAGCGCAGATCGGCTTTGTCATGCCAATTATCATTCAATTCTCCCGTTATTTTATTTAATTTATGATTTTGGACGAAGGGTTTTATAGATTTGTCATTTGATTTAGAAACTGCTCAACCAGGAAGCTGTAATGAATGGAGATACCGTCTCGAAAGAATTTTCCGAGGGAAAAATATTCAAGATTAACCTGGCTTAACAAAAAGAAATGTAACCCTCTCTAGCCATCATTTCCATCAACAGCTGTCCATATCAATGCACAGTCCCTCTCTGGCATTCCAAATAGTACGAAATGTTACGCAACGCCATCTGCTTCTCTAAGTTCTCTATTCACTCTTTTGCAAAAATATGCAAGCATCGAGCTTTGAAGCCATGCGTGGCACCGAAAAATTAAGTCATGTTCAGTGAAGATGTGTTTAGCTATAACATATAAAATACAGAATTCACAACATATGACCGATGCAACTTTCTATTAGTCATCAAATGCTTTTTCCGTTCTCGGATAGCTCTACTGAAGACATGGCCATTTCAACCAGCGAAATCGACCAAGGAAATCATGAGTTATAGCGAATGAAAGGTTTTCATCATCATGATTTTTTTCATCTAATTATTGACATTTTCCGAAAATTTCCGAAATTTGTACATAGCTAGGAAGGTAGTCCAAAGGTTTATCTTCCTAAATAACTTAATGAAATTGTGTTATATGTTTGCGCATTTATTGATTTTAGGGCTAGAAGTTGTCAAGTTATCACCACTATTCACCCCAAGTACGGGCCGGTAAAGCAAAACCCGCCGTGCTCGCTGGGCTGAGCTGTGTGTGGAAAGGGAGGACTCAGTGCTACTAGGTATCTGTACGGTTTGGGAGGGGGATTAATGGGATTACGGTAGGGGAAACAAAAGACGCGCGGTGCCACGGATGACGTCAAAGGGGCTTCTTGGACGGGATCTCCATTAATTACAGCTTCCTGGCTCAACTAGCATTCAAACTAATCGTCACTTGTCGAGGCATCGTTTTTATCATCAAATTAACACCTGTCACCATTCGTAATCGAAATATGTTTCTCCAAGTGAGGAATGTCAGAGGGGGAATAAATTTAACACACGTTTACATGCTCAAATTGTGTGACTCTATATATATAGTCGATCCCTATACCCCAGTCGAAATAAGGATGTGGTCAGTAGAATGGGTGTATAGCCTATTTTAGATGATGTTGTTGTCGAGAATACAAATGCTGGAATTAGAAGGAAAGATAAGAAAATATCAATATTAATTTTCTGGTCAGCTCACGTCTTAATTCTTTGTCATTAAAAACGGTGGCCAAACTCCAAATGTATTTTAAAAAGCAATAAGAAAAGACACGAAGAATTTGAAAGAGAGATAAAATGAGTTTGTCAAGATGATTCCAAGTGATCAGTTAAGGAGGTGAGAAGAAAAAAATGTCAGTAATAAATAGCCCGGTCTATTTATAAACCCTTTTTTTTTTCACTACGGGAAATTACAAAATATCAATCATTTTTTTGTTCTTATTTTTTAAAATACGATAAGTCTAATAATTTTTTTTTTTTAAAGCAAACTGAAAAGGACGGTAGCTTTTATGGATATATTGAAAGTTTGACTTAATTATCTAGGGAGGTGGAGGATAATCTTCAAACAAAATATTAATTCATGATGACACTGTTCAGTTTACCTCGCTGTTTGATAATTTGAGTTTTGTTGAGCGAATTCATAAGAAATGTTGCACTAAATGAGAAAACAGGAAATGTGGCGAGATATCAGGCGCCGAAGGAGAAAAAAGCGAATGACTTACTAACGATATATCTCAGGCTCGAGGCCCGTGTTAACTAGCGATAGAAATGTTAATGTTAAAAACGGTTAACAACAATTTTCCATAACCAGAATGGGGAAGCTCAGATGGCGTATAATTGAATAAAAATGAAAGAATGTGAAAATAACAATAATATTAATAAAAAGAAAAGAGAAATTTCGACAGTGTCAATTATGCTCAGTCCCTCGCTTGTCTTTCTTTCAAAAATACACAAAACGAGATGCCAGGAAGTATTTATATTCGTAAACATGCAAAGAGGGGGTGGCTATATGCTTGACGCCATTAATGAACCGGCCTCATTGGTGTTTTTGAGTTTTTCGAGAATGTCAACTGTACAAAGTCTGCAGAAACAGACTCTATTTTTACGCTAAAAAACAAACCAAAGAAACAAACATTACAAGAATATCACATTTGAATGGTTAATTGTCAAATAAAATAAGAACTAAAAATATATCTTTAGAAGATACATTAATTTCAGAGTTCGCATGGCTTTCTGAAAGTGTCAAAACAATGTCTATACATGCAGACTAGGTTTCTAGACTTCTCCCCCTCTCTGTCATATGCCTTTTCTTCCCTTTTTTCCCTTTTGCTATTTGTCATTTTGTTCGTATTGCCAATGCAAACTGATGTCAAGCCATCAAGTCTTACTTATTCATGGATCAGCAAGGTGTAGCATGGACGTATGGTCCATATGATCCCTCCGGGGATGTGGATATACCCCCCCCCCCCACCCCCGCACTTGTATTCGCGACGTATAGTTCCTGTTATCTTTCTTTTTTTAAATAGAGCTCTAGAAATTTAAAGACAACAAAACTACACGCGAAAAAAAAACATTACAGAACATTCATGCAACATATTGAACATCCGATTTAAAAAATATGCAAATTCGAAATTTTCTACGTTTTTCCAAATTTTCTAGGCCAGCGAGTTCTGTTTCATTTCATCGTGACGGGTCACTTTTGCCTCTATATATCTCTTGTAAGACAAGGCCATTAACAAAATATATACATGTTTAGCGTCCCCGCCCGCTTCCTTTTTTGGGGGTCGCCTCCTATTTTTGTTGTTGATTTTGTTGATTTTTTTTTTGAATTTTTTTTTGTTTAAAGAATAAAAAACAGGAAAACACTGCTAACATGGATCTATTTTTGATTAAAAAAAAAAAAAAAAAAAAAAAGTTGCCTGCCATCTTGAAAAATAGCCCGACTGACAGGGAAAATGTACCAAGCGGCCATTTTGAAAGAAAGAAAGAAAAAAGGCCTCCTCCTTCCTATTTTTCCAAAAAACAGGACGCTAAACATGTTTTTTTTTTTTTTTTTTTTGCCCAACATATGATCTTTGTCTAGGAAAAGAATTAAGGCCTATTTATTTTTGGCTACTTATAAAAGATTCAATTAATTGCCAGCTACTATATATCCTGGTGGGGTAGCCTCGCTAGTCATACGGACCGCTATTCATAACGTGACACGCTAATCATGAAACGGAAAGGGTGTCATATATGCATAAAGGCATAAGGACCGCTATTTATAAAGTGAGTTGAAGGTCGCTATTCATAATTCACATTCAGTTCATAATTTAAATTGGGGGTCACTACTCGTAAGGACTGCTATTAATAATACGAAAGTGAGGGTCGCTATTCATAATACGAAAAGCATGGATAGTGCCCACCTTGTCGTATTATGATGAACCTCGATCTTCTCATATGAATAACGACCCCGATTTCTTAAATAGCGCTCCTTAAGAATAAAGACACTTATATGCACCCCTCCTGATGGGCCCATACCCATACTTCGTACTGACCACATACTTCGGGTGAAGGTAGGCAGCCTTAATCCGTACCTGAACAAAAGAATCTGGCAAGCCGGACAATAGCGATGAAACAAGAGGATGTCAACTCTACATAGTCTGCAGAAACAGACTCTATTTTTACGCTAAAAACAAACCAAACAAACACACACACTTTACAATTGCTATTTGAATGAAAACATATATCATATTTGAATGGTTGTCAAATAAAATAGCAACTAAAAATTGATCTTTACTAGATACAGGAATTTCAAAGTGTGCACGCGGCTTTCTAAAAGTGCAAAACAAGTCTATACATGCAGACTAGGCCTCTAGACTTCACCCCTCTCTGTCATTTGATCTCCTTTTAAAATAACTAACACATCAATATCGTAATTTGATACAGTGTCAGTTATCTTTCTCTCTCTCTCTCTCTCCCTTCTCTTTCTTTTCTATTCATCATCTTCCTTTTTACATCATGTTAAACAGTAACGATAAACTGAATTGTTTTCAGACTGTTATGCATTTTGTCCGAGATTTCCAAAAAAGCTATTGCTTTTTGTATAGGATTTACGCGCCCCTAAGATAATGTTCCCCAGAAAAGAAATAACACATTCATGTGTCTTAATCTTAACACATTTGCTTTAAAAGCCTACTTTCTTTTATTTTTCGTTTTTAAAAAGCTAAAATTAATAACGCAAACACACCCTGGCAACATGGACTTTTGTTTTCTCCTTTTAAAATCACACACTGTCTTGTGATCGACAAAGTTTATGTTTTCTCATTTAAAATTGAAGTTTCTTTTGTGTTCACTCTCTACTTTAATCCAACAGCGTGGTGAAGTGAAAAGAAACTCATTATCATTATTTATTTCCCGCCCTAGTTAGCTCGATTTTTCGAAGGATTTCCCGGCCAAATAATACGCGAATTTGTCATTAAAATTTATTTCTCTTGCGCTCCAATTCGACGGTTTTGAGTGCTGTCAGGTATATAACGGGTTTATATTCCTTTTACTAGTTTTCAAATCTATGAAGTTTCTTTATCTCATATGTTTCATTCAAATTAATGAACAATGTGCTAGTCTTTCATTATTTTTGTCTGACTTAAGAATGCTAATAGTACACCACCGCAATGATTGCGGCGCCGTGTACTTTTAGCATTTTGCAGTATTCAAATTAGCACTGTGTGCACTTAAAATTGATGGTCAATATACCAGGGAGGTGTTTTAACTCTCAAAGCCCTGAATATACATTTCTCGTTAATTATACACTTTTTATACTACTTCTAGCTCATTCTTTTTCTTTCAAGATTTGTGAGCGTATTTCATCATATTTTATTTTCTTACATTTATACACATATACCTAGATTTATCTGATATTCAACAGCATGTAAGTTTGATTGTTAAGAAAGAAAAAACGACTTGCCTCTACGGACTTGATGGTCTCAATATGTTTGTAAATTTGTATGTAAGGAAGTTGTTTGTTTTGTGTTTCATCATAAATTTATCATATCATTATGGTGAACGGGTACAATATTGTGACTGGGGTAGGGACTATACAGTCACAAAATTTGAGCATGTAAACTTGTGTTGAATTTCTACCTCGTGACATCCTTAACTTAAATAAACATATTTCGATTACGAATGACAGGTGTTAAGTTAAATGATAGAAACGACGCCTCGACAAGTCAAGATTAGTTTGAATGTTTGTTGAGCAGTTTCTAAATTAAATGACAAATCTATGAAACCCTTCGACTAATTAAAATCCAAAATAAAATAAAATAACGATAATTAAATGATAATTGGCATGGCAGTGCCGATCTGCGCTAACTCAAATGCAAAGTAGATTAATTCGAATGACAAACTCGCGAATCTAGCCGGGAAATCCTATATCACAAATCGCCTCTGTAATTTATGCTGAAGGGCCTTTGCCGTTTTGGTCCGATCGCGTTCACCCCCCCCCCCCCCCCCCCCCCCCATTCAAACACACACATGCCATGCCGATAGAACAACATGAATTTAAATATACACCAACTCTGCTGAATACAGACTTGGGTGATTCAAATTAGCCAAGGGATTAGGTAGCCTTAATTCGCACCTGAGCAATAGAATCTGACAAGCAGGACAATAGCGACCAATTACAGTACAGCGTGCGTCGCCGCGCGCGTGTACATATGGAAACGTTGTATCATCCGCTCAATCTGACTTGCGTGCATAGAACAAATTAGCATTTTTCCATGAAAAAGTGAAGTTTTCTAAAATGTGCGTTTCTTTCCAGCATTGGGGCGCCCGGGAGTCACTCGGGTAACATTTTATAAAGTATAATATAAAAAGACCATATGCAAATTTTCTGTACTTTTGTCGGAAAAAAAATATTTATCCAGCACAATGTCGTCTCTTTTTGCGTTGGAGAAGAGCAAAAAGTGAGTTTCAATCATACTTTGGCCGCTCTCGCAAGCTCTCAATCGTTTCACTGTGGTCAAGCGAATTTGGGGCAAGCGGTTAATGAAAATACTAATCGTTAGCTTTCTTCTGGTATTAAACTTGTTTTGATTGATTGTATACTTTTGTCGGAATAAAGGAAACAAAAAGGCTTGACCAATAAATTATCAGCGTCTGAATTGACCTTTTGACCTTGAATTCCCTAATTCAAGCGCACATAAACAGGTTCCAATGACGTCATCTTCGCTCAATCGGTGTCTTTTATCCTAAAATGCTACACTTTCACAATGTTTTATCTTTTTTTAATTATTAGTAAGATATAACATATTTTGTCTGATATCACTGAAGTTTTGGGTATTATTTAATGAGTAATTTTAAAACAAGAGCCATTTTACTGTTTTAATTTACTGGATCGTACCATTAAATGTAAAGACCAGTATTGGAAACGCCCCAATTTCAAAAAATGAAATGGAAGCTCTCATTACCAATCATGTGAAAGAATATGTTTTGACTAATACATGATTATAAAAAATTTGCCGGGAAACCGCCTACTAATTCATATATTTGGTAAATTTGTTTCTCTCATGGTCTGTGAGAGATATAGGGTAGTCCCATATACATCTTTCTGTGTATAGTGCTTGTAACTTTACGAAGAATGGGCCAAATTTCTTATCATTTTGATGATTCCAGAACCTTGCAGATGCTAGATGCTAGATGATCAACCTTTTCTGATCGATTCCACAACGTTTCTTTCACAATGCAATCGCATGACCATAACTGGTCTTTACCTTTAAAGTCGCAGGATAGAAAGATGCATTTCCAACCGCGCCAATTTTAATTTACGTTCCGACATTCTGTTAAATGGGTTCGTGTTGTTAAGAATATACTGCTTTCTGCTCCACCAAATGTCCACATGCAGAATCGTTTATCAACTAAATTATTCAAATTTATGGATGCTTCCTTCCCAGGTGTTTGTGTTGTTGAAGCATTTCGTTCACCTGCTGTCATTCTTTGTACTCCAAATGCCAGAACGCAAATTACATTTTGGTTTTATAGTTTCATGCGGAGTCGTTTATCAACTATTATGTATTCAAATTTATGAATGCTTCCTTCCCAGGGGTGGTGTTTATGCATTCATTCACCTGTTATTATTCTTTGTACAATGTAATGTGTCCCCTCATTTTGTAATAGTTAATTTACCCATTCACATAATGGAACTACCTGCCCGGTGAAGCCAGTGGCCCGTGACCCCTGAGCACTCAACACCGTGTGGGAGTCAGTTTGTGGTTAACTTCTTTTATGAGACAAATCAAAGCAAACGTTTCCATATGCCCCCCCCCCTTCCCGTGCGAAGCGCGGAAGCTTTGACGTTCCATTAACATATTAGAGAAAGAAGACGATTCGTTGTACCGTTCACTACTCTTAATCCTTGTCTGAATTCATTTTTTCCCCGTATAAGTGCCCTTCAAAGCTTATTTTGATCCCTTCCCTGTTGTTTTCTAGAACTTCCATGATGACCTAGTACATTGTATATGCTTTACTTGCAGATGGTTAACCTAGTAACATGCATGTGCTTGCTTGCATTGAGGTCATTTTAGGTCTTACATATTGATGAGCTGTTTGAAATTAACTAGGAGGTATGCGCGTATTGGGGAATGTGGCTTGCTGCTCTACTTTTTTTTTAAAACTTCCCACGACATGTAATGAGTGTTTAGTGTACATTATATGGGACGTACAGTGATAGATGGAAAGTTATTTCAGTATATTCGAAATGACTTTTAGGTAACTCCTTTTTCCTCCCACATCATCAACATTCATTCATTTCATTTCATCTACATTAGTTCATGAAATGCATTCAGAAAAAGAAGAAAAAAGGAAACGAAAATAACCCGTTAAAGCGCGGAAGCTTTAACGTTTCATTAAAATATTAGACAAAGAAGACGATTCGGACGATTCGGGCTACTAATCATTGTCTGAATTCTCAAAAATGTTTCTTTATCCGATAAAAATTCACACTTTGTAGGAGATAAAAAAACAACCGACATAATACATATCAGATATCACCGACTTCAAACTTCTACATAAATATAGTATACGAAGATCGAGCAAGAATACCGACACAGCGGACCCGACACAGCAACAAAATTATATATGCGTATCTTTTTTGCTCCCTCGACGTGGGACGTGGCGACTCCACCAAACATACCCCTCTCTCTCTCTCTTTCTCTTTAATCCCCTTTTTCTTTTGCTCCTTTTCTTTCTTTTTTCTTCTTTTCCTTTCTTTCCTCTCCTTCGTATTTGTCTTTTTTCTCTTTCTTTCTTCTCTTTTCTTTCCTTCCTTTCCTTTCTTTTCCTTTTCTTTTCTTTTCTTTCCCCTTCCCTCTCCTTTTTCCGCTCCCCCTTTTCTCATTTTTCCCGACAGCAGCGCAATTTTACCGACAATATCTTGACAGGTGGGGTTGAAAAGCGAATCTCTACTCATATTATGAATAGCGACCATCTACTCCTATTATGAATAGCGACCCTCTACTCGTATTATGAATAACGAATCCCTACTCATATTATGAATAGCGACCCTCTTCTCCTCTTATGAATAGCGAACCTCATTTCGTATTATGAATAGCGACCCTCTTCTCCTATTATGAATAGCGAACCTCATTTCGTATTATGAATAGCGACCCTCTTTTCCTATTATGAATAGCGACCCTCTTCTCCTATTATGAATAGCGAACCTCATTTCGTATTATGAATAGCGACCCTCTCCTCCTATTATGAATAGCGGACCTCATTTCGTATTATGAATAGCGACCCTCTTCTCCTATTATGAATAGCGAACCTCATTTCGTATTATGAATAGCGACCCTCTTCTCCTATTATGAATAGCGACCCTCTTCTCCTATTATGAATAGCGACCCTCTTCTCCTATTATGAATAGCGAACCTCATTTCGTATTATGAATAGCGACCCTCTTCTCCTATTATGAATAGCGACCCTTATGAATAACGACCCCGATTTTGCATTATGAATAGCGACCCTCTTCTCGTATTATGAATACCGACCCTCTTCTCTGATTATGAATAGCGGTCCTTATGAATAATGAACCTTATGAATAATGACCCTTTTCTCCAATTATGAAAAGCAAACCTTATGAATAGCGGACCTTATGAATAGCGGACCTTATGAATAGCGACATTGACCCATGGGTTGACCCATGGGGCTAGTCCGCCCTGGGGGCAAGTCCGCCCACCCCTCGATTCTCAGCCTTGCGGTGATTGGATACAACTTTCACCGGTGATGTAGTGACAAACTAGCCACACCGCACAACATACAACAGCACGAGGACAATGGCTTTTTGATAAACAAAATTATGCTAAAATTTCCATTTCAAGGCCACTTAAGTAAAAAAAACTTGTCTTTACATTTCTTGTATTTACCTGTAGACATTGATGGAAGTGGTAATGGTAGTTTTTGTCGTTAAAAAGGTATGATAGGTGTCTATTAAAAAATGTTGGAACAAGTCAACATCGGTTGTACATTTTGCCTAGAACGAGATAAACGACGATAACAGCCCCATGGGGCTAGTTCGCCCGTATTTGACTAATCATGTTCACCCGGCGCATTGAGGGGCGAACTTACCCCATTCACTGTGGTTGTTCCTACCTTTGGGGCTCTTCAAAATTATTAGATTTTATTGAAAGTGAAAATACAGGCCCTTACCTGGCAACTTCAGTAAAGTTTAGTGACGACTGTGTTTATCCAACTTGATCTGATTCTATGACTTATTATATTTATTTATTTTGACATAAGTTTTGTTTTCCTTTTTCAGAGTCCGCCTAGTGTTATCACCAGCTGTTCTACGCCCAGTACACCTTGGTTCAGCTTATTTGTTCCCATCCTTCGTCAGAGATTATTTCGTTGGCTCTAGTTCCTTTTAAATAAATGTTTATAAGTTTTAAAACACTATATTTGTTTCATGTATTTATTTTCCCTAACAGGGCGTACCTACCCCGCCAAACGGACGAACCAGCCCCAGGGTGGGGCAATTTCGCCCTTTTGTCGTAATTAACTTTATGATTCGTTTTTGTGAAAACTATGTGCCTGACCCCAGTGAGAGTGGGATATTAGCTAGACATTACCTATGACTTGATACATGAAAAAGCATGGTCTTCCTGCGTATGAAATGACGGCTCTAGAAGAGTGATATAAAAAATAGGGCGAACACTCCCCGCTCTCCCCATAAATGCGGGAATAAATAATTACAAAGATATTCACACAAAATGGATCTTTATACCTACTCCTTTTGGAATCTCGTGGTAATACGTGGCATGCCAATTCAAAGAAAAATGTTTCATCGTTCGTGTTAATTTTTTTTTTAAAGCTGTAGAGTTCATACAAGCGCGTTTATGAATTAATAATTGTCGATATATCGTAGGATTGAATTGTGGGAATGAAAACATGATTTATGCATATGGTAAGACATTTTGTTAGAAGCTAATTACCAAGCAGTAATTGAGAAAATGTTGACGTCATTACTCATGAATAAACATTGGACCTCAAAAATCGTCGTTCAAATTGGACAAAGTTTCCATAATGCCCAATGCAAAACCTATGCCATGGCCCATGTCACAGATCACAATTTTAGTCATCCTATTGGTATGATCGAATCTCTCTAATTACTACAAAACAAAAATTTGGTTTCTGTACTTGCGAGCGCCCGGCCGCAGAGGGCGTTAGACTAACAATTTCCAGAAGCGGTATTTCTAAAAAAGATTTGGAACAGTGACGGTTTCGTTGCAAAATCTATTCTTTGTCAGATGGATGCCTAAAGCCAGTGTTTGTAGATTAGATCTCCAGTGGAAGAAGAGATGTCTACATTATTCGCTTATGAAAAAAACAGGTGAGTAGCTCGTAATTTGCGTCTATGTCGACTTGTCTTCAATTTCGTTTGCAGCTCTGCTTTGACGTTGTCCCACCCCCTCAAAATGATGTCATGTCGTTTCGGGCAACTCTTTCCGATTTCGAAAGTCGGAGACTCGGGGAGCCTAAAGGAGACCATTTGAAGGAAAAAAGGGGAAAACAAGATAGAAACAAGATAGAAACTTGATGGTATGGAGTGAGGGTGTTTAAAATTGATCAATATACACACTTCATTTAGTACATTCTTGTTATCAAAATATCAAATGGCATTTGGCTTTAGAATTAGAGTAAAAGGAGCCTGTTTTCGGCCACTTAAGACAAAATCCTATTTTTTGGACCCTTTACTTCCTATTTATTATCATTTCTTGTTCAAATCATGAAGCAAATATTATTATTATTAAAAAAAAAAAAAAATCCCATTGCCATGACAATATTCATTTCAATTTTCACTGTTTCGGAGTCGGTTATCGGCATAGCGAACCAGTTTTCGGCCGCATGTACAAAGTCAATAGGAAGCGCGCGTGCCGTGCGTTTCCGCGCTGATCTATAGCACTAGCGGGCGGAGCTCCCCGGAGCTCGCCCAGCCGAAAACTAGTACTGCCGTGATCGGAAATTGGAATCTGAATTAGACAGAGATATCGTGTGTGCGTTGCGTTGTGCGGCTGCATTGATTTAATACATGCGATGAGATACTTTTGAGCTTGCGACTAGCACAAAATCGGGCTCTAACTATAAAAATACTTGAAATAAAGCTCATTTTATGGTACCCATATTTCTTACAGACACGCGTAAGATACTCAATTTTTCAGATTCGGGTAGCGGGACTGCCGATTACATCGCTAAAATGTGATATTTTAGGATATATTTTTCATTGCAAATGTGGTTCTTCAGTGACACTGGCATGGTATGGTATGTGTGGGATATGTGTTGTGCTATTATGCCATGTATTTTAATGGGATTTTACTATGCATCCAACCAATCGGCCGAAAACTGGAGCTGGTCGATTACCCCCTCCTTTACTCTATTCATATTTAAATTAATCCATCAACTGATCAAACAGGAAAAGAGGAACCGAGGCCGAGGAAGAAGAAGAAGAGATCCATGCGCTTGTTTTTTTTGCTAGCCCCAAGGGATCACAAGCTATTACAGTTTGAAAAAGCTGTTCCCCCGATTTTTGGGATCAGCTAAGTAGGGAGGCGTGAGCACCGCTCAGCCCAAACCCAAACCCATGGCGACGGCTTGTAAAATCTGCACATGCATGCAATTCGGACAGCCTGTGACAGCGTGTGTTTGTATGTGTATTGGTTGCGATCGCGCTTAAGTAGTGCATGCACTTGCATATTGCGCAATGCAGCTGTATTGACAATAAATGGATGAATATTGCAGAGTTTTTGAGGGGCTGTATCTTTTGATAGAAACAGTCTTGAAATTTGAAATGTATTATTCTAGTTACATTCTTTTTTGAATTATCCATTCCAGCCATAAATGGTGACAAACGATACCAAATTGAGAATTGAAAAATCGGTCAGACACCCTAGAACTTAAAGAAGAGGAACAAGGAAAAAAGGTGGAGGAGGAGGAGGAAGAAGATGATAAAGAAGATGGAAAAAAGAAAGAGAAGAAGAAGGAGAAGCAATGAAGAACTAGTGATAAAGTCAACCATCCAGTCATAGTCATCACTCATAGTCATACCAGTGTATAACTGTTCAATTAACTCTCTCATTCGCAATTGCATTTTTTTCCCAGATCTGACAACCCTTTCTACGATGTACCAGAACCCAGAGCATTTTACCATCCTACCTTACCAAAAAATCTCACTAAGAAAACACAAGGAGTGAGTATTTATTGTTTCACCTGTTCATTTTAAAATCATTAATATATGTCTTACTTTAAAACTTTTCTTTTTTGTGTAATATCTATCCTTCTGCACGCCTTGGAAATGTGTGTACCACAAGTTTCTTGGCTTTGTCAGACGCTGACCCACTTTTGTTACTGACAGGAAGTCTACATGTGTTAAATGCAGTAAACTGGTAAACGTGAGCATCTGTTCATTGGTTTCTTGTATCGCATGCTCCTCCATGATTACTCCAGCTTGAGTTAGGCTAGCAATTTAGCTGCACAGATAATGTAAGGAATATCTTCCTTATTAAAGTTCCTTCCATGTAACAATGTAATTCATTAGGGTTGAAAGTGGCAATTGTAATTAAAGCTGTGTGACAGACCTTTCTTGAAAACAAAACAACAAAACACCAGCAACAACAACAAACAAACATAAACAAAGCTACATGTATGTATAATTAAAGTCCCTTATTCCTATTGTGTATTATTTTCTATAGATTTCTCTAAGTCCAGAGAGAGTGAAATCCCATCTCAAGGCAAATGAAGATCTGCGGCATGGGAAAGGGAAGGAACTGAGCCCTGGAGAGAAGGGGTTTCTGTCTGGATCAAACACCATGCTTGCAAAGGAATTACCGACTCATGACACTCCAAGCCCAGGGTAAGAGTAAACTAAGTTAGAAATATCTTACTGGTATTCTTACACTAGGAGGTTAGGAGAGAGGAAAGCTATTGATATAGAGATGAACTTCCTGGCAGCCAGCTTAAAATCCCATGGCAGACCTTGCAAAACTTGGAAGGAGACATAAGAGGAAGGTATGAGGGTATCTGGCCCCACCCAGGTTGATGTTAAAGACCAGGATGCTTGGAGAAGGGCCATTGAGATGAAGTAACGTCCAACCCCACAGTATGGACAAAATAGATGTTAAACACTGGTGATAGTATTCTTAATCTACTTATTGCACAGTGTACTGTTGTTTAACACCCATATGGGTAATGATAATGTGCTGATCTTCAATCAATGTTTACTGTCCAATTCCATGGTGCATATATATTATATGACTCCTGAAGACATACAAATGCCCACTCCACATTTGAAGTTTTTCCAGTCTGAGTGAAGTTAATGCAACCTTGTAGTAAAATCTTCTTCTTATGCAGAGTGCAATTCATGTAGAACATTTTTAGTTTGAACCATCCTGGTTTTGCTAAAATGCTGTCCCAAATGTGTGCCTTTTGTTCCTTTAGAGGGAACATTCCTAGAAATTTTGTATTTATTTGTTGTCTCTCTTTTTTTAATACACACATCAGTATTGAAACTTTTTCTTCTTATGGGCCTTCCAATCTTGGCACATATAAGCGTACTCCTCTGAAGCATGAACATGTACTAGGAATATGCATTAGGATGAATTCTCCTGGAGGGAATGATCTTTGATATTTTCCGTTCCTCGTCTGATATAGACCTGCTGATACGTCTTCCAAGTTTGATGAGTCTTGGCCTGCTAGTGAACGCCCATCAACGATCGAGAGCCCTGGTGATGCTCAGAATGTTTCCTCTACCTCAGCTGCTACTAGCCATGTCTCTGGGTCAGGAGTATCACCACATACATTTGGTAATACCGGGTATATTTCTTTAGATATTCAGAGATGGCTATATTGGAAAATAAAATGACTTTCAACTAAGACAAGTTTCATTTTTATAGGATGTTCCCCTTATTACACAGAATTCTTTAATATTTTTTTTTGCTATGCTATCTATTTGCTATTTATTAAACCGTTTTCCTCTGTAAGATGTCAGCCACTACATTTTGCAAACATTAAATACAAAGTTTGTTCATAATTTTCTTGATACTTTTTTTAATTAGTTTGGTTAGATATCATTCTGATTAAAAGTAAGCAATTAGTTAATTAAGGCAGTGAACTCCACTTTTATTTATAACTGTTGGATTAAAAAAAGATGAATATATCATTTGTTTCTTTTCAGATCCAACGACAAACACCAGCAGGCAAAACTCAAAGCAAGACTCTGACAGTACTCTAGCCAGGTAATATTTATATTCATGAATAATTTTTACTGAATTAAAGGGTAGGGTGCTAATAATTAATTAGTGCAAGTAAAAACAACATTGGATCTAGCTGCTGCAGCTTCAGCAGAAGGGGCAGTCACTACATACTGGGAGGGTGTTCTGTGTCTTTACAATTCTGGGGAAGAAGGAGTTATGATGTTGCAGAGTCCTGGATGAGGTTTGATATATCCTTGTGAGTGAACAGCTCTTGTTGGTCTGGTTGATTTGATGATGTGTGTCTCTGAATTGAATGGAACTAGCTGGTTGTGAATCTTGTAGAACATCACAAGGCGAAGGCGTTCTTGTTGCTGTTGGAGTGATGTCCGTCCAAGCCCCTGCAACATTGATGATACACTGATGTGTTTCGGTATCGATTCAATGTGTATGGCGATGCCCTTCGTTGGATCATTTTTAGCTTGTTGATGTTATTGGCCGTTGATGGATCCCTTACGGAAGAGGCATATTCCACCAGGGGTCTGACTAGTGTTCTGTTAGCTGTGGCTTTCAAACTTGGAAGAGTTCACCCGCAGGTTTCTTTGTTGAAAGACCAGGGTGTTGTAAGCCTTTTGGCAGACACTGTCGATGTGTGTGTTCCATCTCAGGTCTGATATTATTATTATTATTATTTTATTTGGCAAATCAGGTCACATAAATACAACAATATAACAAACATGAATTGAGACAAAATCAATAGAAAACATTCAATAGCAGGTGCATCTGGTCACGCTGCCCGGGTATGAAACAAGTTAACCTATGATCTGAAGACCTTCCTCCCCACACCTGACCAGATGCACCTGATATTCATTGAAATATTTATATCAATACATAAACAAAAATTCATTTTCATTGAGAACACAATTTCAACAACAATCGGTCTCAAAGCTATTGCACGATCATAATATATACAGATGAAGGTAGGCCCTATATCATGTATATGACAAAAATAGAAATTCAGATCATACTAGTCGTACAATTTTGTAATGGTTTGGAATGGTTAAAAATGTAGTGTATTATTTCAAGTACATGTAATTATTGTTTCAAATTATATAATACGAATTGGACCAAAAATTATATGGTATTCATCGTAGGCGATTCCCAGATTATGTGAAGTCAATGAGAATTTTTTTTTTAAATTAGAGACTTGGAAAAGATATACAAATACTACAATAGATTGCTGCTTATGAAGTCGCTCAATAATAATATGCAGTTAATGACATTACAATATATGTCTGTCAACTTCATCAAAGCAGGACCATAACTCAATACACAATAAGAATTATTGATATTCTATACATTATTATAAACAGCAAATAATAAATAGATAGAAATAAAAAAAACATAAACGGCATTAATAGATCACACTGTTACAAATATATACATTTACATGTTTAAGCATATTCATTATTATTATCATTATCAACATCATCATCATCACTATCATCATTACAATCATCACTATTGCTACCATTACATCATATAAATATCACCATCATTATTATTATTATTAAGAAATATGATACAATATGATCTAATACAACATAAATAAAAACTGAATCATATATAAAGATTAACAAGACAGAGTTCAAGTGGAGCACCAACTTCCCATTTGAGTCAATAATATATTGTTACGAATATGACGAGGAAGTGTGTCCCAAAATCTGAGAAATGAGTTAATGGCTGAACTACGCAGTCTTTAAGTTCGAGCAAACAAACGTTTCAACTTCAGGTCAGTACTATACCTTGGGTTTACATTTATGGCACTGTTTACACTATCGCAGGATACATTCATAAACAAACATATGATAATGAATGTGATCAAGGTGTACTTCCGACGAGACTCAAGAGATGACCAGTGAGTGACCAGTGTCTTTATAGTGACACCAAGGTATTTCAGGCTTCTACAGGAGTAAGGATGGAATGTTCAGTTTGTACTGGTGTACAATCCTGTCTCACTTCCTGGTGACTGAGATGACCTCACACTTTTTGGTATTCAGTTCCATCATCCACCTGTTAGTCCAGTCTATGAGTTTGATGAGATCTTGTTGTAGTTGGTCAGCATCAGCATCTGACTGTACAGTGAGGTAGATGATGGCATCATCAGCAAACAAATAGACAATCTCTTGACTGGAGTCATTTATTAAGTACAGAAAAATTGTCAGTTAAACTTTTCACAGCACTACTGAAATAATTACTGAAAATTTTTGCTTCTTCTCCTGAATTAGTTATTTCATTTCCCGAGACTTGTGACATTATTTTTTCGGAAACGTTTGCATTTGTAAATGTTTTCCATAAGGCACCAGGATTACTCTTATTCTCTTGAAGAAGAGAGTCAATATATGCTTTTTTTTGTTGATTAACCATCCTATTGACAACATTTCCGTAATATTTGTATGTGTTCCACTAGTAATAGTTCAGAGACTGGTATCGTCTTATCACAATGAGTCTCTGTTATAGCTATATTGTATATTATATAAATTATTTATTTTAGAGTATATTTTAGATCATCTATCTACGCTGGTAACAAATTGATATTGATATGGCAAATTTTTTTATTTTTCCCACTAAATGACTTGATAAATCTGTTTTCCAGACTATAGTATGCAGCATTTTCTTCCGTAGTATTTGTATAGTATTGATCCGTTTAGGGGTATCCTCTCCGAGTCTCCAAGTTGTCCATCCAGTCACGTGGAAACACTGCTCCTCTCACTTTCCACCGGGGATTGGTGGTTTGACATTTCAGAAAATAATGCTGTGTACTGCGATGTGTATCTGGTCGCAAACATAGTGACCCCGTTCCTATTCAAATGAACGTCATCTATAGAGAGATGAACATCTGGGCGGGTCTCATCGTTGTCAATAATCGCCCATCTACGCTCATTGGCCAGAAGTTTCATGCAGGTGTTCACCCTGTCCACAAAGGCGCCATCTAGTGGGGATTCATCTCGGCAGTGAATTATGGTTGATATTACCACCGATTTGACATCAGTCTGTGTGACAACTTTGTGACAAAGCGACGACAGCTCCGCAACAATCCCATCTTCATCATCATTGTTTAGGTTCTAAGAGCTGAGATGAACAATAACTTCCTCGGGCTTAAATTGCCTTGCCAGACCATCAATAACTTCATATGCGTTTTGGCACCAGAAAGTGTTTTAAATTTTGCTGTTGTTCGCTTTGAAAGTCTTAGAGGGTGAAATATGTCGAATCATTGAGTCTCCGACAAGTAGAATTTGAGCTATCTTCTCTTTTGGAATATCATCATCATCCTGATTAGAATTGTCAGGTATTGACCCAAATGATTGCTTTTGTCTATCACAGTATTCAGCCAACTGGCTTTCGAAGGACATTTCATCAGTGACCTTGCTGCGACTAATCTCTGTTGAATCGGGTCACTGTCTTGAGTCTTAGACGCCGTCTTTTCAATCAGTGCGTCAATGGTCTTTGACATTGTTTGTATTTGTTCCTTTAATATCATAAGCTCAGGATCCATTTTGTTACTTATACAGGCTTTGTTCACCTCCCTTTCGGATATTGTTTGCGTAACATCAGTGGGATCAGGTGGTCGCTTTCTAATATGTAATGGCGGCTTTCTGATAAGCTTTGACAGCTGACAGCTCCTTGAGTACTCATGTCTCATCAGGACCAGAGGCTGTCCTTGGTTTGAGAATCCCAAGCAATTTACCTGCCGTTGTGATGATCATATCTGGCATGGTTTCATAAGACGAGGTGGGAGGTAGCAGATCAGGTGGGGCTGGAGTCTCTTTCGTGAACACCGCTTGTAATTGGTGTTTGAAGGCATTATCTTTCTCAGTGGGGTTGGTTAACTTCCTTCCATCTGAGTTGAGATGTGAGATTTCTGCACTGTCACTCCTGTTATGTTTAATGAAGCTCCAGAATCTCTTCATGGCCCCATACTGGTTTCACTACTAGTTGAACTAGACCATTGTCATCCAACATCTCTCTAAACTTGTGATGTAAGGCAGGGTGGCCACATTCTTTCACCCTTTAGTTCATCCAGTCCCATCCTGGGAGGTTGAAGTCTCCCCCAATGATAATGAGGTGATTCATGTTCAATTCATGTGGCTTGTAGTAAGATGCGACATAAAGGGTTTTTTAAGACTATCTTGACAAATTTATGGCACTTTAGAATGATCACTCTAGATAGGTTTCCTCCATACATGTGTAAAGATGCTCACTAAAACAGCATTTACTATCTCTTCTCTCACTTTCAAAGACTCATAGGCCGCTTTCGGTACGGCACTCCCCAGAGCAGGGAAGAGAGGGCGCAGCATTCAACTCCCGGTAGCAAGGACTTCTGGTGGCTGTTTTCCTCATCTTCATCTCCCCCGCTTCCATCTCATCAACTATCGTCATCCTCAATCTCTGGTCATGCCACCATCGAGACCACACCCATCCGAGGAACCGGTCTTGTTGGTGGTGTGAGGGGGATACAAGGGGCTCGAAGGGGTACAGGCAGTGGAAGCGGAAGAGCAAGGGGTGCAGGAAGGGGTGCATCAAGGGTACCAACCTGGTCTGGAGTTTCTAAGAGTGGAGTCTCATCTCTAAGTAGCAGTAGAAGAGTGAGCGGTGTCTCAACTCTTACCTCATCATCAAGCAGTGTAAGTTAATTTGGGATGATGTTGCTTTTTTTATTGTGATAAAACAAAGATAGCATACTGTATTTATTATTATTTTGGTTTCGTTTAATATTGAACATATACTTTAGGGCAAAATAACTTTAAAAGAGCACAGGTCTTTATGGTCAACTGCTTAATAGGGTTAAAAATCAAGACCTTTTATGAAGAAATGAATCTGTGGAGCATTCACATTTGTGTTAAATTTTTTGAGGGAGACAAACCTTTATGGTCATGAAGATTCTGAACTTTAATCCTGATACTAACTCAAATTTCATATTTAGAGCATGACTTTAGGGTCAATTCATTTTTATAGCGAAAAGTTAAATTCATGTGAGATGTAGTTGCTGTGTGGTAAGATGTATATCTGTCATACATTTGGTTACTTTGAAGCGTCACTTTTGCCAAATGTTCTTGTGTTTTCCAGCATTTATTTCATGACCCATTTATGGAAAATTAAACTTGTTTGGCTCACTTTAAAGATGTGTTTTAAGATCAATTCTTTGATAATAATCATTTTCTCCTGTTGTTTCTCTTTCACAGTCACTGAAGACCCATTCTTCTGGTACCGATAAGGAGACAGACGAGATTCAGAGAAGAGCTGAAAAGCTCCTTGAAATAAGGTAGGATCTCATTGGTTATCAGATGGGGATGTGTCTAAGTGGAAAATAATAGCACAGGTTAAATGATCTTGACAATAGTTATGTTCTTTTTTATTTAAAATAATTTTTCTTTCTTCCAACTTTTTATGTAGATACTTTCTGAAACAAAATCTTTATTTGTAACACTCCATTCTTCTAGCTACTTGTATACCAGCGTCAAGTGCCCCCACCCCTACCCCCCCCCCTCCTAGCTGCTATCGACTCAAGCATTCATGCTTATAATAATGGGCCTCTGCATTTATCTTGATTCTTTGATCCATACTTTCAAGTTTTCAATTTGATCTATGTTTTTTGGGGGTATTTCAGTTGTCAAATTGTATATAAGTCAATTACATTGGATACTCTTATTGTTTGCTGATTTTATATTTTATTTCTTAATAAATGCAGGAACATTTGCTAAAAATAAGGAAAAACAAGACATGCAAGGTAGATTTATAATGATAATAATACAAGGGAAAACAATAAGACACATTTGTATTTCCAGAGAGGGCGAGTCATTTTTGCCCACGGTTCCAATGAAATGCCAATTTATTCTTATTTTTCTTCTTATTTTCTGTTTGATACATCAGTGATAGGACTATTCTCAGTGAGCCAGCAGTGAGTTCTGATGGGGTAGGATCATTCTCCACTAGCTCCCCTGTCACAGATGAAAACACGCCCTCTTCAGGCAGCGAGGCGTATACATCAAGATATCATGGTAAGACAATGCCAAAGTTTGCCAAGATCCAGCATTATAATCCACTTTAATCTTCTAATATCACTTTCGTAATACAGGGTTAAAGCTCATGAAGAGTTTTGGTAGCAGGATGGATTATTGGAAAGAAACATGATAAACATAGTCTCATGTAATTCTCTTTGTATCAAAATAGATGTATAAACTTATTTGGTATTCTATCCATGATTTCCGGTGAATTTTAAATGTAAATGTCTGCAAGCAAATCTAGATAATGGCTTTAAACTCCCTTGTGCTATCAATCTCAGCACTTTGTCAGGAGATAGTGTCTGTGTTCACTGAACCTTTTTCACACACCCCTCATAGGTTTTACACATGTGTAGTTCTGGTTGTCGTTGTGGGATTTTATGTCCCTAGGTGGGATACCTAAATTTATTTTACCTCTTGTTTGTATAATATTTCACTTGAGGAAGAAGACTTTTCGCAACAGCTTAGTATTGCATGAAACTTGTTACATACAAATCAAAGAAATGAACAGTTTTTGAGGGCTTAGCAAAGCTGTAGGTGATCTTTAAACTGTTTATTCATGATAAATATATCCAAACATCAATCTCTCTGTTCCAAAATTAACACTGGTTATGAAAGAGATACTTCAGATATTTACTGGTAACCAGGATCATATAACAATAACAAAGCACTCATTTCCGAGAGATGTGGTTAGGTTTTGACTATATTCACACATTTACTGTTGCCTGAAAATAAAATAATGGATGCAATGCATTCCCTGAATCAAATTTGATATTCTTAATGTACATGTTTGTAGTTACATTAATAAAGCATGTAACCCAATAGTAGTAATTTTGTCAGTGGAATTTTGTTCTTTTTGTTGTGAAAGGTGAATAATTCAAAACAAAATTCCTGTAACTACATTTATTATGAATTGGTTCTGTTTTAAACATTTATTTGAAAAAGAATATGTAGATCTTCCTCTACCTGATTAATAATTTGTTTCTCATTTTTCTTTTGTAACTTTATAACAAACACCATATGACCTTTAAAAAGTAAACAAACAATACGATCACCCAAATTCCCCTTTCTTCCCAGGTATCCTTACTTACAAGTACACACAGTAACCTGAATGTTATAGAGACAACATTCTTCAGCTTTTCCTTGGAAATTTGTTGTCAACTTTTCAACTTCCTTTTTAACAATCACATTTTCATTTTCCAACAGACAAAGAGAATCTGCCAAGACCCCCGCTGTTCCCAGCTAACCTCAGCTACACAGAGCGTCCTCAGGGTCTCGAGGAAGACATTCTACAACAATGGCGCATGAGACGCAGGATGGAGCAGGCTAAGGAGGGAGCTCTTTATAAAGTGTCGGGTCAAAGGTCGCAAATCCCACTCAGACAGACCCAGCAAGAGAATGTCAGAACGAGAGATGGAACTGTAAGGAATGAGTCTGTTAATCTTGAAATGCCTATTTAAACTAAATAATCTCCTCTGTAAGGCAAACATGATAAAGAAAAGAATGTGAAGCATACTCTCATAACAAATAAAGACATGCCCCTTTTTTATATTTTCCACCTGACACATTTTCCAAGATGAGTCAAGCATTTTGCTAGAAGATTGCCAGCTTTGTTTCAAATGTCTGCAAGTGAGACTTGGAAAGGACTTTTTATGCACAAATGGACTATTTCAAAGGTGTGTTCTCATTTACTCTAGAGTCTTAGATTGCAACTGTTTATTGTCTCTAAAAGAAATAAAAGTAGGCAATTCAAAAGAGGAAGAAGGCATTGATGCCAAGAATTTGTAAACAATTATTTGTATTCAAATATCCATGATTCTTTTTGTGTCAGGGATGAATGACTTATTATTTGTTGGAGTATATTCATAAAGAAAGTAAATATTAGCAACTAATAGTGATAGATGACTTGTTCTTTGGAAAACTTTGTTGTTTGGAGAAATTTGATTAATCAAAGATGCCAGTGTTAAGGATTTTTCCTTTAGTGTACGTGCTATTGTTTCTCTGTTTATTGCTTTTTCGAGCTTTGTACTCTACTGAAAATATGGTTCTCTATTACTTCTGGATCTTCTTTTTAGGTTAGATTAATAAAATCAGTTGCCAGCTCTGATTGTTCTTATTGTTATCATTAAACCACTTCATTATCACTGTTTCAAAGAAATATTTTAAACCTACATTACTTACGAAGCTGGATTATTCCTATGTTTTGTTGTTTCAATTTGGTGATGTTTGTTTGAACATTTATGTTTTATCATTTTACTCATGTAACTCATGTATTGTTACAGTTTGTGTAAGCAGACAATATTGTAAAACAGTTTGTAAATCACTGAATAGGCTGTGCTCGATAACAAAAATACAGATGAATAAATAAATAAATGAATAAATGGTTGAATAAATAAATCCAACAACTCATTACTCTCCTAACTTTTCAGGAAGAAGGAGACTCAAGGCTTGCAGACTTTCGTCGTCGGTTGGAACAGCAGAGGCTCCTGACAGAAGCGAGAGATGCAAGCAACGTTCCGCAGGTGCCTGTGATAGATGCAACCACAACCCACACTGGAACAGATCCCATCCCACAATCCATTGCTACACAGACAGGAAGAGGGGTGCCATCTTGTGACCAGACGGGTAGCAGATCTCTTTCTTCTGGTCAAACAGCATGTCTCTTACAGGAAAGAACTTCGACAAGTGACACCATGCAGGGAGAAGATGAAGAATTTTCAAATCAACGAGTATATCCAGTAGCGAGCCCTAATATTCAAGATGTTAGAACCCATAGGGGACATGAACTTGAAAGATTACCCAATATTACCCCTCATTTGCATATGTCCTGTGATATTCTGCCCTGTGATAAGAGAGGTCCCCATGTGCATTCAGCGAGAGATGTGGTAGACAAAGTAAAATTTGTTGGACATGGGAAAATGCACCATCATCAAACAGAAACAGACCATGAACACGCTTTTAGTGATGACCATCTCGAAAGAGACTCAGTGGTTAGAAATAATGCATCAGAAAATTTGCCTCACAGACAGACAGTGTTGCCTGGTGAGAATCAAAGAGCGACTAGTGAGGACAACAGATTGTTTAGTTTACCAAAGCAATCTCACCTTCAAGAAAAAAGACACAAATATGGGCCTGAAACAAGGACAAATGAAGCAGAGTTTACTTCTCCAAGATCAGAGGGACATCATGTTGGTGATGATATCAAAGGAGAAGACAGAATTTATCAATATGATGCAGCAAGAAAGGGTTATAGAACATTATCATCAAATGATATTCCAGGGAGAGGAACAATACTTGACCCTGAACTACAGACAGCTGCAGAAGATGCAAGAACAGCTCGTCAGCCTCAACCATCACCTACTAGAACAAGAACTCTGGAGGATACACCGGAGTACTCAACTGCTGCCATCACTATACAAGGAATAGATGCAAGCCCTGTTGCTAGGCAACAACAAAGAACAGATGATGCAGATAATGGAGAAGGAGCAAAACGTCAGTTACACTTTAGCTCCTCCTCGTCTATCAACAGTGCCATTGGACAAGTAAGTGTAAGATGTTATAAGCCAGTTGTTTGTAATTTAAAGGTTAACAAGTATCATGATATGCTATGTACATTATGAAAATGAAAGCATCTATATACAAACTGAAATTTTGCATTTCATATTTTGCATCATATTCATTGTGGCTGGGATCCGAGAAAATGTTGCCCGAATAATGTTTCAAAGGGTCTAATTGAAGCAACCTGCAAAATATCCTGAAAAAACAAAAAGAAACATGTATTACCCACCCTTGGACCCTTTATTGTTTTGTACATGTAACTTTTGTCATTAAAATAAGTTACTAACATTTGTGTTGTAAATAAATGAATTTGTTTTTTTTCCCTGTTTTTTCTCAGTTCGTTTTTTTCTTGCATGGTGACATAGGTACATACAGGTGGCATGGGGGAGGGGGAGGGGGGAATAAATATTGTACAGAAAATAATTCTTAGACAACTTAGATGCTTTTTGTTTTTCTTTATGTGTTAAAAGTCAATGTTGGAATTGCACATTAAATCACTTCCTTATATTTAAATCAAGATATCATTGTTTAAAGTCATTACTCGAACAGAGAATATGAGAGAGTGCTGAAAGTGTCTATTACACTTTACACAAGCTTTTGTGAGATGTATGTGAGGACATTGTATGTATAAAAATAGCCTATACATCTCATGGCTTTCAAATTACCAAATGAAAGTTTTTCCCCAGAGTGATTATTCATTCTCAGACTAAGAATGACATGAATTTATGTGTTTATAGATCCTTCTGTTTTTGTGTTAATGTGTATCAAATTTAGTTTTAGTTTCTAATCAAGGTATTATATTTTCACTTCCTCATTGTCTTGATGTACAGTATCTGCAGTGTCCTGTCCATGAAATTGTGTTAGAGAAATAGATCAATCCCACTTCAACAGTAATGTTTGATTAATTTAAGACCAGTTCAGTTCTGTTTATCTGTTTGCAGAGCAATGAAAATAAAAGCATATCAACTATAACATGAAATAAATGATTTGCAGTAAATGAATGACAGTAACGTGTAAAAAGAATACTGCCAGGAATGATCCATGGGCATTGCGCTTCTCTATATTTAAGACACATCTCAGGTTCCTCCCTCTTTTTGAATGATTGAAATACAATTAGAAATTATATAGCAAAGGCATTTCTCACAATATCAAATTCATGTACGGTGCTCTCGTTATGAGAGCAACCTAGTTCAAACCAGTAGCATGAGTAATTTTCTCTGATTTGATAAAAAGGAATACTGTTAACTCTGCATAACTCAAAGTCACACACATCAAATTGGAATGTTACTGAGACGAAACAATTTGGGCCAATGTCACCAAAACATTGTCCTGAAGTTACCGTAGAGGGAAGGTTATCATGAGAGAGACGCGTGATGGAGAATAAACAGATTTTATTCGATTTCTCAAGTTCCTATTGATTAAAAAACTACCTTGATACATGGATTTGGCATGGCTTTGTATTTGAAATCACAACAAAAACGAAATAATCAAAAAGGTATAAAATGAAATTGTTTTGGGAACAGAATAGAAAATAAGAACGTTTCACCATTTATGGTTTATTCTCCTTCTTTTTTATAGATAATCTCAAAAGTTTGCCATGACCTGATTATAGCATGTCTGTGTTTTCAAGAGCATACTCATCTCGTGCACACACTTATAATACGAATAAGCAATTAAGTACCACATCACGATGGCATACATGCTCATGAATAGGCTATCGTACCAATCAATCATTTGCTAGTTTTGAAATGTTACAGAGTGTTCTTTACAATAAGATCTAGTTTCATTTAAACTGATCTATTTTTCTTTTTCCATCTGCATATTGTTTGTTATACTCTATCTCTGACTTTCTCCTACATGCCATGCAACCTTCGATTTCAAAACCTCGTTAACATGAAGGGTTTTGTTACCATGTCATTAACACGAATGAAATCAATTTCACCTTGTTTTAAACACTTCTCAATTTCTAAACCTCTTGTCTGCCTCTTTTCTCTTTTTTCCTTTTTTTCTTTTTTTCTTTCACTACATAGGTCATCTGTAACAGGATGTTTAGTTCCCCAGTAGGTCGAAGGTCACAACCTCCCAGTCAAAGGTCAACTCCCTCCAGCATTAGATCATCTGCATTGAGTCAAGATACTTTGATGTTTACTCCACCAATGGGTGACAGGGTTCCCCCAAGAGAGAGAATTTCAAGAGGTATATATGTCAAATATACTGTTGAGAGTAAAAAGGACGTTAACTCTTTGTTAAATGATATGAGTCTATAAAGTCCTTCTGGCTGCCACCTTTTCCCATTTTTTAAACTCATTTTTTATTGATATACAAACAGATATCTTTAGACAAGAAGTATTAACTGCAAATTAACTGAATCAAATGTATTATTTTGAAATGCCCCCTCGCTTGAAGTATACATACTTCAATAATTCTTCCTAAAAAAATGTCATGAACCAAATCTATTTTCTTATGATTTTAATATCAGTCTAACCGTTCATTACACTGAAATGAACACAATCATGGCATATCTTTTAACCCAGTTTTTAATGTTCATAGTACCCTAAATTGCTTGTACATCTAACAACATGTATTTACTTGTACATAGAATGAGTGCCGGATGTTACTGGTTGATAAGGATGCTTCCATGATATATTAACCCATTTATCACTGGGCTCAAGGACTATTGAGTTGTTATACATATTTGAAACAACTCTTCATGAGTTTGCTTTCCTCTCATGTTGTGGTTGTCTGTGTATTAATTGTTCTCTCTATGATTTAAAGCTCCAGCACAAATTGAATGCAAAAATGATAGAAAATATGTTTTGTTAATTGAATCCGTTTGGATATATAATACACAATTTCTGTTGTATTTTTATTGTATATTTTCATTTATTTTCATGAAATATCTCTTTTGAGTCTGTTCTTTATCTCTCTAGCATTTTGACATCTCACGCCTCTCCCTCATCATCCATTCATTCATTCTTTCATTAAAACATTGTTCACAAATATCCTTATCTCCCCTTGTAAATTTCTTTATTTCCTTAACATCACTTACAAATATTTTCACACTTTTTTCTCTCACATATTATTCTATCACATTTCTAGGTCTCACTCTTAAACTCTCAGTCCATACTTCAATCAATCATAACTTCAAATTAAATCCCTATTTCCTCATTATCCATCACACTCTTTATACATACTTGTATCCAATCATTCTCTTTTGCAAAATATTCAATTCGTTCTTCATTATATTGTGCTATCAAATTGCTCTCTTTTCACCCTATCCCACTTTTCCTTCAGCTTGCTTTTAATCTGTGGTGCTTCTTTTTAGTATTTTCCCCCCATTGCATTCTTTTATTTTTCCCCCTTTGGAATAATTGTTTATTTTCTCCTGTTTTTAATTCTTTACAACAACATTTTCTTCAGATTCTTGTTTTACTTTTTTTAAATATTCAAAAAACAAATATGATTTGCTTTTTTTTTTATTCCTTTGCCATGCCCCTTAACCCTGGGAGAAATAATTGTTCATTTCATATATATCCTTCATTTCAGACAACATTTCAGAGCCTACTGATCCCAGAACCATTGACTCCGCGTCTGGAGCTAGCTCTGACAGCGAAGAGTTCAAGGACGATGAAATGCTTGAAGTCCTTCGCAAGCAGAGAGAAGAATGCATACGGCAGCTTAACCATCTAGATAACCTGCTTCCTCACACAAGTAAAGATTAACCCTTTAAAGCTCGTCGTTTATCTGTGCAGCTTTTATTAAAATGCATTGTAAGGACCAGTCGTAGTACAGTGTAACGAGTAAAGATAAACTCTTAAAACCTTATCATTGTGTTTTCTGTGCAGCTTTTATTGAAATTCATGAAAAGGAGTACATTTGCTATAGGTCTGTCATGCAGTGCACTCGGTGCAGTGCAAAGATAAAATGATTCTTTGAAAGAAATGGATTCATCAATGAATCAGAAAATATTTCGGGCACAGTCCTTTAAAACAGAAATACAGACAAACTATACAAAATATAAACATTACTGATCAATAGAAAATGAGCCTCCACTAGAGTTTTATCCTCATGTGATGAAATAAAGTTGAAGATCCTCTATAAGCACAATATTAATTATCTTTGTTGTCTGCAACTATACCACAATGAATTGATTAGTTTAGGATTCGATATTCCCAGATACAACTCAACTGCACTTAGATGTATAAATAACCTTTAAGTCGCCCAGGATTTACAATGCAAGAACTTTTTGCTACATACATTTTATTTTTTCCCTCCAAAGTCAATTATTCTTGTAGTCTATATTAGAAAATGCTGATCTTATTCAGAGTGAAATGGTGCAATGGTGTAGAAATTCTATGGATGCAAACCTGCAGTTAAAGTAATAATCATTAACATCAATATGTATAAGTTACAAAGCCCTCAAGATTTGAAACTAATGTCACATTATCAAGCACCACCATTATGCAGGAAAACATTTTAGATTTAATTTGATTGTACATCTTAAAGCTACAGGTTACAATTACAGATGATGTGTATTCAAATAGATAGAAAGAGGCTATTGTTAAATTACAAGTCAACATGTATCATTCAATGTTTTGAAATGTATGATTGTCCAACACGCACTATACACACATGTATTAGTTAGCAGCGAATTATAATTAAAGTGCTACTCATAGAAATATAGTGTTTGTCATCTTTGTACAGTGTTGCTTACAATCTGATCCTATAGATGGTAGTATTTATAGGCTAGAGTAGATGTAATAAATTTCAAGCCATGTACATCAAAGTTTTAATACAGCATAATATCAATATAAAGTGCATACTGAACTTCCACAGAACAGCAGGTTGTGATATCTTACTACAAATATTAAAGTTCCTCAAAATATGAAACTTTAAAGTTTAGTAACTTCAAGTAATTTCAAAATTCATTTGTGATGATACAATACTAGAATCTCTCCATCTATTCATATTTTTCTTTCTTATTTGCAATATCATAGTAAATTCTATATTATTATAACAATGTGCAGTTTGATGACAATACCTTCTTTTGATAAGTGTGTCCAGTTAGAATTAAGTTCAAAGAAATTAAATATTTTCTAAGCAATAGCATGCATATGTACAGTAAGAAAAACAAATCCTTTTAATGAACATTTACTCTTAGTCTCATCACATGAAAAAAACTATGTATATACTCAAACATACTGAAGAAGTTCAACAACTGCTGGCCACTTGAAACAGTAGCTGTTTGAGAGGGTACAAGTATACTATGACATTTCTCATGGATGGAGCAATTATCAAGGATTGACAAAATCCCATTATTATTATTTTTGTCGTTGCTACATTTATTTGGTACTTGCTTTCAGATGAAATATTTGACAGATCTCTTTCGACCATTCTTGAAACATGAATTTTCATTTAAACATCATCATTATATACATGTTTATGTACATCAAACCTTTATTTTGAATAATCATTGTTATATAAAGTATTAAAGATAGCATATGCACAAACAGGAACTTTGTTAAATTCTATTACTTTTAATATTTGTGCAAGCTTTATATAGATTCAGGTGAAAGAAAATTATGCACATTGTATATACTCAAACATGCTATAGAGGTCCAAGAACTACTGGCCACTATAAACAGTAGATATATGAAAGGGTACAAGTATACTTTGAAATGCCTCATGGATTGAGCAATTATCGACTTTTTTAAACAGAATGTTTGATTTACAAAGCCCCATTTCTTTTCTTATTCATTTTTTTTCTTCTTTGCTACATTTCTGTGGTAGTTGCTTTCAGATGAAATATTTGACAGATCTCCAACAATTCTTGAAACCTTATATATATATAAACATGTATATCTATACTTTTTTGGAATTATCATTGTTACACAAAATAGTAAAGATAGTGTATGAACAAACAGGAACTTTCTTAAATTATATTACTGTTAATATCTTCGCAAGCCTCATATAGGTTCAGGTGAAAGAAAAGTATGTACATTGTATATACTTAAACATGCTGAAGAGGTTTAACAACCGCTGGCTACTATAAATAGTAGCTGTTTAAGAGGGTTCAAGTATACTTTTGAATGTCTCATGGATTGAGCAATTATACACGTTTTTAAACAGAATCAAGGATTTACAAAGTCCGATTATTCTTCTTCTTTGCTACATTTATTTAGTAGTTCCTTTCTGATGAAATATTTGACAGATCTCCTTCGGCAATTCTTGAAACATTATCAAGATATATATAATTTTTACGAATAATCATTGTCATGCAAAGTAGTAAAGATAGTGTATGAACAAACAGGAACTTTGTTAAATTCTATTACTTTTAATATTTGGGCAAGCCTTATATAGATTCAGGTAATAAATGTAAGTATTTATGATATGTAAATCAAAACATTGTGAAAACTAAAAGTTTTTAAGTATATTCTTTTGCCTTTGTCATTTTGCAAATTATTTACCTTTTCTTGGATGAAGACAAATAAACGACCCCATTTTATACAAATGTTCATATTCAGTATTATTACAATTCATGATTAATTATCACACAACCAATCAAATGCAATGATTTCAATAGCTTATATCAATTATTGCAACCTGTTATTTCTTTTAGGTTATAAAAGAAGGCCCATATCCTTGATCATCTAGACTTTGATGTGTAAACAAGAAGGATAGTGCTTAAATACCATACATCTCAAACACATCATGCGTACCTGCCATCTGTTTAGCCCTTTCTTCGTCTTTTCGCATCTTCACCAAGTAGTTTCCGTACATGGGCTGTCCGTCTGGTGTAGTAGGTCCCATAGCACCTTTCATTCCTCCCTTGCGGCACTCCATGCCCTCAGCATGGTAGGATGCATCGTCGGTCTGTATGGGCGGCGGCATTCTGGCCTGCTCTTGTTTCCTCTTCTTGACCAAGTAGTTCCCGTACATAGGTTGTCCGTCGGGGGTTGTCGCCTTTGTGTCGGCATATTTCATCTCTCCCTTGCGACGTTGCGTGACGTCTGGGTTGAGAGAGGCGTAGACAGTGGGTTCCTCTGTCTGTATGGGCGGGGCATTAGGGGGGTGGGCGCGGTCATGCGAGACGGACATGTAGACCAACCCATCATCATCAACCTGCATGAATTAAAAGAAATTGATGAATAGTATTATGTTTCTTAGGGGGCTGATTTTGAGATCAGTTTGTGAAATGTGGGTGATTTTGAGTTTGAGGTTTACATAGGTTTGACCATTTCTAACATTAAGTTGAATACAAAATGATTAGGAATGGCAATCAAAAATAAATTAAAGTGGCAAAGAGTAAAATACAAGTTTGAAATTTTGAAAAAAAAAAGGGTTTCAAAGTACTCTGGAAGTTCAATTGATTTCCCTGTGAACTTTTTAGAAGTACAAATGTATATAGGTTGTTTCTACTTGGTGAAACTGATCACTACCCAACATGCATGTATTTCTTGAAAGAAAGTAATTAACATTACAAAGAAGTAATGCTATTAGGAGTTATCTTAATTACTGATTAAAAAAGAAAAACAGATATATAAATCGTAAATGCTAAAAGATGAACTTACCGTCCGGCCTTCTTGAGCGTTGTCTCCCTCATCTGCTTGGAGGGCACGGAATGAAATTAAATGTAAAGAGAATGTCACGCATTAAATTTGGGTTATTTTTAAATGAAAGTACGTGTTATGGCAATGTTCCTTTCTTATGAAGTTTAGAGTGTGATATGAATATTTGACTTGTGATCTGTATTGTATATTAGTGAGATTATAGATGTTAGTTAATAACAGATCAATACATTAATATATATTCAAGTTGTAATTGCTTATGTACTATGAATTTACTTCAAATACAATATAAAGAATCAAATCTTTACAAATCGTGAAGAAAAAATTATTTACTGTTGTCTTTTCATGGAAATTAAGTTGAGATGATATCCTAATCTTTATTCCTATGACTGTCAGTTAAGTTCCCTTCATCTTTTGTTTCTCCTGATAATTATCTTATATTCTTTTCTACAGTATGGACCTATAATCTTTTGAATACTTTTTCCTCACACTTTTTCTTACACTTCAACTCCTGCCTCATTATTAAAACTGTTATATTTAATTATTTGTGCTAATATGAATACAAGCACAATGTGCGAGAGATAAAGAGAGAGAGAGAAAGGGGAGATTATATACAGAGATGGTGAGAGAAAGTGAAAGCATATACATGTACAAGCTGGAGTAACTTATATGAGCAACAGGAAATTAAAAAAAAATACAACAAAACTGAAGACGAATACTGTACAGGAAGAGAGAAAGAAAGAGAGGAAGAAACTCTTAAAGGGGAATAGCAGGGGAATAAAAAGCAAGATAGGGATTTATTTATATAGAAATCAGAGAAAAACACAAATCAGTGAGGGAATAAATGTTGTCTAAGTGCTGTATAAGTGATAGGGAGAGAGAGAGTGAGAGAGAAGTAAAACGGAAGAGGAAAAACAAAACAAAAATAAAAACAAAACTGAAGAGGTGGTGAAATAAAAGAAAAGGTAACAAGAAAAATGAAGATTGAAGCCTAGAGAGGCTACTTTAATAATACAATGGGGAATATGTCTCATGTGTGTAAGTATTGTTTATTTAGAGGTGAATGCAGGGGGCCATTTGCTCAACGACATACCCTTCTTTCGTTTCACACAGCATAACACTCCATAGAAGTACATCAAACCCAGAGAAATGAGCAGGATGAAGCCAGCAGAGGCAATCACTCCAATAGCGATTGTCATGAAGGAAAGGCTACCTTCATTTGATGGCTGCTTCTCAACTGGTGAGTTTAGGACAAACAATACCATAAATACAATGTTGTGGATATTGACTTTTTAAACTATGTTGTTGGAGTTTGGTTTAATTGCAAAGTTTTTTATACATGGTTTACATATGGATGTTTAGTTCACATCCGTATATCCTCTGAGTTTCAAAAAGTGTTTTAAAAACCACTGTAGAAAAATGTGTTGTGTTTGGCAGAGTGCATATCTACCAATACTAGAACCCCCCCACACACACACAGTCACACACTCATGTATCACACACACCTGCACACATGCATGTTTATCCTCCCTATCCACACCTAAATGTGCATGTAATATGCAAATATATATGTGAACCCACCCACACATGGATCCACCCACACACATGTGAAATCACCCAAACCCACCCACCCACGCACAAACGTACAACTAAACATGAACTATTTCTGTCACATGCTCATTTCTAGTTCAGTAGGGGTCACTTTGCATAGTACCTTATCAAATTAAGGAAGCATGATATGATTATTCCATTGAATCAGGGGACTTCTACTCTTTTTTAGCCACTTCAAAAATATATTATACGTTTCAATTAACCCTAGTTTTGATCAAGATTTTGAGAAAATTTGTAAGCAAGGAGAATCGATGGTAAATGCCCACAGTTAATCTCGAAATATTTCCTTTTTATTATTAGTAATTATAAAAGGAAGGACAATAGCTTAACCTGTTAGATAAGCTGGTTTGCTGCACAGTCCCCTGCCAAAGGTCACCAAAATTGGGTCATCATCCGGGTCAATGCTGACCCCTGTGCCGAGTTCAACGCACTGTGATCTATTCACAAAGGCACAGTCTGGCCCGCTGTAAGTCCTCAGTGTGATGAAGCAGATTTCATCCAGGGTTTGGTTTGCCTCTGACAATGTTAAGATATGTTTCTGCTTGTCCCAGCTGGTGGTTACACCTATATGACGAAGAACAAAAAAAAAAGAGGAAAATCATTATGGTATTATTACTATTTTTAGAGAGAGACAGAGAGTGGGATAGTTTAAACCATATCAGACTTTAATGTTTTTTGTTGTTGTAAGAATTATTTAATTGGTTTATGAAAAGATGGTCTTAAAAGTAGTAGACATACAAGATTGAAAGTAAATAATAGAAACTTTCTTATGATTGCTCCGTTTTTGCATCCCTCTATATATTTGTGCTCAGACAAACTTTTGTTAAACATGTCAAAACTAACTATTCATTTCATGATCGCATGAGAGGGAAAACAATCTTGTTATTCTTTTGACTGATTCGAAATGAAAACTGAAATATATTCCTATATCTTGACTGGAGAAATATGACTTGTGCAGAAAATATTTTGTGGATCCCCACTGGACCCCTATCAAGAAAAAAACAATTCATGCTGATCAGGGTGTTCCATTCCACAAATGGTGCATAAATAGATAAAACAAATGAACAAATAAGAATTTTCTCTCACAGCCAACCAATAAACAAAGAAGATAACAAAAGGGATTTTACATTATTATAAAGATTTCGTCCTTACCATAGCTCTCGGGTTGCAATGCTGTGTAAAGCACAAACAAGGAAGCGTGGAAAAGAAAATAGAAACAGAGCTGTTATTTTAATGGCATTTTAAAAGTGGTTTTTAATCTCACAGGGTTGTGGTTTGTAACGTTTCGATTTCGAATGAAAGAAATAGTTATAAATAACTCAAACAGTTTCTTTCATCAATTGAAAAGTTGTCTGTATATTACGGTTTAGTCATTGCTTATAATCGAAGTATACTGTATAAAATATAGTAGAGAATGAACTGGATGGGGTTAAAATTACACTGGTCAAAACTGTAGTGAGCTTATCCTTTACGCATTATTCCTTATCCGACCATTACCATTAAATGCAGCATTAATAACAAATTGAATACCTAGAATGGCATCTGATTACAACAGTTATCGGAGAATACAATTAAACAATAACTCTACTTTTTGTGGTTAAATTTGATACATTCTCTGTAGTTGAACCCGTATAATTGTCCCTAATAAATATCTTTTTTTTAATAATTTTTTTCGAGTAAGATGTAATGTATAGTTGATTGAAAAGAAATTCTCATTCGGAGGATAAGGCAGTGGGGTCATACTAAAAAATAAAACTGAAGATATCTACTATAGAATGCAGACAAACCAGATAACAAAGTGGCTATCATATTGATCACCGCGTTCGAAGTGCAAATCGCCGAAAATTTTGTATGTAAAGAATAGACCAAAAAGATAAGCATTGACAACGGAAAATGTACCCCAAGAAGGAGGCTTTTAGTAATAAGGAATGTAAACATGTTTTCGGGGATGATTACATTTTTAGCATCAGGAACCCAAGAATACCTGAAACTACATGTGCCTTTCTAACGGAAAATGACGGGAAAATACAAAAGAATGCGTTCAGAAACGAGAAATGTTTTTGTATAACACGTGTTAGTGATTTAGTTCAAATGTCAATGAACATCTCGTTCAGAAACTTACGAGATGTTGAAGCCACTGCGGGTTCCTCTGCGCTACTATTCCCCGCGCTGTTCACTGCCCATAGAGTCATCCGGTACCAAGTGAATGGGTTCAGTCCCACTAATGTGTGGGAGGTCCCTGTCAAGTTGGTGACCTCACCACTTCCCTCTCCCTGCGTGTCGTTTGGACAGTATTCCAGAGTGAAAGTTTGTTGCAACCCGCCATTGAATCCTGGCTGCCAGGCAACGAAGAGAGTTGAAGACGTCGTCTGGTTTGGGTAGACGAAGACCTGAGAAGGTGGATCTGGGATGACTGTACGTAAACATAAAAAAGGGGGTTAAATGGTTGAAATGGGAACCTATGGTTTTAAATATTGTCTTGTTTAAAACAAAAGTAGTTCAGAGTGAGAGTTTGTTGCAATTCGACATCGAATCCTGGTTGCCAGGCAACGAAGAGAGTTGAAGATGTCGTTTGGTTTTGGTCGACGAAGAACTGAGAAGGTGGATCTGGGATGACTGTATGCAGACAAAGAAAAGGGGATTTTAAATGGTTCAAATGGGAATCTATGGTTTTAAAGATTGCCTTGTATTCAATAGGTATTCTAGGGTGAAAGTTTTTTTCAACCCGCAATCAAATCCTGGTTGCCAGGAAATGAAGAGAGTTGAGGATGTCGTCTGGTTTTGGTCGACGAAGAACCAAGATGGTTGTTCTTGGAGAATTGTACGTAAACATAAAAAAGGGATTTTAAATGAAAGAATGGGAAACTATGGTTTTAAAGAGTGTTTTGTATTGTAATCAATTCGCCATGTCGCCAGGATTAGATGGGGTTGCCAGGCAACGAAGATAGTTGAAGATGTCGTTTGGTTTTGGCCGACGAAGAACCGAGAAGGTGGATCTGGATGACTACACGTAAACCCAAACAAAGGGGAATTTAAATTGTTGAAATGGGAATCTATGGTTTTAAAGATTGTCTTTTATTTTAATAAGTTTTCCAAAGGGAAAGTTTGTGCAACCCGCCATCGAATCCTGGTTGCCAGGTAACGAAGAGAGTTGAAGATGTCGTCTGGTTTTGGTCGACGAAGAACCGAGAAGGTGAATTTGGGATTACTGTATGTAAATATAGAAAAGAGGATTTTAAATGGTCGAAATGGGGATCTACCGTTTTTTAATATTTTCTTGTATTTTAATTATTTCGCCATCGAATCCTTTTTGCCAAGCAACGAAGAGAGTTGAAGATGTCGTCTGGTTTTGGTCGATGAAGAACCGAGAAGGTGGATCTGGGATGACTGTACGTAGACATAGAAAAGGGGATTTTAAATGCTTGAAAAGGGAAGCTAAGGTTTCCAATATTGGCTCGTATGTAAGAATGTCTGTTCCTGATTCTAGCCATGAACAGAGCTAAATTTCGTTTGCATACTAACCAGTATAGTTCAAAGTCGCAGTGGCGTTACCGATATCTGTTATAACCTGACATTCATATTTTCCAGAATCGCTTGGCTGAACATCATCGATGAATAGTCTACTTGTAGAAATGGTTTTCATCTGGACCCTGCCAGAGAGAATAATATGTCTAGTGGTGCTAGTTAGGATCGTCCGGTTGTGGTACCAGTAGAAATTAGTGGCCGGTGGATTTGCATCGGATGAACATATGAACTCGATACTGATGAATTGCTTTTCGTTTTGAAGGCGTCGAACAGAAATGTTAACAATGATAGGAGCGTCTGCGTTATAAAGAGAGAGATATATATAGAGAGAGATAGAGAGAGAGAGAGAGAGAGATGGGGACGATGTTATGGGCGATAATATATATATTAAAATTGTCTTACTTCAGTGGTAAAACATTTATAAATCTAAGTTGTCAAAGACATTTGAATTCAATTTAATATAACGACAACATCAGTCATGAACTGTTTGCCCAGAAGTCTAGTCATCAAGGATTTGTATTAATCACTTGACATTCATTACTATTATCAAAGTATTGAAAGAAAAGTTAGTTATTGATGTTTCTACGAGATAATTCATCAGACCGATAAAGAGCGTCGAGTGTATAATACAATTTGTGGGTTTATTAAATTTCCTTCAGTTTGGGTTAAGTTACAGATGATGTAAGGGATCAATTTTAAAGAGGTTTTAAAATCTTAAACGGAAAACCTGAATTTTATCTACGAGGTATAGGGTGTATTAATAATTTTATATGCATCTTTTTAACAAAGCGCTTAATCAAACATATTAAGAAATAATTAACAATCTAAATGTGATATCGTAACTTCTTGTTGGTTCTCAATTTCTGACAATTCTGTTAACTTACAGAGGATGTTCAGAACCTTGGTATCATTCTGAGAGGTAATAGAGGGTGCTGTCGGTTGGAATACTTGACAGATAAGCCGTTTTCCATGATGAAAACGAGATGGTGTGAACACGAGAGAACTTTTAGCGTTTACACGGCCATTTCGATTTTTTGTCTCGTGTAGAGAAGAATCATTCGTGAGGTTAGTTGTTTCCATGTACCAGTGGATGAGAGGAGCTGGATATCCGTTGTTGGATGTGCAATTCACATTGGCTTTTTCGCTATCTCTCAGATCATTGATACCATCAATTTCTGGAGTATCGGGTGGTCCTACATGCACAAACAGAAAATATATATTACAAAATGTGACTGAATAAGTTGGAAAGTCTTGAATAAGGCAAATTCTCTGAAAAAAATATTTCATTATGGGATTCGAAAAAAACGGTCTCATTATCTTTTAGCGTATTTTCTGGTTGGCCTGTATTAAGATTACTTATCAAATCATATCATATTACATCATCTTATATCAAAGTACAATATGCTTTATACAAGGCTTTTACATACCAGGCGAGAGCACATCCAGTTTGACTGTATTCGATTTTATGCTGTCCACAATGCATCGATACTCCCCGTTATCGCTCATTCCCCATTTGCTGATGGTCAGATTAGCAGAAGTATTGTCCGTCATCCATGTAATCTTTTTCACATCAATTGCATCATTACTAATACTTTTCACGCAGTTTTCATCTTCGAAACATATTTGGCTTGCTAAAGAGGTCAAATTGTCTTTTGCGATAAATATATCTGCATTCTTATTCGAAGGCATACTACTGCACATCAGATGAACATCTCCACCAATTGCAGGAATCTCAACATCAGCCGAAATCCGAACAGTTAATATGGCATGACAGGCTGCAAGATAAACGAAGAAACTAAAGTACAAATTCTTAAATGAATTCAAAAATAAATCAAACGAGTGATAGAATGTCTTCATGATTTGGCATTCGTCTTTTTACTTTTTAAAAGAAAATTAAGTATTGCCGCCCCCTTAAATATGACATAAGACCCAAAGACGAGTTTTGAACTGTATATATGGGTAAAATTAGGGCATTGGCAGAATTAAGATAACAAAAATGGGATAATCTGTATACCCTTTGTCTAATTTAGCTCTTATCTTTTTTGAGGGAGTTGGGGGAATTGCAAATCTTAGATTTATGAGATCTCTTGTTGTGAATATGCATGGACAGACCTTTCTTAACCTACTTATATCAGGAAAATTGCTTTGAATTTGGCTGATTTGGCTGATTAATTGAGATTAAGCCTTTGTGTTATTCAAAGTAGAAAATATATAGAAAATACACTTACATGTTACCCACGCAACGAGAATAGGATGAAATATAAACCGAAGTTGAGGATCCATTTTTATATAAACTGTCTTTATGAAACTTGCGTCCATAGACGATGATAATGGTCAATTTGTGTGGCGACAAAGTGAAGTTATGGTTTTACTAATAATTAAATATAAATTATCGACACGATTATTATGATTGATAATTAAACTGCAACAAAGAAATATAACACCACCTCTTCCGTTTTGAAACCTGAGTTTGACTGCTGTAAAAGTTAATCTACGAATTATACCAAGACTGATACTAAGAACAATACAAAGAAAATAAGTGGATAGTGTGGTATGGGGCTAACGTACTTTACATTACATTGTTTGAATCTCTTCAGACTTATTGAAATAAAATTGATGTTAATTACTGACATTATCTTGTTCCTTGCATTTACATTTAAATACATCTACATTAGACTCGAGGAAATGCTGAAAAACACGAGACAATACCAATACCAATGTATTCTATATTTCCTAAAACCTTCAACTGAAATATTGAAATTTTTCCTCCGTTTTTATTTCGTTTTTTATCTTCATTGTACTTTTAGAATACCTGTACCGTTGAACTCTGCAAACTGTCCGCAATTGTTTTATTTTTATTCAGTGTTCATAGTATTTTATTACTTTGCTTACTTTTCATTTATTTTCTTTTTACCGTTTTGGTATTTATGCACAATATTACACTTTCTATTCCAGTTTATATGCTTTTGGCACTGACATCCATATGAAAAGAACGTTGCGATTCTTTAACCTGTGATATTATTTCTGGCTTTAAAGAAATAATATAGCTTCTTTGCATGCATATACATTTTGATCAAATCCTCTAAACAGAGGACCAATCGCAGTCTAACCTTGAATGTTGTGTGTGTTTTTTTTTTTTTTTTTTTTGGGGGGGGGGGGGGGAACTAAAGAATACAGAGATTAATTTATCTTGCGCGTTCCTTACCCCACTAGCAGGGCAAAACTTGTTTGCGATTGTGCCTACATTAAGAAGGCGAGGAAGAAACCATAAATGGTCAAAGAAATAACGACAAGCCCTCTTGAACGAGGCGATTGATGTATCAGTAAACATGTGTATCTTTTCTGTTAATTGCATGACACTCTCGTCGACCGATTGCATACATTCTTCGGTCAAATAACCACGAAAGTGCCCCTCACCATATGTTGTTTATAAACATAATGAAATTTATAAAAAAAGAGATAAACTACCGTCATTTACATGATTAAAACTCAATCGTGTAATATCATGAACTTGGTATTTTGTGTGTAATATATATATAATTATATATATGAACACATATTGTTTCTAAGAGAAAGTAAACAAAAATGTTCCATGAGTATCATGTAAAATGGAAAATAAATTTTGAATTTCATGGTGATTTTATCATACGCATAGCAATAATCTGTAATTCTGTGGATGTCATTGCAGGGGTTGATATTGATATCCATCTAGTAAATTCCAGAAATCGGTCTTGCTCTCCCATAACGTTGTAAAAAATCAGACACCGGGCAGTGTGCACTCGTGAAAATAAAGGCCTACGATGACAACATTTAAACGTGCTAGATTCAAACTTTTTATTAATGGATCTAGCGTTTCTAAAGTGAGAATCTACCCATCTGAAAAGTGTGTCAATTCCAAGCCCTTCAAATGGTACTTGACATTATAGTTTTGAAAGTATGAGTGAAAGGTCGCCTTCATGATTAAACCATCATTTTAGAGGATTGTTTACCATTATCTCTGAAGCCGACTGCCTTGCTTATTTAAGAACGATTTTTTTTTTCAAAAGAAGAATGATTCTCTCAAACCACTCAGTAGAATCATGAAACCTTGATTCAGTTGCATATTATGTTACTTTACAGATGTGAAAGTACGTTGTCTTATTTTCGATGTGCTTTAAGGCCCGGTCACACAGGGAGGGCGCATGGGGAACGCACGGCCAGCGCATTGGAAATTTGCAATTTGGGCCAGTGCGTTGTCGTTCGCTAGGCGTGCGTCATCACTCGTTACTCGTTCGTCGAGCGCGCTGGACCAACGCTGGACCAGCGCTATGCATTCGTCGTCATTCGCTGTGTGCGTCGGGTTTTTTTGAGCATGCTCAAAAGTGTGCGCGGAGCTCGACGCATGAATGTACACGCCAAAGGCACGCCAGACATGCGTCGAGCGCGCTAGACCAGCGCCAGACATACGCGGAGCACACGCCCTGTATACGCACAGCGCGCTAGCTACACGCTGTGCATTTTTTGTCAGCTCGCTAGCTTTTCCAAAATCATGACAAAAGTAAGGCACACTGCCTTTTCCGATTTCCAATGCGCTGGCCGTGCGTCGTAGAACGCGGTGCATGCGTGGACCATTCGTCCAGCGCGCTAGCAACACGCTGTGCATTCGTCGAAGTTGTTATCATGTGCGCTCTGTGTGCGCCCTGTATGCGCCCTGTATGCGCCCTGTATGCGTCCAGCGCGCTAGCAACACGCTATGCATTAATGGTGTCAGCTCGCTGTAGCTTCGACAAAAGTTGGGCGCACGACAACGCACTGGCCAAAATTGCAAATTTCCCATGCGCTGGCCGTGCGTTCCTCATGCGTCCTCCCTGTGTGACCGGGCCTTTACGTGGCATAATTAAAGTGACATTTAATACTCTGAGAAGCACACATTAAAAGATAGATGGATAGATAAAAGGTTTTTTATTTATTTTTATTAAAAAAAACGTTATTGCAGTAATGCGGAATTGCGATGATTTTACAATGAAAGAGTGCACACTAAAATGTAATCAGCATTGACAACACTATTATATACATTAAAAACAACAAATTGTTAATTAAAAATGGTAGAGTTCTTAACGAAATAATAATCAGTATTGAAAAATGTCACACATTGTAATGGACAAATAACGTTTTGTGTAAAGTAATGTCACATATGATATGTATTATACATGACAACGTTTAAAGTTTTTTCTTTTTCTTTTGGTGGAAAATACTGAAAATAGCAGCCGAGCGCTGAATTACATTCAGCTTACAATAAAAGCACATGAAATACATAGCAATATTAGAACAGTTATTAATATACAGCTTTAATACAATAATTCATTTAAAGATAACATTAATAAGATATAACATTATCCAAAAAACAAATTTTTGGAAGTAGATATGAAGAAAAAGCATAACTGGACATTTATATCCATGAGAACAAAGTTACACTTCAAACATATATTATTTTGTAGAGATTTTGAAAATGGTGACGAGAGAATTCTTTTAAAAGTAAATCAGCAGAAACGAAAACCAGGTATAAACTTAAAACTGCATACGGTATAGATATTCGTTATGATAAATAAAATATGCAATATCCTACACTATTAATACTGGAAGAGAGTACTATTCAAACTGGGTTTTTTTTATATAAATGTATGTGAGGCGAAAAGTGTTTTTTTATTCTTAGATATCTTATGGGAGTTTGACTTGTGCTTGATTTTAAATCGTCCTTTTATGTAATTAGTTATATATACATATTTTTTCAAAGAGTTATTCATACAAAGTGTTCTGCTACTTATCAAGTGGTTAATATATTTTCATTGATAAGGTTCGTTTTTCATTTAGTATTGAAACTTTGATTAATTTCGATTATTCAGTTATTGTACGTATATAAATGTACAGTGATAACAACTAACATAGCTAACAATACATCCAATGAACTAAGAAAATGAATTGTCCTGACAAAGATTTCAATAATTAATTTGTTCAGTATATACATTTACATAGCTTAAAAAACTATCATTAATGAATTCCTTTCTTGAAGAAATATAAATGTCATTGTCATTAATAAACATGATACATCCAGTTGTATAAAATGTTGTATAACAATAATGCACGCGTTCATTGCTCTGGAAGAATTGACGTGTGTTTGGTTTTGATAATTAACTTATTAAGCATAATATGTTAAGTTTAAAAAATACTCTAATCATTATTTAATCTCTTCGAATTCGAATATTGATTAAAAAAATTTCCATTCATTCTTTATCCATATACATGTATGTAGTAGCTTAAAGAGAAGGTTGAGTTCTGGGAAGAGATGAAAAATAATTTGTGAGCATTACTCATTCTTATTATGCAAGTGTGGAAGAACATCAGTTAAGACATGTTCCCTGAAAAGCATGGCTCTTTAAATGCCTTCATATTCTAGATATGCATGTAACATCGTAAAAATCGGGGGCCGGATTTTTACGCCACGTTGTCGTGTAGTCCCATATACATCTCTCTGTGCAAGTGCTTGTAACTTTACCAAGACTTGGCCACATTTCTTATCATTTTGATGATTCCAGAACCTTGCAATACACACACATTCTTATATGCTAGATGATCAACCTTTTCTGGTCGGTTTCACACCGTTTCTTTCACAATGGAATCGCATGACCAGAACTCAACTTCATCTTTAAAAACGACACTACATTGGTCATGTACAATTGTATTTCCAGTAAATGACAATCATTAAAAACATTAAAATTAGAAGCAACACAAATTGATTATAATTCTTAGTTAGATATGTACGTACTTAGTATACACAGTGTATTCTTGTCATTCTTCATTTGTTCAGTTTGATCAGATACGGCACAGGATTATTCCGTAGTATTTTTGTCCTTAATTTGATTTGTGGTATCGGATTGGACGGATCTGTGCTGTTTCATAAAAAATTGTATCAGTAATAAATGCCATATTCATATGATGAAGTTACTCACAACCAATCAAATGCAACGATTTCATTAGCTTATATCAATTATTGTAACCTGTTATTTCTGACAAGTGTTGTAAACCAACGTTCGTGTATTACTGATAAAGAGAACGTGTGTGATCAATATATCATATTGCAATTTGCATGTTGCCGAGTCTTCCGTTTTAACATGATGACCTCCAGGCTTGTCTACTGTATCATTCACCTTCCATGCCTTTCGTATGAAAGATGTACCAACATAGTCATCATTTTTAGAACTCGAAGGTGGATGACAAACTTTAAGGCTTTATTTCTATATATGCAGCTGTCTCATCGTCATCATCATCATCATTCGTTGCCATGGGAACTGTATTGATATAATGGGAATCATCAGGTTCCTTCTCACATGTGATCTCTGTGTTGACATACACTCCTTCCGCCCTCTCCACCTGATCAGCATTCTTCATTCGCTCAAAAGAAGGACTAAGCCATTCCTTGTTAGATGTAGATGGTTTAGAGCCGTTGGAACAGAACTCGCTTGCCATTTCAGGATTTATCTCCATGTATGTGGTTGTCACATCACCACCATCGGCTGTGAAGGGCGCGGTATTGGCATACTGAGGGTCACGATTTTCCCCCTGAGGTGCCTTGTCGGACTCTGTGTTGGTATACACAGCTTCTGCCCTGTCTACGTGGTCACCATTCTTCCTTGGCTTGGTAATAGGACTAAAGCATCCTTTGATATCAGGTCCAGATCTCTTGGAACCGTGTGAACAAGACTCCACTGGCACGTTGGGATCTATCTCCATATACATGCACGTGGTTGCCACACCATCACCATCATCATCATCATCATCAACATTTCCTGTCATTCTTAATATAGCGCTGGCATACGTCGGATCATCTGCACTTGCATACTCTGGCTCGTGCTCTATCATAGTAAAACTGGGACTGACATAGTCATCAGTAGAACTGCCCGGTGGTTTACAACCACTGATTGCAGACTGGGAAGATTTAATTGGTTTCATGTCCATGTAGAATCCTTTAGTTGACTTCGGAGACTCGGACTTATGATCCTCGGTCGATGAAATGTCAGCATAGACTTCTTGAGATACCTGTTCTGGTTGCAATTTTGTCGTTGACACTGGAGGGAAGGCTGTGCTAGTGGTTGACTCTGTCGTTCTCCGCGCTGAGGGCAGAGAAAATGACACGTAATTATTTTTACGTTAATAGATTCAGAATCTTCTTCATGAGTTTCTGTTTTCAGTCAAAATGTAGAAATAACTGTGAATATGATAAGCGTACGATCAGTAAGTATAAGACTAGCTGAAATCTAGACGTGAGTAGCGATTATATATTCTTGAAGAAATTAATAGAACAAAAAATATACTTAATATTCATAGTTATATTAAAGGGATTCGAAATCAGAAAACCAATATAGAGTTCAATGAACATACATTACAGGATAGATTTTCAAGGAAAGGCGAAAATGTCTTCAAATATGCAGACCAAAAAATTAATGGGGAAAATATATTTCTCTTGAAACCTAGCTGAACTTACACTTCTTTCGGTAGAAGTACAGCAAAGCCACTGATATCAAGATGAGGAAGCCAGCAGACGAAATCACACCAAGAGCGATTGTCATGAAAAGTAGACTTTTCGTTAGAGATGGTGGCTCCTTCTCTTCTGGTAAGTCTAATAGGAGACGAGTTCCATGAAAAAGCGGGTTATGAATATTGACCTTTAGGAAATGTTGCTGTTGTCGCCTATTTTATAAAGTTGATAATAATTACCTTTTACATTGCATGTGGGACTCCTGGACAGATTAAAAGTAAACAAGTAACATAGCATTACATATTTTTATTTATCTCATTTTATCTGACATCTTCCAAATTTTTCAGGGGGTCGGGATAAACTCCCTTTTCGTCCTTTTAGATTAATTATTTGAAAGACTCACCTATAATATGAGCTGGGTCACCACACAGTGCCCTCCCATAGGTCACTACAATCAGGTCATCTTCCGGGTCAATGCTGACCGTAGTGCTGGCTGCAATGCACTCTGTTTCATTCACAAAGGAGCAGTCATTACCCTCCTTTGTTTTTGGTATGATGATAAAGCAGATGCCCTCCAATGATTGGTTTGCCATTGAAAAAGTCAACACGTGATTCTCTCTGTCTAGAGTAACGATTACGCCTGAAATAGACGAGATTAGAAGTGAAGACAGAAATAATTGAGAAAAGTGAAGAAAGATAGAGAGAGAGAGAGAGAGAGAGAGATAATGGGGGGGGGGGGCTGTGGGGAGGGCGGTCATGAACCCCCCCCCAAAAAAAAAAAAAAAAATAATAATAAATTAAAAAATAAAAAAAAAAATAAAAATAAATAAATAAATAAATAAAAAATAAAATAAAAAATAAAAAAATAAAATAAAAAATAAATAAATAAAAATAAAAATAATAGATACAGCATAAGCATGCGTTCTGAGTTGTGTAAAGCTCTTTGAGTGGTGTAAATAGGCATATATTTTGTTTGATTTGGTTGATTGGGCACGCGCAATTTCACAAATTTCAGGGATGCCTATTCAAACTTGGAAGGAATCGTAGGGCAGTCTATTTCTCCTACTACATAAATATCCATATTCCCGATCCTTTAAAATGAGCGTTAGCCATATAACTTCAAGACATAAGTCCACATATAAATACATTAGATTGTGTAGATAGCCGCCATCACGATGGAGTGTGTATTTCCGGGGGGGGGGGGTTGAATGACAAAACTAATAACCACCACAACAAGCGAAAATGAAAGCTGTTAAACAATTGAAAACTAGTGGATGGAGAGTGGTTTTAATCATATCATTTTCAAATTTCAATATAAAACAAAAAGACTCGTGATGCTTACCGTAGCTGTCTGGTGGTAAAGCTTTGTCCACAACAAAGCAGCCAAAAGGAGAGAAAAAAATACAAAATGTCAATGACAGTGCGAAACTGATTTTGCTCTCTAAAGTAAATGGTGACTAAGGTATTTATTTTAAATTAAATACATTGAATATGAGTAAATGATATGGTATATTCTAATGGTGAATAATTCAGCTACCCTGCTGAGTAATAAATATATATACGGGGGAACAATTTTAACTGATGTATTCAAAGATACTGAAGTATAGCAGTGTATTTAAGCAATTTGCGTTCTGGCAATACTACAAAGGATAATAGCAGGCGATTGAAATGATTTATCACCACATATACCTAGGAAGGAAGCATCCATAAATCATAATACATTTGTATGTTAAACTACTTCACATAGTACGTCACGTTATCAATAAAATGGCGATGCCCATGTCGTGTTGCGAAACTACATTATTCATATATTTTATACTCTATCTCTCTTACACTTTCGCGGGGAATGTTGTAGACCAATGGGTAAGAACATAATAAATCTCTCATAAGAAGTAAAGTTATTTGTTATGGTGAGGGTTCCTTAAAGTGAGGAATATGATTACACCTGACAGATACTTACGAGCTGTTGATGCCACTACCTCCACCGCACTACTGCTTCCCGCGCTATTCACCGCCCATAAAGTCATCCTATACCATGTGAATGGTTGGAGTCCCACCAATGTGTAGGATGTCCCTGTCAAGTTTGTGAGAACATCGCACCCCTCTTCCTCTGCCTGTGTGTCGTTTGGACAGTATTGCAGAGTGAAAGTTTCTTGGAACCCGCCATCAAATCCTGGCTGCCAGGCAACGAAGAGAGTTGAGGATGTCGTCTGGTTTTGGTCGACGAAGAATCCAGAAGGTTGATCTGGGATGACTGTAAGTAGACAAAGACAAAGGGATGTTAAAATGTTGAAATGAGAATCTTTCCTGTTCAAGATTGTCTTTCATTGATATAATTTCTTTAAAAAAAGATGTATTAAAATAAGATGTTTAAACTTTAAACATGAAAACCTTTGTTTGATATTTTTACTGTAATATTCAAAGTCGCAGTTGCGTTACCAACATGGAAACACCTATGTGCTGCTATTCTAACCAAGAACAGATGCCAACTTTCGTTTTATATAATCACCGGTATAGTTCAAAGTCGCAGTGGCGTTACCGATATCTGTACTAGCCAGGCATTCGTATTTCCCAAAATCGCTCGGCTGAACTTCATAAATGAGTAGTCTACTTGTAGAGATGGTTTTCATCTGGACCCTTCCAGATAGAATAAGATGCCTAGAGGTGTTTGTTAGGATCGTCCGGTTGTGGTACCAGTTGAAGTTAATGGCTGGTGGATTGGCATCGGGTGTACATATGAACTCAATACTGATGAATCGCTTCTCGTTTTCAAAGGCGAGCAGAAATGTCGACAATGAAAGGAGAGTCTGCGTTATAAAGAAAAGGAGAGAGAGAGAGAGAAAAAAAAAAAGAGAGAGAAAGATGGGGACAATATTATGGGTGTTAAATCAAAATCATCTAGGCATTAATTACAGCGGTATAACATTTAGAAATCAATATTGTCAAAAACTTATGAACACAATTTAATATAACGATAATGGCAGTCTGACTGCCGTTATCGTTATATTAATTTTTTCCATATGTTTTTGACAACCTGGATTTCTGTGATTAAAACAAATCCGTGAAGACTAGACTTCTAGGTAAATAGTACTCATTTACTGTTTGCCTAGAAGTCTAGTCATCAAGGATTTGTTTTAATCACTTGGAATTTATTTATTTATTTATTTATTTATTTATTTCCTCTCATAGGGTGGATAGCCCTTTCAGCACAGCTGATTTTCAAAGGGGTCCACAAACATAAACATAACAATAAATATACAGTGAATTATACAATAATATGTAAAACGTTGCAAATGCAAGAAGTAAGGCAATGAATATGTACATGTAGTTACATTAACTAAACTTCTAACAAATTAATGTACAAAACAAACAAACAATAATACAGTTAATAACAGATATTCAACTAAAACGACAACAAGCATGCGAGTAAAACTGTAAAACCGATAACACAACACACAAAAAAAGTAAACATAAAAGAAAAACAAGAGGAAAAAAACAAAACAAGACTGAATAAAAGGATGGGTATAATATCACGTTTATCAAGTATTTATTAAAAAATATTGAAAAAAATATGTATATAATAATAATTATAACATAACTAGTAGAATATCAATTTGAAGGTAAAAATTGTAAAAAGGACAAGACAATAGTACTTGACAGTATAGTTTGGAAAGTCTGACTGGAAGGATCTTCTTCATGATTAAGCCATCCTTTTTAGGAGGATTTCCCATTATCTCTGAAAAAACGACTACCCTGCTTATTTGGGAACGAGAATGATACTCTCAAACCACTCACTAGAATTATGAAACCTGATTCAGTTGCATATTATATTACTCTAGAGATGTGGAAGTACATTGTCTTATTCTATATGTGATATACATAGCACATTTAAAGTGACATTTAATTGTTGTTTGTTTTGTTTGATTGGTTTAATTTCTGCGTTCAAAAAGATAAAAATTCAAATTCAAAGTACAAAATTCGAACAATAACAAATACAATGAATATAAAATGTTTACAACAGTAATTAATAGAAAATCAGCCCAATGAATAAAACAGAGATAAAAGCAGAACATTCAGTGATAAGTTGTTATGCTCAGAAATGAAAACAGGTAGGCTAATACCTTCTCTGACTTGACGCAGATTTTTACCTAGTCTGTATTGTGAGCAACATTTGTAGATTTTTTTTCTTGTCCTCTTTAACACCGACGTGTTTTATTTCACATATTTCACATTTCATATTTATTTACATAAATTTACATTTTAAAATAATAACAAAAAGACAAAAGTATTTAAATAAATATATAACCTTAACATTTCTTGAACAATTTCTTTGTGTTTCGTCAAAACAAAACTTTATTTATTTGCTAGGTAATATCGTAGGTTTAATTTAAAAATAATGCACAGACTTTTACTTTTGTACTCTTTTCCATCAACACCGAAGTTTAATATACACTATGTATATTATGTATTGTCCTGAAATTAACATGAAGTTTATCACAGAGTTTTCCCTTTTTTCAATAAAATAACCAATAACTAATGCTTTTTCATTAATATTGATTTGTTCATGAAAGTAATTATAATACAAGTTTTCAATAATTTTCCAAAAAGCTCTAACCTTGTTACATTTAACAACACATGAAAAATGACATTTAATACATTAAGTAACACCAATTAAAAAACAATGAAACGTTTTATACATTTTTTATTTAAAAACAAAATTATTGAAGCAAGTACAGCGTTCATACAAAAAAAGAAGAAGATCAGAAGTGACAAATGTAACACCTGGTAATAACAAAAAATAACGTTTTATGTAAATTAATGTCACATGTGATATGTATTTTACATGACAATGTTTAACATATAAATGTATACATGTACATGTATATATCTTAAAAGTGGTTTTTATTCTTAGATCTCTTATAGGAGTCGGAATTGTGTTTGATTTTATTGATGTATTTATTTCTTTATTTATTCATTTAATTTGTTAAGCTACTTATCGGGTGCTTAGCATTTTCATTTATATGATTCGTTGGCCATTTAGAATTTAAAGTGTGATTTATTTTCGATTATTCGGTTTATATTGTACGTATATAAATGTACAGAGATCAAAACTAAGAGAGGTATCAATTCACAACCAATCAACTGAGCAAAATGAATAGTGTTGTGATTGATTTCATTACTTAGTTTGTTCAGCATATATATACAAAAAGGTTTTTAAAAATGTCATTAATGCATTAATTTCTTGAAGGAATTTAAATGCCATTGTCATGAACTAACATGTTACATTCAGTTTTATCAAATGTTCTACAACGGTAGGCCTAATTTACGCGTTCATGATCTGGAACAAATTGACTTATGTTCGATTGTAATAATTCACTTATTAAGCATAGTATATTAAGTTTAAAAGCAAATACTACAAATATTATTTGTAAAAAATGATAGATTTTTTTTGGGATAGTTTTGGTTGTATTCAAGGCATTTGAAATCAGGAAAATAACATAAAATTCAATAAACTTAGAATTTAAAGGAAAGTTGAACTTTTCTTTAAACATGTAAAAAAAAGATAAATGGGGACAAACATTTCTCTTGAAACTCAGCTTGACTTACATTTCTTTCGGTTTCTGAAGCAAAATGCGTCGTAGAAGTATAGCAAAGCCACTGCGTATTAAGAGGTTGAAGCCATCAGACTAAATCACACCAAGATCGATCTCAATGAAAGGTGGACTTTTACTTGAAGATGGTGGCTCCTTCATTACTACTAAGTCTAATACGATAAGGGTTCAATGAAAAAGCCGGTTATAGATATATACTTTAGAAAATATACAGTGTGAGGCAAAAACAAGTTTACACCTAGAAAATTGCTAATTATTTTAATAATCATCTACGAACAGTGAATTATTATACATCTTATGAAAGAGTGTTTTATCCTAAATCTTTTGGTATCATTTTTGTGTGGTATTTGTGCACGCTTGGGCGAACAGGAGGCATTGTTTGCGAGAGTGAAACAACCGACTTGCGCCAAAGTTGCTTATGTGATGTTTAAACACAACAATTGTGATTTGGGTAATAAATCGGTTTTTGCAGATCCAAATAACATCTCTAACAAAATTAACCATGCCACACATATCAAATATCGAATATGAAATATCAACGAAAAATTGTGCGCGCGTGTGTGTGCGTGTGTGACCTTGCTTCTACAAAAAGCATATGCAGTGCATTTTATTCCATACATTCAATTCATTCTCTCACTCCGCTAATCCCAACATAATACATACTGTAGGCATCACTTTGGCGCAAGTCGATTTTTGCATTCTCGCAAACAATGCCTCCTGTTCATCCAAGCGTGAACACATACCACACAAAATGATACCAAATGATTTGGGATAAAACACTGTTTTATAAGATGTATACTCATTTACTGTTCATAGATGATTATCAATGTAATTAGCAATTTTCTAGGTGTAATTTTTTTTGGACTCTTTTGACTTTATATGTGGTTTCAGAAATAAAGTAATACAAACCCCAAACTTGGAGGGAAAAAAATAAGGATACGTAGAGGAATGTCACGGCGCTTCTCAAACTACCCCCCCCCCCTCCCTACAGTAGAAACAACCCTATTCCTGTATATTTTTTTGATAAGCGTTAGCCATACAAGTTCAGAAATAAGGACCGTTTATGAATACATTAAATTGTTAAAAAAAACTGACATCACGGCTGGGTGTGTGTTTTTGTGGGAGGGGGGGGGGGGTTGAAAGATTATAACATTATATTGCGCAATACCATGACGTATATTTACCATAACGTACGAAAATGAAAGCCGTATAACAATTGAAAACTAGTGGGTGGAGAGTGGTTCTAATTATATCACAATCAATCCAACAACAAAAAGCCTCGTGATGCTTACCATAATTGGCCGGTGAAAAAGCTTTGTCCAAAACAAAGAAGCCACAAGGAAAAAGAATAGAAAATCCAATATCTTAATGACATTTCAAAACTGAATTTGCTCTCAAAAGTAAATGGTGACTATAGATTTTATTGCAAAGTAAATACATTGGAAATGAGTAGATGATATGGTATATTCTAATAATGCATATACCAGCCACCCTGCTGAGTAGTTGGCTTCATGTTGAAATAAATTGAAGATTACACGAGTTCATGAAATACGGGAACAGAGATTGATTGCGATGTACACTAATGATTGAACACGATTGAGAGCGGGGGAGGGGCACGGGAATAATATTGCTGTGGTGCATTTCCTTTTACAGGATAATTCAAGTGAGGAATATGAATACGCCTGACAGATATTTACGAGCTGTTGATGCCACTACCTCCAACGCGCAAATGTTTCCCGCGCTATTCACCGCCCATAAAGTCATCCTATACCATGTGAATAATTGGAGTCATACCAATGTGTAGGATGTCTCTTTGATGTGTGTGACAAAACCACACCTCTCTGTCTTTGCTTGCGTATCGTCTGAACAGTATTTCAGACTGAAAGTTTGTTGCAACCCGCCATCGGATCCTGGCAGCCAAGCAACGAAGAATGTTGAAGATCTCGCCAGGTTTTGGTCGACGAAGAAGGTATGTGTGGGATGACTGTAGAGTGACGTAGAAAAAAGGATTTTAATGTTTTGGTATGTGTAGCTTTTGTTTTAATCATTGTTTTGTTTTAAGTACATTCTTTAAGAAATGAATATCGTTCTGATGCAGTTACATGTTTCAGTGCTCTTTTAAAAATACTGATTTTGTTTTTGTATACTCACTGGTATAGTTTAACAACGCAGTGTCGTTACCGATATCTGTTGTAGCCTGACATTCATATTTTCCAGAATCGCTTGGCTGAACTTTATCTATGGCAAGTGCAGTTGTGGAGATTGTTCTCATCTGGACCATGCCAGCATGAATAAGAAGTCTAGTGGTGTTGGTTAGGATCGTCCCGCTAAGGTACTAGTAGAAGTTAAGAGCCGGCGGATTGGCATCGGATGTACATATGAATTCAACGCTAAGGAATTGCTCATGGTTATAAATACGTAGAACAGAAATGGTGATGTTGCGAGGAGGGTCTGTTTTATGAATGTGAGAGAGAGAGAGAGAGAGTCAGATCGTGACAGTTTCATGAGCAATAATATGGCCCACACGTATCGAAATAGTGGCGGTATTATTTGCAACGCAACACAATGTAGAAATCAATTTATCCAAAAATACATGTTAAATTAAATTTAGATGATTTTTTTTAATTTTACAAAATTAAATACCACGGCACGACATAACCAAACATAACAAATATTATGTTTAATGTAATTAGCTTCAATAGTTATGCAGAAAAAAGGAAAATGTCCCTCACTGCCTGATGAAAAGAATATAGACTTACATGCGATGTTAAGAACATCTGTTTTATTCTTGGTCCATGAGTATGGCGGTGCAAAGTGTAGTACCTCACAGACCAACAAATGTCCATGGTTGTAGCGAGTTGGTACGAATGTAATATTACTTAGTGTGAATACACGTTGTTCGTCGGTCAAATAAGTCTGAACTGACGAGTTCTGCGTAACATTTTTAGACCCGAGGTACCAATGGACCAACGGTGTCGGATAACCGTTGTTTGATGTGCAGGTTAGGGTGCTCTGACTCCCAGCTTTTAAATTGTTGATGCCGCGAACTCTAGGCGTATCCGGAGGTCCTTGGGATACATCATACAAATGAAGAAAAACAATTCAAATGGAAGAGACACGAGAGCTGTCAAATCGGGAGTACCAACTCCAAAGTTCTAGGAAAACAATCAAATTAATATTGTTGGATTTGTTTATATTTTCAATGATTAATATGCCTCGATGAATTATTCATTTAGACACCGGAATTTAAGAAGCTAAAAATAACCCACAAAACACCAATCATAATACATACTAACAGATGGATAAAAAACAATCCAAAATGAGTCGTTTATTTAAAATTGTACTCATACAAAACTGCAACGTTTGGTATGTTTTTATTCAAAGTAAACATGATTAGATTTTTGAAATGTTCAGATAATCAATTGAATTAATGTCTCACAAATCTAAATGTCGTATGAAAGAAGGAACAGTGAAATGGGTTTACCAAAGTAGATTTGTCCAAAGGATTTGACCAGAGGATTCTAGTTTCGACGTTAGCACCTTTACGCTAATTTTGAAGTAGGTTAAGATTTGTCACATTTGTATACCAACCATTTACAATGAACACTATTACTGCCTCGGCTTTGTGATCCCTGGCTGTCGCTGTACAACGAAGAAATTTGTAGTGGTCTGTCCTATCGGGACGTAATTCCAGAACACCCTCTGAATCAAATAACGTGTCGTCATTGCTGTTTGAACTTGCTGAGAACGTTTTGTGAGGGAGTCTCCTGGTGCCAATTGTCCAGCTTATAGAGGACACAGGACGAGACCCCAAACTTCTGCAGATGATAGTTACAAGTGTGTTTTCAAAGATAGTAAGACGTGCAGTTCCAGTCTCATTCCTAATCGTGTGTCCTACCGCTTGAATCTGCAGATTGGCTGGCGGCACTGTTTCATCACGAAAACAAAGAAGGAAAACAAAGCAGTTAAAGATTGATTTATTTCATGATTTTACTTGTGATTCATATGACGTTTACTTCGGACTATACTGATACTACGTGACGTATAGTTTTATACAAAAGCAACAACAACAACAACAACACCAACTATTTGTAATACTTTACATGTAAATTGTTGCGTTAGTTGGTTATCTATATTATACTGAGCATACATATCTTCGTTGACTGATAGATCATTTTCGATCAAAGGTCGCTCGTAATATAGTCAACGAACAACATGTATCATGAATTGGAAATCCCATTTAGATCCCTTTGACAGTGTAAACTATGTGTATGTAAACAAATTCATGTATATAAATACATATATACATATAACTTTCCCATTGCCTCTGCTATTCATGTTTTATTTCCTTAAAACTTACCTTCGACATCTAGACGAGTGGTAGTGTGAAGGCCAACGTTGTGGTTAGGCACCCAACAAGTCAATTCCTTACCATGGTCGTCTTTGGTTGGTATGACAGTGACTTCTATCCGGGAAACATAGCTATCGCCTTCCACATTATTTGACTGATTCTTTTTCAAGACATGTACATCTGTAGGTATTTGCCATTCCAGTAGTACCGGAGGTCGTGCGCCTAGAGCTGTGCACAATATGTTATATGGCATATCTGCTGTCATGGTTATGGTTGGACTGCTAGTGTATTCGTCTTGAGAGATTTCGTCACTGATGAATATCACATTTGGCGGGGCTACATATGACAAGATAAATAAGTCAATCAATTTAAGATGTAAATAATATGAGCTTGTTTAAGAGGAACAAGTGTAAAACTTAATCTGATAATTGATTGTGATATACAGGCATCATTCCATATCGAAATGTCAAAATACCGAATTTCATAGTACGTGCCTGAGTACAAAAACATTTGTTCGAGAATATTTAGTTACTATTTTTATGTGTGCACTTTATATGAGCTTACTTCGTTCCATATATATTTAAAGAAGGTCCTTGAGATATTGCTAATATTTTTACTTGTATATTATTATCTGAATATATAATTAATATAAGTGGCAAAATCCTGACTTGTTGCCGAACAAAATTAAATAAACAACGAAAGTTGGTGTAACACGAAGACGCGAAGGCCCGATAGAACGAATTAAGCCCTTAATATTCTAGATTTTCCTTAATCATTGGAACACTTTTAAAATGATATTGTAACAGCGAAAGCTGGGGAAGAGTTTATACCTCTCGACAAGACGTCAAGCTGGACTGCATCGGCATCCAAACCTACGACGGTGATGAGTGTGCACTTATATATTCCAATATCATCTATTGTCACATCTTTGATTGTCAGATTGAAACTTCGAGAATCTGTCGTCAGTATAAGCTTCGAGGAGACTGAATTATTTTTTTTACAAGCCGACACACTGTCAAAGCAGTCAAGAGAAGCCAGAGTTACGAAATCGTTTTTTCTCCATGACATACGGAATTCGCTGGACTGGAACGAATAGAGGCAGGAAAGTTGAATGTCTTCCCCAGTGACGAGGAGGTCTTTAGCAGCGATTTGCACTTGTAATTCCCCACGGCAACCTGCAAGTTAAAAGCAATTTCATCGTAATGGTTGCATATTCTTAAAAGTCAAACAAAAGGGAAAAGGGTAATACTGAACAGCCATATACGCAGTGTCTCAAATAAAAACTCAACGATGATTCGATAGGCAATACCCTTAACAGCATTATATCGTCCTCAGTTATTAGTAGTAGTATATCCTTAATTCTGTGTGAATTTGGCAAGTTTATAAGTTTTGAATACAGATTTATGGTCGTTCTTTTGTAAAACGTACCATGTTTTAAATTTTACTATTAAAGAGAGCATTTTTAATATAACAAAAACGTACTAGAGCATTTTGAATATAACATGAGTACAAAATAGCTTTTGCTCCTGAATTTTTCAAGAAACTTCCATTTGAAGTAATTCTAATTCACAATTTATTGGTAAAATCGCTATTGACCCACTGTATATTGATAATTGATAGGTAAAATGTCATGTACATGTATTCAAAACATATTTTAAGAACAAGTAGCGAAATAGATCATTTCTAAAAACTCTTGAAGTAGATTAGGAAATAGGAAGTAACTAATACTATACTTATTGGTATTTCAATCGTTATGATGAGTATTATACGGCAGGAAACACAAATACTCTTTTAAAGCTTATCTGCCATAGTTTACAGGAGGGATTAGACTGCCCTGCAAGGTCACTGGACAGGTGGTTATCTCATCAACTCAGCTCTCAGTTAACATAAGAAAAAGAGGACCATGGGGGACCAATGGTCACCGATTAGGCATTGTTTGTTATATAGAGGGCGCAAGTAGCTACAAGTAGTGCAGTGGGCCTTTAAAAAGGAAATTACTGTATTAATTATTACACTATTCATAATATTAATCACTAAATATTGATTTATGATATCTTTTCTCAGAAGATCTAGGAACATTGAATAACGTGCACTTTATGTTTCTCCAAACAAAAGAGAAATTAAGGGCACTAATTTACCTCAATATGTGTGTGAATGATATTGATCTTAGTTCTAACCCCTGTTGTATCACGAATTGAGGTTCAGTTGAGAGCTTGCCACGAAATGTTCGAGCGCCCGATATACGCTTGTTGTGCACTGATATACTATTCAACGCGATCTCTTTGTATCACTTGAAAACGCTACGTTTTTACATAAATAATGATATCTTTGTTTGATTTCACTTAAATCTTTTTGGAAGTTAAAGACATTTACGAGATTGTGGACACTCATGAAGTTTAGCTAAGACTGGCTCAATACTTTCTCCGATGTTGTCAATCGAAACCTCGTCTTATTTTATTTGAGACGCCCCACATATTGACGATTCTTTTTGTTAAGGTTGTTTAACCTACTTAGCATGGAATCGTGTACTCGGTCTAAAATACCCCCCCCCCCTCCAAAAAAAAAAAGACAGTGACAGTTCGCAGGAAAATGATATCAGGACATTTCAAGGAACCAGTAATGGTGTATATTGAATACTACATCGAGATTGATATATCGCGAAATACGAAATACCGTCTGTAAGCGCTTCATACAGATATCATTACACGTACATGTATGAGATTATTCACACTTCTTAATTGATAGCATGGATTACACATTAAATCACATTACATACCGTTAAAACACGCGAGGATGGCGAGAAAAATTCCTCTCTGAATATGAAACCCCATTCTTGGTGTAAATCTCGTGAAATGATTTCGACGTCTTTCCTTGAAGAAAGAAGGTAAAATAATAATCGATGCGTAGTCACATTTGGCGCCAGAACGTTACCTTTAATTTGCTGCCTCCTGAAAGTGAAAGAAATGTGTCTAGTAATTGCTTATATCTGTAATTGCTACTTAGTGGGACTCGTGATTAAAGAATAATAAGGTCTATTGCTTTTAATGTCTTTGACGGGAATCTAAACTGTAACTATGCCACATATTGACGAACGGTGTATTCCTTGTTGCCGTCATAACGCTAGACGGCGCTAGTACTTTTACATTCAGTTGTAAGGTTTACCTTCAATCTTGCATGTAGTTTTATTGCCGCTTTTATGGGCAAAGATAGATACGTTTGAAGAAGCCCGTCATCACATCCTGGTTGCCAAGCAACGAAGAGAGTAAAAGATGTCGTCTGATTTAGCTATACGATGAACCGAGTAAGAGTATTTGGGCTGGCTGATATATTTCAGAGAAATGTGGGAGAGGTACGGACACGGTTACTCGCTCTCTATAATTGTTTTGTCACAAACCTATACAACAACATAATCAAATCGTGTCCATCAGGACCAGCCCGTAGTTCATCCTTATCGGCATAGAAATATTTGGGAAATATTGAATGTCATCAAGCCAAATTGTAAGAAATAATACTCCCCCATTATGCCTCATGTCATGTACTGTGGAAACAATGCTACCTACAATGTAGGATTTTGGGCTACTTACTTGAGAAGTTGAAGTAGATAACAGCACTGTCGTTACCCAGTTTTGTCGTGGCCAGGCATTTATATTTTCCTTCATTGATCACCTTTGGATTACTGATCATCAGCGTACTTGTTGTAACCGTTTCAGTTTCTTGGAAGTCCCATCGGTAGACCGCCATTTTGGTGTCATTTTCCAGCCTTGATCCATTGAAGAACCACTCAAAGATACGGGCTTGGGGTCTAGCATCTACCCGACATGTAAACAGTGCATACACTCTCCCATCACCAGTCACACTTCGACGAGCCGATAAGCCGACAATGACGGGAGGATCTAGATATTGAAAGAGAGAATACAATGTAGTGAGACAGAGTGTGGTAAATGGCCTGGGGGCGCAGCTAAAGAAAATATCATGCTTTTAAAATGTTGCTTCCTGCTAGCGCGGTGCACTAAAATGTGTGAGTTAATAGGATATACTTTTCTTGGATGAAAAGTGCGCAAGGCAACAAAAAAACTACCGTCTTATCGTAGTTTGGGTAGCTTTAGGAACTACCTCTACATTATTCGTCGAGACAAATGTTTAATAGAAGTTAAAATGAAATATGTGGCATTGCTCCTTGCAGAAAGGGAGAAAATACCTCTGTCAAGGATTAAAGCTATCACACTGTTGTCAGGATCTTTCTTAAAATCCATCACGTGAAAAATGTAATTGCATTATGATGAACCACACAAACAGAACATGCCACCGCAAGGAATTACTTGCTAATTGCTACCTGTACAAGCACCTTTTAGAGGTTGCCCACTTAAACTTTTCGTAGTTTTAGATGTATGATTTGTAGGCCTATGGTATGAATGATTATGAATACCTCACTTACATGAAATCTCGATCGTTTTCCTAACGCTCCTAGACCACGCAGGCTGAGCTTCAGGCTGAAATACCTCACATACAAGGTATTGGCCGTGGTCGCTCTTCTTGGGTGTGAACGTGAGCACACTCCTTGCAGACATCCTATTATATTCATTCAGTTCTTTTTCTGTTGCTGACTGATTGGTCAGATCGGTCGTTCCTAGGTTCCACTGAAATACAGGCGCCGGATATCCATTGTTGGCAATGCATGTGACCGCTGCGGACATCCAAGCTTGTAGATCACCGGTACCACTCATTTGCGGAGTATCTGGTGGTCCTTTAAGATTGAATTGTTGAATGATAATTTACTACTGGAAGAAATATTAGATGTATAACTAAATTTGCATTTAATTTGTCACTAACATTTTATCTCAATTATGTGTTTGTATATTTTCCCACTCATTATACAAGTAGACGAACATGAACTCCTTCGTAGGTATTACCACGTAATTTAATTAATATATGATATTGAATTGCCATGAGTGGTATACAATGGTGTTCTGCAGTAGATTACCACATTTCACGGATCGGCACTACGAATGAATATTCTACAATAGATAAAGTTGTATAATGTATACATATACGTCCAGGATAGAATGTTATTGATAAGGAAAGACATAATGTTATTCATGAACTCACCATAAACTACTAATCTCACTTCTGCATGAACTTGATTTTGCCATGCAGGTGCCAAACACCTCACCAGTTTGTAGTGGTGACTAACATTTGGTACCATCCGCAACCTACTCTCTGCCTCAAATAAACTCTCGTCCATGTTATTTGGGGTAACGGAAGATGTGATGCCATCCGTGACCACTGTATCTCCAAGTTCCCAGAAGAGAATGGCAACTGGACGAGACCCAACACACTTGCAGGTGATGACGACTGGAACGTTTTGAAAGACGACTAAAGTTAGGGTGTCCGTTATGTTGATTATGTTGGAGGAAGCTGATAGCTGTAATTCTGTAGGAAGGACTTGATTTAAAAAATGAAAGATGATGACAATCTATGTAAATCGGAAAGTTTATAAAAATATGTACAAACATAGGGGAAGAAAACTACCTGCTTAGTTGCATAATGCTATTTAAGTATGTGGATAAGGGGAGTCCCGTAGGAACCTCGACTAGAATATTTAAGATTGAGTTCTGTCGTGTAACGATTTCATGTGGGGGAAGTAGCCTAGAAACATTGATTAAAATACTCGGCATATTGAATTCAAAATGTAATCAGATGTAAGTAAACGTATCAATCTCTGGACAAAGTAGGAAAGTGATTTATCAATTCACTTTTTAAAAATACCTTGAATATTGAAAAGGATGGTTGCTTGGAGTACATTTTGCAGTTCCCGATGGGACGCCAGACAGCGAATGATTCTGTTGTGGTAATCATTAGAAGGTGTTATCGTGGCTTCCCTGCGAGATACGTAGCTTTGACCTTCAACAACATTGACCTGCTCCATGACCTGGATATGTTCAGCGTCGGTACGCCACTCAATGAGAGCCGGTGGGCGTGCCCCTCTTACTGTGCATGTGATGTCACGTGGTTCGCCTGCTGTCATGGTAATGTAGGGGTTGTCGGGATATCCCATTGGAAACCGGTCATCACTGATGAATAAGTCACTTGGTGGGGCTAACAATTGAGATTTTACTATGGAAAGATAATCAATAAGAAAAGAACACACACCGAAGGTATACGTCGGTACAAGTGTGCCCTTGAATAAGGAAACGAGAGAAATGTAGATACATTTAGAAAATATATATATTTATTTTTACAAGATATTAATGTTTACCCCTAAGGTGCTCCCGTACACACATACAGAGTTCTTTAAAAGTGGCATCATTACAGGACTATGCAGATAACAGTAGGTCGAGGTGTTTTACCCATCCTGAAGCGAAGGTCTGGATACGCCACTAAAAATGTCATAAACTTATGGATTACCATTACCTGGGATTAGTACTTGTAATGTCATATTCGAAGAATGGTGCCCGTCTGCGTTAAATACAATACAGCTGTAATCTCCATTGTCGTCATTTATCAAATTGTTTATCGTGAGGGATGTGCTGTGGTCATCTCTCATGAACTTGTACTTTTTTGGATTAGGAATAGAAGTTCGGCATGGAATCGCAGTTGTGCACTGAGCAGAGGTTATAATGGTGTTCCCATGTCTCCACCTAATCACACTATAATCAGAAGGAGGTGAATAGGTACACCTCATTGTGAAATCATCTCCCATGACGGGTAGGTCATGTGGTGTTTGCATAACCACTGTAAGTCCAGCTCGGCATCCTGCAAAATAATTGAAAAAGAAAAATGTCGAGGATGTGAATTAAAGTCAGCGAGGAAAAACAAAACAAACTCATAGTCACAAAGTTATGAACTAGCACATTATTATAATAACAAAGGAACGCTCTAACAGGGCAATAAAGATACGAATTCCCTTGCAAGACAATGCAGTAAAGTAACATAAAGAGAAATTAATCTTTATGCTACCGTTGATAAATTCAACAGTATTTCGACCTTTCGAATGTAGTATTATCTATGGTAACAAATTCGTGTATTCGAAATCTACGTTCATCATACTATTTGTGTTTACATCCAAGACCAAACAAATGTGACGAGATATTTTATTAGCATGAGTTATCTATTGAGGACTTAAGTGGTGCGTTAAAAAAATATCATAGGAAATTGAGCGCTTTACATATTCTATCGTCATGCAATTTCAACTTACCTTTCTCGCAGAAGAGGAGGGCGAGCCAGAACAGAACATGAGATGCCATATGTAGTCAAAGGGATGAAATACTAAAACCTTGAAAATCCTCTGACCAAAAAGGCGTTGGAAAATGCTGAATCATTTTTTTTTTTAAAATGGAAGCAAAAGGGGGACTACAATTATTTCCAGAAGTAAACAGTTCGCTGCCAACGTCTCCGAGGTGCAATGAATACGAAAGTAGTAAAATATATTGATGACGAGTTCGTTCAGCTTCTTTCACTCATCACAATCAAAAGTACCATTTATTAATCAGTGAAACATCATGTCCACACTCAAACGGCAGAGTGTGCTATTTAATTCAAGGCGGGCTTATTAATTGGTGTTTCATTCAATGTCTAAGCATAAAGTTATTTCCAAAAGCCTTTCACAAATACAGGATACATTCAATATTTGTTCCTTGCGATTTAAAAATAAGAAAATTATGACGATGTTTTCCTCGTGAAATAATTATAATTTTATTATTATCATTATTATATTTGTCTTCAGTGGCAAGAATCCACTTACATAAAACACGCAAATCATAAGCAATGTGATCTGGAATGATGAACGCTTGTCACTAAACAGGCCTATTCTCCAGAAATACCATCCATGGTAGTAGTTTTCAGTTCCGTATCGCTTTGAATCAGCACTGTTGATGCCCCCCAAAAATCAGCTGATAGTTTCTAACCTGGCAATGAAAACAACGCTCCTGTCAAGTTATGAACGATTTCACAACATTCATCATATTCTTTGGTGCCATTTATAAAGTAAAGCAGGGTTAAACATTGCAGCATCCAACCATCGATTACAGGTTGCCAAGCAACGGAGAGAGTAGATGATGTCGTCTGGTTTTGATCGACGATGAACCTTTCAGGCGGTTCTGGACTCCCTGGAAGATTTGTTTTGGTAAATAGAAGGCAAAATTGATGTACTGAAAGATAATATCTGCTACTAAAACCCAAGAGGTATCCAATCGATTTATGCTTGGTATTATATAGCAATGACGGTTGAACGACAGATGTTCCTGCGATAAATACTTCCCGGTCAATTTCGTATACTGAACGAAACCCAAGTTTAAACCCTAAACGACATACCTTTAATAAAACAGAACCCTATTCATAAACATACACCTACCGCTGCCCTCCAAACATAGACTTATTACCCTTACGATGTATAATTTGTGAAATAAATCCCAATTGTCGAAGCATAGTCCAATACATAAATGCCTATCAAACTGTGCCACATTTGATAATTGTGCAACTTTAATTATTGCACTTGTGACAAACCTACCAGAATACGACAAAGTGATAGTTGCGTTGTCGTTCCCGAGCCTTGTCTCTGCCAAACATATATAGTTGCCATCGTCTTCTGCCGAAACATTTGAAATAATCAAAATGCTACACATCAAGGTATCCTCTTTTAAAACACTGTGGTGAATCTGATGGCGGTTGCTGTTGTTGAGTTCAGTGTCATTCGAGAACCAGGTTATTGAGGATAGGGGTCTGCTCTTTGATGTACATGTAAGGATTGCATCAACGCTCTGTTGAACACTAGAAACCCGACGAACGGAGGATTCCACAATTACAGGAGAATCTACCAAAATAAATTTAGGAAGAAGAAATTACGTTCAGAAAACAATAAAGGAAGGCCTAGGAGGATATAATTGGTGATTGTATTCATGAGTAGCGTAAGTGAATACCTATTTTAATCGTTAACAATATTTTGTGAGGCTAAAATTTTAGCACTATGATGCTTTTTTTACAGGTCTATGGATCCTTTAGTATTAATCTGAACCAGTAAATAGTTATTTGTAAAAGGAGAGAAAATCAAACCAGGTGGGATTAAAAAAAAAAAAGAGCCTACCCCTGCCCGTTCAATATAATCCCGGGAAAGTACATATAATCGTCAACTCACTGCAAACAGCAAACTAACATCACGTAATGGCAATGGTTGTAATGCCTCTTTTAGCGGTGAGACAACGTAATATACCTGCCTCGTGATAAGATCTACATGATGAATGGGTTAGGCTTAAATAAATCAGACTTACAAAGAACTTGCAGAACCTCACTGACACTCCAATACTTCATGGATGTAGCGTTTGGTTGAAATACTTGACAGACAAGGAGTTCATCGTGATCGTCTACCGTGGGTGTAAAATTTAACAAACTTATGCCATCCAGTCGATTATTTATATTCCTCAAAGACTGTGTATAAGAATCTTTGGGGACGTTCTTTGATCCAAGGTACCATTGAAATGTTGGTGCTGGGTAGCCGTTGTTCGATGTGCAAGTCACATTTGATGACACCCCATCCTGCAAACCCTCCGTTCCACTTAGATAAGGAGGATCCGGTGGTCCTTAAAAATCAAAACATATTTATTATCTCATTTTTTAAGAATATAAGCCCATGTGACTTGCATATAATATATATATCTCTGCCAAAAACACGTCTTGCCTATATTATGAGCATCAACAAACTTTGATCCCAAGTAACTCATATTCTGAAACAAGAAAGGAATCATGTTGATATCTAGATTAATTTGCTTGAGCTATCAGGAAGGTTTGTCACTAAATTGGTAAATCAATAATGATAAATCAAAACTTTCCAAACATGTTCACTTCTTTGAGAAAGCATGGTATGAATACCCCGGCATGTCAAAGTCAATGTCAAAGTGTGTCGCAATATGCCCCAGACCCCATTCGGTCTTTTGTTCTGAATAATAGAAGATGGGGTACGAAATACTCACCATAGATGATAACCTTCACTTCTGTTTGACGCTGGTTCATACCAGCATAAGCCACACATCGGAGAAGTTGATTGTGATGCCTCCTCTTTGGAATCAACTGTATAGTGGACTTTGTGTCGCGTAAACCTTGATCGTCCTCATTCGGGGTAGACGCAGAGGTCGTGCTACCCAGGTCGTCGTCCGAACCAACACTCCATGCTATAAGAGCTGTAGGGCGAGATCCTACACTCGTGCAGGTGAAGGATGTTGCCGAGTCCTCAAAGACAATGACACTTCTTGTCCCTGTTGCGTTGAAAGTTATAGATCCATACGCGGTGAGCCTGATGTCACTTGGCGGTACTGAGTGGAAAGAGAAAGAAAGGATCCGAATTTGCATACGGAGTCAGCAACTGGAAATAGGGAAAAGGAGATGACCTATTATAAAGTGCGGAAGGCATCAAGGGAGATAGTTTTGTTCTTATTTATAAAACAGATAACAAATGAGAAATCGTTGGTTAGATAATCACCTTGCAGATCCAAGTAGATTGACAAATCAAGCCCAATTTCCAGTTCCCGATGCGAAATCACACAACGGAAAATCTTTCCATTATCGTTTCTGGACGGAGTTACATAAACAACTCTCCGGGAGGTGTAAGCGTCACTATTAACAGCGGTATACTGATCTTCTAGTCGACTCTGAACCTCTTCGGGAACATCCCATTCCACTTGTGCAGGTGGTATAGCGTCTTGAGGATATAAAAAGAAATCAGCGACTGGAAAATGTTGCTTCGTTATTCTTCATTCAAATGAAAACAGAAAATCCATCAAATATACTCCTTAACAACAACAAATCTAAGCTCTGACAGGATAGCATTTACGTAGGGATATCACTGCCATTCACTCTCACTGAGCCCATGACTCCCGTTCGTGACGTCACGGATAGAGGCTCGACTCTACGTGCACTTCCGGGTTTCAGACTTAGATATTTTGGGAGAGTTTACTCGAATAAATTCATTATTCTAAACTTGTTTTGTCGGGTGGACACCATTTGGTGTTATTATGGGGGTTAAAAGCTTTCTGTTTATGTAATTATCTCAGTATTTGGGATTGTCTTAGAGTATCAACTTTAATTAGTGGTAAAGTGTGAAGGCGGGTCCTTCAGTTCAATGACGTGAATCGTGATAAGAGGAAGAAGGTTTCATGGATGTAAGATTAATTTTCTTTATATGGAAGCAATCACCATTCAATTACATGAAAAAAGAGAATCAAATGGACAGACGCAAATGAACCTAAAAATCCAATGAAACATAGTTTTACTTACGAGCAGATGTGGAGTTGAAGACTGCACTACCGGAAGCATATCTTGACACAGCTACGCATTTGTAATTAAATTGATCTTCGGACTGGGGGTTTCGAATCATCACTTCACTGGAAGTCCGCGTTTCACCTTCTGGTATAGTCTCGGAGAATGTTATATGAAGGTAGTCGCTAGACAACTGTGTACCATTACAAAACCATTCGAATATAAAAGCAGGAGGATTGGCGTCTGAGGTACATGTCAATACGAACCAAGAACGTATTTCATCTGATGTTAGTCGTCGAGAAGAAACGGACACAACCGGGTCATCTAGATTATATACAAATATTGAAAATCATTTTGTTATTAATCGAAAATGGAAGAAGATATAATATAAGGATGTGGATGGGACTTGGAGGGTGGGGGGGGGGGGGGGAACAATATAAACTTATCAATGCATGCATGGTGGAAAAAAGAGAACATTGACATTATAGCGTATAAGCTTGTCTGGTAGTTAGCCGTATGCACTTTGTTTTCAGATGAAGAAAAAAAAAACACCAACCCAAAGGGACGTGTGGAGGATTCTAAAAGAACTAAAAGAAGAAGAAAAAAGTAGACGAATATCTTGAGGAAAGTTGATGAACGCTTAGACATACCGAGATACTACGCAAATTACAAAAAATGAAATCAAAGTGGATACTCACATGATATGTTTAGAACCATGCTTTCATTCACTGTCCGCATTGCAGGCGTGGTAGGTTGAATTGCCTGGCAGAGAAGAGGTTTTCCATGATCAAACCTCGTTGGTATGAGAGTAAGGGTGCTGTTAGCATCATACCGACCATCTACATTCGTTGAAGATTTAAGAGATGAATCGTGTGTCACATTTGTTGATCCGATGTACCAATGGATGAGCGGAGCAGGGTATCCATTTAGAGCTATGCAGCTTACATTGGTTTCTATGCCGTCGTGTAGATCGTCTGGTATGGTCATTTGAACATTATCTGACGGGCCTTGAGAAAGAAATTAAATATATAGTTATGTGTAAAGCCTTTATTAGGGTGAAATGTCCTTATTAAAATATAGAAGCTCTTTTATATGTATACTATTTAGTTATACGGCGATGAGAGATCCCAGGGCTATAGTGATAAACATTTGCTTTTTCCCTCCCAGTCCTAGGTGATGCCAATTAATTGATAAAAATAATGACAATTTAGTTTGGGTAGATAGGGCAGATAATAATAAATGAAACAACATCCTCTTTCGAATTCTTAGTTATGAATAGGGCTTTAAATAGATTTTAGGCGTAAACTTTAATATATATTTTATAGAAATTCGAATCCCGATATATTGAAGAAGTAGAACTCACCGTAAACCATCAGTCTGGCTCCCCGTTGATCCCAAAAGCTTCCCAAAGTTGCAAAGCATTGAAGGAGTGTTCCGTGTTGGTTTCTCTTTGGATGTATTGTGACGATACTTTCAGTGTCAAACAAACTTCCATCTAAAGCATTGCGATACTTTGAAAGGCTTATGTTACCGGGATAACTTTTGGTGTCGTCAATTCTCCATGATAATTCAACTGCTGGTAATGATCCGACACTTTTACAAGTAATTGAAGTGGATGAATGTTCTTGAACGTTAATGACTGTTGACCCATTTTCGTTTTGCTTATAATCTCCAGTCGACACAAGCAGCATGTTGGTTGGTAGAACTTTATTACAGAAAAAGATAAGATAAATAATGTTGTTATGTTATTAACCTTAATCTTGAAATAATAGTGAAACAAAAGTCGCCAAATCAAAATAGACGAATTATAACTAGTATTGGATATTATCCTAAAAACTATTATCTGATTCGAGAATTTGATAAACGGTGACACAACAAGAAACAGAGGCTCACTTAACTGACATAAGCACCTCTGTGGAAAATTTTACACTGTCAGGCTGTAAAAGGTGAATAAGAGTTGTATTAGATGTGAATTGTTTACCTTGAACATTCAGGTATACTGAAAGCTGACGGTAAGTTTGTAGTTCTGGATGTGTTGCCACACAGCGGAGATTCTTTCCTTGATCATTCCTAGATGGCGTGATATTAACAACTTTATTGGAGATAAAGCTGTCGGCTCGAACGACATCAGACTGATTTTGGAGAACAGCCACTACATCATCTGGTAAATACCATTCCAGTGCTGCAGCAGGTCTTGCCCCGTATGCTGCACATGTCATGTAATGCGTCTCTCCAGAAGTTACTGTCATATTGGCGTTGTTAGTGTAATAACCACCCGATCTCTCATCCGTGATAAGGATCCTACGGGGCGGAACTGGTGACAGGGGAGGGAATAATCACGATGAATAAAGGTCGATTCGAATCGTAGTTCTCCACCTTCATAGTGTAGAACTTACTTTTGATGGATTCAGTAATCACTCTTAGATTACGACTTAAAAATTAAGCATTATAGTATAGCGTACCATTGATATAGTTCCTTTCAAAACAATGTTATGACTAACCTTTTAAGTTATTAAGCTGTAAATGTTGTCGTTGTACATTATCGTAGTCCCCTTTCCGTACGATAGAAACTAGGTAAACCTCAATATTCTAAAAACTGTCATATTGACGGTATCATCAGGACACTTCGTAAACTATTCATATAATAGGTATGTCGCAAGTTAAACACATGCCCGTTGAAAATGTGAACTTTTGAGACTTCTATTTATCCTAAGGCTTCCCATATTGATATTCACACAGTAGAAGACAGGAAAAGAAAGATTTGATTTAGTCTTTTAAAAATAAATACTAGACTCATATTTCATGAATTAGATTCATGCTATTCTTGAATTTTTGTTGTGTAAATTCGTTATAATCAATTAATAACATACCTGATGACAATGGTGTCACGTGCTTGCTACTTGATCCTGGATTATCTTCCCCATAAGTACTGCTTACTGTGCACCGGTAATTGTGGTTATCATACCTGTCAAGCTCTTTCAATGTTAAGTTTCCACTTCTAGTGTTTGCTAACAAGGTGAACTTCGATGGGTCAGAAACGTAGATAAAGGTACAAGCCCAGCGTGGCCAACAAGAGTGAGATGCCACAGTGACGTTGTTACCGTTTGTCCAAACTAGGCGCCGATTACTTGTTTGCGGCGTGAAGGTACAGACCAGAGTGAAATCCTCACCAATGACTGGAAGAGAGTTGTACGTCTGAATAGACACTTCAAATGCATGGTATCCTGTATAGGTGAAATGAAATATATTCCAAGGGGATAGTACCAATAACATGTCTATGTGACGTAACGCAAGTCCACCCGTTGAAGGGGCATTGGAATGAAAGGGGCGGTCGTATTTAGAAAATGAAATGTAAATTCGCTGATTGGGAGGGTGTGGGAGATGCTTCAGATCTCTTCTTTTCTCGTCCTTTTCCCTTTCCCCTTTTTACAATTTCTCTCTTCATTCACTTTTTTCTCTTTCAATTATTTTCAAACACAACTTGAAAGGGGGGGGGCGCCCCTATTGCTGATCAAAATCATACTCTGCTAAACACATTGACGAAGAATGACAATGACCCAATATTACCAGCAGATTATTTAACTTGCCCGAATAGTTATCAATACGGGATTCAAAAGGAATGCAATACCTAAATATTTATGAGATGTACAACAAAGATCTGAGTTGGTACAATTTATTTGATAGTTTAACTTTATACCCAGTTTGTTGCCAATAATCGGAATTAGTACTAAAAAATCGCAGTCATTTGATAAGTTTCTTATCTATATATATCCATCATACCATGAAAAGAGTTAAGAAATAATAGAGGTATATGAGATAGACTACATTTGGAAAACATGAATGCAACGAGGATTGGTTAGGTATATTGAATTTGTTTACAATGTTATATCTCCCTAATTGTCCACCTGGGCTTATGTCTAGTTCACATTTAAACGGCGACAAGTACAGGATTAGTTCATGGCGTTTTTTGTGTAGCCCTTTTTGGGCGGTGGCCCTAGGGTGACAAGAGGGCTGCCCTGCTGTTCAACTTAAAACCAAACTCAACGTCGATCCTCTTTTAACGCGTCTGAGTGTTATCAGCTACGAAGTTTGATTATAAAATAGGTAGCATTTTGTAAACATGAATGCAACCCAAATTGTCCGCCTGGGCTACCCAATAAACAAAATCACGTGAAAATCACGTCAATATCAAGGTATCGACTTGAGGAGAGTTACGTTCTTCAAACACCGGACATTTACGTAAATGTGTTAATACGTTTATTGCATTAGGTAACTTGAAACACACGTACACTAAATCACGCAATTGTCACTGCAATATCACCATTATAATAACGTGATTATCCCTACCTTGGAGACCATGGTTTGTAAACCTAATACTCCCGTGTTTGTTTGGTTATGAAATTACATCTTCATACACGAAATTATCGCGTCACAGAAACACGTGAAGCGTTAGTGATAGTTTTAGTCAAAATATCTGCGTGAAATTCACGTGAATATTACGAGGCTGACTTGAGATGAATCATGTTCTTCATTCACGTGAAATTTACGTCGAAGAGGAAGTATGTTACTGTAACCCGCGTTCAACCCAATAATTACGCAAATGTTACAAATGTTATGAACCAAAATAATGACGTTCTCATCCCGTTTCTGAACATCGTGTCTTGGATCTTCCATAATTACGTCCAGGCGCGCCGTAAGCAGTTTGGGATTAGAGGGGGTTGGGTGGGGGGGGGGGGGGGGGGTGCAAACATCCCAGAAGAGAAAGCTAGTTGCAACTGGTCCAGTTGATGAACCATTTAATGCCAACTGGTAACCCTGGAAATTGAAATGGGCTAAATGATTCAGTTGATCCAGGCCAGTTATAATTCAACTGGTCTAGCTGAGCCATTAGAATCATTTGGTAAAACTTCCAACCAGTTGAACAGCAACAATACTTCAATACTGGTACGTCTGTATTTCCAATGTAAGGGCATTGGTAATAAGTAGACTTACATAATTGAATTAATCGAACAATTTTCGTATACTTGTACTTTATTGAAAGTATTTTAGTTCACAGTTAATGTTTCCCTTATTCATGTTTAACTATTTATACGAAGTAGCGAAATGTCCTAATAACTGTTAATTTATATTTGTAGTATTTTCGAAATGAATTGCATATAACTAAATCATCAGTAATTAAGAAATATGCTGTAAATTCAGATAAATTGTTTAAAAAACATAGATCTGCACGCACCCCATATTCAATATGCAAATGAATTGGTGTCAGCTGGGTCAACTCGAAATATGCCAACGCTCAGTCATCAACTGGTGCAACTTGAAATATGCACACTCCAGTTATCAACTGGTGCAATGAAAATATGCCAACAGTCAGTTATCAACTGGTGAAAATAGAAATATGCCAACAGTCACGGGATTATCACCACGGAACTTAAATGGTAACTGTGAAACCATCAAGATACCCAAGAATAACTCATTTTCACACATGGAAAACACGGAATACCCAGCTTATATTAATAATCCGTTTGAGTCACGCGATCATCACCGCGGAACTGCTGGCAACTTTGACTACGATTTAAATAGGTGTTTTAAGACACCTAATCATGACTAATTTTTCACGCCTAAAAGTCACGTATGCCCAGCTTAGATTAATAATCCGTTTGAGTCACGAGATCATCACCGCGGAACTTATGGCAACTTTGACTTCCATTTAAATAGGTGTTTTAAGACATCTAATAATTACTAATTTTTCACACCTAAATATCACGGATTCACAGCTTAGATTAGTAATCAGTTTTAACTACGTGATCATCACCAAGAAAGTTATGGTAACTTTGAAACCATTTAAATAGGTGTTTTAAGACACCTAATAATGACTAATTTTTCACACCTAAAAGTCACGTATGCCCTGCTTAGATTAATATTCCGTTTGAGTCACGAGATCATCACCGCGGAACTGCTGGCAACTTTGACTACCATTTAAATAGGTGTTTTAAAACACTTAATAATTACTCATTTTCACACCTAAATATAACGTTTTCACAGCTTAGATTAGTAATCAGCTTGAGCCACGTGATCATAACCAAGAAATTTATGGTAACTTTGAAACCTTTTAAAGAGGTGTGTAAGACACCTCAGAATTACTAGTCGAATATAACCAGAGATTCACGGACAGAACAATAAGACGATTAGCCGGTGTAAGTAACGTGATTATTACCATCAACCTTGGATAACCTGTGAAACCAATCAATAAAGGTGCTTACAAGACCAAATAATTACGTATTTATCGCCACCATCGGTTAACTGACAAAAAACTCGTTGCTTGGCCAAGTGGTTATTTGGTCATAAACACTTGATTTACAGAGGTAAGTGGAATCACGTTACTCCAGTCGCGTGATAAACTGGTGATTTTTAGGTTAGATGAAAACGTGAACAGGAGTACCTTTTTTTGTTTAAATGAAGGCACGTGTCGATAACGTTTAAATCTAGTTCAAAAGGCACTATACTTTAAAATCACTTAAAATACACTCCCAAAAGAGGATACTTTTTGGTGTTCTGTTTATTGGGTAAGTACAAACGACTTTTATAACGTTAACATGAAGTAAAATGTACCTGATTTGGAGATGATAACTGCAAGTAAAAGAAGAACTTTTGAATAAATCGCCATTAGTGTCCAGCAATCGAATCTTTTCATTCGAAATTCTGTTTCACGAGCATTTAACACAGTACACTATCGATGAATATGAAGGCAAGCGGGTAGGACAAATGAGAAGATGCTTTTGAAATCGTTAGTGATTTATAGCGTTAGAAGTGAAACAAATATCAATGTGATCTTCTGACACCAATTCAGTTTCACAAACTCCACCAGACCATTCATTTGAAATGACAGTTTGCATGTTGTTAATCTTTGAACAAGGGGGCGCTGTTTCTCCTCACACATTGTGACAAAATAACTTCAAATTTGAATGTATCAAAAGAATATTCATCGCAAAAATTTACTGAGGCTTTTTAGAAAAAAAGCCATATCACTTTAGTTAAAACGACTGTAAATTGTGGTTCTATAATTACAATCTAAAAGTTTTAACAGTTTTAGTGATAGGAAACTGACTTTTGAATTCAGAAGATAGGTACGAATTCAACTTAAGAAAATCGTATATTTGCTTCCTCGGCAATTACAGGCTGCATATATATTTGATTTACACACCCAAAATGATGATACATCATTTCATTCTACTGTAAGCAGGCGCGTACGCAGGGGGGGGGGGGGGGGTTTGGGGGGTTAAACCCCCCCCCCTTTGGAAATTTTTTGTGTGTAAACCCCCCTAAAAAAACCTAAACCCCCCCCCCTTTTGGATTTTTTTTTAATTATTAAAAAAAAAAAAAAAAAAAAAATTATTCCCATGGCCGACCTAAAAAAGGTGACCTTACCCCCCCCCCCCCAACGGAGCAAAATGTCAAATTTCCAAATTTCGAGACCAAAAAAAAAAACAAAAGTGTCCTCTTACCCCCCCCCCCCCCCCCCCCCCCCCCCCCCCCCCCGCTTATTCAGCGGCTGGCTGGGTCGTTGCGAAATTTTCGGACCGATTTATAAATGTTAAAACCCCCCCCCCCCCCCTTGAAAAAATCCTGCGTACGCGCCTGACTGTAAGGGTGCAATTAATAAAACTTGTAAATACGACAAGAACTTATCAAAAATACCAAAGGATATGCACATACAACAAAAAGTATATAAACAGAACTTAATACACTTAGGTTTCCTTTAAGCATGTATAGATTCACAGGAAAAAATAAGGGTTGCATCAATATGGAAGGACTCATTTGAAACCTGGGTTTAGAGTCTCAACTTGCTTTAATTTCTGTATGAACACCATCGACGAATAGAGTATGTTTGCTAGAAATACAAAGTCTATCATAACATACATGTAAAAAATACTTAGCAGAACTCAGGGATAGGACTTCAATCATTACCTACAAAACGTCCGGTACGAGTATTATTACAGGTTGCATCTAAGAGAAAGATAAGGCACAACATTATGAGGGCAACGAGAATCTTTATTGTAACCGATAATGGACATTCACATGTACACTTTTGTTCTTATAATTCTGTACTATTGAGTGCTCCTGTCAAAGAAGGAACAATTCCGAAACCCTCGTAATAAACTCCAGAGTGATAATTTGCTGAAACCCATAATCGATTCCAGGTTGCCAAGCAACGAAGAGAGTAGATGATGTCGTCTGGTTTTGATCGACGATAAAGTCATAAGGCGGATCTGGAATCCCTGGGAGAAATTTCAAAATTATGTTGACATATTGATATACTAAGAGATAATCTCTTAAACATGTTTTGTTACCCCAACATCAGCAAATATCCAATCAATACTATTCATTTTGGTTTAACATCATATGGTACTGTCGTTGTGACGGATGTACGTGACATGCCCTAGCAACAACCCGATCACTTCGTACATCAACCGAACTCTTAATTTCGAATCTGGGTCAAACACTAAACCTAATCGTAACCATAACCCTACACCTAGCGTTTGCCCAACTTACAGCGATTAACTTTGTAACGCATCTTTGGCAAAGTAAGACCCAAATTAATGTTTCATCGAAACACTGTCGGACATGTAATAATCTCTTCAACCCTCAACCGATTCTAAAAATCGACACAGTAATCTGCCGTAAAACCAAGTTCTACATCGTCCGATAGTTAATGTAACTTGATATAATTTCATTACCTAGGTTATACATTCATAACAGTGTCATACTGTTCTTGTTTGTCATTCGGGATTACCAATGGCACATCACTGCATCAGATAATGTGTAATTTTAAACAATATGACATGATCATTGTACATACATACGCCTTCGTCTGATAGTGAACGATTTACCAGAATATGAAAAGGTTATAGTTGCGCTGTCATTCCCAAGCCTCGTGTCTGCAAAACATGTATAGTTGCCATCGTCTTCTGCCGAAATATTAGAAATGACCAAAATACTCGACCTCAAGGTGTCTTCTTGTAGAAGACTGTGGTGAATCTGATGTCGCGTGCTGTTTTTGAGTTCAATGCTATTCGAGAACCAGGTTATTGAGGCTAGGGGTCTGCTATCTGATATACATGTAATGATTGCATCAACGCTCTGTTGACTAGTGGAAACCCGACGAACAGAGTAGTCCACAATGAAAGGAGAATCTGCATGTTTGTATTTAGAAAGAAGAACAAACATTGAGGAAACAATAAAAGGAGGCTTAGGGAGAAAGTTTTGTGACGGTGATCACGATGAGGGTAAATGAATACACGTTTTAATGGTTACCAATATTTTGTAACATGCCGGAACCATGACACTAACATAGAACGGTCTATCTACAAGTGTATGTCATCCTTTAGTATTAATCTTAACCAATCCTTATGATTAAATAAAGATCTAGAGGGTTTAGAAACGTTATTGTAACACCAATATTTATTAATGAGAGGAGACAGAATCAAACCTGGTGGTTTTTTGTTTGAAACAAATAACGTACAATTGTCTCTTTAATATAATCACGGACAAGCTGAAATAGTTTTCAGCTCGGAACAAAAAAGGACAGTAAACAGCAAGTAATACTATTGTTTGTAATGTCTTTTTAAGCGACGTTATGTACCTGCCTCGTAAGATATACATGATGAATGGGTTAAGCTTAAATACATCATACTTACAAAGAACTTGAAGAACCTCACTGACACTCCAATACTCCATGGATGCAACGTTTGGTTGAAAAACCTGACAGACAAGGAGTTCCCCATGATCGTCTAACGTGGGTGTGAAATTTACCAAACTTATTGCATCCAGTCGATGATTTATATTCCCCAAAGACTGTGTATTAGAATCTTTGGTGACGTTCTTTGTTCCAAGGTACCATTGGAAAATTGGTGCTGGGTAGCCGTTGTTCGATGTGCAAGTCACATTGGATGACACTCCATCCTGCAATCTTTCCGTTCCATTTAGATAAGGAGGATCCGGTGGTCCTTGAAAAAAAATGTGTATTTCTTATGTCACCATTTTTAAATTATTAGCCACAGTGACTTGCAACAACGACCTATATCACATATACCTCATATTCAAGAAAGACAAATTGTTGTTATCTATATTTGCTTGAGCTATCACAAAGGTTTGTCACTAAAGACTTTCAACAATATTCATAACTTCTTTCAAATATATTGCTACGAAAAAAGACAAAGCATGGTATGAACAAACACACAAAGTTATTCGAAGTGTAAAATATCACATCTGAGCCCCGTCTTACAAAGAGTTGATATCAATCGTAACTTATTTGCGATTGATATCAATCGTAACTCTGTACATAAGAGATAGGAGACTGCAAAATTGCGATTGATTGGAAGGCTTATGATTGATTTGGATCAATTGTTACTCTTTGTAAGACGGGGACCTGATATATCAATGTCCAAATGTGTTACATCATGTTCTAGACCGCGTTCGTTCTTCTGTTGCGAATTCGAGAAGATAATGTATATTTAAATACAACCTACGAATACTTACCATTAACGATAACCCTCACTTCTGTTTGACGTTGGTTCATACCAGCAGAGGCCACACATAGAAGAAGTTGATTGTGATGCCTTCTTTTTGGAATGAACTGTAGAGTGGAATTGGTGTCGCGTAAATCTTGGTCGGCCTCATTCGTGGTAGCCATAGAAGTCGTGCTACCCAGATCGTCGTCCGAACCAATGACCCATGATATACGAGATGTAGGGCGAGATCCTACACTCTTGCAGGTGAATGATGTTGCCGAGTATTCGAAGACACTGACACTTCTTGAATCTTTTGCATTGGTAGTTATGGATCCATACTTGGTAAGCAGAAGGTCACTTGGCGGTACTGAGTGGGAAGTAACATGTAGAGCCAGAATGTTAATACGGAGACATCTACTGAAATGAGAGAAACAGAGCTGAACTATTGCTAACAATTATGATAAAAGTATATTAGCGGTGAAGGCATAATCGGATCCAATGGCGTGTTTTTGATTCCCAAGCAGAATGTACAAAATACAGCAGAGTGGAAAGTGTTTTAGGACATCTTGAATGTTTCATCAATTTTGGACAATCCTTATCTTTAGATGCATATTTACTTGGGCAGAACTCACACTTCCGACCAATCATGGGATGATATTAATAGTAAGATAATCACCTTGGACATCTAGACGGATGAACAATTGAAGTCCACTACCAAGCTCCTGATGCGAGGCCACACAACGGACAATCTTTCCACCATCGTCCCTGGACGGAGTTACAGAAACCATTCTTCGAGAGGTGTAAGCGTCACCATTAACAGCGTTATACTGATCGTCTATTAGAATCTGTACTTCTCCAGGAACTTGCCACTCGAGTTCTGCAGGTGGTCTAGCGTCCTGGACTGAGCATGTTAGGTTTTGGGTTCGCCCAGATGTGATGCTCACTGATGCTTCATTTACGTATCCACCCTCAGACCGATCGTCGGTGATGGACAGAAGTCTGGGTGCGGCTGGAAGCAAAATGTAATGTATACATTTAGTTACCACTGGAATATTGTTTGTTAAATTGGGTGTCTGCCAGATTCTAGGACCGTTTTGTACATACAAAATAAAATACCACAATATTAATATTGTTGTAAAATACCATAAGTTTGGATTATTTGCAGTCACGAATAGAACTCGATATATTATATTATAAGTTATCAATGGCACTTCAGCTGACATGTCTGTTGTATTCAAAAGTTCAAATGTTGTATTGATTTTGAATGAGAGATGAATCATTCATTTATGAAATTTTGCACACATCATGATTAGATAAAGCTATCCGGATTAATTTTAGAATACATTACCTGATAATAGTACCTTCAGTACAATTCCACTAGTAACTGCATTAGAAGATGAAATTACCAAGCACAGATATCTGCCGCTGTCATCCACTGTTAAATTCCTAACAGTTAAATTTCCGTTGGAAGAATCTGCCCTCAAACTGTACTTGGACATATATTGATCATTCCGCTCGTTTCTGCATCCCGCCCTTTGACATGTAGCTAGGATATTGTTATGCTTGTCCAGCCAAGATAGTTGGAGGTATGTAGACGGAGAGATAACTGAGCAGGCAAGTGTTATATCCTCCCCAACGACTGGGAGGATTTCTAGATTCTGAATCCGAGAAGACACGCTTATCTCATATGTCTTAGTAACGATGAAGGTTAAGAAGAGATATATGCGAAGACGTTTATGCATATTGTTTTAGCGTCTCATTTATATGTAATTCAACTTAGGAGGACTGTTGCATGAACCATCTTGCAACCTGACGGAATATCTAGAGAATAAAATAATGAACGACGAGCAGTAACGGTTTCTAATGGCAGAATGAGTGGACACAACAAAATGGCTGGTATGCGTTTCAACTTCTTTCTTCTGCAACGAAAGCGAAAGCAATTCATCTTTCTGAAAAACATACATGTATGTAAGTGGGCTGTCAGTTTCAAGTAACAAGGGAGTTTTGAAAACTAACTTGATTGGCACTTTGGGCAGTATAAGATAAAAGTGTTGACTTTGGATTGGACTTCCTTTTAATTCCTTTTATTTGTATAGCATTTGGAAAATGTTAAAGGTAGGGGAATTACAGGGAAGGGTATAATATTTTCTGTACGAGGGGGAAGAATTTCAGAATACTTCATACAACCTCCTTCGCATTACGACTGATATAGGTTTTTGCCTGCAAACTACACACTAAAGAATAAGGGTGTAATTCTGCTACAATATCAGCATCCTCTGCTAAATACGCGGAGGTAATCTGCACCCCAATCGCACCCTTATTTCTTAGTGTGTAACTTATGAATATGCGAAAGATGGAAAGAGTGGTTCGACTCACCGATTTGAAGGCATGGCCACTCTATTGACTCTTTGATCTTGATCATGTGTGTAAATACTTTGTTCGATCCCATCCAATTGTGTCGTAACCTGATGTTGAATCCGATTTTTTCCAGGCAACGAAGAGAGCTGAAGATGTCGTGTGATTTTGGTCGCCGATGAACCAAGAAGGTAAATTGGGGATTTAAGGTTAATAAATGGTAAATGTTAAGACAAATTCTGTAGCGACTGTTTATTCGTTGCCCTGATTTTAGATCATTAATCATTTGATTAGAAGAAGATTTCAATATTAGTAAATTGAATGTTTTTATTTGGAAGCAAGCACCAATTCATATAATTACATAAAAAAGAGAGAATCTGGATAACACACAAATAAACCAAAATATATAATGATAACACAATGCAACTTACGAGCAAATGTGGTGTTGAAGACTGCACTACCGGAACCATATTTTGACACAGCTACGCATTTGTAATTACACGGATCTTCAGACTGGGGGTTTCGAATCGTCAGGTCGATGGAGGTCAGCGTTTCGCCTTCTAGTAAAGTCTCGGATTGTGTTATGTGACGGTAGACGTTAGACAACCGTGTACCATTGCAAAACCATTCGAAGATAAAAGCAGGAGGATTGGCGTCTGAGGTACATGTCAATACGAACCCATAATGTATTTCATTTGATGCTAGTCGTCGAGAAGAAATGTTCACAACCGGGTCATCTAGATTATATACAAATATTGAAAATCATTTTATTAAAGAAGTATTCGAAAACAGAAGAAGATATAAACATGTGAATGGGACGGGGGGGGGGGGTTAAATACAAGTTATTGGGGTGAGACTAATAGAAACCTGTTAAAGCATGCATGCAGGAAAAAAAGATAACATTGACATTGTAGCATATTGCCTTGACTGGTAGTTAACCGTATCCACTTTTTTCAGATAAAAAAAGCACACATGGACGTGTTAAGGATTTCCTGAAATTTACATACATGTAGAAATAAAAATGCGTAGAAGAAATAGAAGAAACAAATAGTAGACAAAACTCTTGATGAAAGATGGTGAACTCTTAGACATACCAATATTCTACGCAATTTTATGAGATTCTCTATCATAATGTCCCTACTAAGATTTGTAATAAAAATGGATACTCACATGATATGTTCAGCACAATGCTGTAATTCGTTGACCGCATTGGGGGTGTAGTAGATTGAAACGCCTGGCAGAGAATAACTTTCCCATGATCAAACCTCTTTGGTGTGAACGTAAGGGTGCTTTCAGCATCATACGAATCATCTACATTTATTGAAGTCCTAAGGGACGAATCGTATGTCACATTTCTTGATCCGATGTACCAATGGATGAGCGGAGCAGGGTATCCGTTAACAGCTCCGCAGCTTACGTTGGTTTCTATGCCGTCGTGTAGATCATCTATTTTGGTAATTTTAACACTATACGGTGGACCTTTACATAAAAAGGACATATATGGTTATTTGTTAAACTGTAATAAGTCCAATCGTCCTTGGTAAAATATATATTCTCTGATAAGTAATAGTTCTATATGCAGCAAGAAACAGCCCAGTGTCGCTTTTTCCATCCAAGTCCCATGTACCATGAAAAACTAGGCTGGTGATTTCGTTGTCATTGGATAGATTATGATGATTAAAACGGTAATCACTTTTGAATTCTTAGAAATAATTAAGACTTTAATTGCAACACATTTTCCATCAATGGCATTTGAAGGAAGCTCGACTCCCGATGGTTAAATAACAGAAACTCACCGTAAACGATCAACTTGGCTAACAGGAGCTTAATAAAGACTTCGCCCAGAGATGCAGAACATTGAATAAACATTCCATGGTGCTTTCTTTCTGGATGTATTGTGATGGTACTTTCGGTGTCAAACAAAGCTCCATCTAAAGCATTGCGATACTGTGAAAGGTTTGAATTACCGGGAGTACTATTGGTGTCATCAAGAAAACTCCATGATAGTTCAACTGCTGGTAATGATCCAATACTTTTACAAGTGATTGAAGTCGATGAACCTTCTTGAACGGAAAATATGGTTGACCGAGATTCGTGCTTGATTTCTCCAGTTGGAAAAAGTAGCATGGTAGAGGGTAGAACTTAATGAAAAAGAGTGAGAGAACAAACACAATCATTATATAAATTCATGTAAGATATGCTAAAATGATGTTTAAAGGAACGAGCATACTTTTTATTTTACGGTTTTTATATTTGGATCGAATTAATATACTTGTAAAGAAAATATCAATATATTGAAAAACATTCATAAATATTGAGATAATGCCTTAGAAACTGTTCAAATTTTGTGATCTGAGTAGAGCAGTTCATAAAGAGTAACACGAACAAGACATGGACTCAGTTTTTATGACATCGGCACCACAAAACAACAACAAGATTGTGCTCCCTACTTTACACGTTCACCCACCTTGAACATTCAGGTGAACTGATCGTTGAAGGTTATTTTGTAGTTGTGGATGTGATGCCGAACAGCGCAGAATCTTTCCGTGATCATCCCTAGATGGCGTGATCGTTGCAACTTTACGAGAGAAATAGCTGTTGTCTCGTAAGACATCAGACTGATCCTGAAGAACCACGGTTAGACCATCTGGTATACGCCATTCCAGTACTGCCGGAGGCCTTGCCCAGTCTGATTCACATGTGAAGTCATACGTCTCTCCAGCAGTTACCGGTAGATTTGCGTTGTCACCCTGATAGTCAATCGATCTCTCATCCGTGATAAAGAGCCAATAGGGCGCAACTGGCGTAATAAGAGGGAACATATACGATAAATAAAGATCACTCCAAATTGTACTTTTGCACTCTGATAGTCTACTTCCATGTAACTAAATCTTTATTTGCGCTAACCACAGTCTTTCGAAGTTAGCTACTTAAAATCACATACTTCATCCATTTACAATTTTGTTTTGGTGTGATTCAAAGTTACTTTGTTGCCGAAAAAAAATTCATATACTTTTGGAGAAATACAATAGCAAATGAGAATATAAAAAAGGCCCGAACTGAGAGTTTGTTCGAAGTTTATACTATGCGCCAGCATGTTCGGGTCTAATGTTTCACAAAGAACGATTTCCTTTTAAGCTGTGTTTATACAAGAATGTTGAAAGAGCTTATAGTAACATTTTTTTGTTTTAACCTGCAGGTAATGGCGTCACTTGCACACTAGTTGATCCTCGATTCGGTGGGTCAGGTGTACCGCTAACTGTGCATTTATAATTACCACTATCAGTTTTGTCAAGTTGGTATATTGTTAGATTCACACTGTAATAGTCTGCTAACAAGCTGTATTTCCATTGGTCAAGAACAGAAAACCGACAAGAAAGATATTGCTGACAGTCGTGCGAGGCCAGCGTAGTAAGACCACCACTCCTTTCCCATATTACAAGTCGATTGCTGTTTTGCGGCGTGAATGTACAGACCTGTGTGAAATCTTCCCCGATGACTGGTACAGAGTCGCCTGTCCGAATCGACACTTCAAATGCATGTAATCCTGTGTGGGTGAAATTAAACTAAAGTCAAGGGAACTTAACCCAGGTTATTGAAAATAGCATAAAGCAAATACAGTTGCGTCGATTGAGCCCACCCCCTTAAGGGGGTACTGGAACAATGGGAGAGGGAGGGATGGGGAGAGCGCCGGTTTACTCAGAAAGTAACATGCGAGTTTTCAAGGCTACTGATTGAGAAGGAGGGTGGTGCGGATAATATTTTAGGCGTCTTATTATCTTGTCTCTGTTACTCTTGTACTTTTATCTCACTGTTCTCTTTCTTCCAATTGTTATTCACTACTGGATGAGAGGAATGGGGTGCGCCCTATCGATGCAGCTTCGCCACTGTTCAAATACACTTTCTGTAAAACAACGAAGAATGACAACGGACCAATGTTTCGAGTATATCAATCAATTGCCCTATATAGTTTTCAATATGTGTTTGCCATTAAAAAACATTGCCTAAGTATAAATGAGATGTACGTCAAAGATCTGAGTTAGTAAAATTCTGTTGATACTTTGGCTTTAAGATCAGGTTTGTTAACAGTGTTCGGAGCTGCTATACAATCATTGTAATTTGATTATTTTCTCACCTATATACTTCCATCATAAAATAAAGCGATTATAAGGTACACAGCATTTGAAAAAACATGCATGTAGCAACGACTGGTTAGTAAATTGCCTGTATTACGTTGTAACGTATCCCTAATCCTCCTACCAGGATTAGTACGAATGACTTTTATGAATATATCATGAAAGAAAACTTACTAGATTTCGAGAAGATAACGGCAAGATAAAGAAGAACTTCAGCACAAATCGCGTTCATATTTCAGCAATCGAATCCAGCCTTTCGAAATTCTACGAGCTTATATAACGCACGTTATCGATGATTATGAAAGCAAGCCGACAGTACAGAAAAGAGTAGATGCTTTTGCACTCATAGACCATACTTTGGAGGAATCGTTGATGATTTATAGCGTTAGAAGTGAAACAAATATAATTTTGTCCTGAAACTGATTCAGTTTCAAAAACTTCAACACACCATCAATTTAAAATGACTGTATGCATACTGTAAACAAGAGGGGCGCTCTTTCCTTTAATAAGACAATGTGACTAAATTACTCCAAATTTGAAAATTAATATAAAACTAATTGTAAACGTTTTCCATAGGCTATTTATGTAATTGTATCAAGTAATATCTGATGCATATGATATCATAATTTTTTTTTTCAATACTTACTTGGCTTTCTAGACGAAAATATGTCATAAATGTACCATTTTGACTTTATGTCAAAGAAAATATTGTTTTCTTAAAAGATCTGAAAAGCAATGCATTCCAAATATGATGTTTTAATATTATGTACATCCCCGTAATGCCACTATTCGAAAATTGTGATGTTGTCTTGTCAAACGGACGTGTTCAGATGGAATCTTAGATAGACGGGTACAACTTCATAGACTCGCAAGAATGATCATGGTAGCGCATCCAAGAACCCACAAACCTATTCATGTCAGGACTTACAATGGAGAAACATACCCTCAAGTTGGCAGGTTCATAGATTGACCGAAGTTTACAAATATGCCAATGGAATGGCCCCCAGTATTTGCGCCAACGTTTCATGAAACCCCAATACTCAGACGAAACACGATCATAAACCATTGCCTCCTTTGAAGAAACGAGTGATGTTGTGAACGATTGTAAATGAAATGTTCATTACTTAGGGTGGAAGCAATGGAATATAATAAATCCCAAAAAGAGACTAGCTCCATTACTTTAATATTTTAAAAATCAAATTTGTGTATAATTGTTTGTGTGCTTTCCGGAGACATTACCGCATAAATTATTACTATATTATTATCTGCAATACTATCTTTACTACTTTATTACTATCATAAATTATTACTATATCTGTTCATGTACAGGTTATAAAATGATCTATTTTTCCATCTGTCACCACTCTCTCTCTCTCTCTCTCCTTATCTCGCTCCCATCCTCATTCTTGTCCTCCCCCTTTTCCTATCCCTCTCCCCTTTCCCATTCGTTTTTCCCAATTCCCCCTTCAGCGGACTAATGTCTCCTGTAATACCCACGTGGTCAATGTTCTCCCTCTCTCTCCCTTTCTCTCTCTTTCTCACCCAATCCCTTTTTACCATCTTTCTCTACTTTCCCTCATTATATCCCTTCTTAACATTCTCCTATTTATTACCTCACTTTCCTCTCAACGGCAATAATCAGTACTTGGACAATTGAATAATATATAAATTGGATGTTTCGATCATAACATATGTTAATTTACACTATATTGTATTCATATTATAAATTAATATTTTATTCATCTTCGTTTTCATAACTTTTTTGTTATGTTATTTAAGTGTTCAATTGTACTTGTATAAATAAATGAATGAAATTTCCAGTAACAAACAATAATCTAAGAACCGGGACTGTCCACCCTCGGTGAAAGGCGGAAAAAGATGGTATTGAGTCCGGTCAAAGAATTGGCCAGACTAACGTACAAATTTAACTCCTGGCTTCTTCTCTTGCGATCATTTTTACAATTCTCGATTATTGCGAAATTTCCAAACCTATTCCAATTTTGTTGAAAAACTCAGAGTGCTAATAAAGAAGTGTTCATTTTTACCTCATTTGGTTCGTGAATCCAAATTTAAAGTAAAATGAAAACAACGAGAGAATTTTGATTGTAAGAACGAACAATGATCACACCTTTTGTTTTAGTTATTCAGTTATTGGTTCAATTGATGATAATCTGTCGTGCACTGAAATTAGGTTAAAAAATGCCTAACTGCAAAATCAAATAAACTAGATTAAGATACCAACAAATACAATACTAGATTATAATACAATATAAAACAAACTTTCTCACCTTTCAAGCCCTGATTAAAATTAAATAGTTATTGACCACTTAAGTGGCTTATACATTTGCAATATTTGTACACATTTTAATACTCAAATCTTTTATTAGAATTATATTTCCTTTTTGTACATATTCTAAATGAATTAACTTCCTTTTCAGTCTCCATTGAATTACGAATTATGTTTTATGACTGATATTGATTGTTTCATTTATCTTCTTCCCTTATTATTTAAACTACAATGGTCAAGCTGTCCTCATTATGATCTTGCGTCTGTATAGTCGTACCATTTGCATTATTGTGTGTCATTATATTTTCTAAGTTTCTTTTAAAATGTGAATAATTCAGCCTTTGATTCCTAATAACTTTTTGTATAATACCATAAATTAAATGAACAAATGAAGTACAATCGAATAATGAGTGTATCACCATGTCCACATCCAAACGACATAGTGTGCCTTTTCGTTTATGGCGAGCTGTATTCATGTTCTTAATTTTCAATGTAAAGGCATGAACCTATATTTCAATAATTATTTTAAAACGACTGAATGCATAAATATTTTCTTTTCGATACATACAAAAATCATTTAATAATTAATTTTCCCCGTAATACGCTCCAAAGTGATATTTCACTGAAGCCCATCATCGATTCCTGGTTGCCAAGTAACGAAGAGAGCAGACGATCTCGTCTGGTATTGATCGACGATGAACTCATAAGGTGGATCTGGAATCCCTGGGAGAAATTCAATGAGATGATGACAGTGTTATGTACTAAGGGATAATCTCTTAAACAAGTTTTGTTACCCCAAAATCAACAAGAATCCAATCAATACAATTTATTTTGGTAGAACCCAATCACTTCGTACACCAACTGAACTCTAAATTTCAAAGCTGGGCCAAACCCTATACCTATTCACATAACTGTAATCATAACCCTACACCTTTTCTAATCATAATCCTACACACAATTTTCACCGGAACGTTGCCGGACGTGTAATGATCCCTTTCACCATCAACCGTTTCTAAAAGTCGGCACAGTAAACTACCGTTAAAAAAACACATTGACTCCATAGTTACTGTAACTTGGTTATTATGTCATTACCTAGGTTTTACAATGGTAACGGTATCATACTGTTCTCATTTGTCATCTGGTATTATTGATGGCACAGCTGTGTACCAGGCAATGTGTTTTCTCAACAATATGACATGCATGCACCTTGGTGTGATAGTGAAATATTTACCAGTATACGACAAAGATAAAGTTGCGCTGTCGTTCCCAAGCCTCGTATCTGCCAAACATGTATAGTTGCCATCGTCTTCGGTCGATATATTAGAAATAACCAAAATGCTCGACCTCAAGGTATTTTCATGGAAAAGACTGTGGCGAAACTGATGGCGAATGCTGTTGTTGAGCTCAATGCTATTCCAGAACCAGGTTATTGAGGCTAGAGGTCTGCTATCTGATGTACATGTAATGGTTGCATCAACGCTCTGTTGACTAGTGGAAACCCGACGAACAGAGTAGTCCACAATGACAGGAGAATCTACATGTATGCATTTAGAAAGTAGAACAAACGTTGAATAAACAATACAAGGACGCTCAGGAAGAAAGAATTTGTGATGATATTTATGATGAGGGCAAATTCATACATATTTTAAAGGTTACCAATATTTTTCTAACATGCCAGAACCATGACGCCAACATAGCACGGTCTATCTACAAGTGTATGGCATCCTTTGGTATTGATCTTAACCAATCCTTATGTTTCAATAAAGATCTAGAGGGTTTGGAAATGATATTGAAACACCAATAGCTATTAACAAGAGGAGACAGAATCGAACATGGTGATTTTATGTTTAAGACAATTTACGTACTTTCGACAGTAAACAGCAAGTAATGTCAATGTTTGTAATGTCTTTTTTTAAGCAGTTAGGTAACGTTGTGTACCTTCCTCGTAAGGTTTACACGATGAATGGGTTAAGCTTAAATACATCATACTTACAAAGAACTTGAAGAACCTCACTGACACTCCAATACTCCATGGATGCAGCGTATGGTTGAACAACCTGACAGACAAGGAGTTCCCCATGATCGTTAACCGTGGGTGTAAAATTGACCAAACTTATTGCATCCAGTCGATGATTTCTATTCCCCAAAGACTGTGTATTAGAATCTTTGGTGACGTTCTTTGTTCCAAGGTACCATTGGAAAGTTGGTTCTGGGTAGCCGTTGTTCGATGTGCAAGTCACATTGGATGACACTCCATCCTGCAACCTTTCCGTTCCATTTAGATAAGGAGGGTCTGGTGGTCCTTGAAAATAAATGTGTATTTCTTATGTCACCATTTTTAGATTATTAGCCACGGTGACTTGCAACAATGACCTATATATCACATATAACTCATATTCAAGAAAGACAATTTGTTGATATCTATATAGTAATTTGCTTGAGCTACCACAAACGTTTGTCACTAAAGACTTTCAACAACATTCATAACTTCTTTCAAATATCTTGGTAAAGAAAAAGACAAGGTATGTTATAAACACACACAGTTATTCGAAGTGCAAAATATCACATCTGGGCCCCGTCTTACAAAGAGTTGATATCATTCGTAACTTATTTGCGATTGATATCAATCGTAACTATGTACGTAAGAGATAGGAGACTGCAAAATTGCGATTGATTGGAGGGCTTATGATTGATTTGGATCTATTGTAACTCTTTGTAAGACGGGGATCTGATATATATCAATGTCTAGATGTGTTACAGTATGTCCAATAACTCATACGCTCTTCTGTATTGATTCCGAGAAGATGGTGTATGGTTAATACAACTTCCGAATACTCACCATAGACGATAACCCTTACTTCTGTTTGACGTTGGTTTATACCAGCAGAGGCCACACATATGAGAAGTTGATTGTGATGGATTCTTTTTGGGATCAATTGTAGAGTGGAATTGGTGTCACGTAAACCTTGGTCCGCCTTATTCCTGGTAGACGTAGAGGTCGTGGTGCCCACGTCGTCGTCCAAAGCAATGATCCATGATATACGAGCTGTCGGGCGAGATCCTACACTCTTGCAGGTAAATGATGTTGCCGAATATTCGAAGACATTTACACTTCTTGACTCTTTTGCATTGGTAGTTATGGATCCATACGCGGTAAGCAGGAGGTTACTTGGCGGTACTGAGTGGGAACAAATAGTGAAAGGCCAGAACTTTGATACAGATTAAGCTATTAAAAGAAAAGATACAGAGGTAAACTATTGCTATCAATATAATAAAATCATATTAGCGGTGAAGGCATCATACAATAAAGGAGAATGAAAAGTGTTTTGGGAAATGTTGAATGATTCATCCATTTCAGACAATCCTCGAAATTAGATGCATATCCACTTGTAAAGAATACACGCAAACACACACAGCGACCGATCATGGGATGATATCATAGGTAAGATAATCACCTTGAACATCGAGGCGGATAAACGATTGAAGTCCACTATCCAGCTCCCGATGCGAAGCCACGCAACGGAAAATCTTTTTATCATCGTCCCTGGACGGAGTTACAGAAACAACTCGTCTAGAGACGTAAGCGTCATCATGAACAGCGTTAAACTGATCACCCAGTCGAACCTGTACTTCTTCAGGAACTTGCCACTCCAGTTCTGCAGTTGGTCTTGCGTCTTGGACTGAGCATGTTAGGTTTAGAGTTCGTCCATATGTGATGCTTACTGATTCTCCATTCTTGTATGTATTTTCAGTTCTACCGTTGGTTATTGATAGCAATCTAGGTATGGCTGGAAATTCGAAGAAATGTATAATTTTTTTTAATTCTACGTATAACCATTATCAAGTGGGATGTCTCCAAAAGACTAGGAACTATGAGACTCAAATACCTCACTTTACCCGTCATATTGATTTTCAAATTGAATCATGAAGTGGCAAGATTTCCAGTCACAAATAAAATTGGGCTGGTCATAGGGAAGCATGTCTATTTTCGTTCAGTGGCACAAACGTTAATCCTTTTGTTATTCAACTACACTCATTTTTTTTTAAACTTTATGAATATACAAAGAAAACGTCGGCTGCCGGCAAGGCGAATGTTGATAATATACAGTTATTGCCGCTTTTGGGCATGCAGCCGACGAATCGTTTGTTTTGTGTACATGTTGTTAGTATACCAAGCATGATAGAAAGATGGAAACATCTTACCTGATAGCATTACGTTCAGATCAATTCCATTAAAATTTGAATCAACATCAGTGAATACCTTGCACTGATATCTGCCGCTGTCATCCAATGTTAAATCCCTAATAGTGAGGTTACCGCTGAAATTATCTGCCATGAAACTGTATTTGGACATGTCTGGAACATTTTGGTCTTTTCTGCATCCCATCCCTGTGCATCTATCGGTAGCTAGGATATCGCCGTTCCCATGTTGCCAAGACAGTAGCCGAGACGTGGTTGGTGGCGTGTAAATGCAGGCAAGTGTGATATTCTCTCCAACGACTGGGAGGACTTCTGAATTCCAAATGCGAGTAGACACATTTATTTCATACGTATTAGAAACGATGAAGGCAAGTAAGATAAATATTCGAAGACTATAATTCATATTGTCAACAATGGATACTCTCTCCCTGTATATTCGAAGCGTGGACGTTTGAGTCAAGAACCAAAGTGCAACCTATCAGAGAATCTGCAAATAAAAAGGGAGGAGTAAGCAATATCGGTTTTTAATGGCAGACTGGGTGGGCACAAAGGAAGGTGGCTGACACGCTTATTAAATTCTCTCTAGCGCTACGAAAGCGAAAGCAATTCATCTATCTAAAGGACATAAGTGGAATAGTCCATTTTAAATGAAGAGGGGGATTCGAAAACTTACTCTAACTGGCAGCGTAGAAAGTATAATATTAACAGATATTATCAGTCAACCATTGAAATTTTGTAGTATTTTACTTTGAACCTTTCATTATGCAAATCGTGTCGTAATCTGATGATGAATCCAGGTTGCGAGACAACGAAGATAGCTGAAGATGTCGTTTGGTTTTGGTCGACGATAATCGAAGAAGGTGAATCGGGAATAACTGCATTTAAAGGTTAATCAGTGGTAAAGCGTAAATTAAAAAAATGGTAGGGTCTGGTTTCTTCAGTCCAGTAGCTTTTATTGTTAATAATTAATATAATACATTGGCTTATGGATATAAGTTTAGTGTTTTTATTTGGAAACAATGACCATTAATTCAATGATTAAAGATTGTCAGATGGACAAGACACAAATGAAACTAAACACACAATGAGAAAAATACAGTTCTACTTACGAGAACACGTGTAGTTAAAAGCTGCACTATCGGAACCATATCTTGACACAGCTACGCAGATGTAGTCACATGGATTTTCGGACGGGTTTTTTCGAATCGCCACTTCACTGGAAGACAGCGTTTCACCTTCTTGTATAGTCTCGGAGAGCGTTATATTACGGTAGTCGTTAGACAACAGTGTGCCGTTACAGAACCATTGGAATATTAACGCAGGGGGATTTGCGTCTGAGGTACATGCCAACATGAGCCCAGTACGTACTTCTTTTGATGATAGCCATCGAGAAGAAACGGACACAACTGGATCATCTAGATCAAAGAAAAGTGGTGGAAGTCAAATTTGAGAGGAGATGATAGAAAAAAGTACGAGAGGAAAGGATGAAGATAGGACTGGGAAGGTAAATTAAGGTTGATGGGGTGGGACTAAAAGAAGCTTGTCAATGCTTGCAGGAAAAGCAGAAAAGAAATTATATTGTAGTCTATTACTTTGACTTGTCTTTTAGGCATTCTGTGTCAGATTGGAAACAAGCAATCCACAGGGGACGTGTCAAGCATTTTAAGAATTTTAAATACAGGTAGAAATAAAGAAAATAAAAGGAAAAGCAGACGAAGAATCTTGAGGATATCTCATGGACGCTTAGACAGACCAATATCTTTAGGAAATTCTTTATGGTAATATCCTAATCAATTTTTTTTTTATATACTGGATATGAATACTCACATGATATGTTGAGAACCATGCTGTCATTCACTTGCCACATTGAGGGTGTCGTAGGTTGAACTTCCTGCATATATGGTGTTGTGGGTTGAACTGCCTGGCAAAGAAGATGTTTCCCATGATCAATTCTCTTTGGTATGAGGGTAAGGGTGCTTTCAGCATCATACCGATCATCTACATTCACTGAAGTCTTGATAGACGAATCTTGAGTCACGTTCATAGATCCGATGTACCAATGGATGAGCGGAGCAGGGTATCCATTAACAGCTATGCAGCTTACGATGGTTTCTATATCGTCGTGTAGAACCTCAGGGATATCAATGTTAACATAATCCGGTAGGCCTTTAGATAAAATAAAATACATGGATATGAGAAAAGCTTTAATGTGTCAGGTTGTTCTTTTGGTAAAATATAGAAGCTCTTAGATGTAATATTTAGTTATACAACGAGGAGGAGAGGTATGATGGTCGTGGTCACAAACATTCATTCTTCCCCTCCTAGTCCCAGGACACGCCAATTTATGAACTATAGTGAACATTTTGTTTATTTGGGTAGATATTGGTAAATATATTACAGTCTTTACGTCTTTTTAATGTTGAGTGATGAATGTGTCTTTCAATTCAAAAGAATTCACAACAAGTTCAACCAAGATTGACTAACGACATATTGCAGAACCTAAACTCACCATAAAGCATCAATCTAGTTAACCGTCGATCAGTAAAGTCCCCTAGAGATGCATAGCACCAAAGGTACATTCCGTGATGTTTCCTTACTGGATTTATCTTGAGGGTACTTTCGGTGTCAAACAAATCTCCATTTAAAGCATTGCGATACGTTGACAGACTTATGTTACTGGGAAGACTTTTGTTGTTGTCGAGTCTCCATGATAGCTCAGCTGCTGGTACTGATCCAATAATTCTACAAGTGATTGAAGTCAATGAATCTTCTTGAACGTAAATGGCTGTTACTTGTCCGTATTCTTCGCTTTCTCCAGATGGAAAAAGCAACATTCTAGAGGGAAGAACTTAGTGAAAGAGAGAGAAAATCACAAAACATGTACAAAATTATGTAAGAATCACTAGATAATGTTTTTGAAAGAAATCATATATTTTCTTTGTACGTTTGTACACATAGGTGCAAAGAAAATACTTAAGAGAAAACATAAATATCTTAAATAAGCATTCATAATTATTCATTGAGATTATACCCCATAAACTGTTCATTTTTTGTGATCTGAGTAGAGCAGTAGAGTAAAAGCCAAACAAGGAGTCAGCTTCAATGACATCGGCACCACATAATAACGAAGATATTATGTTCTCTATTGAACACGTTTACTTACCTTGAACATTCAAGTGAACTGAGCGTTGGGGATTGTTTCGTAGTTGTGGATGTGATGCCTCACAGCGGAGCCTCTTTCTTTGGTCGTTCCTAGAGGGTGTGATTGTAGCAGCCATCTGAGAGACATATCTGTAGCCCCTTACAATATCAGACTGATTTTGAAGGACAACGGTTACATCATCTGGTATACGCCATTCCAGTACTGCAGGAGGCCTTGCCCCGGATACTGCACATGTGATGCCATACGGCTCTCCAGCAGTTATCGTTAGATTGGCGTCGTTATGGTAATAACGGCTCGATCCCACATCTGAAATCCCGAGCCAATAGGGCGCAACTTGCGACATAAGAGGAAATATGTAATATTAAAGCCACCATCCCAATAGTACTTGCTCAAAACTGATAGTCTAATTCATTGAGATGTAATCACTATTTACTCATTTTACAAGTAATATTTAGGTGTTATCGTTTACTATAGTTTGTTGCCGAATACATAGAAACAACTTTCATTGTACATCATTAATTGATTTATTATATTTCCCTTTACTATACGAACTTGCGATTCATCAACATTTTGTTAAACCAAATCATTGACGGTTTTATCGAATCCTTCCTATACAATTTTAAGTTAATTACGCGCCTTTTTTGTAAAATATAATAATAAAAGACCATCTTTTTTTTCTTATACCTTGCCATAGTAATTTTTTTTGTACAAGAAGATAACAATATAATCTCATATAAATGATAAGGAATTAACTTGCTAAGTTAGTTATGTAAAATAATATACCCGGTAACAATGGCGTCACTTGCAAATTAGCGGATTGCGGATTTGCTGTCTCAGATACCAGTTCGTTTGTTACTGTGCATTTGTAATTGTCGCCATCACTTCTTTCCATTTTTTTTATTGTAAGATTTACACTGTAATAGTCTGCTAACAAGCTGAATTTCCATTCGTCTAGAACAGTAAGCACACACGAATTATTTTCCCAGCAGTCCTGAGTGGCCAGTGTTTCAGGACGACTACTCCTTTCCCACATGACCCTCCGACCCATGGTTTGTGGCTGGAAGGTGCAGACCATTGTAAAATCTTCCCCGATTACAGGTAGCGAATTGTCTGTCTTGATCGACACTTCAAATGCATGGTTTCCTGCATGGGTGAAATCAAACTAAATTCAAGGGAAAGAAACTAAACGTATTGCTAATCGCATACATCGAGTAACACAAACCACTGAAGGAGAACTGGAACATTCGGGAGGGAGGGAAGGGGGGGGGGGGTGGAGGGGGGGGGGGGGGTTGTGGTACTAGTCTTTCTCGGAAAATTAAATGCGAATTTAAAATACAACTGATCAGGAGGGAGTTGCAATGGATGTCTGGGGAGTTTTCTTGTCCCGTCCTTTTCCCTTTTTTTCCTTTCTGTTTCTCTATATTAATTATTTATTTCGTCTGCTTTCACCGCTGGATTGTGGCGTGCCCTTCCGTGCCGCCTCCTATATCTACGCCACTGATCAAAAACATACTCTGCTAAACACTCTAACGATGAAAAACAATACCCAAATGTTCTCAGTAGAGTATTTAACTTTTGAAAATCAACGCCTAATTGAGAAGTTCCACATGGAAGGGAGTTGGTACAGGTCTTTTGACACTTCATATTTACGACCAGGTTACTTGCCAGTGATCTGTCTTTATATACAATCGTAGTGCTTCGATAATTTTCGAAAATGTGTTGAGAACATGATTCCAACGACCACTGGTTGGTATATCTATTTCATTACATGGTTACCTCTCCCAAAGTCTCCACCTGGGCTAAGTGCGAACGATTTTTATGAAGTTAACATGAAATAAAACTTACCAGATTTGGAGATCATAACGGCAAGACAAAGAAGGAAATTTGCACAAGTCAACATCCTTTTTCAATTGTTGAATCTTGTCATTCGGAGAAGTTTTTTGACGAGCTTATAACACACACGGTCGATGTTCTGTTAACTCAAGGAGACAGTACGTGAACAGTTGTCGCCTTTTAACGAATAGTCCATACTTTGAAGGAATCTGTGATCTGTAACGTTAGAAATAAAACAAATATGTGTATGTCCTTTTGACACCGTTTCAGTTTCACAATATTTACCAAACCATCGACGTAACATGACAGTATGTATGTTGTCAATGTTTAAACAAGAGGGGCGCTCTTTCTCTTCAGCCACTGTGACAAAAGAACATCCATCGTAGGAGTTTTCCAAATGATTTTAATGTATTAATTGTAGCAACCAATATGTGCTGCGCATGATACTAAAACTTTTATAATAATCTAAGGATTGGGACTGCCCACCCTAAATGAAAGACGGAGAAACTGGCATTCTATAATCAGATTCTGTAACCAAACTGTCACCACTCGTGACTATTTGCGATCATTTTTAAATTCTCGATCATTGCGATATGTCTAAACCTCTTCCGCTTTTGTTTTGGAAAAAATGGAGCGCTAATAAAAAAATTCTCTCCCCTACCTCATTTGGCTTATGCATGCAAATTTAAAGGAAATGACATAAATAAAGCTGGGGCTTTACAGGTACGGAAGTAGTGCAGCGTAGATTGCATGGCGTAAATGCCTTGACATTGCGGGAGTTGACCGCTGGAGGCATTTGAAATCGCTGAATTTTCAAATCCCAATTAGTTTTTTTTCCAGAGAAGCCTTAACAATTATTGAAATATTTCTGGTCACGTGATCGTGAGGAGCTCTCAATCTATAAAAACAAAAATAAGTACATTTTTGATGCAGGATATTATTGCAATCAATTAATGAGTGACCAACCATGTCCACATCCAAACGACAGAGTATGCTGTTTCGTTCAGGGCGAGCTGTATTCATTAATTTATCTTTTAATGTATAGGCGTATACATTTTCCCCAATATTCACTTGTAAAAAACTGAATACATACATATTGTTCTTTACGATACTTTTATTTTGATTTCCAAAAAAAAAAATAATAATTATTTCCAATTGGAAGGCCCCGCTGACATAAAATACACACATCATAAGCAATTTAATGTTGAATAATGAAAACACTTGTCACCAAGGCCAATGCTCAATACTACCATCTGTGGTAAAGGATTTGACGCTGAATAAACAATGATACCAAGTTATCCCAGTCAGTTATATCTACATAATCATTTCCAATAGTTTGGTGTATAAGGAGAATAACAGTATAATTGAATATACATTATTTTATTCGTGTACATTCAATACAACGTGTCATTACGAGAACGTATCATAATTACCAAATGATATGCGCATCCTTCTTTTCGAGTATATTTACATGAAATCAAAACATAAATCTGCACAATGCACCATTTGTAAACACAAGGCAAACGCGTGATGAATTGATTATCTAGACAAGGACACTGATATATGCGAAAGTATATGTTACATTCGTAATTTGTATACAGGTGGATAATGAAAAATGATTTTCATTGGCACAGTTTCTATCATGTAATTACAGAGTATTACAAAAAAAACTTCCGCGCATATTGGAAGGGGGAGGGGGTCAAAGCACTATCGAAGTATGTAGTGTTAACAATCTGAGAAATCACATTTCGACACAGCCCAACAGTCGCATATTTTGCAAGACATGATCTATTTCATTTTCTCAAAGGTTCGTGAACCTACTACCTACTGAAGAACAACTTAAAGTGACTGTACAATTTTCACTGTACAGAAAATGTGTTAAAAAGAGAAAGAAATCGCATTCAAGTGAAGTATATTCATATAACAAAGGTCTGTAGACAGGACTAAATAATAACAGCACAGATTACCATACAAATGAATAGATTCATAGGACGAAACAAAAATCAACAATGTTTGCATCAGTATTTAGGAACAATGTCAAACCTAGGTTCGTATTCTCAACTTATTTTCATTTATCTGTGAATTCAAAGTATTATCATACATACTGTCCATTAATGAAATATATTTGCTAGAAATACAAAGTATGTCATGGCATTATCAGAGATGTATCTTTTGAAATCAGCTAAGAGGTCTACAATCACTTCTCAATTGATGATGGGTAAATAGTTTGTAGGATAAAGATATGAAATAACATCTTGAGGGCAACATTAATCTTTTTAGTGTTACCGACATTGTAAACGTCCATACAAACAACTATCTCCAAAGGACACTCACATCTACACGTTGTTCCTTCAAATGAGCACCATAGTGTACTCATTAAAAAATGACCAATACAAAAAGCCTCGTAATACATTTCGGTATCTTTTATAAAGTGTTGCAGGTGAAATGCCGCTGGCACCCATCAGCGATACCAGGTTGCCAAGCAACGAAGAGAGTAGATGATGTCGTCTGGTTTTGATCGACGATGAACCAATGAGGTAGACCCGAAACGGAGATAACAAGGAACACGAATCTTAAACACAAACGTTAAACGTAACCCTAATCCTCACCCTAAACCCAACGTCATCATTATCATCAATGTTCACGGGATAATTGTTGGAAGTTTCGTAATTATCTGTTCAATAATATAGTTGATCCTTATACATATATGCACCTTGGTCTGATAGTGAACAAATTACCAGAATATGAAAATGTTAAAGTTGCGCTGTCGTTACCAAGCCTTGTTTTGGTTAAACATGTATAGTTGCCATTGTCTTCTGCCGAAATGTGAGAAATAATCAAAAAACTCGACATCGAGGTATATTCCTGTACAAGACTGTGGTGAATCTGATGGCGGCTGCCGTTGTTAACTTTCGTGTCATTGCAGAGCCAGGCTATAGAAACAGGGGGTCTTCCATTGGATGTGCAGGTAAAGATGGCATTAACGCCTCGCTGGCCAATTGGTATCCGACGAACAAAGAAGCTTTCAATTACGGGAGGATCTGGATTCAGAAGGAAAAGTAAATGCATTAGAATGATTATAAAAAAAAAAGAAAGGCAAATGCGAAGGCTTTCCAAGGTTTGATAAAAGAATGACAGAAAAGGAAAAAATGAACAAAATTTTCTCGTAGCCCTCACCAACGTAATAAAACGTCATGTTGGTGGTTCCAAATGACACACAAAATCTACATGTAAGCAATGATTCTAATACTTTACTCTAAAGTGTTACACAAAGGTTTATGGACAAGAGTTCATGTTTTTTAAAGGGAATATACAATTGTTAGCTACTGCTAATGATCCAGTTAACTTTTGGAGAAGAAGAAATACAGAAGAAATAGTACCTCAGAATCAGATGTGCACTATGAATTTTCGGGAAGACATTACGTAAAGGAGACTTACAGAGAACATTCAGAACAGCAGTGATTCTCGAAGACTTCACTGATTGAGCAGTTCGTTGAAAAACCTGACATACAAGGAGTTTCCCATGATCGTGTAATGTCGGTGTGAAATTAAGAACACCTATGGCTTCCATTCGTTGATGTCTATTCCTCAAAGACTGTGTGTTAGAATCCTTGGTGATGTTCTTTGATCCAAGGTACCATTGGAACGTCGGTGCTGGGTAGACATTATTTGATGTGCAGGTCACATTAGATAACACTCCATCCTGCAATCTTTCTGTTCCATTTAGATAAGGAGGATCCGGTGGTCCTTGTAAATTTAAGTGTATTTCGTATGTCAATATATTTTTAGATTTCAAGTTCCAGTGTCAAATATTAACAATATATACCGATACAAAAAATTGGTTCTCCCGATTTTATGAGCAGCAACAGCCTATGTATCACAGGTAACGCATACTCTGACATAATAAATTATGTTCATGTCTATATTTTTTAGTTTTTCTTTAGCCATACAAAGGGTTTGTTACGAAAGAATGTCCTAATTTGTGATTTTTAATTATTTAAATATCTTGCTGCCAAATAGTCAAACCATGGTAGGAGTACACCCATTTATTCAAAATGTTAAAATATGCATCTTGTATATATCAATGTCCAAGTGTGTAGCAGTATGTCCCAGACCGCATTCGGCCTTCTGTTTTGAATCAAGACGATGAGGTATCGTAAAAACTAAGTACGAATACTCACCATATACGATAACCCTCACTTCTTTTTGATTCTGGTTTATACCAGCCCAGGCCACACATCGGAGAAGTTGAGTGTGATGCCTCCTCTTTGGGATTAACTGCAGAGTGGACTTTGTGTCACGTAAACCTTGGTCAGCCTGATTCATGGTTGACATAGAGGCCGTGCTACCCAGGTCGTCGTCCGAACCAATGATCCATGATATGATAGCCTTAGGGCGAGAACCTGTACTCTTACATGTGAATGATGTTGCCGAGTCTTCAAAGACAATGACACTTGTTGTTCCTGCTTCGTCGATAGTCATGGGGTCAGAGGTGGTGAGCCGCAGGTTTGTTGGCGAGACTAAATAAGAGATGAAAAAGAAATACCACAACGATTGGCATGTAGACAGAATTGATTCATGTTTTTATTTAATATGGAGAGATGAGGAGACTCGTTTTGAAATATAGTAGTGTAATAATCATCGAATTATGCTATACCAGCAGTCATTACAGGTACGTGCGTCTGGTATCAAGATATTTAGAGGTGAGATTCGTCAAAGCAATGTGAGTAATTCTGAATTTTAAGAATATCATGTGTTTAATATTCAGAATTAGAATATCATAGGTTCAGATGTTTTTTCACTAAACAATACTATTCGAACGCAAAGATACCAATAATCACCTTGAACATCTAGACGGATGGTTGATTGAAGCTTATTATCCAGCTCCCGATGTGAAGCCATACAATGGAAAATCTTGCCATCATCGTCCCTAGATGGAGTTACGGAAACAACTCTTCGAGAGGTGTAAGCGTCACCATGAACAACGTTATACTGATCTTCCAGTCGAACCTCTACTTCTTCGGGAACGTGCCACTCCAGTTCCGCAGGTGGTCTAGCGTCTTGGACTGAACATGTTAGGTTGTGGGTTCGCCCATATGTGATGCTCACAGATTCTCCATACTTGTATCCATTTTCAGTCCGGCCGTCAGTGATGGATAGCAATGTAGGTTCGGCTGGGAGTGAGACAACATGTATACAATTTTCATGCTTAGAATACAAATTATCAAGCGAGATTTCTCCCCAAAACTATGACATCTGAGACAGAAATGTACCACACTTGACCCGTTATAATGATTGTAAAATTGCGGTGACTGCAGTGGCATGATTATCAGTCACAAATGAAATAAGACTTATTATATTGAAATATGTCTCCTTTAGTGCAGTGAAACAATCGAACCCTATTATCATTAGACCACAATAAATTGAACGTTGTATATTTCGAAATTCGAGAATAATATGATGCAACGGAAACATGTTACCTGATAACATCACTTTAAGTTCAATCCCATCGGAAGCTGCATCAGAAATGGTCCCTACTAAGCACTGGTATATGCCGCTGTCATCCACTGTTAAATCCCTAATAGTTAGGTTACCGCTGGAAGAATCTGCCCTCAAGCTGTACTTAAATACATCTGGAACATTTTGCTCGTTACTGTATCCCACTCCTTGACATCTATCGATAGCCAGTAAAATGCCGTCCACATTTCGCCAAGACAGTAGCCGAGACGTGGATGGTGGCGTGTAAATACAGGCGAGTGTGATATTCTCTCCAAAGACAGGGAGGACTTCTGGGTTCCAAATACGAGTAGACACGCTTGTCTCATAAGTTTGAGATACGATGAAGGGAACAAAGATAAATGTTCGAACAAAATCATTCATATTGTCATCCACGGATTGTCTCTCCCTTGAATTCAAACTGGGGACGTTGTGTCATAAACCAGAATATCTGCCGAGAAAAAGTGAGGAGGAAGCGATGTTGGTTTTCATTGGCGGAATGAATAGGCACAGAGATTAATGGCTTACTTTTTTTCTTGCGCTACGAAAACGAAAGCAATTCATTTCTCTGAAGAACATAAGTGGGGATGGCCATTTATGAATGAAAAGGGGTTTTAAAAACATAATTTAATCGGCACTTTTGGCAGGACAAGATTAATTGATATTATAAGTCAATAAATTAAATATTGTAGCGTTTTACCTTGACATTTCGATAGTACCAATTATGTCGTAACCTTATGTCGAATCTTAATTGCCAGGCAGCGCAATGAGCTGAATTTGTCGTTCGGCTTTGGTCGACGATGAACCAAGAAGGTGAATCGGGAATAACTACATGTTAAGGTTAATGAGTGGTAAATTGTAACAAACACATGTGTATGGTAAAAGGTTTCTTCAATTTAATAACTTGACTTATTATTGATAAGTATAAGATGGTTTAATTGATATAAGTTTAATGTGTATATTTGAAAGCAAGCTCCATTAAGTTAAATGAATATGGAGTATTAAACGGACAAGACACATGAACCTAAAGAAACTATGAGAAACACATTTGTACTTACAAGAAAACGTGTAGTTAAAGACAGCCCGACCGGTACCATATTTTGACACTACTACGCATTTGCAATCACATGGATCTTCGGACTGGGGGTTTCGAATCGCCATTTCACTAGAAGTCAGCGTTTCACCTTCTTGTATAGTCTCGGATAGTGTTATGTTATGGTAGTCGTCAGACAACTCCTTGCCGTTACAGAACCATTGGAAGATAAAAGCAGGAGGATTGGCGTCTGAGGTACATGTCAATACGAACCCAGTACGCACTTCATTTGTTGATAGCCGTCGAGAAGAAACGGACACAACTGGGTCATCTAGGTTACAAAATAATGTTGGAAATTAAATTTGAGTGGAGGTGATATAAAATACAACGAGAGGAAAGGATGAGGATAGGACTGGGGAGGTGAATTAAGGTTTATGGGGGTAGGACTAAAATAAACTTTTCAATGCATGCAGGACAAAAAGATCAGATATTCGATTATAGTCTATTACTTTGACTTGTCTTCATCCAAATGCATTCTGTGTCAGATGGAAAACAGGCAACTTACATGGAACGTGTAAAGCATTTTTCCAGAAATTTACCTACAAGTAGAAACAACAAAAAAGTGTAGAATTTAAATGAAATAAACGCGAAAGCAGACGAAGACTCTTGAGATAGTCCGTGAACGTGTAGACAGATCAATTTCTAACGCAGTTTTTTTTTAGAGATTCTTCATGAATTGCATTGAAATGAAATAAAAGCGAGCGCAGACGAAGACTCTTGAGAAAAGTTCGTGAACGTGTAGACAGATCAATTTCTAACGCAGTTTTTGGATATTCTTTATGGTAATGTCTAAACTAAAGTTTTACTGAAAATGAATACTCACATGATATGTTCAGAATAATGCTATCATTCACTGACCACATTGAGGGTGTCGTACGTTGAACTTCCTGCACAGATGGTGATGTAGGTTGAACTGCCTGGCAGAGAAGAGGTTTTCCATGATCAGACCTCTTTGGTATGATGTTAAGGGTGCTTTCAGCGTCATACCGACCAACTTCATTCATTGAAGTCTTAAAGGACGAATCGTGTGTCACATCTCTTGACCCGATGTACCAATGGATGAGCGGAGCAGGGTATCCATTCACAGCTCTGCAGCCCACGGTGGTTTCTATTCCATCACTTAGACCTTTGGGGGTTGTCATTGTAACATTATCTGGTGGGCCTTTACAACGAAATGAAAAATGGTTATGGGTTAAGCCTTAATGATTCAAATTGTCATTTGGGGAAAAGAATTATGAGCTCTCAGACGTAATATTTAGATAAAAGGCGAGTGATAAACGGCCACGTTTCCTCCCCGTCATGTGTGACGATAACTTATCAATGATAATGGTTACTTTAAACTGGGCAGATAACGAGGCATACATACAACAACTGTCTTTATGTTCGTAGCGAAGATAAGGCCTTACAGTGAATCACATCCATAATAACAATGCATTTTCTCACCAGGGATATTAAAAGGAAGATCAAAGACGATATTTTGAAGACTCTAAACTCACCGTAAACGATCAACTTGGCTAATAGTACATGGATAAAGTGTCCGTTCAGAGATGCATAGCATTGAATGAATATTCCATGGTGCTTTCTCTCTGGATGTATTGCGATGGAAATTTCAGTGTCGGACAAATTATCATCGAAAGCATTGCGATACTGTGAATGGTTTGAGTTACCCGGAATACTATTGTTGTCAACAAGAAGGATCATTGATAGTTCAACAGCTGGTAATGATCCAATACATTTACAAGTGATTGAAGTTGATGAACCTTCTTGAGCGTAAATGACTGTTGCCCCAGATTCGTGTTCCTTGTTATCTCCACTTTCAAAAATAAATATACGAGACGGCTTAACTATGTAAACGAGAGAGAGAGAGAGAGAGAGTGAACGTGAAATTATGTTTACAAATTGTGTAATAAACGCTATATAATGTTTCTTGTTTATCTCCAGATGTTAAAAGCAGAACCTCGATACAAAAACACATAATAAGGCAAGATGTATAATTCCTCAAGAAAAACTCTAACCAAATCTGTTTCTGCAAGTTAACCTTACAGAAACATCGATTAGTTAATCAATGTGGATTTTAAAAAAATACCCTAAGCAAAATAGACGATTCAGTATTTGATATCGCCCTGTTATATTTCAAGTTGAGATATGAGTGGAGCAGTTGATCGAGGGGAAAAAACAGGAATTCGTTTGCTCACTTAAATGACACTGATGTAAAGTGGGATTAAAAAGATTACGCTATGTGAGAAAATGAATACGCCTTTTACGTTCGTATGTGTATTCCTTACCTTGAACACTTAGGTAAACTGAACTCTGACGGTTACTTTTTAGTTCTCGATGTGATGCCACGCACCCGGCAATCTTTCCTTGATCATTCGTTGAGGGTGTGATTGTAGCTTCCTTCCGAGAGACATAGCTGTTGCCTTGTACGACGTCAGACTGATTTTGAAGAACAACCTTTACATCATCTGGTATACGCCATTCCAGTACTGCAGGAGGCCTTGCCCCGTCTGCTGTGCATGTGATGTCGTGCGGCTCTCCTGCAGTTACCATTATATTGACGTTGTTGTGATGATAACCGACTGTTCTCTCATCAGTGATACGGACCCTAAAGGGCGGGGCTGGCGAAAGAAGAGGAAAATAGTCACCATACCATGGATAAGAGTCACTTTGAGTTATTATTTGACAGTGGAGCTCTTTATTTTGATGGATTCGTTAATTACTGTAAACAACGTCTTTAATATTACGATATTAAAATTAGGCATTGCAATATCACGTTTCTTTGACATAGTTCCTTTCGATGCAATTTGTAGACACACTTTTTAAGTTATTAAGCTTTATAAGTAAATTATTGTAGTACTCTCGCCAAAAGACATCAACTAGCAAACTCTCATTATTTCCCGATTTTATCAGGACACTTCGTTAAACAATGATATAATTGGTATGAATCATGCTAATCACTTGCCTGTTTAATTTACATTTGATAGTTTCATTTGTTTTAAAGCTGCATATATTGTTACTGACATAATACAAGATAGCAAAGGAGACGTTTAATTCAAAATTTAATCGAAATTACACTCATATATAATGAATTAGCCATATGTTATCCTGGATTATTGATGTGAAAATTCATTATAACTAATAATATACCTGGTGACAATGGTGTCATTTGCACGCTAGTTGATCCTGGTTTTTCATCCCCATACGCACTGCTTACTTTGCACTGGTAATTGTCGTTATCATTTTTGTCAAGTTTTGTAAAGGTTAAATTTCCACTGGTAGTGTCTGCCAGTACGCTAAACTTAGATCGGTTAGAAACGGTAATCCCCGTACAAGCCAAAGAAGACACACAAAAGTGAGAGGCAACCACAATGTTGTTACCCTTGGTCCAAATTAGCCGCCGATTGCTGGTTTCCGGTGTGAAGGTGCAGACCAGTGTGAAATCTTCCCCGATGACCGGAAGATAACTGAATGTCCGAATAGACACTTCAAATGCATGGTATCCTATATGGGTGAAATGAAACGAAATACCAAGAGAAATGTACCCATTACATTGCTAATAGCATGCTTTAGATAGTGACGTCACACAATTCCATCCACTGAAAGGGGCATTGAAATTAGCGGGAGATTGGGGGGGGGGGGGGATCGGACGTATTCACAAATAAATTGCGAATTTACTGATTAGGAGGAGGGTGCGGGGTATGCCCCACTTTTCTTATTCTCTTGTCCTTCACCATTTCTCCCTTTATCACTTTCTCTCTTTTATCAATTTGTCTTCCTTTTGATTGTTTCTAACCACTGGACGGGGACGTGCCCTCCCATACTGCCCCTGTACCTACGTCAAAAATCAAATACACTGTCTACGAAACCTATTAAAGATAAAAGAAAATGACCCAATATAACCGATATGTTATTTAACCTACCCGATTAGTTTTCAATACGTGCTTGGCATACACAGCAATCAGTGTTAAAGGAAATATTCGACAAAGATATTTTGGGGTAAAATTCTTTTGTGAGTCCAGGTTTTGTTGCCAATGATAGGCAATGCTATACAAGCGTTGTTATTTGATAATTTTCTTCTATTTAATTCCATCGTAAAATCAAGAGATTAAATAAATGACAATCGTTAATGCATTAACATGTTTGAGTTGTTAGATCCCCCTGATTCTCCGCCTGGGATAAGTACCAACGACTTTTCTCAAGTTAAAATGGAATATAACTCACCAGATTTGGAGAAAATAACGGCTAGAAACACAAGAACTTCTGCACATATCGCCATCATTATTCAGCAATCGAATATTGCCATTCGAAATTCTATTTGACGAGCTTATAACACACTCTATCGATGATCATGAACGCAAGCAGACAGTACAACAAAAGTGATTGCTTTTGAACTAATATACCATACTTTGGAAGAATCGTCGGTGATTTATAGCGTTAGAAGTGAAACAAATGTCAATTTGGTCCATCTGACACTGACTCAGTTTCACAAACTTCACTAAACCATCGAACCGAAATGGCAGTATGTACGTTGTATATGTTTAAACAAGAAGGGCGCTCTTTCTCTTTAGACATTGTGAAAAAATCACTTTCAATTGAAAAATCAAAATAAAATACACTGCAAAAATTTCTCTCAGGTTTTTGATGTAGTTGTAGTAATTCGATCTGGTGCATATGATATACAATCTAATCGTAATCAGTCACACAATAATTTTCTTAGAAGATCTGCAAAGCAATGGATTCCACATTTTTTGTCTAGGTTTCTATATACCTCCCTCATAATTCCATTGTTTAAGTATTGTGAAGTTGAGTGGTCAAACTGTACAGATGGACTCCTCGATATAATGATCATGAGAGCGCATCCAAGAACCCACTTACCCGATTTATGTCAGGCCTTCCAATGGAAATACCTACACTTAAGGTGGACTCATAGATTGAGCGAAGTTTCCAAATGTGTTAATGGAATGGTCCCCAGTTTTTATGCCAACGTTTCAGGAAACCCCAATACGCACACGATCAAAAAAACACTGCCTCCTTTCAGAAACCGGTGTCATTGTAAAAGAGTGGAAACCGAACTTTTTAGTACTCAGGGTCGAAACAATACAAATATATATTAAAGGCCAAACAGAGACTAGCTCCATTACTCAAATATTTTAAATCAACTTTTGTATAACTGTTTTATGCTATCCGGAGACATTACCGTGTAAAGAATTACTATATATGTATATACATATATAAATTATCTCTCTTTTTGTCTGTCCCCCCCCCCTTTTCATTCTCTCACTTCCATTTTCCATCACTTCTTCTCCCTTTTTCTACCCCTCTCCCATCTTCGTTTCTGTTGTACCCTACTTGTACACTCTCCTACGACATCCACTTTATAGCGAAGTCATAACCTGTAATAACCTCGTAATCAATTGTCCTCCCCTCTCTCTCTATCTCTCCCACTCCCTCTTTACTCTCCCTCAATATGCATTATAATATTTATTATTTCATTTTCCTCTCAACGGCAGTAATCAATACTTGGACAATTGAATAATGTATCAATTGGATGTTTTAATCATTCCATATGTTAAGCTACTCTTTGCAATGTTGAATTCATACTATTTCTTATTATTTTATTTTATTTTGTAATATTTTGTAATAAATGTTATTTATGTGTTCAATTTGTACTTATTAAGTCTGTAAATATTTTAAAACATTGTTTATATTGTGAAGGGCACTCAGTGACAGTAGTTTGTTTACTGAAGAGGCAACCAAAATAAATTAATAACAGTTCCAATAAAAAACAATAATACAAGCATTTGGACTGCCCAACTCTAAATGAACAACTGAATACACTGGCATTAAGTTTGGTCGAAGGATTGGGTCGAAGGACTTGTTTCAAAGTTTTGCCTGTGGCTTCTTCCGCTTGCGGTCATTTTTACATTCCCGATCATTGCGAAAGGTTTAAACCTATTCACAAAAAAAATTGCACAAACATTGGAGAGCGAATAAAAAAAAATGCTCTTCTCTACCCCAATCGGAGCGTGAATGCAAATTTAGAGTAAAATGGGGACAATTCCCATAATTCCTTTAAGTGGGGGAACATTGATTGTTAGAAGTATACAATTATTCCACCCCCTGTTTTAGTTAGTCAACTAATAATTTGACCAATAATATTATAAATCTGTCATGGAATACACTTAGGTAAACTCTCCCAGCAATATTCAATTATCCTCGGTTTAATGCGTTGATTTCGCCATATTTTCTAACTAACTTATTGTTCATTACATTAATATACAAACTGTACAGTCTTAGATAATAACACAATATATATTTTTGTTCACTCCATCCAAGCCCTGCATAAAATGTGATTGTTTACTGAACACTTTAAGGATTACAACTTTGCAATATGTTTTTATATTCTACAATCAATCATTATTATTAATTGTAATTATATTCCCTGTTCACCTCATTCAAAATAATTTAAATTTGAACTATTCGTTATTAAATTATTGAAATAAATAGAAACATCCCACGTGCTAGACGGGGAGGGGAGAGAAAGAGGGGGGGGGGAGCAAGGGAAGAAGAGGGTGGAAAGAATGATAGGAATGATGCAACTAATTTATCGATTATAAATGCAATTACTTCTCTCCATGGAATTATGAAATATGTTTTTGTCTACTTATATTGTTTGTTCTATTTGTTTTTAAAATATTTAAACCACAGTGGTCTTTGCACGCTTATTATCATTTGGTACGTTATTTGCATTTTTGCTTTCTGTGTACTTTCAAAATGTATTTGTTATAAATATTTAAACAATCAAGCCAATGACAGCTAACCAAGTTTTGTATCGTGCCATGTATACATACATAAAGAAATAAAGTACAATATATTAATGAGTGAATCACCCTGTCCGCATCAAAACGACACAGTTTGCTATTTTGTTCAAGTTGAGCCGTATTCATTTATCTTTCAATGTTTCGGCATGAAACTTTTTTTCAAATGTTACTTCAAAAAGATTAGATATAAATATACACAAATAAATGTATATCGTTCCTTAGCGATATAGAAAGAACAATATTTAATTATGTCTGTCCTCAATAAGTAATCATATTTTTGTTTTGTAATTATCATAAATATTTACAGCGATAATGTTCAGTTGTCATTAAAAACTAAAGATCGTAACAAATGTCATATAGGATAACGTAAACCTCTTTTTAAAAACTAAACAAGGCCCATGCTTCATTATACCATCTATGTCGTGGCAAATTTAACGCTGAGTAAACGAGGAGACGAAATTATTCCTGTTAGTTATTACACAAAAATATCTATAGTTTGGTATATAAGGAGAATAACACTATTATTGAATACATTATTTGATTTGTCCATTGTAGAACGTGATGATATATATTAACAAAATAGCTGATTGCTTCAAATATTAAGTAATACATCATTCAAGAGATTTTGCAACTTGTGAATTAAAGTAAATAAGGACAATATCAATAACAACACTAATGATAATAATGATACTTATGATGATGATAATAACAATAAAACAAAGTTCCTCACATCTTGACCTATAAACTCACAAAGATAATTTCAGTTCTCCTCTAATAATTATTACATGAAATAAAAGCAACATCCTTTACTCAAATGTTCCTGGATGCACTCTGTCTACCTTTTTTTCAATTTGCCAAATCTTGTAAACCTTTTGTCCGGTCTAATACTGGTAGCTTACTGCTACAGATCATACCAGGGATAGTGTTTTCTTTCATACCGCACTATGTTTACTTTGAAATATACATTTTACAGCTTCTTAATGTCATGTTATAATTTTGAGGAATGCTATTTCGACACTATAAAACAGTTGTATATTTTGCTAGATGTGATACGTTTTATTTTCTTTAAGAGAGGTGTACCTAATATGCACTGTATCTCATTAATGGTCTTTAAACATAAGCATAACAAATAACCATATAATCTTGTCTCTATTATTAAATGTTAAACAGAAATGCATAATTATAACACCAGAAATCCGGAAAATTAATATGTAGAAAAATGTAAAAATACAGCATCATCTTTTTCTTTCAAATCAAAAGGACCGTCAACATGGAACTCTCTTCCTCATTATTTTAAAACAATTTCGTTTCTTAATTCTTTTAAATCAAAACGTAAGGGTTTTTTTATTCACAAACTCTAAAAAATAATTAATCCATCCTAACTTTCATAACTTTTAAACTTCTATAACTTTTAAACTCTTTTGCCATAATGTCACTATGCTTTTCTAATTATTTATCCGTAAAAAAAAAATCGGTATTTTAATATGCTGGAAATTGCCTCGACAGAACCTTTATTTGATTCTTTGGCAATTTCCATTTCATGTTCATTATTTATTTCCTTAATTTCTTACTCTTGTCTTTACTTCTCTTGTTAATTGTATGTTTAAAGTTCAATGTATACTGTGTATCTTACATGTTAATATGTTGTAAATGGACAATGTTTTTCAATGTACTTTTTTTAAATGGACTTGAATAAAATAAAATTGAATTGAATTGAATTCAGTACACTCAAGTCCTGTATTAGGCATGCAACACACGGTCTATAATTAGTACTTAGGCCTAACCATAAACATGTATAGATTTACAGTACCAAAAAAGGGGAAGCATTACAAATGTAGAAATTGTCAACTTATTTTCATTGCTTTATACAAAAACATAACACATACATACAGTACATTACAATACACAAATACAATATGTTGGTTACAACTATAACGTCTTTCATGAAAAACATATGAAAGCTTTAGCAAATCTCAAGGAAACGTGTAAAATCAGGATCAATACCGAAACCTTCGTATTATAATGTAGAGGGAAATATTGCAGAAAACAAACAGCGATTCCAGGTTGCCAAGCAACGAAGAGAGTAGATGATGTCGTCTGGTTTAGATCGACGATGAACCAATACGGTGGATCCGGACTCCTTGGAAGATTTTTGTTTAAATACGGTACACTTTACATGTTCTAAGGAACAACTCTTCTACATATGAAGTTCCCTCAAATCAACAACTATCAAACCAATTTAATTAATTTGAATACAATCTCATATTGTACTGTTGTAGTGACGGGCTGACGGCTGTACGTCAAATGTTCTGGCGACAACGCGATCACTTCGTACACCAACATAACTCTAAATTTTAAACCTAGGTCAAACCCTATACCTAAACTTAACCCTAAACAAAACCCTTCACTTAAGATTAACCAAATGTACAGGCAGTACCTTCACAGGGTACCATTGGCGAAGTAAAACTCAAATAAATTTTCACCAGAACATTGCCGGACATGTAATCAACCCTTCAACCATCAACTGTTTCTAAAAAGTCGACATAGTAATCTACCGCACTAAAGACAAGTTTCGCATTGCCCAATAGTTACTGGGTTATCATCTCATTACCTGGGTCATATAATAATAACAGTACGATTCTGTTCTTATTTGTCATCTGGGATTATCAATGGCACAGCACTGGACTAGGCAATGTGTCATCTCAACAATATGACATAATCATATTACATAAATGCGCCTTTGTGTGATAGTAAGAGATTTACCAGAAAATGAAAATGTTATAGTTGCGCTGTCGTTCCCAATCCTTGTCTCAGCCGAACACGTATAGTTGCCATCGTCTTCTGCCGAAATATTAGAAATATCCAAATTACTCGACCTCAAGGTATCTTCTTGAAGAAGACTGTGGTGAATCTGATGGCGGTTGCTGTTGTTCAGGTCCGCGCTATTAGAAAACCAGGTTATTGAGGCCAGGGGTCTGCTATCTGATGTGCATGTGAGAATGGCATCAACGCTCTTTTGACCACTGGAAACCCGACGAACAGAGTAGTCCACAATGACAGGAGAATCTACATATATGTATTTAGGAAGAAGAACATACGTTCAGGTTACAATAAAGCGAGGCTCAGGAAAAAAATATTTGTGATGGTATTCCTGTTGAGCGTAAGTGAATGCATATTTTGTTGTCATTTGTTGTCAAGCTAACATATAAGAACCATAAGGCTAAAATAGAACGGTCTTTCTGCAGGTCTATGTTATCCTTTGATATTAATCTTTACCAATCTTGATGTTTCAATAAAGATTAAGAGGGTTCAGAAATGTTATTGCATCTAAAAAAGTTATTTGTAAAAACCAGCTGATTGTTGGGTGAAACAAATAACGTACCATCGTCTGTTCAATACAATCATGGACAAGTATATTGTCAGCTTACCAAGTAACGCAAATGGTAATAATTTGTTAGCGGTGAGGAAACGTAATATACATGTCTCGAGGCAAGATCTACACGATGAATGGGTAAGGCTAACATAAATCAGACTTACATAGAACATGCAGAACCTCACTGACATTCAAAGATTTCATGGATGCAGCGTTTGCTTGAAAAACCTGACAAACAAGGAGTTTTCCATGATCGTCTACCGTGGGAGTGAAATTAAAAACACTTGTGGCATCCACTCGATGAATTCGATTCCTCGAAGACTGTATATTAGACTCTTTAGTGACATTCTTTGATCCAAGGTACCATTGAAAAGTAGATGCTGGATAGCCGTTGTCCGACGTGCAAGTCACATTTGATGACAATCCTTCCTGCAATGTTTTTGTTCCAACAAGGTAGGGAGGATCGGGTGGTCCTTGGAAGTCAAGATTTATTTCATATGCCATATTTTAGATTATAAGTCTAAGTAACTTATCACATATACAGCTATACGATAACTAAAACCTGATATATAAAGCAAGTACCTATGTAACTCAAGTTTTTGACAAGAAATAAAATCGTTTGATATCTTAAGAATTTGCTTGAGCTGTCACCAAAGTTTATTACTAAAGGCTTTCCACAATGTTCACTTCATTAAAATTAACTTGCTGCAGAAAATTCAAAGTCTGTTATAAGAGCACCCCTTTATTCAAAATCTTAAGTTCCACATGGGGCATAAACCAATGCCCAAGCATGTCGCAGTATGTAACATACTGTATTTGGTTTTCTTTTCTGTACATTAGAGAGGATGATGTATAGTTAATACAACTTACGAATACTCACCATGGACGATAACCCTCACTTCTGTTTGACGTTGGTTTATACCGGTATTAGTCAAACATCTGAGAAATTGATTGTGATGCCTCCTCTTTGGAATCAACTGTAGATTAGATGTTGTGTCACGTAAACCTGGGTCGGCCAGATTTTTGGTGGACGTAGATGTCACGATACCTAGGTCGTCGTCCGAACCAATAATCCATGATATAACAGCTGAAGGGCGAGATCCTACACTCTTGCAGGTGAATGATGTTGCCGAGTCTTCAAAGACAATGACACTTCTTGTCTCTGTTACATTGGTAGTTATGGATCCATACGCGGTAAGCAGGAGGTCACTTGGCGGTACTGAGTGGGGAGAGTATTAAAAAAGAAACCTCAATTTGCGTACAAAGTCATGTACTGAAAGGAGCGATACAGAGGTGAACTATTGTTAACAATATGCTAATAGTAGTTAAGTGGTAAAAGCATCATGACGTGACGATGTTATGATTCCGTACCAGAATGTAAAAATACAGAAGAGTGAAAGGTGTTTTGGAAGATGCTGAATGTTTAATCAATTTCAGACAATCCTCAAATTTAGAAACATATTCACTTGGGCAGAGCACACACACACACACACACACACACCGAGCAACCATGGGATGGTATCATTTGTTAAATAATCACCTTGAACATTAAAGTGGATGAATAATTGAAGTTCATTATCCAGCTCCCGATGCGAGGCCAGACACCGAAAAATCTTTCCATCATCGTCCCTGGACGGAGTTACAGAAACAACTCTCCGAGAGGTGTAAGCGTCATCATATACAGCGTTATACTGATCCCCCAGTCGAACCTGCACTTCTTCAGGAATCAGCCACTTCAGTTCTGCAGGTGGTAAAGCGTCTTGGACTAAACATGTTAGGTTTTGGGTTCGCCCAGATATGATGCTCACGGATGATCCATTCTTGTATCCATCCTCAGACTGTTCATCGGTGATGGATAGCAAGCTAGGTGTGGCTGGAAATGAAGCAAAAACGTACATATTTATAAATAATTGACACTGGAATATTTGTTTCGTTTTAATACCAAATTCTAGGACAAATGTGTGCATAAACAAAATAAAAATATCACAAAATAAATCCTATTTGTAAAATACCATGGTTTGTATTATTTTCAGCCAAGGATAAAACTCAATTATAGTACAAATTATTGGTGATGCTACACCTGACATTACTATTTCTTTTAATCGGATGTTTTATTGATTTTGAAATAGTAATAAATCATATATATTACAATTTTGCATACATCATGACTAGATTAAGCCATCTAGAATAATGTTAAAATACATTACTTGATAACAGTACCGTCAGTACAATTCCACTTGTAAATGAATCAGAAGATGTGAAAATTAGGCACCGATATCTTCCGCTGTCATCCACTGTTAAATTCCTAACAGTTAGATTTCCACTGGAAGAATCTGACCTCACACTGTACTTAAACATATCTGTAACATTTCGCTCGTTTCTGCATCCCATCCCTTGACAAGTAGCTATGATATTGTTATTCCAGTCAATCCAAGACAGTTGGCGATATGTCAATGGAGTGGTGACGATGCAGGCAAGTGTTATATTCTCACCAACGACTGGGAGAATATCTAAGTTCTGAATACTAGTAGACACGCTAATCTCATTTGTGTTAGAAACGATGAAGGTGAGGTAGAGAAATATATAAAGATATTCGTCCATATTGCTGTTATGTCTCATTTCTTTGGATATTTCAACCTTTGAGGTGCGTTGCATGAACGATCTGGCAACCTAACAGAATATCTGGAGAATTAAAAAATGAACGATGTGCACTAACGGTTAGCAATGACTGAGTGAGTAGACCATATGCAAGTGGCTGGTATGATCATTCACGTCTCTCTTGCGCTACGAAAGTGAAAACAATTCATCTATCTGAAGGACATAAGTGGAATGGTCCATTTTAAATGAAAAGGGGGTTTCGAAAACTTTGAACCTTAATAATGCAAATCGTGTCGTATTCTGATATTAAATTCAGATTGCAAGACAACGAAGAGAGTTGAAGATGTCGTTTGGTGTTGGTCGACGATAACCAAAGAAGGTGAATCGGGAATAACTGCATCTTAAGGTTAATGAGTGGTAAAGTGTTAATACAAAGTTGGTAGGGTCTGGTTTCTTCTGTTCAATGAACTAAATTATTAAGGATATTGAAATACGGTTTCAGTTTCATAGATATAAGTTGAATGTTTTTGTTGATATTTATTTGGAAGCAAGCATCATTTAATTAAATGAACATAGAGAATCAGCTCGGCAAGACACAAGTGAGCCTAAAGATACAATGAAAATAAATAAATAAAATAAGAACAGTTCTACTTACGAACAAAACATGAGTTGAAGACTGCCCTACCGGAGCCAAAACTTGAAAGAGCAATGCATTCGTAGTCACATGGATCTCCGAACAGATGGTTTCGAATAGCCACTAAACTGGAAGTCAGCATTTTACCTCCGGGTAAAGTCTCGTTATGAGTGTCATTATGAAACTGTATGCCGTTACAGAGCCATTGGAAGATAAAAGCACGAGGATTGGCGTCTGAGGTACATGTTAACACGAACCCAGTACGTTCTTTATTTGAAGTAAGCCGTTGGGAAGAAACGAACACAACTGGATCATCTAGATTGACGAAAAATATTGAAAATAGAACGAGAGATAAGGGTGTGAATTGGACTTAGGAATTAAATCAAAGTTATCAGCGGCGGACTGAATTACACTTGTCAATGTTTACAGGAAAAAAGAGAATTATTGACATTATAGCCAATTACTTTGACTGATCGTTATCCATATACATTCTGATGTCAGATAGGAAAACGTGGAAACAAAAGTGTGTTGAAGTAAAAGGAAAACAAAATGGCAAAATTGAAAAAAACTTGAGGATCGTTGATGAACACGTATAAATACCAATATCCTACGCGACAATATAATTTCCTTACCAGTTTATTTTACTTAGAAATTAATACTAACATGATACGTTCATGACCATGCTATCATTCATTGGCCGCATTGAGGGTGTTGTAGGATATACAGCCTGACAGAGAAGAGGCTTCCCATGATCATTCCTCTTTGGTATGAGGGTAAGGGTGCTTTCAACATCATACCGATGAATTCCATTCATTGAAGTCTTTAGAGACGAATTATTTGTCACATTTCTAGTTCCGATGTACCAATGGATGAGCGGAGCAGGGTATCCATTGTCAGCTCTGCAGCTTGCATTGTTTTTTATACCATCTTGTAGGTCCTCTGGTTTCGTTATGTTAACATAATCTGGGTGGCCTTTATATAGAAATGAAATATTTGGTTATGGATAAAACCTTGATGGCTCAAATTTTCATTTGGTTAGATATATAAACTCTTAAATATGATATTAAGTTATACAGCGAGGAGAAAAGACACGAGGGTCATGCTGACAAACAATCCTTATTTCCTCTCCCAGTCCAAGGAGATGCGAATTTAGTAATAACTATAATGATAATTTCGTTAAAATCGGGTATATATTAATAAATAAAACAGTCACCTCTTTTTATAGAAATGAAATATTTGGTTATGGGTAAAACCTTGATGGCTCAAATTTTCATTTGGTTAGATATATAAACTCTTAAATAGGATATTAAGTTATACAGCGATGAGAAAAGACACGAGGGTCATGCTGACAAACAATCCTTATTTCCCCTCCCAGTCCAAGGAGATGCGAATTTAGTTATAATTATAATGATAATTTCGTTAAAATCGGGTATATATTAATAAATAAAACAGTCACCTCTTTTTAATTATAAGTGATGCATGGGACTTTCAGTAATGGCATACCGGTATATTAAAGAACCTGAACTCACTATAAACCATCAGTTTAGCTACCCGTAGATCAAGAAAATCTCCCAGAGATGCATAGCACCAAATGTAAATCCCGTGGTGTTTCCTTTCTGGGCACATCTCGATGGTACTTTCGGTGTCGAACAAACTTTGATCTACAGCACTGCGATAATTCGAATGACTTATGTTACTGGGAAGACTTTTGTTGCCGTCAAGTCTCCATGATAGTTCAGCTGCTGGTAGAGATCCTGTACTTTTACAAGTGATTGAAGTCAATGAATCTTCATAAACGTAAATGGTGGTTGACCCTTGTCCATTTTTCTCGCTTTCTCCAGATAGAAAAAGCAACAGGCTAGAGGGCATAACTTAATAAAGAAAAATTGGGAAGAAAGCATGTAAGAAACGCTAGATATTGTTTTTAGGATATATATATATATATTTAATACGTTTGTACATATGGATGGAAATAAAATACTTGTAGAAAAAAATATGAATCTCGTTAATAAACATTTCTAAACATTTTTTGATATTTCGGCCCCAAAACTGCTCGATTTTTAGTACATAAAGAGAAATACAACACTGGTCTCACCTTTAATGATATTGGCACCACATACCTACAGGGAAGACATGCTACCTTAACACGTTTACTTACCCTGAACATTCAGTTGAACTGAGCGTTGAAGATCATTTTGTAGTTTTGGATGTGACGCTACGCAGCCGAGATTCTTTCCTTGATCATTCCTAGATGGTGTGATTGTAACAGTGTTCTGAGAGACATAGCGTTTGCCTCGTACGACATCAGATTGATCTTGACGAACAACGGTTACATCATCTGGTATACGCCATTCCAGTAACGATGGAGGTCTTGCTCCGTATGCTTCACATGTGATGTCGTACGGCTGTTCAGCTGATACCGTAACACTGGTGTTGCTCAGGTAGCTGCTCGATCTTACACTAGTGATAATGAACCAACTGGGTGGGGCTAGCGACACAAGAGGGAATATCTATGATTAAAACCCCAACTCCAATATAACTTGCTCTATCTGATAGTCTAAACCCTTGGGATGTAATCACTATTTACTGTTATCACAAGCTTTCAAATATTACAACTTCAACAAAAAGATATTGGAATATCACATATCATTGAATTATTCATTTCACTATCACTTTGTTGGTGTCGACGTGTAAGTTACTTTGTAGCCGAATGTTTAGATACATTTTCAAATCTTTATAGGTGATTGTTTTATCGAACTATTTGCAGAATATATCAAGTTTTGAACACGCCAATTTTGTGTAAAATGTAATACTTGAAGACCCTCTTTGTACTGTTTGCCACAGTGTTATGTATGAATGAATACGGTATCGTTTACTGGTGCTTTGTAGTTTGTTTTTATGAATAGTATACCTGGTATTAATGGAGTTACTCGCATGCTAGATGATCCTAGATTCGCTGACCCAACCGTATCGCTTACAGTGCATTTGTAATTGTCTTCATCATTTTGTTCAAGTTGTTTTATTGTTAGATTCACACTGTAATAGTCTGCTAACAAGCTGAATTTCCTTTGGTCGATAACAGTCAACATACAAGAAAGATGTTCCTGACAGTCGTGAGAGGCCAGCGTATTAAGATAACCACTCCCTTCCCAAATGACAAGTCGGTTCCTGGTTTGCGGCATAAAGGTACAGACAAGTGTGAAATCTTCCCCGATGATTGGTAGAGAACTACCTGTTTGAATCGAAACTTGAAATGCATGGTATCCTGTATGGGCTAAAGTGAAGTGAAAGAAACCCAGGTTATTGAATAAAGCATGTAACAAATACAGTGGCGTCGAGTAAGCCCAACTCACTTCAGAGGTACTGGACCAATGGGGGAGGACTACTGATTTATAAGGAGGGAGGTTCTGGGCGTCTTATTTTTCTTGTCCTTCTTCCCTTTACCTCTTTCTTTTTCTCTTTGATCTTGCTTTTGTTTTTCTTTCTTTTAATTGTTATTCACTAATGGATTAGAGGTGTACCCTACCCTTGTAACTTTGTTCAAATAATTTTTCAGGCAAACACATTAGCCATGGATGACGATGGACCAACTTTCCAGTATATTATTCTAAATACGTGTCTGCCATGCAAAGCATTGCCTAAGTATAAATGACATGCACCTCATAGATCTGAGCTTGTAAAATGATTTCGATAGTTTGGCTTTATAACCATGTTTGTTGCCAATGTCGGAACTGCCATACAATCATACTGATTTGATAATTTTATTATCTATATACTTCCATCATGAAATGCAGAGAGTAAAAAATGTAAGTGGATTATTATGAGGTAGACAGCATTTCAAAAACATGCATGCAACGTCTATTGAATAAATATAATTTTTACGTTGTTACATTTCCCCAATTCTTCACCCGGGCTTAGTACGAACGACTTTTACAAATTTAACATGAAATTAAACTTACCAGATTTCGAGATGATAACAGAGAGAAAAAGTAAAGCTTTAGCACAAATCGCCTTCAACATTCTGCAATCGAGTCTTGCTATTCGAAATTTTATTTGACGAGCTTACAACACACACTATCGATGATTATTAAAGCAATGCATTTGAACTAATAGACTATACTTTGGAGGAATTGTTGATGATTTATAGCGTTAGGAGTGAAACAAATATCATGTTTGTCCTGACACCGATTGAGTTTCACAACCTTCACTAAACCATCGATTTAAAATGACATTATGCGCGCTGTAAATGATTAAACAAGAAGGGCGCTCTTTCTATTTAGACATTGTGACAAAATCACTTCAAATTGGAAAATCAAGATAAAAGTAATTTTAAAAGTTTTCCATAGGATTCTGATGTAATTGTAGCAATTAGTATATGGTGCATATGATACCAAATCTAATCGTCTTTCAGTCACTCCATGTTTTTGTGTTAATACTTAGTTGTCTTTTTAGCCGAACACATGTCATATAGGTGCCATGTTTACGTCATGGCAAAGCAAAACTCAAAGAAATTGGTTTTATTCGAAGCTCTGCAACGAATTCCAAATTCGGTGGTAAAGTTACTATGTACCTCCCTCGCAATGCCACTATTCGACTATTGTGATGCTGTCTGATAAACTGTTTAGATTGACTCTTAGATAGGCTGGTAATGCCTTTCGATTGGCTCGCAAGAATGATCCCGAGAGCACATCAAAACACCCACCTACCAGATTTATGTCAGGACTTAGGTTTGAAACAAGAAAATCAATTGAATGCCGAATAGACACTAGCACCACCAATACAATATTTGTAAAGGAACTTTGTTGATGTTGATGCTATCCGGACACATTATCGCGTACAAGATTACTATGTATATATTCATGCGAAGATATAAATGATCTCTTATTCTCACCTTCTTTCTCTCTCTCTATCTTTGTTTTCTCTCTCAATCCCATCCTCCTTCTCTTCCCCTGTCTATTTCTACCCCTTGCCCATTGTTCCGTCTCTTTTGTATCCTACTTGTACACTTTTCTAGGACACCTAGCGGATTCATGTCTCTTTTAATAACCACGTACTCAATTCTTCTCCCCTTTCTCCCCCCTCTCTCTCTCCCTCTCTCTCTCTCTCTATATATAGATATATATGTCTCTCTATTTGTCTCTATTTGTCTCCCTCTCCCTCTTAACCGTCTTTCTTTAATCTCCCTTAATTTATCACCCTTAATAGTTTCCAACTTATTATTACTAACGAACACTAACCTAAGAATTAGGACTGTGCACACTCTTTGCAAGATGGGAGAAGCGATCATTTTCACATTCTCATCATTGCAAAATGTCCAAACCTATTCCTTTTTTTTTGAAAAACGGAGCGCCAATAAATAAGTCCTCTTCCCTACCTCATTTGGCTCGGGAATGCACAATTAAAGTAAAATGAAAAAAAAAACATATTTGCTTGGATTTGTCTCATAAAAAGAAGTTGACCACAAACTGACTCCCACACGGTGTTGAGTGCTCAGAGGTCACGAGCTACTGGCTTCATCGGGCAGGTAGTTCCATTATGTGAATGGGTAAATTAACTATTACACAATGAGGGGACACATTACTAGTACAATAGGGACACACATTGTTTGTATTGTGCAGAACAAACTCTTTTATTGACTTACCTATTGAATGAAACTATAAAAAACTAAACACATTTTGTATTCTTACAATTGGAGTACAAAGAATAATAACATGGTGAATGAAATGCATAAACACCACAAACACCTGGGAAGGAAGCATTTATAAATTTGAATACATATATTTGATAAACGACTCCGCATGAAACTTTAAAACCAAAATATAATTTGCTTTCTGGCAATTGGAGTACAAAGAATGATAGCAGGTGAATGAAATGCTTCAAGAACACAAACACCTGGGAAGGAAGCATCCATAAATTTGAATAATTTAGTTGATAAACGAAGTTTTGTGGAGCAGAAAGCAGTGGATTCTCAAAAACACGAACCCATTTAACAGAATTTTGGAACTAAAATTAAATTTGGGGCGGTTGGAAAAGTCATCTTTCTACCCTGCGACTTTTATGGTACGATCCAGTAAATTAAAACAGTTAAATGGCTCTTATTTTAAAAGTACTCGTTAAATAAAACCCTAAACTTCAGTTATATCAGACAAAATATGTTATATCTTACTAATAATTAAAAAAAGGTGTATAAACATTGTGAAAGTGTATCATTTTACGATAAAAGACATCGATTTAGCGAAGATGACGTCATTAGAACCTGTTTATGTGCGCTTGCATCAGGGAATTCAATGTTAAAAGGTCAATTCAGACGCTGATAAGTTATTGATCAAGCCTTTTTGTTTCCTTTATTCCGACAGAATTATACAATCAATCAAAACAAGTTTAATACCAGAAGAAAGCTAACTATTAGCATCTTCATTAACCGCTGGCCCCAAAGTCCACAGTGAAACGAGTGAGAGCCTGCAAGAGCGGCCAAAGTGTGATTGAAACTCGCTATTTGCTCTTCCCCAACGCAAAAAAGACGACATTGTGCTGGATAAATATATTTTTTCCGACAAAAGTACAAACAATTTTGCACATGGTCTTTTTATATTATACTTTATGAAATGTTACCTGAGTGACTTCCGGGTATCCCCAATGCTGGAAAGAAACGCACATTTTAGAAAACTTCACTTTTCATGGAAAAGTGCTTATTTGTTATATGCACGCAAGTCAGATTGAGCGGATGATACAACGTTTACATATGTAACAACTCCTTTGATGGGATAGTTGATTGTGAGGACGAGACAACGATACCACCTTTTGTTATCGGTTTAATTGATCATATTATAAATATTTCGGCAATAAACTTAGGTAAAGAAATATGTCTACCGGCAATATCCAATTATCCTCGGTTTAATGCGTTTATGTCGCCACATTTTTAGTTGTTTAGTATTAATTAGATCATAGTATAAAAAAAAGGATTAAATTATAATACAATATTAAAATCGTTCACACTATTCAAGCTATGCATATAATTACTTACTTTATTGACCACTTAAACGGGTTATAGTTGTGCTATATTTTTCACATTTAAATACTCAGAACTTTGCTTATAATGTTATTATCTTTTGAACTTATTTTAAATACTCTACAAATTTGATCACAATCGAAAATACTTCTTCTCCATTGAATTACGAATTATCTTTTATGACTGATATCAATTGTACTATTTGTGTTAATTATATAAACCTCGGTGGTCAAGCTACCATGATTATCATCTCCTGTTTGTATAATTTCACCATTTGCATAATTGTACTTTATGGATTTTTTAAAAATATCTTGGTAAAATGTGAATAATTCAGCCATTGACTACTAATAACGATTTATATTATACCATGAATTAAATGAATAAATTAAGTAAAATCTATTAATGAGTGTATCATCAGGTCCACATCCAAACGAGAGAGTGTGCTATTAGGTCAAAGCAACCTGTACTCATAAGCCTTATCTTTAAATGTATAGGCATAGCGCTATTTTTACAGTAATTATGTTTAAAAATACTAACTACATATATATTGTATTTCACGATATAGATATATATCCTCTAATGATGATTTTCCCTAGTAATATACTCTAAAGTGGTATTTTGCTGAAACCCATCATCGATTCCAGGTTGCCAAGCAACGAAGAGAGTAGATGATGTCGTCTGGTTTTGATCGACGGTGCACTCATAAGGCGGATCTGGAATCCCTGGGGAAAATTTCTAAAAGATGGTATCAATGACAGAGACAACATATTTGTTACCCGAAAATCAGCAAGTATCCAAGCAATACAATTTATTTGGATGTAATTTCATATCGTACTGTCGTAGTGACTACTGTACGTTACATGTTCCGGCGACAACCCGATCACCTCTTTTTTTATCCTGGGCCAAACCCTTTACCTAAACTTAATCCTTCCCCTAACACTACGCTTTACGTTCACCCATTTTTTTAGGCAGTTTTACAATATTCAACCCGACTGAAACCCCATATCAATTTTCATTCGGATTTTGTTTAATATTTCATCAAGGTCGACAAAATAATCTACCGTAACATTTCCCGATAGTTACTGTAACTGGGTTATCATCTCAATACCTACGTTATACAATCGTAGCAGTATGACACTGTTCTCATTTGTTATCTTGGATTATAATTGGTACAGCACTGTACCAGGCAATGTGTTATCTTAACAATAGGACACAATAATTTTAAATAATAAATGCGCCTTGGTCTGATAGGGAACGATTTACCAGAATATGAAAATGTTACTGTTGCCCTGTCGCTCCCAAGCCTTGTAGCAGCCAAACATGTATAGTTGCCATCGTCTTCTGCCGAAATATTTACAATAATCAGAATACTCGTCCTTAAGGTATCTTCTTGTGGATGACTGTGGTGAATGTGATGGCGGGTGGCATTGATGAGTTCCTTGCCATTCAAGAACCATGTTATTGAGGCTCGGGGTCTGCTATTTGATGTACATGTAATAATGGCATCAACATTGTGGTGACCAATGTAAACCCGACGAACAGAGTAGTCCACAATGGCAGGAGAATCTACATGTTTGTATTTAGAAAGAACAAAATACGTTCAGGGAACAATAATGCGAGGCTCAGGAAAATAATATTTGAGATGGTGTTCCTTATTAGCGTAAGTATTACATGTTTTAATAGTTATCAATATTGTGTAAAACCAGCATGTCAGCACTGTTATCGTAACATAGAATGGTCTTTCTACATGTATATGGTATACTTAGGTATTAATCTGAACCAAACATGTATAATTCATAAATGTTCTTGAAACACAAACAGTATTTTGTAAAAGGATATACAATCAAGCCAGGTGATGTTTGTAAAACGAAAAGCGTACTTTGGCTGTTCAAAATAATCATAGAAAAGTAAATATAATCGCCGGCTCACAGCTGCACATGATGCTAACACAAAATATGTGAACGGTAGTAATGTTTCTATGGCGGTGACGCAACATAATATACCTGCCTCGTAATAAGATCTACCCAATCAATGATTTTGGCTTAAATAGATCAGACTTACAAAGAACATGAAGAATCTCACTGACACTCCAAGACTTCACGGATGAAGCGTTTCGTTGAACAACTTGACAGACAAGGAGTTCACCATCTTCGTCTACGGTGGGTGTGATATTTAAAACGCTCATGGCATCCAGTCGATGATCTATATTCCTCGAAGACTCTGTATTAGAATCTTTGGTAACGTTCTTCGATCCAAGGTACCACTGGAAGGTTGGTGCTGGGTAGCCATTGTTGGATGTGCAAGTCACGTTTGATGACACTCCATCCTGCAACCATTCCATTCCACTTAGGTAGGGAGGATCCGGTGGTCCTTAAAAATCAAAGTGCATTTCTTATGTCACAATTTGTTTTTATTATTGACTTAAAACAGGATACAGGAAATTAAACCTGATGATATGTTTTAACAACAATGGCCAATGACTCTCAAATATTCCGACAACAGGAACACATCGGTTGATATCTAAAGGAATTTGCTTTAGCCGTCCCTAAGGTTTGTCACTACATATTTTTCTACATTTTCACTCTTTAGAGATATCTTATCGCAGAATTGACAAACCGTGGTATGAGTTAACCCGGTTATTCGAATTATATAGTTTTACATCAGGTACATATATATGTCTAAACGTTTTAAAGTATGTCCAAGTCCGCATTACGTCAGCTCTTGTGAGTTAGAGAAGGTGAGATAACATTAAATACAACGTACGAATACTTACCAAACACTATAACCCTCACTTCTGTGTGACTTTGATTTATACCAGCATGGGCCACACATTGAAGGAGTTTATTGTGATGCCTCCTCCTTGGAATCAACTGTAGAATGGACTTCGTGTCACGTAGACTTTGGTCGGCCTCATTCGTGGTAGATGTAGATGTCGTGCTTCCTAGGTCGTCGTCCGAACCAATGATCCATGATATAACAGCTTTTGGACGAGATCCTACACTATTGCAGGTGAATGATGTTGCAGAATCTTCAAATACGTTGACACTTCGTGTCTCTGTTACATTGATAGCTATGGATCCATACGCGGTAAGCTGGAGGTCATTTGGTGGTACTGAGTAGGAAGACAAAATAAGAACCCACATATTCATACGGAGTAGGCTACTGAAAGGAGAAATACTGACGTGAAATATCGCTAACAATATAATAACAGTATAATATCGGTGAAGGCATCATAGGATCTAGTGACGTTCGTGTGACTCCCTACAAGAATGTAAAAGATACAGAAGAGTGAGAAACGATTTAGAAGATGTTAAATGTTTCATTCATTTAAGAAAATCCTGACACTCGGGAGGAATATTCACCCATTAGGTAGAACACACACACCGAGCGAACATGGGATGATATCATTAGTAAGATAATCACCTTAAACATCTAATTGGATGAATATTTGAAGCTCATTATCCAGCTCTCGATGCGATGCCACACAGCGGAAAACCTTTCCATCATCTTCCCTGGACGGAGTTACGGAAACAACTCTTCGAGAGGTGTAAGCGTCACCATGAACAGCGTTATACTGATCTTTCAGTTGAACCTGCACTTCTTCAGGAATGTGCCATTCTAGTTTTGCAGGTGGTCTAGCGTCTTGGACTGAACATGTTAGGTTGTGGGTTCGCCCAGATGTGATGCTCACTGATTCTCCATTCTTGTATCCATTCTCAGTCCGGCCGTCAGTGATGGATAGCAATCTAGGTTCGGCTGGAAGAAAAACAACATGCATACCGTTTTAATTCTTAGAATAACATTATCAAGCGAGATATCTCCCAAAGACTATGACATCTGAGACACAAATTTACCACACTTGAACCATTATCATTATAGCAAAATAGCAGTTACTGCAGTGGCATGATTATCAGTCACAAATGACATTAGGATATTTGGAAATATGTCTCTCTTCGTACAGTGACACAAATCTAACCGTATTATCATTATACCACATTTAATTGAACTTTGAATACGTATACCGAAAATAATAAATAAATAATAATAATAATATTTAATTTTTATTTAGCACTTAATACAAATGTCTCTAATCGCTTTACAAATATACTATTACTCCGGTCATTGGATTCAGTGCTTGCCCGCACACACTATGTGCACAATCTCCACTCCCTAACAACATAACATTTTACCTGATAGCACCACTTTCAGATCAATCGCATCGGAAGCTGCATCAGAAAAAGGGCCTACTAAGCACTGGTATCTGCCGCTGTCATCCAATGTTAAATCCCTAATAGTTAGATTTCCGCTGGAAGAATCTGCCCTCAAACTGTACTTTGATACATCTGGAGCATTTAGCTCGTTGCTGCATCCAACTCCTTGACATTTATCGATTGCCAGTATATTGCCGTTCTCATCCTGCCAAGACAGTAGCCGAGACGTGGATGGTGGCGTATAAATGCAGGCAAGTGATTCTCTCCAACGACTGGGAGGACTTTTGGGTTCCAAATACGAGTAGACACATTCATTTCATACGTTTTAGAAGTGGTAAAGGCAAGAAAGAAAAATATTCGAAGACAATAATTCATATTGTCATTAATGGATTGTCTCTCCCTGTATATTCAAACCGTGGACGTTTGTGTCAAGAACCAACGTGCATCTTACCAGAATATCTGCAGATAAAAACTGAAGAGGAAGCAATATCGGTTTTAAATGGCAGAATGAATGGAACAGTGACTGACACGCAAATCAAATTCTCTCTTGCGCTACGGAAGTGAAAGCAATTTATCTTTCTGAATGACATTATTGGAAATGTCCATTAAATGCAAAGGGGGTTTCGAAAACTTAGTCTAACTAGCACCTTAAACAGTAAAATATAGGATTTCTCGGTCACTTTCGTAAGTTGGCCACACAAATTCATTTTCTGTTCATTCAATTTCGCCGATTCTGTCACCGCAGCTGTTATTTTTCGTTCAAATTCATTTTTTAGCATTTAAATTCCTAAAACGATCATTCAAAAACATTTCATTTTCATTCGAATTAAAACGTGTTTCTTTTTCGTAAAATGTTCATTCAATTTAAAGCGAGACGATTCGCGATTACGTAATAGCGTCTTCCGTGAATTCAAATTCGTTTCTTTGCATACAGTTTCACACGTTTTGCAGACAAATTAAACATGTAAATCTTACCCAGTATGATCATATATAGAACCTCGCAAGCTTAGTTCCATGCTAAATCCATTTCAGACTGTCTTTTTATGAATATGCAATGATATAAGTGCATGCAAAGTGTGTGTTTACAGGCTACGGTTGTATTTATTGGAGTGGCGTACCATAATGGTGTGTGTGTGTGTGGGGGGGGGGGGTATCAATACTGTATACATTGATTTATTTTTAATGTTTTGTTTGGTTTTGTTTTCGATAATTTATTCGATGTTGGTAATCTCTTTGAAGCTATTTATATTTCTGTAAATTGTATTTAGTCTGTATTGAACATGTTAAAAACAATCTATGAGTACCAGTTCAATCACAATCACATCAAAATCTGAATCACCATCACACTGAATCACAATCACGATCGTGATCACAGTCACAATTACCATCTCAGTCACAATCGTAATCGACATCTAAATTACAATCACGATCACAATCACACTACGCAATCATTAATGAGGTTGATACATTGTTTTCTCACGCGCACATCTCAATAACTCAAATCATGTGGACATAAACTAAAGAATACACGTATACAATCTGAAATCTTGTTTTGGTTATATATATTTTAATGATCAGTAAGATGATGTCCAATCTTATATCTAGAGTTGTTTAACCCTCTACATGTTGACGGGCAAGACATCTAGGCATGTACGTCTGCATGTGGCGGTACTAGCGGATGCTCTTCACCGGAGTGATGGCGTCGACGTTGCGTCTGGCAACTTGCTGGACAAGTTCACGGCGGTGTTCCCCCATTGTCATTCCAGCTTCTTGAGCCGCATCGCGATCCCCTACCCTCTGCCATCTCGGTGGGATTAAGGAAAGGCGAGTAAGGAGGCAGGCGTTTGAGGTGGATGTTTGGATCTACGTCCGCGGGCAGCTCTGCGCGAACATGTGGTCTGGCGTTGTCATAGATGAAGAACACCTGATCTTCCGGTGGAAACATGTCCACACACTGCCGGGCAGTCCCCGCAAGGAATTCTTCGAAACTTGCCCGTGTTGTTGTTTCGCTTGAAATTGTGTGGTGTACAAGTCCCACCTCGCCAGATACGGCGAACGTAATGTTTACGTTTTGTCCTCGCTGTCCATGTACGACCCTGCGAACTGGCTCTCCACGACGTCCCCTTCCAAACGAACGTCTCGTCCAAATGTTATACCCCGTTTCGTCTATGAACACGAGATGGGCTTCTACACCCTCCGCCATAAACCATTCGGCGTACTCGAAGCGCAGATCAATAGTTCTTTGGGCATTACGGCCTTCAGGTACGTCCTCCGCCAGCTTCAATGATATGAGCATTCCGTCAAGTGCTCTTGATATGGTAGCGATAGATACAGCTGGCTTTTGAGGTAGAGCTGCCGCAAGATCAGTCTTCATTTGCTGGAGAGTAGCAAGGGGGTTAGCGTCGATCACGTGTTGAAGTCGCGCTTTCATGTCATCATCCATCTTGGAGTTGTTCGCTCCCCCTCTTGCCAGCTTATGGCGATTCCCCGTCCGCAGATAGTTGGCCACGATGGATCTTGCTGTGGAACGCTTGATACCAAGCGTATCTGCCAGCTCCAGGTAGTCGGCCTGATGACCGTCGAAGGCGTCGATGAGTCGGTCTCGATCTTCGTTCGAAATGCACCTGTATCTAACGTGAGCATCCATGATGATAGCGGGAACCAGAAGGAACTTTGAGAGTGTATATTAGCCGAAAGATAATTTTACTAGAGAGAGATATCAGCATTACCTACCCATTTATATACCCTTAGCAATGGCGTCAACATGAATAGCGTTCAAACGTGGGGGGGGGGGGGGGGGGACATGCCCCTCCTGTCCTCCACCTGTTGAAACCTATGACCCTTAGTTGGTATGCAAGGAATTATTTATAAATACATATCACCGGATATTGCCCAAGAATGGCATGTTATTTGTTTAATTTAGATGAGAAACATGTGCATATACCATGTTTACCATAGGTTTGTAAAGATAGGCGAATATGAATAAAAACTTTGTTATTTAGAATGACCCAAAGTGAAATTGAATGGTACGGACGTCCGATTTGCCATTGTTGATGAAAATGAATGCAAACTGCGCATTTGTAAGCGGTTGTTAAATTGAATGAAACAAGTGCTGAATCCACTGACCAAATAAGTAAATCAAATGAAAAAAGTGTTAAGTTGAATGAAATTTACACGCCGGCAGTTTTATTTCGCGAATTTGAATGAACTTTGTATCAAAACGAATGAGAAGCTTACGAAAGTGACCGAGAAATCCTATATTAAATTATATTATCAGTCAACCATTGAAATGTTGTAGCATTTTACTTTGACCTCTTAATAATGCCAATTATGTTGTAACCCGATGTTGAATTCAGATTGCTAGGCAACGAAGAGAGTTAAATATGTCGTTTGATTTTGGTCGACGATAAGCCAAGAAAGTGAATAGGGAACAACTGCATTATAAGGTTAATCAGTGGTGAAGCGTAAATGCAAAATTAGTACGGTCTGGTTTCTTTAGTTCAATAACTTGAATCCTTAATGAGTAATAGAAGACGGGGTTTATGGATATAAGTTTAATGTTTTTATTCGAAAGCCAGTTAATTCAATGAACATAGAGTATCAGTTAGACAAGACACAAATTAAACTAAATAAACAATGAGAAATACAGTTCTACTTACGAGAACACGTGTAGTTAAAGACTGCACTACCGGAACCGTATCTTGACACAGCTATGCAGATGTAATCACACGGATCTTCGGACAGGGGATTTCGAATCACCACTTCACTGAAAGACAGTGTTTCACCTTCTTGTATAGTCTTGGAGAGTGTTATATGAAGGTAGTCGCTAGACAACTGTGTACCATTACAAAACCATTGGAAGTTAAAAGCAGAAGGATTGGCGTCTGCAGTACATGTCAACACGAACCCATTACGTACTTCATTTGATGCTAGCCGTCGAGAAGAAACGGACGCAACTGGAATGTCTAGATAATATAAATATATCGGAATACGTTTTGAAAAGACGTGATATAAAATAGAAGGATAGGTATGGGTGGAGGTAGGAACTTGTAGGTCAATTTAGGTTTTTGTGATGGGACTTGAATTAACGTACATATACAAATGGACATATAGATTATTATCTTTACTGATTGTTTTCCATATGCAACTGCCATGGGTAATAACAAGCATTTACAGAATGTTACATACATATGGGAAAACATTGTGTAGAATATAAGGGTAGAAAAGCAATCGAAGAGTCTTGATAATAGTTGAAAGACAAATATTCTACGCAGCTTTAGGAGATCTTTTCAATATATTTTCTTTACCAAAGGTTTAAATGAAAAAAAAATACTCACATGATATGTTCAGCATCTTGCTATCATTCACTAACCGCATTATGCGTGTTGTATGTTGAACTGCCTGGCACAAGAGAGGTTTACCGTGATAAAACCTGTTTGGATTGAGGTTGAGGGTGCTTTCATCATAACTATCATCTACATTCATTGAAGCCTTAAGAGACGAGTCATGTGTCACATTTCTCGATCCGATGTACCAATGGATGAGCGGAGCAGGGTATCCATTAACAGCTTTGCAGCTTACGTTGGTTTCTATACCATCTCGTAGATCATCGGGAGTTGTCATTTTGACATCTGGTGGGCCTTGAAATAGAAATGTAAAATGGAGTTATGGGTACTTTGGTAAAATATAGAATAGTATATACGTAATATTTAGATATACTGCCAGGAGGAGGGACAACATGATGATAAACATTTGCTTCCCCCTGTCAGTTACAGGCAACGCCAAATTGTTCACTATAATGACAATTTCGATGTAAATGGGTATATATTGATAAACAAAACAGTAACATCTTTTTAATTTTTAGTGATGAACTGGACTTTGAACTCAAAACATTTCCAACATATTTTAATGAAGAAAGAATTCCGGCATTTTGAAGAACCTAAACTCACCGTAAACCACCAATTGAGCTGCCAGATGATCAAGGAAGTCTCCAATTGATGCAAAGCACCAAAGGTACATCCCGTGGTGTTTCCTTTCTGGATGTATCTTGATGGTACTTTCGGTGTCGAACAAACTTCCATCTAAAGTACTGCGATACTTCGAATGACTTATGTTACTGGGAAGACTTTTGTTGTCGTCAAGTCTCCATGACAGTTCAGTTGGTGGTAGTGATCCAATACTTTTGCAAGTGATTGAAGTCAAAGAATATTCCTGAACGTAAATGACTGTTAATTTTCCGTATTCTTCGCTATCTCCAGTTGGAAAAAGGAACATGCTAGCGGGTAAAACTTAATGTAAGAGAATTGAGAAGAAAAAACACATTTACACAATCATTTAAGAAACGCTAGAAAGAGTTGTATTTTCTTTGAACGTATGAACATATTGGCTATAAAGAATATATTTGGAGAGAAAATATGAATCACCTAAACAAATATTCGTAAATATTGATAACAAATTGCCCTAAAAACTGCTCCAATTTTGCCATCTTAATTGAGCAAAACATATCGAGTTAGCAAAAGAAGACACGACCCCTACTTTATACAATTACTTACCGTGAACATTCAATTGAACCGAGCGTTGAAGATTATTTTGTAGTTCTGGGTGTGATACCACACAGCGTAGAATCTTTCCTTGATCATTCGTAGAGGGCGTGATTGTGGCAGTCTTCCTAGATAAATATTTGTTGCCTTGTATAACATTGGACTGATCCAGAATAACAACGGTTACATCATCTGGTATACGCCATTCTATTTCTGCAGAAGGCCTCGCCCTGTCGGCTGTACAAGTGATATCAAGCGGCTCACCAGCAGTTACCGTTAAATTGGCGTTGCTAGGGTAATAACGGCTCGACCTTACATCAGTAATCCCGAGCCAATAGGGCGGAACTGGCGACAAAAGAGGTAATCGTTAATGATAGTCTACTTGTGGATTCACTAATTCATTCAAATCACAGTACACTCAGCCTTTCAAAATTAGACATTGGAATACTACTTTTCATTAACATAGTTCCTTTAAAAGCAATAGCAGTATTCTTTGTTTAAGTTAATAACTTATTAATGTTGTTGCTTAATGCGATTCAAAAGACCATTGTCGTTTAACATGTTAGTATTCCCCTCCCTGTACCGTAGCATCTACCGAACCCTCAATATTCTGCAAACTAAAATGTTGTCGACATTATCAGGACGCATCAAGAATAATGATTTGATACGGATGTATCAATTACTTTGTCTATTTACTAGCATGTGAACACGTGAGACTTGTGTTTGTCTTACATTTTCATGTAGTAATATTCACATAATACCAGACAGGAAAAGAGAGGTTTGATTACGATTTTAATCAAAAGCATATTTTCACATCATGAATTAGCCATATGTTATCCTTCACGTTTCCTGTGTAAATTAATTATAATTAATAACATACCTGGCGGCAACGGTGTCACTTGCATGCTAATTGATCCTGGACTCTCTTCCCTGTAAGTACTGCTTACTCTGCACTGGTAACTGTCGCTATCATTTATGTCAAGCTTTTTAAGTGTCAAATTTCCACTGCTAGTGTCTGCCAAAAGGTTGAATTTCGAAGGGTAAGGACCATAGGACAATACACAAGGCCATTGCGGCACACAAGAGTCAGAGGCTACCACGATGTTGTTACTCTTAGCCCAAACTAGCCGCCGATATCTGATTTTCGGCGTGAAAGTACAGACCATTGTGAAATCCTCGCCAATGACTGGAAGAGAGTTTGATGTCAGAATAGACACTTCAAATGCATGGTATCCTGCATGGGTTAAAAAAAAAAAAACATATTAACAAGGAAATGAACCTGTCATATTCCTTTAGCATGCACCGAATACAGTAAGGTAACGCAAGTCCACGCACTAAATGGGGATGGTAGGGGAGGCTGGGGCATCAGACGTATACAGAAAAATAAATGGGAATTTACTGATTAGGAGATGGGTAAAGAATGTGGTCTGGGTGTCTTTATTTTGCTCGTCCTTTTCCCTTTCTTATTTTCACATTTTCCTTTTTGCCTGTTCATAATTTCTCTCTCACCTCATTTTGTTTCTCATTTAATTGTTTTCCACCTCAGGGTAAAGAGGGGGGGGGGGGCATGCCCTCCTGTGTCATCTCCTAAGGCCACGCAACCGATCAAATACATACTCTGCTAAACACATTAACGATGAAAGACGATGGCCTAATTTTTTACCAGTATATCATTTAACTCGCGCGAATGGTTTCTAATACTTGTTTGCAATGGAAAGCAATACCTAGCAATAAATGGGGTTTACGACAATGATCTCATTCGGTACAATTCTTTTGATAGTTTTTCTTTACGAAAAAGTTTATGAGATAGACATCTTTTTGATTGGTTAACATATTACATTTATTACATCGTTACATCTCCCTAATTCTCCGCCTAGGCTAAAAACAAACAACTATTGTGACGTTAACATGATATAAGACTTACCACATTTAGAGATGATAACTGCGAGAAAAAGAAGAACTTCACCACAAATCGCCATCAATATACAGTAATCGAATCTTACCATTTAAAATTCTATTTGATGAGCTTATAACACACACTTTCGATGAATGCAAGCAGACTGTACGAATATAGTAGATGCTTATGAACGAATAGCCCATACTCTGGATTAATCATTAGTGATTTATAGCGTTAGAAGTGAAACAACTATCATTTTGTCCTGACATCAATTCAGTTTCACAAACTTCACAAAACCATCGAGTTAAAATGACAGTATGCATGCTGTACATTTTTAACATGAAGGGCGCTGTTTACTTTTCAGACATTGTAACAAAACCACTTCCAATTGAAAAATCGAAATCAAATTAATTGTTAATTTTAAGCCTTTGATGAAATTCTAGCAATTGATATATGGTGCATATGATATTTAAGCTAATCGTGTTTCAGTCATCCAATATTCCAAAGATCCGGAGACATTACCGCGCTAAGGTTTGTTATATACATTCATGTACAGGTATAAATGATCTCTCTTTATCTCTCTCTCTCTTTCTCACTCCGATCCTCCTTCTCGTCCTCTTCGTTTTTGTGCCCTCTCCCATTTGTTATGTATTTTGAACCCTACTTGTACACTCTTTTAGTACATTCACTTTATAGGACTGATGCCTCCTGTAATATCCACGTATGTAGTCAATTTTTCTCCCCTCCCGTTCTCTCTCTTTCTCTCCAACTTCCTCTTTACCATCTTTCTATAATCTAACTCAATCTATGCCCTCTAAACAATATCATATGTATAATCTCATTTTCCTTACAACAGCGGTATTAATCAGTTTTTAGACAACGTACTAATTTATCAATTGGATCTTTTAATCATACCATATGTTTAGTTACACTTTGCAAATTGTATTCATAATATTTCCTCGTATAGGATTTATCTTTGTTTCTTGTGTTTTTTATGTATTCAATTTGAATAATTTAGTCTCTTAATATATTTTATATCTCTTTTTTTTACAGGGCCCTCATGGATAGCAATTTGTGAAACTGGAGAGGCTAAACCGTTTGAAATAATAAATACATGAATAACATTTCCAATAATCAAAGAGTTGGGACTGCCCACCCTCATAAAAGACGGGAGAACAATGAGCTGGGACTGAGTCTGGTAAGAGAATAGCTATCATCAAACTTTCAACACTGGCTAACTCCCTTGCGCTCATGTTTACATTTGCATTATTACGAAATATCCAAACGTATTCCGATTGTTTTTGTTGTGGAAAAAACAAACTGCTGATAAAAAAGTGCTTACCCAACCTCATTTGGCTCGTGAATGCAAGTAAATTAGTAACAATCCAACAACACCTTTGAATGAGGGACTATTGATTGTGAGGACGATACAATGATTCCACCTGTTATATGTAGATATTTGTTTGTTTGTTTGAACGTGGGATTTTAAATATGTCGTGCAATATAATAAGGTAAAACAATTTTCACAGCAGTACCACATTATTCTCTGTTTAATGCGTTCATGTCGCGATAATTGTGAATTATCTAGTGTTAATTCGATTATGAAACAAAACATATAATCTTAGATTATAATAACATCTAGACAATATTTCACACCATTTAGGCCCCGTAAACAATTCGAAAGTTTCTTGACCACTTTGACGGATTATGATTTGCAATATTTGTACACGTTTTAATAATCAAACCTTTGTTTAGAATTATATTTCCTTTTGAACCTATTCTAAATACTTCAAAGTTTAATCACAAATGCAATTATTTCTCTCCATTGAATTTCAAATTGTGTTTTATGACTCATGATATTGTTTGTTCTTTTTTTTTTTAATTATTTAAACCACAGTGGTCAAGCTATACTGATTATCAGCGGGTGTTCGTATAAATTTACAATTTGCATTATTGTATTCTATGTATTTCTAAATTTTCCTGTAAAATGTGAATAATTCAGCCATCGACTACTAATGACGTATTGTATTATACCATGAATTAAATTCATAAAAAAGGTATAACCTATTAATAAGTGTATCACCATGTCAACATCCAAAACACAGAGTGTGCTCTTTAGTTCAGGGTGAGTTATATTCATTACTTTATATTTCAATGTATTGGCATACATCCATTTTACATTAATCATTGTTAAAAGACTAAATACCTAAAACGTATCCTTTGCGATATTGAAACTTATCCTTTAATGATGATTTGTTTTCCTGGTAATATACTCCAGAGTGATATTTGGCTGAAACTCATCATCGATTCCAGGTTGCCAAGCAACGAAGAGAGTAGATGATTTCGTCTGGTTTTGATCGACGGTGAACTAATAAGGCGGATCTGGAATCCGTATTTAAAAAAAAAAACATTGACTCCAAAGTTGCTGTAACTGGGTTGTTAGCTTATTATCTAGGTTTTACAATCGTTACAGTATCATACTGTTCTCATTTGTCATCTGGTATTATCAATTGCACAGCTATGTACGAGGTAATGTGTCTTCTCAACAAAGGACATGCATGCACCTTTGACTGAGGGGGAAATATTTACCAGAATATGAAAAGGTTATAGTTGCGCTGCCGTTCCCAAGCCTTGTCTGAGCTAAACATGTATAGTTGCCATCTTCTTCGGCCGAAATATTAGAAATAACCAAAATGCTCGACCTCAAGGTACTTTCATGGAGTAGACTGTTGTGGAACTGATGGCGAGTGCTGTTGTTGAGTTCCGTGCTATTCGAGAACCATCTTATTGAGGCTAGAGGTCTGCTATCTGATGTACATGTAAGAATGGCATCAACGCTCTGTTGACCACTGGTAACCCGACGAACAGAGTAGTCCAAAATGACAGGAGAATCTACACGTATTTAGGAAGAAAACAATATGTGTATAACAATGAAGCGAGGCTCGGGAAGATATAAGTTGTAATAGTATTCCCGATGAGCCTAAGTGAATACATCATTTAATCAATACCAATATTTTGTAAGGCTAGCATGCAAGCACCATGATCGCATCGTACATCGGTCATTTTTCATGTGTATGGCATCTTTTGGTATTAACCTTAACCAATCCTGTTGTTTCAATACAGATCTACATGGTTTATAAACGTTACTGTTACACAAAGAGTTATTAGTAAGAGAAGACAGAATCAAACCAGGTAATTTATTTGTGAAAAACAACGTGCTTTTGTCTCTTTTATGCAATCATTGGAAATGTAAAATAATCTTCAGCTCACTTCAAAAAGAACGTTAACACTAAACACATGTGTAAAATGTATGTAACGTCTTTTTGAGTGGTAAGGTGAGGGAATGTACCCGCCTCGTAAGATCTATATGTTGAATGGGTTAGGCTAAAGTTCACTAAACTTACAGAGAACATTAACTCTTATCGTGCCAAGAACACTGTTCTGTGCATGCGCTGGCGTGCCACGCACACATAATCGGGTTTCTGTTGACTTGCCATGCACACATAAACTCTCATCCGCTCGCGTGCCACGGACACATTTTCGTGCATAAGTACACAAGCTAATTGTTTATGCCTATTGTGCGATGCGCATTGCGTGCACGCATGAATCCATATAATAATACGCTAAGGCGTCGAGGGGGGTATCCGGGGTCCATTTTACGGCGCCCAGATCTCCCCTCCCGCCCGCCCCCGGGCGCCGCCGGGCGGTCCCGCGGACGGACGGGGTTTCAATCTACGGAATTGGCCACGTCCCGGCCCGGTGCGACGTCCCGGTCGTCGTCGACGTCGTCGATGCGTCCGCACGTCCTACTTATCCGTCACGAATTTCATGCTTTAGCATGAAACGGAAGTGGACGAGCGGTCTGAGGCGCCGGTTGCGCGTATGCGTTCGATTCGCCGGCAGCTCTTGCACTTTTTGCACGCACGGGTTCGATCCCGCCTCCGTCTCGAGTGTTTTTTTTTCTTCCCCGTGTTTGTTTTGTATATTTTAGATGTTGTAATCTTTACCATTTTTTTTATTTTAATTAAAATGTAGACCTGATATTTAAGATTTAAACGAGTTGAGTCTTTATTTGATATTTATTAGCTTATTTCATGATATCTAGGCCTAAAATCAGCGCAACAGATGTCTTCCCATATCCACGTCCAAACTTAGAGACCTATTTCCATCATTATTGCCGGGATTTTTATATAGTTTTCGTAAGTGGAGGTATGAAATCAAAGCTTATTTTGTGATTATTCTGGCCATGTTTACTCAGTTTTGATTATCATTTATTAAAGGAAAGTTTTCACAAGAAAATCAGAGAAAAACATCGTTCAGTTTCAAGAGCTCTGCCGTACGCATACAGTGTGTAGTGCAGTGCAGCTGCGCTGGCTGCTCGACTGAGGTGAGTGAGTGAGTGAGCTAGCTAGCTATTCAGAGTCGAAGAGACTATGAAGGGCCAAACATGCCAATATTCGACAACTATATACGCTATATTATGTATCCATCCATGCGACTATTTATGTCTATCCATTCATTGAAGTAGGCCTACACGTGAACACAACAGCGGGCAGGCCAAAGTGCCATAAGATCGTTGGGGGGGGGGGGGGCAAAATATTTTTTTTTGCATCTTACATGTTACAAAAAAAATCTGCATCTTACATGTTACATGCAGACCCCACAAAACATTTTTCAAAGTGTGGGGGGGGGGGGGGTCAGGTAGATCGAAGCGAGTTGAGTGTAGGCGTGGGGTCCACGGGTTGGGGGGGGGGCGGCGAGGGGGATCAGGTAGATCGAAGCGAGTTGAGTGTAGGCGTTTAATTAGGGTCAGATGAGCATATTTTTAATACTTTATTTGGCGTGGGATCAATACGTAGAGTTGCGTAGTGTTGCGTACCAACTACGCTGGCCTACGTTACTATATGCTGGGGGACGAAAAGGGGTACGCAAGATGAACGAAAACAATTCAACATGTTTAATTTTTTTCGCGTACTTTCGGCGTAGAAACTTGACGCAGAAAGTACGCCTTTTTACGCAACACTACGCTACATGTCTACGCAACAGTACGCTACCCTACGCCAGATTGACAAAGCAGTAAAAGCTTTCCACACAGTAAGCAACCTTAAGCAAACCTGTACGCCAGCCTACGCATAACCTACGCAGGGACTATTTTCCCATTAATACGCAGCCTAATTTCTGCGTAGTCGGTACGCCACACTACGGAACTCTACGCAGTTCCAGTGGCTTAAAGAATAACTACCGGTATAGTTGGATCGTTTTTGTTTTTTTATATAAGGCCAAATTTAAAAAAAACATGTTTAGCGTCCTGTTTTTTTCGAAAAATGGGAAGGAGGCCCTTTTTTTCTTTTTTTTTTCTTTCAAAATGGCCGCTCCGTACATTTTCCCTGACACTCTGGCTATTTTTCAAGATGGCGGCCGACAATTTTTTTTTTTCTTTTTTAAAATCAGAAATACATTTTAGCAGTGCTTTTCATGTTTTTTTTCTTTCAAAAAAAAAAATAAATAAAAAAAAAAATAAATAAATAAATAAAAAAAAAGATAGGAGGCGGCCCCCAAAAAGGAAGCAGGCGGGAACGCCGTTTTTTTTCTTTCAAAAATAAAAAAAAATAAAAAAATAAAATATTTAAAAAAAAAGCGGGCGGGGACGCTAAACATGTATATTTTTTTAATGGCCTGAATGGCAAATAAAGTTCTTGGTGGTTTTAATTTAGACAGTCTCTATATATCTATTTACACCCCCCGCCCCCCTCTAGAATCCCGCGGATTTCCGCGGGTCCTGCTAGTGCTTACTGTATTTGTGGAGGGGGTTTATTGTTGTTTTGATTTTGTGTGCTTCACATATACCGTTACATTGGATTTTCCTGAGAAAATTGCGATATTTTATCATCAAATTTGTCAGTTTTGATCATGGCCCCTCAGATTGTGTGCGGGAAATGAGACAACGGATTGGCTTGACAACTCAATGATAGTGCTTATTTACTTTACCAAAATTACAGATTCATGAAATGATATTGGTATCAACAGGAAGAGGGTTAAATTTCCTACAACTTTAACGTACAATTCTTTTTTATACAATATACAGATGAGATGTTATAGTGGATCAAACATAGTAACAATTTAAACTACACGCACTTGAACCAACCCTAAATTAACTTGGCACACAGGAGATTAGTAGCGGGCACAATAGGGATTAGCACTGTGGCACTGGGTGCATTGTATGGGTGGCAGCTTAAGAGTTAAGAACAGCACTGATACTCCAATACTCCATGGATGATTCGTTTGTTTGAAAAACTTGACAGACAAGGAGTTCATCATGATTGTCTACCGTGGGTGTGAAATTATAAACACTTTCGGCATCCAGTCGATGATTTATATTCCTCGAAGACTGTGTATTAGAATCTTTGGTGACGTTCTTTGATCCAAGGTTCCATTGGAAAGTTGGTGCTGGGTAGCCGTTGTTTGACGAGCAAGTCACATTTGTTGACACCCCATCTTCCAATCCTTCTGTTCCATTAAGGTAGGGAGGATCCGATGGTCCTTGAAAGTCAAAAGTGTATTTCTTTTGTCACTATTTTTAAATTTAAAGGTAAAGACCAGTATTGGAAACGCCCCAATTTCAAAAAATGAAATGGAAGCTCTCATCACCAATCATGTGAAAGAATATGTTTTGACTAATACATGATGATAACTAAATTGCTGGGAAACCACCTACTAATTCATATATTTGGTAAATTTGTTTCTCTCATGGACTGTGAGAGATATAGGGTAGTCCCATATACACATTTCTGTGTATAGTGCTTGTAAATTTACAAAGAATGGGCCAAATTTCTTATCATTTTGATGATTCCAGAACCTTGCAGATGCTAGATGCTAGATGATCAACCTTTTCTGATCGATTTCACAACGTTTCTTTCACAATGCAATCGCATGACCATAACTGGTCTTTACCTTTAAGCAAAGGTGACTTAGTTATCACATATGGTTATTTATGTATATATAACCCTATCAACCGATACTACTAATAAACGTGCCGATATTATAATCAGCAACTACGTGTGTTTGGCATATAACTAATATTCTGACGCAATAAATGAAATCTGTTGATATTTAAATTATTTTCTCTTAAGCCAATGAAGGCTTGCTACATCAGAATGTCCATATTGTTCAATTCATTGAAAATTTCGCTGAAAAAAAGTATAAGTAACGGTATGAGTACACCTAGTTATTTAAAATGTTAAAGTTTCGGTATAAAGGGGTATATACCAGCATTTGGTTTTCTGTTGTGAATTAGAGAAGATTTAGTTTTGTTAATACAACGTAATACTACTCACCACGGACGATAACTGTCACTTCTGTTTGACGTTGGTTCATACCAGCAATTGCCACACATCGGAGAAGTTTATTATGATGCAACCTCTTCGGAATCAATTGTAGAGTAGACTTGGTGTCACGTAAACCTTGGTCGGCCTCGTTCGTGGTAGACATAGAAGACGTGCTACCCAGGTCGTTATCCAAACCCATAACCCATGATATAATGGCAGTAGGGCGAGATCCTACACTCTTGCAGGTGAATAAAGTTGCCGAGTCTTGAGAGACAGTGGCACTTGTTGTCTCTGTTGTATTGGTAGTAATGGATCCATATGCGATAAGCCTTATATCTCTCGGTGGAACTGAGTGGGAAGAGAAAGAGAAAGCATGAACTTTAATACGAAGTCAGCTACTAAAGGGAGAGATACAAGGTTAAACTCACTATTGTTATGGAATGTGATAAAAGTATCTTAGCGGTTAAGGCATCATGGGATTTTGTGACATTCTCATGATTCCTTACCAGAATGTACAACATACAGACAAATGGAAAGTGTTTTAGGAGATGTTGAATGTCTCATCAATTCCAGACAATTCTTATACTTAGATGAATATTCACTTAGGCAGAACATACCAACACCAACTAATCATGGGTCTATATCATTAGTCAAATAATCACCTTGAACATCTAAGTGAATAGACAATTGAAGCCCATTATCCAGCTTCTGATGCGAAGCCACACAACTGAAAATCTTTCCATCATCGTCCCTAGATGGAGTTACAGAAACAACTCTTCGAGAGGTGTAAGCATCACCATGAATAGCGTTATACTGATCTTCCAGTCGAATCTGTACTTCTCCAGGAATCTGCCACTCCAGTTCTGCAGATGGTCTAGCGTCTTGGACTGAACAAGTTAGGTTGTGGGTTTGCCCAGATGTGATGCTTACTGATGCTCCATTCTTGTATCCATCCTCAGATCGATCGTCGGTGATGGATAGTAATCTAGGCATGGCTAGAAATTAAGCGAAATGTTTATACAAAAGTTAACAGTGGAATATATTTGTGTCAACCTGGGTGCATTTTTTGTGTGTACATAAACAACATGAAAACATCACTATGTGAATACTAATAGTAAAACACCATACTTCGGATTAGTTTCATTCATGAATAAAAATAGAAATATCATAATAGTAATAAAAATAAAAATAATGAATGTATCATTTATTGATGACGCTACAGCCGTCACAGCTGTTTTATTCAAAAGATCTATTACTGCTTTATTTTGACTGATTAATGAATCACACATTTTGTCATTTCGAACACATGACAACCCGATTAAGATACCCAGAATAATGTTATAATACATTACCTGATAACAGTACCTTCAGAACGATTCCACTAGAAAATGAATCAGAAGACATTAAAAATAGGCACCGATATCTGCCGCTGTCATCCACTGTTAAATTCCTAATGGTTAGATTTCCGCTGGAAGAATCTGCCCTCAAACTGTACTTTGACATATCCGTAACAATTGGCTCCTTTCTGCATCCCACCCCTTGACATGTAGCTAGGATATTGTTATTCATGTCAATCCAAGACATTTGGCGATAAGTCGATGGAGCGGTGAGGGTGCAGACTAGTGTTATATTCTCACCAACGACTGGGATAAATTCTGAATTTTTAATACTAGTAGACACGCTCATCTCATTTGTCTTAGACACGATAAATGTGAGGTAGAGAAATATTCGAAGACTTTCGTCCATGTTGTTATTACGTCTCATTTCCTTGGATATTTCAACTTAGGAGGTGCGTTGCATGAACCATACTGCAACCTAGCAGAATATATGGAGAATTAAACAATGAGCGATGTGCAGTACCGGTGTTCAATTACTGAATGAGTGGACACAAAGTAATATGGCTGATATGCTAATTAATTTCTCTCTTGCGGTTCGAAAGTGAAAGAAATTCATCTCTCTGAAGAACATAAGTAGGCTGTCAGCTACAAAAGAGGGGGAGGGGTTCCGGAAACTTACGTTAATTGTCTTTTTCGGAAGTACGAAATGAATTGTTATTATGAGTCAATCATTGACTTTTCCTCTTTGTTCTACTTCTAACTTTCGATAATGCCATTAAGTTGTATACAATCGGTAAATATCTTTATGAAGAGGAATATCAGGGATTATATACCTCACTTAAGAAATCCAGCCATCTGATTGGTCGAAATTGCATTCATAAACTTTAACTATTCCTGTAAAATTCCCGGTAAAACTCCAAACTCATGTAATAGTTTAAAAAAAATAGTTCTAAAATCCCAGTTACCATGGTTACTGGGAAAATAGTTCAGTCTAGGTGAAATACACATAGGTTCACATGTTAAAAACTGGTCTGAGCGATTTCAGTCATATCATCGTTTGTACGCAAAAGATCGAATCCCAACTTCGAAAAAAGTTTGTTTATTTTTTATTTTTTAGTCTACTCTCAAAGATACACTCATAAAAACAACCGTGCAGATAAACTAGATAAAGGCCAAGGTGGTGTCATAAAGTTGACTCTTTTTTTGGGCATATAAAAGTATTAATGACTGCTTTAATATTCGAGAAATAGTTTTTTTTATACGCTCAAGGGAAGGTTAGAATTGTGCTATTGCCCGAGGCGTGCCGAGGGCAATATCCCAATTGTAACCTTCCCGAGAGCGTATAAAACAACTATTTCTCTCAAAGCAGTTATTAATACTATAATGATATATAACGTTGCACTTTGCACAATGGAGGAAGTGTTTGGGGATATACGTATTAATTCTCACCTGTTTGGACTTTCATAAAGACGACCTATTCCAACAAAATAATTGAAGAGGACGTTTTGGTTTGGGAACTGCAAATATGACAATTGGTTTATTGATTGATAACTTGCCCCAAGAACAGAAGCGTAAATCAAATTTTCTCGGGGTGATTATTGATGATTTCCTAACATGGAATGACTATTTAAATTATATTCAAAGATCTATATCTAAAAGTGTAAGAACTATTTGTAAAATTAAACAATTATTTACTCAAAAGACTTTGCTTTTATTGTATAATACAATTGTTATTCTTTACTTGTTTTAATAATGTTTGCCAAGTTTTGCGAAGACACAACTAAATCCCATTCATTTTTGTTTGAATTTTCTTTTTTGCACCGGATCATTCTTTTTGCAAATTCAGAACTCTTATTTCAGAAGATGAAAACATTAAGTGTTTTTTTTATATCAACGCTTTACAAGTTGCAATCTTTATGTCAAAATACTACGATAATCTACTTCCTCAATCATTCAAAAACCTGTTTGTTATAAACAACACAGTCAATTCTTACCCGATGCGAAACTCTAAGAACTTTAATTTGATAAACCCCAACATGCTAATTGCGCATAAACCTATACGACACCATGGCCCTGACCTAGGGAATAGTCTCCCAATAACTGTTAAGTCATGTCCTACGGTAATTTGTTTCAAGGCTGCCATAAAGCATAAATCATTCTCAGCATACAAGTCATAATTGGATAAGCGCTCCAAACACATGCACTCGCGCACACACATACACTCGCACACATATTTGCACATGCAAATACATAAACAAGAAAATAAATTAAACTTTCAACAAAAGACATACACTTACATAATAAATACATTTACACTCAACGCATTTGATGTTATTCATGAAAAAATGTATTTAATTCATTATGTGGCAGTTATATTTAATTTGTTTATGATTATACAATATGCTACAGGTTTGGTCGCTCATACAGGTTCCCTTTCTAAGGCCTCCATCAAGTTCAAGTACTAGCTAAAGATGACGGTCTCCTACTTTCTTTAGATTTTAAACATGTTTGGCACACGCGTCCACTGAAAGATGTTATTATTTAATTGATTTATATTATGATATTATTATACTTGTATTTCATTTTTTTAAGAATATATATTTACCGTGTTTGTACGTGTTTGTAATGCAGGGCCTACGGAGAACTGTAGACATTTTAGTTTGTTGTATCTTGTAGACCGTGTATTATCGATAGTCAAACAGTTCAGACTGCCTTTTCCGCTTTACGTCTGACAAGGCCTTTTTTCCCATCATTTAATGATTGAATACTATTTACCCAAGGAAATACAAAGTTATATCGATTACAAAGAAAACACATGAAATATACTTATCTCACAAAATTAATTGTACGTTTGTTAAGATGATTGCCATTTCTTCTCCAAATGTCGTACTTCTTAACATTTGCCCTCCATACTATTTCCCTTAAATAAATTTCGAATTTGTTTGCCGGTAATGTTACATTTTCTTCTTTGTGTATATCACACATATCAGGGTGTGTGCCTGCATTCGAACGTATGGTGCGGAAGATAATAATACCGATACATAACAGATGGACACCTAGGTAGGTTTCATCGATTCGAAAGCATGGTCACTCCATTGATTCCTTGAACTTAATCATGTGTGTCGATAGTTTGTTCAATTAGATCCAATTGTGACGTATTTGATGTTGCATCCAGGTTGCCAGTCAACGAAGAGAGCTGAAGATGTCGTTTGATTTGATCGACGATGAGCCGAGAAGGTGAATCGGAGATAAATGCATTTCAATGTTAATCAGTGGTAAGCGTAAACAAAAAAATCAATGGAGAGTATTCCTTCAATTCGTTGATATTTTATCTTTAATCATTTCGAAAGATAGAAGATTTCATTATTTTAATATTTTTATTTGGAAGCAAGCAAAAATCCGTTAAATGAAAAGAGATAATTATATGAAGAGATACAAATTACTCTAAAGATACAATGACAAATATAGTTCTACTTACGATTAAATGTGGAGTTGAAGACTGCACTGCCGAAACCATACCTGGACACAGCTACGCATTCATATTCACAGGGATCTTTGGACAGAGGGTGTTTGATCACCACTTCGCTAAAGATCAGCGTTTCATATTCTGGTATATTCTTGGAGAGTGTTATGCTATGGGTGTCGTTAGACAACTGTGTGCCGTCACAGAACCATTGGAAGATAACAGCAGGAGGATTGGCGTCTGAGGTACATGTCAACACGAACCCAGTACGCACTGTGTTTGATGTACGCCGTCGAGAAGAAACAAACACAATAGGATCGTCTAGATCATAGAAAGAAAAAAAATTGAAATCAGTTTTTAGAAGAGGAGATAGAAAACAGAAGGATGGATAACGAATGGGAATGGGACTTGGGAGTCAAATTAAGGTTATTGGGATGGTACTGACAAAAATTGTGAATGCATGAACAAATTAACGTATAGCCTATTTCTTTGAATGTTCCTGTTGTAAGGTGGGAAAACGCAAGGGGGGTGTGAAGAATTTCAAAAAAGTTACAAATATGTATATATAAACAAAGATATGTAGAATTTGAAAAAAAGCCAAAGCAGGCGAAGAGTCTTGATAATTGTTGGTGAACGCGTAATCAGACCAATATCCTACGCAGTTTTAGAAGATTCTTTATAATGATGCCTTTACCAAAAGTTTAACTGAATATTAAAACTCACATGATATGTTTAGAACCATGCTATCATTCACTGACCGCATTGAGGGTGTTGTAGGTTGAACTGCCTGACAAAGAAGAGGTTTCCTGTGGTGAATCTTCTTTGGTATGAGGGTAAGGGTGCTTTCAGTATCATACCGATCAGCTCCATTCATTGACGTCTTAAGAGACGAATTGTGTGTCACATTTCTAGACCCGATGTACCAATGGATAAACGGAGCAGGGTATCCATTAACAGCTCTGCAGTTTACGTTGGTTTCTATACCATCGCGTAGATCGTCGCTGGTGGTCATTTTAACATTATCTGGTGGGCCTTAACAATGAAATGAAATATATGGTCATGGGTAAAGTCTCATTCAGTCAAATTGTCAATTGGAGAAAAGAATTATACGCTCACAGACGTAATATTTCGTTAAAAGATCGTCGCTGGTTGTCATTTTAACATTATCTGGTGGGGATTAACAATGAAATGAAATATATGGTCATGGGTAAAGTCTCATTCAGTCATATTGTCATTGGGAGAAAATAATTATACGCTCACAGACGTAATATGTCGTTGAAGGGATCGTTTAACAATGTTAAATCTGAGATACACGGCCCTACATGTTATCAGTGTCTGTGATATGGTGTAATATTAAAGCCCTAAAACAATTGCACTTCAAAATGATCAAGAAGTGCCTCAAAAAAAGTAAAAATCTTTGAGTGACCGGTTTTACCATACTCGTTTTCCCCAATAGACTGTAGTGTTATGAAAACCGTCAGGCGAACGGTTTTCAAAATTTGTAATTGCAATCATAAATTGGTAATCAGACAGGCGATCGGCTTATAAAAGTCATGGGGTTCCTGACTGACCTAAAGGTCTATAATTATCATTGCATCATGAGCTAAACCCAGAATTTTGTTTCAGAATCTGAGACAAAGTTACCGAATCCCTTTAAAAGGCGAGGAGACAATCGAGGCATACAGTGATAGACATTCACGTTTTCTCCCTGTCATAGGTGAGGATAACTTTTTATCAATGATAATGATTAATTTAACTAGGTAGAAAACGAAGCATACATTTAACAATTTTCGTTATGTTCGTAGTGAAAATAAGGCCTCACAGTGGAATAAATCCAAAACAATGCATTTTCACACCGAGGATATTAAAAGGAAGATCAAATCAAACAGTATATTGAAAACTCACCGTAGACGATCAATTTGGCTAATGATACATGAATAACATTTCCGTTTAGAGATACATAGCATTGAATGAATATTCCATGGTGCTTTCTCTCTGGATGTATTGCAATGGTACTTTCGGTGTCAAACAAACTTCCATCTAAAGCATTGGGATACTTTGAATTGTTTGAGCTACTGGGAATACTATTGTTGTCAACAAGAAGAATCAATGATAGTTCAACAGCTGGTAATGATCCAATACTTTTACAAGTGATTGAAGTGGATGAACCTTCTTGAACGTAAATGACTGTTGACCTAGATTGGCGTTCCGTGTTATCTCCACTTTCAAAAATAAATATGCTAGACGGCTGAACTATATAAAGAGAGAGGATGAGAGAGAGAACGTGAAAATATATTTTTAAATTGTGTAAGAAACGCAAAATAATGTTTTTTGTTGTCTCCAGTTATTTAAAGCAGCATAATGGTTGGTAGAACCTCGTTACAGAAACACATAATAAGGCAAGATAAATGATTCCTCAAGAAAAGCGTTAGCCAAATATGTTTATGCAAGTAAACCTTTATACGCATAAACTAATCGATTTGGAACAAAGGTACAAATACCCGAAGCAAAATAGACGATTCAGTATTTGATATCGCCCAATTAAGTTCTAAGTTTAGATCTGAGTAGAGCAGTTGATACAGGGTAAAAACATGAATTCGTGGGCTCACTTTAATAACTGACATTGGTGCAATCTGTGATTAACAAAATTACACTGCTGGGCTGTGAGAACAAGAATACTCGCTGTACTTGTTAAGTGTATTCCTTACCTTGCACCTCCAGGTAAACTGAACTCTCACGGTTACTTTGTAGTTCTGGATGTGAAGCCACGCAGCGGAGACTCTTTCCTTGATCACTCGTAGAGGGCGTGATTGTTGCTGCTTTCCAAGAGACATAGCTGTTGCCTTGTACGACATCAGACTGATTTTGAAGAGAAACCTTAACACCATCTGGTGTGCGCCATGTCAGTACTGCAGGAGGCCTTGCCCCGTCTGCTGTACATGTGATGTCGTGCGGCTCTCCAGCAGTTATCGTTATATTGGCGTTGTTTTGGTAATAACCGATTGATCTCGCATCAGTGATACGGATACTAAAGGGCGGAGCTGGCAACAGAAAAGGGAATAGTCACGATGAATAACGTTCTTTTCCTCTTTGACGGAGATGTTCTCTATTTTGTTGGATTCATTAATTACTCTATTATAACAAACTCATAAAAGTACGATTTTAAATTTAGGCATTGGAGTTTCACATTTCATTGACATAGTTCCTTTCGACACAACTTGTTGGCATACTTGTTAAGTTATTTAGCTTTTAAAGTTGTCGTTGTTCATGATCGTATTCTCTTCCCCTATGATAGCAACCAGTGAACACTCACAATTTTACCAACTTTAATTTGAACAATATTTTCAGAACACTTCGTAAAATAAAAATATAATTGGACTTTTTGGAATGTATCCAGTTAATCACTTGCCCGTCTGAAAATGTGTGAAATTGTGAGTCGCCCGTTTGTATTTAAGCTTCCAAAAGGACAAGAGAAGTTTAATTCATAATTTTAACAGAAGTACACTCATATATCATGCATTAGCATCATTTTATTATTGACTTTTGCTGTGTTAATTCATCACAATGAATAGTATACCTGCTGGTAATGGTGTCACTTGCACGCTATTTAATCCAGCATCCTCGACCCCAAATGTATTGCTTACTCTGCACTGGTAATTGTCCCAATCATTTATGTCAAGTTTCTTTAACGTTAAATTTCCACTGCTAGTGTCTGCCATGAAGCTGAACTTCGATGGGTCGGGAACGATAACCTTCTTACAATCCCTATACGGCGGACAAGAGTGAGAGGCAACCACGATGTTATTACTATTTGCCCAAGTTAGCCGCCGATATCTTGATTGCGGTGTGAAAGTACAGACTAGTGTGAAGTCTTCCCCGATGACTGGAAGAGAATTGAATGTCTCAATAGATACTTCAAATGCATGGTATCCTGCATGGGTGAAATAAAACATATTCCAAGGGAAATGTACGTGGTATATTGCTAATAATATACATGAAATACATTGGGGTAGCGCAAGTCCACCCATTCAAGAGGCACTGGAATGACGGGGGAGGAAGGGGGCAATGGTCGTATTCAAAAAATGAAATGCGAATCCATTGATAAGGGGGAGGGTGTGGGAGATGCTCCAGGCGTATTCTTTTCTTCTCATTCCTTTTTTCTCACTTTGTCTTTCTTGTAATTGTTTCTCGCCACTTGATGCGGTGTTGCCTCCAGTACCGATCCCCATAGCTACGTCACGGATCAAATACATACCGCGCTACATGCATTAACGATAAAAGACAATGGCCCAATGTTACCAGTATATTATCTAACTTGCCCGATTAGTTTTCAATACGTGCTTGGCATAGAAAGCGATCAGTGCTAACGTGATGCACGACAAAGATGGGAGGTGCTACAATTATTTTGTTAGTTTGGCTTCACGACCAGGTGTGTTGCCAATGAACGAACTTGCTATACAATTGTTTTTATTTGATAATTTTACTATCTATTTACTCCCATCATGACATCAAGAGAAAAACGAAATAAAAACATATTACGAGATGGAGAGCATTTGGAAAATATGATTTCAACGACTATATAAACCTGTTACATATCTCTAACTCTTCACCTGGGGTAAGTACGAACGACTTTTATCATGAAATAAAACTTACCAGAGTTGGAGATGATAACTGCGAGAAAAAGAAGAACATTTGCACAAATCGCCATCATTATTTGGAAATCAAATCTTGCCATTTGAAATTATATTTGACGAGCTTTTAAAACACACTAGCGATGATTATGAACGTGAGCAGACAGTAAAAAATGAGTAAATGCTTTCGAACTATTAGACCATACCTTGGAGGAATCGGTAGTGATTTACAATGTTGTAAGTGAAACAAATTGCACTGTCTCCTTCCAAAACCGATTCAGTTTCGCAGACTTCACTAAGCCATCAATTTGGAATGACAGTATGCATCCTGTAAATGGGTGAACAAGAAGGGCGCTCTTTCTCTTCAGACATTGTGACAAGATTACTTCCACAATTGGAATATATCAAAAGAACATTCATTTCAGAAGTTTTGCCTTTAATAGGCATTTGATGTTATTGTAGCGATTGATATATCGTGCGTATGGATACCAAAATGTATTCGTGTTTTCATTCACTCAATATTCAAAAGTTCCAAGAACAAACAGACACAGGAAGCAACTTATTGTATTTCCCACTATTTCTAGACTAGAAAGCGTAAAGACACTAACGATAAGTGTTTATAGGCTTTTGATGTAATTTTAGCTGTTAATATATGTCCCATGTGTACCAAATCTCATCGCGTTTCAGTGAGTAAATAGCCAAACAAATTTAAATCCTTAGTTGTCTTTCTAGACGAAATATGTCTTATAGGTTGGTACCTGTGTACCAACCTCGGTACATATGTTGACTTCATGGCCAGTACGCACACGATCAAAAACCCACAGCCTACCTTGAAGTACCGGATGTAACCGAACTGTTCAGTGCTCAGAGTCAAAGCAATGAAATATACTAAGGCCAAACAGAGACTAGCCCAAGTACTCAAATATTTTAAATCAACTTTTGTCTTACTGTTTTCATGCTTTCCGGAGACATTACCGCGTATAGAATTACTATATCAGTACAGGTATAAATGATCTCTTTTCTCTCTGTTCCTCCCTCTCTCATTCTCTCATTCTCTCATTTTCAGTTTCCTTCTCTTCCGCTCCCTTTTTCTACCCCTCTCCCATTTTCCATGACTTTTGAACCCTACTTGTACATTCTTCTAGGACATCCACTTTAGCGTACTCATGTTTTCTTTAATGACCTCGTAGTCAATTATTGTCCTCTCCCCTCAACCTCTCTCTCTCTCTCTCACTGTCTCTTTCTCTCCCAGTCCCTCTTTACTCTGCGTCAATATATCCCCCTCAATTTTGAACGATTTTTTTGTTTGAAGAGGCAACCATGCTAAAATAAAACTTTAAATAAATAAATGAATACAATTTTCAATAACAAACAATGATAACAACATTTAGACTGCCCACCCCCAAACTTATATTGTCTGTTCTATTTGGTTTTATATTATTTGACCCAAAGTAGTCTATGCACCCTGATTATCATTTGGTATTTCATTCGCATTTTTGTATTCTATGTATTTGCAAAATTTAATTGGTATATGTAAACAATGCAGCCAATGACTGCTAATCACTTTCTGTATTATACCATGTATAGATAACTAAATAAAGTACAATCTTATAATGAGTCAATCACCGTGTCCGCAGTCAATTGACAGAATGTGCTATTTAGTTCATGTTGAGCTAATAAGCGCAGACATCTGCCACTGTCTTTCATCGTTAACTTCATAATAGTTAAGTATCCAATGGAAAAATCTGCCCTAAAACTGTATTTTAATTTCGCACGTCTATGTGTCCCATTCCTTGACTCCTATATGTTGCCATGATATTACCGTCCTCGTTCTGCCACGACAGTAGCAGAGACATTCATGATGGCGTGTAAACGACTGGAAGGACTTCTGGGTTCCAATTACTAGTAGACACGCTCATCTCATACGTTTTAGATACGATGAATGCAAGAAACATACATGTTCGAAGATAATAATTCATATTGTCATTCATGGATTGTCTCTTCATGTGAGTTCAAACTGGGGATGTTTATGTCATGAACCAACATGACATTTTCAGAATATCTGCAGATAAAAAGTGAGGAGGGAAGCAATATCAGTTTTCATTGGCAGAATGAGTAGTCACAAAAATTAATGGTTGACAAGCTCAATACATTCTGTCTTGCGCTACGAAAAAGAAAGCAGTTGATATCTCTGAAGGGGGTTGTGAAAACTTACTTTAGTCGGCACTTTTGGCATTAATGAGAATGATTGATTTTATCAGTCATTCAATGAAATATTGTAGTATTTTACTTTGAACTTTCGATCAAGCCGATTGTAGCGTAACGTGAAGTTGAATCCAGGTTGCCAGGTAACGAAGAGAGTTGAAGATGTCGTTAGGTTTTGGTCCACGATAAGCCAAGAAGGTGGTTCCGGAATAACTGCATTTAGATGTTAATCAGTGTCAATATTTAAATTAAATATTGATAGGGTCTCGTTTCTTCAGTTAAATGACCTTAACCATTGATGACAAATAGAAGACGGTTTCGTGGATATAAAGTTGACTGTATTTTATTTGGAAGCAAGCACCATTTGATTTAATAAAAACAAGAAAATCAGATGCACAGGACACAAGTAAACAGCTACACTGAAGAACAAAATAAAAAATAAAAAAGTTCTACTTACAAACAGCATTCGAGTTGAAGAATGCACTACCAGAACCATACATTGAAAAAGCAATGCATGTGTAGTCACATGGATCTTCGAACAGATGGTTTCGAATCGTCACTACACTGGAAGTCAGCGTTTTATCTTCGGGTAAAGTTTCGGAGAGTGATATATTACGAGTGCCGTTAGAAAACCGTGTGCCATTACAAAACCATTCGAAGATAAAAGCAGGAGGATTGGCGTCGGAGGTACATGTCAACACGAACTCAGTACGTTCTTTATTTGATGTAAGCCGCCGAGAAGAAATGGACACAACTGGGTTATCTAGATTGAAAAGAAATATTGAAAATCAGTGTTGAAATGAGGTGATAGAAAATGAAACGAAAGAAAAGGGTGGGAATACATTGTTTGTAGGAAAAATAGAAATAATGGACATTATAGCCTATTACTTCTACAGGTCGTTATCCATATATATTATGGTTTTAAATGGGAAAACGCCAGCCCATAGGGCGCAAGTGAAGCATTTCGATACAAGTAGAAATACAATTGTGTAGAATTAAAAAGAAAACAAAATAACAAAAACTTGAGGATCATTGAAAAAGACGTAAACAAAAATCAGTATTGTAATATCCTTACTAATATATTTGTATGAGAAGTTATTACTCACATGATACGTTCAGGACCATGCTTTCATTCATTGACCGCATGGAGGGTCTCGAAGGATAAACAGCCTGGCAGAGTAGAGGCTTCCCATGATCAAACTTCCGTGGTACAAGGGTAAGGGTGCTTTCAACATCATACCGATTATCTACATTTATTGAAGTATCAAGAGACGAATCTTGTGTCACATTTCTCGATTCCATGTACCAATGGATGAGCGGAGCAGGGTACCCATTAACAGCTCTGCAGCTTACATTGGTTTCTAGACCGTCGTGTAGATCATCGAGGGTAGATATTTTGACATCATCTGGTGGGCCTTTACACATAAATAGAATAAATAAGTTTGGGCAAACCATTTAAGTGTCAAAATGTAATTTGGTAAAATATAGAATCTCCTATACGTAATATTTAGTTGTACAGAGAGAAGACAACCCAGTTTCAAAGTGATATACGTTCGGATTTCTCCTTCCCGTCCCAGGTGACGTCACATATTTATGATGATTTCATTATGGAGTAGATATTGATCAAAAAATGCTACCTCGTTTTTATTCATTAGTAAGGAATGGGACTTTTAGTACAAAATAATTACAATTAAGTTCAACCAATATAAAATCCCGGTATATTGAATAACCTAAACTCACCATAAACCATCAATTTAGCTACCCGTAGCTCAAAAAAGACTTCCAGAGATGCATAGCACCAAATGAACATTCCGTGATGTTTCCTTTGTGGATGTATTTTGATGGTACATTCGGTGTCAAACAAACTCCCATCTAAATCACTGCGATGCTTCGAAAGACTTATGTTACTGGGAAGACTGTTGTTGTCGCCAAGTCTCCATGATAGTTCAACTGCTGGTAGTGATCCAATACTTTTACAAGTGATTGAAGTCAATGAATTTTCTTGGATATAAATGATTCTTGATCCTTGTCCGTTTTCTTCGCTTTCTCCAGATGAAAAGAGCAACATGCTAGAGGGTAGAACTTCATGAAAGAGAGTGAGAAAAAAGATTATATACAAAATCATGTAAGGAAATGTAAATATTTCCTTGATACGTTTCTACTCATGGATTGAAAGAATAAACTTGTAGAGAAAATATGAATCTCCTGAATAAAGATTTGCAACTGAAGAGTTTGGTTCCAAAAAGGTATTTCATCCATCAATCTAAGTTCTGATAAAACAGGATTGTGTTGATTGTACTAAGTATAAAAGCGCTCTTTAAACAAATTTAAGTTTTCACAAATATTTTGTGTGATTTTTTTTGTTTTAAATATTTGTGTTGGGTAAAGTTCCTTTTGGAACCGAAACTGGACGCATTGCTTTTTGGAACTAAAAATATGTATGCAAGCTACAATAAGTTGAATGAATTTAGTACCTTTTTTAACCGAACTGATATTTTAAATGCAAATGTTTACTTTTCTTTGGACTTTCAGCTTTTGTGGAAGTGTCAGTGTATGAAGCTACTTGAAAAATGTGCATTAATACAACAAAATGCAAACAAATAAAATAAATTTTTATAAAAAATGGATGCAGTATCTTTTGGAGCCGAGTTCTTCAAATATTCATTGAGATTTTGCCACAAACTGCTTATATTCTTATATCTGAGTTGAGCGGTATATAAAGAGTAAACGAAACAATACATATAATCAGATTCCATGACATCAAAACCCTTAACATGTTTTAATACTTACCTTGAACATTCAGGTTAACTGAGCATTGAAGATTATTTTGTAGTTCTGGATGTGATGCTATGCAGTGGATATTCTTTCCTTGATCATTCGTAGAGGGCGTGATGGTAGCACCCTTCCGAGAGATAAATATGTCACCTGTTACGATATCAGACTGATCATGAAGAATACCGGTTACATCATCTGGTATACGCCATTCCAGTACTGCAGGAGGCCTGGCTCCGTATACTTCACATGTGATGTTATAATTCTCACCAGCAGTTACCGTTGTATTGACGTTGTAGTGGTAATAACGGCTCGACCTCTCATCAAAAATAGTGATAAAAAAGGGAGGAGCTGACAAAAGAAGAGGGAATATTTAAGATGAATGAAGGTCGCTTCGAATTGTACTTCTCCATTCTGAAAGTCTACTTTCTTGAAATGGAACCACTAATTACTCTAAAACAGCCTTTTAGAGATTATTACTTCAAAGTTAGACATTGGAAAATCACAAACATAGTTCATTTAAAAGCTATGTTTTTACTCAATGTTTAAATTATTAAGTTGTTAATGTTGTTACCGAATACAATTCTTGAGACAACCGTCAATGTACATAATCGTCCCCCGACACGTATGATAGCTACTAGCAAACTTTCACTATTGAACAAACTGTAATTGTGACTGTAAACATCGGGACACTTCGTAAAGTAACTCGTTTAATAATATGTGGAAAATATATGAGACTTCCATTTGTTTTGGAGATTCTTTTAGTGATAATACGAGACAGGAAAAGTTGGGTTTAATTAAGATATTAATCAAAAGGACACTCATATGTCATGAATAAACAATGTGTTAACCTTGACGTTTGCTGTGCAAATTCAATATAAATAATGATATACCTGATGATATTGGTGTGACTATCATGCTACTTGATCCTGAATTCTCTTCCCCGTATGTATTGCTTACTCTGCACTGGTAATTGTCACTATCATTTCTGTCAAGTTGTTTTAATGTTAAATTTCCGCTGCTAGTGTCTGCCATGAAGCTGAACTTCGATGGGTCAGGATCGGTAACCTTCTTACAATCACTTTGCGGCAGACAAGAGTGAGAGGCAACAACGATGTTATTACTCTTTGCCCAAATTAGCCGCCGATATCTTGATTGCGGTGTGAAAGTACAGACTAGTGTGAAGTCTTCCCCGATGACTGGAAGTGAATTGAATGTCTGAATAGACACTTCGAACGCATGGTATCCTGTATGGGTGAAATTAAACATATTCCAAGGGAAATGTACCTGGTATTTTGCTAATAGCATACATGAAATGCATTGGGGTAGCGCAAGTCCACCCATTGAAGAGGCACTGGAATGACGGAGGAGGAAGGGGACACTGGTCGTATTCTTAAAATGAAATGCGAATTTATTTATTAGGAAGAGGGTGTGGGAGATGCTTCAGTCGTATACTTTTCTTGCCATTCCTCTATTTTCTCACTTTGTCTTTCTTTTAATTGTTTGTAGTCGCTTGATGGGGCGCACAGTGGGCCAGGGAGGGACCAAAGTGCGCCAAAATTAAATTTGGGTGATTTATTTTTTTCTATTTTTTTCTTGCCCAGTTGAAAGGTAATACATAGAGGAATACCTCAGTGAAATATTTAATTCCGGTATGCACAATAAGGGTATAAATTTACTACTTCAAACAGCAAAATCCTACATATTCACAGTTTTAGTGCAAAAGTGACTTATTTTATAAATCTTTCAATTCAACATGAAGTTTTTAAGTTATTGATATGAAATTGCTCTCACATATTCCTGATAGTTCATTTCGTTGAATGAATGGGTTAAAATTAATAAAAACACAATCTTCATGATATATTATTGTGTAATTCACTGAAAAATGGGCTAATTATCCATGTTTTTTATAAATCCAGAAGAAATGTTTAGATCTCCGCGGTGTACCGCTTACATTTTAATACCACCCTTTCCTCTAATGTCTAAGCTTCAAGTTGATACCAAATGTGGCTGCCCGATCTTGCCCGTTGTTATGTTAGAGCCGATTTCCCTTGCCACATTGCCCCGAAAATGTGGATTTTGGGGGTCCGCGGATGAATCATGAAGGATTTGTGGTCATAAATCACGGCGCGAGGGGGCGCGTGACACTTGTTCGGACACCGCGGACCAAAATAAACACATTTTTTGTGGCATTGTTGCAAGGAAAACAGCACTAACATAATAACGGGCAAGATCGGGCAGCCACATTTGGTATCAACTTGAAGCTTAGACATCAGAGAAAATGTTGGTAATACAATTTAAGCGAAAATCCCTGGAAATCCAAACATTTTCTCTGGATTTATAAAAAAAAAATCCCCAAACAAGAGTTTTGGCGCACTTTGGTTCCTTCCTGGCCCACTGTGGGGCGTTGCCACCGGTGCCTATCCCTTTAGTTATATCACGGATTAAGTACTTACCGTGCTAAACACATTAACGACAAGACACAATGGTCCAATGTTACCAGTATATTATCTAACTTGCCCGATTAGTTTTAAATACGTGCTAGGCATAGAAAGCGATCAGTGTTAATGTGGTGTACGACAAAGATGAGAGTTGCTACTGTAAAACAAAAATGTTGTTAGTTTGGCTTTACGACCAGGCATGTTGCCAATGATCGAAGTTGCTATACAAATGTTTATATTTGTTAATTTTCTAACTATCTTTCTATTTACTCTCATCATAACATCAAGAGAAAAAACGAAATAATAGCGGATAACAAGATGATCCGCAGTTGGAAAACATAAATTCAACGACTATCGGTTAAATTGTTACATCTCTCTAATTCTCCACTTAGGTTAAGTACGAACTACTTTTTACCATGAAATAAAACTTACCAGATTTGGAGATGATAACTGCGAGAAAAAGAAGAACGTTTGCACAAATCGCCATCATTATTTAGAAATCGAATCTTGCCATTCGAAATTATATTTGACGAGCTTTTAAAACACACTAGTGATGATTATGAACATGAGCAGACAGTACAAAATGAGTAAATGTTTTTGAACTTATAGACCATACTCTGGATGAATCGTTAGTGATTTATAATGATATAAGTAAAACGAATTTCACCGTCTCTTTCTGAAACCGATTCAGTTTCACAAACTTCACTAAGCCATCAATTTGAAATGACAGTATGCATGCTCTTAATGTGTGAACATGAGGGGCGCTCTTTCTCTTCAGACATTGTGACAACATTACTTCCAATTGGAATGTTTCAAAAGAACATTCACTTCAGAAGTTTTGCATTAGGCTTTTGATGTTATTGTAGCAATTAAAAATATGGTGCGTATGAATACCATAACTTATTCGTGTTTTCGTTCACCTGATATTCAAAAGTTCCAAGAACAAACGAGACAGGAAGCAACGTATGTTTTTTCCCATCATTTCTAGACTAGAAAGCGTAAAGACACTAACGAAAAGTGTCCATAGGCTTTTGATGTAATTTTAGCTGTTAATATATGTCCCATGTGATACCAAATCCCATCGCGTTTCAGTGAGTAAATAGCCAAACAAAGTTAAATGCTTAGTTGTCTTTCTAGACGAAATATGTCTTATAGGTTGGTACCAACCTGGGTACATGTGTTGACTTCATGGCCAGTACGCACACGATCAAAAACCAACTGCCTCCCTTAAAGTACCGGATGTAACCGAACTTTTAGTACTCAGTGTCAAAGCAATGAAATATACTAAAGGCCAAACAGAGACTATCCCCACTACTCAACTATTTTAAATCAACTTTTGTATAAATGTTGTTATGTTATTCGGAGACATTACCGCGTATAGAATTACTATATCAGTACAGGTATAAATGATCTCTTTTCTCTCTGTCCCTCCCTCTCTCATTTTCATTTTCAGTTTGCTTCTCTTCCTCTCCCTATTTCTACCCCTCTCCCATTTTCCATGTCTTTTGAACCCTACTTGTACACTCTTCTAGGACATCCACTTTAGCGTACTCATGTTTTCTTTAATTACCTCGTAGTCAATTATTGTCCTCTCCCCTCAACCTCTCTCTCTCTCTCTTTGTCTCTTTCTCTCCCACTCCTTCTTTACTCTGCGTCAATATATCCCCCTCAATTTTGAACGATTTGTTTTTGTTTGAAGTGGCAACCATGCTAAAATAAAACTTTAAATAAATAAATGAATACAATTTCCAATAACAAACAATGATAACAACATTTAGACTGCCCAACCTCAAACTTTCATCACATGTTTGCCTCATGCCTCTTCCGCTTCGTGGTCATTTGTAATGGCCCGGTCCCACTGGCCGATGGACACAACACGTATGCATAAAGGACACAGCGGACGAGCAAAATTTCGCGGGTGGCTCCATCCGTTTTCATCCGCTCCAGAAATGGACACAATTTGCGAAAATTTGCGAAAACAGAACGGAAAATAACGGACGTGGGTAGTATGTAGCGGGAATGTTAAACGGATGTTCATCGGAAGCCTAGCGAATGAAAGCGGATGGAAGTGGATGACAGCTTTGAAAACTTTATATACGAGATGCATACGCTTACATCCTTTCTATTTCCGTGCTACTAACGATGTACAGACGTTCCGTGTACCTTATCTTTCCTCCCTCTTTCCGTTTTCAGGTGTAGCAGATGTGAGTTGCGAGGATGCCCAGAGGATGCAGAGAGGATACAGCGGACGTTTAACGGATGATAACGGACATAGAACGTTTGTTGCTCGTATTTGTCGCGGATTTACATCGTACACGGCGGAAGTTCATCCGTTCTAAAAGTTTTGTGCAGCTCAAAACTTTTTGCGCGGATGAAATCACAGTGGACGGATGCTCGATGGATAGAGCGTATGAAACACGTATGCAATGAGTACACAACGGATGCATAGCGTTTTCCAACGGATGGCAAGATTTTGTTACGCTTTACATCCTCTTTGCATCCGTAAGTGCAGTGGGACCGGGCCTTTACATTCCCAATCATTGCGAAAGGTTTAAACCTATTCCGGAGTTTGTTTGCACAAAATTTGGAGCGCAAATAAAGAAGTGCTCTTCCCTACACCATTCGGAGCGTGAAATGCAAATTTAGAGTAAAATTAGGAAAATTCCCTTAATTACTTTGAATGAGGAAACATTAATTTTGAGAAGGATACAATGGTCTCAACTCTTGTTTTGAGATATTTAGTTATTAGTTTCATTAATGATATCATAGATCTGTCGTGAAATAAACTTAGGTAAACAAATGTCTCCCAACAATAACCCATTATCCTCGGTTTACTGCGTTTATGTCGCCATATGTGTCACTAACTTAGTGTTAACTACATTATTATACAGTCTTCGATAATAATACAATAAATTATGTACAACATTTCACTCCATTCAAGCTTTGCTGAAAATCTGATCGTTTATTGACCACTTAACGAATTATAACTTTGCAAAACGTTTTTTTTTAAATATATTCTAATACTCAATTGTTATTATGAATTATGATAATATTCTCTTTTGATCTCACTCTAAATAATTGTGACTTTAAAAAAGTGAGCTATTATTACTAAATTATTGATATTTCTACCAACAACCCCCATGCTACACAGAGAGAGACAAATACAAAGGGCGAGGGAGAGAGTGTGAGAGAGAGAGAGAGAGAAAGAGAGAAAGAGAGAAGGGGACAGAATGGTAGGAATGATGCACCTAGTTTATCGATTACAAATGCAACAACTTTTCTCCATGCAATTATGAAGTACATTTTATTATTTATGTTGTCTGTTATATTTGGTTTTTAATTATTTCACCCACTGTGGTCTATGCACCCTGATTATTATCTGGTATTTCATTTGTACCTTTTTATTATATGTATTTATAAAATGTAATTGTTATATGTTAACAATCCAGCCAGTGACTGCCAATCACGTTCTGTATTATACCATGCATAGATAAATAAATAAAGTCCAATTTACTAATGAGTCAATCACCGTGTCTGCATCCAAACGACAGAATGTGCTATTTAGTTCAAGTTGAGCTAATAAGCACGGTTATCTGTCACTGTCTTTCATCGTTAACATCATAATAGTTAAGTATCCAATGGAATAATCTGCTCTCGAAATGTACTTGGATATATCTGTAAAATTTTCTTCATCCCACTCATTGACATCTATCTGTTGCCAGGATATTACCGTTCTCATCCTGCCACGACAGTAGCCGAGGCATTGATGGTGGTGTGTAAACGACTGGAAGGACTTCTGGATTCCAATTACGAGTAGACGCGCTCATCTCATACGTTTAAGATACGATGAATCCAAGAAAGATAAATGTTTGAAGACAAGAATTCATATTGTCATTTGTGGATTGTCTCTCCATGTGAGTTCAGACTGGGGACGTTTGTGTCATAAACCAACAACCAATTTTCAGAATATCTGCAGATAAAAAGTGAGGAAGAAGCAATATCAGTTTTCATTGGCAGAATGAGTAGTCACAAAGATTAATGATTGACACGCTCAATAAATTCTTTCTTGCGCTACTAAAATGAAAGCAATTCAGGTCCGTGAAGGGGGTTTTGAAATCTTACTTTAGTTGCACTTTTGACACTAATGAGATTGATTGATATTATCAGTCATTCAATGAAATGTTGTAGTATTTACTTTGAACTTTCCATTAAGCCCATTGTAACGTAACGTGAAGTTGAATCCAAGTTGCCAGATAACGAAGAGAGCTGAAGATGTCGTTTGGTTGTGGTCGACGATAAGCCAAGAAGGTGATTCCGGAATAACTGTATTTAGAGGTTAATCAGTGGTAATATTTAATATAAAATTGGTAGGGTCTCATTTCTTCAGTTACGTGATCTTAATCATCAATGACAAAAAAGACGGTTTCAAGGAAATAAATTGACTGCTTTTTATTCGGAAGCAAGCATCGTTTGATTAAAGAAAAACACGAAAATTTGATGGACAGGACACAAGTATAACAGCTACACTGAAAAATAATAATTAAAAAAAAACAATTATACTTACGAACAAAATTTGAGTTGAAGACTGCACTGCCAGAGCCATAGATTGAACAAGCAATGCATTTGTAGTCACATAGATTTTCGAACAGATGGTTTCGAATCGTCACTACACTGGAAGTCAGCATTTTACGTTCGGCTAAAGTCTCGGAGAGTGATATATTACGAGTGCCGTTAGAAAACCGGCGTGTGCCGTTACAGAACCATTGGAAGATAAAAGCAGGAGGGTTGGCATCGGAGGTACATGTCAACATGAACCCAGTACGCACTTTATTTGAAATAACAAGGCGAGAAGAAATGAACACAACTGGGTCATCTAGATTGAAGAAAAATATTTAAAATTTGAAATGAGATGATAGAAAATGAAACGAAAGATAAGAGTGGGGATTCATTGTTTGCAGGAAAAAAGAGAAACATTGACATTATAGCCTATTACTTTGACTGCTCGTTATCCATATACATTCTGGTTCCAGATGGGAAAACGCCAGCCTACTTGGCGCGAGTGAAGTATTTTGTAAAATGTACATACAAGTAGACATACAAATGTGTATAATTAAAAAGAAAACGAAATAACAGAATTGAAAAACTTAACTTGTAAACAGACCAATATCATGCGCAATACAAACAAAATCAGTATTATAAATAATATCCTTACCAATATATTTGTATGAAAAGTTAATACTCACATGAGACGTTCAGGACCATACTTTCATTCATTGACAGCATGTAGGGTCTTGTAGGATAAACAGCTTGACAGAGAAGAGGCTTCCCATGATCACACCTCTTTGGTATTAGGGTAAGGTTGCTTTCAGCATCATACCGATAAGCTTCATTCATTGAAGTCTGAAGAGATGAATCATAGGTCACATTTCTAGACCCGATATACCAATGGATGATCGGAGCAGGGTATCCATTAACAGCTCTGCAGCTTACACTGGTTTCTATACCGTCGTGTAGATCATCGAGGGTAGATATTTGTACATCATCTGGTGGGCCTTTACACATAAATAGAATAAATAACTTTGGGTGAAGCATTCAAGTGTCAAAATGTCAATTGGTAAAATATAGAATGTCTTATACGTAATGTTTAGTTGTACAGAGAGTAGACAAACCAGTTTCAAAGTGATATACGTTCGGATTTCTCTTTCCCGCCCCAGGTGACGTCAAATATTTAAAATTATAATGATGATTTCGTTATGATTGGTAAATATTGATTAAAAAAACGCTAACCTCTTTTGATTCATTAGTAATGAGTGAAATTATCAGTTAAACAAAATTTCAATCAAGTTCAGCCGATATAAAATCCCGGCATATTGAAGAACCTGAACTCACCATAAACCATCAATTTAGCTACCCGTAGCTCAAGAAAGTCTCCCAGAGATGCATAGCACCAAAGGTACATTCCGTGATGTTTCCTTTCTGGATGTATCTTGATGGTACTTTCGTAGTCATACAAACTCCCATCTAAAGCACTGCGATACGTTAACAGACTTATGTTACTGGGAAGACTTTTGTTGTGGTCAGGTCTCCATGAAAGTACAACTGCTGGTAATGATCCCATACTTTTACAAGTGATTGAAGTCAACGAATCTTCTTGAACATAAATAAATGTTGATCCTTGTCGGTTTTCTTCAATTTCTCCAGATGAAAAAAGCAAGATGCTAGAGGGTAAAACTTCATAAGAGAGAGAGAGAAAGAGTGAGAAAAAAAAATCACATACAAAACCATGTAAGAAACAGAAATTATGTGTCAAGGAAAGATACATATTTCCTTTGTAAGGTTTTACTCATGAATTGAATGAATAAACGTGTAGAGAAAATATTAATCTTCTGAATAAAAAATTCGCAAATATTTACATTATATTGACTGGGCTTAATGGGTACATCGGAACTATTGACCAAGCTAAGATGATATTGCCCCGAGTCGAAGACGAGGGCAATATGGTCGCAGCGCGATCAATATTTCTGATGTACTCCAAAAGAAGCCCTGTCAATATAATTATTATTAACTATACAAGGAATTTGTTTACAAATGATATACAACATTGGTATGAAGCATGGTTTTTACTCACGTCTGTTTGCCGATTTTTACTCACGTCTGCTTGCCGGTCCATCTGATTTCAGGTTATTCAGTGAGGTATGTAATTGTGATGTGACAATGATTGTTACCGCGCGTACACGTTAACGCCTACACAATACTGTGCGTATGAAGAGTGGAATATGGCAGGATATTGCCCTCTGATTTAGTACAATGGTTTACGGGGAAAACCCCGAAGAGAGCAATATGGAAAATATTGCCCACTCCGGTTTCATATTCGGAGCAGCGTGCAAAATACAACTTTTTATTCAGCAGCTTAAATGCCTTGTATCGGTAATAATCATTGAGATTTAGGCCACAAACTGTTCAAATTCTGATATCTGAGTAGAGCATTACATAAATAGTAACAAGAACAAAATATTGACTCAGCTTTGATAACATCGGCACAACAAGAAAATAACGAGATTTTGCTCTCTACTTAACACTTTTGATTACCCTGAACATTCAGGTGAACTGTGCGTTGAAGATTAGTTTGTAGCTGTGGATGTGATGCCACACAGCGCAGAATCTGTCCTTGATCATTCCTAGATGGCGTAATCGTAACAGTCTTCCGAGAGACATAGCTGTTGCCTTGTACGACATCAGACTGATTCTCAAAAACCACAGTAACATCATCTGGTGTACGCCATTCCAGTACCGCAGGAGGCCTTGCCCAGTCTGCTGCACATGTGAAGTCATACGTCTCTCCAGCATTTACTGTTATATTTGCGTTGTTGTAGTACTGACGGCTCGATCTCTCATCAGAAATAATGATCATATAGGGCGGAACTGGCGACAGAAGAGGGAAAAGTCATATTAAATGCCCGGCCCCCCCCCCACTCAGGGGTCGGAATGACCGCATGCGTGTTGCCAAAATATCCGGTAAAGGGGTGCTTTTCGTGCGACAAAGTCCGGCCCGAGAATTGTAAAAAAAGGGTTGTATTTGACTTTTCACCCGGAGATTTCTTTAAAAAGGGGGTGTTTTTCCTTTTTTTCTCTCATCTCTTTGGACTCATAAGAAGTTTTTCAGAATTTAGGGGGGTACATTGAGCATTTTTCCTGATTTAGGGGGGTCTCCAAGGCAGGAAAAGCCCGCGAAAAGCCCGCGAAAGGGGGGTTCGGAAATGTTTGCAGTCCTCAGATAGGGGGTGCTTTCAAAAAGAGGGAACGAGCATATGCGTACCCTAAATAACACTGAGTGGGGGGGGGGGGGGGCGGGATTAAATGAAGGTCGGATCGAATTGTACTTCTCCATTCTGATTCCATTTAAAATATAACCACTTCAAAGTTAGACATTGGAGCATCACGTATCATTAACAAAGTTCCTATAAAAGCAATAGTTTTTACTCATTGTTGAAGTTAATAATTTGTTAAAGTTGTGTCCGAACATAACTATTGAGAGTCCCCTCACCGTATGACAGCAACTAGCGACCCAATATTTGACAAACTTTAATGTTAACGGTATTATCAAGACATTCCGAAAAATAATGATATAACAGGCATGTATCAAGCTAATAACTAGCCCGTTTATCAATATGTGACAAAATGGGAGTCTTCCAATTTCAAGTTGCAAGTTTATTTATTTCACTTTATCAAAGATAACATAATTAAACATAATGAACAATGGTAATTATTATAACTAAATATACAATATAGAAAACATAATGTACATTGAAATAGTTATAACAGAGAATACAATCACAATCAATGAAGTGGGGGATCTACTCAAAAGCAAAGCTTTTATTATGTAGGTCCCTGTTCATAGGTTTATATGAAAATTAGGGTATCTGAATTAACATATTTACAAAAGCATATCATTACACGAGGGTTATCTTTAAGTGACACATTTTAAGAAACATATCGTAAAGCTTCCCATAGTAATGTTCACATAATTCAAGAAAGGACAGAGAAAGGTTTGGATTAAATTGTATTCAAGAGTAAACTCATATTTCATGATTTAACTTCACATTACCCTTGTGTTTTGCTGTATAAATTCATTATAATGAAATGTATACCTTGTGAAAACGGTGTCACTGGCTTGCTAGCTGATCCTTTTTCCTCTACTCCATATTTGCTGCTTACTCTGCACTGGTAAGTGTCACTATCATTTCTGTCAAGTTGTTTTAATGTTAAATTTCCGCTGGTAATGTCGGCCCTTAAGCTAAACTTAGATGGGTCAGGAACAAAAACCCATTTACAAGCCGAATACGTCTCACAAGAATGAGAGGCCACCGTGACGTTGTTACCCTTCGACCAAATTAGCCGCCGATTCGTTGTTTTCGGCGTGAAGGTGCAGACCAGTGTGAAATCCTCCCCGATGACTGGAAGAGAATTGAATGTCTGAATAGACACTTCAAATGCATGGTATCCTGCATTGATTTAATGAAACATATTCCAATGGAAATATACTTGGTAAATTGATAATAGCATGCATTAAATAGAGAGGGGTAGCGCAGGGGGGGGGGGGGCGGTCGCTTTCAGAAAACGAAATGCGAATTCACCGGTGATGAGGAGCGTGTTAGAGATGATCCAGGCATCTTCCCATATCGTCCTCCCCCGTTTCCTTTTGCCGTTTCTCGTCTTTTCTTAATGTTAATTGTTTCTCATCATTGAATGGGGGCGGGACCTCCCGTCCGCCCTCTATAGCTACGTCACTTATAACATACATACAAAAACGGTGAATGAAAACAGCACATTGCTACCAGTAGATAAATTAATTTGCCCGAATGGTGGGTAATAAGTGTTCGAGTAGGAAAGCAATGAGTCTAAATGCGATGTAAGATAAAGATGAGAGTTGGAAATATATTATGATAGTTTGTTTTCCGAGCAGATTTTTGCCAACGATCGGAATTGTTATAAAATATTTCTATCATATAAATCAAGAAAGTAAAGAAATAAAGCGGATTAAAAGTCATAACAAAAACTTACCAGAGTTGGAGATGATAATGGCGAAAAAGAGAAACACTTCTGCACAAATCACCATCATCATTCAGTCATTGTATCTTGCCAATCAAAGTAGTGCTATTTTACAACTCTATCCAATGCAGCCTATTATTATAAAAGTAATTATATGGCAGAGACTTCTTGGTGAAAGAGGGCAAACAGTTTGAAGGGAGGAAGACGATGATTTTGAAGAGATTTCCCATATATTGGACGATTCGTTGTTGATATGCCGCTCTTGCGTTGAAAGTAAATCAAATATAATGATAGATGTTAGCAATTTGTATATATCCTCCTAACACTAGTACAGTTTCACAAACTTCAACAAACCATTAATTTGAATTGACAATACAAGTGTTATAAATGTTTAACCATTAGGAGGCGCTATTCTCTTTACTTCAAATTGGAAGGTATGAAAACAAAAATATTCATTGTACAAGTTTTCCATAGGCTTTTGATGTCAATATAGCGATCAATACTTAACCTGTATGATACCAACACTTATCACGTAGTTTTCAGTCACTTGGTTTAAAATTTCCAATTAGAAACAATAGCAGGAAGCAAATATATATTTTCTACCATTTCTGAACATAAAGAGTGAATACACCAACGAAGAACTATGAATCGGGTGGGGTAGGATTGGGAAGGAATATTTGTTACTTTACTGAACACATTCTTGGCATAAGTTAGTGTGCTATGCTAATCATGACTCTAATGTATGTATAGTTGTGTAAGATATGTTGTTGTTGTGTTGTTACTTTGTAAACCCGATGCAAATAAGCCATTGGGCTGCAAACAAAATAATTCAAACAAACACGAAACAAAATATATGTCTTGTAGTAAAAAACATTAGTTATTTTTATTTTTCGGAGAGAAAGGGGTATGTGAGAAATGTCGAATACATTATTCGGACCCCCCCCCCCCCCCACACACACACATGAACATTAATACATATTAAAACGGTTTATTTACTCAGAGTTACTAATGACATTACGTTGTTCAAATTCTGGAGAGAGATTTGTTTATTTCGTGCATTTTGTTTTGTAAAGCGCCTTGAGTAAGTTATTAGAAAGTGCGCTTTATTAGTATTTATTATTATTATTGTAATTATTATAGCTAAAAGCTATTTCATTGTTTGCATACGTCGTAACATTTTATTATTATAAATAAACGAATATATTATAAAGCCTTTCGAATATTCTGATGAGTTGTTGTAGATTCACGTGTTTTAGTTAACAATTAACACTCTTAAATTGAACTCGGATATATTCGTTGTTTTGGTTTCCAAACTTCTTATACATAATTGTTGGATCATCAAATTGTATGAAAATGAGGCATCAATAATATGACACTGTCAATTACCAAAGGCTACAAACAACACTTTATGACATCACTATGACCTCTAACTCATCAGATTCATCCAGAAGATGATGCAGAACAGATGCTTCTTTGTCGAACTTGATGGGCACAAGAGCAGATGACGGAAACAGAAAAATGGTCTCCCCCAGGGTGGCGTCCTGGCGCCAACACTCTACAACATCTACACTGCTGACATCCCTTCAACAGTGAACACTCGAAACTCCATCTATGCAGATAACACCTGCATCACAGCCCAGCATAGTATCTTCGAAGCTGTTGAACTCCATCTCAACACAGCGCTCGCAACCCTTTGATTGAGCAGGTTATTTTCAAAACTAATGATTTGTCTTGAATAAATCTGATCCAATATCTGAAGAAGAAAAAAATTCTATTGCGACTTACCTCTTTCATACATTTTGCAACGATTGCAATGATTGACATTTGGTTTGGATATCTGCCATGTTTTAACCCCACCTCTCTGCAGCACGAGTAACAAACGCTCGTTTTACTTTTTCCTTTTGTGATCCTTAAAGAAAGCTTTAAATTAATCTGTAAAGATTGACAACGATCTTTTGTGGAATTTCATTAAATTCAGTTTTGCCCTGCTAAGACACCAAATTTGTCACCTCTGTTATGGCAATGTTTCCAACTTCTATAGAGTTAACAAGAATCACCGTGTCATCTGCTAATTTATATATTTGGATGGTAGATTTGTCAAAGAAATACAAATTCCTTTTTAATATGTCGGTATTTTGCTTCATTCTCCTAGTCTTAACTTCGGCAACCAGTATAAAGATAAGAACCGATAGAGGACAACCTTGTCTTACACCTGTTCTATTCTGAAATCCTTAGAGACCCAACTGTTCTTAGTGACCCTGCCTACTGCATTACTGTAGACTGTTTTGACCCTACGTTTAAACGTTTCTTTGAACATAAATCTATCTCATAACAAAAATAGGAAATCATAACAAATGTTATCAAAAACTCTTTTGAAAACGTTCTTTAAAGTATCCCGTCTGATCTGGAGGGACTCAAATTTATTTTACATTATGCTAACGTTTACAACGCGTTTTTGCAAGGATCGTGTAGTCAATGTTTAACAATGAGGTCGGTCTCTAGTTTTCTACTAAACGCTTGTCTCCCATGTTATGCAGTAATATAATAACAGCTTGATTCTGGCTTTCAGACAAATCTTTTTTTGTTGAAAATCCTGTATTAAAACTGTCAATCAGCATATACTTCAAGTAATCCCAGAACATTTATAACAAACTGCATTAAGACCATCACTGCCTGAAGACTTTTTATTTCTCATTGAATCTAACGCATCCAAACATTCTTGCTCTGTGATCGGTCACATAAACAAAGCCTCCGCTTAGAATACAATTCCGTATAATATTGAGTTATTTCTCTATAAAGAATATTTCGTTTCCAGTCTGAATCAGTCAATCAGTTTGAATTTATTTTGGATGTTTATAACCACTTAATTGGTTTGCATACCTGTGACCAGCCTCGGGTATCAAACTGAGGATCTTTTACACAGTTCCAATCACCTCCAAATATAAGTAAATCGTCGTTGTGCTCAATTAATTTTATCTAGTTGAACATCTTTGTGTAAAACAACTCTTTTTCCTTTTTTACAGTCAGAGCTTATACATTTAGTACACACCATATATTCTTTCTGTATCTAAATCTAACAGCAACAGCTCTTCTATCAAATTTTACAAAACATTAAAGTATTTCTATATAATTGTTATCCTGATTATAATTAAAAAGCCTTTAGAGTGTTTAGTTCCATGGCTGAATAGAGAAGATAATAACGCAAATCTTTTATCAAAAATATTGTTTAAAGGAAATATTTTAATTGTTGACAGTACGATTGGTCCGTCCAAACGAGCACTACTTTTTTAATGGTTATCTTATCAATTTAAACCATATTCTGGCTTTTTATATGAATGTTATTTTTTATCTGCGGAATGTTTTGTATTTAGCTGATGTCACAAAGAAGTTTAACCTGTTCCCGTAACTTCTAGATTCCCCCCTTTACATACAACAACATTTTCAAAATGCGTGCTTTCTATAGTCTTATACCATTTTTAGCTACTCTGTGTCTTATTATCATAATAATATTATTAACTTACCTCTTATTGAAGTAAGGAATGCAATGCAAAGATATATTGCGATACAGATACAAAACGTCATTCTTATTGAAGAAAAATCACTCGTTTCTGATGTCCTCTGTCCTTTCCTGGCCGTTGCTAACGGTTATTTAATTGTTCATTTCTTCATTACTACTTGTATTATGTTGATGAATTTGCTAGGCATCCTCAAGCCCGAAGTTTTTACTTCGTGGAAATAAACAGTACAACTGGAAATATATATTAGTTTTGTTCATTTCATCCCGAAAATGAAATAGACGATGTAGATATAAAATAGTGTGGTTAATTAAAAAGATTTATAAATACGCGATTCAGATATAGAGGGAGTTTCCTGGATGGAGTAGGTAAGATGTACACACTTTGTATACATGCATTTTACTTATCATTTAAATTGATGGGTTAACATTTAAAACGCTTAGAAAAGTAAAATATTTCACAAGGAAACCTTTATTGGCCATATGTTGACACATAATTTGCATGTAAGAATAACATGAGGACTTTCGGGTAATTTGTAGAAGGTCATAAACACTCTCTACCTCTTGTAAATTCCATAAAATGCTATTAATTTTGCCTATATATTATAAAGTCAAAGGCTATTGTAAAGACTATGGTTTCTTCAATTTGGAACCCTGCGGCTCGCCAGAAGTAATTTTTTTTTTGCTCATTTGCTTTAACATGTCCATAATACTGTCGTGCCTGTGATACACCGATAGAGAATACGATGATTAGCAAAAATGACGCTTATATACTCATTTCCTATTATGGAGTCAGGCCCCGTTCTTCCCCCCTTCTTTTATATGTAATGAATGATTTCCCATGATGCTTGTAATTTAGTCATTTCATTCTAAATCACAATGTATAGCTGCTTTTCAATTTTAAATACATATCAGGATTTGCTTAGATACACTACGTTATATGAAAAAAATTAATCATCATGGGGATTTTAGTTAGACATGACTTTTCCGACTGGGATTACAACTTCAGATTTATTTATCCATTGTTTTTCTCATTCACCACAAAGATGTTTTTACATACAAATCTTTATCATTATTTTTTTTTTGCTTCTTGCAAGGTTTCTAACCTATTTGAAAAAATGATTTCATGATTGAATTGATGATAATCAATTTCGTTGATTATGTAATTTAAGCTTGAGAGTTTAAATGAATTGTCAATAATTTGCTAGATTCAATTTCACAATGACGTATGTGTACCGCGCAATATCTATCACATTTTTTGGAATGGAATGTGAGGATTCACATGCGGCTTACGTTCATCATTAATTAGCTCTGTTTCTATACATATATATATATATATATATATATAGTAAATATTTGTATATTTATATATAAAGTATGAGGTATATTTTACGTCCTTAAGGTCACGTTCATAATAACATTAGTATTTAAAAATAAAACCAATTGAGAAGTACCTATTTGTTTCGTGACACGCTTGTATATGAAACTACCCCCTCTACATCTTTATTAATATGTATGTATATCGATATCAAATGGTGTAGAGGTATTTTCTGGACCTCTAGAAAGAACAGAGCCTTTATGTAAATGGCTCTAATAAGATATATTAATCCTTTTTATGAATGATTCTGACTTGTATTTGTTAATTTCATGTATGATGCTTAATACAACCCCAACAAACAAGAAAAACAAAAATTAACCTAAACAAACCTAGGATTTGTACTTAGTACCTAGAATGAGTATTTCTAGTTGGTCATTCCTTGTAATCAGTCGTTCCGAAATGACTTTGCCTTAAATGCTGAACCTCAACTTTATCTTTTAGTCTAGTGTTCTTTATCTCTCTAGCTGTTGTGTATACAATTGTACATGTCAGGCCCTCTACCCTCTCACTCTGTCGTCCTCCGTTCATTCTGTCATTGAAACTTCATCCACAAATAGCCCTACTCCCTCCATGTAAATATCTTTATTTCCTAGAAATCATTCATAAATATTTTACACTTTCTCTGTCACATATTATTCTCTCACATTTCTAGTTTGCACTCTTAAACTCTCAGTTCGTACTTGAATTATTCAAACTTTTACAATTATCCCTATCTCGTGGGTCCGGTTGTCCAGCACACACTTTATATATGCTTGTATATAATCTGTTTATTTTGAATTTATTTACACTTGTGTTCAAAGTATTATCCCATATATTTTGCCATCAAATAACACTTTCTTCATCCATCTGGTTTTGTTAGAGTAACAAGTAACTATAAACTGTTAAAACCTCACCATTGTTTTATCTGTGCAGCTTTTATTGAAATACATAACAATGAGTATATTTCCCACAGGTCTGTCATGCAGTGCACTCAGTGCAATGCAAAGATAAAACGATTGCTTTAAACATAATTGATTCATCGATGAATCAGAAAATATTTCGGGAATAGACCATTAATGAACAGAAATACAGACAGACTATACAAATTGTAATAATAACTGATCAATATAAAATTAGTGTCCACTAGACGGATATCCTCATGTGATGAAGTAAAGTTGAAATACTCCAAAAGCAATATTAATTACATGTTTGTATACAAGTATGCAACAATGGTGTGATTAGTTAAGGATTCAATATGCTCAGATACAAATGCAATTAAATGTATAAACAACCTTGAGGTCTCCCATGATTTACAATGCAAGACTTGTTAAACATTCATATTATTTGTATTCGTCTAAAGTCAATTATTAATGTTATATTACAAATTATCTCATTCAGAGTGAAATAGTGCAATGGTGTAGTTATATTGATTTACATACATGTACATATGAGCTTATATGAGAATTATAATATCTGCCATTATAGTTATAATTATTAACTTGACACATATATATGTTACAAAGCCCTCAATATTTGAATCTAATCTCAAACTATCAAGCCCTACTGTTATGCATGAAAATATGTTTAAATTTAATTTGATTCTACATCTTAAAGCTACAGGATACAACTACATGTACATATAATGTGTATACAAATGAATCGAAAGAGGCCATTGTTACTGCAAGTTAACATGTATCATTCAATGTTTAAAAATTTGCGATTGTGCAACACATGACCGAGATATTACATTATTGAAACAACACACTCTATACATACATGTAATAATTAACAGCGAATTGTTTTTAAAGTGTTAATCATAGAAATATAGTGTTCGTCATCTTTTTACAGTGTTGCTTTCAATGCGATCCTGCAGGCGGTTAGACTTACAGGCCAGAGTAGGAGATTAAATCTACTTTGAGAGCAAGTAGTTGTAATAAAATGCAATTCGTGCCATACACATTAAATATAGCATATAATCGATACACAATGCATTCTAAACCTAAGCAGGTTGTGATATTTTACATGTATTTGCTACATTTATTTAGTAGTTGCTTTAAGATGAAATATTTGACAGATATCCTTCGACACTTATTGAAATATGAATTTTCATTTAAACATCATCATTATAATACATTTATCATACACTTTAAGCTTACTAAAGTCCGATTTTCAAATTCATGTAAATGTGACAGATTTTAACCCAAATTGAAATAGTAACAAAAGCGGTGCAAGAAATCCTAATAACATACGATAGTAGGTATAATTCCATATTTACAGCATATTCTTTTGAATCAGTTAATATTTATTGTTCGTTATAAACCAGCAAATATATATATATTTAAATGTTTAAGTGATAAGTATACATACAAAGATAAACATGGACATAATACGTAAAACTGTTTTAATACAAACGAATCCCTTGTGCAACGTTTGCAAAAGATCATGGTGTTATGCTAGGGGTCCACCTTTTCACATTATGTCTACCTGCATTAGCAGTATGTTCTAAAATCGAATGTAGAATAGTTTACAATATGTTGATGGAACCGAATAAAAGACGATCTATACCTTTCGAGTAAATTATGATTATATATAAAATAAAAAAAATCAATCTAAATACATAACATGCGGCATTCTCTTAATATTAACTTAATATTACTACTGAAATATGGAGTGTAATTTACACATTCACTCATTTACTCTACTTTAGAGTGTGATAAAATTCGATACAATCACGACAATAGTATTTTATAGAAAATTACATGAATCATAAACTATAAATAGGCCTACTCGTACAGTTTTGGGCATCACATATTTTCTAATTCTAGTTTTTCTTTATGTTCTTGATTTTTTTACATGTAAAATTATTTCAGAATATGTTTCCTTTTACACAATGCAAACAAAAACCCATATGTATGCAAACCTTCACCAACTTTGATCCACGAAAGCATTTGATGGTGTAAGCTTCCCTTTTTTCTGAGTAAGGACTCTTTATTGCTAATTAAGTGGGATGTTTGTACCATTTCTGATGAAGCTATCTTCATATGTTATCACATTCAACTTTTGATTTACCCAGTGCGTCACTCTTCTTTTACGGAGACGACATAGGCGGTATGGGATACATGTTTATATATGTAGTGGTTGTTTTAGCATTAGCTTCTTGTGCTGTGGGAAGGATATTGATATATTGAGGATCACCGGATTCGTTTTTAGACGCCTTTTCGTCTATATACACATTTACCGCCCCATCACACTTTCAAATAGGACTAACACAATATTCATTGTCTGGGTTGTTTTGCAGCGCACTTTTTTCAGTCATGTCCCTATTTACATAGACAGCCTCAGGACACTTTCGAGTAGCACTAGGACTGATGTATTCGTCATTGTCGGCGGGAGAAATCGGCTTCATGTCCATGTAGTTGCTTGTAGGTGTGTCATTGTTGGTGCGAGGAACAGGCTTCAAGTCCATGTAGTAACTTGTAGTTGTGTCAGTGTTGGTGCGAGGAATAGGCTTCAAGTCCATGTAGTCGCTTGTAGTTGTGTCAGTGTTGGTGCGAGGAATAGGCTTCAAGTCCATGTAGCAGCTTGTAGTTGTGTCAGTGTTGGTGCGAGGAACAGGCTTCAAGTCCATGTAGTCGCTTGTAGTTGATTTAGAGGCGTGAGATGGAGGTACTGGTGCTATTTCAGTATATTCACCCTGGTCCACCTACAATAATATTTCCAAGCAAAATACTTAAAGTGAATTTCAAAATGTCAAATATTTGATTCTATTATTCATATAAGGCCTATGAATCAATAGTTTGCAATTTTTAATATTTTCCTTTAAACGGTGTCTGAGTCTTTCTGTACTGAAATTTGAGTGTAACAGTAGCTTGTAATGCAAAGAGGCAAATCATTTTTACTACCTACAACACAGCGGCGTATATATAAAGGAAAAATGGCGCCAGGGACGTACAACATTTTGCCACAACCTTTACAAGGTTTTCTGTTCAAAATACAAACAACATTTCCTCGACCAAGCCTGAGATTGGTAATCAACATTTGAATACCTATACAAATAAGTGTAGGAGCAAAGTGACCAAGCGGTATATTACTTTTTCAATCTTGTTTTTATTTTTTCAAAACCTGTGCATTCTAAAATGCAGAGTTGTTCAAAGTAACTCAGTATAGACTAATTCTCAATTTCGATTACATTTCAATTGAAAACAAACAAAGAAATTACTTTTTAACTTGACAATTAAATTCATGGGGTTTAATTATGATTAAACTGAGTCATTAAAATGAATCCTGTTAAGAATGCTGAATTTATGGAGATAATTTGTTTCGACATGCCGCAGCTGAACATTAACCGATATGCATGTATTTCGCAATGAAACTAAGATTGAGTAAGTAATGCTATTTAGATTTCACCTTAATACTATTCTGTAATATCATATTAATAAGTAATGCAAAATTATAGACCTACCATTTGACCTTCTGGCTGATTTTTTTTCCATGGTCTGCTTAGAGTGCACAGAAGAACATTGAATGTAAAGACAAATCGTGTTAATGGGAGCACACATTTTAGCATATATACTTCCTTTTAAAAGTTGACTTTCATTAGAAAATTTGACTTATTTTATATTGAAAACTATATCCATGATAACAGATCAATAAATCGATCTATTTAAATTAAAAACATTGTGAAAATAAAATGATAGAAGTCTGCGGGGAAATATGTTAATTTTGTTCTTATCATGTGAATATAAATACAATTTAAAGTATCCTACTTCATATTCCTCTGACTAGCAGTTAACTTCTCCTTTATCCTATTTTGATCTTTATAATTTAAAGTATTTTTGTTCGGAACTATAGTAATTTAAATGATTTTCTTCCAACATTTTATTATACTTCAATTCCTGTCTTAGTATTAACACTGTTATTTTTCATCATGAATGCTACAACTACTACAAGCACAATGTACGGCAGATAATGAGAGAAAGGGGGAAGATTATACGGGTTAACATAGTTGGTAAGAGAATGTGAAAGTGTAAGGGTTATTTATGATAAACAGGAGTGCACACTTTATGAGCAGCGGGAAATTGAAATACAAATACTAGTGAATACCGCATATAACGATAAATAAGGAGATAAAGAACATCCGGTAGGTAAATTAATAAAAACGAAAAAAACAGCTTAACAAACATTATGTATTTAGACCAAAAAAAAAAAGAAGAAACAAACTATCAGTGGGGATATGAATAGAAATAGAAATGAATAGAAATCAAGAGTTGGTGAAATAAAAAGGAAATGGAACAAGAAGTTAAAGACTGAAGCTTCAAGAAAAAAAACTTTTCAAATGGAATGGGGAATGTCTTTTTTATTTGGAGGTGAACGTAGGGGGCCAGCTGCTTTACGACATACCCTTCTTTCGTTTCACACAGCATAACACTCCATAGAAGTACATCAAACCCAGTGAAATCAGCAGGATGAAACCAGCAGCGGCACTCACTCCAATTGCGATTATCATGTAAGGAAGGTTACTTTCAGTTGATGGCTGCTTCTCAACTGATAAGTCTAGGACAAACAATACCATGACTAGAATGTTGTGGCTTAATGGTTTTCTAAACAATTTTGTAGCAGATTGATTTAATGGAAAATTTAATTATACATGATTTATGTATGGATGTTTCGTTCACATCTCTATATCCTTGTGTTTCAAATAGCGTTATACGAAGCCATGTAGGAGGATGAGCTGTGTTTGGCAGAGTGAAATATCTAATACTACTAGAAAACCTACACGCATATATTAATTCACACACACCCCCAGGTAAGCACCAACACCTGCGCATATGCATGTTTATTATCCCTAACACATAAATACTGACACGTACCCAAGACATGGGAATTCATCTATACCAATGTGCCTGTAAAATGTGAATCTTAAAGCACATGTGAACCCACCCACACATGTTAATCCAATCCACACAACTCACACACGCACATAAACATGTGAAAATTTTCGAACACAAAGGTATTTTCATGTTCATCCACCCACCCACGCACATACATACAGCTTAACGTGAACTCTTTCTGTCTCGTGCTCATTTATCGTTATGTATGTAGATTACATCTAGGCAATGTCGGCTTTAGGTTTCAATGTATAGTTATTATAGTAAGTTATAACGTTAAGGAAGCATGTTGTGATAAATATGCAGTTGCATTCAATAGGGGACTTCTGCTTTTTTCTTGCCACTTAAAAAATATATTGTATGTTTCGAAACCTCGTTTTCATTGAGATCTTGACAACTTTCGCAACTAATGGGAATTGATGGTTTATGTATAGAGGCTCAAAATAGTCTCATTTTCTTATAAATAATTATACGAGAAATGATAATAGCTTAACCTGTTAATATATCAGCTGGTTTACTGCATAATTCCCTCCCAAAGGTCACCAAAACTGTGTCATCATCCGGGTCAATGCTGACCTCTGTGCCCGGTTCAATGCACTCTGAGCTATTCACAGAGGCACAGTCTGGTCCGCTGTAAGTCCTCTGTGTGATGAAGCACATTTCATCCAGGGTTTGGTTTGCCTCTGATAATGTTAAGATATGTTCTTGTTTGTCCCAGCTGGTCGTTATGCCTATATGGCGAAAAAAGCAACAACAAAAAACATAAACAAAACATAGGAAAATAATGTTGGTATTACTATTTTTGGGAGAGACAGAGAGTGGGATGTGTTATGTATTTAGTAAATCGTTTAATTTGATTGTGAACACACAGTCTTAAGATGAGTAGACATACAAGGTTTAAGCTAAATAAGGGAAAGGTTGTTGTGTTTGCTCTGTTTGAGCATCCCACCTTATTTCTTCTCGGTCAAACTTTATTAAACCTGTCAGAACTAGCTATTCGTTTTAATAATTGCATGGAAGAGAATATAATTGTGCTATTCTGTTGACTGATTCAAACTAAAAACTGAAATATATCCCTTTCACTGGACTTAAAAGACGACTTGAGCAGAAAATATGTTGTAGATCCCCAAAGAACCCCTTTCTACAAAAACAAAAACTACATTTGTGCTGATCAGGGTATTTTATTCCTCAAATGGTACGAAAATGATATAACAAATTAATATGAAAGAATTTTCTCTCACATCCAACCAACCAAACAATAAAACAAAAGGCACATTTCTTATTGATAAAGCTTCCTTTCTTACCATAGCTCTCGGGTTGCAATGCTGTATACAGCCCGAACGAGGAAGTATGAAGAAAAAACAACGAACAGAGTTGTTAATACATTACGTTTGATAAGTGGTTTTCAATCTCAGGGTTGTGGTTTGTAAAGTTTCGATTTAAAATGAAAGAAATAGTTATAAATAACTCAGACAAGTTTCTTTTATCAAATGGAAAGTTGTCCGTATTTAATGATTTAGTAAGTGCTTTACACTCAATGTATAAAGTATACAGTATAGATTGAAGTGATTGGTGGTGAGAATTACACTTGTGCAATACTGCAATAAGTTTCATCCTTGATGCATTGTCCATCATCCGACCACAACCATTACCATGCAGCATTAACACAAATAAACAGTTATACCTGAATCTACGCAATAGTGGGAACTAAAATAGAAGTGTATGCACTCATAAAAGCAAATGATGGAAAATTACAAAAAAATGCGTTCACTATTAAACAAAGAGACATATGTTTTGTATAGCTTGTGTGGGTGTTCACATTTAAAACGTCAAGCAAGTCAGAAATTCTCGTTATTTAGAAACTTACGAGTTGTTGAAGCTACTATTTGCACCGCGCTACTATTTCCCGCGCTGTTCACTGCCCATAGAGTCATCCGGTACCAAGTGAAAGGCACCAGTCCCACCAATGTGTGGGAGGTCCCGGCCAAGTTTGTGACAACACCACACCCCTCTTCTTGCGTGTCGTTGAGACAGTATTGCAGAGTGAATGTTTGTTCCAACCCGCCATTGAATCCTGGTTCCCAGGCAACGAAGAGAGTTGAAAGTGTCGTCTTGTTTTGGTCGACGAAGAACCAAAATGGTGGATCTGGGATGACCGTATGTAAACATAGAAAAGGGGATTTTAAATGGTTGAAATGGGAATCTATGGTTTTAAAGATTGTCTTTTACTTTAAAAAGTATTCCAGGGTGAAATGTTGTTGCAACCCGCCATCGAATCCAGGTTGCCAGGCAACGAAGAGAGTTGAAGATGACGTCTGGTTTTGGTCGATGAAGAACCGGGAAGGTGGATCTGGGATGACTTTACGTAAACACACAAAAAATTGGATTTTAAATGTTTGAAATGGTAATCTATGGTTTGAAAGATTGTCTTTTACTTTAATAAGTATTTCAGGATGACATTTTGTTGCAACACGCTATCGAATCCTGGTTGCCAGGCAACGATCAGAGTTGAAGATGTCGTCTGGTTTTGGTCGACGAAGAACCGATAAGGTGGATCTGGGATGACTGTACGTAGACATAGAAAAGGGGATTTTAAATGCTTGAAAAGAGAAGCTAAGGTTTCCAATAAAGGCTTGTATGTAAGAATGTCTGTTCCAGAAAAATAAAAAGCAACCCATGAGATGCGACTCTAACCATGAACAGAGCTACATTTGTTTATATACTCACGATCAATATTTACTTTTAGAAAGTATATATATGTGGTTTCAGAAATAAAGTAATAATAACCCAAAACTTGGAGGAAAAATAATGAGGTATACGTAGAATAATCTTACGGCGCTTCTCAAACTACCCCTGCTACAACAGAAATAACCCAATTCCCGTAAATCGCGCAAGACCATGACGTAAATTCACCATAACGTGCGAAAATGAAAGCTGTATAACAATTAAAAACTAGTGGGTGGAGAGTGATTCTAATTATATCACAACCAATCCAACACAAAAGCCTCGTGATGCTTACCGTATTTGGCCGGTGGTAAAGCTTTGTCCAGAACGAAGAAGCCAAAAGGCAAAATAATAGAAAATACCAAATCTTAATGACATTTAAAAACTGAATTTGCTCTCAAAAGTAAATGGTGACTATAGATTTTATTTCAAATTAAATACATTGGATATGAGTAAACGATATGGTGTATTCTAATAATGAATATATCAGCCACCCTGCTTAGTAGTTGGCTTCATGTTAAAAATACATTGGATATCAAAAGAGTGCATAAAATACAGGAACAGAGATCGATTGCGTTTTACACTGATAATTGAACACGATTGAGAGCGGGAAGGGGTACTGGAAGAATATGGATGTGGTGCATTTCCAATAAAAAGATAATTCAAGTGAGGAATATAAATACACGTGACAGATATTTACGAGCTGTTGATGCCACTACCTCCACCGGACTACTGCTTCCCGCGCTATTCACCTCCCATACAGTCATCCTATACCACGTGAATGGGTAAAGTCCGACCAATGTGTAGGATGTCCCTGTGATGTTTGTGACAAAACCACACCCCTCTGTCTCTGCTTGCGCATCCTTTGGACAATATTTCAGACTGGACGTTTGTTGCAACCCGCCATCGAATCCTGGTAGCCAAGCATCGAAGAATGTTGAAGATGTCGTCTGGTCGACAAAGAAGGTATACATCTGGGATGACTGTAGAGTGACGTAGAAAAAAAGGATTTTAAATTGTTGATATGGGAAGCTTTTGTTTTAAAGATTGTTTTCTTTAAAAAAAAAAATCATTCTGTAAGAAATAAATGTCGTTCTGATGCAGTTACATGTTTCAATACTTTTTTTCAATACTGATTTTGTTTTTGTATACTCACTGGTATAGCTTAACGACGCGGTGTTGTTACCGATATCTGTTGTACCCTGACATTTATATTTTCCAGAATCGCTTGGCTGAACTTTATCTATGACTAGTGTAGTTGTGGAGATTGTTCTCATCCAGACCCTGCCAGCGACAATAAGATGTCTTGTAGTGTTGGTTAGGATCGTCCCGTGACGGTACCAGTAGAAGTTACGAGCCGGCGGATTGGCATCGGATGTACATATGAATTGAACACTGAGGAATTGCTCATGGTTATAGATACGTAGAACAGAAATGGTAATGTTGCTAGGCGAGTCTGTTTTATAAATAAAGAGTGAGATAGAGGCAGATTGGGACAGTTTCATGAACAATAATATGACCCACAAATTTCGAAATAGCGGCGGTATTATTTGCAACGCAACACAATATAGAAATCCAATTTATCAAAAAATACATGCTAAATTCAATCTGTATGATTTTGTATAATTTTACAAAACTAGATATCATAACACGAAATAAGAAAATATTCTGTTTAATGTAATTGGCTTGCATGATTCTGCAATAAAAATTCCCCTACTGCCACTCCCCACTGCATGGTGAAAGGAAAATAGACTTACATGCGATGTTAAGAACATCTGTTTTATTCTTGGTCCATGAGTATGGCGGTGCAGAGTGTAGTATTTCACAGACCAACAACTGTCCATGGTTGTAGCGAGTTGGTACGAATGTAAGATTACTTAGTGTGAATACACGTTGTTCGTAGGTCAACTCAGTTTGAACTGACGAGTACTGTGTAACATTTTCAGACCCGAGGTACCAATGGACCAACGATGTCGGATATCCGTTGTTTGATGTGCAGGTTAGCGTGCTCTGACTCCCAGATTCTAAATTGTTGATGCCGCGAACTATAGGGGTATCCGGAGGTCCTTGGGATACATCATACAAATGAAGAAGACAAAAAAAAGAAATCAAATGGAAGAGACATGAGAGCTGTCAAATCGGGAGTACCCACCCACAAGTTCTAGAAAAACAATCAAATCAATAACATTGGATTTGTGTATATTTTCAATGATCAATATGCTTCAATATATTCTTCATTTAGACCCCGGAATTTAAGAAGCTAAAAATAACCCACAAAACACCAAACATAATACATACTAACAGACAGATACAAAACAATCCAAAATATTGTTTAAAATTGTACTCATACAAAACTGCAACGTTTGATATGTTTTTATTCAAAGTAAACATGTTTAGATTGTTGAAATTTGCGGATAATCGATCGAATTAATGTCTCACAAATCTAAATGTCGTATGCAAATAAGAACAGTGAAATGGGTTTACCAAAGTAGATTTGTCCAAAGTTAAACCGAGGATTCTAGTTTCGACGTAAGCACCTTTACGGTAATTTTGAAGTAGGTTAAGATTTGTCACATTTGTATACCAACCATTTACAATGAACACTATTTCTGCCTCGGCTGTGTGATCCCTGGCTGCTGCTGTACAACGAAGAAATTTGTAGTGGTCTGTTCTATCAGGACGTAATTCCAGAACACTCTCTGAATCAAATAACGTGTCGTCATTGATGTTTGAACTTGCTGAGAAAGTTTTCTGAGTGAGACTCCGGGTGCCAATTGTCCAGCTTATATAGGACACAGGACGGGACCCCAAACTTCTGCAGATGACAGTCACAAGTGTGTTTTCAAAGATAGTAAGACGTGCAGTTTCAGCCTCATTTGTAATTGTGTGTTCTACCACTTGAATCCGCGGATTGGCTGGCGGCACTGTTTCATTACAAAACTATAGATGAAAAAGCAGTTAAGGATTAATTTTAATACTTCATGATTTAACTTTTAATTCATATGGCGTTTACTTCAGACTATACTAATACTATGTGACGTATAGCTTTATACAAAACAACAAAAACAACAACAACTATATGTAATACTGTACATGATTGTCGCGTTACCGAGCATACACATCTTCGTTAACTGAGAGATGAGTTTTGATCAAAGGTCGCTCGTAATGTAGTCAACGAACAACATGTATCATGAATCGGAAATCCCTTTTAGACCCCTTTGACAGTGTAAATTATATGTATTTGAACATTTAAGTTTCCCATTGCCACTGCTATTCATGTGTTCATCTCCTTAAAACTTACCTTCGACATCTAGACGGGTGCTAGTGTGAAGGCCAACATTGTGGTTAGGCACCCTACAAGTCAATTCCTTACCATGGTCGTCTTTGGTTGGTATGACAGTGACTTCTATCCGGGAAACATAGCTATCGCCTTGCACATTATTTGACTGATTCCTTATCAACACATGCACATCTGAAGATATTTGCCATTCCAGTAGTACCGGAGGTCTTGCGCCCAGAGCTGTGCACAAGATGTTATACGGCATATCTGCTGTCATGGTTATGGTTGGACTGCTAGTGTATTCGTCTTTAGAGATTTCGTCACTGATGAATATCACATTTGGCGGGGCTACATATGACAAGATAAATGAGACAGGCAATTTAAGATGTAAATCATATGAGCTTGTTTAGAAGGAACAAGTGTAAAGCTTAATCTGATAATTGATTGTGATATACAGGCATCATTCCATATCGAAATGTCAAAATACCGAATTTCATAGTACGTGCCTGAGTACAAAAACATTTGTTCGAGAATATTTAGTTACTGTTTTTATGTATGCACTTTATATGAGCTTACTTCGTTCCATATATATATTTAAAGTAGGTCCTTGAGTTATTGCTAATATTTTTTACTTGTATATTATTATCTGAATATATAATTAATATAAGTGGCAAAATCCTGACTTGTTGCCGAACAAAATTAAATAAACAACGAAAGTTGGTGTAACACGAAGACGCGAAGACCCGATAGAACGAATTAAGCCCTTAATATTCTAGACTTTCCTTAATCATTAAAACACTTTTAAAATGATATTTTAACAGCGAAAGTTGGGGAAGAGTTCATACCTCTCGACAAGACTTCAAGCTGGACTGCATCGGCATCTAAACCTGCGCGGTTGATGAGTGTGCACTTATATATTCCACTATCATCTATTGTCAAATCTTTGATTGTCAGATTGAAACTGCGAGAATCTGTCGTCAGTATAAGCTTCGAGGAGACTGAATTATTTGTTTTACAAGCCGACACACTGTCAAAGCAGTCAAGAGAAGCCAGAGTTACGAAATCGTTTTTTCCCCATGACATACGGAATTCGCTGGACTGGAACGAATAGAGGCAGGAAAGTTGAATGTCTTCCCCAGTGACGAGGAGGTCTTTAGCAGCGATTGACACTTGTAATTCCCCGCGGCAACCTGCAAGTAAGAATTAATTTCATCATAATTCTTTCATATTCATAACAGACAAACAAAACGGGTACAAGTAATACTGAAGAGCCGTATACGCAGTGTTAAAAAAATGATGATTCGAATGTCAATACCTTCAACAGCATTTAATCATCCTCAGTAAACTTTAATAGGTAATTTAGTATAATAATCCCCTGAAATCTATGTGAATTTCCCAAGCTTATAAGTTCAGAGTACAGATTTATGTTTGTGTTTGTAAAACATACCATTTTTTGAATTCTACAAAAGGAGCATGTTGAATATAGCATCAGTGCCAAATAAGAGTACACCTTTTGCTTCTGCATTCTTCGAGAAATTTCCCAATGAAGTCATTCTAATTCATATTTTCTCGGTAAAATTGTCATTAACCCATTGTAGATTGATAGTTGATTTGTAAAACGTCATGTACATGTATTCAAAACATAGTTAAAAAACGAGAAGCCAAATAAATAATTTCTCAACAATTTCAAAATCAATTAAGGAATACATGTAGTTAATTCCTCTACTTATGTGTATTTCAAACATCATGAGGAGTAATGTACAGCACGAAACACAAATCCTCTTTTTTAAGGAACTTATTGTATTACTTATTCCACTACTCAATATATTAAAGACTAAATATTGATTTTATGATATCTTTTCTGCAAAGATCTAGTAAGATTGCTTAACGTATCCTTTATGTTTGTCAGCACAAAAGAGAAAGTAAGAAAATTGAAAATTATTAACCTTTTTTGTATCAATAATTGGGGTTCATTTGAGAGCTTGCCACGAAATGTTCCAGCGCCCGGTATACGCTTGTTGTGCACTGATATACTATTCAACGCGATCTCTTTGTAACACTTGAAAAATGCTACGTTTTACAGAAATTATGATAACTTTGTTTGTTTTCACCATAATCTTTTAAGAAGTTACAGAGAAAATTAGGTTACACATGCAGTTTTACTGACAAATAATTAAGAATTAATGGCCAATACTTTCTCTGATCTTGTCACTCAAAATCTCCTCGCATTTGATTTGAGACACCCCATATATTGAGGATTCCCTTTGCTAACGTTCATTTAGGCGAGGCGTCAAAAATAAATATACCAGCCAGCGGCAGCTAACTGCACTTGTGCGTCCTGGCTGCATTGTTAAAATTAGCTCAGCCGGCTACCGCTGGCGGTAGAAAATGGCATTCAAAAGCATGCGCCGGCTGCCGCCTTTCGAATGGAAACCGAGCCTCAGATCCCAGCCTGGCGCAAGCCGGCTGGGCTAATAAGTGAAAAATAATTGCCCCAGCCAGGCTTCGGCTGTAATTGCAGCCTCGATGCGCCAATACGTGAGGCGGCAGCCTGCTGGTATCGATATTTTTGACGCCTCGCCTTACCTATTTAGTATGGACTGGCGTACTCGGCCTGAAATACCCAAACAAAAAGACAGTGCGGCTTTGCAGGAAAATTATATCAGGGAATTTCAAGAATGGTATCATAATATTGAATAATAATAAATCTGGATTGATATAGCACTTAATACGAAAAACCGCCTGTGAGCGCTTTTTAGAGATACTATTACAGGTATTACAATGTCATTATTCACACTCCTTAATTGATAGCATTAACTCATGGATCACACATTAATCACATTGCATACCGTTAAAATACACGAGGATGACAAGCAAAATTCCTCTCTGAATGTGAGAACCCATTCTTGGTGTAAAGCTCGTGAAATGATTTCGACGTCTTTCCTTAGAAGGTAAATATGAATAATCGATGAGCGGTCACAATTGGCGCCAGAACGTTATATCTCCTGCCTCCTGAAAGTGAAAGAAATGTGTCTAGTAATTGCATATATCTGTAATTAGTACTTAATGCGACTCGTGATAAAATATAAATGAGATCTATTTTTTTTTTTTTTTTTTGCACGGGTATTGAAACTATAACTTTGCCACAAACTAACGAACGGAATATTCCTTGTTCCCGAGATAACGCTAGACGGCGCTAGTACTTTTACATACAGTTGTATTATTGTACATGAATTAAATTTGACTTATTTACCATGCATAGGTGACGAATCTCTATGGAATGCTGTTTGGACTTTCTAATCTAGTATATTTGTTAACCACTTAGGCCTATCTCGTGTTTGGCAGACTGTGAATGTGTAGTGGTTTGTGCGTGTATTTGTTTGTGGATGGACGTGTATGTGTATGTGGGTGGGCGTGTATATTTATGTGGGTGGGCGTGTTTATGTGTGTAGATCATAGATGAGCGTGTATATGTGTGCGGGTGGGCGTGAAAATGTGTGGGTAGGCGTGTACATGTGTAGGGGTTTGTGCGTGTATCTGGGTATATTACAACAATATGTTCTTGTTGTTATTCTTCTATTGAACCAAATGCATATTTTGGGGGCATTTTCTATATAAGATTTTTTCAAAAGGGCTACGCATGATATATGTTTCATTATACTCGATTCAAACAAGTAAATAGGAAAATAAGGATGCAAGATATGAGCCTCCCTTATTGTAAAAAAGTAACTTGTTTCTTTAATTAATGCAATAATAGGAGCATGTAATGACAAGCTCATTGTTCGTGATTTTTCTGTAAATATCTTAGATTCTTTAACGGATTTGAAGAAAATAAGATAAAGAGGTATACTAACTGGCTTTCTATTCTATTTGATGAGATCGCTGATTGATACCGTCATGGTCCATGACTCCATATTGAAATACATGTATTCTCATGGCGGATAAACTAAAGACTGTATAGTAGTGAGGCACAACCATACTTTTGTATAGCCGTAGCCTTGATATCATGTACGACTGTCTACTACCATGTCCCTGTGTTTTCAAATATGTGTTATTTTAAACTGGCTTCCATGAATTCAAAAATTTAGAGTGCGTCCACTTATTAGGAGCCTAATTGTATACCTTCAATCTTGCCTGCATTTGTATTACCTCTTAATGGAAATAGATATATACGTGTGAAGAACCCCATCATCACATCCTGGTTGCCAAGTAACGAAGAGAGTAAAAGATGTCGTCTGATTTAGGTATACGATGGAATCGGGTAGGAGTATTTGGGTTGGCTGTAATATTTCAGAAAAATGTGGGAGAGGTATGGCACGGTTACTCGCTCATTTTCATTTTATTGTCACCTACCTATAAAGAACAGAATCAAATCATGTCCACATGAATCGTTAAGGACCAGCCCGTAGTTCATCCTTATCTGCATGGAAATATTTGGGAAATATCGAATGTCCTCAAGCCAAATTGTAGGAAATAATACTCCCCCATTATGCCCCGTATCATGTACTGTGTAAACAATGCTACCTTTTATGTAGGTTTTCGGCTACTTACTTGAGAAGTTGAAGTAGATAACGGCACTGTCGTTACCCAATGTTGTCGTGGCCAGGCATTCATATTTTCCTTTATTGATCACCTTTGGGTTACTGATCATCAGCGTACTTGTTGTAACCGTTTCGGTTTCTTGGAAATCCCATTGGTGGACCACAATTTTGGTGTCATTTTCCAGCCTTGATCCATTGAAGAACCACTCGAAGATACGGGCTTGGGGTCTAGCATCTACCTGACATGTAAACCGTGCATACATTCTCCCATCACCAGCCACACTTCGACGAGCCCACAAGCCGACAACGACGGGAGGATCTAGATATTGATAGAGAAAATACAATGTAGTGAGACAGAGGGTGGCAAAGGGCCTGGTGGCGAAGCTAAAGAAAATATCATGCTTTGAAAATGTTGCTTTCCGCTAGCGCGGTGCACTAAAATATGTGAGTTAATAGGAAATACTTTACTTGGATGAAAAGTGCAAAAGGCAAACAAATAACTACCGTCTTATCGAAGTTTGGGTAGCTTTAGGAACTACTTATAAATTAGTCGTCGAGACAAATGGTTAAAAGAAGTTAAAATGAAATATCTGGCATTGCTCCTTGCAGGAACGGGGAAAATACCTCTGCCAAGGATTAAAGCTGTCACACTCTTGACAGGATCTTTCTTAAAATACATCACGTGAAAATTGTAATTGCATTATGATGAACCACACAAACAAAATATGCCACCGCAAGAAATTACTTGCCTATTGCTACTTGTTCTAGCACCTAAATAAAAGAGGTTGCCCACTTAAATTCCTCGTAGTTTTAGACGTATGATTTGTTTGATATAAATGATTATGAATATCTCACTTACATGAAATCTCGATCGTTTTCCTTACGCTCCTAGACCACGCAGACTCAGGTTCAGACATGGAGACCTCACAAACTAGGTACTGGCCGTGGTCGCTCTTCTTGGGTGTGAACGTAAGCACACTCCTTGCAAATATCCTGTTATATCCATTCAGTTCTTTTTCTGTTGCTGAATCATTTGTCAGATCGGTCGTTCCTAGGTTCCACTGAAATACAGGCGCTGGATATCCATTGTTGGCAATGCATGTGACCGCTGCGGACATCCCTGCTTGCAGGTTACCGGTAGCAAGCATTTGCGGAGTATCTGGTGGTCCTTTAAAATTGAATTGTTGATTGAGAATATACTACTGGAGGAAACATCATAAGAATTATAACTAAATTTGCATTTCATTTGTTACTAACACTTTATGTTAATTAATGCTTGATACATTTTCCCCACTCATTATGAAAGGGGCCAAACAGGAACTCCATCGTAAGTATTACCATGTCATTTGATTATTATATGATATTGAAATGCCGTGAGTGCTATACGATGGTGTTCTGCAGTAGATTACCACAATTCACGCGTCGGCACAAAGAACAAAATATTCTGAAAGCGATACAGTTGTATAGTGCATACATATTTGTCCAGGATGGAATATTATTAATAAGGAAAGAAATAATGTTATTCATTAACTCACCATAAACTACTAATCTCACTTCTGCATGAACTTGATGTTTTCCGGCAGGTGCCAAACACGTCACCAGTTTGTAATGGTGACTTACATTCGGTACCATCCGCAACCTACTCTCTGCATCAAATAAACTCTCGTCCATGCTATTTCGGGTAGCGGAAGATGTGACGCCATCCGTGACCACTGAATCTCCAAGTTCCCAGAAGAGTATGGCAACTGGACGAGACCCGACACACTTGCAGGTGATGACGACTGGAATGTCTTGAAAGACGACTAAAGATAAGGTTTCCGTTAGGTTGGTTATGTTGGAGGAAGATGAGAGCTGCAATTCTGTAGGAAGGACTTAAATTAAGAAATGAAAGATGATTGCAACCTATGTAATTAAAGTTCACGAAATAATTACGAAGATGGGGAAATAAAAAATACCTGCATAGTTGCAGACTTGAGTTATGTCCTGAAATATAAGCCGGCAGTCGTGTTAGTGTTGAGCTAGAACAATTTCATGGGGAAAGTAGCTTAGCAACAATGATTGAAATACTCGGCATATTGAATTAAACATGTAATCAGGTGTAAGTAGACGTATCAATCTCCGGACGAAGTAGGATATTGATTTATCAATTCACTTTTTAAAAATACCTTGAATATTGAGAAGGATGGTTGCTTGGAGTACATTTTGCAGTTCCCGATGGGACGCCAGACAGCGAATGATTCTGTTGTGATAATCTTTAGAAGGTGTTATGGTGGCTACCCCGCGAGATATGTACATGTAGCTTTGACCTTGAACAACATCTACCTGATCCATGACCTGGATATGTTCAGCATCGGTGCGCCACTCAATGAGAGCCGGTGGGCGTGCCCCTCGTACAGTGCATGTGATGTCACGTGGTTCACCTGCTGTCATGGAAATGTATGGGTTGTCGGGATATCCAATTGGAGACCGGTCGTCACTGATAAATAAGTCACTAGGTGGGGCTAATAATTGAAAGTTCATCACGGAAAGAAAATCAATAAGAAAAGAACACACACCGAAATTTGCGTCCAAGAACAATTGCTGAAACCTAAACTTTAGTACTGAGTTTTTACCGGAAATGCAGTTTAATTATTCAAACTCATCAAGTTTTATTTTTCATCTCAGAATATTATTTTCATTCATTTTATATCATGTGCTTTCCATTGCCAAATTGTCTTTAAAATCATTATTGTCTTTCATTTAGGAAACTCGCTTACCATTGTCCTTCATGTTATTTTTTGTCAGAAGTCTCTGTGAACACAATACACAGGGGCGGTTTTATAATTGTATTCATGCTATCATAGTGGAGATTATGAGTTATTTCCAAGAGTATAAGGAACTGAATATTGTAACCATGTACATTAACATAAAACTTTCAAATTGAATGGATAGTCTTCTAATTAGCCTATGTAAAGGAATCTTAAGCATGTTTTAGAGTGGATAAAAACTACACGCATAAGGCAAAGAGCAACACAATGACGCCGAAAACGTACTTATCTTGACGGGCCATTTGTTCGTGAAGTTGTGTGATGACACATATGTCTAAGCTTTCCATATTTTAATTAAAAGAAACTACACCTTTAGATACTAGTTGTTTTGTGCTAAGTGTGTGATTGTATAAGGAAACGAGAGAAATGTAGATACATTTCCAAAATATGTGCCTTTACTTTACAAGATAAGTCATTTTTACCCCTCTACAAGGTGCTCCCATTCATACATACGGGGTCCTTTAAAAAGTGGCATCCTTACAGGACTATGTAGATAGCAGTAGACCGAGGTGTTTTACCCCTCCTGAAGCGAAGGTCTGGATACCCCACTGAAAATGTCATAACTTATGCATTACCATTACCTGGGTTTAGTACTTGTAATGTCATATTCGAAGAATCGTGCCCGTCTGCGTTAAATACAATACAGCTGTAATCTCCATTGTCGTCAGTATTTAAATTGTTTATTGTGAGGGATGTGCTGTGGTCATCTCCCATGAACTTGTACTTTGCTGGATTGGGAAAAGAAGTTCGAAATGGAATCGCAGTTGTGTACTGAGCAAACTTTAAAATGGTGTTCCCATGTCTCCACCTAATCACACTATAATCAGAAGGAGGTGAATAGGCACACCTCATTGTGAAATCATCTCCCATGACGGGCAAGTCATGTGGTGTTTGCATAACCACTGTATTTTGACCATTCGAATGTAGTATTATTTATGGTAACAAATTCGTGTATTCAACATTTACGTTCATCATACTATTTGCGTTTACATCCAAGACCAAACAAATGTGACGAAATATTTTATTAGCATGAGTTATTTTATGAGGACTTAAGTGGTGCGTTATAAAAAAAAATTATCATAGGAACTTGAGCGCTTTACATATTCCATCGTCATGCGATTTCAACTTACCTTTCTCGCAGAAGAGAAGGGCGAGCCAGAACAGAGCATGAGATGCCATATGTAGTCAAAGGAATGAAATATTGAAACCTTGAAAATCCTCTGACCAAAAAGGCGTTGGAAAATGCTGAATCATTTAAAAAAAAAATGGAAGCAAAAGGGGGACTACAATTATTTCCAGAAGAAAACAGTTGGCTGCCAACGTCTCCGAGGTGCAATGAATACGAAAGTAGTGGTATATATTGATGACGAGTTCGTTCAGCTTCTTTCACTCATCACAATCGAAAGTACCATTTATTAATCAGTGAAACATCATATCCACACTCAAACGGCAGAGTGTGCTATTTAATTCAAGGCGGGCTTATTAATTGGTGTTTCATTCAATGTCTAAGCATAAAGCTATTTCCAAAAGCCTTTCATAGATACAGGATTCATTCAATATTTGTTCCTTGCGATTTAAAAATAAGAAAATTATGACGATGTTTTCCTCGTGAAATAATTATAATTTTATTATTATCACTGTCAAGTTATGAACGATTTCACAACATTCATCATATTCTTGGGTGCCATTTATAAAGTAAAGCAGGGTTAAACATTGCAGCATCCAACCATCGATTACAGGTTGCCAAGCAACGGAGAGAGTAGATGATGTCGTCTGGTTTTGATCGACGATGAACCTTTAAGGCGGATCTGGACTCCCTGGAAGATTTGTTTTGGTAAATAGAAGGCAAAATTGATGTACTGAAAGATAATATCTGCTACTAAAACCCAAGAGGTATCCAATCGATTTATGCTTGGTATTATATAGCAATGACGGTTGAACGACAGATGTTCCTGCGATAAATACTTCCCGGTCAATTTCGTATACTCAACGAAACCCAACTTTAAACCCTAAACGACATACCTTTAATAAAACAGAACCCTATTCATAAACATAAACCTACCGCTGCCCTCCAAACATAGACTTATTACCCTTACGATGTATAATTTGTGAAATAAATCCCAATTGTCGAAGCATAGTCCAATACATAAATGCCTATCAAACTGTGCCACATTTGATAATTGTGCAACTTTAATTATTGCACTTGTGACAAACCTACCAGAATACGACAAAGTGATAGTTGCGTTGTCGTTCCCGAGCCTTGTCTCTGCCAAGCATATATAGTTGCCTTCGTCTTCTGCCGAAACATTTGAAATAATCAAAATGCTACACATCAAGGTATCCTCTTTTAAAACACTGTGGTGAATCTGATGGCGGTTGCTGTTGTTGAGTTCAGTGTCATTCGAGAACCAGGTTATTGAGGATAGGGGTCTGCTCTTTGATGTACATGTAAGGATTGCATCAATGCTTTGTTGAACACTAGAAACCCGACGAACGGAGGCTTCCACAATTACAGGAGAATCTACCAAAATAAATTTAGGAAGAAGAAATTACGTTCAGAAAACAATAAAGGAAGGCCTAGGAGGATATAATTGGTGATTGTATTCATGAGTAGCGTAAGTGAATACCTATTTTAATCGTTAACAATATTTTGTGAGGCTAACATTTTAGCACTATGATGCTCTTTTTACAGGTCTATGGATCCTTTAGTATTAATCTGAACCAGTAAATAGTTATTTGTAAAAGGAGAGAAAATCAAACCAGGTGGGATTTTTTAAAAGAAAGAACTTACCCCTGCCCGTTCAATATAATCCCGGGAAAGTACATATAATCGTCAACTCACTGCAAACAGCAAACTAACATCACGTAATGGCAATGGTTGTAATGCCTCTTTTAGCGGTGAGACAACGTAATATACCTGCCTCGTGATAAGATCTACATGATGAATGGGTTAGGCTTAAATAAATCAGACTTACAAAGAACTTGCAGAACCTCACTGACACTCCAATACTTCATGGATGTAGCGTTTGGTTGAAATACTTGACAGACAAGGAGTTCATCGTGATCGTCTACCGTGGGTGTAAAATTTAACAAACTTATGCCATCCAGTCGATTATTTATATTCCTCAAAGACTGTGTATAAGAATCTTTGGGGACGTTCTTTGATCCAAGGTACCATTGAAATGTTGGTGCTGGGTAGCCGTTGTTCGATGTGCAAGTCACATTTGATGACACCCCATCTTGCAAACCCTCCGTTCCACTTAGGTAAGGAGGATCCGGTGGTCCTTAAAAATCAAAACATATTTATTATCTCATTTTTTAAGAATATAAGCCCATGTGACTTGCATGTAATATATATATCCCTGCCAAAAACACGTCTTGCCTATATTATGAGCATCAACAAACTTTGATCCCAAGTAACTCATATTCTGAAACAAGAAAGGAATCATGTTGATATCTAGATTAATTTGCTTGAGCTATCAGGAAGGTTTGTCACTAAAGACTTTCCAAACATGTTCACTTCTTTGAAAAAGTATGGTATGAATATCCCGGCATGTCAAAGTCAATGTCAAAGTGTGTCGCAATATGCCCCAGACCCCATTCGGTCTTCTGTTCTGAATAATAGAAGATGGGGTACGAAATACTCACCATAGACGATAACCCTCACTTCTGTTTGACGCTGGTTCATACCAGCATACGCAACACATCGGAGAAGTTGATTGTGATGCCCCCTCTTTGGAATCAACTGTAGAGTGGACTCTGTGTCACGTAAACCTTGGTCGGCCTCATTCGGGGTAGACGTAGAGGTCGTGCTACCCAAGTCGTCGTCTGAACCAATGGTCCATGATATAAGAGCTGTTGGGTGAGATCCTATACTCTTGCAGGTGAATGATGTTGCCGAGTTCTCAACGACAATGACACTTCTTGTCTCTGTTGCGGTAAACCGGAGGTCACTTGGCGGTACTGAATGGGAAGAGAAAGGAAGACCCGAAGTTGTTTACGACGTCAGCTACTGAAAGGAAATATATCTAATCCAATCCAGGTATTTTTAAGATCTAGTTGCCTAATGAAAGGCCCTGACACAGAGTTGAATTATTGCTGACAACATGATACAATTACATAGGCGATTAAGTCATCATGGGATCTACTGACGTTCTTAATATTCCCTACGATAATGCACAAAATACAGAAACGTGAAAAGTGTTTTAGGAGATGTTGAATGTTAGATCCATTCCAGACATTCCTCATATTTAGATGCATATTCTCTTGGGCAGATCACACATACTTACACCGAGCTATCCATGGGATGATATCATTATTAAGATTATCACCTTGAACATTGAGGCGGATAAACAATTGAAGCCTATCATCCAGATTCCGATGCGAGGCCACACAACGGACAATCTTTCCATCATCGTCCCTAGATGGAGTTACGGAAACAACTCTTCGAGAGGTGTAAGCGTCATCATGAACAACATTATACTGATCTTCCAGTCGAACCTGCACTTCTTCGGAAACGTCCCATTCCACTTGTGCAGGTGGTATAGCGTCTTGAACCGAACATGTTAGGTTTAGGGTTCGCCCATATGTGATGCTGACCGATGTCCCATTCTTGTATTCCTTCTCAGACCGATTGTCGGTGATGGATATCAATCCCGGCAAGGCTGGATTTTAAGAAAACAAATATATTGTTAATAGTTCCCACTAAATATACGTCTTGTAAACGTTTGTGTCTACCAAATTCTAGGACCGATTTGGACATTAAAAGAAATACCACAATGTCAATAATGTTAATACTATTTGTAAAATACTATAGTTTGAATTATTTTCTGTAACGAATCGAACATGATGTATCATAATAGTAATATATTGAGAACTGGAGTACTAGTTATCGATGACGATACATCCGGCATGACTGTTGTATTCAAACGTTCGAATGTTGTATTGATTTTGAATGAGAAATGAATCATTGATATTGTAATTTGGCACACATCACAACTAGATCATCCTATCCAGAATAATGTTATAATAAATTACCTGGTAGCACTACCTTCAGTACAATTTCACTTGCAGCTGCACCAGAAGATGTGAGAACTAAGCACTTATATCTGCCACCGTCATCCACTGTAACATTCATAATAGTTAGATTTCCACTGGAAGAATCTGCCCTCAAGACGTACTTGGACATATCTGGAATTGTGTTCTCGTTTCTGCATCCCACCCCTCGACATGTTTCAGTAGCCAGGAGACTGTCGTTCCCGTATTGCCAATACAGTTGGCGATTTTTCGATGAAGAAACGACGGTGCAGGCTAATGTTATATCGTCACCAACGACTGGGATGATGTTGGGGTTCTGAATACTAGTATACACGCTCATCTCATATGTCTTAGAAACGATGAAGGTGAGGTAAATAAATATTTGAAGACGTTCATCCATGTTGTTATTACGTCTCATTTCCTGGTATATCCCGACTGTGGGGGTGCGTTGCTTGAACCATCCTGCTACCTAACACAATATCCGGAGAATAAATGAATGCACAATGTGCAGTAACGGTTTTCAATGACTAAATGAGTGGTCAAAAGAAAAGCGGCTGATATGCTTATTCACTTTTCTCTTGCGCTTCGAAAGTGAAAGGAATTCATCTCTCTGAAGAGCATAAGTGCGCTGTCAGTTACAAACAAAAAGTGGGTTTCGGAACTTACTTTAATTAAAACTTTGGCCATTATTAGATTAAATTACATTATGAGTGCACCGATAATATTTGTTACTTTCAATTTGACTTTCGATAATACCTTTTAGGTATATAACATTTGGTAGATATTTTTAGGTAGGGGAATAACAGGGAATTATACTAATTTCTTTACTGCACATGAGAGAAGAGTTTGAGAATATATATATCATTTGTTACTTTTTAAAGGTTCATGAAGACGTCCTTTTCTAAACACGAAGAGGAAATTCTGGTATCAAAGCAAATATTTTCTTTCCAGTAAAAGCAGCAATGGGTTTATTATAGACTCCCATTGCTGGAAGGGGTCTCATATTGCTTTTCTGTAGCTAATGTTTCTTCTACAAAGAGATGTTGCAGTATAAATGCACTCCAAGTGAATAGCAAACCTTCTTGTTATTAGACTTTCAAACTCACGCATCCGCACTCAAAAATAAAAGGGGGCGCATGGACCCCAAATTTATGCCAAATCCTTAACCGTTTACCTGTAGCATGCCACATAACCTGTTTGGTTATTATTTTGTATTTCTATAGGATGTTTAAAAATTCTTCACCTTTACACAAATTATGTATCAGGTGATTGTACACTTTAAGAGTAATCATTCTAACAACTACGACATAAGGATCAGAATTATGGTCATTGACAAAGGATCTAGAACAGAATCTTGTGACTACTCAACGAGATATGGAGAGAAAGATGTCGCATTTATCTCTGCGAGACAAAATCAACCACAAAGTCATACGCCAGAAAAAACAAAGGTTAAAAACATCATGGAGAAAGTCAGAGAATCAAAGTGGAGATGGGCTGGGTATGTAGCAAGACTTCAGGACCATAGTTGGACAAATCGTTTAACAGATTGGCAACCAAGGATAGGAAAGAGAAGAAGAGGAAGGCTGAAGAGAAGATGGAGAGATGACCTAACATCATACATGGGAACGGCCGCTTGGACTAGGCCAGCTAGAGACAGAAGAGAATGGACATGTTTATATGAGGAGGGCTTTGTCCAACGTCTGGATGAACTATAGCCTGATAGATAGAGTTATCATTGATAGGTAGGTAAATAACCAGTTTTAGGTAATCTGTACTTTATGTTAGATTATAATCTTATGTTCAAGTCTTTGGTTCCACCCTTTGAAACTTAAACAAATAAAAAACCTTGAGCGTAGCATAACTATGTAATCGTCTAGCTGTGTCAGGAGCAGGGTCTATGACGGTCTATGTCTACATAGTCTAACTGTTCGGAAACCCTGCTATACGCATTGATATACGCATTACGACCGAGGAGGGTGTCTGTTTTCGAAATCACCTAGGTATATTAACATTTTTTAATAAGTATATATGGACGATGAAAGATCGGATAGTTTCATCGATTTGAAAGCATGGCCACTCCAGTTATTTTTTGATTTTTGTTCATGTGTGTAATTTTCTTTAACGAATTCAGTCAAATCCAAATGTGTCATAACCGGATGTTGAAATTAGGTTACCAGTCAACGAAGAGAGATAAAGATGTCGTTTGGTTTTGGTCGACGATCAGCCAAGAAAGTGAATCAGGGATAACTGTAGTTTAAGTTTAATTAGTGGTAAAGCGTAAAGGCCGGACCTTCAGTTCAATGACGTGAATTGTGATAAGAGGAAGAAGGTTTCATGGATATGAGATTAATGTTCTTTATATGGAAGCAAGCATCATTCAATTAAATGAAAAAAAAGATAATCAGATGGACACACACAAATAAATCTAAATATCCAATGAAACACAGTTTTACTTACGAGCAAATGTGGAGTTAAATACTGCACTACCGGAACCATATCGTGACACAGCTACGCATTTGTAATCACATTGATCTTCGGACTGGGGGTTTCGAATCGTCACTTCACTGGAAGTCCGCGTTTCACACTCTGGTATAGTCTTGGAGAGTGTTATATGAAGGTAGTCGCTAGACAACTGTGTACTATTACAAAACCATTTGAAGTTAAAAGCAGGAGGATTGGCGTCTGAGGTACATGTCAATACGAACCCAGAACGTATTTTATCTGATGTTAGTCGTCGAGAAGAAACGGACACAACCGGGTCATCTAGATTATATAAAAATATTGCAAATCATTTTGTTATTAATCGAAAATGGAAGAAGATATAATATAAGGATGTGGATGGGACTTGGAGGGTGGGAGGGGGGGGGGGGGGAATAATATAAACTTATCAATGCATGCATGCAGGAAAAAACAGAACATTGACATCATAGCGTATAACCTTGTCTGGTAGTTAGCCGTATGCACTTCGTTTTCAAATGAAGAAAAAAAAAACACCAGCCCAAAGGGACGTGTGGAGGATTCTAAAAGAACTAAAAGAAGAAAAAAAGTAGACGAATCTCTTGAGGAAAGTTGACGAACGCTTAGACATACCAAGATACTTACTTGATATGTTTAGAACCATGCTATCATTCACTGACCGCATTGCAGGCGTTGTAGGTTGAACCGCCTGGCAGAGAAGAAGTTTCCCATGATCAAACCTCGTTGGTATGAGGGTAAGGGTGCTGTTAGCATTATACCGACCATCTACATTCGTTGAAGAGTTAAGAGATGAATCGTGTGTCACATTTGTTGATCCGATGTACCAATGGATGAGCGGAGCAGGGTATCCATTAAGAGCTATACAGCTTACATTGGTTTCTATGCCGTCGTGTAGATCGTCGGGTATGGTCATTTGAACATTATCTGGTGGGCCTTGAACAAAGAAATTAAATATTTAGTTATGTGTAAAGCCTTTATTAGGGCGAAATGTCCTTTTTTTAAATATAGAAGCTCTTTTATGTATATACCATTTAGTTATACGGCGATGAGAGATCCGAGGGTTATAGTGATAAACGTTCGCTTTTTCCCTCCCAGACCTGGGTGACGCCAAATTATTGATAAAAATAATGACAATTTAGTTTGGGTAGATAGGGCAGATAATGATAGATGAAACAACATCCTCTTTCGAATTCTCAGTTATGAATAGGGCTTTAAATAGATTTAAGGCGTAAACTTTAATATAGTTTATAGAAATTCGAATCCCGATATATTGAAGAAGTAGAACTCACTGTAAATCATCAGTCTGGCTCCCCGTTGATCCCAAAAGCTTCCCAAAGTTGCAAAACATTGAAGGAGTGTTCCGTGTTGGTTTCTCTTTGGATGTATTGTGATGATACTCTCAGTGTCAAACAAACTTCCATCTAAAGCATTGCGATACTTTGAAAGGCTTATGTTACCGGGAGAACTTTGGGTGTCGTCAATTATCCATGATAATTCAACTGCTGGTAATGATCCGACACTTTTACAAGTGATTGAAGTGGATGAATGTTCTTGAACGTTAATGACTGTTGACCCATTTTCGTTTTGCTTATAATCTCCAGTCGATACAAGCAGCATGTTGGTTGGTAGAACTTTATTACAGAAAAAGACAAGATAAAGAATGTTGTTATGTTATTAACCTTAATCTTGAAATAATAGTGAAACAAAAGTCGCCAAATCAAAAAAGACGATTTATAAATAGTATTGGATATTACCCTAAAAACTATTATCTGATTCGAGAATTTGATAAACGGCGACACAACAAGAAACAGAGGCTCACTTAACTGACATAAGCACCTCTGTGGTGGAAAATTTTACACTGTCAGGCTGTAAAAGGTGAATAAGAGTTGTATTAGAAATGAATTGTTTACCTTGAACATTCAGGTATACTGAAAGCTGACGGTTAGTCTGTAGTTCTGGATGTGTTGCCACACAGCAGAGATTCTTTCCTTGGTCATTCCTAGATGGCGTGATATTAACAACCTTATTAGAGATAAAGCTGTCGGCTCGAACGACATCAGACTGATTTTGGAGAACAGTCACTACATCATCTGGTAAACTCCATTCCAGTACTGCGGGAGGCCTTGCCCCGTATGCTGCACATGTGATGTAATACGTCTCTCCAGAAGTTACTGTCATATTGGCGTTGTTAGTGTAATAACCACTTGATCTCTCATCCGTGATATGGATCCTATAGGGCGGAACTGGTGACAGGGGAGGAAATAATCACGATGGATAAAGGTCGATTCGCATCGTACTTCTCCACCTTGGTAGTTATGGATTTACTTTTGATGGATTCAGTAATCACTCTAAAATGACGTTTTAAAAATTAAGCATTAGAATATCACGTGCCATTAATATAGTTCCTTTCAAAACAATTGTACGACTAACTTTTAAGTTATTAAGCTGTTAACGTTGTCGTTGTATATTATCGTAGTCCCCTTTCCGTACGAAAGAGACTAGCTGAACCTCAATTATCTAAAAACCTTTCATATTGACGGTATCATCAGGATACTTCGTAAAATATATAATTGAATATATATATATATATATATATATAGGTATGTAGCAAGTTAAACAATCGCCTGTTGAAAATGTGGAAATGTAAGACTTCCATTTGTTTTAATGCTTCCCATAGTGACATTCATTTAATAGAAGACAGGAAAAGACAGATTTGATATAGCTCATTTTTTATGAATTAGCTTCATTCAATTCTGGATTTTCCTTGTGAAAATTCATTATAAATAACAATTTACCTGGTGGCAATGGAATCACTCGCTTGCTACTTGACCCTGGATTCTCTCCTCCATATGTACTGCTTACTGTGCACCGGTAATTGTTGCTATAATTTTTGTCAAGCCTTTTCAATGTTAAGTTTCCGGTTTTAGTGTTTGCTAACAAGGTGAACTTTGATGGATATGAAGCGCTGAACCGTGTACAAGCCAATTTAGGCCCACAAGAGTGAGAGGCCACAGTGACGTTGTTACCGTTTGTCCAAATTAGGCGCCGGTTCCTGGTATGTGGTGTGAAGGTACAGACTAGAGTGAAATCCTCACCAATGACTGGAAGGGAATTGTATGTCTGAATAGACACTTCAAATGCATGGTATCCTGTATGGGTTAAATAAAATATATTCCAAGGGAAAAGTACCTATTACATTTCTATGTGACGTAGCGCAAGTCTACCCATTGAAGGGGCATTGGAATAATAGGGGGCGGGGGGGGGGGGGGGCGGTCGTATTAAGAAAATACAATGCAAATCAAGCAAAATAAGTTTCTTATCTATATATATCCATCATACCATGAAAAGAGTTAAGAAATAATAGAGGTATATGAGATAGACTACATTTGGAAAACATTAATGCAACGAGGATTGGTTAGTATATTGAATTTGTTTACAATGTTATACCTCCCTAATTCTCTACCTGGGCTTATGCCTAGTTCACATTTAAACGGCGACAAGTACAGGATTAGTTCATGGCGTTTTTTGTGTAGCCCTTTTTGGGCGGTGGCCCTAGGGTGACCAGAGGGCTGCCCTGCTGTTCAACTTAAAACCAAACTCAACGTCGATCCTCTTTTAACACGTCTGAGTGTTATCAGCTACGAAGTTTGATTATAAAATTGACAGCATTTTGTAAACATGAATGCAACCCAAATTGTCCGCCTGGGCTAAGTACAAACGACTTTTATAACGTTTACATGAAGTAAAATGTACCTGATTTGGAGATGATAACTGCAAGTAAAAGAAGAACTTTTGAATAAATCGCCATTAGTATCCAGCAATCGAATCTTGTCTTTCGAAATTCTGATTCACGAGCATTTAACACACACTATCGATGAATATGAAGGCAAGCGGGTAGGACAAATGAGAAGATGCTTTTGAAATCGTTAGTGATTTATAGCGTTAGAAGTGAAACAAATATCAATGTGATCTTCTGACACCGATTCAGTTTCACAATCTCCACCAGACCATTCATTTGAAATGACAGTTTGCATGTTGTTAATCTTTGAACAAGGGGGCGCTGTTTCTTCTCACACATTGTGACAAAATAACTTCAAATTGGAATGTATCAAAAGAATATTCATTGCAAAAATTTACTGAGGCTTTTTAGAAAAAAGGCCATATCACTTTAGTTAAAACGACTGTAAATTGTGGTTCTATAATTACAATCTAAAAGTTTTAACAGTTTTAGTGATAGGAAACTGACTTTTGAATTCAGAAGATAGGTACGAATTCAACTTAAGAAAATCGTATATTTGCTTCCTCGGCAATTACAGGCTGCATATATATTTGATTTACACACCCAAAATGATGATACATCATTTCATTCTACCGTAAGGGTGCAATTAATAAAACTTGCAAATACGACAAGAACTTATCAAAAATACCAAAGGATATGCACATACAACAAAAAGTATATAAACAGAACTTAATACACTTAGGTTTCCTTTAAGCATGTATAGATTCACAGGAAAAAATAAGGGTTGCATCAATATGGAAGGACTCATTTGAAACCTTGGTTTAGAGTCTCAATTTGCTTTAATTTCTGTATGAACACCATCGACGAATAGAGTATGTTTGCTAGAACTACAAAGTCTATCATAACATACATGTAAAAAAATACTTAGCAGAACTCAGGGATAGGACTTCAATCATTACCTACAAAACGACCGGTACGAGTATTATTACAGGTTGCATCTAAGAGAAAGATAAGGCACAACATTATGAGGGCAACGAGAATCTTTATTGTAACCGATAATGGACATTCACATGTACACTTTTGTTCTTATAATTTTGTACTATTGAGTGCTCCTTTCAAAGAAGGAACAATTCCGAAACCCTCGTAATAAACTCCAGAGTGATAATTTGCTGAAACCCATAATCGATTCCAGGAGCCAAGCAACGAAGAGAGTAGATGATGTCGTCTGGTTTTTGATCGACGATGAAGTCATAAGGCGGATCTGGAATCCCTGGGAGAAATTTCAAAATTATGTTGACATATTGATATACTAAGAGATAATCTCTTAAACATGTTTTGTTACCCCAACATCAGCAAATATCCAATCAATACTATTCATTTTGGTCTAACATCATATTGTACTGTCGTTGTGACGGATGTACGTGACATGCCCTGGCAACAACCCGATCACTTCGTACATCAACCGAACTCTTAATTTCGAATCTGGGTCAAACACTAAATCTAATCGTAACCACAACCCTACACCTAGCGTTTGCCCAACTTACAGCGATTAACTTTTTAACGCATCTTTGGCAAAGTAAGACCCAAATTAATGTTTCATCGGAACACTGTCGGACATGTGATAATCTTTTCAACCCTCAACCGATTCTAAAAATCGACACAGTAATCTGCCGTAAAACCAAGTTCTACATCGTCCGATAGTTCACTTAACTTGATATAATTTCATTACCTAGGTTATACATTCATAACAGTGTCAAACTGTTCTTTTTTGTCATTCGGGATTATCAATGGCACATCACTGCATCAGATAACGTGTAATTTTAAACAATATGACATGATCATTGTACATACATACGCCTTCGTCTGATAGTGAACGATTTACCAGAATATGAAAAGGTTATAGTTGCGCTGTCATTCCCAAGCCTCGTGTCTGCAAAACATGTATAGTTGCCATCGTCTTCTGCCGAAATATTAGAAATGACCAAAATACTCGACCTCAAGGTGTCTTCTTGTAGAAGACTGTGGAAAATCTGATGTCGCGTGCTGTTTTTGAGTTCAATGCTATTCGAGAACCAGGTTATTGAGGCTAGGGGTCTGCTATCTGATATACATGTAATGATCGCATCAACGCTCTGTTGACTAGTGGAAACCCGACGAACAGAGTAGTCCACAATGAAAGGAGAATCTATATGTTTGTATTTAGAAAGAAGAACAAACGTTGAGGAAACAATAAAAGGAGGCTTAGGGAGAAAGAATTTGTGACGGTGATCATGATGAGGGTAAATGAATACATGTTTTAATGGTTACCAATATTTTGTAACATGCCGGAACCATGACACTATTACATAGAACGGTCTATCTACAAGTGTATGTCATCCTTTTGTATTAATCTTAACCAATCCTTATGATTAAATAAAGATCTAGAGGGTTTAGAAACGTTATTGTAACACCAATATTTATTAATGAGAGGAGACAGAATCAAACCTGGTGGTTTTTTTGTTTGAAACAAATAACGTACAATTGTCTCTTTAATATAATCACGGACAAGTTGAAATAGTTTTCAGCTCGGAACAAAAAAGGACAGTAAACAGCAAGTAATGCTATTGTTTGTAATGTCTTTTTAAGCGACGTTATGTACCTGCCTCGCAAGATATACATGATGAATGGGTTAAGCTTAAATACATCATACTTACAAAGAACTTGAAGAACCTCACTGACACTCCAATACTCCATGGATGCAACGTTTGGTTGAAAAACCTGACAGACAAGGAGTTCCCCATGATCGTCTAACGTGGGTGTGAAATTTACCAAACTTATTGCATCCAGTCGATGATTTATATTCCCAAAAGACTGTGTATTAGAATCTTTGGTGACGTTCTTTGTTCCAAGGTACCATTGGAAAATTGGTGCTGGGTAGCCGTTGTTCGATGTGCAAGTCACATTGGATGACACTCCATCCTGCAATCTTTTCGTTCCATTTAGATAAGGAGGATCCGGTGGTCCTTGAAAATAAATGTGTATTTCTTATGTCACCATTTTTAGATTATTAGCCACAGTGACTTGCAACAACGACCTATATCACATATAACTCATATTCAAGAAAGAAAAATTGTTGATATTTATATTTGCTTGAGCTATCACAAAGGTTTGTCACTAAAGACTTTCAACAATATTCATAACTTCTTTCAAATATATTGCTACAAAAAAGACAAAGCATGGTATGAACACACACACAGTTATTCGAAGTGTAAAATATCACATCTGGGCCCCGTCTTACAAAGAGTTGATATCAATCGTAACTCTGTACATAAGAGATAGGAGACTGCAAAATTGCGATTGATTGGAAGGCTTATGATTAATTTGGATCAATTGTTACTCTTTGTAAGACGGGGACCTGATATATCAATGTCCAAATGTGTTACAGCATGTTCCAGACCGCGTTCGTTCTTCTGTTGTGAATTCGAGAAGATAATGTATATTTAAATACAACCTACGAATACTTACCATTAACGATAACCCTCACTTCTGTTTGACGTTGGTTCATACCAGCAGAGGCCACACATAGGAGAAGTTGATTGTGATGCCTTCTTTTTGGAATGAACTGTAGAGTGGAATTGGTGTCGCGTAAATCTTGGTCGGCCTCATTCGTGGTAGCCATAGAAGTCGTGCTACCCAGATCGTCGTCCGAACCAATGACCCAAGATATACGAGATGTAGGGCGAGATCCTACACTCTTGCAGGTGAATGATGTTGCCGAGTATTCGAAGACATTGACACTTCTTGAATCTTTTGCATTGGTAGTTATGGATCCATACTTGGTAAGCAAAAGGTCACTTGGCGGTACTGAGTGGGAAGTAACATGTAGAGCTAGAATGTTAATACGGAGACATCTACTGAAATGAGAGAAACAGAGCTGAACTATTGCTAACAATTATGATAAAAGTATATTAGCGGTGAAGGCATAATCGGATCCAATGGCGTGTTTTTGATTCCCTAGCAGAATGTACAAAATACAGCAGAGTGGAAAGTGTTTTAGGACATCTTGAATGTTTCATCAATTTTGGACAATCCTTATCTTTAGATGCATATTTACTTGGGCAGAACTCACACCTCCGACCAATCATGGGATGATATTAATAGTAAGATAATCACCTTGGACATCTAGACGGATGAACAATTGAAGTCCACTATCCAGCTTCCGATGCGAGGCCACACAACGGACAATCTTTCCATCATCGTCCCTGGACGGAGTTACAGAAACCATTCTTCGAGAGGTGTAAGCGTCACCATTAACAGCGTTATACTGATCGTCTATTAGAATCTGTACTTCTCCAGGAACTTGCCACTCGAGTTCTGCAGGTGGTCTAGCGTCCTGGACTGAGCATGTTAGGTTTTGGGTTCGCCCAGATATGATGCTCACTGATGCTTCATTCACGTATCCATCCTCAGACCGATCGTCGGTGATGGACAGAAGTCTGGGTGTGGCTGAAAGCAAAATGTAATGTATACATTTAGTTACCACTGGAATATTGTTTGTTAAATTGGGTGTCTGCCAGATTCTAGGACCGTTTTGTACATACAAAATAAAATACCACAATATTAATATTGTTGTAAAATACCATAAGTTTGGACTATTTTCAGTCACGAACAGAACTCGATATATTATATTATAAGTTATCAATGGCACTTCACCTGACATGTCTGTTGTATTCAAAAGTTCAAATGTTGTATTGATTTTGAATGAGTGATGAATCATTCATTTATGAAATTTCGCACACATCATGATTAGATAAAGCTATCCGGATTAATTTTAGAATACATTACCTGATAATAGTACCTTCAGTACAATTCCACTAGTAACTGCATTAGAAGATGAAATTACCAAGCACTGATATCTGCCGCTGTCATCCACTGTTAAATTCCTAACAGTTAAATTTCCGTTGGAAGAATCTGCCCTCAAACTGTACTTGGACATATATTGATCATTCTGCTCGTTTCTGCATCGCGCCCCTTGACATGTAGCTAGGATATTGTTATGCTTGTCCAGCCAAGATAGTTGGCGATATGTAGACGGAGGGATAACTGAGCAGGCAAGTGTTATATCCTCCCCAACGACTGGGAGGATTTCTGGATTCTGAATCCGAGAAGACACGCTTATCTCATATGTCTTAGAAACGATGAAGGTTAAGAAGAGATATATGCGAAGACGTTTATGCATATTGTTTTAGCGTCTCATTTATATGTAATTCAACTTAGGAGGACTATTGCATGAACCATCTTGCAACCTGACGGAATAGCTAGAGAATAAAATAATGAACGACGAGCAGTAACGGTTTCCAATGGCAGAATGAGTGGACACAACACAATGGCTGGTATGCGTTTCAACTTCTTCTGCAACGAAAGTGAAAGCAATTCATCTTTCTGAAAAACATACATGTATGTAAGTGGGCTGTCAGTTTCAAGTAACAAGGGAGTTTTGAAAACTAACTTTGATTGGCACTTTGGGCAGTATAAGATAAAAGTGTTGACTTTCGATTGGACTTCCTTTTAATTCCTTTTATTTGTATAGAATTTGGAAAATGTTAAAGGTAGGGGAATTACAGGGAAGGGTATAATATTTTCTGTACGAGGGGGAAGAATTTCAGAATACTTCATACAACCTCCTTCGCATTACGACTGATATGGGTTTTTGCCTGCAAACTACACACTAAAGAATAAGGGTGTAATTTTGCTACAATATCAGCATCCTCTGCCAAATACGCGGAGGTAATCTGCACCCCAATCGCACCCTTATTTCTTAGTGTGTAACTTATGAATATGCGAAAGATGGAAAGAGTGGTTCGACTCACCGATTTGAAGGCATGGCCACTCTATTGACTCTTTGATCTTGATCATGTGTGTAAATACTTTGTTCGATCCCATCCAATTGTGTCGTAACCTGATGTTGAATCCGATTTTTTCCAGGCAACGAAGAGAGCTGAACATGTCGTGTGATTTTGGTCGCCGATGAACCAAGAAGGTGAATTGGGGATTTAAGGTTAATCAATGGTAAATGTTAAGACAAATTCTGTAGCGACTGTTTATTCGTTGCCCTGATTTTAGATCATTAATCATTTGATTAGAAGAAGATTTCATATTAGTAAATTGAATGTTTTTATTTGGAAGCAAGCACCAATTCATATAATTACATAAAAAAGAGAGAATCTGGATAACACACAAATGAACCAAAATATATAATGATAACACAATGCAACTTACGAGCAAATGTGGTGTTGAAGACTGCACTACCGGAACCATATCTTGACACAGCTACGCATTTGTAATTACACGGATCTTCAGACTGGGGGTTTCGAATCGTCAGGTCGATGGAGGTCAGTGTTTCGACTTCTAGTAAAGTCTCGGATTGTGTTATGTGACGGTAGACGTTAGACAACCGTGTACCATTGCAAAACCATTCGAAGATAAAAGCAGGAGGATTGGCGTCTGAGGTACATGTCAATACGAACCCATAATGTATTTCATTTGATGCTAGTCGTCGAGAAGAAATGTTCACAACCGGGTCATCTAGATTATATACAAATATTGAAAATCATTTTATTAAAGAAGTATTCGAAAACAGAAGAAGATATAAACATGTGAATGGGACGGGGGGGGGGGGGGGGGGTTAAATACAAGTTATTGGGGTGAAACTAATAGAAACCTGTTAACGCATGGATGCAGGAAAAAAGAGAACATTGACATTGTAGCATATTGCCTTGATTGGTAGTTAACCGTATCCACTTTTTTCAGATAAAAAAGCACACATGGACGTTTTAAGGATTTCCTGAAATTTACATACAGGTAGAAATAAAAATGCGTAGAATAAATAGAAGAAACAAATAGTAGACGAGATTCTCTATCATAATGTCCCTACTATAGGTTTCGCAGAAGAGCTGCGTTGAATGGGGACACACAGAGCTCAACCACGCAAATTCTCTCTTTGTGAAGGAAGATTTTCATATCATGGACAAAAATAAATATTATAAAATTATATGTCTCTCGAAAGCTCAGGATTCTGTCTTTCATGTCATGTCATTTTCATCAAAATCCATTAATTACTTACGACACAGTTGCTTGAGATTTACCCTCTAATTCGTACGGTCTCACTTCGTTTGTCGCCATTTTTTTTGACGGCCGATTTGTATCCCTAGTTTTAGCTTAATTCGCTTAAACGCCATTCGTCTTTGAGTTTTAAAAATCCACTGCTTGGAAAGAGCACATCTTAAGCTTTATTTTCATATAAAAACTGATGGGGGTATGTTTAAAAAAGATCGTGAAAAATCAGAGTGAAAAGTTTGAAACAATTTTTCTATATCAGAAAAACATACTTTTAATTCAATTTTGATACGAGAAGAAAGAGAATTTACTGGAGAATACGATCATGTAAATATTAAGAATGACTGCAATATGGCGCTAGAGCGCGGATCCGATTATTACAGCTGTACTCTGTGTATAATACGCACTGAGCGAGAGTGACTACAGCGAGCAAGCCCCCAGCTTCGCACGGAGACCCGACGGGCCACGTGGCGGCCACTTGTCGCATCACCGCACCCGCCGCTTGCCGCCCCATCAAGATCCGAAACGGAGCATGAATCTGAGGCTTCAAATATCGAAACTGAGGCAGGATTTGCAGCATTTGGCGAACAAATTAGTAAATACATATATATTTCGACGGAATTATTATGCTATCGTAACCTAAACAGATTTTAAAGCGATCACAAGACCAATAATACATGTTTGTGTTTTTCCACTCGCAATTTTTCTCACACGTCATGCGAGTGAACTTTGAATTTCAAAGTGACTTTTTAAGAAATTTAAGAACAAACTTGTGTAATCTTTGTCAATTTATAGAGTGAAAATTTTATCAAATTTTGTCAGAAAAAAAATATTTTGTGTGTTTCAATCTACATCAAATAACTGTAATAACGGCTTTTCTGACCTTTGGATAATAATTATTAAATTCCAATTAAATTCAGGCAGTGTCTTTTCAGTAATCATATCTTATTGATGCACGTCTGTATGAAAACCCAACGACACACACACACACACACACACACACTCGGTGATAGCTCGGCGGCCGTGCACCGCCCATACTGGTGTCTCTATTCTCGTGTTGTGATTGCGAACCCACGCCAAGGATTTAAAGGGCATTTATTGTTTTCCCAGAGTTTTTAAATTTAAGATCGTGGATTCAATTTAGGAATTTCAATTAAAAGGGATTTGTTATTATTTTTGTTTATATAGTAAATAAGTTAGGTAGGCCTAGGGGGGAGGGAGGGTGGTTGGGGGGGGGGGGGTAAGAGGACATTTTTTTATTTTTTTTGGTCTAAAAAAAATCGTAACGACTCAGCCAACCGCTGAATAAGCGGGGGGGGGGGGGGGGGATAAGAGGGCACTTTTTTTTGGGGGGGGGGGTCAAGAAATTTTTTAATTTTTAAATTTTCTCCGTTGGGGGGGGGGGGGGGGGCACGTCCCTGATTTTTCAGTACATTTTGGGGAATTTAGGGCTGATTTTAACATATTTTTTTGGCCGGGGGAGGGGGGTACGTGCCCCCTGTGCCCCCCCCCCTGGATCCGCCACCGCCATACTTTCTATTGATGTGCCAAAATTCATTCCCCTACCATTAACGGTTTTCAATTTAGGCAGACTTGAAAACACAAAAAAAAGCTTAAGGGTGCTTTAAAATATGAAGTTTTAAGAGTTTAGAGCCTTTTTCAAATGCCATTTAAAATTAATTTAAATAGATTTGATGGTCCAAACTTACAGAAATGTAAAAGCTATATACATATCTCAGATATGCCGAAATTCAGCCCCACTTCATAGACACTCTTAAATCTAGCCATGTTTCAAAACCCATGAAAACTTGTTCCGGCGACGCAAAAATAGCCATGTCACACGCATCAAAATGGGCTTCATTTAATTATTTGAAAAATTCCACCAAAAAAAATATTTGTCTAAAGAACCTGGAAAAAAATAGGCATGTAGAAATCCATACAGAGAACAGATTTTTTGAAAAAAAAGGTGATTCATCAATTAATTACAAAATTATGTCACCTTGAAAATGGCTAATTGTCAATTATAGCCTAATTACGCAAAATTTGACCATTTCGTCTCTTATGTAAGTGGCCGTATTTTCAAAAGTACTTATTTAAATTTGACAAATGAGGTATCAAAACTCCTCTTTCCATGTGCTCTAAAATGAAATTGGCAGGGGAAATGAAATGTAGATACTTTCAAACTTTAGCTGTGATACCTACTACTAAGATTTGTAATAAAAAATGGATACTCACATGATATGTTCAGCACAATGCTATAATTCGTTGACCGCATTGGGGGTGTAGTAGATTGAAACGCCTGGCAGAGAATAACTTTCCCATGGTTAAACCTCTTTGGTGTGAACGTAAGGGTGCTTTCAGTATCATATGGATCATCTTCATTTATTGAAGTCCTAAGAGACGAATCATGTGTCACATTTCTTGATCCTATGTACCAATGGATGAGCGGAGCAGGGTATCCACTAACAGCTCTGCAGCTATAGGCCCGGTCACACAGAGGGGACGCATGGGGGACGCACGGCCGGCGCATGGAAAATTTGCAATTTTGGCCAGTGCGTTGTCGTGCGCCCAACTTTTGTCGAAGCTATACAGCTAGCTGACACCAAATGCATAGCGCGCTGGACGCATACATGGCGTATACAGGGCGCACACAGGGCGCACACAGGGCGCACACAGGGCGCACACAGGGCGCACACAGAGCGCACATGAAAACAACTTCCACGAATGCACAGCGTGTTGCTAGCGCGCTGGACGAATGGTCCACGCATGCACCGCGTTCTACGACGCACGGCCAGCGCATTGGAAATCGGAAAAGAACGTGTGCCTAACTTTTGTCATAATTTTGGAAAAGCTAGCGAGCTGACACAAAATGCACGGCGTGTAGCTAGCGCGCTGTGCGTATACAGGGCGTGTGCTCCGCGTTTGTCTGGCGCTGGTCTAGCGCGCTCCACGCATGTCTGGCGCTGGTCTAGCGCGCTACGGCGCATGTCTGGCGTGCCTTTGGCGTGTATATTCATGCGTCGAGCTCGGCGCACGTTTTTGAGCATGCTCAAAAAATCCCGACGCACACAGCGAATGACGACGCATGCATAGCGCTGGTCAAGCGTTGGTCCAGCGCGCTCGACGAACGAGTAACGAATGATGACGCACGCCTAGCGAACGACAACGCACTGGCCCAAATTGCAAATTTCCAATGCGCTGGCCGTGCGTTCCCCATGCGTCCTCCCTGTGTGACCGGGCCTTTACGTTGGTTTCTATACCGTCGTGTAGATCATCTAATTTGGTCATTTTAACACTATCCGGTGGACCTTTACATATAAAGGAAATACATGGTTATTTGTAAAACCGTAATGAGTCTAATCGTCCTTGGTAAAATATAGTAATATTTATACATGCAGCAAGGAAACAGCCCAGTGTCATATTAATACACATTCGCTTTTTTCTATCACAGTCGAATGTGACATGCAAATATTAATAACTACGATGATGATTTCATTATAATTGGATTTATTATACAGATTAAATTGGTAATCTCTTTTGAATTCTTAGTAATAATTAAGACTGTACTTGTAACACATTTTACATCAGTTATAATTGAAGGAAGCTCAACTTCCGATAGTTGAATACTCGAAACTCACCGTAAACGATCAACTTGGCAGACGTCTGATCAATAAAAACTTCGTCCACAGATGCAACACATTTAATAAACATACCATGGTGCTTTCTTTCTGGATGTATTGTTTTGGTACTTTCGGTGTCAAACAAACTTCCATCTATAGCATTGCGATACTGTGAAAGGTTTGAGTTACCGGGAGTACTATTGGTGTCACCAAAGAAACCCCATGATAGTTCAACTGCTGGGAATGATCCAATACTTTTACAAGTGATTGAAGTCGATGAACCCTCATGAACGTAAAATAAGTTTGACACAGATTCGTGTTCCTTGTTATGTCCAGTTTGAAATAGTAACATGCTAGAGGGTAGAACTAAATGAAAGAGAATGAGAAGAACAAAAATCATAATGAAAATCATGTAAGAAACGCTGGTTAATTAGTAAAGGAACGAGATATCTTTTCTTTCTACGTTCTGTACATATGGATAGTAAGAATATAATTATAGAAAAAATATGAATCTGCTGAACAAACATTTATAAATATTCTTTAAGATATTGCCATCGGAGCTGTCCACATTTTGTGAACTTAGAAGCACTTGATAAAGAGTAACACAACAAGACATGGACACAACTTTGATGACATCAGCTCCAAAAAACAATCAAGAGATTGTGCTCTCTGCTTAACACGTGTACTTACCTACGACATTGAGGTGAACTGAGCGTTGAAGATTTGTTTGTAGTTGTGGATGTGATGCTATACAGCGCATACACTTTCCTTGATCATTCGTAGAGGGCGTGATCGTAGCAACCCTCTGAGAGACATATCCGTTGCCTTGTGAGACATCAGACTGATCGTGAAGAAGAACTGTTACATCATCTGATATACGCCATTCTAGTACTGCGGGAGGCCTTGTCCAATCTGCCACACATGTTAAGTCATACGGCTCTCCAGCAGTTACCGTTATATTTGCGTTGTTTGGGTAATAGTCGGTCGATATCCCATCATCATTGATAAAGAGCCAGTAGGGCGCAACTTGCGTAAACAGAGGGAACAGTCACGATGAATTAAGCTCATTTCAAATGGTTCTTTTCCACTGTGAAAAACACAGTTTTTCAATGTCTGCTACTGAAAATCTCATAATTCATCCCTTCAAACATTTTTGAAGGTGTGATATTTAGTTGTTTTGATGCTGAATATAATTTAGTTATTTTTTTAGTAGTACATAATCATAACTCCAAATAAGATACTTAAAATTAAAATAAATTAGAATACAAAGACATGCCCGAATTAAGGGTTTCCTCGATTTTTCCCATTGAAAAAATATAAATATGCTAAACCTGTATCAATTTATTATTATATGCCGGCATGTTTGGGCTTAAAGTTCGACGAAGAACGACTTTCTTTTGAGCTATGTTTATACAAGACTGTTGAAAGAGTTTTGTTTTTCAATACTGAATTCGTAAGGTGAAGACTTTGTTTTACCTGCAGGTAATGGCGTCACTTGCATGCTAGTTGATCCTGTATTCGCTGGCCCATATGTACCACTTACAGTGCATTCGTAATTATCTCCATCATTTTGTTCAAGTTGTTTTATTGTTAGATTCACACTGTTATAATTTGCCAACAAGCTGTATTTCTTTTGGTCAAGAACAGTAAACCTACAAGAAAGATATTGCCGACAGTCGTGCGAGGCCAGCGTATTAAGACCACCACTTCTTTCCCATACTACAAGTCGATTCCTGTTTTGCGGCGTGAAGGTACAGACCTGTGTGAAATCTTCCCCGATGACTGGTACAGAGTCACCTGTCCGAATCGACACTTTAAATGCATTTGATCCTGTATGGGTGAAATTGAACTAAAGTCAAGGGAACGAAACCCAGGTTATTGAAAATAGCATGAATCAAATAGAGTGGCGTCGATTGAGACCATTCCCTTAAGGGGGTAGTGGAACAATGGGAGAGGGAGGGGTAGGGGGGGGGGGCACCGGTTTCCTCAAAACATGACATGCGATTGAGAAGGAAGGAGGTACGGATGATATTTTAAGCGTCTTATTTTCTTGTCCTTTTTCTCTTTCTCTTTTATCTCACTTTTTCTATTTTTCAATTGGAAAGGGCGCGTCCTACCCCCGTCGCTTTCCCACACTGAAAATACACTTTTTGTAAAACACCAACGTGTCGAGTTTATTAATCAATTGCCCTGATAAGTTTTAAATACGTGTTTGCCATGCAAAGCATTGCCTATCAAAGTATAAATGAGATGGACGTCAAAGATCTGAGTTGGTACAATTATTTTGATACTTTGAGCCATTTGTAGCCTTATAATGAAATATATTCAAAATATATTAAAAAGCAAACATTCAAGTATTTTAGACTTTTCATAAATTCCACACAAAGAACATGAAATCTCCCAAGATAATAAAACTTTTGAATAACTTGAATTAACATTTTATGCCTTTTAAAATAATTTTTACAAAATACTTTGAAGGATGCTAACGAGATAATTTCAACTTTGGATCTTTGTGAAACACCCCCCAGTTTTGTTGCAAATGTTCGGAGCTGCTATACAATCATAGTAGCTGGATAACGTTATTATCTATATACTTCCATCATAAAATAAAGAGATTATAAGGTAGACAGCATTTGAAAAACATGCATGCAGCAACGACTGGTTATTAAATTACTTTTTATTGCATTTTTACGTCTCCCTAATCCTCCTCCCAGGATTAGTACGAATGACTTTTATGAATATATCTTGAAAGAAAACTTACTAGATTTCGAGAAGATAACGACAAGAACAAGGAGAACTTCAGCACAAATCGCCTTCATCTTTCAGCAATCGAATCCTGCCATTCGAAATTCTACTCGACGAGCTTATAACGCACGCTATCGAAGATTATGAAAGCAAGCCGACAGTACAACAAGAGTAGATGCTTTTGCACTCATAGACCATACTTTGGAGGAATCGTTGATGATTTATAGCGTTAGAAGTGAAACAAATATAATTTTGTCCTGAAACTGATTCAGTTTCAAAAACTTCAACACACCATCAATTTAAAATGGCTGTATGCATACTGTAAACAAGAGGGGCGCTCTTTCCTTTAATAAGACAATGTGACTAAATTATTCCAAATTTGAAAATTAATATAAAACTAATTGTAAAAGTTTTCCATAGGCTATTTATGTAATTGTATCAAGTAATATCTGATACATATGATACCATATTTTTTTGTTAATACTTACTTGGCTTTCTAGACGAAAATATGTCATAAATCTACTATTTTGACTTTATGGCAAAGACAATATTTTTTTCTTAAAAGATCTGAAAAGCAATGCATTCCAAATATGATGTTTAATATTATGTACCTCCCTCGTAATGCCAATATTCGACAATTATGATGTTGTCTTGTCAAACGGACATGTTCAGATGGAATCTTAGATAGTCGGGTACAACTTCATAGACTCGCAAGAATGATCATGGGAGCGCATCCAAGAACCCACATACCTATTCATGTCAGGACTTACAATAGAGAAACATATCCTCAAGTTGGCAGGTTTATAGATTGACCGAAGTTTACAAATGTGTCAATGGAAATGGCCCCCAATATTTGCGCCAACGTTTCCTTATTACCCCAATACTCAGACGATATACGATCAAAAACTATTGTCTCCTTTGAAGAAACGAGTGGTATTGTGAACGATTGTAAACGAAATGTTCATTACTTAGGATGGAAGCAATGGAATATAATAAATCCCCAACAGAGAATAGCTCCATTACTGAAATATTTTTAAAAGCAAATTTGTGTATAATTGTTTGTTTGCTATCCGGAGAAATTACCGCGTAAATTATCACTATATCTGTTCATGCAAAAGTATAAAAGGACCTATTTTTCCATATGTCACCCCTCTCTCTCTCCTTATCTCACGCCCATCCTCCTTCTTTTCTTCCCCCTTTCCTACCCCTCTCCCATTTCCCATGTCCTCTTTTAGGACACCCCCTTCAGCGGATTAATGTCTCCTGTATTACCCACGTGGTCAATGTTTCTCCCTCTCTCTCCTTTTCTCACTCTTTCTATTCTACTCCCTCTTGACCATTTTTCTCTACTCTCCCTCATTTTATCCCTACTTAAAATTTTCCAATTCATTAAATCATTTTCCTCTCAACGGCAATAATCGATACTTGGACAATTGAATAATTTATACGTTTGATGTTTCGATCATGACATATGTTTATTGACACTTTCCAATATTGTATTCATATTATCAATTATTATTTTCATTTATCTTCATTTTTCATAATCGCTGTTTTCACGAAGTGACGGTAGTGAACACAAATTGTATTCGTAACGATTTTCCTCACTACCGTCACTTCGTGAAAACAGGGACGAACTGTTGTTCTTACGTTATTTATGTGTTCAATATGTACTTATTAAGTTGGAATTTAAAAAAAATATGTTGTTTTTATTGTGCAGGGTCCTCATGGAAATTAGTTTGTTATAATGAGGCAACCTTGATTAAATAAAACTGTAAATAAATAAATGAATGGAAGTTCCAACAACAAACAATAATCTAAAAAACTGGGACTGTCCACCCTCGATGAAGACGGGAGAAGATGGTATTGAGTCGGGTCAAAAGATTGGCCAGACTAACGTCAAACTTTAACTCCTGGCTTCTTCTTTTGCGATTACTATTGGCAAAATCATAGCGCTAATAAAGAAATGCTCTCTCCTACCTCATTCACTTCGTGCGTCCAAATTTAAAGTAAAATGAAAACAATGAGGGAATGTTAATTGTGAGGACGATACAATGATCCCTCCTCTGGTTTTTAGTTATTTGATTATTGTTTTAATTGATGATGTTATTAATCTGTCGTGCAATAAACTTAGGTAAAGAAAACACCTACCAGCAATATCCAATTAACTAGATTATAAATCAATAAATACAATTATAGATTATAGTACGATACACAAACAAACTTTATCACCTTTCAAACCCCGATTAAAATTAAAAAGTTTATTGAACACTTAAAAGGCTTATAGTTTTCCAATATTTTTACACATTTCAATACTCAATTTTTGTATTAGAAATATATTTCCCTTTTTTCAATTTACATATATGCTAAATACATTAACCTCCTGTTCAGTCTCCATTGAGTTACGAATTATTTTTTATGACTAATATTGATTGTTTTATTTATCTTCTTCATTAATTATTTAAACTACAGTGGGCAAGCTATCCTCATTATCATCTTGCGTCTGTATAATTGTACCATTTGCATTATTGTGTGATATTATATTGGCAAATTTTCTTGTAAAATGTGAATAATTAAGCCATTGATTCCTAACCACGTTTTTGTATTATATCATTAATTAAATGAATAAATCAAGTAAAATCTAATTATGGGTGTATCACCATGTCCACATCCAAACGACATAGTGTGCTCGAATCGTTTATGGCGAGCTGTATTAATGTTCTTATTTTTCAATGTATACTCATGAACCTATATTTCAATAATTATTTGTAAAAGACTGAATGCATATATATTTTCTTTTCAAAACATACAAACATCATTTAATGATGAATTTTCCCCGTAATACGCTCCAAAGTGATATTTCACTGAAGCCCATCATCAATTCCTGGTTGCCAAGTAATGAAGAGAGCAGATGATCTCGTCTGGTTTTGATCGACGATGAACTCATAAGGTGGATCTGGAATCCCTGGGAGAAACTTAATGACATGATGACAGTGTTATGTACTGAGGGATTATCTCTTAAACAAGTTTTGTTACCCCAAAATCAACAAGAATAAAATCAATACAATTTATTTTGGTAGAACCCAATCACTTCGTACACTAACTTAACTCTAAATTTCAAACCTGGGCCAAACCCTATACCTATTCACATAATCCTAATTATAATCCTACACCTCACATCAACCCAACTTAATAATAATAATAATAGATGATATTTGTGTAGCGCATAATAAATTGTAAATTTCGCTATGCGCTTTACAGTTTTGTACAATCATAACAATTTGAATATATAAACAACACTAATACAACAATACATAACAAAATAGATATGCAAATGACAAAAAAATATTTATGAAAAAGTAAACCAATTAATTCACCTTTAATTACACCTATCAAATTAATTGACATTACATATAATAAATTCAACAAACGGACAGACACTCATCATGTCGAATCAGCCTCCCAACCAGCAACGGACAAATCAACTCTAGGAGGAGACCCTTGAAAACAAATAGGTTTTCAGGGCTCTTCCAAAGCCGTCAATGCTTCTAACAACTCACAGCCATTACATTTACAATGTATCCTTGGCGAAGTAAAACCCAAATCAATTTTCACCGGAAAGTTGCCGGACGTGTAATGCTCCCTTTAACCATCAACCGTTTCTAAAAGTCGGCACAGTAAACTACCGTTTAAAAAAGAAATAACTCCATGGTTACTGTAACTGGGCTATTATCTCATTACCTAGGTTTTACAATCGTAACAGTATCATACTATTCTCATTTGTCATCTAGTATTATCGATGGCACAGCTATATACCAGACAATGTGTTTTCTCAACAATATGACATGCATGCACCTTGGTCTAATAGTAAAATATTTACCAGAATATGAAAAGGTTAAAGTTGCGCTGTCTTTCCCAAGCCTTGACTCAGCCAAACATGTATAGTTCCCATCGTCTGCGGTCGATATATTAGAAATAACCAAACTGCTCGACCTCAAGGTATTTTCATGAAAAAGATTGCGGTGAATCTGATGGTGGGTGGAGTTGTTTAGTTCAATGCTATTCGAGAACCAAGTTATTGAGGCTCGGGGTCTGCTATCTGATGTACATGTAATGATTGCATCAACGCTGTGCTGACCACTGGAAACCCTACGAACAGAGTAGTCCACAATGACAGGAGAATCTATATGTATTTAGAAAGAACAAAACAGGTTCAGGAACTAATTAAGCGAGGCTCAGAAAGAAATGATTGTTGATGGTATTCCTGATGAGCGTAAATGAAGACATATTATAATGGTTACCAATATTATGTAACATGCCACAACCATAACACTAACATAGAACGGTCTTTCAGCAGGTGTATGGCATCTTTTGGTATTTATTTTAACCAATCCTTATGTTTCAGAAGTGTTATTGTAAGACTCATATGTATGAACAAGAGGAGACAAAATCAAACATGGTGGGTTTTTCTGAGACAAATAACGTACTTTTGTCTCTTTAATATAATCATGGACAAGTTAAGACAGTTTTCAGCGAAAAGGACAATAAAAAGCAAGTAATGTCAATGTTGGTAATGTCCTTTTTTAAAGCGGTGAGACGACGTTGTGTACCTGCCTCGTAATATTTACACAATGAATGGATAAAGCTTAAATACATCAAACTTACAAAGAACTTGAAGAACCTCACTGACACCCCAATACTCTATGGATGCAACGTTTGGTTGAAAAACCTGACAGACAAGGAGTTCCTCATGATCGTCTAACGTGGGAGTGAAATTGACCAAACTTATTGCATCCAGTCGATGATTTATATTCCCCAAAGACTGTGTATTAGAATCTTTGGTGACGTTCTTTGTTCCAAGGTACCATTGGAAAATTGGTGCTGGGTAGCCGTTGTTCGATGTGCAAGTCACATTTGATGACACTCCATCCTGCAATCTTTCCGTTCTATTTAGATAAGGAGGATCCGGTGGTCCTTGAAAATAAATGTGTATTTCTGATGTCACCATTTTTAGAGTATTATTCCCAGTGACTTGCAACAACGACCTATATCACATATAACTCATATTTAAGAAAGCCAATTAATTTGTTGATATCTATATTGCAAGTTGCCTGAAATATCACAAAGTTTTTTCACTTGAAACTTTCCACAACTTTCACTTCTTTTAATTATCTTGCTACAGAGAGTGGAAGCAAGGTATAAATACACATATTTGTTAAATATGTAAAATTTCACATCTGACATATCTTTGTCAAAGTGTGATACCACGTTCGGTCCTCTGTTGTAAATTCGAGAAGATGATGTATAGATAATACAACCTACGAATACTCACCATAGACGATAACCCTCACTTCTGTTTGACGTTGGTTCATACCAGCAAAGGCCACACATAGGAGAAGTTGATTGTGATGCCTTCTTTTTGGAATCAACTGTAGAGAGGAATTTGTGTCACGTAAACCTCGGTCGGCCTCATTCGTTGTAGACGTAGATGTCGTGCTACCCAGGTCGGCGTCTGAACCAATGATCCATGATATGAGAGCTGTAGGGCGGGATCCTATACTCTTGCAGGTGAATGATGTTGCCGAGTCTTCGAAGACATTGACACTTTTTGACGCTTGTGCATTAGTAGTTATGGATCCATACGCGGTAAGCAGGAGGTTACTTGGCGGTACTGAGTGAACAAAAATGAAAAACCAGAATTTCAATACGGATTAAGGTATTAGAAGGAGAGATACAGAGGTAAACCATTACTATCAATATGATAACAGCATATTAGCGGTGAAGGCATCATATAATAAAGGAGAATTGAAAGTGTTTTAGGAAATGTTTAATGATTCATCCATTTCAGATAATTCTCACATTAAGATGCATATCTACTTGTAAAGAACACACACACATCGAACAATCATGAAATTAAGTCATTAGAAAGATAATCACCTTGAATATCGAGGTGGATGAACAATTGAAGTCCATTATCCAGATCCCGATGCGAAGCCACACAACTGAAAACCTTTCCATCGTCGTCCCTGGACGGAGTAACAGAAACAACTCGTCTAGAGACGTAAGCGTCATCATGAACAGCGTTAAACTGATCTCCTAGTCGAACCTGTACTTCTTCAGGAACTTGCCACTCCAGTTCTGCAGGTGGTCTTGCGCTTTCGACTGAGCATGCTAGGTTCAGGGTTCGTCCATATGTGATGCTCACTGATTCTCCATTCTTGTATTCATGTTCAGTCCGATCGTTGGTGATGGATAGCAATCGAGGTATGGCTGGACATTGGAAGAAATGTATACAGTTTTAATTCTACGAATAACCATTATCCAATGGGATGTCTGCAAAAGACTATGAACTCTGAGATATAAATGCACCTCACTTTACCCGTCATAATGATTTTCAAATTGAATCTTGAAGAGGCATGATTTCCAGTCACAAATGAAATTCGGCTGGTCAAAGGGAAACATGTCTATTTTCCTTCAGTGACACAAACGTTAACCCTATTGTTATTCAACCACAATCATTTTTGTTCAACTTTATAAACATACAAAGAATACCTCGGCTGCCGGCAAAATGGATGTTGATAATATACAGTTATTGCCGGTTTCTGGCATGCAGCCGACGAATTATTTATTTGTGTACATTTTATTAGTATGCCAAGCATTATAGGAAAAGTTGAAACATCTTACCTGATAGCATTACGTTCAGATCAATTCCATTAACAATTGTGTCAACGTCAGTGAATACCTTGCACTGATATATGCCGCTGTCATCCAATGTTAAATCTCTAATAGTTAGATTTCCGCTGGAAGAATCTGCCATCAAACTGTACTTGGACGTATCTGGAACATTTTGATCGCTTCTGCATCCCACCCCTGTGCATCTATCGGTAGCTAGGATATCGCCATTCCCGTTGTGCCAAGACAGTAGCCGAGACGCGGAAGGTGGCGTGTAAATGCAGGCAAGTGTGATATTCTCGCCAACGACTGGGAGGACATGTGGGCTCCAAATACGAGTAGACACGTTTATTTCAAACGTTTTAGAAGTCGTGAAGGCAAGAAAGAAAAATATTTGAAGACAATAATTCATATTGTCATTAATGGATAGTCTCTCCCCTTCTATTCAAACTGCGGACGTTTATATCAGGAACAAAACGTGCAACTTATCAGAATATCTGCAGATAATAAGTGAGGAGGAAGCAATATAGGTTTTCAATGGCGGAATGAGTAGTCACACAGAACAGTGGCTGAGATGCTCATTAAATTCTCTCTTGCGCTACGAAAGTGAAAGCAATTCATCTTTCTGAAAGACATAAGTGGAATAGTCCATCTTAAATGAACAGGGTGTTCGGAAAACTTACTATAACTGGCACCTTAGGCAGTGTAAGATTAAATGATATTATCAGTCAACCATGGAAAATTATCTAGTATTTCAAATCGTTTTGTAAACTGATGTTCAATCCAGGTTGCGAGACAACGAAGATAGTCGAATATGTCGTTTGGTTTTGGTCGACGATAAGCAAAGAAGGTGAATCAGGAATAACTGCATTTAAAGGTTAAAGTGGTAAAGCGTTAACCTTTTTTGGTAGGGTCTGGTTTCTTCAGTTCAATAACTTGTATCATTGATGATTAATATAATACATTTCTGGGGGATATACAATTAATGTTTGTATTCGTAATCGAAGACCATGTACTTCAATGAGCATAGAGTATCAGATGGACAAGATACAAATGAAACTTAATGAACAATTAACACAGTAAACACAGTTCTACTATTAACACAAGAAACACAGTTCTACTTACGAGCAAATATGGAGTTGAAGACTACACTACCGGAAGTTCCGGAACCATATATTGACCATATATATAAGATATATCTTAGAAAGACTGGTGAAACTACATAGTTGGCTTGTAAGAGTGATCTTAGTTCCTGGATTTATGTGAGGCCTTACAATGGAAAACATACACTCAAGGTGACAGGTTCATAGATTGCGCGAAGTGTAAAATGTGTCAATGGAATGACCCCAAGTAGTTATGCCAACGTTTCACGAAAACCCAATACTTAGTCGAAACACGATCTAAATCCTCTGCTTCCCTTCAATAAACGAGTGTTATTGTATAAGAACTTAGGGTCAAAACAATTAAATCAATTATATTCCAAAAGTGAGACTGCCCCCATCACTCAAATATTTAAAAGCAACTTTAAATAACTGTCTGTATGATATATGGAGTCACTACCGCGTAAAGGATCACTGTTTTGAATTGGGAATACCCAAGCTGGATGAAAAGCAGGAGGAACTGTTATTGAGTCTGGTCAAATGATTGACCAAATGATTGACCAGAATATCATCAAACTCTCCCCACTGGCTTCTTCTCTTGCAATCATTTTTTACATTCTCGATCATCGCAAAATGTCCAAACCTATTCCGAAGTATTTTGAAAAAAGAGCACAAATAAAGAATTCTCTCCCCTACCTTATTTGGCTCTTAAATGCAAATTTAAAGTACAATGGCAAAACAAATTCAACAAATCCTTTAAATGAGGAAATATTGATTGTGAGGACGATATAAGTATCCAAATTATTGGACCAATCGATAATATTGAAAATCTTTCATGCAATATAGTTAGGGAAAAAATGTTTTTTAGCAATATATCCCATCGTCCGGGTTTAATGCATTTATATCGCTATATTTGTCCATAATTTAGTGTTTAGTGGATAAGTATACAATATATTTCATCTTGAAAAATAATACAATATGTGAAATATTTCACACCATTCAAGCCCTCCAGGCAATTCGATAGTTTATTGACCACTTTGACGGCTTATAAATTTGCTATATTTTTACTCAAACTTTGATTAAATCATATTCTCTTTTGAACTTATGCGAATACTTCGAGCTTTGATCACAAATGCAATTAAAGACAAGTTTGGTTATAAAATGTGAATTCAGCCATTAACTACTTTTAATATATTAATGATTGAATCACCATGTCCACATCCAAACGATAGAGTGTGCACTTTCGCCAGGGGTGAGCTGTATTCGTTAGTGTATCTTTCAATGTATAGGCATTAAACCAATATCAAATAATCATTAAAAATACTGGATACATATATATTGTTCCTTGCGATATACAAATAAAAACAAATTACATAAAAATCAAAACCAATGTAATATGGAATAATGTCAGTTATATCCACTCAATCATATCCAATTTTATATTGTTTAAAAAGAATAACAGTAAAATTGAATACAACGTTATTGTATTCGTTCTTTGTACTAAATGCTGATACATATTAACATAAGCAATGTTTTTTTTTTAATCGACGTGGTATAACAATATATTTGGCCAACATTCTCTGTAATTATTGAGTCGCCAGTATTCTCCAAATTTCTCTTTCAACGCTTTGAACAAGATTACATAATAACTTTATTTCAGAAAAAAATACAAGCAAATTTTTAACAGTGACTTGAAATTCCTAGTGAAAAAAAAGAAAATGAGTATCATCACTGAACTCATTATAACCGTTTAATTTCAACTAATACAACTAAATATAACATAAATTGTTAAGTAATAACAATATAAACGTAAATACAAGTTTTAGTTATAGGCACATCAATTTTCAATTCACAAGATCGATAAGAATTGAGTTTTGAAAATCGCGTATTTGCTTTCTTTGGAAATTATAGGCTGTAAATATATTTAATATCCACATCCTAATGGAGGGTAAATCATTTCATTTTACTTTCTTAGGACTAAACAAAATCCACCATGATTTGCATCAATACATAAGGAACCGTGTCAAGCCTGGATCCGTATTTTCATCTTATTTTCATATCTCTGTGAACTCGTATCAAATGATCATCTTACATACATTTCATTAATAAAATATGTTTGCTACAAGTACAAAGTCTGTCATGGAAAACTTATCATACAGCTATCTTTTGAAATCAGGTAAAGATCTACAATAACTACCTTACTGATGAAAGGTGAAATTATTCCCAAGTACTAGTTTCTATTAAACGTAAAGATTGGGAATAGCATTGTGAGGGCAACGTTTATCTTTTTAATGTGACCAATATTGTAAACTTCTATACAAATAACTATCTTCAATGGACACTCACATCTACACTTTGTTCATTCAAATCAGCACCATAGTGTGCTCCTCGTAGTATATGTTGGTATCCTTTATAAATTGTTGTAGGTGAAATCTCGCTGGCACCCATCGGCGATACCAGGTTGCCAAGCAACGAAGAGAGTTACATGATGTCGTTTGGTTTTGATCGACGATGAACTAAAAGTTTGACCTGGACCCATTGGGCTAAGGGGTACTCTCTTTAACAAATACAATATTCAACAGTCATCCGTTCAATGCATTTAGTTTGTGCTATCATATCATTAAGACAATGTTCAACTGATCATTGTGGGAAAACTCTTAATAATCTCTTCAATATAAATTTAATTGATCCGTATACATATATGCACCTTGGTCTGATAGTGAAATACTTACCAGAATATAAAAAGGTTATAGTTGCGCTGTCGCTCCCAAGCCTTGTTTCAGCCAAACATGTATAGTTGCCATCGTCTTCTGCCGAAATATTAGAAATAATCAGAATACTCGACATCGAGGTATATTCTTGTAGAAGACTGTGGTTAATCTGATGGCGGGTGCCGTTGTTAACTTTCGTGTCATTACAGAGCCAGGCTATAGAAACAGGGGGTCTTCCATTGGATATGCAGGTAAAGATGGCATTAACGCCTCGCTGGCCAATTGGTATCCGACGAATAAAGAAGCTTTCAATTATGGGAGGATCTGGATTCAGAAGGAAAAGTAAATGCATTCGAATGATTATAGAACTAAAACAAGAAAGGCAAATGCAAAGGCTTTCTAAAGTTTAATGAAAGAATGACAGAAAAGAAAAAATGGGGAAAAAATTCTCGTAGCCCTCACCAACGTAATTAAACGTCATGTTGGTGGTTCTAAATGAGACACAACATGTACATGTAAGCAATGATTTTTATACTTTACTCTGAAGTGTTACACAAAGATTTATGGACGAGAGTTCATGTTTTTAAAGGGAATACACACTCGTTAGCTACTGTTTATGATCCAGTTAACTTTTGGAGAAAAAGAAATACAGAAGAAATAGTACCTCAGAATCAGATGTGCACTATGACTTTTCGGGAAGACATTAAGTAAAGGAGACTTACAGAGAACATTAAGAACAGCAGTGATTCTCGAAGACTTGACTGATTGAGCAGTTCGTTGAAAAACGTGACATACAAGGAGTTTCCCATGATCGTGCAATGTCGGTGTGAAAGTAAGAACACCTATGGCTTCCATTCGTTGATGTATATTCCTCAAAGACTGTGTGTTAGAATCCTTGGTGATGTTCTTTGATCCAAGGTACCATTGGAACGTTGATGCTGGGTATACATTATTCGATGTGCAGGTCACATTAGATGACACTCCATTCTGCAATCTTTCTGTTCCATTTAGATAAGGAGGATCCGGTGGTCCTTGTAAATGTAAGTGTATTTCGTATGTCAATATATTTTTAGATTTCAATTTCAAGTGTCAAATATTAACAATATATACCGATACAAAAAATTGGTTCTCCCGATTTTATGAGCAGCAACAGCCTATGTATCACAGGTAACCCATACTCTGACACAATGAATTATGTTCATGTCTATATTTTTTAGTTTTTCTTTAGCCATACGAAGGGTTTGTTACGAAAGAATGTCCTAATTTGTCATTTTTAATTATTTAAATATCTTGCTGCCGAATAGTCAAACCATGGTAGGAGTACACCCATTTATTCAAAATGTTAAAATATGCATCTTGTATATATCAATGTCCAAGTGTGTAGCAGTATGTCCCAGGCCGCGTTCGGCCTTCTGTTTTGAATCAAGACGATGATGTATCGTAAAAACTAAGTACGAATACTCACCATATACGATAACCCTCACTTCTGTTTGATTCTGGTTAATACCAGCCCAGGCCACACATCGGAGAAGTTGAGTGTGATGCCTCCTCTTTGGGATTAACTGCAGAGTGGACTTTGTGTCACGTAAACCTTGGTCAGCCTGATTCATGGTTGACATAGAGGCCGTGCTACCCAGGTCGTCGTCCGAACCAATGATCCATGATATGACAGCCTTAGGGCGAGAACCTGTACTCTTACATGTGAATGATGTTGCCGAGTCTTCAAAGACAATGACACTTCTTGTTCCTGCTTCGTCGATAGTCATGGGGTCAGAGGTGGTGAGCCGCAGGTTTGTTGGTGAGACTAAATAAGAGATGAAAAAGAAATACCACAACAATTGGCATGTAGACAGAATTGATTCATGTTTTTATTTTATATGGAGAAATGAGGAGACTCGTTTTGAAATACAGTAGTGTAATAATCATCGAATTATGCTATACCAGCAGTCTTTACAGGTACGTGCGTCTGGTATCAAGATATTTAGAGGTGAGATTCGTCAAAGCAATGTGAGTAATTCTGAATTTTAAGAATATAATGTGTTTAATATTCAGAACTAGAATATCATAGGTTCAGATGTTTATTCACTAAACAATACTATTCGAACGCAAAGATATCTGTCTAGAGTGATACCAATAATCACCTTGAACATCTAGACGGATGGTTGATTGAAGCTTATTATCCAGCTCCCGATGTGAAGCCATACAACGGAAAATCTTGCCATCATCGTCCCTAGATGGAGTTACGGAAACAACTCTTCGAGAGGTGTAAGCGTCACCATGAACAACGTTATACTGATCTTCCAGTCGAACCTCTACTTCTTCGGGAACGTGCCACTCCAGTTCCGCAGGTGGTCTAGCGTCTTGGACTGAACATGTTAGGTTGTGGGTTCGCCCATATGTGATGCTCACTGATTCTCCATACTTGTATCCATTTTCAGTCCGGCCGTCAGTGATGGATAGCAATGTAGGTTCGGCTGGGAGTGAGACAACAAGTATACAATTTTCATGCTTAGAATACAAATTATCAAGCGAGATTTCTCCCCAAAACTATGACATCTGAGACAGAAATGCACCACACTTGACCCGTTATCATGATTGTAAAATTGCGGTGACTGCAGTGGCATGATTACCAGTCACAAATGAAATAAGACTTATTATATTGAAATATGTCTCCTTTAGTGCAGTGAAACAACCGAACCCTATTATCATTAGACCACAATAAATTGAACGTTGTATATTTCGAAATTCGAGAATAATATGATGCAACGAAAACATGTTACCTGATAACATCACTTTAAGTTCAATCCCATCGGAAGCTACATCAGAAAAGGTCCCTACTAAGCACTGGTATATGCCGCTGTCATCCACTGTTAAATCCCTAATAGTTAGGTTACCGCTGGAAGAATCTGCCCTCAAGCTGTACTTAGATACATCTGGAACATTTTGCTCGTTACTGTATCCCACTCCTTGACATCTATCGTTAGCCAGTAAAATGCCGTCCACATTTCGCCAAGACAGTAGCCGAGACGTGGATGGTGGCGTGTAAATACAGGCGAGTGTGATATTCTCTCCAAAGACTGGGAGGACTTCTGGGTTCCAAATACGAGTAGACACGCTTGTCTCATAAGTTTGAGATACGATGAAGGCAAGAAAGATGCATGTTCGAAGACAATAATTCATGTTGTCATTCACGGATTGTCTCTCCCTGTGAATTCAAACTGGGAACGCCGTGTCATGAACCAGAATATCTGCCGATAAAAAGTGAGGAGGAAGCGATATTGGTTTCTAATGACATAATGTATAGGCACAAAGATTAATGGCTTACTTTTGTTCTTGCGCTACGAAAATGAAAGCGATTCATCTCTCTGAAGAACATAAGTAGGGATGGTCGTTTATGAATGAAAATGGGTTTTAAAAACATAATTTAATTGGCACTTTTGGCAGAACATGATTAATTGAAATTATTCGTCAATTAATGAAATTTTGTAGCATTTTACCTTGAACTTTCAATAGTACCAAGTGTGTCGTAACCTTATGTTGAATCTAAATTGCCAGGCAGCGCAGAGAGCTGAATATGTCGTTCGGTATTGGTCGACGATGAGCCAAGAAGGTGGATCGGGAATTACTACATGTTAAGGTTAATGAGTGGTAAATTGTAATAAACACATGTGTATGGTAAGGTTTCTTCAGGTTAATAACTTGAATTATTATTGATAAGTATAAGATGGTTTAATTGATGTATGTTTAATGTGTATATTTGAAAGCAAGCTCCATTTATTTCAATGAATATGGAGTATTAAACGGACAAGACACATGAACCTAAAGAAACTATGAGAAACACATTTCTACTTACGAGACAACGTGTAGTTAAAGACAGCACGACCGGTACCATATCTTGACACTGCTACGCATTTGTAATCACATGGATCTTCGGACTGGGGGTTTCGAATCGCCATTTCACTAGAAGTCAGTGTTTCACCTTCTTGTATAGTCTCGGATAGTGTTATGTCATGGTAGTCGTCAGACAACTCCGTGCCGTTACAGAACCATTGGAAGATAAAAGCAGGAGGATTGGCGTCTGAGGTACATGTCAATACGAACCCAGTACGCACTTTATTTGTTGATAGCCGTCGAGAAGAAACGGACACAACTGGGTCATCTAGGTTACAAAATAATGTTGGAAATTAAATTTGAGTTGAGGTGATATAAACTACAACGAGAGGAAAGGATGAGGATAGGACTGGGGAGGTTAATTAAGGTTTATGGGGGTAGGACTAAAATAAACTTTTCAATGCATGCAGGGCAAAAAGATCAGATATTATATTATAGTCTATTACTTTGACTTGTCTTCATCCAAATGCATTCTGTGTCAGATGGAAAACAGGCAACTTACATGGAACGTGTAAAGCATTTTTCCAGAAATTTACCTACAAGTAGAAACAACAAACAAGTGTAGAATTTAAATGAAATAAACGCGAAAGCAGACGAAGACTCTTGAGATAGTCCGTGAACGCGTAGACAGATCAATTTCTAACGCAGTTTTTTTTAGAGATTCTTCATGAATTGCATTGAAATGAAATAAAAGCGAGAGCAGACGAAGACTCTTGAGAAAAGTTCGTGAACGTGTAGACAGATCAATTTCTAACGCAGTTTTTGGATATTCTTTATGGTAATGTCCAAACTAAAGTTTTACTGAAAATGAATACTCACATGATATGTTCAGAATAATGCTATCATTCACTGACCACATTGAGGGTGTCGTACGTTGAACTTCCTGCACAGATGGTGATGTAGGTTGAACTGCCTGGCAGAGAAGAGGTTTTCCATGATCAGACCTCTTTGGTATGATGTTAAGGGTGCTTTCAGCGTCATACCGACCAACTTCATTCATTGAAGTCTTAAAGGACGAATCGTGTGTCACATCTCTTGACCCGATGTACCAATGGATGAGCGGAGCAGGGTATCCATTCACAGCTCTGCAGCCCACGGTGGTTTCTATTCCATCACTTAGATCATTGGGGGTTGTCATTGTAAAATTATCTGGTGGGCCTTTACAACGAAATGAAATATGGTTATGGGTTAAGCCTTAATTGTCATTTGGGGAAAAGAATTATGAGCTCTCAGACGTAATATTTAGATAAAAGGCGAGTGATAAACGGCAAGGTTTCCTCCCCGTCATGTGTGACGATAACTTATCAATGATAATGGTTACTTTAAACTGGGCAGATAACGAGGCATACATACAACAACTGTCTTTATGTTCGTAGCGAAGATAAGGCCTTACAGTGAATCACATCCATAATAACAATGCATTTTCTCACCAGGGATATTAAAAGGAAAATCAAATGACGATATTTTGAAGACTCTAAACTCACCGTAAACGATCAACTTGGTTAATAGTACATGGATAAAGTGTCCGTTCAGAGATGCATAGCATTGAATGAATATTTCATGGTGCTTTCTCTCTGGACGTATTGCGATGGAAATTTCAGTGTCGAACAAATTATCATCGACAGCATTGCGATACTGTGAATGGTTTGAGTTACCCGGAATACTATTGTTGTCAACAAGAAGGATCATTGATAGTTCAACAGCTGGTAATGATCCAATACTTTTACAAGTGATTGAAGTTGATGAACCTTCTTGAGCGTAAATGACTGTTGCCCCAGATTCGTGTTCCTTGTTATCTCCACTTTCAAAAATCAATATACGAGACGGCTTAACTATGTAAACGAGAGAGAGAGAGAGAGAGAGTGATTGTGAAATTATGTTTACAAATTGTGTAATAAACGCTATATAATGTTTCTTGTTTATCTCCAGTTGTTAAAAGCAGCACGATGGTTGGTAGAACCTCGATACAAAGACACATAATAAGGCAAGATGTATAATTCCTCAAGAAAAGCTCTAACCAAATCTGTTTCTGCAAGTTAACCTTACAGAAACATCGATTAGTTAATCAATGTGGATTTAAAAAAAAATACCCTAAGCAAAATAGACGATTCAGTATTTGATATCGCCCCGTTATATTCCAAGTTGAGATATGAGTGGAGCAGTTGATCGAGGGGAAAAAACAGGAATTCGTTTGCTCACTTAAATGACACTGATGTAAACTGGGATTAAAAAGATTACGCTACCAGGATGTGAGAAAATGAATACGCCTTTTACGTTCGTATGTGTATTCCTTACCTTGAACACTTAGGTAAACTGAACTCTGACGGTTACTTTTTAGTTCTCGATGTGATGCCACGCACCCGATAATCTTTCCTTGATCATTCGTTGAGGGCGTGATTGTAGCTTCCTTCCGAGAGACATAGCTGTTGCCTTGTACGACGTCAGACTGATTTTGAAGAACAACCTTTACATCATCTGGTATACGCCATTCCAGTACTGCAGGAGGCCTTGCCCCGTCTGCTGTGCATGTGATGTCGTGCGGCTCTCCTGCGGTTACCATGATATTGACGTTGTTGTGATGATAACCGACTGTTCTCTCATCAGTGATACGGATCCTAAAGGGCGGGGCTGGCGAAAGAAGTGGAAAATACTCAACATACCATGGATAAAAGTCACTTTGAGTTATTATTTGACAGTGGAGCTCTTTATTTTGATGGATTCGTTAATTACTGTAAACAACGTCTCTAATATTACGATAAAAAATTAGGCATTGCAATATCACGTTTCTTTGACATAGTTCCTTTCGATGCAATTTGTAGACACACTTTTTTATTTATTAAGCTTTACAAGTAAATTATTGTAGTACTCTCGCCAAAAGACATCAACTACCAAACTCTCATTATTTCCCGATATTATCAGGACAATTCGTTAAACAATGATATAATTGGTATGAATCATGCTAATCACTTGCCTGTTTAATATACATTTGATAGTTTCATTTGTTTTAAAGCTTCATATATTGTTACTGACATAATACAAGATAGCAAAGCAGACGTTTAATTCAAAATTTAATCGAAATTACACTCATATATAATGAATTAGCCATATGTTATCCTGGATTATTGATGTGAAAATTCATTATAACTAATAATATACCTGGTGACAATGGTGTCATTTGCACGCTAGTTGATCCTGGTTTTTCATCCCCATACGTACTGCTTACTTTGCACTGGTAATTGTCGTTATCATTTTTGTCAAGTTTTGTAAAGGTTAAATTTCCACTGGAAGTGTCTGCCAGTACGCTAAACTTAGATCGGTTAGAAACGGTAATCCCCGTACAAGCCAAAGAAGACACACAAAAGTGAGAGACAACCACAATGTTGTTACCCTTGGTCCAAATTAGCCGCCGATTGCTGGTTTCCGGTGTGAAGGTGCAGACCAGTGTGAAATCTTCCCCGATGACCGGAAGATAACTGAATGTCCGAATAGACACTTCAAATGCATGGTATCCTATATGGGTGAAATGAAACGAAACACCAAGAGAAATGTACCCATTGCATTGCTAATAGCATGCTTTAGATAGTGACGTCACACAATTCCATCCACTGAAAGGGGCATTGAAATTAGCGGGAGATTGGGGGGGGGGGGGGGATCGGACGTATTCAAAAATAAATTGCGAATTTACTGATTAGGAGGAGGGTGCGGGGTATGCCCCACTTTTCTTATTCTCTCGTCCTTCACCATTTCTCCCTTTATCACTTTCTCTCTTTTATCAATTTGTCTTCCTTTTGATTGTTTCTAACCACTGGACGCGGACGTGCCCTCCCATACTGCCCCTGTATCTACGTCACAAATCAAATACACCGTCTACGAAACCTATTAAAGATAAAAGAAAATGACCCAATATAACCGATATGTTATTTAACCTACCCGATTAGTTTTCAATACGTGCTTGGCATACACAGCAATCAGTGTTAAAGGAAATATTCGACAGAGATATTTTGGGGTAAAATTCTTTTGTGAGTCCAGGTTTTGTTGCCAATGATAGGCAATGCTATACAAGCGTTGTTATTCGATAATTTTCTTCTATTTAATTCCATCGTAAAATCAAGAGATTATAAAATAAAGGACAATCGTTAATGCATTAACATGTTTGAGTTGTTAGATCCCCCTGATTCTCCGCCTGGGATAAGTACCAACGACTTTTCTCAAGTTAAAATGGAATATAACTCACCAGATTTGGAGATAATAACGGCTAGAAACACAAGAACCTCTGCACATATCGCCATCATTATTCAGCAATCGAATATTGCCATTCGAAATTCTATTTGACGAGCTTATAACACACTCTATCGATCATCATGAACGCAAGCAGACAGTAGGCCTACAACAAAAGGGAATGCTTTTGAACTAATATACCATACTTTGGAAGAATCGTCGGTGATTTATAGCGTTAGAAGCGAAACAAATGTCAATTTGGTACATCTGACACTGACTCAGTTTCACAAACTTCACTAAACCATCGAACCGAAATGGCAGTATGTACGCTGTATATGTTTAAACAAGAAGGGCGCTCTTTCTCTTTAGACATTGTGAAAAAATCACTTTCAATTGAAAAATCAAAATAAAATAAACTGCAAAAATTTCTCTCAGGATTTTGATGTAGTTGTAGTAATTCGATCTGGTGCATATGATATACAATCTAATCGTAATCAGTCACACAATAATTTTCTTAGAAGATCTGCAAAGCAATGGATTCCACATTTTTTGTCTAGGTTTCTATATACCTCCCTCATAATTCCATTGTTTAAGTATTGTGAAGTTGAGTGGTCAAACTGTACAAATGGACTCCTCGATATAATGATCATGAGAGCGCATCCAAGATCCCACTAACCCGATTTATGACAGGTCTTCCAATGGAAAGACCTACACTCAAAGTGGACTCAGAAACCCCAATACGTACACGATCCAAAAAAACACTGCCTCCTTTGAAGAAACCGGTGTCATTGTAAAAGAGTGGTAACCGAACTTTTTAGTACTCAGGGTCGAAACAATACAAAATATATTAAAGGCCAAACAGAGACTAGCTCCATTACTCAAATATTTTAAATCAACTTTTGTTTAACTGTTTTACGCTATCCGGAGACATTACCGTGTATAGAATTACTATATATGTATATACATATATAAATGATCTCTCTTTTTGTCTGTCCCCCCTTTTCTTTCTCTCACTTCCATTTTCCATCTCTTCTTCTCCCTTTTTCTACCCATCTCCCATTTTCGTTTCTGTTGTACCCTACTTGTACACTCTCCTACGACATCCACTCTAGCGAAGTCATATCTCCTGTAATAACCTCGTAATCAATTGTCCTCCCCTCTCTCTCTATCTCTCCCACTCCCTCTTTACTCTCCCTCAATATGCATTATAATATTTATTACTTCATTTTCCTCTCAACGGCAGTAATAAATACTTGGACAATTGAATAATGTATCAATTGGATGTTTTAATCATTCCATATATTAAGCTACCCTTTGCAATATTGAATTCATACTATTTCTTATTATTTTATTTTATTTTGTAATATTTTGTAATAAATGTTATTTATGTGTTCAATTTGTACTTATTAAGTCTGTAAATATTTTAAAACATTGTTTATATTGTGAAGGGCATTCAGTGATAGTAGTCTGTTTACTGAAGAGGCAACCAAAATAAATTAATAACAGTTCCAATAAAAAACAATAATACAAGCATTTGGACTGCCCAACCCTAAATTAAAAACTGCATACACTGGCATTAAGTTTGGTTGAAGGATTGGGTCGAAGGACTTTTATCAAAGTTTTGCCTGTGGCTTCTTCCGCTTGCGGTCATTTTTACATTCCCGATCATTGCGAAAGGTTTAAACTTATTCCAAAAAAAAGAAATTGCATAAAAATTGGAGCGCGAATAAAAAAAAATGCTCTTCTCTACCTCAATCGGAGCGTGAATGCATATTTAGAGTAAAATGGGGACAATTCCCATAATTCCTTTAAGTGGGGGAACATTGATTGTTAGAAGTAAACAATTATTCCACCTCCTGTTTTAGTTAGTCAGCTATTAATTTGACCAATAATATTATAGATTTGTTATGAAATACACTTAGGTAAACTCTTCCAGCAATATTCAATTATCCTCGGTTTAATGCGTTGATTTCGCCACATTTTCTAACTAACTTATTGTTCATTACATTAATATACAAACTGTACAGTCTTAGATAATAAAACAATATATATTTTTTCACTCCATCCAAGCCCTGCATAAACTGTGATTGTTTACTGACCACTTTAAGGATTACAACTTTGCAATATGTTTTTATATTCTACAATCAATCATTATTATTAATTGTAATTATATTCCCTGTTCACCTCATTCAAAATAATTTAAATTTGAACTATTCGTTATTAAATTATTGAAATAAATACAAACATCCCACGTGCTAGACGGGGAGGGGAGAGAAAGAGGGGGGGGGAGCAAGGGAAGAAGAGGGTGGAAAGAATGATAGGAATGATGCAACTAATTTATCGATTATAAATGCAATTACTTCTCTCCATGGAATTATGAAATATGTTTTTGTCTACTTATATTGTTTGTTCTATTTGTTTTTAAAATATTTAAGCCACAGTGGTCTTTGCAGGCTTATTATCATTTGGTATGTTATTTGCATTTTTGCCTTCTGTGTACTTTCAAAATTTATTTGTTATAAATATTTAAACAATCAAGCCAATGACAGCTAACCACGTTTTGTATTATGCCATGTATACATACATAAATAAATAAAGTACAATATATTAATGAGTGAATCACCCTGTCCGCATCCAAACGACAGAGTTTGCTATTTGGTTCAAGTTGAGCCGTATTCATTTATCTTTCAATGTATCGGCATGAAACTTTTTTCAATTGTTACTTCAAAAAGATTAGATATAAATATACAAAAATATATGTATATCGTTCTTTAACGATATAGAAATAACAAGATTTAATTACGTTTGTCCTCGATAAGTAATCATATTTCTGTTTTGTAATTTTCATACATATCTACAGCGACAATGTTCAGTCGTTATTAAACACTAAAGATCGTAACAAATGTCATATACGTTAACGTAAACCCTTTAAAAAAAACTAAACAAGGCCCATGGTCTTTAAACATAAGCATAACAAATTACCATATAATCTTGTCTCTATTATTAAATGTTAAACAGATATGCATAATTATAATACCAGAAATCCGGAAAATTACTATGTAGAAAAATCTAAAAATACAGCATCATCTCTTTCTTTCAAATCAAAAGGACCGTTACATTGAACTCTCTTCCTCATTATATTAAATCAATTTCGTTTCTTAATTCTCTTAATTCAAAACTTAAGGTTTTTTTATTCACAAACTCTACAAAATAATTAATCCATCCTAACTTTTAAACTTCTATAACTTTTAAACTCTTTTGCCATAATGTCACTATGCCTTTCTAATTCTTTATCAGTAAAAATTTCGGTATTTTAATAAGCTGGGAATTGCCTCGACAGAACCTTTATTTGGTTCTTTGGCAATTTCCATTTCATGTTCAATATCTATTTCCTTGATTTCTTACTCTTGTCTTTACTTCTCTTTTTAATTGTATGTTTAAAGTTCAATGTATACTGTGTATCCTACATGTAAATATGTTGTCAATGTACAATGTTTGGCAATGTACTTTTTTAAATGGACTTGAATAAAATAAAATTGAATTGAATTCAGTACACTCAAGTCCTGTATTAGGCATGTAACACACGGTCTATAATTAGTACTTAGGCCTAACCATAAACATGTATAGATTTACAGTACCAAAAAAGGGGAAGCATTACAAATGTAGAAATTGTCAACTTATTTTCATTGCTTTATACAAAAACATAACACATACATACAATACATTACAATACACGAATACAATATGTTGGTTACAACTATAACGTCTTTCATGAAAAACATGTGAAATATTTAGCAAATCTCAAGGAAACGTGTAAAATCAGGATCAATACCGAAACCCTCGTATTATAATGTAAAGGGAAATATTGCAGAAAACAAACAGATTCCAGGTTGCCAAGCTACGAAGAGAGTAGATGATGTCGTCTGGTTTAGATCGACGATGAACCAATACGGTGGATCCGGACTCCCTGGAAGATTTTGTTTAAATACGGTACACATTACATGTTCTAAGGAACAACTCTTCTATATATGAAGTTCCCCCAAATCAACAACTATCAAACCAATCTAATTAATTTGAATATAATATGATATTGTATTGTTGTAGTGACGGGCTGACGGCTGTACGTCAAGTGTTCTGGCGACAACGCGATCACTTCGTACACCAACATAACTCTAAATTTTGAACCTAGGTTAAACCCTATACCTAATCATAACCCTTCACTTAAGATTAACCAAATTTACAGGCTGTACCTTCACAGGATACCATTGGCGAAGTAAAACTCAAATAAATTTTCACCAGAACATTGTCGGACATGTAATCAACCCTTCAACCATCAACTGTTTCTAAAAGTCGACACAGTAATCTACCGAACTAAAGACAAGTTTCACATTGCCCAATAGCTACTGGGTTATCATCTCATTACCTGGGTCATATAATCATAACAGTATGATTCTGTTCTTATTTGTCATCTGGGATTATCAATGGCACAGCACTGTACCAGGCAATGTGTCATCTCAACAATATGACATGATCATATTACATAAATGCGCCTTTGTGTGATAGTAAGAGATTTACCAGAAAATGAAAATGTTATAGTTGCGCTGTCGTTCCCAAGCCTTGTCTCAGCCGAACACGTATAGTTGCCATCGTCTTCTGCCGAAATATTAGAAATAACCAAATTACTCGACCTCAAGGTATCTTCTTGAAGAAGACTGTGGTGAATCTGACGGCGGTTGCTGTTGTTGAGCTCCGCGCCATTAGAAAACCAGGTTATTGAGGCCAGGGGTCTGCTATCTGATGTGCATGTGAGAATGGCATCAACGCTCTTTTGACCACTGGAAACCCGACGAACAGAGTAGTCCACAATGACAGGATAATCTACATGTATGTATTGAGGAACGAAGAACATACGTTCAGGTTACAATAAAGCGAGGCTCAGGAAAAAAATATTTGTGATGGTATTTTTGTTGAGCGTAAGTGAATGCATATTTCAAACGTTACTCATTTTTTGTCAAGCTAACATATAAGAACCATGAGGCTAAAATAGAACGGTCTTTCTGCAGGTCTATGTTATCCTTCGATATTAATCTTTACCAATCTTGATGTTTCAATAAAGATTTAGAGGGTTCAGAAATGTTATTGCGTCACAAATAGTTATTTGTAAAAATAAACCAGCTGATTGTTGGGTTAAACAAATAACGTACCATCGTCTGTTCAATATAATCATGGGCAAGTATATTGTCAGCTTACCAAGTAACGCAAATGGTAATAATTTGTTAACGGTGAGGAAACGTAATACACATGTCTCGTGGTAAGATCAACACGATGAATGGGTAAGGCTAACATAAATCAGACTTACATAGAACATGCAGAACCTCACTGACATTCAAAGATTTCATGGATGTGGCGTTTGCTTGAAAAACCTGACAGACAAGGTGTTTTCCATGATCGTCTACCGTGGGAGTGAAATTAAAAACACTTGTGGCATCCACTCGATTAATTCGATTCCTCGAAGACTGTATATCAGACTCTTTGGTGACGTTATTTGATCCAAGGTACCATTGAAAAGTAGATGCTGGATAGCCGTTGTCCGACGTGCAAGTCACATTTGATGACACTCCTTCCTGCAATGTTTTTGTTCCAACAAGGTAGGGAGGATCGGGTGGTCCTTGGAAGTCAAGATATATTTCATATGCCATATTTTAGATTATAAGTCCAAGTAACTTATCACATATACAGCTATACAATAACTAAAACCTGATGAAGATATATAAAGCAAGTACCTATGTAACTCAAGTTTTTGACAAGAAATAAAATTGTTTGATATCTTAAGAATTTGCTTGAGCTGTCACCAAAGTTTGTTACTAAAGGCTTTCCACAATGTTCACTTCATTAAAATTAACTTGCTGCAGAAAAGTCAAAGTATGTTATGAGTCGCCCTTATATTCAAAATGTTAAGTTGCACATGTGAAAAAAACCAATGTCCAAGTGTGTCGCAGTATGTCACAGACTGCATTTGGTTTTCTTTTCTGTAAATTAGAGAGGATTGTTAAGACCACTTACGAATACTCACCATGGACGATAACCCGCACTTCTGTTTGAAGTTGGTTCATACCAGTATCAGCCACACATCTGAGAAATTGATTGTGATGCCTCCTCTTTGGAATAAACTGTAGATTAGATGTTGTGTCACGTAAACCTGGGTCGGCCAGATTGTTGGTGGATGTATATGTCATGCTACCTAGGTCGTCGTCCGAACCAATAATCCATGATATAACAGCTGAAGGGCGAGATCCTACACTCTTGCAGGTGATGATGTTGCCGAGTGTTCAAAGACTATGACACTTTTTGTCTCTGTTGGACTGGTGGCTATGGACACGTAGGCAGTAAGCCGGAGGTCACTTGGCGGTACTGAGTGGGGAGAGTAAGAAACCTCAATTTGCGTACGAAGTCATGTACTGAAAGGAGCGATACAGAGGTAAACTATTGCTAACAATATGCTAATAGTATTTAAGTGGTAAAAGCATCATGACGTGACGATGTTATAATTCCGTTCCAGAATGTAAAAATACAGAAGAGTAAAAGGTGTTTTGGAAGATGCTGAATGTTTAATCAATTTCAGACAATCCTTAAATTTAGAAACATATTCACTTGGGCAGAGCACACACACACACACACCGATCAACCATGGGATGGTATCATTTGTTAAATAATCACCTTGAACATCTAAGTGGATGAACATTTGAAGTTCATTATGAAGCTCCCGATGCGAGGCCAGGCACCGAAAAATCTGTCCATCATCGTCCCTGCACGGTGTTACAGAAACAACTCTCCGAGAGATGTAAGCGTCACCATATACAGCGTTATACTGATCTTCCAGGCGAGCCTGCACTTCTTCAGGAATTAGCCACTTCAGTTTTGCAGGTGGTTTAGCGTCTTGGACTGAACATGTTAGGTTGTGGGTTCGCCCAGATATGATGCTCACGGATGATCCATTCTTGTATACATCCTCAGACTGATCATCGGTGATGGATAGCAAACTAGGTGTGGCTGGAAATGAAGCAAAACGTAGATATTTATAAATAATTGACACTGGCATATGTGTTTCGTTTACCAAATTCTAAGACAAATTTGTGCATAAACAAAATAAAAATATCACAAAATAAATACTATTTGTAAAATACCATGGTTTGTATTATTTTCAGCCAAGGATAAAACTCAATTAAAGTACAAATTATTGATGATGCTACACCTGACATTACTATTATTTTTAATCGGATGTTTTATTGATTTTGAAATAGTAATAAAACATATATATTGCAATTTTGCATACATCATGACTAGATTAAGCCATCTAGAATAATGTTAGAATACATTACTTGATAACAGTACCGTCAGTACAATTCCACTTGTAAATGAATCAGAAGATGTGAACATTAGGCACCGATATCTTCCGCTGTCATCCACTGTTAAATTCCTAACAGTTAGATTTCCACTGGAAGAATCTGCCCTCACACTGTACTTAAACATATCTGTAACATTTCGCTCGTTTCTGCATCCCATTCCTTGACAAGTAGCTAGGATTTTGTTATTCCAGTCAATCCAAGACAGTTGACGATATGTCAATGGAGTGGTGACGATGCAGGCAAGTGTTATATTCTCACCAACGACTGGGAGAATATCTAAGTTCTGAATACTAGTAGACACGCTAATCTCATTTGTGTTAGAAACGATGAAGGTGAGGTAGAGAAATATATAAAGATATTCGTCCATATTGCTGTTATGTCTCATTTCTTTGGATATTTCAACATTTGAGGTGCGTTGCATGAACGATCTGGCAACCTAACAGAATATCTGGAGAATTAAAAAATGAACGTTGTGCACTAATGGTTAGCAATGACTGAGTGAGTAGACACATAGACAAGTGGCTGGTATGATCATTCACTTCTCTCTTGCGCTACGAAAGTGAAAACAATTCATCTATCTGAAGGACATAAGTGGAATGGTCCATTTTAAATGAAAAGGGGGTTTTGAAAACGTTGAACCTTAATAATGCAAATCGTGTCGTATTCTGATATTAAATCCAGATTGCAAGACAAGGAAGAGAGTTGAAGATGTCGTTTGGTGTTGGTCGACGGTAACCAAAGAAGGTGAATCGGGAATAACTGCATTTTAAGGTTAATGAGTGGTAAAGTGTTAATACAAAGTTGGTAGGGTCTGGTTTCTTCTGTTCAATGACTTGAATTATTAAGGATATTAAAATACGGTTTTAGTTTCATAGATTAAGTTGAATGTTTTTGTTGATATTTATTTGGAAGCGAGCACCATTTAATTAAATGAACATAGAGAATCAGCTCGGCAAGACACAAGTGGGCCTAAAGATACAATGAAAATAAATACATAAAATAAGAACAGTTCTACTTACGAAAAAAACTTGAGTTGAAGACTGTCCTACCGGAGCCAAAACTTGAAAGAGCAATGCATTCGTAGTCACATGGATCTCCGAACAGATGGTTTCGAATCGCCACTAAACTGGAAGTCAGCATTTTACCTCCGGGGAAAGTCTCGTTATGAGTGCCATTATGAAACTGTATGCCGTTACAGAGCCATTGGAAGATAAAAGCACGAGGATTGGCGTCTGAGGTACATGTCAACACGAACCCAGTACGTTCTTTATTTGATGTAAGCCGTCGGGAAGAAACGAACACAACTGGATCATCTAGATTGAAGAAAAATATTGAAAATAGAACGAGAGATAAGGGTGTGAATTAGACTTAGGAATTAAATCAAAGTTATCAGCGGCGGACTGAATTACACTTGCCAATGTTTACAGGAAAAAAGAGAGTTATTGACATTATAGCCAGTTACTTTGACTGATCGTTATCCATATACATTCTGATGTCAGATAGGAAAACATGGAAACAAAAGTGTGTTGAAGTAAAAGGAAAACAAAATAGCGGAATTGAAAAAAACTTGAGGATCGTTGATGAACACGTATACATACCAATATCCTACGCGATAATACAATTTCCTTACCAATTTCTTTCACTTAGAACTTAATACTCACATGATACGTTCAGGACCATGCTATCATTCATTGACCGCATTGAGGTTCTTGTATGATAAACAGCCTGACAGAGAAGAGGCTTCCCATGATCAAACCTCTTTGGTATGAGGGTAAGGGTGCTTTCAACATCATACCGATCATCTCCATTCATTGAAGTCTTTAGAGACGAATCATATGTCACATTTCTAGTTCCGATGTACCAATGGATGAGCGGAGCAGGGTATCCATTGTCAGCTCTGCAGCTTGCATTGTTTTTTATACCATCTTGTAGGTCCTCTGGTTTCGTTATGTTAACACAATCTGGGTGGCCTTTATATAGAAATGAAATATTTGGTTATGGATAAAACCTTGATGGCTCAAATTTTCATTTGGTTAAATATATAAACTCTTAAATATGATATTAAGTTATACAGCGAGGAGAAAAGACACGAGGGTCATGCTGACAAACAATCCTTATTTCCTCTCCCAGTCCAAGGAGATGCGAATTTAGTTATAACTATAATGATAATTTCGTTAAATTCGGGTATATATTAATAAATAAAACAGTCACCTCTTTTTAAAGAAATGAAATATCTGGTTATGGGTAAAACCTTGATGGCTCAAATTTTCATTTGGTTAGATATATAAACTCTTAAATATGATATTAAGTTATACAGCGATGAGAAAAGACACGAGGGTCATGCTGACAAACAATCCTTATTTCCCCTCCCAGTCCAAGGAGATGCGAATTTAGTTATAATTATAATGATAATTTCGTTAAATCGGGTATATATTAATAAATAAAACAGTCACCTCTTTTTAATTATAAGTGATGTATGGGACTTTCAGTAATGGCATACCGGTATATTAAAGAACCTGAACTCACTATAAACCATCAGTTTAGCTACCCGTAGATCAAGAAAATCTCCCAGAGATGCATAGCACCAAAGGTAAATCCCGTGGTGTTTCCTTTCTGGGCACATCTCGATGGTACTTTCGGTGTCGAACAAACTTTGATCTACAGCACTGCGATAATTCGAATGACTTATGTTACTGGGAAGACTTTTGTTGTCGTCAAGTCTCCATGATAGTTCAGCTGCTGGTAGAGATCCTATACTTTTACAAGTGATTGAAGTCAATGAATCTTCATAAACGTAAATGGTGGTTGACCCTTGTCCATTTTTCTCGCTTTCTCCAGATAGAAAAAGCAACAGGCTAGAGGGCATAACTTAATAAAAAGAAATTGGGAATAAAGCATGTAAGAAACGCTAGATATTTAGAATATATATATATATATATATATATATATATATATATGTAATACGTTTGTACATATGGATGGAAATAAAATACTTGTAGAAAAAAATATGAATCTCGTGAATAAACATATCTAAACATTTTTTGATATTTCGGCCCAGAAACTGCTCGATTTTTAGTACATAAAGAGAAATACAACACTGATCTCACCTTTAGTGATATTGGCACCACATAACTACAAGGAAGACATGCTACCTTAACACGTTTACTTACCCTGAACATTCAGGTGAACTGAGCGTTGAAGATCATTTTGTAGTTTTGGATGTGACGCTACGCAGCCGAGATTCTTTCCTTGATCATTCCTAGATGGTGTGATTGTAACAGTGTTCTGAGAGACATAGCTTTTGCCTCGTACGACATCAGATTGATCTTGACGAACAACGGTTACATCATCTGGTATACGCCATTCCAGTAACGATGGAGGTCTTGCTCCGTATGCTTCACATGTGATGTCGTACGGCTGTTCAGCTGATACCGTAACACTGGTGTTGCTCAGGTAGCTGCTCGATCTTACACTAGTGATAATGAACCAACTGGGTGGGGCTAGCGACACAAGAGGGAATATCTATGATTAAAACCCCAACTCCAATATAACTCGCTCTATCTGATAGTCTAAACCATTGGGATGTAATCACTATTGACTGTTATCACAAGCTTTCAAAGATTACAACTTCAACAAAAAGATATTGGAATATCACATATCATTGAATTATTCATTTCACTATCACTTTGTTGGTGTCGACGTGTAAGTTACTTTGTAGCCGAATGTTTAGATACATTTTCAAATCTATATAGGTGATTGTTTTATCGAACTATTTGCAGAATATATCAAGTTTTGAACACGCCAATTTTGTGTAAAATGTAATACTTGAAGACCCTCTTTGTACTGTTTGCCACAGTGTTATGTATGAATGAATACGGTATCGTTTACTGGTGCTTTGTAGTTTGTTTTTATGAATAGTATACCTGGTATTAATGGAGTTACTCGCATGCTAGATGATCCTAGATTCGCTGACCCAACCGTATCGCTTACAGTGCATTTGTAATTGTCTTTATCATTTTGTTCAAGTTGTTTTATTGTTAGATTCACACTGTAATAGTCTGCTAACAAGCTGAATTTCCTTTGGTCGATAACAGTCAACATACAAGAAAGATGTTCCTGACAGTCGTGAGAGGCCAGCGTATTAAGATAACCACTCCCTTCCCAAATGACAAGTCGGTTCCTGGTTTGCGGCATAAAGGTACAGACAAGTGTAAAATCTTTCCCGATGATTGGTAGAGAGTTACCTGTTTGAATCGAAACTTGAAATGCATGGTATCCTGTATGGGCTAAAGTGAAATGAAAGAAACCCAGGTTATTGAATAAAGCATGTAACAAATACAGTGGCGTCGAGTGAGCCCAACTCACTTAAGAGGTACTGGACCAATGGGGGAGGACTACTGATTTATAAGGAGGGAGGTTCTAGGCGTCTTATTTTTCTTGTCCTTCTTCCCTTTACCTCTTTCTTTTTCTCTTTGATCTTGCTTTTGTTTTTCTTTCTTTCAATTGTTATTCACTAATGGATTAGAGGTGTACCCTACCCTTGTAACTTTGTTCAAATAATTTTTCAGGCAAACACATTAGCCATGGATGACGATGGACCAACTTTCCAGTATATTAATCAATTGTCCCGAATACTTCTAAATACGTGTCTGCCATGCAAAGCATTGCCTAAGTATAAATGAGATGCACCTCATAGATCTGAGCTTGTAAAATGATTTCGATAGTTTGGCTTTATAACCATGTTTGTTGCCAATGTCGGAACTGCCATACAATCATACTGATTTGATATTTTATTATCTATATACTTCCATCATGAAATGCAGAGAGTAAAAAATGTAAGTGGATTATTATGAGGTAGACAGCATTTCGAAAACATGCATGCAACGTCTATTGAATAAATATAATTTTTACGTTGTTACATTTCCCCAATTCTTCACCCGGGCTTAGTACGAACGACTTTTATAAATTTAACATGAAATTAAACTTACCAGATTTCGAGATGATAACAGAGAGAAAAAGTAAAGCTTTAGCACAAATCGCCTTCAACATTCTGCAATCGAGTCTTGCTATTCGAAATTTTATTTGACGAGCTTACAACACACACTATCGATGATTATGAAAGCAATGCATTTGAACTAATAGACCATACTTTGGAGGAATTGTTGATGATTTATAGCGTTAGGAGTGAAACAAATATCATGTTTGTCCTGACACCGATTCAGTTTCACAACCTTCACTAAACCATCGATTTAAAATGACAGTATGCGCGCTGTAAACGATTAAACAAGAAGGGCGCTCTTTCTCTTCAGACATTGTGACAAAATCACTTCAAATTGGAAAATCAAGATAAAAGTAATTTTAAAAGTTTTCCATAGGATTCTGATGTAATTGTAGCAATTAGTATATGGTGCATATGATACCAAATCTAATCGTCTTTCAGTCACTCCATGTTTTTGTGTTAATACTTAGTTGTCTTTTTAGCCGAACACATGTCATATAGGTGCCATGTTTACGTCATGGCAAAGCAAAACTCAAAGAAATTGGTTTTATTCGAAGCTCTGCAACGAATTCCAAATTCGGTGGTAAAGTTACTATGTACCTCCCTCGCAATGCCACTATTCGACTATTGTGATGCTGTCTGATAAACTGTTTAGATAGACTCTTAGATAGACTGGTAATGCCTTTCGATTGGCTCGCAAGAATGATCCCGAGAGCACATCAAAACACCCACCTACCAGATTTATGTCAGGACTTAGGTTTGAAACAAGAAAATCAATTGAATGCCGAATAGACACTAGCACCACCAATACAATATTTGTAAAGGAACTTTGTTGATGTTGATGCTATCCGGACACATTATCGCGTACAAGATTACTATGTATATACTCATGCGAAGATATAAATGATCTCTTATTCTCACCTTCTTTCTCTCTCTCTGTCTTTGTTTTCTCTCTCAATCCCATCCTCCTTCTCTTCCCCTGTCTATTTCTACCCCTTGCCCATTGTTCCGTCTCTTTTGTATCCTACTTGTACACTTTTCTAGGACACCTAGCGGATTCATGTCTCTTTTAATACCCACGTACTCAATTCTTCTCCCCTTTCTCCCCCTCTGTCTCTCTCTCTCTCCCTCTCTCTCTCTCTCTCTCTCTCTCTCTCTCTATATATATATATATGTCTCTCTATTTATCTCTATTTGTCTCCCTTTCCCTCTTAACCGTCTTTCTTTAGTCTCCCTTAATTTATCACCCTTCATAGTTTCCAACTTATTATTACTAACGAACACTAACCTAAGAATTAGGACTGTGCACACTCTTTGCAAGATGGGAGAAGCGATCATTTTCATATTCTCATCATTGCAAAATGTCCAAACCTATTCCCTTTTTTTTTTGCAAAACGGAGCCCCGATAAATAAGTCCTCTCCCCTACCTCATTTGACTCGGGAATGCACAATTAAAGTAAAATGGAAAAAAAACACATATTTGCTTGGATTTGTCTCATAAAAAGAAGTTGACCACAAACTGACTCCCACACGGTGTTGAGTGCTCAGAGGTCACGAGCTACTGGCTTCATCGGGCAGGTAGTTCCATTATGTGAATGGGTAAATTAACTATTACACAATGAGGGGACACATTACATTGTACAATAGGGACACACATTGTTTGTATTGTGCAGAACAAACTCTTTTATTGACTTACCTATTGAATGAAACTATAAAAACTAAATACATTTTGTATTCTTACAATTGGAGTACAAAAAATAATAACAGGTGAATGAAATGCATAAACACCCCAAACACCTGGGAAGGAAGCATTTATAAATTTGAATACATATATTTGATAAACGACTCCGCATGAAACTTTAAAACCAAAATGTAATTTGCGTTCTGGCAATTGGAGTAAAAAGAAGTACAGCAGGTGAATGAAATGCTTCAAGAACACATACACCTGGGAAGGAAGCATCCATAAATTTGAATAATTTAGTTGATAAACGAAGTTTTGTGGAGCAGAAAGCAGTGGATTCTCAAAAACACGAACCCATTTAACAGAATGTCGGAACTAAAATTAAATTTGGGGCGGTTGGAAAATTCATCTTTCTACCCTGCGACTTTTATGGTACGATCCAGTAAATTAAAACAGTTAAATGGCTCTTATTTTAAAAGTACTCGTTAAATAAAACCCTAAACTTCAGTTATATCAGACAAAATATGTTATATCTTACTAATAATTAAAAAAAGGTGTATAAACATTGTGAAAGTGTAGCATTTTACGATAAAAGACATCGATTTAGCGAAGATGACGTTATTAGAACCTGTTTATGTGCGCTTGCATCAGGGAATTCAAGGTTAAAAGGTCAATTCACACGCTGATAAGTTATTGATCAAGCCTTTTTGTTTCCTTTATTCCGACAAAATTATACAAACAATCAAAACAAGTTTAATACCAGAAGAAAGCTAACTATTAGTATCTTCATTAACCGCTGGCCCCAAAGTCGCTTGTCCACAGTGAAACGAGTGAGAGCCTGCAAGAGCGGCCAAAGTGTGATTGAAACTCGCTATTTGCTCTTCTCCAACGCAAAAAAGACGACATTGGGCTGGATAAATATATTTTTCCGACAAAAGTACAAACAATTTGCACATGGTCTTTTTATATTATACTTTATGAAATGTTACCCGAGTGACTTCCGGGTACCCCGATGCTGGAAAGAAACGCACATTTTAGAAAACTTCACTTTTCATGGAAAAGTGCTTATTTGTTATATGCACGCAAGTCAGATTGAGCGGATGATACAACGTTTACATATGTAACAACTCCTTTAATGGGATAGTTGATTGTGAGGACGAGACAACGATACCACCTTTTGATTGTTCAAGTTATTTAGTTATCGGTTTAATTGATCATATTATAAATCTTTCGGCAATAAACTTAGGTAAAGAAATATGTCTACCGGCAATATCCAATTATCCTCGGTTTAATGCGTTTATGTCGCCACATTTTTAGTTGTTTAGTATTAATTAGATCATAGTATAAAAAAAGGATTAAATTATAATACAATATTAAAATCGTTCACACTATTCAAGCCATGCATATAATTACTTACTTTATTGACCACTTAAACGGGTTATAGTTGTGCAATATTTTTCACATTTAAATACTCAGAACTTTGCTTATAATGTTATTATCTTTTGAACTTATTTTAAATACTTTACAAATTTGATCACAATCGAAAATACCTCTTCTCCATTGAATTACGAATTATCTTTTATGACTGATATTAATTGTACTATTTTTGTTAATTATATAAACCTCGTTGGTCAAGCTACCATGATTATCATCTCCTGTTTGTATAATTTTACCATTTGCATAATTGTACTTTATGGATTTTTAAAAAATATCTTGGTAAAATGTAAATAATTCAGACGTTGACTACTAATAACGATTTATATTATACCATGAATTAAATGAATAAATTAAGTAAAATCTATTAATGAGTGTATCATCATGTCCACATCCAAACGAGAGAGTGTGCTATTTAGGTCAAGGCAACCTGTACTCATTAGCCTTATCTTTAAATGTATAGGCATAACGCTATTTTTTTTACAGTAATTATGTTTAAAAATACTAACTACATATATATTGTATTACACGATATAGATATATATCCTCTAATGATGATTTTCCCTAGTAATATACTCTAAAGTGATATTTTGCTGAAACCCATCATCGATTCCAGGTTGCCAAGCAACGAAGAGAGTAGATGATGTCGTCTGGTTTTGATCGACGGTGCACTCATAAGGCGGATCTGGAATCCCTGGGGAAAATTTCTAAAAGATGGTATCAATGACAGAGACAACATATTTGTTACCCGAAAATCAGCAAGTATCCAAGCCATACAATTTATTTGGATATAATTTCATATCGTACTGTCGTAGTGACTACTGTACGTCACATGTTCCGGCGACAACCCGATCACCTCTTTTTTTTATCCTGGGCCAAACCCTTTACCTAAACGTAATCCTTCCCCTAACACTACGCTTTACGTTCACCCATTTTTTAGGCAGTTTTACAATATTCAACCCGACTGAAACCCCATATCAATTTTCATTCGGATTTTGTTTAATATTTCATCAAGGTCGACAAAGTAATCTACCGTAACATTTCCCGATAGTTACTCTAACTGGGTTATCATCTCAATACCTAGGTTATACAATCGTAGCAGTATGATACTGTTCTCATTTGTTATCTTGGATTATAATTGGTACAGCACTGTACCAGGCAATGTGTTATCTTAACAATAGGACACAATAATTTTAAATAATAAATGCGCCTTGGTCTGATAGTGAACGATTTACCAGAAAATGAAAATGTTATTGTTGCCCTGTCGCTCCCAAGCCTTGTAGCAGCCAAACATGTATAGTTGCCATCGTCTTCTGCCGAAATATTTACAATAATCAGAATACTCGACCTTAAGGTATCTTCTTGTGGATGACTGTGGTGAATGTGATGGCGGGTGCCATTGATGAGTTCCTTGCCATTCAAGAACCAGGTTATTGAGGCTAGGGGTCTGCTTTCTGAAATACATGTAAGCATGGCATCAACATTGTGGTGACCAATGTAAACCCGACGAACAGAGTAGTCCACAATGGCAGGAGAATCTACATGTTTGTATTTAGAAAGAACAAAATACGTTCAGGGAACAATAATGCGAGGCTCAGGGAAATAATATTTGAGATGGTGTTCCTTATTAGCGTAAGTATTACATGTTTTAATAGTTACCAATATTGTGTAAAACCAGCATGTCAGCACTGTTATCTTAACATAATGGTCTTTCTACATGTATATGGTATACTTAGGTATTAATCTGAACCAAACATGTATAATTCATAAATGTTCTTGAAACACAAACAGTATTTTGTAAAAGGATATACAATCAAGCCAAGTGATGTTTGTAAAACAAAAAGCGTACTTTGGCTGTTCAAAATAATCATAGAAAAGTAAATATAATCGCCGGCTCACAGCTGCACATGATGCTAACACAAAATATGTGAACGGTAGTAATGTTTCTATGGCGGTGACGCAACATAATATACCTGCCTCGTAATAAGATCTACCCAATCAATGATTTTGGCTTAAATAGATCAGACTTACAAAGAACATGAAGAATCTCACTGACACTCCAAGACTTCACGGATGAAGCGTTTCGTTGAACAACTTGACAGACAAGGAGTTCACCATCTTCGTCTACGGTGGGTGTGAAATTTAAAACGCTCATGGCATCCAGTCGATGATCTATATTCCTCGAAGACTCTGTATTAGAATCTTTGGTAACGTTCTTCGATCCAAGGTACCACTGGAAGGTTGGTGCTGGGTAGCCATTGTTGGATGTGCAAGTCATGTTTGATGACACTCCATCCTGCAACCATCCCATTCCACTTAGGTAGGGAGAATCCGGTGGTCCTTGAAAATCAAAGTGCATTTCTTATGTCACAATTTGTTTTTATTATTGACTTAAAACAGGATACAGGAAATTAAACCTGATGATATGTTTTAACAACAATGGCCAATGACTCTCAAATATTCCGACAACAGGAACACATCGGTTGATATCTAAAGGAATTTGCTTTAGCCGTCCCAAAGGTTTGTCACTACATATTTTTCTACATTTTCACTCTTTAGAGATATCTTATCGCATAATTGACAAACCGTGGTATGAGTTAACCCGGTTATTCGAATTATATAGTTTTACATCAGGTACATATATATGTCTAAACGTTTTAAAGTATGTCCAAGTCCGCATTACGTCAGCTCTTGTGAGTTAGAGAAGATGAGATAACATTAAATACAACGTAATAATACTTACCAAACACTATAACCCTCACTTCTGTGTGACTTTGATTTATACCAGCATGGGCCACACATCGAAGGAGTTTATTGTGATGCCTCCTCCTTGGAATCAACTGTAGAATGGACTTCGTGTCACGTAGACTTTGGTCGGCCTCATTCGTGGTAGATGTAGATGTCGTGCTTCCTAGGTCGTCGTCCGAACCAATGATCCATGATATAACAGCTTTTGGACGAGATCCTACACTATTGCAGGTGAATGATGTTGCAGAATCTTCAAATACGTTGACACTTCGTGTCTCTGTTACATTGATAGCTATGGATCCATACGCGGTAAGTTGGAGGTCATTTGGTGGTACTGAGTAGGAAGACAAAATAAGAACCCACATATTCATACGGAGTAGGCTACTGAAAGGAGAAATACTGACGTGAAATATCGCTAACAATATAATAACAGTATAATATCGGTGAAGGCATCATAGGATCTAGTGACGTTCGTGTGACTCCCTATACGAATGTAAAAGATACAGAAGAGTGAGAAACGATTTAGAAGATGTTAAATGTTTCATTCATTTAAGAAAATCCTGACACTCGGGAGGAATATTCACCCATTAGGTAGAACACACACACCGAGCGAACATGGGATGATATCATTAGTAAGATAATCACCTTGAACATCTAATTGGATGAATATTTGAAGCTCATTATCCAGCTCTCGATGCGATGCCACACAGCGGAAAACCTTTCCATCATCGTCCCTGGACGGAGTTACGGAAACAACTCTTCGAGAGGTGTAAGCGTCTCCATGAACAGCGTTATACTGATCTTTCAGTTGAACCTGCACTTCTTCAGGAATGTGCCATTCTAGTTTTGCAGGTGGTCTAGCATCTTGGACTGAACATGTTAGGTTGTGGGTTCGCCCAGATGTGATGCTCACTGATTCTCCATTCTTGTATCCAGTCTCAGTCCGGCCGTCAGTGATGGATAGCAATCTAGGTTCGGCTGGAAGAAAAAAAACATGCATACCGTTTTAATTCTTAGAATAACATTATCAAGCGAGATATCTCCCAAAGACTATGACATCTGAGACACAAATTTACCACACTTGAACCATTATCATTATAGCAAAATAGCATAGTGGCATGATTATCAGTCACAAATGACATTAGGATATTTGGAAATATGTCTCTCTTCGTACAGTGACACAAATCTAACCCTATTATCATTATACCACATGTAATTGAACTTTGAATATGTATACCGAAAATAATAAATAAATAATAATAATAATATTTATTTTTTATGTAGCACTTAATACAAATGTCTCTAAGCGCTTTACAAATATACTATTACTCCGGTCATTGGATTCAGTGCTCGCCCGCACACACTATGTGCACAATCTCCACTCCCTAACAACATAACATTTTACCTGATAGCACCACTTTCAGATCAATCGCATCGGAAGCTGCATCAGAAAAAGTGCCTACTAAGCACTGGTATCTGCCGCTGTCATCCAATGTTAAATCCCTAATAGTTAGATTTCCGCTGGAAGAATCTGCCCTCAAACTGTACTTTGATACATCTGGAACATTTAGCTCGTTGCTGCATCCAACTCCTTGACATTTATCGATAGCCAGTATATTGCCGTTCTCATCCTGCCAAGACAGTAGCCGAGACGTGGATGGTGGCGTATAAATGCAGGCAAGTGTGATATTCTCTCCAACGACTGGGAGGACTTGTGGGTTCCAAATACGAGTAGACATATTCATTTCATACGTTTTAGAAGTGGTAAAGGCAAGAAAGAAAAATATTCGAAGACAATAATTCATATTGTCATTAATGGATTGTCTCTCCCTGTATATTCAAACCGTGGACGTGTGTGTCAAGAACCAACGTGCATCTTACCAGAATATCTGCAGATAAAAACTGAAGAGGAAGCAATATCGGTTTTAAATGGCAGAATGAATGGAACAGTGACTGACACGCATATCAAATTCTCTCTTGCGCTACGGAAGTGAAAGCAATTTATCTTTCTGAATGGCATTATTGGAATTGTCCATTAAATGCAAAGGGGGTTTCGAAAACTTACTCTAACTAGCACCTTAAACAGTAAAATATTAAATTATATTATCAGTCAACCATCGAAATGTTGTAGCATTTTACTTTGACCTCTTAATAATGCCAATTATGTTGTAACCCGATGTTGAATTTAGATTGCTAGGCAACGAAGAGAGTTAAAGATGTCGTTTGATTTTGGTCGACGATAAGCCAAGAAAGTGAATAGGGAACAACTGCATTATAAGGAAAATTAAGTGGTAAAGCGTAAATGCAAAATTGGTAGGGTCTGGTTTCTTCAGTTCAATAACTTGAATCCTTAATGAGTAATAGAAGACGGGTTTTTATGAATATAAGTTTCATGTTTTTATTCGAAAGCCAGCACCATTTAATTCAATGAACATATAGTATCAGTTAGACAAGACACAACTTAAACTAAATAAACAATAAGAAACACAGGTCTACTTACGAGAAACTGTGTAGTTAAAGACTGCACTACCGGAACCGTATCTTGAAACAGCTATGCAGATGTAATCACATGGATCTTCGGACGGGGGGTTTCGAATCGTCACTTCACTGGAAGACAGTGTTTCACCTTTTTGTATCGTCTCGGAGAGTGTTATGTTACGGGTGTCGCTAGACAAATGTGTGCCATTACAGAACCATCTGAAGATAAAAGCAGGAGGATTGGCGTCTGCAGTACATGTCAACACGAACCCATTACGTACTTTATTTGATGCTAGCCGTCGAGAAGAAACGGACGCAACTGGATTGTCTAGATAATATAAATATATCGGAATACGTTTTGAAAAGACGTGATATAAACTAGAAGGATAGGTATGGGTGGGGATAGGAACTTGTAGGTCAATTTAGGTTTTTGTGATGGGACTTGAATTAACGTACATATACAAATGGACATACAGATTATTATCTTTACTGATTGTTTTCCATATGCAACTGCCATCGGTAGTAACAAGCATTTACAGAATGTTACATACATATAGGAAAACATTGTGTAGAATTTAAGGGTAGAAAAGCAATCGAAGAGTCTTGATAATAGTTGAAAGACAAATATTCTACGCAGCTTTAGGAGATCTTTTTAATATATTTTCTTTACCAAAGGTTTAAATGAAAAATAATACTCACATGATATGTTCAGCATCTTGCTATCATTCATTAACCGCATTATGTGTGTTGTATGTTGAACTGCCTGGCACAAGAGAGGTTTACCGTGATAAAACCTGTTTGGATTGAGGTTGAGGGTGCTTTCAGCATCATAACTATCATCTACATTCATTGAAGCCTTAAGAGACGAGTCATGTGTCACATTTCTCGATCCGATGTACCAATGGATGAGCGGAGCAGGGTATCCATTAACAGCTCTGCAGCTTACGTTGGTTTCTATACCATCTCGTAGATCATCGGGAGTTGTCATTTTGACATCTGGTGGGCCTTGAAATAGAAATGTAAAATGGAGTTATGGGTACTTTGGTAAAATATAGAATAGTATATACGTAAAATTTAGATATACTGCCAGGAGGAGGGACAACATGATGACAAACATTCGTTTCCCCCTGTCAGTTACAGGCAACGCCAAATTGTTTACTATAATGACAATTTCGATGTAAATGGGTATATATTGATAAACAAAAGAGAAACATCTTTTCAATTTTTAGTGATGAATTGGACTTTGAACTCAAAACATTTCCAACATATTTCAATGAAGAAAGAATTCCGGCATTTTGAAGAACCCAAACTCACCGTAAACCACCAATTGAGCTGCCAGATGATCAAGGAAGTCTCCAATTGATACAAAGCACCAAAGGTACATTCCGTGGTGTTTCCTTTCTGGATGTATCTTGATGGTACTTTCGGTGTCGAACAAACTTCCATCTAAAGTACTGCGATACTTCGAATGACTTATGTTCCTGGAAAGACTTTTGTTGTCGTCAAGTCTCCAGGACAGTTCAGTTGGTGGTAGTGATCCAATACTTTTGCAAGTGATTGAAGTCAATGAATATTCCTGAACGTAAATTACTGTTAATTTTCCGTATTCTTCGCTATCTCCAGTTGGAAAAAGGAACATGCTAGCGGGTAAAACTTAATGTAAGAGAATTGAAAAGAAAAAAAAAAACATTTACACAATCATTTAAGAAACGCTAGAAAGAGTTGTATTTTCTTTAAACGTATGAACATATTGGCTATAAAGAATATATTTGGAGAGAAAATATGAATCACCTAAACAAATATTCGTAAATATTGATAACAAATTGCCCTAGAAACTGCTCCAATTTTGCCATCTGAATTGAGCAAAACATATCGAGTTAGCAAAAGAAGACACGACCCCTACTTTATACAATTACTTACCGTGAACATTCAATTGAACCGAGCGTTGAAGATTATTTTGTAGTTCTGGGTGTGATACCACACAGCGTAGAATCTTTCCTTGATCATTCGTAGAGGGCGTGATTGTGGCAGTCTTCCTAGATAAATATTTGTTGCCTTGTATAACATTGGACTGATCCAGAATAACAACGGTTACATCATCTGGTATACGCCATTCTATTTCTGCAGAAGGCCTCGCCCTGTCGGCTGTACAAGTGATATCAAGCGGCTCACCAGCAGTTACCGTTAAATTGGCGTTGCTAGGGTAATAACGGCTCGACCTTACATCAGTAATCCCGAGCCAATAGGGCGGAACTGGCGACAAAAGAGGTAATCGTTAATGATAGTCTACTTGTGGATTCACTAATTCATTCAAATCACAGTACACTTAGCCTTTCAAAATTAGACATTGGAACACTACTTTTCATTTACATAGTTCCTTTAAAAGCAATATCAGTATTCTTTGTTTAAGTTAATAACTTATTAATGTTGTTGCTTATTGCGATTCAAAAGACCATTGTCGTTTAACATGTTAGTATTCCCCTCCCTGTACGGTAGCATCTACCGAACCCTCAATATTCTGCAAACTAAAATGTTGTCGACATTATCAGGACGCATCAAGAATAATGATTTGATACAGATGTATCAATTACTTTGTCTATTTACTAGCATGTGAGCACGTGAGACTTGCGTTTGTCTTACATTTTCATGTAGTAATATCCACATAATACAAGACAGGAAAAGAGAGGTTCGATTAAGATTTTAATCAAAAGTATATTTTCACATCATGAATTAGCCATATGTTATCCTTCACGTTTGCTGTGTAAATTAATTATAATTAATAACATACCTGGCGGCAACGGTGTCACTTGCATGCTAATTGATCCTGGACTCTCTTCCCTGTAAATACTGCTTACTCTGCACTGGTAACTGTCGCTATCATTTATGTCAAGCTTTTTAAGTGTCAAATTTCCACTGCTAGTGTCTGCCAAAAGGTTGAATTTCGAAGGGTAAGGACCATAGGACAATACACAAGGCCATTGCGGCACACAAGAGTCAGAGGCTACCACGATGTTGTTACTCTTAGCCCAAACTAGCCGCCGATATCTGATTTTCGGCGTGAAAGTACAGACCATTGTGAAATCCTCGCCAATGACTGGAAGAGAGTTTGATGTCAGAATAGACACTTCAAATGCATGGTATCCTGCATGGGTTAAAAAAAACGTATTAACAAGGAAATGAACCTGTCATATTGCTTTAGCATGCACCAAATACAGTAAGGTAACGCAAGTCCACGCACTAAATGGGGATGGTGGGGGAGGCTGGGGCATCAGACGTATACAGAAAAATAAATGGGAATTTACTGATTAGGAGATGGGTAAAGAATGTGGTCTGGGTGTCTTCATTTTGATCGTCCTTTTCCTTTTCTTCTTTTCACATTTTCCTTTTTGCCTGTTCACAATTTCTCTCTCACCTCATTTTGTTTCCCATTTAATTGTTTTCCACCTCAGGGTAAAGGGGGGGGGGGGGGGTGGGCATGCCCTCCTGTGTCATCTCCTAAGGCCACGCAACCGATCAAATACATACTCTGCTAAACACATTAACGATGAAAGACGATGGCCTAATTTTTTACCAGTATATCATTGAACTCGCGCGAATGGTTTCTAATACTTGTTTGCAAAGGAAAGCAATTACCTAGCAATAAATGGGGTTTACGACAATGATCTCATTCGGTACAATTCTTTTGATAGTTTTTCTTTACGAAAAAGTTTATGAGATAGACATCTTTTTGATTGGTTAACATATTACATTTATTACATCGTTACATCTCCCTAATTCTCCGCCTGGGCTAAAAACAAACAACTATTGTGACGTTAACATGAGATAAGACTTACCACATTTAGAGATGATAACTGCGAGAAAAAGAAGAACTTCACCACAAATCGCCATCAATATACAGTAATCGAATCTTACCATTTAAAATTCTATTTGATGAGCTTATAACACACACTATCGATGAATGCAAGCAGACTGTACGAAGATAGTAGATGCTTATGAACGAATAGCCCATACTCTGGATTAATCATTAGTGATTTATAGCGTTAGAAGTGAAACAACTATCATTTTGTCCTGACATCAATTCAGTTTCACAAACTTCACAAAACCATCGAGTTAAAATGACAATATGCATGCTGTACATTTTTAACATGAAGGGCGCTGTTTACTTTTCGGACATTGTAACAAAACCACTCCCAATTGAAAAACCAAAATCAAATTAATTGTTAATTTTAAGCCTTTGATGAAATTCTAGCAATTAATATATGGTGCATATGATACCTAAGCTAATCGTGTTTCAGTCATCCAATATTCCAAAGATCCGGAGACATTACCGCGCTAAGGTTTGTTATATACATTCATGTACAGGTATAAATGATCTCTCTTTATCTCTCTCTCTCTTTCTCACTCCGATCCTCCTTCTCGTCCTCTTCGTTTTTGTGCCCTCTCCCATTTGTTATGTCTTTTGAACCCTACTTGTACACTCTGTTAGTACATTCACTTTATAGGACTAATGCCTCCTGTAATATCCACGTATGTAGTCAATTGTTCTCCCCTCCCGTTCTCTCTCTTTCTCTCCAACTTCCTCTTTACCATCTTTCTATAATCTAACTCAATCTATCCTCTCTAAACAATATCATATGTATAATCTCATTTTCCTCCCAACAGCGGTATTAATCAGTTTTTAGACAACGCACTAATTTATCAATTGGATCTGTTAATCATACCATATGTTTAGTTACACTTTGCAAATTGTATTCATAATGTTTCCTCGTATAGGATTTATCTTTGTTTCTTGTGTTTTTTATGTATTCAATTTGAATAATTTAGTCTCTTAATATATTTTATATCTCTTTTTTTTTTACAGGGCCCTCATGGATAGCAGTTTGTGAAACTGGAGAGGCTAAACCGTTTGAAATAATAAATACATGAATAACATTTCCAATAATCAAAGAGTTGGGACTGCCCACCCTCAATAAAAGACGGGAGAACAATGAGCTGGGACTGAGTCTGGTAAGAGAATGGCTATCATCAAACTTTCAACACTGGCTTACTTCCTTGCGCTCATGTTTACATTTGCATTATTGCGAAATATCCAAACGTATTCCGATTGTTTTTGTTGTGGAAAAAAACAAACTGCTGATAACAAAGTGCTTACCCAACCTCATTTGGCTCGTGAATGCAAGTAAAATAGTAACGATCCAACAACACCTTTGAATGAGGGACTATTGATTGCGGGGACAATACAATGATCCCACCTGTTATATGTAGATATTTGTTTGTTTGTTTGAACGTGTGATTTTAAATATATCGTGCAATATAATTAGGTAAAACAATTTTCACAGCAGTACCACATTATTCTCTGTTTAATACGTTCATGTCGCGCTTTTGTAAATTATCTAGTGTAAATTCGAGTATGATACACAACATATAATCTTAGATTATAATAACATCTATACAATCTTCACACCATTCAGGCCCTCCTAAAAATTCGGAAGTTTCTTGGCCACTTTGACGGCTTATGATATTTTCAATATTTGTACACATTTTAATTATCAAATCTTTGTTTAGAATTATATTTCCTTTTGAACTTCTTCTAAATACTTCGAAGTTTGATCACAAATGCAATTATTTCTCTCCTTTGAATTTCAAATTGGGTTTTATGACTCATGATATTATTTGTTCTGTTTTTGTTTTTTCTTGAATTATTTGAACCAAACAGTGGTCAAGCTATCCTGATTATCAGCGGGTGTTTGTATAAATTTACAATTCGCATTATTGTATTCTATGTATTTCTAAAATGTGAATAATTCAGCCATCGACTACTAATCGCGTATTGTATTATACCATGAGTTAAATTTATAAAAAGGTGTAACCTATTAATAGGTGTATCACCATGTCAACATCCAAACCACAGAGTGTGCTCTTTAGTTCAGGTTGAGTTATATTCATTACTTTATATTCCAATGTATTGGCATACATCTATTTTCCAATAATCATTTAAAAAAGATTTAAAAAAACATACTTATCGTCCTTTGCGATATTGAAAAATATCCTTTAATGACGATTGTTCCTGGCAATATCCTCCAGAGTGATTGGCTGAAACTCATCATCAATTCCAGGTTGCCAAGCAACGAAGAGAGTAGATGATGTCGTCTGGTTTTGATCGACGGTGAATTAATAAGGCGGATCGGGAATCCGTAATTTAAAAAAAAAACACATTGACTCCTACGTTACTGTAACTGAGTTATAAGCTCATTACCTAGGTTTTACAGTCGTTACAGTATTATACTGTTCTCATTTGTCATCTGGCATTATCGATTGCAAAGCTATGTACCAGGCAATGTGTCTTCTAAACAATATGACATGCATGTACCTTGCTCGATAGTGAAATATTTACCAGAATATAAAAAGATTATAGTTGCGCTGTCGTTCCCAAGCCTTGTCTTAGCCAAACATGTATAGTTGCCATCGTCTTCTGCCGATATATTAGAAATAACCAAAATGCTCGACCTCAAGGTACTTTCATGAAGAAGAATGTGGTGAAATTGGGTGCGAGTGCTGTTGTTGAGTTCTCTGCTTTTCGAAAACCATCTTATTGAGGATAGGGGTCTGCTATCTGATGTACATGTAAGAATGGCATCAACGCTCTGGTCATCACTGGAAACCCGACGAACAGAGTAGTTCACAACGACAGGAGAATCTGCAATAATGTATTCAGAAAAAGGGTAAATGGGTTTGGGACACAATAAAGCAATGCTCAGGAATAAATAATTTGTGATCGTTTTTCTGATTAGCACAAGTGCATACAAAATGTAATCGTTACCAATATATTGTAAGGCTAACGGGTCAGCACCATGATCGTAACATGCAACTATTTATTTCTCCAGGAGGATGGTATCCTTTGGCATTGATCTACAGTTGTTATTAGAAACAAGAAAAATATTCAAACCAGTTGATGTTTGCAAAAGAAACAACGTAGTTTTGTGTGTTCAAGATAATAATGGGAAAGTAGCAATTATCGCCAGCTCAAAACAAAAAGGACACTTACGTCGGGTAATGTCAATGGTTTTGATATCCTTTTTTTAGCAGCGGGGCAACGTAATGTACCTGCCTCGTAAGAACTACATGATGGGCGGGTTAGGCTGACATAAATACAACTTACAGAGAACATTAAGAACCGAACTGATCTTCCAAGACTTTTTGGATGCAGCGTTTAGTTGGAAAACTTGACAACCGAGGAGTTTCCCGTGATCGTCTAATGTCGGTGTAAAATTTAAAACACTTATGGCATTCATTAGAGGACGTCTATTCCTCGAAGACTGTGTTTTAGAATCTTTGGTGACGTTCTTTGATCCAAGGTACCATTGGAAAGTTGGTGCTGGGTAGCCGTTGTTTGATGTGCAAGTCACATTTGATGACACTCCGAACTGCAATCCTTCTGTTCCATTTAGGTAAGGAGGATCAGGGGGTCCTTGCAATAATCAAAGTGTATTTATGATGTAATTATTATGTTAGATTACAAACCCCAGATAATTGCATATAACATATAATTATACCGATACAAAAAACAGGTCTTGCCGATATTATGAGCAGCAAAAACCTATGTACGGTAAAAGAAATAACTCTTATTCTGACACAATAAATGAATTATGTTGATGTCAATATTATTTTGTCTTTAGCTATCACGAATGTTTGTCAATAAATATCTACACAATTTCACTTCATTCAACTATATGGCTGCATAATAGTTGAAGCATGGTATGAGTACACCCATTTATTCAAAATGTTAAAATTCGCATCTGGTAGACATCGAAGGAATACTCACCATAGACGATAACCCTCACTTCCGTTTGACGTTGGTTCATACCAGCATAGGCCACACATCGGAGAAGTTGTTTGTGATGCCACCTTTTTGGAATCAACTGTAGAGTAGACTGGGTATCACGTAAACCTTGGTCGGCCTCATTCGTGGTAGACGTAGAGGTCGTGCGACCCAGGTCGTAGTCCGAACCAATGATCCATGATATGACGGCGTTAGGGCGAGACCCTACACTCTTGCAGTTGAATGATGTTGTCAAGTCTTCAAAGACCATGACACTTCTTGTTCCTGCTTCGTCGATAGTCATTAGATCAGATGCGGTGATCCGTAGGTTAGTTGGCGAGACTAAATGAGAGGAGAAAAAAAAATACCACAAAAAGGCATGTAGACATTTTTTTTCTTCTTTAGGTTGATGTTTTCTGTGGAGAGAGGGAGAGACTCATTTGAAGTAACGTAACGGAATAATCATTAAATTTTATATTTCAGCAGTCGGAAAATGTAAGTATTTCGTCTATTATCAAAATATTTAGCGGAAATCATGTTTTAGGTTGAGTTGAATGTTTCATCCATTTCAGACAATCCTCACATTTAGATGCCTTTTCTGTTGGGCAGAAACACACACTTTGAGCAACCATAGGACGAATTCATTAGTAGAATAATTACTTTGAACATCCAGACGGATGAACATTTGCAGCCCACTATCCAGCTCCCGATGCGAAGCCATACAACGCAAAATCTTTCCATCATCCTCTCTCGAGGGATTTACAGAAACGACTCTTTTAGAGGTATAAGCTTCACCATGAACAGCATTATACTGATCGTCCAGTCGAATTTGTACTTCTTCAGGAACGTCCCACTCTAGTTCTGCAGGTGGTCTTGCGTCTTGGACTGAACATGTGAGGTTGTGGGTTCGCCCAGATGTGATGCTCACGGATGCTCCATTCTGGTATCCATCCTCAAACCGAACGTCCATGATGGATAGCAATTTAGGAACAGCTGACAAATAATCAATATATATATATTATATAAATATATGTACCATTAAAATGTATGTCTTGTCAACTTGGTTGTTTACCAAATTCTAGGACCATTTCGGAAATAAACAAATTAATAATACCACAATATCATATAATTTGTAAAATGCCATAGTTTGGATTTTCCCCGTCAATAATCGAACTCAATATATACTAATAGTGGTAAAAGACCAATTACAGTACTAGTAATCGACGACGCTACACATGACATTCATTTACATTGTAATTTCGCACACATCACAACCCGATTAAGCTCTATAGAGTAATGTAAGCAAACATTACCTGATATCAGTACTTTCAGTACACTTCCACTGGTAACTGAATCATTCGATGTAAAAACCAGGCACCGATATTTACCGCTGTCATCCACCGTTAAATACCTAATAGTTAAATTTCCGGTAGAAGAATCTGTCATCAAACTGTACTTGGACATATCCGATACATTCTGCTCGTTTCTGCATCCCACCCCTGGACATCTAGCTAGGATACTGTTATTCCAGTCCATCCAAAACAGTTGGCGATATTTCGATGGAGGGGTGAAGGTGCAGGCAAGTGTTATATTCTCACCAACGACTGGGAGGATTTCTGGGTTTTGAATACCAGTATACACGCTCATCTCATATGTCTTAGAAACGATGAAGGTGAGGAAGAGAAACATTCGAATACGTTCGTCCATGTTGTTATTACGTCTCATTTCCTTGGATATTTCAACTTAGGAGGTGCGTTGCATGAACCATCCTGCTACCTAACAGAATATATGGAGAAATAAACAATGAGCGATGTGCAGTACAGGTTAACAACGACTGAATGAGTGGACACAAAGTAAAATGGCTGATATGCTTATTAACTTCTCTCTTGCGGTTCGAAAGCGAAAGCAATTTATCTCTCTAAAGAAAATGAATAGGCTGTCAGCTACAAAAGAGGGGGGGGGGGCGGGCGAAGGATTCCGGAAACTTACGTTAATTGTCTTTTTCGGAAGTATGAAATGAATTGTTATTATGAGTCAATCATTGACTTTTCCTCTTTGTTCTACTTCTAACTTTCGATAATGCCATTAAGTTGTATACAATTGGTAAATATATTTATGAAGAGGAATACAGGGAATGATATAAAATGTTGTACTTTGCACAATGGGAGAAGTGTTTGGGGATATACGTATTATTTCTCACCTTTTTGACATTACCCTTTATTTTCTGCATTTACTTCTTAACTGTTTACCTATAAAAGATGTCAAGATGTCGTTGACGAAGCTGTTCATGATGACCATGGCCCGACTGGAGATGCCGGTATCTGGATGAACCTGCTTGAGGACTTTGTTACAATATTATTATAAACATTATGTTTTTAAGAAGGTTTCGAATATTCCACCAATTCACAAATGATTTTTTTTTTATAGGTGACTGTACTATTAATTAATCATCACTCATATGTAAGTAGGTAGCTTGTCTTAAGAAATATTTGTGCTTTGTTTGATTATAAGTATTGTTATCGTTGTTCACATTAAAGTTGGACCACTAATGTATATTGTGTATATAAACGATACCATTAACGCATCATCCGTTTTGCCATTTATTCTCTTTGCTGACGACAAAAAAAATGTTTTACTCACACAATAACATTGACACTAATGAATACATTTGATTGGTACCAAAGGTGTCCTGAAGTGTTGAATGCAATAATGTATCTCTAAATATGAACAAAACTTATTTTATTCCCTTCAACTACCCAAATGCGCACAGAAATGCAAATATGACAATTGGCTTATTGATTGATAACTTGCCCAAAGAACAGAAGCGTAAATCTAATGTTATCGGGGTGATTATTGATGAATTTATAACATGGAATGACCGTTTGGATTATATTCAAAGATCTATATCTAAAAGTTTAAGAATTATATGTAAAATGAAAAAAATATTTACTCAAAAGACTTTGATTTTGTTGTATAATACAATGATAATCTTTTACTTATTGTAATAATGTTTTGGCAAGTTTTGCAAAGACAAAACTAAATCCCATTGATTTGTTGAAAAAAGACCCCAGCCTTCGCATTTGCACCGGATCATTCTTGTTTGCAAATTCGGAACTCTTATTTCAGAAGATAAAACCCTTTTTTAAAATAAATATATCAATGCTTTACAGGTTGCAATTTTATGTTCAGATACTAAGATAATCTACTTCCTCAAGCATTCAAAACCCTGTTTGTTATAAACAACACAATCAATTCTTATCCGACACGAAACTCTAAGAACTTTCATTTGATGAACCCAAATGGCTAATTGCGCATAAACCTATACGACACCATGGCCCTGACCTAGGGAATAGTTTCCCAATAACTGATAAGTCATGTACTACGATATATTTTGTCAAGGCCGCCATAAACCATAAATCATTATCAGCATACAATTCATAATTGGATAAGCGCTCCAAATACATGCACTCACGCACACATATACACTCGCACACACATTTGCACATGCATATACATAAATGCAAAGATGAATAAAACGTTCAAAAAAGGCATACACTTAACGCATTTGATGTCATGTCTGAATAAAAATGATTGACTTCATTATATGGCAGTTATATTTAATTAATTTGTTCATGTTTATAAAATATGCTTAAGGTTTGGTCGAGCATACAGGTTCCCTTTCTAAGGCCGCCATCACGTTCAAGTACTAGCTCAAGATGGCGGTCTCCTGCTTTCTTTAAATTTTGAACAGGTTGGGAAAACGCGTCCATTGAAAGGTATAATTATTTAATTGATTCATATTATGATATTATTTTTTAAAGTTTATGTATATACCGTGTTTGTACAATTTCTTTCTTTTATGTTGAAAAATGCAGAAATAAAACCAAACCAACAAACAAAATAGTCTTCAGTATAAATATGTCATCTGTCATCTTTTTCACAGCTCCTCAACTGAGAGTTTATTCTTATACATATAGTCTGGAGAAATAGACTCTTTTTTTAAAACTTTAACAAAATACAAACAATCTCGAGAAAATTTTGCTAGTCTCTATGTAAAGAGAAGCTGTGGTGCAGGGCCTAGGGAGAACTGTAAACGTTTTTTTTTGTTGTATTTATTAATTGAATATTACTTACCTAAAGAAATACAAAAATTTATCGATTACAAAGAAAAACACATGAAATATACTTATATCACATCAATAATTGTACGTTTGTTAACATAATTAACATTTTTTTCAAAATGTGATACTTCTTTTGTCCTCCATATTATTTCGAATTTGTATGTAAAATTACGTTTTCTTGTTTGTGTAAAATATTGAAGGGTTTGTGCCTGCGAACGAAGGTATGCATACGCGGAAGATGATACTACCGATACATAACAGATGAAAGCATAGGTAAGACTCATAAATTCGAAAGCGTGGCCATTCCATTGATTCCTTGAACTTAATCATGTGTGTCGATAGTTTTTTCAATCAAATCCAATTGAGACTTAACCTGATGTTGAATCCAGGTTGCCATGCAATGAAGAGAGTTGAAGATGTCGTTAGACTTTAGACGAGGATGAGCCAAGATGGTGAATCGGGGATAACTGCATTTTAACGTTAATAGGTGGTAAAGCGTAAATGGATAATCATTGGAGACTAGGATTTTGGATCATTAATCAATATGGCAAATAGAAAATGTATTAAGGCGAATGTTTTTATTAATAAACAAGCACACATTCATATAATGAAAACAAGAAAATTACATAGACAAGATACAAACGAACCAAAAAAAAAACAACAACGAAAAATACAGTTATACTTACGAGAAAATGTGGAGTTGTAGATTGCACTACCGAACCCATGTCTAGACACAGCTACGCATTCATATTCACAAGGATCTTGGGACAGAGAGTGTTGGATCACCACTTCGCTAAAAGTCAGCGTTTCATATTCTGGTATATTCTTGGAGAGTTTTATGATATGGGTGTCGTTAGAAAAATGTGTGCCGTTACAGAGCCATTGGAAGATAACAGCAGGAGGATTGGCGTCTGAGGTACATATCAACACGAACCGAGTACGCACTTTATTTGATGTAAGCCGTCGAGAGGAAACAAACACAATTGGGTCATCTAGAGTAAATAAAACAAAATTGGAAATCAGTTTTTAGAAGAGGAGATAAAAAAAAATAGAATGATGGATAATGTATGGGAATGAGACTTGGGAGTCAAATTAAGGTTAGTGGGGTGGGACTGAAATAAACTTGTCAATGCATGAACAAATTAACGTCTAGCCTATTTCTTTGAATGTTCAAGTTGTAAGATTGTAAAACGGCAAGCCACAAGGGCAGTTTGAAGCATTTCCAAAAATGAAAATACATGTATGAATACAAAATTAAAAATGTAGAACTTAAAGAAAATAAAAGCAAAACCAGACGAAGACTCTTCAGGATAGTTGGTGAACGTGTAGACAGACCAATGTCCACAGTTTCAGGAGATTCTTTATAATGATGTCCTTACCAAAAAAAATTACTGAAAATTAACACTCACATGATATGTTCAGAACCATGCTATCATTCACTGACTGCATTGAGGGTGTTGTAGTTTGAACTGCCTGACAGAGAAGAGGTTTCCCATGATATAACCTCTTTGGTATGAGGGTAAGGGTGCTTTCAGCATCATACCGATCAGCTTCTTTCATTGAAGTCTTAAAAGAAGAATCATGTGTCACATTTGTTGATCCGATGTACCAATGGATGAGCGGAGCAGGGTATCCATTAATAGCTCTGCAGTTTACGTTGGTTTCTACACCATCACGTAGATCATCGGGGGTTGTCACTTTAACACTATCTGGTCGGCCTTTACAATGAAATTAAATATATGGTTATGGGTAAAGCTTTAATGAGTCAAAAGTGTTATTTGGAGAAAATACTTATGTGCTCAAAGACGTAATAATTAGTTAAAAGGCGAGGAGAAAATCGAGGTATACAGTGATAAACGTTCACGTTTCCTTCCCGTCATAGGTGACGATAACTTATAAATGACAATGATTCATTTAAACTGGGTAGATAACGAGGCATACATATAACAATTTCGTTATGTTCGTAGCGAAAATAAGGCCTTGCAATCGATTATATCCATAATAACAATGCATTTTCACACCAGGAATATCAAAAGGAAGATCAAATGACGATATATTGAAAACTCCAAACTTACCGTAAACTAACAACTTGGCTAATAATACATGAATAAAGTTTCCGTCCAAAGATACATAGCATTGAATGAATATTCCATGGTGCTTTCTCTCTGGATGTATTGCGATGGTACTTTCGGTGTCAAACAAAGTTCCATCTAAAGCATTGCGATACTTTGAATGGTTTGAGCTACCGGGAATGCTATTGTTGTCAACAAGAAGATTCAATGATAATTCAACAGCTGGTAATGATCCAATACTTTTACAAGTGATTGAAGTGGATAAACCTTCTTGAACGTAAATGACTGTTGACCCAGACTGGCGTTCCGTGTTATCTCCACTTTCAAAAAGAAATATACTAGACGGCTGAACTATATAAAGAGAGAGAAGAGAGAGAGAACGTGGAAAATATTTAAAAATTGTGTAAGAAACGCAATTTTTACCCGTTTCTCCCGTTATTTAAAGCAGCATAATAGTTGGTATAACCTCATTACAGAAACACATAATAAGGCAAGATATATAATTCCTCCAGAAATGCGTTAGCCACATATGTTCCCGTAAGTAAACTTGTATACGCTTAAAATAATCGATGTTGAACAAAGGTACAAATACCCAAAGCAAAATAGAAGATTCAGTATTTGATATCGCCCCATTAAGTTCCAAGTTGAGATCTGAGTGGAACACTTGATACAGGGTAAACACATGAATTCGTGGGCTCACTTAACTGACATTGATGCAATCTGTGATTAACGAGATTACACTGCCGGGCTGTGAGAACAGGAATACGCGTAGTACTTGGTATTAGTGTATTCCTTACCTTGCACATTTAGGTAAACTGAACCCTGACTGTTACTTTGTAGTTCTGGATGTGAAGCCACGCAGCAGAGATTCTTTCCTTGATCACTCGAAGAGGGCGTGATTGTTGCTGCTTTCCGGGAGACATAGCTGTTGCCTTGTATGACATTAGACTGATTTTGCAGAAGAACCTTTACATCATCTGGTATACGCCATATCAGTACTGCAGGAGGCCTTGCCCCGTCTGCTGTGCATGTGATGTCGTGCGGCTCTCCAGCAGTTACCGTTATATTGACGTTGTTTTGGTAATAACCGATCGATCTCTCATCAGTCATACGGATCCTAAAGGGTGGAGCTGGCGACAGAAAAGGGAATAGTTACGATGAATAAAGGTGGCTTCGAATTGTTCTTTTCCTCTCTAACAGCGATGTTCTTTTTTTTATGGATTCATTAATGACTCTAAACAAACTTTCTAAGATTACGATTTTAAAATTAGGCATTGGTGTATCACATTCGATTGATAAAGTTCCTTTCGACGCGATTTTTGGACATGCTTTTTAAGTTATTAAGCTTTTAAAGTTGTCGTTGTTTATGATAGTTGTCCAATCCCCGAACGATAGCAAGTAGCGAACACTCAACACTTTACAAACTGTAATTTGATTTTTTTTTTTAGAACACTTCGTAAAATAATATTATAATTGGACATTTTGGTATGTATCCCACTAATCACTTGCCCGTCTAATAACGTGTAAAAAATGTGATTCTTCCGTTTGTATTTAACCTTCTAAAAGTAATATTTATGTAATAAAACACAGGACAAGAGAAGTTTGATGCATAATTTGATCAAGAGTAAACTGATATATCATGCATTAGCATCATGTTATCTTTGACTTTTGCTGTGTTAGTTCATGATAATGAATAGTATACCTGGTGGCAATGGTGTCACTTGCAAGCTATTTGATCCTGGATTCTCCATCCCATATGTACTGGTTACTCTGCACTGGTAATTGTCACTATCATTTGTGTCAAGTTGTTTTAATGTTAAATTTCCGCTGCTAGTGTCTGCCATGAAGCTGAACTTTGATGGGTCAGGAAACGTAACCCATGTACAATCTCTGTACGGCAGACAAGAGTGAGAGGCAACCACGATATTATTACTCTTTGCCCAAATTAGCCGCCGATATCTTGATTGCGGTGTGAAAGTACAGACTAGTGTGAAGTCTTCCCCGATGACTGGAAGAGAATTGAATGTCTGAATAGACACTTCAAATGCATGGTATCCTGCATGGATTGAAAAAAACATATTCCAAGGAAAATGTACCAGGTATATTGCTAATAGCACGCATTGGGGGTAGCACAAGTCCACCCATTGAAGAGGCACTGGAATAACGGGGAAGGAAGGAGGCACTGGTCGTATTCAAAAAATGAAATGCGAATTTATTGATTGGGAGGAGGGTGTGGGAGATGCTCTAGTCGTATTCTTTTCTTGTCATTCCTCTTTTTTATCACTACGAGATGGAAAACATTTGGAAAACATGATTTTAACGACTATCGGTTTGTGTATTGACATTATACAATCGTTACATCTCTCTAGTTCTCCAACTGGGGTAAGTACGAACAAATTTTATCATGAATTAAAACTTACCAGATTTGGAGATGATAACTGCGAGAAAAAGAAAAACATCTGCACAAATCGCCATCATTATTTGGAAATCGAATCTTGCCATTCGAAATTTTATTTGACGAGCTTTTATATCACATTAGTGATGATTATGAACGTGAGCAGACAGTACCAAATGAGTAAATGCTTTAGAACTAGACCATACTTTGAAGGAGTCGTTAGTGATTTATATTGTTATAAGTGAAACGAATTTCACTGTCTGCTTCCGAAACTGATTCAGTCTTACAAGCTTCACTAATCCATCAATTTGAAATGACAGTAGGCTTGCTGTAAATGTGTGAACAAGAGGGCGCTCTTTCTCTTCAGACATTGTGACAACATGACTTCCAATTGGAATGTATCAAAAGGACGTTCATTTCAGAAGTTTTGCCTTAGGTTTTTGATGTTATTGCTATTGTTATTGTACGGTAAGTATAAATACCTTAACTTATTCGTGCTTTCATTCACCTAATATTGAAAAGTTCCTCGAACACAGGAAGCAACGTATTTCATTTCCCACCATTTCTAGACTAGAAAGCTTAAAGACACTAACGAAAAGTTGTCCATAGGCTTTTGATGTAATTTTAGCTGTTAATATATAGTCCATACGATACCAAATCTCATTGCGTTTCAGTGAAATAATAGTCAAACAAATTGAAATGCTTAGTTGTCCTTTTAGATGCAATATATCTCAAAGGTACCGTGTTGACTTCATGGCAAAGTCAGTTCCGAAGAAAATTAAATCAAATTTGATTTACTATGTACCTTCCTCATAATGCCCTATTTCGATATAAGTGATGTTGTCTGGTAAAACTTCATAATAGGCTCACAATAATGATCATGGGAGCACATTAAAAAACCATTATACCGTAATTATATTAGGCCTTACAGTGGAAAAAACATACACTCAAGATGGCAGGTTCATAGATTGAGCGACGTTCACAAATGTGTCGATTGAATGGCCCCCAGTATTTATGCCAATGTTTCACTAAACCCCAGTACAGACACGATCAAAACCCCACTGCCTCCCTTGAAGAAACGGGTGTATCCGAACTTTTCAGTACTCAGGTTCGAAGCAATGAAATATATTAAAGGCCAAACAGAGGCTATCCCCACTACTCAACTATTTTAAATCAACTTTTGTATAAATGTTGTTATGCTATTCGGAGACATTACCGCGTATAGAATTACTATATCAGTACAGGTATAAATGGTCTCTTTTCTCTCTGTCCCTCCCTCTCTCATTCTCTCATTTTCAGTTTCCTTCTCTTCCGCTCCCTTTTTCTACCCCTCTCCCATTTTCCATGTCTTTTGAACCCTACTTGTACACTCTTCTAGGACATCCACTTTAGCGTACTCATGTTTTCTTTAATGACCTCGTAGTCAATTATTGTCCTCTCCCCTCAACCTCTCTCTCTCTCTCTCTCTCTCTCTCTCACTGTCTCTTTCTCTCCGAGTCCCTCTTTACTCTGCGTCAATATATCCCCCTCAATTTTGAACGATTTTTTTTGTTTGAAGAGGCAACCATGCTAAAATAAAACTTTGAATAAATAAATGAATACAATTTCCAATAACAAACAATGATAACAACATTTAGACTGCCCACCCTCAAACTTTCATCACATGTTTGCCTCTTGCCTCTTCCGCTTCGTGGTCATTTGTTACATTCCCGATCATTGCGAAAGGTTTAAACCTATTCCGGAGTTTTTTTTTGCACAAAATCTGGAGCGCAAATAAAGAAGAAGTGCTCTTCCCTACACCGTTCGGAGCGTGAAATTAGTAAAATTCCTTTAAAGGTAAAGACCAGTATTGGAAACGCCTCAATTTCAAAAAATGAAATGGAAGCTCTTATTACCAATCATGTAAAAGAATATGTTTTGACTAATACATGATGATAACAAATTTGCCGGGAAACCGCCTACTAATTCATATATTTGGTAAATTTGTTTCTATCATGGTCTGTGAGAGATATAGGGTAGTCCCATATACATCTTTCTGTGTATAGTGCTTGTAACTTTACTAAGAATGGGCCAAATTTCTTATTTTTTTGGTGATTCCAGAACCTTGCAGATGCTAGATGCTAGATGATCAACCTTTTCTGATCGATTCCACAACGTTTCTTTCACAATGCAATCGCATGACCATAACTGGTCTTTGCCTTTAATTACTTCGAATGAGGAAACATTGATTTTGAGAAGGATACAATGGTCTCAACTCTTGTTTTGAATTATTTAGTTATTAGTTTCATTAATGATATTATAGATCTGTCGTGAAATACACTTAGGTAAACAAATGTCTCCCCGCAATAACCGCCATATGTGTCACTAACTTATTGGTAATTACATTAATATACAAATTATATAGTCTTCGATAATAGTACAATATATACAGTTTTTCACTTCATTCAAGCTTTGCAGACAATCTGATTGTCTATTGACCACTTTAAAATTATAACTTTGGATTTTTTTTTTGGTAATTCTAATACACAATCGTTATTATTAATTATGATAATATTCCCTTTTGATCTCATTCTAAATAATTTTGACTTTTAATTATCTATTACTAAAATTGTTGATATATCTACCAACAGCCCCCATGCTAGATAGAGAGAGACAAATAAAAATTGAGAGAGAGAGAGAGAGAGAGAAAGGGAATAAGAGGATGGATAGAATGGTAGAAATGATGTACCTAGTTTATCGATCACAAATGCGACAATTTTTCTCCATGCAATCATGAAGTATGTCTTGTTACTTGTATTATTTGTTTTATTTGTTTTTAAATTATTTTACAGTAGTCTATGCATCCTGAATATTATTTGGTATTTAATTTGCATTTGTGTGTTCTATGTATTTGTAAAATGTAATGGTTATATGTAAACAATTCAGCCAATGACTGCTAATTACGTTCTGAATTATACCAAGTATAGATAACTAAATAAAGTCCAATCTTATGATGAGTCAATCACCGTGTCCGCATCCAAACGGCAGAGTGTGCTATTTAGTTCAAGTTGAGCTATACATAAAGCACTGACATCTGCCGCTGTCTTCCATCGTTAACTTCATAATAGTTAGGTATCCACTGGAATAATCTGCCCTCGAACTGTACTTGGATATATCCGTAAAATTTTGCACGTTTCTTCATCACACTCCTTGACATATATCTGTTGCCAGGTTATTACCGTCCTCGTCCTGCCGCGGCAGTAGCCGAGACATTGATGGTGGAGGGTACACGACTGGGAGGACTTCTGGGTTCCAATTACTAGTATACACGCTCATCTCATACGTTTTAGATACGATGAATGCAAGAAAGATAAGTTTTCGAAGACACAAATTCATATTGTCATTAATGGATTGTCTCTCCATGTGAGTTAAAACTGGGAACGTTTGTGTCATGAACCAAAATGTAATTCCCAGAATATCTGCAGATAAAAAGTGAGGAGGAAGCAATATTACTTTTCATTGGCAGAATGAGTAGTCCAAAGATTAATGGTTGACACGCTCAATAAATTCTTCTTGCGCTACGAAAATGAAAGCAGTTGATATCTCTGAAGGGGTTGTGAAAACTTACTTTAGTCGGCACTTTCGGCGTTAATGAGATATTATCAGTCGTCCAATGAAATATAGTAGTATTTTATTTTGAAATTTCGATTAAGCCGATTGTAGCGTAACGTGAAGTTGAATCCAGGTTGCCAGGTAACGAAGAGAGCTGAAGATGTCGTTTGGTTTTGGTTGACGATAAGCCAAGAAGGTGATTCCGCAATAACTGCATTAAGAGAATAATCGGTGGTAATATTTAAATAGAAAATTGATAGGGTCTCGTCTCTTCAGTTACAAGACCTTAATCATTAATGAACAAAAGACGGTTTTTTAATCGATTTAAGTTGACTTATCTTGGAAAGAACTGTTTTGGGCACATTGTTAGGAGATCTGAAGGAGTTATGAAGCAAATACTGCAAGGAGCAGTCGAAGGAAACGGGGTAGAGGTCGTCCACCAATATCTTGGACTGATGATATCAAGAAGGTGTTTGGACAACGAATGAAAGGTGCAACACAACTTGCAGGTGAAAGAGTTTCATGGCGTGCTCTCGTGAAGACCACAGCAGCGCTTTACAGCGCCACCTGAAGTTGATGATGCTGATAAGTTGACTGTTTTCCATTTGGAAGCAAGCAAGATTTAATAAAATGAAAAGAAGAAAATCAGATGGACAGGACACAAGTAAATAGCTACACTGAATAAAAGGAAAACGACAGTTCTACTTACGAAAAAAAGTTGAGTTGAATACTGCATTACCAGAGCCATTGACTGAAAGAGCAATGCATTTGTAGTCACATGGATCTTCGAACAGATGGTTTCGAAGCGCCATTATACTGGAAGTCAGCGTTTTACCTTCGGCTAAAGTCTCGGAGAGTGATATATTACGAGTGCCGTTAAAAAACCGTGTGCCGTTACAGAGCCACTGGAATATAATAGCAGGAGGATTGGCGTCTGAGGTACATGTCAATACGAACCCAGTACGTTCTTTATTTAATGTAAGCCGTCGAGAAGAAATGGACACAACTGGTTCATCTAGAAAAATATGGAAAATAAGTTTTGAAATGAGGTGATAGAACATGAAACGAATGATAAGGGTGGGGATTCATTGTTTGCAGGAAAAAGAAGACAAATTATAGCCTATTACTTTGACTGCTCGTCATCCATATACATTCTGGTTTCAGATGGGGAAACGCCAGCCCATAGGGCGCGAGTGAAGCATTTCGTTAAATGTACGTACAAGTAGAAATCAAAATGTGTAGAATTAAAAAGAAATCTAAATGGCAGAATTTAACAACTTGATGATCGTTGATAAACACATAGACATACCAATATCATACGCAGTTAATACTCACATGATACGTTCAGGACCATGCTATCATTCATTGACCGCATGGAGGGTCTTGTAGGATAAACAGCCTGACAGAGAAGAGGCTTCCCATGATCAAACTTCTTTGGTATGAGGGTAAGAGTGCTTACAGCATCATACCGATCATCCACATTTATTAAAGTCTGAAACGACGAATCATGAGTCACATTTGTTGATCCGATGAACCAATGGAAGAGCGGAGCAGGGTATCCATTAACAGCTCTGCAGCTTATATTTTTTTTTATACCATCTTGTAGGTCCTCTGGTTTGGTAATTCTAAGATCATCCGGTAGGCCTTTACACATAAATGAATCATATATGGTTATGGATGAAACCTAGAAGCTCAAATTTTCATTTGGTTAAATATATAAGCTCTTAAAGTTAATATTAAGTTATACAGCGTGAAGAAAAGACACGAGGATCATGGTGACAAACATTTTCTTCCCCTCCCAGTCCCAGGAGAAGCCGAATTATTAATAAATATGATAATTCCGATATAATCACTTAAAAATCAATACAAATAGAAAGGTCACGTCTTTTTAAATTAAAGTGATGAAGGGGAGTTTCAGTACAAAACATGTCCGATCAAGTTCAGTGCAAATGGTATACCGGTATATTGAAGAACCTGGACTCACAATAAACCATCAGTTTTGCTACCCGTAGATCAAGAAAATCTCCCAGAGATGCATAGCACGAAAGGTACATCCCGTGGTGTTTCCTTTCTGGGCGTATCTTGATGGTACTTTCGGTGTCGAACAAACTTCGATCTACAGCACTGCGATAATTCGAATGACTTATGTTACTGGGGAGACTTTTGTTGTCGTTAAGTCTCCAAGATAGCTCAGCTGCTGGCAGTGATCCGATACTTTTACAAGTGATTGAAGTCAATGAATCTTCATAAACGTCAATGGTGGTTGACCCTTGTCCGTTTTCCTCGCTTTCTCCAGATAGAAAAAATAACAGGCTAGAGGGCATAACTTAAAGAGAAATTAAGAAGAAATCATTTAAGAAACGGTAGATAGTGTTTCAAGGGCAATATATATATATATATATATATATATATATATAGATAAATATATATTTGATACGTTTGTAAAATGGATAGAAAGAAAATACTTGTACAGAAAATACGAATCTCGTGAATAAGCATTTGTAAATATTCTTTGAAATTTCGGCCCATAAACCGCTCGAATTTTTGGATTAGAGTAGAGAACTACAAAAAGAGTAACACTGGACTCACCTTTTATGACATCGGTACCACACAACTACAAAGAAGACATTATCCATACCTAACAAGTTTACCTACCATGAACATTCAGGTGAACTGAGCGTTGAAGATTATTTTGTAGTTCTGGATGTGATGCCGCACAGTACAGACTCTTTCCTTGATCATTCCTAGAGGGTGTGATTGTGGCAGTCCTTAGAGAGATATAGCTGTAGCCTCGTACGACATCAGACTGTTCTTGAAGAACAACCGCAACATCATCTGGAATACGCCATTTCAGTACTGCAGGAGGTCTTGCCCCATAGGCTGCACATCTGATGTCATACGGCTCACCAGCAGTTACCGTTATACTGGCGTTGTTGTGGTAATAACGGTTCAAACTATCATCAGATATCCTCAGCAGATATGGCCGAACTAGAAACATGAGAGGAAATAGTCATGATGATTAAAGATGGCTTCAAGTTATCATTCTCCACTCTCATAGTGGAGAACTTCATTTTCTTGTTCATGTATTCACTGATTACTCTAAGACTTGTAGGATTTCGACTTCAACATTAGGCATTGGGGTCACGTATCATTAACATACTTCCTTTTAAAGCAATGTTTGACTCATTGTTTAAGTTATTAAGCCGTTCAAGTTTTTGCCGAATATAAAACAGTTGTCGTCGTACATTATTCTAATCCCCTCTCTGTACGATAACACAAATATATAAAAAGCATATATAATAACAATAACAACAATAGCTCATATTTTTAATGCGCCTAATACTGTTTATAGGTGCAGCACAGATTATTACCCCGGTCATCGGATTCAGGCTCAATCACATGCCTATTAAATAATATGTAAAAATATGATTCTTCCAGTTGGTTTAATGCTTCCCATAGTAGTATTCATATAATCTGAAACATGAAACTAGGGGTTTGATATAAATGTTAATACAAAATACACTCAAACATCATGAATTAGCTTCATGTTATCCCTGAATGTTGCTGTGTCAATTCAATATAATGAATAGTACCTGGTGTCATTGGTGTTATTTGCAAGCTTGCTGATCCTGTGTTCTTTTCCCCAAATGTACTGCTTACTCTGCACTGGTAATTGTCACTATCATTTCTGTCAAGTTTGTTTAATGTTAAATTTCCGCTGGTAGTGTCTGCCATTAAGCTAAACTTGGATCGGTTAGGAACAGTAACCCATGTACACGGCGAAAACGAAACACACGACTGAGAGGCAACCACGATGTCATTACCCTTGGCCCAAATTAGCTGCCGATATCGGGTTTTCGGTGTAAAGGTACAGACCATCGTGAAATCATTGCCAATGACTGGAAGAGAGTTGTATGTCTGAATCGACACTTCAAACGCATGGTATCCTGTATGGGTGAAATAAAACATCATTATTCCAAGGAAAATGTACCTGGTATATTTGCTAATAGCATGTATCAAATACAGTGGGGTAAGGCAAGTCCACCTATTGAAGGGGCACTGTAATGACGGGGGTTGCGGGTTTTATTTAGAATATTAATTGCAAATTAATTGAATATGTGAAGGGTGTGGGAGATGCTCCGGTCGTCTTCCTTTCTCGTCAGTTCCCTCATCTTCGTTCGCCATTTCTTTTGTCTCACCTTTTATTACTTTTAATTGTTTCTCACCACTGAGTGGGGACGTGCCCTCCCGTACAACCCTCTTTAGTTACGTCACTTATTAAAAACATACTCTGCTAAACCGGTTAACGAAGAATGACAATGGCGCATTGTTTCCAGTATATTGATTAACTTGCCCGATTATTTTTTTTAAGAAAGCAATACCTACGTTTAAATGAGATACAATTCTTCTGATAGTTTTGTTTTACGAGCAGGTTTGTTTGCAATGATTGGAATCGTTATGAAATCGTATCGATTTGATAATGTTCTCATTCATGTACCTCCATTATGTTATCAAGAGAGTAAAAATTGATAGTATATTATGAGATATAGAGCGTTATCATGAATCAAATAATTATGTAGCAATATGTTGATTTTACATATGTTTGCTTCCATTTCGTTGTTACACCTCCCAAAAATCTGTCTATAGGCTAAATATAGCTACACTTGTATTCTAAACAAAAAATAAAACTTACCAGATTTGGAGACGATGACGATGACAGCGAGAAAAAAAAGAACTTCTGCACAAATCAACATCATATTTCATTCATCGTATCTTGCCATTCAAAGAACGCTACTTTACAACTCTATCCAATAATGCAAGCCTATTATTATGAAAACAAGGATATGGGAGAGACTTCCTGATGCTGTTTTTGCGTTGGAAGTGAAACAAATATAATGATGGATGCTAGCATTTTTATATGTCCTTCTGACACCGATGCAGTTTCAAAAACTTCACCGAACCATCAATTTGAAATGACAATTAACAAGGTATAAATGAGTAAACAATAGGGGCGCTCTTTTCATTCAGGCACTATGGCAAAATTAATTAAAATTGGAAGGTATCAAAACAATATTTATTGAAAAAATTGTCCATAGGTTTTTTTTTATGTCAATGTAGCAATTAATATTTACCACGTGTGATACCAAAACCTATAGTGGTTTTCACTTTCTTGATTTAAAAGTTCAATTAATTAGCTAAATGAAAACCCCGTTATAAAACATAAAACATGTAAATCAAAAACTTCATATGGGGATTGTATTGGGAATAGTGCATCATACAAATTTTAAAATTTAGTACTCCGTTCTTCCTATAATTTGTGTGCCAGAGTTGGTAAAAGAGAGATTACATCCTGACAACAACTCAATGTTTTTAGGATAATGTGATCATTTGTGCATATTTTAATGTCCCGTTATTTAATCCATGATTTCCAATCTTCAATAACATTAAGTTTGCTAATGCGTGTTTTCTATAAAACGTGCATACCCCTGTTGTGTCTATGATACGCTGATACAGAATAATAATTATGCTTATTAGTAAACGACGCCTTGATACTCATCTCCAATCACGGAGACAGTCCATGTTCTTTCCCCCTTCTTCATGTGATGTGTGATCTCCCATGATTCTTAAAATTTAGTGTCATTTTCATTCTAAATTTCAATATTAAATGATAGCATGCATTTGTTCTTTGTTAACACTAAGTTATACAGGATACATATTAATCAAACTGATTTTTTTTGTAAGACTTTATTTTTTCGATTGGGATTAAAACTTCAGATTTATGTGTTCAATATTTTTTTTTTTTTTTTTTTTTTTTTTATTTTTTTTACATACAAATGAATTATAACTTTTCTTTTCTTTTTACAGGGTCTCTGACTAATCAACAAAATAATTTCCTGATTCAATTACTGATAATGAATTTCGTTGATTATGAAATTTAACTTTGAGAGTTTTAATGATAAATCAATAATTTGATGGATCCTATTTCACAAAAACATATGTGTAACGCTGTTATATAGGTATACGGTATACTTTACGTTATTACGGTCAAGTTGATGAAAGTATTAGTATTTAAAAACAAACCGATTGAGAAGTACCTATTTGTTTTGCGACACGCTAATATATGAAACTACCCCCTCTACATCTCTAGTAATATGCAAGTATAATGATTTATCTCCATCCGACAACGATATCAAATGAAGTAAAGGTATTTACTGGACCTCTAGAAAGAACATAGCCTTTATATTATTGGCTCTAATTAGATAAATCAAGCCTTTTTATGAATGATTGTGGTATTTGTTAATATTCGTGTATCATGCTTTATACGAACAAAAAACAAAAACAATACAAAATTTACCTAAACACACAAATGATTTGTACTTCGAGTGTTCCTAGTTGGTCATCCCTTGTAATCAGTCATTCCGAAATGATTTTGCCTTGAATGATCAACCTATATCAAATAAACTACTAATTTCGCACCAGAACCAGTCCCCTTATACCCTTGCAATCGGTCTAAACAACAAAGAAGAGTAAACGTATGAAGCTCCACGCCAGGCAATACTGAATATCTTGAATATTGACAATTTCATAAACTCAATCAACTGTCGAATTTAAAGGTCGAATGTAGATGATTATTGTCTTAATTGATCAAGCAATAGTATGGGCGCTATCCAATTATTCTTCGCAAAACCTGAACAACTGAATAATAATACATCATTTGGATATCAATATTTGGTGTCATTACTAAGTGTCAGGGTTCTTTTTTTGTGTGTTGTGTTTTAAATGCCGTTGATGATGATATCATATATAGTCAACTATCCCTTTAAAGAGAAGGTTGAGTCCTGGGGAGAGGTGAACAATAATTTATGAGCGTTATCATTGTTCTTACGCAAGAGCGAGAAGACATCAAAGATAAAAAATCTTTAAGAATAATGGCTCTTCAAATGCCTTCATGTTCTAAATATGACGATTAACAGTTTGAAAATGAGGACCGATTTGTATGACATATATTTGTGCAGTACCATATTAATATTTCTGTGTACAGTACTTGTTACTGTACAAAGACTGTGCCAAATTTCCTATCTTTTAGATGAATCCAGAACCTTGCAGGAGACCACCAATACTGATATGCTACATGATCAACTCTTTCTCATCGATTCCACACTATTCCCCTTATTTATAATGCAACCGCATGACCAGATATCAACTTTATCTTTAAGTCTAGTGTTCGCAATTTTTTTTTAGCTGCTTTGCAGGCGCGGATCCAGGATTTTCCAATGGGGGGGGGGGGGGGGGGCGGAAATTTGAAAATTGCGCAGACCGTTTTTCAACTCAACGTGCCAATACTGACAAGGTCATATTAGAAGCACCATACCGGTACAATGTTTGACATTTTCATCGGGGGGAGGGGGGGGGGGGGGGGGGGGGGGAGGGCTGAAGCCTCTTACCCGAAAAAGGTAATTTTCTGGTTTCACAATTCGGCTAGTGAGCGAAGCGAGCGAGCAAAAATTTGATGATAATATGTATTTTGTGAAAGTGTTATTTATCACCAAAATGTATACGAGAAAAGATATACAAAATTATTATTCGGGCAGCTCAAGGTCCCCCCCCCCCCCCCCCCCCCCCCACCATTACGCGCGAAGCGCAGAAGCTTTGATGTTTCATGAAATTATTAGAGAAAGAAGAGGATTTGTTGTACCGTTCTCGACTCCTAATCCTTGTCTGAATTGAGTTCTCCCCCCCCCCCTACCGCGCGAAATCTTTGACCTTTCATTAATTATTAGAGAAAGAAGACGATTCGTTGTACCATTTTCGACTCTTATTCCTTGTCTGAATTAAGTTTTTCCCCTCCCGCGCGAAGCATGAAAGCTTTGATCTTTCATAGTTTAATAAAATTATTAGAGAAAGAAGATTATTCGTTGTACCATTCTCGACTCCTAATCCTTGTTTTAATTGAGTTTCCCGCCTCCCACGCAAAGCGCAGAAGCTTAACGCTTGATTAAATTATTAGAGAAAGAAGACGATTTGTTGTACCATTCTCGACTCTTATTCCTTGTCTGAATTCAGTTTTCCCCCTCCAGCACAAAGCGCAGAAGCTTAACGCTTGATTAAATTATTAGAGAAAGAAGACAATTCGTTGTACCGTTCTCGATTCTTAATTATTGTCTGGACTCCCAACCCCCTCCCGCGCAACGCGGAAGCTTTGACGTTTCATTAAATTATTAGAGAAAGAAGGCGATTCGTTGTCACCATTCTCGATTCTTAATCCTTATTTGAATTAATTTCCCCTTCCGCACGAGGCGCGAAGGCTTTGACCTTTCATAGTTTAATGACATTATTAGAGAAATAAGATAATTCGTTGTTCTATTCTCGACTATTAATCCTTCTCTGAATTCAGTTTCCCCCTCCAGCGCAAAGCGCAGAAGCTTAACGTTTCATTAATTTATTAGAGAAAGAAGACGATTTGTTGTACCGTTTTCGACTTGTCAGAATTTAGAAAAAATGTTTCTTTGTCTGGTCCTTTTTTGTCCTATGTCCTCTTACTGCCCCTACCGCTCCTAGCTACGCATGATTTAAAGGGAAAATGAAACAGTCATGATTGCGATAGCACACAATTAGGTCAGTAGAAATGAAAGAGGGAAAAAAATCTACTCCAATTACACCAACCATGGAATATCCACGACCGGGAGCGTCATATCATAGTTTTGTGTTATCGGGCGAGGGCCGGGGCGTAGCGACCAAGCAAGATTTTGCAATGTAGAATGCTGAAATTATGCATTCTAGAAAATCCCTAAGCCCATTATTTACGTTCCTACCGCTACATGTATATTTCTTTCTAGTTATATATCTAACTTTCCAGGGGGACGTGTCCCTCTATCGGGCCCAGGATCACCGCCCCTGTCCATGATTACTATCTACACGAGTTCAAATATAAGCACACGCGAGTTGGTATGAGCTGAATCCTTTTCTCCTTTTTTTTGCTCTCTCTCTTCTTTCTTTTCTCTTCTCCTTTTTTTCTTCTCTTCTCCTTTCTTTTTGTTCTCTTTTTTTTTTGGGGGGGGGGGCGCGGCCGTTTCGCCCCCCCCCCTGGATCCTCCACTGCTTTGTATACAATTTCAATCCCCTTACCCTCTCACTCTGTCGTCCTCCGTTCCTTCTGTCATTGAAAGTTCATCTACCCAAAAGCCCTACTCCCTCCATATTAATATCTTTATTTCCTTTACATCATTCATAAATATTTTACACTTTATCTGTCACATATTATTCTCTCACATGTGTAGTTTCCACTCTAAAACTCTCAGTTCGTACTTGAATCTTTCAAATTTTACATGTATAAATAACTCGTGGGTCTGGTTGCCCATCACACTCTTTATATATGCTTGTTTATAATCTTTCTCTTTTTAAGTGATTTACCCTTGTGTTCAATTAATTATCCCATAGATCTTGCCATCAAATTGCACTTTCTTCATTCATCTGGTTTTCATTCAGTTTGTCTTTAATGTGATGCTTCTCCGTTGTCATTTGTTTGTGTTATGGCCCGGTCCCACTGGCCGATGGACCCAAAACGTATGCATAACAGACACAGCGGACGAGCAAAAATTCGGGTGTGGCTCCATCCGTTTTCATCTGCTCCAGAAATGGACAAAATTTGCGAAAATTTGCGAAAACAGAACGGAAAAAACGAACATGGGTAGTATGTAGCGGGGATGTTAAACGGATGTTCATCGGAAGCCTAGAGGATGAAAGCGGATGGAAGTGGATGACAGATTTGAATACTTTATATACGAGATGCATACGCTTATATCCTTTCTATTTCCGTGCTACTAACGATGTGTAGACGTTCCATGTACCTTATCTTTCCTCCCTCTTTCCGTTTTCAGCTGCAGCGGATGTGAGTGGCGAAGATGCCCAGAGGATGCAGAGAGGATACAGCGGACGTTTAACGGATGATAACGGACATAGAACGTGTGTTGCTCGTATTTGTCGCGGATTTACATCGTACACGGCGGAAGTTCATCCGTTCTAATAGTTTTGTGCAGCTCAAAACTTTTTGCGCGGATGAAATCACAGTGGACGGATGCTCGATGGATAGAGGGTATGAAACACATATGCAATGAGTACACATTGGATGCAAAGCGTTTTCAAACGGATGGCAAGATTGTTGTACGTTTTACATCCTCTTTGCATCTGTAAGTGCAGTGGGACCGGGCCTTTACATTTTTTGTTTGCTTTTTTTGTAATCATCGTTCATTCCTCATTCTGTCATTCTTTAGACATTTTTTTTTTCTCAGATTCTTTTTTTACTTGTTATTATGTGTTATATTAACTTCTTTTAAAATGTGCTTGTGTTTTATTTTGTCATGCCCTTAACCCTTGGAGAAATAATAATTCATTTCATATCCTCCATTTGAGAAAACATTTTAGAGTCTGCTAATACCAGGGCCATCGCCTCTGTATCTGAAGCTAGCTGTGACAGCGAAATATTTGAGGAAGACTTTTGTACTTTGAATTTGAATTTCTAAGTTTTGAACGCAGAAATATAATCAATCAATCAAATAAACAAGATGAAATGCTTCAATCTCTTCGAGAGAAGAGAGATTTATCCATGCGGTAGATTAAACATTTAGATAACCTGCTTCCTCCCACAAGTAAAGATTAACCCTTTATAAAGGCTCATTGTTATATCTGTGCCGCTTTGATTGAAATGCATTGTATGGACCTGTCATAGTTTAGTGTAACAAGTAAATATAAACTGTTAAAACCTCATCATTATTTTATCTGTGTATGTTTTATTTAAATACATAACAAGGAGTACATTTGCTACATGTCTGTCATGCAGTGCACTCAGTGCAATGCAAACATTAAACGATTGCTTTAAACAAATGGATTCACCGATAAATCAGAAAATATTTCGGGAATAGACCTTAACGAACAGAAATACAGACATAATTTACAAACTATAATAATACTGTTCAATAGAAAATGAGTCTCCACTAGACGGTTATCTTCATGTGATGAAGTAAAGTTGAAATACTCCAGAAGGAATATCAATTACATTTGTTGTCTATAAGTATATCACAATAAATTGATTAGTTTAGGATTCAATATTCCCAGATACAACTGCACTTGAATGTATAAATAAACTTTAAGTCGCCCAGGATTTACAATGCAAGAACTTTTTGCTACATAAATATTATTTTTTACTCCAAAGTCAATTATTCTTGCAGTCATGAAAAATGTTGATCTTTTTTTTTTAGAGTGAAACAGTGCAATGATGTGGCAATTTTATGGATGTATATACATGTACATGTGAGCTTATATGAGAATTATAATATCTGCCAATATAGTTATTATCATTAACTTGACATATATATGTTACAAAATCCGCATTATTTAAACTTAATGTCATACTATCTAGCACTACTGTTATGCAGAAAAAAAACATTTTTTAATTAAATTTGATTGTACATCTTTATGCTACAGGTTACAGTTACAGATAATGTGCATACAAATGGATTGAAAGAGGCCATTGTTAAACTACAAGTTAACATGTATAATTCAATGTTTTAAAAATTGCGATTGTGCAACACCTGACCGAGATATTGTATTATTCAACCAACACACTCTATGCATACATGTAATAGTTAACAGCGAATTGTTTTTAAAGTGTGACTCATAGAAATATAGTGTTCGTCATCTTTTTACAGTGTTGCCTACAATGTGATCCTGCAGGCGGTTAGACTTACATGCAAGAGTAGGAGATTAAATCTACTTTGGGAGCAAGTAGTTGTAATGAAAAGCAAGTCGTGCCATACAAGTTTAGAAATAGCATTATAATCGACACACAATGCATTCTAAACCTTTGCAGAACAGTAGGTTGGGATATCTGACATTTATTTGCTACACTTATTTAGTAGTTTTTTTAAGATAAAATATTTGACAGATTATCCTTCGACAATTATTGAAATATGAATGTTCATCTAAACACCATCATTATATATATACATACATTTACTAAAGTCCGATTTTCAAATTCATGTAAATGTGACAGATTTTAACCCTAATTGAAATTATAATAACAACAGCGGTACAAGAAATCCTAAGAACATACGATAGTAGGTATAATTCCATATTTACAGCATATTCTTTAGAATCAGTTAATATTTATTGTGCGTTATAAACCAGCAAATATATATATTAAGATGTTTAATTACGTGATAAGTATACATGCATTAGTTAACATGGAAATACCGGTTTAATGCATTTACGTAAAACTGTTTCAATAAAAACGAATCACTTGTGTAACGTTTGCAATAGATCATGGTGTTATGTTAGGGGTCCGCCTTTTCACATTATGTCTACATGCATTAACAGTATGTTCTAAAATTGAATGTGAAAGTGTTTACAATGTGATGATGGAACCAAATTAAAAAGACGATCTATACCTTTCGAGTGAATTATGTTTATACATAACAAATATCAATCTAAATCCATAACATGCGGCATTCTCTGAATATTAATTTAATAGTACTACTTAGGTATGGAGTGTAATTTACTCATTCACTCATTTACTCAGTAGATTCAGAGGTGTGATCAAATTTGATACAATCATGAAAATATTATCTTAAATAAAAGTACATGAATCATAAACAATGTATAAGCCTTCTCGTGCAGTTTTGGGCATCATATATTTTATAATTCCACTTTTTTCTTTATGTTCTTGATATTTTTACATGTGAAATTATTAAAAATATATTTTCCCTTTTACACAAGGAAATAACCCATACATATATAGGTATATATATAAAAACCTTCACCAACTTTGATCCACGAGAGCTTTTGACGGTGTAAGCTTCCTTTTTTTTCTGAGTTAGGACTCTGTATTGCTAATTAAGTTGGATGTTTGTACCATTTCTGATTAGGCTATGCTCATGTGTTAGCACTTCAACTTTTGATTTACCCAGTGCGTCACTCTTATTTATCGTGAATGAAATATGTTACGGAGACGACATAGGCGGTATGGGATTGATGTTTATTTATATGTAGTGGTTATTTTAGCACTAGCTTATTGTGCTGTGGGAAGGGTATTAATATATTGAGGATCACCGGGTTCGTTTTTAGACGCCTTTTCGTCTGTATTCACATGAACCCCCCTAAAACACTTTCGAGTAGAACTAGGACTATCGTAATCATGATTGTCTGGGTCGTTTTGCAGCGCATTTTCATCGGTCATGTCCCTATTTACATAGACAGCCTCGGGACACTTTCGAGTAGCACTAGGACTGATGTATTCGTCATTGTCGGTTGGAGAAATCGGCTTCATGTCCATGTAGTAGCTTGTAGTTGTGTCATTTTCGGTGCGAGGAACAGGCTTCAAGTCCATGTAGAAGCTTGTAGTTGTGTCATTGTTAGTGCGAGAAATAGGCTTCAAGTCCATGTAGTCGCTCGTAGTTGTGTCATTGTTGGTGCGAGGAATAGGCTTCAAGTCCATGTAGTCGCTCGTAGTTGTGTCATTGTTGGTGCGAGGAATAGGCTTCAAGTCCATGTAGTCGCTTGAAGTTGATTTGGAGGCGTGAGGTGGAGGTACTTGTGCTATTTCAGCATATTCTCCCTGGTCCACCTACAATAATGTTTTCAAGCAAAATACCTAAAGTGAATTGTAATTCAACGAGGCAAAACATTTTTAGTACCTAAAACACAGCGGCGTGTATATAAATACGGCGCCAGGGACGAACAACACTATTTTGTCACAACCTTTATAAGGTTTTCGGTTCAAAAATACAAACAACGTTTCCTCGACTAAACCTGAGATTTGGTAATCAACATTTGAATAACTGTACAATTAAGTGTAGGAGCGAAGTGACCAAGCGGTGAATATTACTTTTTTCATTTCATTTTTATTTTTCCAAAACGTAAGTTCCCGTGCATTCTAAGATTTAGATTTGTTCAAAGCAGCTCAGCAACTGATCGTCAATTTTGATTCAATTTCAATTGAAAACAAAGAAAAAAATAATTACTATTCAACTTGACACTTATGATTTAACTGGGTCATTAACATGTATGATTTCTGTTAAGAATGCTTAATCTTTGGAGATAAGTTGTTTCGCCATGCCGCAGTTGAACATTAACCGATATGCATGTATATCACAAGAGGAAAGTATGATTGTTTAAGTAATTCTGTTTGGATTTCACCTTACTATTATTGTTCATAACATATCAATAAGTAATGCACAATTATAGACCTACCTTTCGGCCTTCTGGCTGATTGTGTTTTCCAATGTCTGCTGGGAGTGCACATAGTGAAATGTAATGTAAAGAAAAATCCTGTTAACTCAAGCACACATTTTAGCATAGGCACTTCATTTTAAAAGCTTGACTGTTATTAGAAGGTCGTGATTTATATTGAAAAAATATACGTAATAACTACTAACATCTCAATTAATTGATCTGTTTAAATTAAATACTTTCTACTCTAAAATGTTACCTTATATTGTTAAAAATATTAAGATTGAATCTTGCAGGGAAATATGTTTATATTTCTGTTCTTATCATGAAAATATAAAATTAATAAAGTTTAAAGTATCCTACTTCATATTCTTCTGACTGGCAGTTAACTTTTCCTTTATTCTTTTTTGATCGTTATAACTGAAGTATTTGTTTACCTGTTTGAAATTATAATAATTTGAAATGTGTTTCTTCCCACGTTTTCTTATACCTCAATTCCTGTCTGAGTATTAAAACTGTTTTTTTTTGTCATCATGAATGCCACATCTACTACAAACAGCATGTACGGGAGATAAGGTGAGAAAATGGAATAATATATCGGTTAACATAGTTGGTAGATGGATGTGAAAGTGTAAGGTTTTTTTTTATACAACAGTTAGCAGCGGGCAATTAAAATAGTTATCAAAAAAATAGTGAATACCGTAAATAACAAGAAATAAGGAGATAAAGAAACTCCGGAAGGTAAATAAATAAAAACGGAAGAAAAATCTCTACAATTTTTTTTTTTTAGAGTTGCACCAAAACAAAATTGTCAGTGGGGGTATAAATGCCATCTAAATGCAGTAGAAGCAACCGAGAGACACAGAAGTAAAAACGAAAGAGAAATGGAAAAAAAAAACAAAACATAAAACCAAAATAGAAATCGAGAGGTGTTGAAATGTAAAGGAAACGTAGCAAGAAGTTGAAGATTGAAGCCTAAAGTAGATACTTTTAAAAAAAGAAAGGGGAATGTATTTTGTTTTGTTTTAGGTGAATGTAGGGGGCCAGCTTCTTTACGACACATACCCTTCTTTCGTTTCACACAGCATAACACTCCATGGCAGTACATCAAACCCAGTGAAATGAGCAAGATAAAGCCAGCCGAGGCAATCACTCCAATTGCGATTGTGATGAAAGGGAGGCTACCTTCAGTTGATGGCTGGTTCTCAACTAGTGAGTCTAGGACAAACAATAACATGAAAAGAACGTTGTGGATATTTATTTTGTAAACAATGTTGTAGGAGATCGGTTTGATATGGCAACGTCTAGTTGTAACCATGGTTTATGTATGGATGTTTTTTTCTTCAGATTTCTATATCCCCTGCGTTTTAAGCAGGGTTTTACGAAGCCATGTTGGAGGATTGTCTTTGTTTGGCAGAGTGCATATATAATAATACTAGAATACCCCACACATAAATTAATAACGCAAACACTCCAGCACACGCATGCCTAAATACACCCAACACATTGGAATCCATCTTTATCCATATGCATGTAATTTGTGTATCCAAAAGTAAATGTGTACACACCGACACATGGATCCACCCAAACAAACATGTGAATCACATCCACATTCACCCACCCACACACGCACATAATCATCGACACAACATACATACGCAAACACACACACACACACACACACGCACACATACACACGTGACATCACCACAACTTAAAGGTGTATACATGTACACCCGACCACCAACGCACAAGCATATATCTGAACATGAACTCTTTCTGTCCCATGCTCAATTCTCGTTGTGCATGCTGATTACATCTAAAGAATATCGGCTTTATGTTTCAATGTATATTTAACATAGTACCTTATACCATTAAGGAAGCATGTTATGATGAGTATTCCATTGCATCATGGGACTTCTGCTTTTTTTTAGCCCCTTAAAAATGTATTATGTGTTTCGAAACCTCGTTTTCATCAAGATCTTGAGAACTTTCGTAATTGATGGGAATTGATGGTAGATATATGGAGGTTATCTCAAAATAGTCTCCATTTCTTATCAATAATTCTACAAGAAATGATAATAGTTTAACCTATTAGATAATCTGGTTTACTGCATAGTTTCCTCCCAAAGGTCACCAAAACTGTGTCATCATACGGGTCAACGCTGAACTCTGTTCCGGGTTCAACGCACTTTGATCTATTCACAGTGGCACAGTCTGGCCCGTGGTAACTCCTCAGTGTGATGAAGCAGATATCTTCGAGAGATTGGTTTGCCTTTGACAATTGTAAGATATGTTTCTGTTCATCCCAGCTGGTCATTATGCCTATATGTCGAAAAAAGCAACAAAAAAACAAAATAACAGATGACAATTATTTTGGTATTACTTTTTTTCAGATAGAGACAGAGAGAGAATGGAATCTACATCGTACTTTAATGTGATATGTATTTTGTTGGATTTCGGAATACACAGTCTTTACATTAGTAGACATACAAGGGTTAAAGCCAAATAAGGGAAACATCATTCTGTTTGATCCGTTTGAACATCCCTCTTTGTATTTCTGCTTAGTCAAACTTTCATTAAACATGTCAGAGCTAGCTATTTGATTCAATGATTGCATGGGAGAGAATAGAATTGTGCTATTCTATTGACTGATTCAAAATGAACATTTAAATATATTCCTTTCACTGGAATTAAGAAAGACATCTTGTGCAGACAATATGTTGTGTATTCCAAGAGGACCCCTATGTAATAAAAAAACAAAAAAAAACAAAAACAAAACAAACTTTGTACTGTTCAGGGTGTTCCATCCCACAAATGGGACGAAAAGAGTTTCCTCTCACAGCCAACCAACCAATCAAACAAGAAAACAAAAGGGATCTTTCTCATTGATAAAGCTTTTATCCTTACCATAGCTCTCGGGTTGCAATGCTGTATAAAGCCCAAACAAGGAAGTATAAAAGAGAAACAAGAAACAGCTTGTAATTAATGACGTTTGATAAGTGGTTTTTAATCTAAGGGTCGCTGTTTGTAAGATTTGTAATTGAACTGAAAGAAATTGTTTATAAATAACTCAGACAAGTTTCTATCATCAAGTGGAAAGTTGTCTGTATTTAATGATTTAGTTATACTGTATAAAGTATACAGTATAGTTTGAACTGGATGATGGTGAGAATTACAGTTGTGCAATACTGCAATAAGATTTAATGTATTCTTCCTTATCCGACCACAACCATTATCATGCAAAATTAACATAAATTTACGTTTATAACTGAATCTGCAGGTCTGTAAATGATTACGACCGTTATAAGAGAAAATATTAAACAACATGTCTCCTTTTTGTTGTAAACAGTTGACACATTCTCTGTAGATGAGCTTGTAGAATGGTTACTAATACTTTTTTTTGTTTACGGTTTCGAGTAAGATGTATAAAACCGGTGAGTTGGCTTAGTCAGTAGAGCGTCCGCCTCACAACCGGGAGGTCGTGGGTTCGAACCCCGGCCGCGTCATACCAAAATAAGTTAAAAGACGGGAGTTGCAGCTACCTTGTTTGGCGTTCAACAATAAGGGATAGAGCAACGTCGACAGTGGCTGTCGGGCTCACGATCAAATGGGCAAAAAGAATTTTCATTTTCGGTTTAACTGAATACAATTTGGAGTTGCATTTGAAAGAATATTATTAATGTTATTATAATGTGGGTTAATTAGCAAATTAAAGGCACTTTCTTTATTCATTAGCAATTTAGAATGCACAAAATGTAGTGTTCGAAGTGAAAAGAAAAAAAAAAAAAAAAAAAAGGCTTTCAGATAACAAAAAAAGGGAAAACTTATGTGGATGATTAATGTTCGAACGGGAAATATTTAGAATTTCTCGTTATTTAGAAACTTACGAGTTGTTGAAGCTACTGTTTCCACTGCGCTACTATTCCCCGCGATGTTCACAGCCCATAGACTCATCCTGTACCATGTGAATGAGTTCAGTCCAACACATGTGTATGATGTCCCTGTGATTGTTGTGGCAACATCACACCCCTCTTTATCCACTTGCGTGTTGTTTGGACAGTATTCCAGAGTGAAAGTTTGTTTCAACCCGCCATCGTATCCTGATTGCCAGGCAACGAAGAGAGTTGAAGATGTCGTCTGGTTTGGGTCGATGAAGAACCGAGAAGGTGGATCTGGGATGTCTGTACGTAGACGTAGAAAGGTGGATTTAACATGATAATAATAATAATATATAAATATGTAAAGGGCACATACTAAAGTTTAGAAACTTGTTTATAAGTACCAAAATTAAAAAAGCAACAATTCAGTTTTGTTGTCATTTATCATGTTTTAAAATAAAGCATGCATCCGCATGTATAGCCAACATATGCTTCTATTGGTAAAACGCCTCGCTCTTAAGCAAGTACATCAGGCCTGATATACAAATAAATAAGTGTCTTCCATGCATGGCATAGTCATGACTTTCAGGGATTTTATTTCGGATAATGGGAATGAAAATGTTTAGAGTAATTAAAAGAGGACCGAGCCGAAACCCTTGCCGGACCCCAAAGGGTGCTGAAAAAGCGTCGTAAACAGCACCATTATTTATCGAGGTAAATGTATAATGGTTGAAATGGGAAGCTATGGCTTCTTATATTGTCTTGTATTCAAACAAATTATGTTTAAAATAGAACTATCGATGTTATACGATGTTTAAACATGAACATTTGATGTTGATATAGTCACTAGATCAGTTCAAAGTTACAGTTGTGTTACATTCTATTTAGATTGCAAAGTGTAAGAAAATGAAAATTGTAAGGTAGTTCATTCCAATTCTCGCTACCCCAAATAGCGATTCTGCCGAGATCCGGGGAAAATCCTGAAAACGCGCATTGCATTATGGGATAGCTTTTCGACATTACAGCTTCCTGTGCAGGCGTTCGTGATCACAACCCTCTCTTTCACGGTAGAGTTTAACGGCCTTTTGTGCTAAAGTCACTAATTCTGCCCGAAGCTTTCCATTGCATATTATAATCTGTACAAATTACACTGATTGACATCGATTTTAGCGTGCGTGAAAACTCTGCACAGCGAACACAGGCGCTAGCGCCAGCGGGATGGGACTCTATACCGGAAGTTGTAGTGACGACCCGAGAGAGTGAAAATTACCTCGTCTCGCGAATTTCGAGATTTTCGTACCTATTTAGGGTAGCGAGAATTTAGACCATAGGACTTCGTTGGAAGTAACACCACATCAATTGCTGTCAATTTTCTTACATTTCCTTGACCGCTTTTATCATTCCCCTTTTGAAATGGGAGGGAGGGGGGGGGGGGGTTATGTTCCCCCAATTGTTATCTGAGAGTAAGCATTCCAAATTTATAATTTCATTTTTCGCATTTTCAAAAACATATAACATGGTAGCCTATTTAAATCTAAGGGGAAATAAGAGGTACGTACATGAATTTCAGAACGCTTTCACATACCACTCAAAATAGCAAATACATATTTATGTTAGCGCAATTCCTCTAGTCTCTGGCTTCATCAGGATCAACTTCAGTGCAGTGCCGTAGACAGAGCAATCTTCATAGCGTAACAGTTCAGACTCTCTACTCGTGGAGCATGTTCCAATTCAAATAATGATAACAAAGAATCGCTAAGATAAGATACAAATTGACCTAAATATAGAACAGAAAAACTCAGTTCTACTTACGAGAAAACGTGGCGTTAAATACTGCACTCCCGGAACCATAGCTTGAAAAAGCAATGCATTTGAAATCACAGGGATCTTCTGACAGAGGATTTCGAAGGGCCACCTCGGTAGTGGTCAGCGTTTCACCTTCGGGTTGAGTCTCGGAGAGTGATATGTGATGGGTGCCGTTAAAAAATAGTGTCCCGTTGCATAGCCATTGTAAGATAAATGCAGGAGGATTCGCGTCTGAGGTACATTTCAACATGAACACAGTACGTGCATTATTCAATGTTAGCCGTCGAGAAGAAACAAACACAACTGGGTCATCTAGATGGAAGAAAAATATTGAAAATCTTTCGAAAAGAGGTGATAGAAACAAGAATGAGATATAATGATTGTAATGTAATGAGGAGGTACATTAATTAAGGTTATTGTGGTGGGACTAATTGAAACTCAATGTATGTTGACTGCTCGTTATCTGTATGCATTTTGTTTTCAGCTGCCAAAACACCAGCTCTCGATTTTTAAAGATAAAGACCAGTATTGGAAACGCCCCAATTTCAAAAAATGAAATGGAAGCTCTCATTACCAATCATGTGAAAGAATATGTTTTGACTAATACATGATGATAAAAATTTTGCCGGGAAACCGCCTACTAATTCATATATTTGGTAAATTTGTTTCTCTCATGGTCTGTGAGAGATATAGGGTAGTCCCATATACATCTTTCTGTGTATAGTGCTTGTAACTTTACGAAGAATGGGCCAACTTTCTTATCATTTTGATGATTCCAGAACCTTGCAGATGCTAGATGCTAGATGATTAACCTTTTCTGATCGATTCCACAACGTTTCTTTCACAATGCAATCGCATGACCATAACTGGTCTTTACCTTTAAGGAAAAGCGAGCAATCGAGGAGTCTTTAAAATAGTTAATAAACGCATGGACAGAACAATTTCTATTAAAATGTCCTTACCACAAGTTTAAATGACAATGGATACTCACATGATATGTTCAGCACCATGCTATCATTTATCGACCGCATTGAGGGTGCTGTAGATTGAACTGCCTGACAGAGAAGCGATTTCTCATGATCAAACCTCGTTGGTATGAGGGTAAGGGTGCTGTTAGCATCATACTGACCATCTACATTCGTTGAAGATTTAAGAGACGAATCGTGTGTCACATTTGTCGATCCGATGTACCAATGGATGAGCGGAGCAGGGTATCCATTAACAGCTCTGCAGCTTACATCGGTTTCTATACCGTCGTGTAGATCGTCTGGTATGGTCATTTGAACATTATCTGGCGGGCCTTGACATAGAAATGAAATAAATAGTTATGTGTAAACCCTTTATTAGGGTGAAATGTCCTTTGAAATAGTAGAATAAGCTGTTTTAAGTGTGTACTTTTTAGTTTTACGGCGATGAGAGATCTGAGGGTTATAGTGATAAACGTTCGCTTTTTCCCTCCCAGTCCTAGGTGACGCCAAATTATTGATAAAAATAATGACAATCTAGTTTAGGTAGATAGGGCAGATCATGATAAATGAAACAACATCCTCCTTCGAATCCTTAGTTATGAATAGGGCTTTAAATGGATTTTAGGCGTATACTTTAATATAGTTTATATAAGTTCGAATCCTGATATATTAAAGAAGTAGAACTCACCGTAAACCATTAGTTGGGCTCCCCGTTGATCCCAAAAGCTTCCTAAAGTTGCAAAGCATTGTAAAAGTGTTCCATGGTGCTTTCTCTCTGGTTGTAGTGTGATGGTACTCTCAGTGTCAAACAAACTTCTATCTAAAGCATTGCGATACTTTGAAAGGCTTATGTTACGTAGGAAACTTTGGGTGTTGTCAAGTGTCCATGATAATTCAACTGCTGGTAATGATCCGACACTTTTACAAGTGATTGAAGTAAATGAATCTTCTTGAACATTAATGACTGTTGACCCATATTCGTTTTCATTGAAATCTCCATTCGGTAAAAGCAGCATGTTGGTAGGTAGAACTTTAGAAAAAGAGAAGATTTTATAGTGTAACAAAAGTCACACAATAAAAAAAGACGATTTATAACCAGTATTGCCCTAAAAACTTCCAAGTTGTTATCTGGATTAGATAATTTGATAAAGAGACAAGGCTCACTTAACTGACATCAAAGTTTACTCTGTCAGGCTGTAAAAGGGTGAATAGGAGCTTTGCAAATGTATTGTTAATAATAATAATAATAATACATAACATTTATTAGGCGCTTAATACTGATGTTTCTAAGCGCACAGTGTTCTGATTAAGAGAAGACTATAACCCGTATAATTAAATTAGAAGAAAAAGCAAAAATACAAAAGTAACATAGATAAGGTAAGAAAAACAGTGGCAATCAACTAAATAAAGACAAATATGGTGCGCACCTCCATTGACCGACGCACAACTGCAATTTACAATTTGAAAAGATAGGTTTTGAGTAGAGATTTGAATTGAGATACAGAGGGGGCGCAGTGAATAAAGGCGGGCAGTTTGTTCCAGAGAGCGGGGGCAATAACTAAAAAGGCGCGGTCACCATATCGGGTGTTAGTGCGGAGTCCAGGTGTTAACAGTAATGTGGAAGATGAACGAAGTGTTCGTGACGACGTACGGGAACGTAAGGATATGAGATCGGAAAGGTAAGAGGGGGCTAAGCCATTGATAGCTTTGTAGCACAGGAGAAGAATTTTGAAGGATATGCGGTGGTGAATTTTAAGCCAATGTAGTGAGTTCAATATTGGAGTTATGTGCTCTGATTTACGCGAGAGAGTCACAAGCCGAGCAGCGCTATTCTGTACCCTTTGAAGTGGGACTAGATGTGACTGAGGGAGGCCAGAAAGAGAAGAATTACAGTAATCGATATGGGTCGAGACAAAAGCATGGACTAATTTTGAAGTTGTGGGTCGGTCAAGTAGCCTCCTGATTCTACTGATCTTATATATACCAAAGGAAGCAGACTTACAAATATTACTAATGTGTTGTTTGAAAGTAAGATTGCTGTCAATATTTAAACCAAGGTCACGCACAGAAGCACAACAACTGAGAGAGCCATCACTCATAACAAGATCAGGAAAGGGGTCTGAGTTCCGAAATTTAGAAGTAATATGAATCATTTCAGATTTTGAATCATTAAGGCAGAGACAGTTTTGAAAAGACCAGGTTTTGATTTCATTGAGGCAACTGGTGAGTTTGTTCGCGGCTACTGTCCTGCTGTTTGGGTGAAGAGTTACATAAATCTGGGTGTCGTCTGCATACATAGTGTGTTGAATATTCTGATGAAGGTTAATAACATTTGAGAGAGGGCTGGTGTAAAGAATAAACAGGAGGGGGCCGACCACGGAACCCTGAGGAACGCCGCAGATGAGGGGAAATGATTCCGAGTTGGTGTCATTGATGATCACCTTCTGAGTTCGGTGCATGAGATAGGAGCGAATCCATTGAAGTACGGTGCCGGTGATGGAGAAGTCGTTCTCTAAGCGATGGAGTAACAGGTCGTGGTTGATAGTGTCAAATGCGGCAGTGTAATCAAGCAAGATGAGGACAGCTTTATTACCCTTATCTACAGCTAGAAGTAAGTCATTTAGGACCTTGACAGTTGCAGTCTCAGTAGAATGATGATTCCGATAGGCAGATTGGTGGATTGGAAACAAACCGAGATTGTCAATGTGGGCTTTCAGCTGTAGTGACACAATACGTTCCAAAACCTTCCCAATGAATGGCAGGTTTGCGATGGGCCTGTAGTTCTTAAGTCCATTCGTGTCGAGACTCGGCTTCTTTAGGAGGGGAAGAAGCAGAGAAGTCTTAAAAGACTCTGGAACTATTCCGGATGATAACGAGAGATTGAACAGTTTGGTTATGTGAGGAAGGAGTTCATCGAGGACTTCCTTTAGAAGCCAGGTAGGAATCGGATCTAGCTTACAGTGTTTAGAAGGAAGTGAAGTGATGAGCTTCCTGACTTGTGAGAGGGATACAAGGCAGAAATCAGAGAGTTCATGACGAGGGCCTGGAGCAAAATATCTTGAAGCTGGTGCTGGTACTACATTAGGGAAAGAGGATACAACTTTGGCGACTTTTTCCCTGAAGAATGTAGCAAATCTGTTGGCGAGTTCACTATCAGAAGAATGATCTGGAAGAGGTGAAGATTGAGTGGGCGTTGAGAGTGTCTTGACAAGACGAAACAGTTCTTTAGTGTCAGCATTCTTGATGAGATCTTTGAGATACGCTGACTTCGCATTGAAGATGCACTCATAATATGACTCGCATTCACGGCGGTACAGCTCTCTATCAACAAAAAGTCCAGACTTGATTGAACGACGTTCCGCACGACGCCTTCGCCTCTTGGCTTCCTGGATATCATCGGTATACCATGGCGCATCAGGTCTGATTGATACAGTCTTGACCTGGATTGGAGCGTGCTCATCAATCAACGTCCGCAAAGATGAGTTGTAATGCTCCGCGGAAGCAGATGGACAAGATAGATCAGGAAGTGAATGGAACATTGTGCCAATAGAGTTGCGTAGAGAGTCCTTGTCAATGCTGCGATATTTCCTGAAGGAAACCTCTTTCTTGGGATTCTTCGGCCTTGCGATATTGACAGTGGTGACAAGTGCACAATGGTCGGAAGGCATGGAAGATAGCGAGTTCACGTTGCAGACATCATCCGAATTCCTTGTGAAAATCAAATCTAGAGTGTGACCTGCGCGATGGGTTGGTTCACGAACATGTTGCTTGAACCCTAACGAATCAACACATGTCATAACAGATTTTGCAAAATTATCATTGGGATCATCAACATGTATGTTGAAATCACCCAATAATAGAGGAAAATGATCATCTACAACAGCACCTTCAAGGAGAGTTGGAAATTCATCCAAGAATGTGCCGTTAGAGGGATTATTATTGGCAGACGGGGGTGGTCGATAAATACAGTACAACCTTACAGCAGATGAAGGTGTCAGATTGAGTGTGACATCCAGTAATTCAAAAGATGCAAAATCATTGTTGTTGTTCAAGGTACAGCGAGCCGTGGATCTATAGAGAAGCAAAATCCCACCGCCCTTGGAAGATAACCGAGGTCGATGGGTGAAATCATAATTAGGCAAACCAGATCTTAGATCAGCTAATATGAGACCATCCCTCTTACTGTCTCCAGAGAGCCACGACTCGGTGATGACTAGAACATCTAGATCATGTTCAACAATCAAATCAGTAATTGCGTGTGTTTTATTGGTCATGGAACGTGCATTCCAAAGGCCAAGTTTGAGGCTATTGGATGATACCGACATTGGTGGAGGGAAATCCGGCTTTAGTATCGTACGCCGCCCACGTCCGCGATGAGTTCGACGTCGGCGACCGATGCCAAGATCGCAGATCCTGCTCCAAACATTCATGGGTAGTAAATTAAGCGGCTGGTTATTAATCTGATGGAGATCATTCAAGTTGTATGAAATATGTAAAGCTGTACAATCAGCTGAATAAGGAGGTGAGTTGGTATGGCCAATATTGGAAACATTCTCAGTGCGATTCACTGGACCAGGATTGGGCTGGATATCTCCAGAATTAAGGAGACATCGAAATGTGACTGTCGAATTACAGTAGTATAATATAGGTTGACTACAATATTGGAGATGTTTACAGTGGAGGCTCTTCATGTGTGAGCCAGTACAAGTGAAACATTCCTTGGTTATATAGGGCTGATTCAAAGTGTACAGAATAGAAATAACAAGCCCTATAGAAAACAACACTTTCAATGGCTTTCCATCCATTGTACAAGCAGGAATAGCTTACACAAAAGGAGCATACAAAAGAGACTATTGTGAATGTCAGTACATTCAAATGATATACAAGCAAAGTACCAGTAAAGCTTAATGCACATGCCTGTACAGTAAAATTGAACAAGAACATCAAACATTAAACTTAACAGAAATACTGCAAATTCACACCAAAATACACCTTACAAATTGATTACCTCTGTTCCTTGACCAATATCAAACACAATGTTGAAAATACAAATACTAAATCCAACCAAAATTGGTGAAAAATGAAACAAATTACAGAGCTCAAAATGAGAGGGGCTACCTATAGAGGTGCACACCAACATCCAGGTATACTGAAACTGACAGTTAGTTTGTAGTTCTGGATGTGATGCCACACAGCGGATATTCTTCCCTTGATCATTCCTAGATGGCGTGATATTAACAACCTTATGGGAGATAAAGCTGTCGGCTCGAACGACATCAGATTGATTTTGGAGAACAGTCACTACATCATCTGGTGAACTCCATTCCAGTACTGCAGGAGGTCTTGCCCCGTACGCTACACATGTGATGTAATACGTCTCTCCAGCAGTTACTGTCATATTGACGTTGTTATTGTAATAACCACTCGATCTCTCATCCGTGATAAGGATCCTATAGGGCGGAACTGGTGACAGGAGAGGGAATAATCACGAAGGATAAAGCCCGATTCTTTTTGTCCTTCTTCACCTTCATAGTGTAGTACTTACTTTTGATAGATTCAGTAATCACTCTTAGATTACTTCTTACAAATTAAGCATTATAGTATAGCGTACCATTTATATAGTTCCTTTCAAAACAATGTTATGACTTTTTAAGTTATTAAGCTGTTAATGTAATCCCCTTTCCGTACGATAGAAACTAGGTAAACCTCAATATTCTAAACAAATGTCATATTGACGGTATCATCAGGACACTTTGTAAAATATTCATATAATATGTATGTCGCAAGTTAAACACATGCCCGTTGAAAATGTGAACATTTGAGACTTCCATTTGTTCTAAGGCTTCCCATATTGATATTCATACAATAGAAGACAGATACAGAGAGATTCGATTACAATTGTATAGGATTTCCCGGCCAAATTCGCGTGTTTGTCATTCGAATTCATTTACTTTGCATTCAAGTCAGCGCAGATCGGCTTTGCCATGCCAATTATCATTCAATTTTCCAGTTTTTGTATTTAATTTAGGATTTTGGTCAAAGGGTTTCATAGATCTGTCATTCAATTTAGAAACTGATCAACTAGCATTCAAATTAATATTCACTTGTCGAAGCGTAATTTTTATCATTCAAATTAAAACCTGTCATTCGTATTCGTAGTATTTGTATTCAAGTTAGGAATGTTAGGGGGGGGGAATTGCAACAAACTTTTACAGTTTTTAAATAATGCAGTTAAAATGCATGATTTGCTATTGGGGTCTAAGCTGTTATTCCATTTATTTATTTCAGGACAATGCAGATGGGTGTAGTCAGACATAAAGTAAAAAGGGGCGAAATCAAGGGATATGGCATTTCTGCTCGGACATGTTGATATACCTGGGAAAGGTGGGGGTACCCTCAATCGCCCCTTTTTTTCGGAATTTTACAAAAGTAATTCACATCGTTTCTTATACCCAGCACATCCCTCTGTTTTTTTTTTAAGGAGTTTCATAAGTTACTTACCCGCCAGCAGATCGATGGCTAAAGACATGGCTAAATAATGAATCATGTTAAAATTGTTGACTCTAGTCCCTACCCCAGTCACAATATTGTACCCTTCTTCCATAATGAAATTATCATGACATTATGATAAATTTATGATGAAACATAAGACAAACAACTTCCTTACATGAACATTTACAAATATACTGAGACCATTAGGTCCGTATAGATGCAAGTCGTTTTTTTCTTCTTAACAATCAAACTTAAATGCTGATGAATATAAGATAAATCTAATAAGTATAAGTGTATAAATGCAAGAAAATGAAATATGATAAAATCCACATGAAAAGAAATCTTGAAAGAAAAAGAATGAGCTATAAAAAGTGTGTAATAAACGAGAAATGTATATTGACCATCAATTTAAGTGCACAAAGTGCTAATTTGAATGCTATAAATGAATTAGAATGCTAAAAGTACATCGTCGCGTTGTCAGAAAATCGTGTTGAGCCAAATCGAATGACCAAATAGCAAAAGAAGCACATTGTTCATTAATTTGAATGAAACATACGTAGATTCTAACGAAAATTTCATAGATTTGAAAACTAGAAAAGGGAATATAAACCCGAGATATACCTGGCTGCACTAACACCGTCAAATTTGAACGCAAGACAAATTAATTTGAATGACAAATTCGCGAATTTGGCCGGGAGATCCTATAATAAATAGTATACTCATATATCATGAATTAGCTTCATGTTATTCTTGACTTTTGTTGTGTTAATTCATTATAATAAATAAATAATATACCTGATGACAATGGTGTCACTTGCTTGCTACTTGATCCTGGATTCTCTCCCCCATATGTACTGCTTATTGTGCACTGGTAATTGTCGCTATCATTTCTATCAAGCTTTTTCAATGTTAAGCTTCCGCTTCTAGTGTTTGTTAACAAGGTGAACTTGGATGGGTCAGAAACGTAAATAAATGTACAAATCAAAGCGTGGCCCAAAAGACTGAGATGCCACAGTGACGTTGTTACCGTTTGTCCAAAATTAGATGCCGATTCCTAGTTTGCGGTGTGAAGGTACAGACCAGAGTGAAATCCTCACCAATGACTGGAAAGGAGTTGTATGTCTAAATAGACACTTCAAATGCATGGTATCCTGTACGGATGAAATTAAATACATTCCAAGGGAATATTACAGATTACATTTCTATGTGACGTAGCGCAAGTTCACCCATTGAAAGGGCATAATAATAGACGAGGGGGGGGGGGGGTGGGGCGTCCCTATAGCTTTTCAAAAACAAACTCTACTAAACACATTGACGATGAATGACAATGACCAATATTACCAGCAGATTATTTAACTTGCCCGAATAGTTTTCAATACGGGTTTCAAAAGGAATGCAATACCTAAATATTAATGAGATGTACGACAACGATCTGAGTTGGTACAATTTTGTTTATAGTTTAGCTTTATACCCGGTTAGTTGCCAATGATCGGAATTGCTAAACAATCGCAGTCATTCGATAAGTTTCTTATCTATATATATCCATCATACCATGAAAAGAGTTAAGAAATAATAGAGGACTATCATATTGCATTTGGAAAACATGATTGCGCGAGGATTGGTTGGTATATTGAATTTGTTTACAATGTTATATCTCCCTAATTATCCACCTCGGTTTATGCCTAGTTCACATTTAAACGGTGACAAGTACATGATTAGTTCATGGCGTTTTTTTGCCCTTTCTGGGCGGTGGCTGTAGAATGACCAGAGGGCTGCCCTGCTGTTCAACTTAAAACCAAACTCAACGTCGATCCTTTTTTAACTCGTCTGAATTAAACCTGGTGGATTTTTGTTTGAAACAAATAACGTACCATTGTCTCTTTAATATAATCACGGACAAGTTGAAATAGTTTTCAGCTCGGAACAAAAAAGGACAGTAAACAGCAAGTAATGCTGTTGTTTGTAATGTCTTTTCAAGCGACGTTATGTACCTGCCTCGTAAGATATACATGATGAATGGGTTAAGCTTAAATACATCATACTTACAAAGAACTTGAAGAACCTAACTGACACTCCAATACTGCAACGTTTGGTTGAAAAACCTGACAGACAAGGAGTTCCCCATGATCGTCTAACGTGGGTGTGATATTTACCAAACTTATTGCATCCAGTCGATGATTTATATTCCCCAAAGACTGTGTATTAGAATCTTTGGTGACGTTCTTTGTTCCAAGGTACCATTGGAAAATTGGTGCTGGGTAGCCGTTGTTCGATGTGCAAGTCACATCGGATGACACTCCATCCTGCAATCTTTCCGTTCCATTTAGATAAGGAGGATCCGGTGGTCCTTGAAAATAAATGTGTATTTCTTATGTCACCATTTTTAGATTATTAGCCACAGTGACTTGCACCAACGACCTATATGACATATAACTCATATTCAAGAAAGACAAATTGTTGATATCTATATTTGCTTGAGCTATCACAGAATTTGTCACTAAAGACTTTCAACAATATTCATAACTTCTTTCAAATATATTGCTACAAAAAATACAAAGCATGGTATGAACACACACAGTTATTCGAAGTGTAAAATATCACATCTGGGCCCCGTCTTACAAAGAGTTGATATCAATCGTAACTTATTTGCGATTGATATCAATCGTAACTCTGTACATAAGAGATAGGAGACTGCAAAACTGCGATTGATTGGAAGGCTTATGATTGATTTGGATCAATTGTTACTCTTTGTAAGACGGGGTCCTGATATATCAATGTCCAAATGTGTTACAGCATGTTCAAGACCTCATTCGTTCTTCTGTTGAGAATTCGAGAAGATAATGTATAGTTAATACAACTTACGAATACTTACCATAAACGGTTACCCTCACTTCTGTTTGACGTTGGTTCATACCAGCATTGGCCACACATAGGAGAAGTTGATTGTGATACCTTCTCTTTGGAATCAACTGTAGAGTAGAATTGGTGTCACGTAAACCTTAGTCGACCTCATTCGTGATAGACATAGAAGTCGTGCTACCCAAATCGTCGTCCGAACCAATGACCCATGATATACGAGATGTAGGGCGAGATCCTACACTCTTGCACGTGAATGATGTTGCCGAATATTCGAAGACATTGACACTTCTTGACGCTTTTGCATTGGCAATTACGGATCCATACATGGTAAGCAAGAGGTCACTTGGCGGTACTGAGTGGGAAGTAACATTTAGAGCCAGAATGTTAATACGGAGACATTTACTGAAATGAGAGAAACAGCTGAACTACTGCTAACAAAATCATAAACGTATATTAGCGGCGAAGGCATTATCGGATCCCGTGACGTGTTTTTATGATTCCCTAGCAGAATGTACAAAATACAGAAGAGTGGAAAGTGTTTTAGGGAATCTTGGATGTTTCATCCACTTCGGACAATCCTTACATTTACATGCATATTTGATTGGGCAGAACTCACACCTTCGACCAATCATGGGATGATATAATTAGTATAAGATAATCACTTTGGACATCTAGGCGGACAGACAATTGAAGCCTACTATCCAGCTCCCGATGCCAGGCAACACAACGGACAATCTTTCCATCATCGTCCCTGGACGGAGTAACAGAAACCACTCTTCGAGAGGTGTAAGCGTCACCAGTAACAACGTTATACTGATCGTCCAGTCGAATCTGTACTTCTTTAGGAACGTGCCACTCGAGTTCTGCAGGTGGTCTCGCTTCTCGGACTGAACATGTTAGGTTGTGGGTTCGCCCAGATGTGATGCTCACTGATGCTCCATTCATATACCCGTCCTCAGATTGATAGTCGGTGATGAACAGCAGTCTAGGTGTCGCTGGAAGTTAAGCAAAATATACATGTATACATTTAGTTACCACTCGAATATATATCTTATGAACTTGGGTGTCTGCCAGATTCCAGGACCGTTTTTTTACATTAACAAAATAAAAATGCCATCATTTCAATATTGTTTGTAAAATACCATAGTTTGGATTTCTTTCAGTCACGAATAGACCTCAATTTATCATAATAGTAGTAATCAATGAAACTACACCTGACATGACCGTTGTATTCAAAAGTTCCAATGTTGTATTAATTTTGAATGAGTAATGAATCATTCATGTATGGAATTTCACGATTAGATACAACTATCCAGATTAATTTTAGAATACATTACCTGATAATAGTACCTTCAGTACAATTTCACTAGTAACTGCATGAGAAGATGAAAGTACTGATATCTGCCGCTGCCATCCACTCTTAAATTCCTAACAGTTAGATTTCCGTTGGAAGAATCTGCCCTCAAACTGTACTTGGACATATATTGATCATTCTGCTCGTTTCTGCATCCCGCCCCTTGACATGTAGCTAGGATAATGTTATGCTTGTCCACCCAAGATAGTTGGCGATATGTAGACGGAGGGATAACTGAGCAGGCAAGTGTTATATCCTCCCCAACGACTGGGAGGATTTCTGGATTCTGAATCCGAGAAGACACGCTTATCTCATATGTCTTAGAAACGATGAAGGTTAAAAAGAAATATATATGAAGACGTTTATGCATATTGTTTTAGCGTCTCATTTACTTGTAATTCAACTTAGGAGGGCTGTTGCATGAACCATCTTGCAACCTGACGGAATATCTGGAGAATAAAATAATGAACGACGAGCAGTAACGGTTTCCAATGGCAGAATGAGTGGACACAACAAAATGGCTGGTATGCGTTTCAACTTCTTTCTTCTGCAACGAAAGTGAAAGCAATTCATCTTTCTGAAAAAAACATACATGTATGTAAGTGGGCTGTCAGTTCCAAGTAACAAGGGAGTTTCGAAAAGTAACTTTGATTGGCACTTTGGGCAGTATAAGATAAAAGTGTTGACTTTCGATTGGACTTTAAAAAAAAAATCCTTTTATTTGTATAGAATTTGGAAAATGTTAAAGGTACGGGAATTGCAGGGAAGGGTATATTATTTTCTGTACGAGGGGAAAGAATTTCAGAATACTTCATACAACATCCATTGCATTACGACTGATATGGGTTTTTGCCTGCAAACTACACACTAATGAATAAGGGCGTAATTCTGCTACAATATCAACATCTGCCACATACGCGGAGGTAATCTGCACCCCAATCGCACCCTTATTTCTTAGTGTGTAACTTATACTTATACGTGAAAGATGAAAGATGGACTGAACTCACCGATTTGAAGGCATGGCCACTCTTTTGATTCTTTGATCTTGATCATGTGTGTAAATAGTTTGTTCGATCCCATCCAATTATGTCGTAACCTAATGTTGAATCAGATTTCTGCCAGGCAACGAAGAGAGTTAAAGATGTCGTGTGATTTTGGTAGACGATGAACCAAAAAGGTGAATTGGAGATCACTGCAGTTTAGGGTTAGTTAGTGGTAAAATCTTAAGACAAATTATGTAGCGACTGGTCTTTAATTGTCACGATTTTTGATCATCAATCATTTGGTAAATTTAAGGAGATTTCATGGATATGAGATAAATGATTTAATTCTGAAGCAAGCACCAATTCATATAGTTAAAAAAAAAAAAGAGAATCTGGATAAGACACAAATGAACCAAAATATACCATGACAACACAGTGCTACTTACGAGCAAATGTGGAGTTGAAGACTGCACTACCGGAAGCATATCTTGACACAGCTACGCATTTGTAATCACATTGATCTTCGGATAGGGGATTTCGAATCGTCAATTCACTGGAAGTCCGCGTTTCACCTTCTGGTATAGTCTCGGATTGTGTTATGTAACGGTAGGCGTTAGACAACTGTGTACCATTGCAAAACCATTCGAAGATAAAAGCAGGAGGATTGGCGTCTGAGGTACATGTCAATACGAACCCAGAATGCATTTCATTTGATGCTAGTCGTCGAGAAGAAACGGACACAACCGGGTCATCTAGATTATATACAAATATTGAAAATCATGCTGTTAAAGAAGTATTCGAAAATAGAGGAAGATATAAAAATGTGGATGGGACGTGGGGGGGGGGGGAGGGGTTAAATTCTAGTTATTGGGGTGAGATTAATAGAAACCTGTTAAAGCATGCATGCAGGAAAAAAGAGAACATTGACATTGTAACATATTACCATGACTGGTAGCTAACCGTATGCACTTTTTTTAGATTAAAAAAAAAAAAGCACACAGGGACATGTTAAGGATTTCTTGAAATTTAAATACAGGTAGAAATATTAATGCGTAGAAGAAATAGAAGAAACAAATAGTAGACAAAACTCTTCATGAAAGATGGTGAACGCTTAGACATACCAATATCCTACGCAATTTTATGAGATTCTCTATCATAATGTCCCTACTAAGACTTGTAATAAAAATGGATACTCACATGATATAATCAGCACAATGCTATAATTCGTTGACCGCATTGGGGGTGTAGTAGATTGAAACGCCTGGCAGAGAATAACTTTCCCATGATCAAACCTCTTTGGTGTGAACGTAAGGGTGCTTTCAGTATCATACGAATCATCTTCATTTATTGAAGTTCTAAGGGACGAATCGTATGTCACATTTCTTGATCCGATGTACCAATGGATGAGCGGAGCAGGGTATCCGTTAACAGCTCCGCAGCTTATGGTGGTTTCTATACCATCTTGTAGATCATTTAATTTGGTAATTTTAACACTATCTGGTGGACCTTTACATAAAAAGGACATATATGGTTATTTGTAAAACTGTAATAAGTCCAATCGTCCTTGGTAAAATATATATTATCTTATAAGTAATAGTTCTATATGTAGCAAGAAACAGCCCAGTGTCGTATTAACAGACATTCGCTTTTTCCATCCAAGTCCCATGTACCATGCATTGATCATTGGATAGATTATGATGATTAAAACGGTAATCACTTTTGAATTCTTAGAAATAATTAAGACTTTAATTGCAACACATTTTCCATCAATGTTATTTGAAGGAAGCTCGACTCCCAATAGTTAAATAACAGAAACTCACCGTAAACGATCAACTTGGCTAACAGGAGCTTAATAAAGACTTCGCCCAGAGATGCAGAACATTGAATAAGCATTCCATGGTGCTTTCTTTCTGGATGTATTGTGATGGTACTTTCGGTGTCAAACAAAGCTCCATCTAAAGCATTGCGATACTGTGAAAGGTTTGAATTACCGGGAGTACTATTGGTATCATCAAGAAAACTCCATGATAGTTCAACTGCTGGTAATGATCCAATACTTTTACAAGTGATTGAAGTCGATGAACCTTCTTGAACGGAAAATATGGTTGACCGAGATTCGTGCTTGATTTCTCCAGTTGGAAAAAGAAGCATGGCAGAGGGTAGAACTTAATAAAAAAGAGTGAGAGAACAAACACAATCATTATATAAATTCATGTAAGATATGCTAGATAAAGTTTAAAGGAACGAGCTTACTTTTTATTCTACGGTTTGTACATTTGGATCGAATGAATATACTTGTAAAGAAAATATCAATATATTGAAAAACATTCATAAATATTCATTGAGATGATGCCTTAGAAACTGTTCAAATGTTGTAATCTGAGTAGAGCAGTTCATAAAGAGTAACACGAACAAGACATGGACTCAGTTTTGATGACATCGGCACCACAAAACAACAACAAGATTGTGCTCTCTATTTTACATGTTCACACACCTTGAACATTCAGGTGAACTGATCGTTGAATGTTATTTTGTAGTTGTGGATGTGATGCCGAACAGCGCAGAATCTTTCCGTGATCATCCTTAGATGGCGTGATCGTAGCAACTTTCCGAGAGAAATAGCGGTTGTCTCGTACGACGTCAGACTGATCCTGAAGAACCAAAGTTACATCATCTGGTATACGCCATCCCAGTACTGCCGGAGGCCTTGCCCAGTCTGCTTCACATGTGAAGTCATACGTCTCTCCAGCAGTTACTGTTAGATTTGCGTTGTCAGGTTGATAGTTAACCGATCTCTCATCCGTGATAAAGAGCCAATAGGGCGCAACTGGCGTAATAAGAGGGAACATATACGATAAATAAAGATCACTCCAAATTGTCCGTTTCCACTCTGATAGTCTACTTCCACGTAATTAAATCTTTATTTGCGCTAACCACTTCGAAGTTACTTTGTTGCCGAAAATAATTCATATACATTTGGAGTAATACAATAGCAAATGAGAATATAAAAAGGCCCGAATTGAGGGTTTGTTCGAAGTTTATACTATGCGCCAGCATGTTTGGGTCTAATGTTTGACAAAGAACGGTTTTCTTCTAAGCTGTGTTTATACAAGAATGTGGAAAGAGGTTATAGTAAAGACTATGATTTACCTGCAGGTAATGGCGTCACTTGCACACTAGTTGATCCTCGATTCGGTGGACCATGTGTACCGCTAACTGTGCATTTGTAATTGCCAATATCATTTTTGTCCAGGCGTTTTATCGTTAGATTCACACTGTAATAATCTGCTAACAAGCTGTTTTTCCATCGGTCAAGCACAGAAAACTGACAAGGACGGTATTCCTGACAGTCGTGAGAGGCCAGCGTATTAGGGCCACCACTCCATTCCCAAATGGCAAGGCGGTTCCTGGCTCGCGGCGTGAAGCTACAGACCAGTGTGAAATCTTCCCCAATGACTGGTAGAGAGTTGCCTGTCCGAATCGACACTTGAAATGCATTGTATCCTGTATAGGTGAATTTAAACTAATGTCAAGGGAAAGAAACCCAGTTTATATAAAATAGCATGAAGCAAATACAGTGGCGTCGATTGAGCCCACCCCCTTAAGGGGGTACTGGAACAATGGAAGAGGGAGGGATGGGGAAGCGCCAGTTTACTCAGAAATTGACATGCGAATTTTCAAGACTGCTGATTGAGAAGGAAGGAGGTGCGCATGATATTTTAGGCTTCTTATTTTCTTGTCCTTTTTCCATTTTTCTCTTTCTCTTTTATCTCACTTTTTTCATTCTTTCAATTATTATTCACCACTGAATGAGAGAAAGGGGACGCGCCCTACCGATGCAGCTTTCCCACTGTTAAAATACACTTTCTGTAAAACAACGAAGAATGACAACGGACCAACGTTTCGAGTATATCAATCAATTGCCCTATATAGTTTTCAATATGTGTTTGCCATAAAAAAGCATTGCCTAAGTATAATTGAGATGTCCGTCAAAGATTTGTGTTGGTAGATTCCTTTTGATACTTCGGCTTTAAGACGAGGTTTGTTAACAGTGTTCGGAGCTGCTATACAATCATAGTAATTTTCTTATCTATATACTTCCATCATAAAATGAAGTGATTATAAAGTAGACAGCATTTGTAAAACATGCATGCAGCGACGATTGGTTAGTAAATGGACTTTATTGCATTTTTACGTCTCCCTAATTCTCCTCCCAGGCTTAGAATGAATGACTTTTATGAATATAACATGAAATAAAACTTACCAGATTTCGAGAAGATAACGGAAAGAAAAAAAAGAACTTCAGCACAAATCGCGTTCATCTTTCAGCAATCGTATCCTGCCATTCGAACTTCTATTTGACGATCTTATAACGCACACTATCGATGATTATGAAAGCAAGCCGACAGTTCAACAAGAGTAAATCCGTTTGCACTCATAGACCATACAGATATAATTTTGTTCTGAAACTGATTCAGTTTCATAAACTTCAAGATACCATCAATTTCAAATGACTGTATGCATGCCGTAAACAAGAGGGGCGCTATTTCTCTTTCTAAGACTTTGTGACAAAATCACTCCCAATTGGAAAATTAATATAAAAGTAATTATAACAAAATTCCATAGGCTATTCATATATTTGTATCAATTAATATCTGATGCATATGATACCAAAATCAAAAGTGTTTCAGTCACTTAATAGTCAAAAGTCATAAACGTACTATTTTGACTTCATGGCAAAGCACATTTTTTTTTCCTTAACATATCTGCAAAGCAATGCATTCCAAATGTGATGTTTAAGTTATTGTGTACCTCCCTCGTAATGCCACGATTCAACAGTTATGATGTTGTCTGGTCAAACTGGTCAGATGGACTCTTAGATAGACTGATAAAACGTTACAATAGGCTCGCAATAATGATCCTAGGAGCGCATCCAAGAACCCACATACAATACTTATGCCAGGACTTGCAATGAAGAAACATACCCTCAAGTTGGCAGGTTCATGGATTGACCGAAGTTTACAAATGTGTCAGTGGAATGACCCCCAGTTTTTATGACAACGTTTCATGAAACCCCAATACTCAGACGAAACACGATCAAAAACCATTGCCTCCTCTGAAGAAATGAGTGATATTGTGAACGATTGTAAACGAATTTTTTTTTTTTTGGAAGCAATAGAATATATTAAATTCCAAACACAGACTAGCCCCATTACTCAAATATTTATATACACACACAAAAAAAAAAAAAAAAAAAAAAAAAAAAAAAAAAAAAAATCAAATTTGTATATAATTGTGTGTGTGCTATCCAGAGACATTACCGCTTAAACGATTACTATATCTGTTCATGATCAGTTATAAAAAGATCTATCTTTTCATCTGTCACCCCTCTCTCTCTTTATTTGATTCACATCCTCCTTCTTTTCCTCCTTCGTTTCCTACCCCTCTCCCATTTCCCATGTACCTTTTTTTTACCCTACTTGTAAACTCTTTTAGGATATCCCCTTCAAAGGACTAATGTCTCCTGTAATACCCACATCGTCAATGTTTCTCCCTCTCTCTCTCTTTTTCTCTCTCTTTCTTTCTCTCCCACTCCCTCTTTACCACATTTGTCTACTCTCCCTTATTCTATCCCTTTTTAACATTCCCATATTCATTACCTCATTTTCCTATCAAGGGTAAAATAATCGATACTTGACAATTGAATAATTTATACATTTGATGTTTCGATCATGAAATATGTTTATTTACACTTTCCAATATTGTATTCATATTATCAATTATTATTGTATTCATCTTCGTTTTCATTAATTGAGTTTCTTACGTTATTTATGTGTTCAATATGTATTTTTTTGAAGAAAAAAAAGTTTTTATTGTGCAGGGCCCTCAGAGAAAGTAGTTTGTTAACTAAAACGGCAACCCTCCTGAAATAAAACTGTATATAAATACATGAATGGAACTTCCAATTACAAACAATAATCTAAGAATTAGGACTGTCCACCCTCGATGAAAGACGGGGAAAGATGGTATTGAGTCTGGTCAAAGGATTGGCAAGACTAACGTTAAACTTTACCTCCTAGCCTCTTCTCTTGCGATCATTTTTATATTCCCGATCATTGCGAAATGTCCGAACATATTACGATTTCTTTTGCAAAAGCAGAGCACCAAGAAAGAAGTGCTATCTCTCCTACCTCATTTACTTCGTGCGTCCAAATGTAAAGTAAAATGAAAACAATGCTGATGGTGAGGACGATCCCACCAATTGTTTTTTTTAGCTATTGAATTATTGGCTTAATTGATGATATTATTAATCTGTTGTCGGATAAGCTAGGTAAAGAAAGTACCTACTAGCAATATATATAGCAATAATAAATATTATACTAGATTATAATACCATATACAAAAAGGTTTCTCACCTTTCAAACCCCGATTAAAACTAGAAAAATCGCAATCTGTATTGCCGCGCAATGCGAATGTATCCCCCGGCAGTGGCCGCGATTTTGTGTTATCCTTATGTGGAAGGAGGGACAAAGATTCACTCTCCTCTTTGTGAAACAAAAGGATGACGTAGAGATTGCCGCAAGTGGCTCAGACTATTGTCAAGACTAGGAGCAGCATCACCAAAACAATAGGTGTGTAGATCAGATTATGATGCATATTTATAGAAAATTTGAAAGAAATGTGATTTGCATAGCGACACAAGATATTCCTTTAAATACGACCTTTGACCCTATAAGAAATGGAATACTGGGGGGGGGGGGGGTAGCAGCACCCCATTTGTGGAGGTCTAGAGTAAACTATAATGAACCTTAATACAAGCAGCATCACTAAAATCTATAGGCTTGTAGATTATACCAAGATACACCTTTGTTCAAAATTTGAACAAAATCCCTTTAGAAATGTGGCCTATAGAGCGCACACAAACAAAAATATGGCCTTGTACCCTATAAAAGGCGGAACACTGGGGGCAGCATCACTAAAAGTTATAGGTATGTAGATTATACCAGGATACACCTCCATACAAAATTTGAAAGAAATCCGTCAAGAAATGTGGCAGTTAGAGCGCACACTAGAGTGCACACAAGACATCTATCAAAATATGACCTTTGACCCTATAAAAGACGGAACATTGAAGGCAGCATCACTAAAATCTATAGGCTTGTAGACTATACCAAGATACACCTTCGTTCAAAATTTGAACAAAATCCCTTTAAAAATGTGGCCTATAGAGCGCACACAAACCATCCACAAAAATATGGCCTTGTACCCTATAGAAGATGGAACACTGGGGGCAGCATCACCAAAAATTATAGGTATGTAGATTATACCAGGATACACCTCCATACAAAATTTGAAAGAAATCCGTCAAGAAATGTGGCAGTTAGAGCGCACACTAGAGTGCACACAAGACATCTATCAAAATATGACCTTTGACCCTATAAAAGACGGAACATTGGAGGCAGCATCACTAAAATCTATAGGCTTGTAGACTATACCAAGCTACACCTTCGTTCAAAATTTGAACAAAATCCCTTTAAAAATGTGGCCTATAGAGCGCACACAAACCATCCACAGAAATATGGCCTTGTACCCTATAGAAGACGGAACACTGGGGGCAGCATCACCAAAAATTATAGGTATGTAGATTATACCAGGATACACCTCCATACAAAATTTGAAAGAAATCCATCAAGAAATGTGGCAGTGAGAGCGCACACAAGAATATGACGCGGTGGCGGCGGCGTAACGCTGCTGAATCCAAAGTACCCCTCCGGCATACTGCCGGGGGATACAATTAAATAAATATACCGCAATATTTGTAAACATTTTAATACTCAAATCTTGTACTATAATTATATTTCCTTTTTAAAATATTTTAAATACATTAAACTCTGATCCTTTTGAGTCTCCATTGAATCACGAATTATGTTTTATGACTGATATTGATTGTTTTATTTATCTTCTTCCTTAATTATGGTGAAACTGTCTTCATTATCATCAGGCGTCTGTATAATTGTACCATTTTCAATATTGTTTGTTATTATATTTTTAAATTTTCTTGGAAAATGTGAATAATTCAGCCATTAAATAAACAAATAAATTACAATATAATAATGAGTGTAGCATCATATCTACATCCAAATGGCAAGGTGTGCTTTTTCGTTCATGGCGAGCTGTATTCATGTTCCCTTTTCTTCAATGTATAGGCATAAATCTATTTCTCATTAATTATTTTTAAAAGACCGAATGCATATATATTTTCTTTTCAAAAACAGACATATATCATTTCACTGAAGCCCAATATCGATTCCTGGTTGCCAAGTAACGAAGAGAGTAGATGACCTCGTCTGGTTTTGATCGACGATGAACTCATAAGGCGGATCTGGAATCCCTGAGAGAAGTTTCAAACAGATATTGACAGTTTCATGTACTAAGATATAATTTTGTTACCATAACATCAACAACTATCCAATCAATACAATTAATTTATGTTTAATATCATATCGTCCTGTCGTAGTGACGGCTGTACGTCACATGTTCCGGTGACAAACCGAACACTAAATTTAAACTTGGGCCTAATCCTTTACCTAAACCAAACGGTAACCCTAACCCAACACCTAACGTTAATACAACTCTAAATACAGGCATGACCTTTACAATGTATTTCTAGCGAAACAAAATCCAAATTAATTTTTTACCCGAATATTGTCGGACATGTAATAATCCCTTCAACCATCAACCGTTTCTAAACGTCGACACAATAATCTACCGTACCAAAACAATAGTTTGACATTGCCCGATAGTTACCGTAACTGGGTCATAATCTCATTTCATCGTTTATACAATCATAACAGTGTCGTACTGTTCTCATTTGTCATCTGGGATTATCAATGGCACAGCACTGTACCAGGCAATCTGTCGTCTCAACAATATGACATGATCATTTGACATAAATATGCCTTGGTCTCAGGATGAAAGGTTTTACCAGAATTTGATAAGGCAATATCTGCATTGTCGTTCCCAAGCCTTGTGTCTGCCAAACATGTATAGTTGCCATCGTCTTCTGCCGAAATATTAGAAATAATAAGAGTACTCGACCTCAAGGTATCTTCTTGAAAAATACTGTTATGAATCTGATGGTGTGTGCTATTGTTGAGTTCCGTGCCATTCATGAACCATGTTATCGCGGCTAGGGGTCTGCTATCTGATGTACATGTAAGGATTGAATCAACGCTGTGCTGACCACTGGAAACACGACGAACTGAGTAGTCCACAATGACAGGAGAATCTACATGTATGTATTTAGAAAGAAGAACATACGTTAAAGAAACACTAAAGCGAGGCTTAGGAATAAATAATTTATGATGGTATTCCTTATGAGCGTAGATAAATACATATTTTAATGGTTACCAATAGTTTGTAAGTGTAACACGCCAGAACCATGACACTAACACAGAACGGTCTATCCACATGTGTATGGCATCATTTTGTATTAATCTCGACCAATCCTTAGGTTTCATTAAAGATCTATATGGTTTAGAAATTTATTGTAACACAAATATTTATTAATAAGACAGAATCAAACCTGGTTGTTTTTTTTTGTAACAAAAAAACGTACCTTTGGCTTTTTAATATAATCATGGAAAAGTAAAGATAATCTTCAGCTCAATGCAAAAAGGACAGTAACACCAAGTAATTTCAATGTTTGTAATGCCTTTTTAAGCGGTGAGGCGAATGTATTAACCTGTTTCGTAAGATCTACATGACGAATGGGTTAGGTTGAAATTAATCAAACTTACAGAGCACATTAAGAACAGCACTGATTCTCCAAGACTTCGTGGATGTAGCGTTTGGTTGAAATACTTGACAGACAAGGAGTTTCCCATGATCGTCTATCGTGGGTGTGAAATTGAAAATATTTGTGGCATCCAGTCGATGATTTCTATTCCTCGAAGACTTTGTATCAGAACCTTTGGTGACGTTTTTTGATCCAAGGTACCATTGGAATATTGGTGCTGGGTAGCCGTTGTTCGATTTGCAAGTCACATTTGATGCCACCCCATCCTGTAAACCTTCCGTTCCGTTAAGGTAAGGAGGATCCGGTGATCCTTGAAAATCAAAGGGTATTTCTTATATTTTTTAGATTATTAGTCCCAGTGACTTGCAACAACGACCTACGTATCACATTTCACTCATATTAAAAAAAAGACAATTGTTGGACATCCATATAGGAAATTGCCTGAGCTATCACAAAGGTTTGCCACTAAAGACTTTCCGCAATTTTCAATTCTTTCAAATATCTTGGTACAAAAAAGAGGAAGCACATAGTTCTTTAAATTGTAAAATGTTACATCTGATATATCTATGTCAAAGTGTGTAACAGTATGTCCCTGACCCGCATTCGGTCCTCTGTTGTGCATTCGAGAAGATGATATATAGATAATACAATTTACGAATACTCACCATACACGATAACCCTCACTTCTGCTTGACGTTGGTTCATACCAGCATAGGCCACACATCGGAGAAGTTGATTGTGATGCCTTCTTTTTGGAATCAACTGTAGAGTTGACTTTGTGTCACGTAAACCTTGGTCGGCCTCATTTGTTGTAGACATAGAAGTCGTACTACCCAGGTCATTGTCCGAACCAATGATCCAGAATATAAGAGCTACAGGGCGGGATCCTATGCTCTTGCAGGTGAATGGTGTTGCCGTGTGTTCGAAGACATTGATACTTCTTGACTCTTTTGCATTAGTAGTTATGGATCCATACGCGGTAAGCAGAAGTTTTAGTGGTGGTACTGAGCGGAAAGAAGCATAAATAGCCAGAATTTTAATAAGAAGTCAGCTACTAAAAGGAGAGATACAGATATTGAATAGTGTTTATAATATGTTAAAAATATATTCAGCAGTGGTATCCTGCGATAAATTGACACTTTTATGATTCCCAAGCAAAACGTACAAAATACGGAGGAGTGGTAAATGTTTTAGATGTTTAATGTTTCATCCATTTTAGACAATCCTCACGTTTAAATAAATATTCTCTTAGGCAGCACAAACACCGCCGAACAATCATGGGCTGATATCATTAGTAAGATAATCACCTTGAACATCGAGGCGGATGAACGATTGAAGTCCACTATCCAGCTCCCGATGCGACGCCAAACAACGGATTATCTTTCCACCATCATTCCTGGACGGAGTTACAGAAACCACTCTTCGAGAGGTGTAAGCGTCACCATAAACAGCGTTATACTGATCGTCTAGTCGCATCTGCACATCTTGGGGAATGTCCCACTCTAGTTTTGCAGGTGGTCTGGCGTCTTGGACTGAACATGTTAGGTTGTGGGTTCGCCCAGATATGATGCTCACTAATGATCCATTCGTGTATCCATCCTCAGACCGATCGTCGGTGATGGATAGCACTCCTGGCGGTGCTAAAAGGTAAGCAAAGTGTACATGTACATATACATTTAGTTACTACTGGAATATATGTCTTTTCAACTTGTTTGTTTTTCAATTTCTGGAACACTTTTCTACATAAACGAAAAAGAAGAATCACAGTACCTCTGCATTTTGTAAAATAACGTAGTTCGGATTACTCTCAGTTCCGAATCAAACTCGATATATACTAATAGTATTACAATAAGAATTGACGCTACATCTGACATAGCTCGAATTGAAGTTCGAATTTGTATTAGTTTTTGATGACTAATGACTCATTTATATTGTAATTTTGCAACCATCGCAACCCGTTAAAGCTATTCAGAATAATGTTAGAATTAAATACCTGATAACAGTACCTGTAGTACAATTTCACTCGCAAAAGTATCAGAAGATGTGTAAACTAAGCACTGATATATGCCGCTGTCATCCACTGTTATATACCTAATAGTTAGATTTCCACTGGAAAAATCTGCCATCAAACTGTACTTGAACATATCTTGAACATTTTGCTCTTTTCTACATCCCACTCCTTGACATATATCGGAAGCCACAAAATTGTTTTTACTGTTCTTCCAAGACAGTACGCGATTTGACGATGGAGGGCTGAAGGCGCAGACTAGGGTTACATTCTCACTAACGACTGGTAGGAGTTCTGAGTTCCAGATACTGGTAGATACGCTTATCCCATTTGCCTTGGAAACGATGAAGACGAGGAAAAAAAATATTTGAAGATATTCATCCATATTGTTGGTATGTCTCATTTCCTTGTAAATTTACACGTTGAAGGTGCAACCAAACAGAATACCGAGAAAACAAGAAATGACAGCAGTAACGGTTCCCGCTGGCAGAATGAGTGGACACAAAGAAAATGGGCTATTATGCTTATTAAGTTCTCTTTTGCGGTTCGAAAGTGAAAGCAATTCATCTCTCTGAAGAACTTAAGTGGGCTGTCAGCTTCAAATAAAAAGGGGTTTCGGAAACTCACTTTAATGACCAACTTTGGAGGTATCAGACTAGTTACTGTTACGAGTCAACAAATGAATTTTGGTAGTATTTTACTTTGAACTTTCGATAATGCCATTTAGTTGTATACAATTTGGTAAATATGTTTAGATAGGAAAGTAATAGGGAAAGATATGAAATGTTGTACTTTGCACAAAATCAGATGTGTTTAAGGATATATGTATCTGTTGTCACCAGTTTGGGTTTCATAAAGACGTCCCATTCAAAAAAAAAAAAAGAAGAAGAGACCGCTTTTGTATCCTAGAATTATTTGTTTCCAATAGTGACAAATATAATTCATTTTGAACGATCGCCTGTAAACATAACGTGAACCTACCACCAACAAATATTGCCTTAGATCTAAGGAGTCCCCTATTACTTTAACGTAGACAATACTTCGTTTACAGAGCGATACAGCAGTTTAAATACACGCCAAGTGAACAACGAACGTCGTGTTGAATATAATATTCAACGCACGTGTACGCACTGGCATATTATGACCCGAATTCACAAAGGAGGTTTGTGGACAAACTGATGTTTATGTACGTCATATGACGCGTTTTGACGCGTTTTTTACAAACCTGGTTTGTAAAAAAACAAAGGAGGTTTGTCGACAAACCTCGGGACAAACCTCCTTTGTGAATTTGGGCCAATATGTACAATGATATAGTTCAACAATGGGTTCAGTGCTCGCCCTATACGGACAGTTTGGATTTAAATTTTGTTTTCTGCATACTCTTTAACAACATCCCCTATAAAAATCCACATATTTTTGTTTGTAGATATTTGTTTTCATAGGCTGTTCTTGAATATGGCACTCACCGCAAATTATGTTTCATGCGATAGTACACTTAAAAAAATACTATTCATAGATAGGTAGGTAACAAGTCTTGGGAAATCTTTGTACTATTTTCGATTAGAAGGCAATTTTATCATTGTTCCTAACTGTAAGTCTGGTATAAATATGTTATCTTTCACACTATTCCTCGCTCCTAAACCAAGAACGTACTATTATTTAGTCTCTAGCGATAGACTGTATTTGAAGAAAAAAAAGTTAAGACACTTTCAAAAAGCATTGAGGTTTAATACCGAACTCGTCTAGTCTCTAGGCTGTGTCAGGTGAAGCTACAGTGCGTGGCCTATGAAGTACTTTAGAACGTGCAGTCTTTGCAATAGGGACTTTTAGATTGGCACGTCGACAGCTTAGACTGCAACGTGTGACGTCATTTTAAGGCACTGCGCATGCGTCACGTCGTCTCAGTCGGCGATCGAGAATGCATCAACCTTGATTTTTTATAAATCTAGTACGGTACTAGTATATGCCGCGTGCGCATACAAAATACAGTTCCTCAGGTAGACAAAGGAACATCCCTTCCCTGCTATTATGTACAAAAAGTGTAGAATAGGTGTCACATGAATATTCACCTGTTCTACACATTTTTACATAATAGCAGTGAAGGGATGTTCTACCACAGCAATTATTGAGGGTAGAATGAGGAACTGTATATTTTGTCCTCTTTTTTGTCCGTCATGTTCATAGTGTTACTTCCTGCATGCATGTATATCGTCGAGTGCAATCTTAAAGATGTCTAATTGTAGTCAACATGGGCAGTTGAGTACGTTGACACGCATTATCAGTCGGCGTTCGTCGTGTTCTCGTCCACTCAATCTAAAAGTCCCTAATCTAACTGTGAATACACCCATTACTATTGATAAGGGATAAGGGTCTATACCTGCAAACAAACTTATTTAATACCTATGCACGAAAGATGAAATAAGGGTTTGCCTCATCGAAATGAAGGCATGGCCACTCCTTTGATTCCTTGATCTTATTCTGGTGTGACAGAAGTTTGTAAGAATTCAATCGAATCCAATAGAACAGTTCACGGTTAGCACATTTCCCAAATGACCCCGGATATCCACAAATGTTCAAAACTTGAAGAGGACTCACTTTGTACATTTTGAAATAATCACTCCTACAGCGATGGAGGTGCTACATAAATAGCCTTTGTTTCCTTTTTCAAAGAATACTTCCACATGTGTGTCACGGAGTGCACAGCTTGTGCATAAATGAATAATAATTACATATTTTTCATGAGCAGGTATCTAGTATTTTGTCTTAGTTTATGTCATAATTTCTTCTCCAACGACCTTTATCTGCTAATGCTCATATATACTGCAATTATGAACTGGCTAATTGTGTCGGGACCTGATGTTGTATATAGGTTGCTAGGCAACAAGAGTGTCGAAGATGTCGTCTGGTTTTGGTCGACGAAAATTCGAGACAGTGGATCAGGGACAACTGTATTTTAAGTTAGAGAGGTGGTAAATCACACAAATAAATTCTGCGTAGCAATATTAAGTTGAATATTTTTGTTTTATTTCGAAGCAAACACCATTTTATGAAGTGAAAACAGATAATCAAGTGCACTAGATGGACATTGAACCAACAGGCTCAATGATACATATACAATGTTCTACTTACGATAAAATGGGGAGTTGAAGACTGCACTATCAGAACCAATTCTTGACACAGCTACACATTTGTAATCACAAGAACCTTCGGACAAAGGGTTTCGAAGCGCCACTTCACTGGAGGTCAACGTTCCACCTTCTGTTATTGTCTCGTAGAGTGTTATGTTAAGAGTGCCGTTAGACAACTGCGTGCCGTTACAGAACCATTGGAAAAAATAAGCAGGAGGATTAGCGTCTGAGGTACATGTCAACACGATCCCGGTACGCATTTTATTTGATGTAAACCGTCCAGAAGAAACAAAAACAACCGGGTCATCTAGATCGAAGAAAAATATTGGAAACAAGTTTTGAAAAGAGATGGTAGAAAATAGAAAGAGAGATAATGGTGGTGATAGGACTTGAACATTTAAAAAGTATTATTGGGGTACGACTAAACGAAAGTTGTCAATTAATGCATGAACACCGAGAAAAAGAATTATAGCTTATTACTCTGACTGGTCGTTGTCCATATGCATTCTGTTGTCGTGCTAAGCATTACCTGAAATTTACACACAGGCAGAAATAATAACGTGTCAAATTAAAAGGAAACACAGATAGCAGACGATATTTTTAAGGATAGTTGCCTGGTAAACGCGTAGACAGTCCAATATCCTACGAAGTTTTAGTAAATAACTATTCTATTGTCCTCACTAAAATTTGAAATGAAAATTAATACTCACATGATATGTTCAGAACCATGACATCATTCAGTGACCGCATAGATTGTGTTCTAGGTTGAACTGCCTTACAGATAAGAGGTTTCCCATGATCAAACTTGTTTGGATTGAGGTTAAGGGGGCTTTGAGCATCAAATCGATCATCTACATTCACTGAAGTCTTAAGAGACGAATCGTGTGTCACATTTCTAGATCCGATGTACCAATGGATGAGCGGAGCAGGGTATCCATTAACAGCTATGCAACTTACGTTGGTTTCTATACCATCACGTATATCATCGGGGGTTGTCATTTTAACATCATCTGGTGGGCCTTGAGAATGAATGTTAAATGAAGTTAAGGGCAAAGCCTTTGTGAGTCAAATCGTCCTTTGGTAAAGTATAGAATAGTGTTTACGTAACATTTAGATATACTGCGAGGAGGAGAGACAACATGGTGATAAACATTTGTTTCCCCCTGTCAGTTCCAGGCAACGCCAAATCGTTCACTATAATGTTAATTTCGTTGTAAATGGGCAGATATTGATAAACAAAACAGCAACGTCTTTAAACAATTTTAGTGATGAAAGGGACTTTGACCTCCAAATATTTCCAACAAATTCAAATGAAGAGCGAATCCGGCATTTTGAAGAACTTAAACTCACCATAAACAATCAATTGAGTTGTCCGATGATCAAGAAAGTCTTCAATGGATGCATAGCACCAAAGGTACATTCCGTGGTGTTTCCTTTCTGGATGTATATTGATGGTACTTTCGGTGTCGAACAAACTTCCATCTAAAGTACTGTAATACTTTGACAGACTTATGTTACTAGAAAGACTTTTGTTGTCGTCAAGTCTCCATGATAGCTCAGCTGCTGGTAGTGATGCAATACTTTTACAAGTGATTGAAGTCAATGAATATTCTTGAACGTAAATGACTGTTACTTGTTGTCCGTATCGTTCGCTTTCTCCAGATGGTAATATCAACATTCTAGAGGGAAGAACTTAATGAAAGAGAGAGAGAGAGAGAGAGATAAAACAAATATGTACAAAATCATGTAAGGACCACTAGATAATGTTTTTGAAAGAAATAACTATATATTCCTTGTACGTTTGTACATATATATCCAAAATAATGTGATCAGCATAAACTGATCAGCACATTTTGGGAGAAGCAAGAGTTCGAATCAGGTCAACAAACTTTGGGGTCAGAAGTATCAAAACATGCGCGTAAAGATCCGACTCATGTGGTGTGCATGTGAACATTTTCTAGTGCGGAAATAATTTGGCAAAGTTATGCGTGCAAATGAGCGCGCTTTGGATAGCCATTCTCGCTTCATTTTCCGTTCAAGGCAGTCGATTGTTTTAGAGCTGCAAAAAATAAAAAATAAAAAAATAAAAAAATAGCGAAATGGGAAAGAGAAAGACCAATGAGTGCGCCAATGGCGGTGCTAATGCCCAGCAGAAAAGACAGAGTACAGCTGAAAAGAGTCGGAAGGGCACTAGAGCCAGCTCAATTAGCAAGAAAACTAACAATTCAGCGCAAACTCCGGCCAGCAGTGGCTCACCCACAAGCATCAACGGACGGGCGAGGCGCTGTCGTCAGGCAAGCAGCACAGAGAGGGCACGGGCAGTGCAGTCTCGGCCGCTAACAGTAGACAGCGGAGTAAGCCTACCTGAAGCGATCCCGGCATTACCGGCAGCAGGCATCCCACCAGCAATTTCGAGCACCCCACCACCACCAGCAGCAGCCCTGAATACCCAACCATCACAGCCGGGATCACAGTTGCAGTTACAGTCAACAGGTGAGGTACGGATAGATCTAGATCTTGATCTACCCACTAGTACTAATGCTACTTCAACCGAAGTTAGATCTATGGCTAATTGCACAGCAATTAGTGCTGGGGTCGGTACGACAAGCCCCAGGCCACACAGAGGGGCAGACAATAGTCACATAACAGGGGCGAACCCACTTTTAACTTCGTTCCCTACAATCGTGCCCCATGTTGACTTGGAGTCGGGGAATCAAGGGCATGTCTCAAGAGGCATTCAATATAGATCTAGGCCAATCGGAAGTCAGTATGATAATAACAGCAGACGTAGCTACACAGGTATCGGTAATTCATCGGTACCACATACCGAGCATAGGTCCGGGTTCGCAGTAAATGACTCCCCGCCCCAATCCCCACTACGGCCAGTTGGAGATAGACTAGGCTCGGCCATTCCCAATAACATTAGGGAGAAAATATGGAAAGGCGAGTATGTGGATTTTAATGTGTTAGTGAATGCCCAAGAGGTGACAGCACACACACAGTAGGAAGCTAGAGACGAACAAAGGACGAATTTGGCAATGACTCAGGAAGACGGGAGATTTGTATTGAAACCTGTCAGCGCGACATCCAAGAATAAGATTGCAACCATAGAGTTGTGGACTAATGCATTTCTTGTGTATGCTAGCATTGTTTTGGAAGCAAATTTGAATTGCGCACAAGACTTACTGAAATACTGCCACCTTATTCGATCTGCTGCTTCGCGCTATTATGGGTATGGGTGGAGAGATTATGATATCGAATTTCGTCACCGCTACCACAAGAAAGGTGGATCTTGGGCAGGTATAGATGGAGAATTGTGGCTCCTTCATGTAGTGGGAGGGGGACCTCCTCGGGGAGTTCGTGGCCAAGACCGTCCACTCGGGCGATCGGCCCCATGGTCCAACAGGAGGGAATGGAAGCGAACATATAACCCTAGCACTAGCCAAACAAGGCAATTCCTAGGAGACAGATAGAACACACACAAAATAGAAATCAGGACAGGCTTGAAGGTGAAATACACAGTAACAGTAGAGATGTACAGATTACAGGACAGGTTATATCCTTGGGGAAGTCACCCATTAAAATAAAGAGCCTACAACAATTGTTAAAAAGCTACCCAAATGAGCGAGCAGCCAGGTTTTGGAAAGTGGTTTCACAGAAGGATTTTGTTTGAATTATACAGGCCCTCGCATGCCAGTAGACTTACCCAACCTAAAATCAGCAGAAAATAACAAGGACATTACACAAGAGAAGATACGGAAGGAGATTAAGCTAGGGCGATACATAGGTCCCTTTGAGTCCAGGCCACTAAAAAATTTGAGAACTAACCCAATTGGCCTGGTGCCAAAGAAATCCCCGGGGGATTATCGATTAATCAATCATTTATCATACCCGCCTGGATACTCTGTGAATGATTTTTTTGCAGATGAGCATTGTAAAGTGGAATATACTAGATTTGATACAGCGGTTGAGATGGTCGCCGAGGCTGGAATGGGAGTTGACTTGGCTAAGGAGGATATTAAGTCCGCCTTTCGATTGTTGCCTATGCACCCGAAAGATTTTGAGATGTTAGGGGTCAAATTTGAGGGGAAATATTATCTCGACAAATGCTTGCCCATGGGGGTCAGATGTGCTCCAGCGTATTTCGAGACCTTTTCCACATTCATAGAATATTGTGTTCGGGAGCGAAGTGGCTCAAACGGGATTATACACTATGTTGATGACTTCTCGTGTGTTAGTTCAATAGAGCACGGGGGCGTGTCATGCCTCGAGATGGTACAAGTTCTCAAAGGAATCTGTGAGGAGTTAGGGGTTCCATTAGCGGCAGAGAAATCCGAGGGGCCTACCAAAAGATTGACATTTCTCGGGTTAAGCAAGGCCACAGGTAGAGGGTCTACTATTCTGTCATGAGAATGGCCCCCCCTTACAAGGAACCAGTTCAGTGCAGTCCTGAAAAAGAACATTCAGCAAATTGGGGCGAATGTTAGTCGGTATGGGTCTCACCCTTTCCGAATTGGGGCAGCTACCAAAGCTGCCTTGAATGGTGTGCCACCAGAACAAATTAGGAAGATGGGTAGGTGGCGCAGTGAAGTTTATTTGCGCTATATAAGATAAGTTACATTTACTCCATACTAAGTACTAGGGAGTTATTACAATTATGAAAATAAAGCTCACAAGAAAATTTTATATTTTGTTCTTCCCAAATATATGAACATGTTACTTTCGGGAGTTTAACTATTTTATTTCAGGACGAGTACGCAACCGAGTCAGGAAAGTGGGGGACAGTATCGTAAGAAGGGCCAAAGAGCGAGCCACTGCACAGAACCGCCTGCACATGGGAGCAGAGAAGGGTGCAGTACAGTGGCATGGTCAAGGAGGTGCTACTCTCCATGACCTCCCCCGAATGGTCACAAATAGGTTGAATTACAACGCACCACCTGCACTGGCGATCGTTCACCTGGGAACAAACGACTTGGGTCAGAGAGATGCATGCCGTTGCAGAATCGCAATCGATACAGCAATTCAAACTCTACGAGCAAGAATGCCAGGAACCCACATAGCCTGGTCTGGTATTCTTTCAAGATGGTTTTACTACGGTAGCAGACCAGGCCCAACATCACAAGAGGCAATGGATGGTGTGCGGAAGTCACTTAACAAATTCGCAAAGAGGAGAATCTCCCAGATGGTGAACACATCAATGATAGTGCACAATATAGATACCAAAGAGCACAGTCTGTTCCATAGGGATGGAATTCATCTCTCAGATGTGGGCTCGGACATGCTCATCGATAAATTCGAATCTGCAGCCAAGGACACTGGCCTTCTCTGAACAGATTCAGCCTAATGTCAATAGTATTCTATGTAAACCTAAAGTGAGCGACAAAAGTCAATTAGTTGAATTGAGTTATATTTGGGTTATTCCATGAGGTTGGGTGTGAAAATATAAGAAGATATCCAGGTAACGGGAGGCATGAGAAATACTATTACACACTGAAAAGTAATTCAGTCGTGGAAGATTCTGATACATTGAATATATAACTCTGTACTGTCAAGTCATGCTTGTTTCAATAAGTAATCTATAAAAGATATATACTGTGACACAAATTTGTTTACCTCTGGGGATAAGGCAGTCAGTGCGCATGTAAAAGGGTGATGTATGATTCGTCAATGTAAATGTATGTGGGCTTTGTTTATATTATGAGGTGGAAATGTTTTGATTCTGAATCTGGAAAATCTGAAGTCACATGGCATTACATTATAATTGTCTAGTGATAAGGGAGCCTGAGTCTGCTGGCAAGGACTGGAGTCAGTAAGACTTGGTCGCACTAAATGTTTCAGGAACCAGTGGGCCATAGGGGAATTTTCCCGACTACGAAATGTAGCTAGCTCGACAGATCTTTAAGTCCGATCACAATAGCCGGTTTTGCCCCTATCTTTCCTCGCGCAGCAGGAGTAGCTCCAAACAGTTTAGAATGCAAATGCATTAACACCTCAACATGAAATGTATAGTTACCCAACTTTAATGCATGACACAAGTGTAGAAGTGAACGGCAATGAGCATAGTTCATATGATGACATCATAGGTGTATGGTAAAATAGGTCAGGATGAATACCTACAGCAACCGGGGGAGAAAGTAGGAGATCTCACGAGATCTGTATAGAAGCTGAATCTAGTTTTAAAAAAATAATAATAATAATAATAAATTAATTAATTAATCACAAAAAAAAAAAAAAAAAAAAAAAAAAAAAAAAGGTATTGGGTGGCGGTTTGAATTTTATATAATTTAATTTGAACACGCGGGACTGCCAATATCTTTGGCCAAGCAGGCCGGGATACGCGTCCGCGTTTAGGAGTGATGAGGGGGACAGGAACCCCAAGAAGAGGGGGATATCAGCGGGAGTTACTATCCTGCTGGTGGATCACGTTCAGAGCCCCATGAATTGGGGGGCTACCGGGAGGAGCTACTATCCTTTCTGGTGATCACGTGACCAGAGATCCTCAGGATTATTCTGAAAAATTAATTCTCACAGTTTGATATTGCAGATAGGATTATATTACATGTATTTTGGTTTTGAGTTTCGCAGAATTATGTTCCTGAGTTTTCATGTTCGTACATAGCAATTTGCATCATGTATGTGTATTGGTATTACAGGCAGATATTGCCTATTTTAAATGTTAACGCCTTGAAGCGGAAATAAATGTCGAGCAATTGCAATTCATGTTCGTACAGTTGCTTTCTTCACAAAATAATGTGATCAGCATAAACTGATCAGCACATTTTGGGAGAAGCAAGAGTTCGAATCAGGTCAACAAACTTTGGGGTCAGAAGTATCAAAACATGCGCGTAAAGATCCGACTCATGTGGTGTGCATGTGAACATTTTCTAGTGCGGAAATAATTTGGCAAAGTTATGCGTGCAAATGAGCGCGCTTTGAATAGCCATTCTCGCTTCATTTTCCGTTCAAGGCAGTCGATTGTTTCCCCCCCCCCCCCCACCCATTCCCAAGTGACTATTTAGGGTTCACACGTTACGAGGTTGTGTAACAACGAATGAGGAATAGTTAGTGGGGGTTTGTTACTCAGACATGTTTGAAACAGTTAAAGACAATGATGTATTATGGTTGTTAAGGGGACATGATCTATGCACACATTCTGCTCCAAGGCCAAAGATTGGGGAGCGAGGTAGTTGCAAATTCTTGTACATTAAGGTGGATTTAATTGGGCATGTCTGAAAATAGGAAATAGTCATAACCTTCTCCATAAGTTGGTACATAGTTCAAGCCTTAGTCCCGAGTCAAGAACCACAAAGGATTTAAGCTGGAGTTATGTTGGAGTGACATATATCAGGGCAGAGGTCACAGTGGTTATGTTGCCTGCACTGGCTATAGCCTGCCTTAAGGTTAGGTGGTTAGGAGAAAGGTATGGGGCAGGTATTTTGGCACAGGAATAGTATTACCATTACGAGGTGGCAAAGTTCAGATATGGAGATACTGGGCGTGGAGGTTATGCTGCATATTGTGTATTGTTTAGCTTTGATCATGCAGTTAGTTGGAGGGCCGGGCAGGAAGTGCCCAGGGTAGGATGTATGTGTATTTTGCACTATGTTAGTGTAAACACTTTGAGTGAGGTTCTGGTGGTCTTGAAGTCTTAAACTGAGTCTATTACATTTTATTAGTGACACCCTGTTAAGGTTGGGAGGTTGGGCTGCACGGGGAGTTAATCCTGTTCACAGGTCATTGTCACACATCGTTTTAAGGTTGGGAGGTTGGGCTGCACGGACAGTTAAACCTTGTAGTTATCTACAGGACTTTTTCACATGATTTACGGATGGGAGGTTGGGCTGCATGGACAGTTAAATCCTGTATTTATCTACAGGTCATTTTCACATGATTTACGGATGGGAGGTTGGGCTGCATGGACAGTTAAATCCTGTATTTATCTACAGGTCATTTTCACATGATTTACGGATGGGAGGTTGGGCTGCATGGACAGTTAAATCCTGTATTGATCTACAGGTCATTTTCACATGATTTACGGATGGGAGGTTGGGCTGCATGGACAGTTAAATCCTGTATTTATCTACAGGTCATTTTCACATGATTTACGGATGGGAGGTTGGGCTGCATGGAGAACTTAATCCTGTGTTTAATTACAGGCCATTATCACATGTCTTACGGTTGGGAGGCTGGGCCGCACGGAGATTTTAATCCTGTGTGTCAAGTTACAGGTCATTGTGACGTGTTGTTTTATGGTTGGGAGGTTGGGGTGATTGGAGAGATCGATCACGAGTATACATGTAATTATCGTTATATGTATGTTTTTGTAGATGTTTTCAAGGTTAGAGAATACATATTCATTCAGAGAACAAGGATGGTAGTTTAAGTCAGTTACGGTATAGAGGTTTGAATTTTATATAATTTAATTTGAACACGCGGGACTGCCAATATCTTTGGCCAAGCAGGCCGGGATACGCGTCCGCGTTTAGGAGTGATGAGGGGGACAGGAACCCCAAGAAGAGGGGGATATCAGCGGGAGTTACTATCCTGCTGGTGGATCACGTTCAGAGCCCCATGAATTGGGGGGCTACCGGGAGGAGCTACTATCCTTTCTGGTGATCACGTGACCAGAGATCCTCAGGATTATTCTGAAAAATTAATTCTCACAGTTTGATATTGCAGATAGGATTATATTACATGTATTTTGGTTTTGAGTTTCGCAGAATTATGTTCCTGAGTTTTCATGTTCGTACATAGCAATTTGCATCATGTATGTGTATTGGTATTACAGGCAGATATTGCCTATTTTAAATGTTAACGCCTTGAAGCGGAAATAAATGTCGAGCAATTGCAATTCATGTTCGTACAGTTGCTTTCTTCACAAAACAAATATTTTAAGAGAAAACATGAATCTCTTAAATAAGCATTCATAATTATTCATTGAGATTATACCCCATAAACTGTTCAAAATGTGTGAACTGAGTAGAACAGTAGAGTAACAACAACAAAAGGAGTCAGCTTCAATGACATCGGCACCACATAATAACGAAGAGATTATGTTCTCTACTTTATAACACTTTTACCTACCTTGAACATTCAGGAGAATTGAGCGTTGGAGATTGTTTCGTAGTTCTGGATGTGATGCCTCACAGCGGAGCTTCTTTCTTTGGCCGTTCCTAGAGGGTGTGATTGTAGCAGCCTTCTGAGAGACATAGCTGTAGCCCCTTACAACATCAGACTGATTTTGAAGAACAACCGTTACATCATCTGGTATACGCCATTCCAGTACTGCAGGAGGCCTTGCCCCGGATATTGTACATGTGACGTCATACTGCTCTCCAGCAGTTACTGTTAAATTGGCGTCGTTACGGTAAGAACGGCTCGATCCAACATCAGAAATCCAGAGCCAACGGGGCGCAACTTGGGACGGAAGAGGACATATCTAATATCAATACCTCCATTCCAATAGTACTTGTTCAAACTGATAGTCTAATTCCTTGAGATGTAATCACTATAAACTCATATCCCAACCTTTCAAAGATTACGACTTAAAAAACATTAGGTAAACAAGTATTACGTATCACTGACTTAACTATTTTACAAGCAATATTTCGGTGTTATCGCCTAATATTGTTTATTGTCGAATATATAGAAACAATTATCATTGTACATTATCAATTGATTCTTTATATTTCCCTCCCCTTACGATGCGAACTAGCGAAACATCTACATTTTCGACACCAAATCATTGACGGTTTTATCGAATTCTTCTTATAATATTCCAAGTTATTTACGCGCCCATTTTCGTGTAAAATATAACGATAATAGATCCTCTCTTCTTTTTACAGCTTTCCATAGTGATATTTGTATTTTGTACAAGACGATAACAAAGCTGTCTCATATAAATGATCAAGAATTCACGTTAATGAATGCGTTATCCTTGATTTTTACTTTGATAAATAATATACCTGGCAATAATGGCATCACTTGCAATTTAGCTGATCCCTGATTCGCTGTCTCAGATACCAGTTCGTTTCTTACTGTGCATTTGTAATTGTCGCCATCATTTCTGTCCAGTTTTTTTATTGTAAGATTTACACTGTAATAGTCTGCTAACAAGCTGAATTTCCATTCGTCAGTGACAGTAAGCACACACGAATTATATTCCTGGCAGTCATGAGTGGCCAGCGTATCAGGACGACTACTTCTTTCCCACATGACCATCCGATTTATGGTTTGTGGCTGGAAGGTGCAGACCATTGTAAAATCTTCCCCGATGACTGGTAGCGAATTGTCTGTCTGAATCGACACTTCAAATGCATGGTATCCTGCATGGGTGAAATCAAGCTAAATTCAAGGGAAAGAAACTGAACGTATTGCTAATCGCATACATCAAGTAAGCCCAACCATTGAATGAAAACTGGAACATTGGGGAGGGAGGGGCGGGGGTTGTGCCACCAGTCTTTCTTGGAATATTAAATGCGAATAGACAACTGATCAGGAAGTAGTTGCAGGAGTATAAGACGTATTATTGTATTGTACTTTCCCCTATCTCCTTTTCTCTTCCTCTCCCTTATCGTCCTTTTTTAATTTTGTTTCCACCGCTGGATCGTGGCTTGCCCTCCCGTGCCGCCTTCTATATATACGCCACTGATCAAAAACATACTCTGCTAAACACACTAACGATGAAAAACAATCCCCAAATGTTCTTAGTAGAGTATTTAACTTTTGAAAAGCAATGCCTAATCGAGAAGAACCACATGGATGGGACTCGGTACAGTTCTTTTGATACTTCAGATTGCGACCAGGTTACTTGCCAGTGATCTGACTTTATATACTATCGTAGTGCTTCGATAATTTTCGAAAAATTTGTTGAAAACATGATTCCAACGACGACTGGTTGGTATTTCTATTTCATTACATTGTTACCTCTCCCAAAGTCTCCACCTGGGCTAAGTGCGAACGACTTTTATGAAGTTAACATGAAATAAAACTTACCAGATTTGGAGATGATAACGGCGAGACAAAGAAGAAAATTTGCACATGTCAACATCCTTTTTCAATAGTTGAATCTTGTCATTCGGAGAAGTTTTTTGACGAGCTTATAACACACACGATCGATGTTCTGTTAACTCAAGCAGACAGTACGTAAACAGTTGTCGCTTTTTAACGAATAGTCAATACTTTGAAGGAATCGGTGATCTTTAATGTTAGAAATAAAACAAATATGTGTATGTCCTTTTGACACCGTTTTAGGTTCACAATATTTACCAAACCATCGACGTAACATGACAGTATGTATGTTGTCAATGTTTAAACAAGAGGGGCGCTCTTTCTCTTCAGCCACTGTGACAAAAGAACATCCATCGTAGGAGTTTTCCAAATGATTTTAATGTATTAATTGTAGCAACCAATGTATGCTGCGCATGATACTAAAACTGTTATAATAATCTTAGGATTGGGACTGCCCACCCTAAATGAAAGACGGAGAAACTGGCATTCTATAATCAGATTCTGTAACCAAAATTTCGCCACTCGTGACTTTTTGCGATCATTTTTAAATTCTCGATCGATGGAGCGCTAATAAAAACATTTTCTCCCCTACCTCATTTGGCTTATGCATGCAAATTTAAAGGAAATGACATAAAGAAAGCTGGGGCTTTACAGGTGCAGCGTAGATGGCATGGCGTAAATGCCTTGACATTGCGGGAGTTGACCGCTGGAGGCATTTGAAACCCCGTACGCTCGCTGAATTTTCATATCCCAATTAGTATTTTTTTCAGAGAAGCATTTACAATTATTGAAATATTTCTGGTCACGTGATCGTGAGGAGCTCTCAATGTATAAACAAAAAAGTAAATTTTTGATGCAGGATATTATACAATCAATTAATGAGTGAACCACCATGTCCACATCCAAACGACAGAGTGTGCCGTTTCGTTCAGGACGAGCTGTATTCATTAATTTATCTTTCAATGTATAGGCGTATACATTTTACCCCAATATTCACTTGTAAAAGACTGAATACATACATATTGTTCTTTACGATACAGAAAAATATTCTTTGATCATGATTTGTTTTCTTCGAAACATCATATCCCCCCAAACAAAATTATCACAATTATTTCCAATGGGAAGACCCAGCTGACATAAAACAGGCACATCATAAGCAATGTGATGTTAAATAATGAAAACACTTGTCACCAAAGCCAATGTTCAATACTACCACATACGGTAAAGGATTAGACGCTGAATTAACGATGAGACCAAGTTATCCCAGTCAGTTATATCTATATAATCATTTAAAATAGTTTAGTGTATAAGGAGAATAACAGTATAATTAAATATACATTATTTTATTCCTGTACATGACTGCACGCTGAAAGTTATAACACAGGAAATGGACACAATTCCCAGAAATTACTGAATTGCATGTATCCTTCCAATTTCTCTCATAATACTTTTATAATACTCTCATAACACAATTAATTAATTATTAATTTAACCTCAGGAAAATGACAAGGATATGTGAAACAGTGACTTAAAATTTGTAGTAGGTATTAACAAAAATAAGTATCAGCACTAGACCTATTGGAAGCTATTTTATAGTAATTAATACAACTATACAATATTGTTATTTAATAACAATCTAAACGTAGCTGATGACGACGGATAGTCAACCTGTTCGAAACGTCGAGCCCCTCATACCACCCATCCTCTCCTTACGACTGGCACTATAGTCATTTTAGAACTATAAGCTCAAGGTCAAGAGAGATTACCAACCATCATATTCAGTACTAACTCAGTCCTAATCAGGACTCCCCAATCCTCCCCTCTCACCTGGTGCAACTGCAAGCCTACTGTAAATCTAAACGTATGTTAAAGTTGAAGTTTCAATTCACCAGATCGATAATATTTGAGTTTAGAAAACCTTGGATTTGGTTCCTTGACAATGATAGGCTGTATACAAATTTAAAATTCAACATCCCCATGGAGGGTAAATCATTTTATTTTAGTTTAAATGTGCATTCAATACAACGTGTCATTACGAGAACGTATCATAATTACCAAATAATATGCGCATCCTTCTTTTCGAGTATATTTACATGACATCAAAACATAAATCGGCACAATGCAACATTTGTAAACATTAGGCAAACGCGTGATGAATTGGTTATCTAGACAAGGACACTAATATAAGCGAAAATATATGATACATTTCTAATTTTTATACAGGTGGTTAATGACAAATGATTTTCATTGGTACAGTTTCTATCATAGAATTACAAGAAAAACTTCTGCGCATATTGGAAGGGGGAAGGGGTCAAAGCACTATCGATCGTATGTAGTGATACAATTTTGAGGAATCATATTTCGACCCCGCCCGACAGTTGATTATTTTGCTAGACGTGATATATTCCATTTTCTCAAAGGTACTTGTACCTACTACCTATTGAAGAACAACTTAAAGTGACTGTTCATTTTTCACTGTACAGAAAATGCATAAACAAATTTTAAACAAAAAATCACATTCAAGTTACGTATATTCATATACAAAGGTCTATACACAGGACTAAATAATATCATCACAGCTTACAATAAAAATACATAGATTCATTGGATGAAACAAAAATTAAAAATGTTTGCATCAATATTTAAGGAACTATGTCAAACCTAGGTCCTTATTCTTAACTTGTTTTTCATTTCTCTGTGAATTTAAAGGATCACCAAACATACTGTCCATTAATAAAATATATTTGCTTTAAAAAAAGTATATCATGGAATGATCAGAGATGTATCTTTTGAAATGAGCTAAAGGTCTACAATCACTATTTAATTGATGTAAGGTAAGATTATTCATAAACAGTTTGTAGCATAAAGATAGGAAATAACATCGTGAAGGCAACATTAATCTTTTTAATGTTACCGATATTGTAAACTTCTAAACAAATAACTATATTCAATCGACACTCACATCTACACGTTGTTCCTTCAAATCAGCACCATAGTGTTCTCATAAAAAATGACCAATACGAGAAGCCTTGTAATATATTTCAGAATCCATTATAAAGTGTTGCAGGTGAAATCTCGTTGTCACCCATCAGCGATACCAAGTTGCCAAGCAACGAAGAGAGTAGATGATGTCGTCTGGTTTTGATCGACGATGAACCAATGAGGTGGACCTGGATTGCCTGGAAATACGTTTAAATGTTGAAAATTAATGTTGTAAAAGGGTAATCTCTTAAACAAATAAAAACAAATCAACAAGTTTTCAATCAATTCTTTTTCTGTGTGGTATCATATCATTCAGACGTGCTACGGCGGCAACTTTTCCCGGTCAATTTCGTTCCTCTATCCGAACTCTGAATTTAAACACAAACGTTAAACGTAACCCTAATCCTCACCCTGAACCCAACGTCATCATTATCATCAATATCATTATATTTATGAAACATCCTTGGTAAAGTCAAGCCAAACGCAATTTTCACCGGATAATTGTTGGAAGTCTCATATTCATATAGTTTATCCTTATACATATATGCACCTTGGTCTGATAGTGAAGAAATTACCAGAATATGAAAATGTTATAGTTGCGCTGTCATGACCAAGCTTTGTCTCAGCCAAACATGTATAGTTGCCATCGTCTTCTGCCGAAATATGAGAAATAATCAGAACACTCGACATCAAGGTATATTCTTGTAGAAGACTGTGGTGAATCTGATGGCGGCTGCCGTTGTTAACTTTCGTGTCATTGCAGAGCCAGGCTACGGAAACAGGGGGTCTTCCATCGGATAAACAGGTAAAAATAGGACCGACGCCTCCTTGGCCCCTGGATATCCGACGAACAAAGAAGCTTTCAATTACGGGAGGATCTGGATTCAGAGGGGAAAAAATGCATAAGAACGATTATAGAATTAAAAAAGAAAGGCAATTGCGAAGGCTTTGTAAAGTTTAATAAAAGAATGACTGTCACAGAAAAGAAAAACAAATAACAGAATTTCTCGTAGCCCTCACCAACGTAATATAACGTCGTGTTGGTGGTTCCAAATGACACACAAAGTCTACATTTAAGTAATGATTCTAATATTTTACTCTGTAGTGTTACACAAAGATTTATGGACGAGAGTTCATGTTTTTAAATGGAATGTACAATCGTTAGCTACTGTTAATCATTCAGTTAACTATTGGAGAGAACAAAATTCAGAAGTCATAGTACCTCAGAATCAAATGTCTACTATGACTTTTCGGGAAAACATTAAGTAAAGGAGACTTACAGAAAACATTAAGAACCGCAGTGATTCTCGAAGACTTCATTGATTGAGCAGTTCGTTGAAAAACCTGACAGACAAGGAGTTCCCCATGATCGTGTAATGTCGGTGTGAAATTGAAAGCACTTATGGCATCCATTCGGTGATGTATATTCCTCTCAGACTGTGTGTTACAATCTTTGGTGACGTTCTTTGATCCAAGGTACCATTGGAAAGTTGGTGCTGGGTAGCCGTTGTTCGATGTGCAAGTCACATTTGTTGACACCCCAACCTGGACACCTTCCGTTCCATTTAGGTAGGGAGGATCCGGTGGTCCTTGTAAATTAAAGTGTTATTCATATGTATTCAGATTTTTTAGATTTTAAGCCAAAGTGACTTGCATATACTGATACCAAAACAAATCGGTTATTCCGATATCATGAGCAGCAACAGCCTATGTTTCACATGTAACTAATATTCTGACACAGTAAAGGAATAATGTTGATGTCTATACTAATTTTTCTTTAGCTATCAGTAAGGTTTGTCACTAAGGAATGTCCTGAATTGTTACTCCATTGAAATATCTTAATGCAGAAAAGTCAAACCATGGTATGAGTACACCCATTAAGGCAAACTGTTAAAAATATGTGCATCTGCCATATATCAATGTCCAAGTGTTTAGCAGTATGCCCCTAACCGCATTTGGTCTTCTGCTGTCGAAACGAGACGATGACGTATCGTAACTACCAAGTACGAATACTCACCATAGACGATAACCCTCACTTCTTTTTTATTGTTGTTCATACCAGCATGGGCCACACATCGGAGAAGTTGAGTGTGATGCCCCCTCTTCGGAATCAACTGGAGATTAGACTTCGTGTCTCGTAAACCTTGGTCGGCCTGATTTATGGTTGACGTAGAGGTCGTGCTACCCAGGTCGTCATCCGAACCAATGATCCATGATATGACAGCCTTAGGGCGAGATCCTACACTCTTGCAGGTGAATGATGTTGCCGAGTCTTCAAAGACAATGACATTTCTTGTTCCTGCTTCTCCGATAGTGATTGGGTCAGATGCGGTAAGCCGTAGGTTTTTTGGCGAAACTAAATGAGATGAGAAAAAGAAATACCACGAAATTGGCAAGCACATCAGAGACTGATTGGAAATAAAGTAGTGGAATAATCATCGAATTGTGCTATACCAGCAGTCATAACTGGTACGTGCGTTTGTTATTAAGATTTTTAGAAGTGAAATTCGTGAAAGCAATTTGAGTAATTCGGAATTTTTAGAATAAAAAATTATATTGTATATAATATTCAGAATTAGAATATCACATGTTCCGAAGTTTATTCACCCAACAAGACGATTCGGACGCAAAAATATCTGACTTGAGTGATATCAATAATCACCTTGAACATCTAAACGGAAGGTCGATTGAAGATCATTTTCAAGCTCCCGATGCGAAGCGATACAACGGAAAATCTTTCCATCATCCTCTCTCGAGGGAGTTATGGAAACAACTCTTCGAGAGGTGTAAGCGTCACCATGAACAGCGTTATACTGATCTTCCAGTTGAACCTGTACTTCTCCAGGAACTTGCCACTTGAGTTCTGCAGGTGGTCTAGCGTCTTGGACTGAGCATGTTAGGTTGTGGGTTCGTCCAGATGTGATGCTCACGGATGCTCCATTCTTGTATCCATCCTCTGACCGATCGTCGGCGATGGATAGCAATCTAGGCGTGGCTGGAAATAAAGCAAAGTGTATTTACCAGTGGAATAATTATGTTCTGTCAACCAGGGTGTCTGGTTTTGCACATACAAATAACACAAATACCACAATATCAATACCTTTGTACAATACCATTGTTTGATTTATTTTCAGTCACGAAGGGAACTCGACATAATAATGATAATAATATATTCATTTGTAAAGCGCAAAACCTATGTTGATATATTCTACTGCGATGCAAGAGCTCGTAAATGCTGTGCTATATAATATACTACATGAACAAGTGAGTTTTTAGTCTTGGTTTAAAGTTCTCTCTTGATGGGGCTTTCCTTATTATAGTGTTAATCTATTCTATTATATTCTAATAGTATTATATTAAGAATTAACGTACTATAGTTATTGATGACGCTACACCCGACATGACTGTTTTATTTAAATGTTCGAATGTTCCATTGAGTTGATGAATGAGTGATGAATCATTTATATGTTATTTCGAACACATCATAACCGGATTAAGCTATCCAAAATAATATTATAATACATTACCTGGTAAAGTACATTACCTGATAAAAGTACCTTCAGTACAGTTTCATTAGTAGCTGAATCAGAAGATGTGAGTACTATGCACCGATATCTGCCGCTGTCATTCACTGTTAAATCCCTAATAGTTAGATTTCCACTGGAAGAATCTGCCCTCAAAATGTACTTTGACATATCTGCGACAATTTGCTCCTTTCTGCATCCCACTCCTTCACATGTAGCTAGGATATTGTCATTCCTGCCAGTCCAAGACATTTGGTGATATGTAGATGGAGGGTTGAAGTTGCAGGCTAGTGTTATATCCTCACTGACGACTGGGAGGACTTCTGGGTTCTGAATACTAGTATACACGCTCATCCCAAATGTCTTCGAAACGATGAAGGTGAGGAAGAGAGGAATTCGAAGATGTTCGTTCATGTCGTTATTGCACATGGAACCTAGCAGAATATCTGGATATTTACACAATGAACGATGTGCACTAACGGTTTTCAATGACTGAATGAGTGGACACAAATAAAACTGGCTGATATTCCGATTTACTCCAGATCTCTCTCGCGCTTCGAAAGTGAAAGCAATTTTATCTCTCTGAAGAATATAAGTGAACTGTCAGCTTCAAAGAAAAAGAAAAAAAAGGGGGAGGGGGTTTCGGAAACTTACATTAATTGGCTTTTTTAAGTGTAAGATTATTTGTTATTATGAGTCATCCATTTACTTTTCCTATTGTTTTATTTTCAACTTTCGATAATGACATTTGATAATAATACTACTAATAATATTATTGGATATTGGTAAATATCTTTATGAAAAGGAATAAAAAGGAATGATATAAAATGTTGTACTTTGCACATTAGCAGAAATGTATGGGGATATGTGTAGTATTTGTTCCTTTTTTGTCTAAAGATTTCCTATTAAAAAAAAAAAAAAAAACAATTATGCACGTGTAAAGTAGGGTATGTTTACCAATACTACTGGGCAAAATACTGCCCAATATATTGTTGGGTGGACTATTTTGACTATTGGCACAACTTTTTTAATTTATTCATTCATTTATTGTAACCATGAGTTGGATTTCATACAGTAAAAAGGGCCGGCATAAAAATGGTTCACATGTTGGGCAAAGTGTTGAAAAATATTGCCCAACCTTTTCACAGTGCAGCTGCAGGAAGGTAGACAACCGGTTTTAAGGATTGTGTACTATGTTTCATTAGAAAACAATTGTATCAGTTTTTCTTCTATATGTGTTTCTGGTATAATATGTCATCCGTAACACTTTTCCCGGCTCTTAAAGCGAAAGCGTACTCTATAGTATGTAGATATAGACTACATTTAAACACTTTAACACACATTCGAAATGCCTTGAGGTTAGCGAGCTTTACCAGTATGTGGCGGTGTCAGAATCAGCTAAAGTACATGGCCTAAGAAGTGATTCCTTGGATGTCGATAGTTCAATCCAATCCAATTGTGTCTTAACCTGAAGTTTAATCCAGGTTGCCAGGCAACGAAAAGAGCTGAAAATGTCGTTTGGTTTTGATCGACGATAAACCAAGTAGGTGAATCGGGGATCACTGGATTTTACGTTTAATCAGTGGTAAAGTGTTATACAAAATTGTTAGCGACCGTTCCTTCAATGCAATAGTTTAAGATCAGTAATTATTTTGATATATTTTTATATTTTTTTTAAAGCAAGCCCAAGTTCATATTATGAGAAAAAAGGAGAGTATCAGATTGACAACATTGATAACAAATGAATCTAAAGAAACCATTCAAACCACTATACCACTTACACGAATATTTAGAGATGTAGACTGCTCTACCGCAACCAAAGCCTGAAAAAGCAAAGCATTTGTAATCACAAATATCTCTAGACGGGGGATTTGGAATCGTCACTTCGCTGGAGGTCAGTGTTTCACCACCGCGTATAGTTTCGGACAAAGATAGATTACGGGTGCCGTTAACAAATATTGTGTCGTTACAGAACCAATTGAAGATAGAGGGAAAAGGGATTTGCGTCTGCAGTACATGTCAACAGAAACACAGTGCGTAATTTGTTTGATGTAAGCCTAGATTATAGAACCCCAACACATTGACAAATTGGTTTTGTTAAGAGGTGGTAAAAAGCGAAGGAATGATAAATGATGGGAAAGAACTAGGTATATATAGACCAAAAAAGACTCTTTAATGAAATGTGAGGAAAAAGAGGGGAAATGAACACATAGCACACTACTTTGACAGATCGTCGTTCGTATGCATCTTGTTGCAAAATGGGAAAACGGAGAGGACGTGTGAAGCATTTTCAGAACTTAGATACAAATTAAATTAAAAAAAATTAAGTAGGTATATGTTGTCTAAGACTCTTGACAATAGTTAATGACCGCATATAGACAGACCAATATCCTACGCAGTTTTAATAAGTTATCTGTAATAGTATTCTTAACAAAGGTTTTAATGAAAATGGATACTCACATGATATGTTCAGCACCATGCTATCATTCATTGACCACACATTGTGTGTTGAAGGTTGAACTGCCTGGCAGAGAAGAGGCTTCCCATGATAAAACCTCTTCGGTATAAGGCTAAGGGTGCTTTCAGAATCATACCGATCAGCTTCATCATGTGTAGTATTAATAGACGAATAATGTGTCACATTTCTAGATCCGATGTACCAATGGATGAGCGGAGCAGGGAATCCATTAACAGCTCTGCAGCTTAGGTTAGTTTCTATACCTTCGTAGAGATCCTCTGGTATGGTCATTTCAACATCATCTGGTGGGCCTTTAAAAGAGATGAAATATATGGTTATGTGCAAAGCTTTAGTGAGTCATATTGTAATTTGGTAAAATATGAAAGCTTTAATAAAGGCCAGTAGCAAGGAGAGAACCGAGGGTCATAGTGAAAAACGTTCGCTTTTGTTCTCCCAGTCCCAGTTGACGCTAATGTATTAATAATAATGATTCCCATAAACTGGATAGAAGATGATCCATAAAATAAATATTTGTTGTAATTCCTAACGGAGGTAGGGCCTTCCAGTGGACATAGCTTGTTACTACAACACAATTCTCTTCCGACACGTCAAAGTTATTAAAAGGAAAGTGGACTCCCGATATTTATATGTATATATTAAGTAAACTCACCATTGACTATCAGTTTTGCAATCCGTCGATCAAGAAAGTCTCCCAGAGATGCAAAACAAAACAGGTTCATTCCGTGGTGCTTCCTTTCTGGATGTATCTTGATGGTACCTTCAGTGTCAAACAAACTTACACCTACATCACTGTGATACTTTGACGAACTTATGTTACCAGGAAAAATGTGGGTGTCGTCTAGTGTCCATGATAATTCAACTGCTGGTAATGATCCAACACTTTTACAAGTGATTGAAGTCAATGAATCTTCTTGAACGCTAATGACTGTTAAACCTTGTCCGTTTTCTTCGCTTTCTCCAGATAGAAAAAGCAACAGGCTAGTGGGTACAACTTCATAAAACAAAATTGAGAAGAAAATAAATTAATCATATACAACATTATTTAAGAAACGCTGAATATTGTTTAAAAGATATATTCTCTTTGAAACGTTTTTACATATGGATACAAAAAAAATACTAGTAGAGAATAAACATTCACAAATATTTATTGATATTCCCCCCCCCCCTCTCCCCCAACCGCCCAAATTATGATATCTGAGTAGAGCAGTACATAAAGAGTAAAACAGGACAAAACATGTACTCAGCTTTAATGACATTGGAACCCCTTAACAGCAAGGCGATTATGCTCTCTACTTAACACGCTTATGCTACGTTTACACTATGTTCCTTGCGGCCACGGCCAGGCGGGATGTTTCAGTATGTCCTCAAGGCCCCCCCCCCCAATAGTGCTCTTTACACCCCCTGACAGAATATTGGCTTGAGCGATTTTCAAATTACACCCCCCCCCCCACACACACAAAAATGTGCTCACTACTGTGTATTCTACTACGGTCTGACACGACGCGCTGTTCTCAGGATACAATGACTGCTATAACTTGGGAAGCCTTTTTTATACCGTGGCCACAAACTTGCTTCAAAGGTTTGCGGCGTCCACGTTCCATCCGTAGAAAGCTTTGACAGAACGTGGTAAACGTAAAGGAACCCATCAGTAGGTGACGGGCCGGCAGAGAACGTACTGGCATCCGTGGCAGACCGCAGGGCGAACCGTGGTGTACCTTTTAGTCTCTGGGACACTATCCTTTACCTCCCACGGCCCGTTACGAAAACCGTGTTAGACCGTGAGAAAATGTGCAAAATCGCACTGCGCACCATACGTTTCGGGCAAACGGAGCTGCCGTGGCCACCGGGAACATAGTGTAAACGTAGTATTATTTACCTTGAACATTCAGGTTAACTGAGCGTTGAAGATTAAGTTGTAGTTCTGGATGTGATGCCACGCAGCGAAGATTTTTCCCTTGATCATTCGTAGAGGGCGTGAAAGTAACAACTTTCCGAGAGATATATATGTCATCTATTACGATATTAGACTGATCTTTAAGAATACCGGTTACATCATCTGGCATACGCCATTCCAGTACTGCAGGAGGCCTGGCCCCGTTTACCACACATGTGATGTCATACGGCTCTCCAGCAGTTACCGTTATATTGGCGTTGTAGCTGTAAAAACGTCTCGATCTCCCATCGAATATAATGATCCTATAGGGTGGAGCTGGCGACAGAAGAGGGAATAGTCACGACGAATAATGGTCGCTTCGAATTCTCATTCTCCACTATTATAGTCTATTAACTTCAGATGGAATCACTGATAATTCTAAAACAGCCTTAAAAGAGTACCACCTCAAAGTTAGATATTGGAGCATCACAAATCATTAACATAGTTACTTTAAAAGTAATGTTTTAAATCATTGTTTAAGTTATTAAGTTGTTAAAGTTGTTGTAGAATCTGATTTTTGAGAAGATTTTTAACGTACATAATCGAAGTTCCCTCCTCGTACGATAACAACTAGAGAACCCTCAATATTCCACTACTTTAATGTTGACGGTATTATCAGGACACTTCCAAAAATAATTACATGATAGGAATGTATAAAGTTAATCACTTTCCTGCTTAATAATATGTTAACAATATGATACAGTACCTCGATTTGTGTTTAAAGCATCCCATAATGATGTTCATTTACTTCAGTACAAGAAAAGAGAGGTTTGATTTAGAATTTTAATCAAAAGTACACCCATATATTATGTATCAGCTTCATGTTATCATTTATGTTTGCTGTGTAATTTGTTATAATAAATTAATAATATACCTGGTGGCAATGGCATCACTTGCTTGCTACTTGATCCTGGATTCTCTTTCCCAAATGTACTGCTTACTGTGCACTGGTAGTTGTCACTATCATTTCTGTCAAGCTTTTTTAGTGTTAAATTTCCACTGCTAGTGTCTGCCAAAAAGCTTGATTTTGATGGGTTAGGACCATTGTACACTGTACAAGGCCAATATGGCGCACAAGAGTGAGAGGCGACCACTATATCGCTACTTTTGGCCCAAATTAGCCGCCTATATCTGCTTTTCGGCGTGAAAGTACAGACCATCGTGAAATCCTCTCCAATGACTGGAAGAGAGTTGTATGTCTGAATAGACACCTCAAATGCATGGTATCCTGTATGGGTTAAACGAAATATATTTTAATGGAAATGTACCTGGTATATTGATATTAACATGCATCAAATAGTAGCGTAGTGCAAGTCCACCTACTGAAGGGTCACTTGGAGGAAGGGGTTGGGGGAGAGCACCAGTCGTATTCATAAATGAAATGTGAAATTACTGATTAGGAGGAGGGTGCAGGAGGTGATCCCGGCGTCTTCATGTGACTCATTCTTGTCCCTTTCTCCTTTTCACATTTTATCTCTCTTTCTTTTTTCTATTTTAATGGTTTTCCACCGCTGGATGGGGGCGTGCCCCCCTGTGACGTTTTCTATAGCTACGTTACTATTCGTGTTCATACTCTACTAAAAACATTAACGGTGAAAGACAATAGCCAAATTTAACAATATATAATTTAACTTGCGTGAATATTTTCCAATACGTGTTTGAAAAAAAAAAGAGTCGGTACAGTTCTTGTAATACTTTAGCTTTAAAGAAAGGTTTAATTATGAGATACCAATCAATCTGAAAACATGAATGCAACGAAACCTTGGTTACAATATTACACCGTTACATCTCCCTAATTCTCTGACTGGACTAAGCACGAACGACTTGTATAACGTTAACCCGAAATAAAACTTACCAGATTTGGAGATGATAACAGCGAGAAAAATAAGAACTTCTGCAAAAATTGCCATCATCATTCAGCTATTGAATCCTGTCATTCAAATTCTATTTGGCGACCTTTAAACAGATGCTATCGTGGAGAGTACACGAGTAGATGCTTATGAACTAATATACCACACTTGAAGGAATCGTTGGTGAGTAAGAGCGTTAGAAGTGAAACAGATATCATTTTGTCCTTCTAAAATCGACCCACTTTCACAAACCATCGATTTAAAATGACAGTATGCATGCTATAAATATTTAAACAATGAGGGCGCTCTTTCTCTTTAGACACTATGACAAAATCACTTCCAATTGGAAAATCAAGAAAATTGTCATTGTAAAAGCTTTCCATAGGCCTTTGAGGTAATTGTAGCGATTAATATATGGTGAATACTTTTCCAAATATAATCTTGTTTCAGTCACTCAAAATTCAAAGAATTTATACACTTATAGGTGTCTTTCTGAGCAAAAAATCAAAAATATGTATTATGTTGACTTTATGGCAAAGAACCTTTCAAAGAAGTTTTGTTTTTTTACAAGATGTGCAAAGCCATAAAATCCGAATATTATGTTTAAGTTATTATTCCCCTCCCTCGTAATGCCCCTTGATCGAATATAGAGATGTTGTCTAGTCCAACTGTACAGATGGACTTTTAAAAGACTGATTAAACTTCACAATAGGCTCACGAAAAGGAGCATGAGATAGCATTCAAGAACCCACATAAGAGATGTATGTCAGGCCTTACAATGGAAACAAAATACACGTCAAGGTGGCAGGTCCATATATAGAGCGAAGTTTACAAATGTGTCAACTAAATGTCCCCCAGTATTTATGCAAACGTTTCACACTACTCAGTCGAAACCTGATTTAAAAACAAATCTGCATTCCTTCGAGAAACGGGTTTTATTGTGAACAAGAGTTGTAAACGAACTTTTTCAGTATTTAGGGTTAAACAAATGGAATCAATCAAATGCCCAACAGATACTAGCCCCATCAATCAAATAATTTAAAGAAAATGCTTTACAAGACACTTTTGTGCTATCCGGAGACATTATCACGGACAGCATTATTGTACCTGTTCAAACACAAATATAAAGGATCTTTCGTTCTCTCTGCCCTTCTCTCTCTCTCTCTCTCTCTCTCCCTCTCATTCCCATCCTCCTTCTCTTCCTCTCCCCTTTCTACCTCTCTCCCACTTTCCGTGTCTTTTGTACCCTACTTTTACACTCCCCTAGGACATCCACGCTAGCGGACTCATGTCTCCTCTTATACGCACGTACTCAATTATTCTCCCTCCCCCTCTCTGTCTCTCCTTCTCTCTCACTCCATCTGTACTATATTTCTCAACTCTCCTTCAATTTACCCCCTAGCATTCTCCTACATTCCTACATCTCCTCATTTTCCTTTCAACAGTGGTAATCAGTATTTAGACAATTAAATTATTTATCAATTCAATGTTTTGATCATTCCATATGTTTACTTACACTTTGCAATATTGTATTCACAATATGTTTTCGTATCTTATTTATCTTTGTTTCTCATGTTATTTATGAATTCAATTTTGTACTAATTAAGTCTGAAAATATCTTGTATATATTTGTTTTTAATTTTGCAGGGCCCTCATGGATAGCAGTTTGGTAGTACCTGCTCATATAAAAATATAAATACATAAATAAATAAATATTCCAATAACAAACAATAATCACAGATTTGGGACTGCCCACCCTCGATGAAATAAGAGAGAAGCTGGCATTGAGGATTGACCAGACTGTCATTAAACTTTCACCACTGCGATCATTTTTACATTATCGTACATTGCAAATGTCCAAACCTATTCCGATTTTTTTGGCAAAAACATAGCTAATCAAGAAATGCTCTCCCCTACCTCATTTAGCTCTTGAATGCAAATTACAAGTAAAATGAAGAAAACAAATCAAACATCTCCGTTGAATGTGGGAATATAGATTGTGAGGACGATACAATGATCCTACTCCTTGTAAAGTGGCTTAATTGATGATATTATAAATCTGTCGTGCAATATACTTTGGTAAAAAATATGGCTCTAGGACACCTACCCCCTGGATATTCATCCCCGGATAACCACACCAGTCAACTACCCCATAGGACAACTACCCCTTAGGACAACTACCCCCTAGGACAACCACCCTCTAGGACTAATCCACCCGAGACAACAACCCCCTAGGACAACTAACCCCTAAGACAACTATCCCCGGACAACTACACCCGGACAACTACCTCGAAGAACATTTACCCCCTGAAAACTACTACCTACGACAACCATCCTCTAGTGCACCTACCCCCGGACAAATACCGCAACTACCGGTATATGTCCAGAGGTAGTTGTCCCATGGTAGGGGGTAGTGGTCCTAGGAGTGGTTGCCCTAGGGGTTAGCTGTCCTAGGGTGTAGTTGTCCTAAGGGGTAGTTGACTTGAAAATTTAACTTAAAGCATCGTATACATGCTTCTTCGGCAATTACAGGCTGCATATAAATTTAATCTACTCTTGATATTAAATTAGGGTGCAATTAATATAACTTGCAAATACAAGAACTAATATCAAAACTGCCAAAGGATTTTCTCATCTATTCTTTCCAGTATATTTACATGAGATCAAAACAGAAATCTGCACACTATTAGTACTATATTTAGAAAAAGTTGTTGTAAGGGTGGACTTACATGTACAACAAACAGTATATCAACATAAATTAAAACAGTTAGTTGACGTTAAGTATGTATAGATTAACATGAAAAACAAATAACGGTTGCATCAAATTGGAAGGACTCATTTAAAACCTGAGTTAAGAGTATCAACTTGCTTTAATTTCTGTATGAATTTTTAGAACACACAATCCACGAATACAGCAGGTTTGCTAGAACAAAGTCTATTCAAAATACATAAAGAAATACTTTATACCTCAGGGATAGGACTTCAATCATTACCTCTAACAATGTACGGTATAAGTATTCGTACAGGTAGCACCTAAGAGAAAGACAAGGCATATTATGAAACAATGTGAATATTTATTGTAATCGATAGCGGACATTCACATCTGCACTTTGTTTCTTATAATTCTGTACTATTGAGTGTTCTTGTCAAAGTAGGAACCCTTGTGAAATACTCATAGGGCACTTTTTTCGAAACCATCCAAGTACAAGATCAACGCCATCTCGACACTGTCGCTCAACTTGTCTGCTGAGTGTTTCACAAAACCGTCTTTGCCAACTTCCGCGACAATTCCTTATCACGACTCTGAAACCCATCAGCGATTCCAGGTTGCAAAGCAACAAAGAGAGTAGATGATGTCGTCTGGTGTTCATGAGGCGGATCTGGAATCCCGGGGAGAAATTTCAAAACAAATTCATGTACTAAGGGATAATCTCTTAAAGATGTTTTGTTTAATTGTTAAAACTTAACCCTAATCCTAACCCTACACATAACGTTAACCCAATTTACAGTTTGCAACTTTACAATGTATCCTTGGCGAAGTAAAGCACAAATCATTTTCACCGGAATTTTTTCGGATATGTAATAATCCCTTTACTCATCAACCGATTCTAAATGTCGTCATATTAATCTACTGTAAGGAAATATATGTTTACATTGCCCGATAGTTACTGTTACTAGGTTATCATCTCATTACCTAAGTTATACAATCGTAACAGTATCATACTTTTCTCATTTGTCATCTGTATTTATCAATGGCACATCACTGTTACAGGCTATGAATGATTTCCTGTTCGATATTAGTGTTTTACCCGCAAAACAGTCAACGCAGGAACAACGCTAAATTATTGCCTGACGATCAAATAAAAATATGCGAAACAGGTCCTTTACTATGTGATACATGCATTATTTTGTATAAAATGAGTGATTTTATAAGACCAGAGAAATCAGTGTAAATTTATTTTGTGCTTACCATGATGTCTTTAGTTTGTACGTACTATTTTTAAATCATCGTCGTGAAATCAAGTCTGTGCGGCACTGTAACAGTGGTGTTTAAGGTTTTGTTAAGCTATTGATATCGGTCTTGGGCTCTTAATTTCATTAGCAAATTTTTAGCTCGATTTTAGAGCTCTTGACTGCTTTAAACACTAAAACTAACACCTTACCTGAATTCACTCAATGTGTCATCTCAGCAATAGGACATAATCATTTTCATTAATGCGCCTTGGTCTGACATTGAAAGATTTACCAGAATACGAGAAGGTTATAGTTGCGCTGTCGCTCCCAAGCCTTGTCGCAGCCAGACATGTATATTTGCCGTCGTCTTCTGCCGAAATATTAGAAATAACTAAAATACCCGATCTCAAGGTATCTTCTTGTACAAGACTGTGGTGTATCCGATGGCGGGTGTTGCTGTTATTGAGGTCCCTGCTATTCGAGAACAATGCTATTGATGCTAGAGGTCTGCTATGTGATGTGCATGTAAGGATGACATCGACGCTCTGTTGACCACTGGAAACTCGACGAACAGAGTAGTCCACAATGACAGGAGAATCTACAAGTAGGTATTTAGAAAGAAGAAAATACGTTGTGATAATAATGAAGCGAGGCCCAGGAAGAAATAATTTGTGATGGCATTCCTGATTCGCGTAAGTGAATACATATTTTAATCGTTACCACTATGTTGTAAGGCCAACATGTCAGAACCATGATGGTGACATAGAACGGTCTTTATACAGGTCTATGGTATCATTTGGCACTAATCTAAACCATTCTCATGAGGTTCAGAAATGCTCTTGTAACAAAACGTTATTTGTAAAAGGAGAGAGAATATTAAAACCAGGTGATGTTTGAAAAAATAAATAACTTATCGTTGATTGTTTTAATACAGGAAAGTAGATATAATTGTCGGCTGACTGCAAATGGGACACTAACAATAAGTTGTGGCAATAATTGTAATGTCTATTTTAGTGATGAGGCAACGTAAAATACCTACTTGGCTTAAATAAATCAGACTTACAAAGAATTCGAAGAACCTCTCTGACACTCCAAGACTTCATGGATGACGCGTTTAGTTGAAAAACTTGACAGACAAGGAGTTCATCGTGATCGTCTACCGTGGGTGTGAAATTGAAAACACTTATGACATTCAGTCGATGATCTTTATTCCTCGAAGACTGTGTATTAGAATCTTTAGTGACGTTCTGTGATCCAAGGTACCATATAAGCCTTGGTGCTGGGTAGCCGTTGTTGGATGTGCAAGTCACGTTTGATGACACTCCATCCTGCAATTCTTCCGTTCCACTTAGGTAAGGAGGATCCGGTGGTCCTTGAAAAACAAAGTGCATGGATTATGTCACTATTTTTTAGTTTATAAGCCCTACGACTTGTAAAAAAACATATGTACCGATACAGGAAATTAAACCTAATGATATTATAAGCAACGACGACACATGACTCTTAAACAACATATTAGTATGACAACAGGAAACAAAATTGTTGATATCTATAAAAATTGCTTTAGCTTTGTTTACTTCTTTGAGATATCTCGTAGTAGAATTGACAAATTATGGCAAGAAAAAACCAAGTTTTCGAAATATAAAGTTTACATTAGATATATACAAATGACACATGTTGTGCAGTATGTTCAAGGCCACATTCAGTCTTCTTTTGTGAGTTCGAGAAGATGAGGTATCGTTAGTGCAACGTACCTATACTCACCAAACACGATAACCCTCACTTCTGTATGACGTTTGTTTATACCAGCATTGGCCACACATCGAAGAAGTGTATTGTGATGCCTCCGCTTTGGAATCAGCTGTAGAGTGGACTCGGTGTCACGTAAACCCTGGTCGGCCTCATTCGTGGTACATGTGGAGGTCGTGCTACCCAGGTCGTCGTCCGAACCAATGATCCATGATATAACGGCCTTAGGGTGAGACCCTACACACTTGCAGTTGAACGATGTTGCAGAATCTTCAAAGACATTGACACTTCTTGTCTCTGTTGCATGTGTAGCTATAGATCCGTAGGGGGTAAGCCGGAGGCTAATTGGCGGTACTGAGTTGATAGAAAAAGGAAGAACTCACATTGTAATTAGGAGATAGCTACTAAAAGGAGAGATACCGAAGTAAACTATTACTTACAATATGATAACAGTATACTATGGTCGAATGCATCATGGGATCTAGTGACGTTCCTATGAATACTACAAAAGTGGAAAACATACATAATAGTGGAAACGTTTTAGGGGATGTTAAATGTTTCATCCCTTTCAGAAAATCCTGATATTTGGGAGGAAAATTTACTGAGGTAGAACACACGCACCTTGAACATCTAGGCGGATTAATAATTGAAGCCTATTATCCAGCTCCCGGTGCGAAACCACACAGCTGAAGATCTTTTCATCATCGTCCCTAGATGGAGTTACGGAAGCAACTCTTCGAGATGTGTAAGCGTCACCATGAACAACGTTATACTGGTCTTCCAGTCGAACCTCCACTTCTTCGGGAACGTGCCATTCCAGTTCTGCAGGTGGCCTAGCGTCTTGGACTGAACATGTTAGGTTGTGTGTTCTCCCAGATGTGATGCTCACGGATGCTCCATTCTTGTATCCATTTTTAGTCCGGCCGTCAGTGATGGATAGCAGTCTAGGTTCGGCTGGAAGTGAGACATGTATACAATTTCTATGCTTAGAATCACAATCATCAAGCGAGATTTCTCCCAAAGACTATGACATCTAAGACAGTATTGTACCACACTCGATCCGTTTTTGCAAAATTGCAGTGACTGATTATCCGTTACAAATGGAATTAGACTTATTATTTTGAAATATGTCTCCTGTCTTGCAGTGTCACAAATCTTACCCTGTTATCATTATACCACATTTTAATTGAACTGTGTATAAATAAACCGAGAATAATATGATGCAACGGAAACATCTTACCTGATAATACAACTTTCAGATCAATCCTATCGGAAGCTGCATCAGAAAAAGGGCCTACTAAGCACTGATATATTCCGCTGTCATCCACTGTTAAATCCCTGATGGTTAGGTTACCGCTGGAAGAATCTGCCCTCAAGCTGTACTTGGATATATCTGGAACATTTTGCTCATTTCTGCATCCCACTCCTTGACATCTATCGATAGCCAGTATAATGCCGTCCACATTTCGCCAAGACAGTAGCCGCGACGTGGATGGTGGCGTGTAAATGCAGGCGAGTGTGATATTCTCTCCAACGACTGGGAGGACTTCTGGGTTCCAAATACGAGTAGACACGCTTGTCTCATAAGTTTGAGATACGATGAAGGGAACAAAGATAAATGTTCGAAAAAAATCATTCATGTTGTCATCCACGGATTGTCTCTCCCTGTGAATTCAAACTGGGGACGTTGTGTCATGAACCAGAATATCTGCCGATAAAAAGTGAGGAGGAAGCGATATTGGTTTATATTGGCATAATGAATAGGCACAAAGATTAATGGCTTACTTTTGTTCTTGCGCTACGAAAATGAAAGCGAGTCAACTCTCTGAAGAACATAAGTGGGGATGGTCATTTATAAATGAAAATGGGTTTTAAAAACATAATTTAATTGGCACCTTTGGTAGATTAATTGATATTAGAAGTAAATCGATGAAATGTTTTAGTATTTTACCTTGAACTTTCGATAGTACCAATTGTGTCGTAACCTTATGTCTTATCTTAATTGCCAGGCAGCGCAGAGAGCTGAATATGTCGTTCGGTTTTGCTCGACGATGAGCCAAGAACGTGGATCGGGAATAACTAAATCTTAGGGTTAATGAGTGGTAAGTTGTAAAAAACAAATTGGTATGGTAAGGTTTCTTTAGTTCAATAACTTGAGTCATTTATTGATAAATATAAATTTAATGTGTACATTTGGAAGCAAGCTTCATTTAGTTAAAGAAATATATAGTATTAGACGGAGAAGACACATGAACCTAAATAAACTATGAGAAACACATTTTTACTTACGCGACAGCGTGTAGTTAAAGGCTGCACTACCGATACCATATATTGACACTGCCATGCATTTGTAATCACATGGAACTTTAAACTGGGGGTTTCGAATCGCCATTTCACTGGAGGTTAGCGTTTCACCTTCTTGTATAGTCTCGGAGAGCGTTATAATACGGTAGTCGTTAGACAACTTTGTACCGTTACAGAACCATCGGAAGATAAAGGCAGGAGGATTTGCGTCGGAGATACATGTCAATACGAACCCAGTACGGACTGTATTTGATGTAAGCCGTCGAGAAGAAACGGACACAACTGGGTCATCTAGATTAAACAAATGTGGTGGAAAATAAATTTGAGTGGAAGTGTTATAAAATAGAACGAGAGGATAGGATGAGGATAGGACTGGGGAGCTATTAAGGTTGATGGGGTAGGACTAACAAAAACTTTTAAATGCATGAAGGGCAAAAAGAGAAGAAAACATATTATAGCCTATTACTTTGACTTTTCCTCATCCATATGCATTCTGTGTCAGATAGGAAACAAGCTTACATGGAACGGGTAAAGCATTTCCCGAAATTTACCTACAAGTAGATTTTTTTAAAAATGTGTAGAATTTTAAGAAAATACAAGCGAAAGCAGACGAAGCCTTTTGGGGATAGTTCTTAAACGCGTAGAGAGATCAACATCTAACACTGTTTTTGGAGAAACATTATGGTAAATTCCGTACCAAAAGTTTCACTGACAATGAATACTCACATGATATGTTTAGAACCATGCTATCATTCACTGACCACATTGAAGGTGTTGTAGGTTGAACTTCCTGCACGGATGGTGGTGTAGGTTGAATTGCCTGACAGAGGAGAGGTGTTCCATGATAAATCCTCTTTGGTATGAGGGTAAGGGTGCTTTCAGCATCATACCGATCAGCTTCATTCATTGAAGTCTTTAGAGACGAATCATGCGTCACATTTATAGATCCGATGTACCATTGGATCAACGGAGCAGGATATCCATTAACAGCTTTGCAGTTTACGTTGATTTTTATACCATCACGTAGATCATGCTCATCGGGGGTTGTCATTTTAACATTATCTGGTGGGCCTTTACAATGAAATGAAAAGGCGAGGAGAAAATCGAGGTATACAGTGATAAACGTTCACGTTTTCTCCACATCATAGGTGACGATAACTTATCAATGATAATGATTCCTTTAAACTGGGAATATAACGAGGCATACATATAAAAATACCCTTATGATCGTAACGAAGATAGGGCCTTACAGTGTATTAAATCCATAATAAAATTGCATTTTCTCACCGGGGATATTAAAAGGAAGATCAAATGACAATATATTGAAAACTCTAAACTCACCGTAAATGATCAACTTGGCTACCAGTAGATCAATAAAGAGTTCGGGCAGAGATACATAGCATTCAAAGAACATTCCATGGTGCTGTCTCTCTGGATGTATTGCGATGGTAATTTCGGTGTCAAACAAACTTCCATCTAAAGCATTGTGAAACATTGAAAGGTTGCCGGGAATAATATTGGTGTCACCAAGAAGAGTCAGTGTAAGTTTAACCGCTGGTAATGATCCAATACTTTTACAAGTAATTGAAGTGGATGAACCTTCTTGAACGTGAATTAATGTTGACCCAGATTCGTGTTCCTTGTTATGTCCACTTGAAAAAAGCGATAAACTAGAGGGTAGAACTTTTTAAGAGAGAGAGTGAGAAAAAACGTGAAATCGTATTTCAAAATCGTGTAAGAAACGCTGAATAACGCGCTTGTTATCTCATGTTGTAAAAAGAGCACGATTGTCAGTTGAACCTCATTACAAAAAAAAAAAAAATAAGGAAAAATATTTAGTTCTTCCAAAAAAGCGTTAAACAAATTTGTTTCTAAAAATACAGTTACAATACAAATCCCCAAATAAAAATAGACCTTTCAGTATTTTGTATTGCCCCATTGAGTTCCAAGTTGAGATTAGATTGGCGGTTGATACAAGGTAAAAACTGGAAAACGTGGGGTCGCTTTACTGACATTAATGTAATCTGCGATCAACAAGATTTAATTACCGGGCTGTGGGAATACGCGTTGTACTTGTGTAAATGCATTTCTTACCTTGAACATTAAGGTAAACTGAACGCTGACAGTTACTTGGTAGTTCTGGATGTGATGCCACACAGCGGAGATTCTTTCCTTGATCACTTCTAGAGGGTGTGATTGTAGTTGTCTTCCGAGAGATAAAGCTGTTGCCTTGTACGACATCAGACTGATTTTGAAGAACAACCTTTACATCATCTGGTAAACGCCATTCCAGTTTTGCAGGAGGCCTTGCCCCGAATGCTACACATGAGATGACATACGGCTCTCCAGCAGTTACCGTCATATTGGTGTTGTTAGTGTAATAACCCCCCGATCTCTCATCCATGATAAGGATCCTATATGGCGGAGCTGGCGGCACGATGTGAAATGGTCATGATAACTAAAGGTCACTTTGAATTGAACTTCTCCACTCTAACAGTCTACTTTCTTGAGATGGAAAAACCAATTACTTTAAAACAGCCTTTTCAAGAATACCACTTCAAAGTTAGGCATTCGAGCATCACGTATAATTTACACAGTTCCTTTAAAAAAAAATGTTTTGAACCATTGCTTAAGATATCAGGTTGTTAAAGATGTAGCTAAATACAAATACAATGAAATATATTGTCGTTACATTATCGTAGTCCCCTCCCCGTACAATAGTAACTAGTAATTCACAAACTGTAATTGTAATGGTATTATTAGGACACTCGTAACAAATGATTTGAAAGGCATGTATCAAGTTAATCACTTTCCCGTTGATAACATGTGAAAATGTGAGACTTACATTTTTTTGCAAGCTTCTCATAGTGATGTTTCTATAATAATATACAGGAAAAGAGTGGTTTGATTGAAATTTTAATCAAAAGTACAGTCACATATAGGCTTTATGATATCTTTGACTTTTCTTGTGTACATTTATTATGATTAATAGCATACCTGGTTGCAATGGTGTCACGTGAATGCTATTTGATCCTGGGTTCTCGCCCCCATATGTAATTTTAACTGTGCAATGGTAATTGTCGCTATCATTTCTGTCAAGTTCCTTTAACGTTAAATTTCCGCTGCCAGTGTCTGCCAAGAAGCTGAACTTCGATGGGTAATGATTGTTAACCAGTGTACAAGCTGAATACGGCAAACAAACGTGAGAGGCAACCACGATGTTGTTACCCTTGGACCAAACTAGCCGCCGATATCGGCTTTTTGGTGTGAAAGTACAGACCATTGTAAAGTCTTCCCCGATGACTGGAAGAGAATTGAATGTCTGAATAGACACTTCAAATGCATGGTATCCTGCATGGGTGAAAAGAAACGAGTTTCTGTAAGAAAGGTACCTACTACATTATTAATAGTATGCATCATATAGTGACATAAGGCATGCCACCCACTGCAAGAGCATTGGGATGATCGGTGGAGGAGGGGGGGGGGGGGCACCGGACGTATTCAAAAAATGAAATGCGAATTTATTGATTAGGAGGGTGCCTCTGATAAACACATTTACAATAAAATAAAATGGGCAAATGTTACGACCATATTTTATAATTTGCCCAAATAGCTTCCAATACGTCTTGGCGTAAAAGGCAACTAGTGTTAAAGGAACTATGTCCCATTTGCAGGCCAAAAAAATGAAAAAGTTAAATTCCAACTGCATTTGAAAGATAATACTAATTTAGAACTTCCCTAAACAAGGTGGGGCTTGAAAATGTCTTCAAGTGGGAAAATAACGACTATTAATTGTCAAATCGACTTTAGGGCTATAGAGCCCCAAAGTAATAGTCTTGATTTTCAGACAATTGTACCGAATGGTCATACGTTTTGTGCTGCGCAAAGATTCAATCAGTTTAATCTTGGCCATCACAAGAAGTGGGTTATTGATGTAGACAAATGCTCATTTACCCTTTACAACTCTTTTCATGTATGTTATTACCAAGGAAGAAAAAAAGCCAGTCAGTCACTCAATAGTGTCTGACAGTGAAGTCTAGCAAGTAAACGGGTTTCCTTGCATAATTTGAATATGAGGACACTGCTAACGTTTAAATTTCACAGATAGGACATACATGACATATTCATACTTCCTGCAAAGTTCTACAGAATTTGAGGTTGGCTGCAAAAGGGACATAGTACCTTTAACAAGATGTACGACAAAGATTGGAGTCGGTAACATTATTTTGTGAGTTTAGCTTTACTACCATGTTTGTTGCCCATGATCGGAAATGCTTTACGATCGTCGTGGTTTGATATTTTAAAAATCTTTTTATTAACTTCCACCAAAGAATGAAGAGTAAAGAAATAATAGCGGATCTTGAGATAGAGAACAACTTGAAAACATGAAGGCAAATACTATCGGTTAGTGTATTGAATTAATTACATCTCTCTAATTCTCCGCAATGACTGAGTACCAAGGACTTTATCAGGTTAACATCAATTAAAACTTACCAAATTTCGAGATTATAGCGATGAGAAAAAGAAGAACTTCTGCACAAATCGGCACCATTATTCAGCAATCGAATCACGTCAGTCGAAATTCTATTTGACGAGCTCATAAGACACACTCTCTATGACTATGCATGTAAGCAGGCAAGCTTTTGAACAAATAGACAATACTTTGAAAGTAAGTGATTTATAGCGTTCGAATCGAAACAAATATCATTGTGTTCTTCTGACACCGATTCAGTTTCACAAACTCCACCAGACCATCCATTTGAAATGACAGTATGCATGCTGTAAATGTTTTAACTATAAGGGCGCTTTTCAGCTTCAGACATTGTGACAAAATTAATTCCGATTGGAACATTTATTGCAAAAGTTTGACTTAGGCTCTTGATGTCATTGTAGCAATGGGTATATGGTGCGTATGAATACCTAAAATTATCCGTGTTTTCATTCACTATTAAAAAGTTCCAATAACAAACAAAAACAGGAAGCAACGTATCTCTTCCCTACTCTTTATAGACTAGAAAGCCTAAAGATATGTATATAGCATATGATACGAAATCTAATCGTGTTTCAGTTACTTGATCAAACGATTTTAAATGCTTAGTTGGATTTCTGGACTAAAATATGTCAAATAGCTACCATGTTGACTTCATGACCAAGAAAAGCTCAAAGACAATTGCATTTTAATTACTATCATGTACCTCCCTCGTGATGCCATTATTCGACTTTATTGATTGTGTCTGGTCAAACTATTCCGCTGGACTCTAACTTCATAATAGCGTCGCAAGAATTTTCTGTAAGCGGTGTTATGTCGATGAGAGTGGTACATGAACTTTAATATGGTCGAAATAAGGAAATAAATTAAATTCCGAACGAACAGAGACTAGACTCTTCACTCAAATATTTCAAAGCAACTTTTGTATAACTATTTTGTGCCATCGGGAGACATTACCGTGTAAAGAATTACTGTATACTTATTCATGTACGTGTATTAGGAATCTCTCTTTCTCTCTGCCTGTCTGTCTGTCTCTGCCTCCTATATTCCTTCTCTTTCTCTCCCTCTCCCCTTGTCTGTGTAATTTGTTTCCTACTTGTACACTGTTCTAGGAAATTTAACTTTAACGGACTCATGACTTTTGTAATACCCACGCAATCCTTTGTTCTCCATCGCTCCCTCCTTCCCCATCCTCCTCCCAATCTCTCCCTTTCTTTCTATCTCTCTCTCTCTCTCTCTCTCTCTCTCTCATTCTCTCTTAATCCTTCTTTACATACTTTATTGACTCTCCCTCAATATAACCCCTCTGATTTGTTTCCTTCTCATTTTCGTGTCAACGACATTGAACAGAACTTGGAAAAAATGCTAATTTATCAAATAGATTTTTTGATCATACTTTTTTGTTACACTTCGCAATAATTCTATTCATAATATTTCTTCTTATTTTATTTATCCATGTTCTCATCACCTTTGTTTTCTGTGTTATTCATGTCTTCAATTTGAACTCATTAAATATGTAAATATTGTATATACGTTGTTTCCAACGTGCAGGGCTATTAGGGAAAGCATTCTTTTAACCAAAGGAATAAATTAATAAAAAATTAAATAATAAACAATACTCGAAGATTAGGGACTACCCACCCTCGATACAAGACGGGAGAAGCTGGCGTTGCGTCTAGTCAGAGTATTTGTCAGACTATCATCAAACTTTCAGCACTGGCTTCTTCCATTGCGATCATTTTAAAATCCAAATTTAAAGTAAAATGAAAAACACTTCAACTCCTTTAAATGTGGACGATTCGATGATCTCGCCTACTTATTGTGTTTTTTTAGGTATGGGTTTAATTGATGATGTTAACAATCTCTCGTGCAATATACTTCGGTAAAAATTGTCTACCATCACTATCCTATTATCCTAGGCTTGATGTTGCCATATTTGTCAATAAATAAGTGTTAAACATATAAATATACATTGCATACAATTTTAGAAGAAAAAAAAGATAATAAAACAAGATATATTATTTCACATAATACAGTCTTCAAGCCCTGTAGAAAATTAAAAAGTTTATTGACCACTTATTAAACTAATTATAAATAATTGATTTTTGATAACTATTGCAATTACTTCTCTCCATTGAATTTCGATGACTTTTATGACTTATATATTTTTCCTTCTATTTTTTTTCTTTAATTATTCAAACCATAGTTGTCAAGCCAGTAAAGGTATCCTAATTATCAGCTGGTGTTTGTATAATTCTACCATTTGCATTATTGTATTATATGTTTCTTTTTAATTTTCTCTTAAAATGTGAATAATTGAGCCATTGACTGTTAATTATGTTTTGTATTATACCATTACAAATACACTATTTCGTTCAGGGCAAGCTGTATTCATTAGCTTATCTTTCAATATATAGACACGAATCCATTTTTGAAATATTCAATTTGTAAAGACCGAATACATAAATAATGTCTTTTGAGATATATACAAATATCCTTTCATTATATGTTTTCTCCTCGATACATGAATATTTACTTTTAAATTCATTATCATTAAAATTCCCAGCGGCAATGCACAGTTGACATTCCATACACACATCATACACAAATCACGTGGAATTATTACAACACATGTCCGAGGTCACAGAAAATGCGCAATCTTCATAATACCATCCATAGTAGCAGATATAACGCTAGATAAACAAGTGAGGCCTGTAAAGTAAATCCACACACAAATGTACTAGTTTGGTATATCAGGAGATTAACAGTATTATTGAATACATTATTTTATTCGTCCATTGTAATTAACATTGAAATTTTTTTTCCGATTAATTTAATGCTTCAATAAGGTATACATTTTCTATAAGATATTGCGTTTTTTTTTAAATTGAATTTAATTAGCAAACCATCAATAATATTTATGATAGTGATAATAATGACAATGATAATGATAACAACAACAACATTTCCTCGCATCTTAACCTTACAACTGTCAAAAGTTATATTCACAGTCACCCCTTTAGTACTTATTACATTGGAAACAGGCAAAATCATTTACTCAACCTTTTTGTGGATGCACACTGTCCACCTTATTTATATTTATACATTCTTTTATCTAGACATTTTGTTCAATCTACTACTAATAGCTTTCTGCTACTGATAATATCAGGTATAATGTTGTCGTTGATACCGCACAGACTATGCTTTGCAGTATAAATGGTACAGCTTGTTAATATGCAATATTTTAACTCGATAACATTGAAAACTCTTTTTTTTTGGGGGGGGGGGGGAGGGGGGTGGGCAAAGTTTTATAAAATTGAAGTATGAAGTGTGACATATTAGAGGAATCATGATTCGACACTGGCCAAAAGTGTTGATATTTAGCTAGATGTATTACATTTCATTCTCTCAAAAGGTACTTTTACTTTATTCTATCTGAAAAAAACAGATAAAAGTAAACGATACATGTTCACTGTATTTAGAGCACGGTACATTAGTTTGTGTTTACATTCGAACCATGCATATTGTACAATAAAGCGTATATGCACAGGACTTAGTACAGTTATGTTTACGTTAAGCATGTATAGATTTACAAGACCAAAGAATATGTGTTGCATCAATATGGAAGGGCTCGTTTCAAACCTGGGTTAATATATTCAACTTGTTTCATATCTTTAGGAATTTATAGAACACAAAGGTACACACAAACTACGAAAACAGTATGTTTGATAGAACTACACAGGATATTATAAAATACATGTATAAATACTTAGCAGAACTCAGAGAAAGGTCTGCAATCATTAACTCAAAAATGAAGGGTACGAGTATTCTTATAGGTAGCTTCTAAGTTGAAGATAATGAATAGCATTTTGAGGACAACGTGAATATTTTACTATTACCGATAGTAGATATTCACATCTACACCTTGTTTCTTAAAAATATGTACTTTTGTGTACTCCTGTCAAAGTAGGAATGATAATGGATCCCCCGTAATATACCCCAGAGTTATATTTTGCTGAAACACAGGTTGCCAAGAAACGGAGAGAGTAGATGATGTCGTCTGGTTTTGATAGACGATGAACCAATAAGGTGGTATCATGTCGTACTCTCGGAGTGACGGGTATTTATCATATGCCCTGGCAACAACCCGATCATTTCGTACACCAACCTAACTCTAAATTTCAACCCTGGACAGAACACTATACCTAAGCGTAACCCTTATCTCGTTCCTACACCCAACCTTAACCCAACTTACAACCATCTTTGGCGAAGTAACATCCAGATCAATTTTCACCTGAGGTATTGTCGGTCATGTGATAATACCTGCTACCATCACTTGATTCTAAAAGTCGACACAGTAAACTACCGTTATAAACAAAAGTTTAACATCGCCCGATAATTACTATAACTGGGTTATCATCTCATTTAATAGGTGTCACAATCGTCACAGTATCATACTGTTCTCATTTGGACTCTGGGATTATATATGGCATAGTACAGCACTATACCAGCCGAAATGTCATCTCACAGAAAAGACATAAATGCGCCGTGGTCTGATAGTGAAAGATTTACCAGAATATGATAAGGATATAGTTGCGCTGTCGTCCCCAAGCCTCGTGTCTGCCAAACATGTATAGTTGCCATCATCTTCTGCCGACATGTTATAAATAACCAAAATACTCGACCTCAAGGTATCTTCTTGTAGAAGACTGCGGTGAATCTGATGACGGATGCTGTTGTTGAGCTCAATGTTATTCGAGAACCAAGTTATTGAGGCTAGGGGTCTGCTATATGTACATGTAAGGATTGCATCAACGCTCTGGCGACCACTGGAAACCCGACGAACATACATTTCCACAATGACAGGAGAATCTACATGTATGTATTAAGAAAGAAGAACATACTTTGGGATAATAATGAAGCAAGGCTTCAACAAAAATTAATGATGGTATTCCTGATTAGCGTGAGTGAATACTTATTTCAATCGTTACCAGTAACAGTAACCTAATAAGTCGGTACCCAAATATTGTCCTCCACGTGTAAGGTGTTTGTTCGTATTAATCTGAATTGGTCTGTATGTTTGAATCAAGAAGTAGACTAAATATTCTTGAAAGAATAACATTATTTGTTTAGTAGGAGGAGAAAGACTTAAACCTGTTGCCGTTTGTAAACGTTAAACATAATAATGGACACGTAATTATAGGCTACGACTTACTGCAAAAATTGGTACGAACGCCAATCATTTTCATTGTTTGTAATGTCACGTTAAGGGGTGAAGATACGTAATGTACCTGTCCCGTGATGTTATCTAAATGATGGGTTTGGATAGCATTAACCATATGTTACGAGTGGTTTCCTCTACCCGTTGTCCCCAGGTCCTTTGTTCCACAACAACAGAATACACAACACAAAGTGGTTAGATTTCAAGGGCTGATCTTCATTATTGAGCTTCGTTCTTCAACTCCAAATACTAGACTAACTCGTCCTAAGGATGGTCCGTACAATGTATCTAGATTCGGTCGATACACCCATCACACTCCCCTCCATAAATTAGCACTTATACCAGTAGGAGAAGTGCTATCAAAAACATTTATTTTTCAATGTTGTTTCAGCAACTGCTGTAAGAATACAAAAACCTGAAAGTATTTATAAGTATGAGGTCTTTGTAGATTTAGAAATCTGATAAACAAGTAAGCTTATAAAACTATACACTACCAGCATGCAAATGGTATCACATCGTTGTCTAGTGGTTTCTGTTCATACAATAAAATTGAGTATGAACAGCTATAAGTAAAAACATTAACCATTCTTTTATCATCCTGCTCTATCATCTTCATCGCTGACTTTTGCATATATCAGAAGTCATTTGTACTTAACATAAAACAAAATACAATTCAAATCGCAGAGAAGTTCACCTTAAATGACCTATGAATGAATCTAAACATATTTCTTTGCATAAAAATAATACTAAACAAACTTCAGCAACATTAAACCTGTCTGAAAGATAATATAATATAGCCTTCACGTCAGTTGTAAAAACATGTTACTATTAATCTGAAGTTTTGCATTGTAGTGTAAAACCATATCATCTGTGTTGGTTGAGTATTGAATATTTTCAAGAATAACTTTGATTACTTTATATCCATAACCAAAAATATGGTAAAACACCAAAATACTTTTTGTTCCAAAGTTCCTTCTTTTAATATATTTATCCTGCCTTGGATAAAACATATAAATCAATTTACTGTTTCTGTTTTCATATATAAACATGCACAAACAAAATGATGACTCACTAGGCTTTCTTGTTCCTTGTGTTTGTACCAAAAGGGTTTTAACACAATAATATTATCATGCATGTTCAAATTCGTCAACGAATACGATAAGCATATCACATACATATATATACACTGGTTTACAGACATCTGGAAAGCAAACATAAGAAAAATACATTTTTCTGTGAGTCCAATAAACAGTTTTAATGAGTCCAATCAGTCTATGTTCACAATGCTTTGTGATTATTAAAGAAACCATCAAAGTTAAAAGTTCTGGTTCCCTTTCTCACAGTATTCCAATGAATTCACCAAAGTTCAACTGTTCAAGTATGATGCTTCACTGTAAGTGTTCAACTGTTCATGAAATGATGCTTCACTCTAAGTGTTCAACTGTTCAAGAAGTATGGTTCACACAAGGGTTGTTCACTTTTCCATGTGAATATATCAATTAGTTGCTTACTTCTGTCCAAATATCACACACGAGATAAAGCGTCCGCAATAACATTGTCCTATCCTGGCACATGTAGAATGTACAAGTTGTATTCTTGGAGCAGCAAACTCCTTCGCGTCAGTTTTTGTTTTTCATTCTGTTGAGGAATGACAGGGGATTATGAACAGTTAATACCCTAAATGGATGTTGAGATCCACTGACAAGTATCAAAGTCAATGTTTCTTTTTCCACAGTTTCTTTGAGAAGAATGCTATGGGTCTGTCGATACCTTCAGCGTCTGCTTAAGTAAGAACTGCACCAGCACCCACATCGCTCGCGTCCACCATCTTTTTGAACGGCTGGTTGAAATCCGGAGCCATCAGTACCGGATTGGTAGATAAGAGGGCTTTTGCCTGGTTGAAAGCACTCTTGCAGTTGATTTCCTTTTCAAGATTTTTCAGTTTTGTTGGGTTTGCACGATATGGTGCCTGTTTGATTGGGGTTGGATCACCCACATCAACATCATGCTCAACAGCATCAGTACGAGAGGGAGCATCATAAAATAACTGTGGATATTCACTCAACACCTCTTTCACATCACTCCTCTCCTTCACAGATAAGTTAGCCTATAATCTAGGCGGAGTGCCGAGCTTTTTTCTTTGCTGCTAGACTAACCCTAAGCAGAACGTCTGATACGGCGAGACTACGAACCGTGAGTCGCGAAGCGGCTCACCGCCTATAATCACTGGTCTAGCTTTAGTCGTTGTTTTTTTATTATCGACCTTGAATCCGTGGCAGTTTTTCGTACGAAAAAACCTCATGAATACGAAATGAACTCAACCAATCAGAAACACGTATGGAGAAGAGTCTATGCATATTTAGTAATGGACGAGCGCAATCTTTTTTCGTTGCGGTTTCTTATATCTGATTGGTCGAACGTAACATAGGTGTATCTTATTTGGTAGGGCTGTTGAATGATTCATAGATCCGCCATTTTGAATATATATGAATATTGATTAGCTAGACCAGTGATTATAGGCGGTGAGCCGCTTCGCGGCTCACGGTTCGTAGTCTCGCCGTATCAGACGTTCTGCTTAAGGTTAGTCTAGCAGCAAAGAAAAAAGCTCGGCACTCCGCCTAGATTATAGGCTACAGATAAGTGGGTTAGTTTGTTATCGATGTGTGCTAGAACCTCTGAATTTTTCAATTTCACACATGAGTTCTCTCTCTCTCAATCTTGCACACTTCTTTCTCAACTTCACACTTTGAGTCACATTCAACAGCACTCAACACTGGTTGTGCTTTACCCTCGTTATCTCTTCGGATATATGGCTTAAGCATATTCACATGACACACATGTCTCGTCTTCTGCCTATCTGGAGTATTGACAACGTAGTCGACATCACCAACTCTCTTAGCAATAGTGTACGGCCCAGAAAATCTAGCCTGCAGAGAATGACCAACTATCGGCAGTAAGACCAAGACTTCATCTCCTACCTCGAAATTCCTCTCTTAGCAATAGTGTACGGCCCAGAAAATCTAGCCTGCAGAGAATGACCAACTATCGGCAGTAAGACCAAGACTTCATCTCCTACCTCGAAATTCCTCTCTTTTGATTTCCTGTCATACCATGACTTCATCTTCTCCTGAGAATCTGACAAATTCTGTCTGGCAACCTCCCACGCCTTATGCATTCTCTCACGGAAAGTACTCACATACTCCAACACATTTGTTTGTGAATCATCACACAACAGTCTCTCTTTTAGCAACTTCAATGGTCCACGTACTGAGTGACCGTATACCAACTCAAAAGAACTGAAACCAAGTGACTCTTGTACAGCATCCCGCACAGCAAACAATAACAAGGGAACTCCCTCATCCCATTGTTTCTCTGACTCCATACAATAAGTTTTCAACATATTCTTCAAAGTCTGGTGGAATCTCTCCAGTGCTCCCTGGGACTCTGGGTGGTATGCACTCGAAACTACATGTTTTACGCCCAGTTCCTTCAACACCTGATTGAACACCCTAGACATGAAATTTGACCCTTGATCAGATTGTACAGTTTTTGGTAGCCCTACAGTAGTGAAAAATTTCACTAACGCCTTTGTCACATTATTCGCTGTAATGCGCCGCAGTGGTATCGCTTCGGTATATCTCGTCGCAGCGCACATTATCGTCAATAAGTATTCATTACCTGCCTTAGTCTTTGGCAGAGGACCTACACAATCTACTATGATCCTAGAAAATGGCTCATCGAACGCCGGTATTGGCTTCAATGGTGCTGCCGGTATTTTCTGATTCGGTTTACCTACAACTTGACATGCATGGCAACTTCTGCAAAAATTGGCAACATCTTTTTTGCACACCTGGCCAAAAGAAATGAGAAAGAATTTTCTCCTGGGTTTTGTGAACCCCTAAATGGCCTGCAAGTGGAGCTTCATGAGCAAGGCTAACTATGTCCTGTCTGTATGTAGAAGGGACTACGATTTGGTGGACTTCTTTCCACACCTCATCTGCAGGGACATCTGCTGGCCTCCACTTTCTCATTAGCACACCTGGTTTCTTGTAATAACAAACAGGCACAGTCAATGCCTCCTCCTTAGAAACAGCTCTCTCATTCAAAGAAATCAACTGAGGATCTGTCTGTTGCTCCTTTAGCAACTTACTCTTTTTCAAAGATAGTGGTTCAGATGTTTCACTATTTCCTACACTATGATCCTTTCCCGCACTCTCATCCATATTGGAATCAGACTCATCTTCAACCAAACGACAAAAGAAAGAATCTCCCAAGTCAACATCTACGTCATTAGACTTCTTCTCCGACTCAACTTTCTTTGCCATTGAACGAGTTACAGCACATGCTGGGAACACAACAGGAAATTCTGCAACCAACTCATCTGTCTCAGAACTTTCACAAGGACTCGAACTCACTACTGGACATGACACGACTCTATCACCGGCGAGATCATTACCTAATATGATGGATACCTCTTCCACAGGAAGTGATGGTCTAACTGCCATCTTCACCATACCAGAAACAAGGTCTGACTTCAAGTCTACCACATGAAGCGGTGCCTCCACAAAGCCGTCTCCAATGCCTTTGAGCAAAACACTAGCACCAACAGAAGAACTATCACAAAAGGGCAGGCACTTTCCAAAATCAAGGACTGAGAAGCACCAGTATCCCGCAACACTTTCACTTTTCTTGCTACATCACTCTCTGCTACAAATACATATCCTACAGACACAAACGGTTCATACTCTTTCTAAATTTTTTCCATGTTCGCTGGTACAATTCTACTTTGTGAGTTTGACTTAGTTTGTACGAACGCATTAGGATGTGCACTACCTTCCTTTTTCTTAGCTTGAAGCGAAGGACACTTTGACTTTATGTGCCCATACTGTTTGCAAGCATAGCACATTCTTTCCTCTGTTACCTGTCCTTGCTGGGACTGCGGTTTTATTTCATCTTTTACTTGTGATGAACTAGTTTTCTGGCTTTTGCTCCAGTTACTGTTTTTCTTAGGTTCTATGCTCACTTTGTGTGAGATTTTGTGCGTGAGCACATAATCATCCGCGATTCTTGCTGCTTCATCCAGCGAATCGACGCGCTGCTTCTCGAGATGTATACGAACATCCAGTCGCACGCTGCGCTTGAATTCCTCAAGTAGAATAATTTCACGCAATTTATCATAATCATGATCTAGATGGAGAGATGAGCTCCATCTGTCAAACAATTGCTCTTTTTGTTTTGAAAACTCCACATGAGTTTGCGATTCTTCCTTTCGCGCTTTGCGAAATCGCTGCCTGTACGCTTCGGGTACAAGTTCGTAAGCTTTTAGCACGCTCGATTTTACTTTATCGTAATCCGACACGTCGGCCATCGACATTGCTAAGTAGGCATCCCTAGCCTTACCGCTAAACTTACTCTGAATCAGGTGAGCCCACATTTCCCTAGGCCACCCCATGCTTTGAGCTAATTTCTCAAAGTGTGGAAAGTACTTTTCCACCCCTTCCTCTTCGAATGGAGGGACCATTCTGACATACTTTGCAACGTCAAAATGCCTATCAGCATTTCTCCTCTCTTTTCTGTTTACGGCAACAAGTTTCTCTCTCTCCAACTCTACTCTCGCCCTCTCTAATTCCAACTCCTTTATCCTCACTTCATCCGAAACTGAAGACCTAGCCTGGAAATTTAATTCAGGAGACCGAGACCTAGACCTTGGAGGAGTCACACTGATACCGTCCGCCGCCTCTGAAGACAAAACCTCTTCAAAAACCAGAAACTCGACAATCCTGTTCAAAATGTCCGACTTCAGCATGTAACGTTTAATGCCAACAACCTCATAATGAGCTGCTACATCTAACAATTCAACTTTAGTCAATGAGCTTAATCGCTCCGCAGACGGATCCCTAACAAACTCTCCCTACGAGAACTCGCTAGCCATCATGCAAACAACCTAGCCTCCTAAATATCCTAGAAAGAGCTAGATCTAGAGCCTGGCTGTTATAATCCCCAGCCAACCTTAAAACACCTAGATTCTACAATATCCGAGAAATCTAGACAACCTGACTGTTATAACTCTCAGTCAAACCCTGCAAATCCATGCAGAAACATGAGAAGACAACAATGTTTTTCTCACCACACACACCACGAATGCTCGAACCTGAAACGGCTACCCCAGCGGTGCCCGACGATATCATCTTAACGAACCGACATCGACAACACACACACAGTATACACACCGTACAGTCCGCTCATAAGTAACGTGTATGAAACTCGTCGCACGCAATGTAATGCAACAGGCCAGCGCTAATATGATCACAAAAATCGCCTGAAAATCATACTTTTCACTTTATATACCTGGCCGAGCCCCCATTTGTTACGAGTGGTTTCCTCTACCCGTTGTCCCCAGGTCCTTTGTTCCACAACAACAGATTACACAACACAAAGAGATTAGATTTCAGAGGGCTGATCTTCATTATTGAGCTTCGTTCTTCAACTCCAAATACTAGACTAACTCGTCCTGAGGACGGTCCGTACAATGTATCTAGATTCGGTCGATACACCCATCACACCATACTTACAAAGAACATACACAACCTCACTGACATTCCATGACTTCATGGATGAATCGTTTGGTTCAACAACTTGGCAGACAATGAGTTCCCCGTGATCGTCTGTTGTAGGTGTGAAATTAATAACACTTGTGGCATCCAGTCGATGGTTTTGATTCCTCCAATAATGTGTTTTAGAATATCTTGTGACGTTCTTTAATCCAAGGTACCTTTGGAATGTTGGTGCTGGGTAGCCATTGTTTGATGTGCAAGTCACATTCGATGACACCCCATCCTGCAACTCTTCCGTTCCATTAAGGTAGGGAGGATCCGGTGGTCCTTAAAAAACAATGCGTATTTCTTGTGTCACTATTTTTAGATTGTAAGGCCCAATGAATTGGATATACCATACAAACCGATACAGGAAATTAAATATTATGATTTTACAAACAACAGTAACCTATGTATTACAAATAAGTCATATTTTTGCACACACAATCTGTTGATATATAAAGGAACTTTCTTAATCTTTCACGACATTTTGCCAGTAATGACTTTCCACAATGTTCACTTTCTATGTGTTTATCTTCCTGTAGAAGAGACAAGTATGTCATGAGAATACCTAGTGAATCAAAATGTGAAGTTTCACATCTGGTATATACCAATGTCCAAGTGTGTTGCAGTATGTCTCAGTCCACATTCGTTCTTTGGTTGTGAAATCAAGGAGATGATGTATAGTTAATGCAGCTTATGATTACTCACAATGGACGATAACCCTCACTTCTGTTTGATGTTCGTTCATACCAGCATTGGCAACACATCTGAGAAATTGATTGTGATGCCTCCTCTTTAGAATCAACCGTAGAGTAGATGTTGTGTCACGTAAACCTGGGTCTGCCAGATTGTTGGCGGACGTAGATGTCATGGTACCTAGGTCGTCGTCCGAACCAATAATCCATGAGATAAGAGCTGTTGGGCGAGATCCTACACTCGTGCAGGTACATGATTTTGCCGAGTCTTCAAAGACAATGACACTTCTTGTTCCCACCTCGTCAATAGTCTTGGATCAGATGCGGTGATCCGTACGTTAGCTGGTGAGACTAAATGAGAGGAACAAAGAAATACTACAAGGTTCTGTTTATTTTTTCTGTGAACAGAGGGGTGACTTAGTATGAAATGTAGTAACGGAATAATCATAAAATCATGTATTTCAGCAGTCGGAAATGTAAGTACTGCGTCTATTATCAAGATATTTAGAGGAGCCAATGTTCTAAGGTTAGTTGAATGTTTTATCCATTTCAGACAATCCTCACAGTTAGATGCCTATTTTGTTCGGCAGAAACATACAATTTGAGCAATCATAGGATTAATTCATTAGTAAGATAATCACCTTGTACATCGAGGTGGGTGAACAATTTAAGCCCATTATCCAGCTCCCGATGAAAAGCCATACAACGGATCCTCTGTCCATCATCCTCTCTCGAGGGAGTTACAGAAATAACTCTTTGAGAGGTGTAGGCTTTACCATGAACAGCATTATACTGATCGTACAGTCGAAACTGTACTTCTTTAGGAAGGTGCCATTCCAATTCTGCAGGTGGTCTAGCTTCTTGGACTGAACATGTTAGGTTGTGGGTTCGCCCATATGTGATGCTCACAGATGCTCCATTCTCGTACCTATCCTCAGACCGAACGTCCGTGATGGAAAGCAATCTAGGAACAGCTGAAAAATAATCAATATATCGATTATATAGGTACCATAAAAATATATGTCTTGTCAACTTGTTGTTTAGGACCATTTCGGACATAAACAATAATTATACCACATTATCATACTATTGGTAAAATGCCATAGTTCGGATTTTTCCCGTCAATAATCGAGCTCATTATATATCATGATAGGGGTATAAGATAAATGACAGTACTAGTTATCAATGACGCTACACCTGACATTTATTTATCTTGTAATTTCGCACACATCACAATCCGATTAAGCTGCATAGAATAATGAAAGCATACACTACCTGATGTCTGTACTTTCAGTACATCTCCACCCGTAAATGAATCATTAGATGTAAAAACCAGGCACCGATATTTGCCGCTGTCATCTACTGTTAAATACCTAATAGTTAAATTTCCGGTGGAAGAATCTGCCACCAAACTGTATTTGGACATATCCGAAACATTCTGCTCGTTTCTGCATCCCACCCCTGGACATTTGGCTAGGATATTGTTATTCCTGTCCATCCAAAACAGTTGGCGATATGTTGATGAAGGGATGAAGGTGCAGGTAAGTGTTATATCCTCACCAACAACTGGGAGGATTTCCGGGTTCTGAATACGAGTAGACATGCTCATCTCATATGTCTTAGAAACGATGAAGGTTAGAAAGATAAGTATTTGAAGACGAGCGTCCATGTTGTTATTACGTCTGAGTTCCTTGAATATTTCAACATCGGAGGTGCGTTGCAGAAACCATCCTGCAACTTAGCATGATATCTGGATATTTAAACAAATAACGATGTGCAGTAATGGTTTGCAATGACTGAATAAGTGGACACAAGGAAAAGTGGCTGATATGCTCATGCACTTCTTTCTTGCGCTTCGAAAGTGAAAGGAATCTATCTCACTGAAGAGCATAAGTGCGCTGTCAGTTTCAAATAAAAAAGGGGGGTTCGGAAACTTACTGTAAGTTTCTATTTTGGAAGTATCAGCTAGTTGTTATCATGATTCAATCATTGACTATTCCTATTGTTTTACTATTAACTTTCGATAATACGTTGTATATAATAGGTAAATATCTTTAGGAAAATGAATTGCAGGGAATTATATAAACTGTTGTATTTTACACAATGGGAAAAGTATTTAGGGGATATATGTTTTATTCTTTACCATAACAGACATACATACGTTCTATACTAAACACAAACGAAGAGGACGTTTGAGTTTCCAAGAAAAAAATTCCTTTCCAGTAATCTCAAATAATTCATTTTGTACTTTCGCCTTTAAGCCGAAAATGTTCCAATTACCACCGAATATCTTGCCTTGGATATAAGGGGTGCCAGTTGATAAACTGTAGTCAATATTTATGCTTCAAAGAGATACTGCACTTTAAATACGCTGCAGAGAAATCGACTTACTATATTCGATTAAAAGGTGTAAATGTGTTGTAAATATATCATCTTTTACCATTGTCCCGGCTTCTACAGCCAGGGCGTACTCATGTGTAATCCGTAACTATATAATCTATTACAAAACTTTAAAACACTTTCAAAAAGCCTCGTGGTTAGTGAACTCTTCCATTCTCGAAGTGTGTCAGGATGAGCGGTGTTGCATCGCCTAATAAGTATGCTAGACTATGCAGTCTCCATAAGTTAACAGTTCAGACACACTTCTTCACCTGTAAAATAAATTGTGGATATGCAACAGGTACTAATACCTATACGTGAAAGATGAAAGATGGGTTGCACTCACCGATTTGAAGGCATGCATGGCCACTCTATTGACTCTTGAAGTTGATCTTAATCATGTCTGTCGACAGTTTGTTAAATCATATCCAATCGAGACGTAACTTGGTTTTGCATCCTGGTTGACAGGCAACGAAGAGAGCTGAAGAGGTCGTTAGGTTTTGGTCGACGATGAGCCAAGAAGGTGAATCGGGGATAACTGCATTTCATGGTTAAACAGTGGTAACAAAAAAATCCAGTAAAATCGGTAGAGACTGATCATTCAATGCTATAATTTTGGTTTGATAAATCATTTGATAAACAGAAGAAGAATTCATGAAAGCTAGAATGTTTTTAATTGGAAGCAAGCACCAATTCATATAATGAAAAACAATGAGAATGACATGGACAAGACATTAATGAACCTAAATATATAATAACATATGCAAAAGATGTTAATACCTAAACGTGAAAGATGGAAGGTGGGTTGGGATGGGGATGGAAATGGATGAACAGACTTGTCGATGGCATGCATGAACAAAACACGAAAATTAAGATATAGCCCATTACTTTGACTGGTCGTTATACATATGGATCCCTTTGTAAGATCGAAAAAAGACAACCCACAGGGGACTTGTGACAAATTTATAAAATTTTAGATACAGATAGAAAAAACATTATATATAATTAAAGGGGAAAATAGCAATCGAAGACTCTAAGGAATCTTTGATGAAAACATACACCTATCAATATCAAAAGCAGTTTCAGGAGATTCTGTATCATAATATCCTTACCAAAAGGTTTATAGAAAATGGATACTCACATGATATGGTCAGCACTATGCTATCATTCATTGACCGTATTGCGGGTATTGTAGGTTGAACTGCCTGACAGAGAAGAGGTTTCCTATAATGCATCCTCTTTGGTATGAGAGTAATGGTGCTTTCAGCATCATACCGATTATCTGCAGTCACTGAAGTCTTAAGAGATGAATTATGTGTCACATTTCTAGATCCGATGTACCAATGGATGATAGGTGCAGGGTATCCATTGGAAGCTCTGCAGCTTACATTGATTTTTATACTGTCTTGTAGGTCCTCTAGTTTAGTAATTCTAACATCATCTGGTGGGCCTTTACACAGAAATGAATTGTATATGGTTATCGATAAAACCTTGATGGCTCAAATTTTCATTTGGTTAAATATATAAGCTCTTAAATATGATATTAAGTTATACAGCGATGAGAAAAGACATGAGGGCCATGCTGACAAACAATCCTTTTTCTCCTCCCAGTCCGAGGAAACGCCAATTTTGTTATAACTATAATGATAATTTCGTTAAAATCGGGTAAATATTAATAGATAAAACAGTCACCTATTTTTAATTATAAGTGATGAATGGGACTTTCAGAACAAAAAATGTCCTATGAAGTTCAATACAAATGGTATAGCAGTATAGTAAAGAACCTAAACTCACTATAAACCATCAGTCTAGCTGCCCGTATAACAGGAAACTCTCCCAGAGATGCATAGCACCAAAGGTACATCCCGTGGTGTTTTGTTTCTGGACGTATCTTGATGGTACTTTCGGTGTCGAACAAAATTTGATCTAAAGCACTGCGATACTTTGACAGACTTATGTTACTGGGAAGACTTTTGTTGACGTCAAGTCGCCATGATAGTTCAGCTGCTGGTAGGGACCCTATACTTTTACAGGTGATTGAAGTCAATGAACCTTCTTGAACGTAAATGGTGGTTGACCCTTGTCCGTTTTTCTCGCTTTCTCCGGATAGAAAAAGCAACAGGCTAGAGGGCAAAACTTAATAAAAGAGAAATTTAGAAGAAATCATGTTAGAAACGCTAGATAGTATTTTTAGGAAATATATATATATTTAATACGTTTGTACATATGAATGGAAAGAAAATACTTGTAGAAAAAATATGAATCTCGTGAATAAACATGTGTAAACATTTATTGATATTTCGGCCCAGAAACTGCTCGATGTTTAGTACATTAAGAGAAATACAACAGTAATCTCACCTGTTATGATATTGGCACCACATAACTACAGGGAAGACATGCTACCTTAACACGTTTACTTACCCTGAACATTCAGGTGAACTGAGCGTTGAAGATCATTTTGTAGTTTTGGATGTGATGCTACGCAGCCGAGATTCTTTCCTTGATCATTCCTAGAGGGTCTGATTTTTACAGCGTTCAGAGAGACATAGCTTTTGCCTCGTACAACATCAGACTGATCTTGACAGACAACGGTTACACCATCTGGTATACGCCATTCCAGTACTGCAGGAGGCCTTGCCCCGTATGCTTCACATATGATGTCGTACGGCTGTCCAGCTGATACCGTAACACTGATGTTGCTCAGGTAGCTGCTCGATCTTACGTTAGTGAAAAGGAGCCAACTGGGCGGGGCTAGCGACATAAAAAAGAATATCTACGAGTAAAAACCAAACTCCAATATAATTTGTTCTATCTGATAGTCTACATCCTTGAGATGTAATCACTATTGATTGTTATCACAAACATTCAAAGTTACAACTCCAAAAATTAGATATAGGAGTATCACATATCGTTAAAGTAATCATTTAACCAGCCCTATGTTGGTGTTGTCGTGTAAGTTAGTTTGTAGCCGAATATTTAGATACATGTTCAAAACTTTACCACTGATTATTTTATCGAATGCTTTGCAGAGTATATCAAGTTAAGAACACGCCAATCTTTGTGTAAAATGTAATACTGGAAGATCCTTTTTTGTACTGTTTGCCTCAGTGATATGTATGAATGAATACGTTATCCTTTTACTTTGCTTTGTAGTTTTTTTTAATGAATAGTATACCTGGTAGTAATGGAGTTACTTGCATGCTAGATGATCCTGGATTCGCTGGTCCAACCGTATCGCTTACAGTGCATTGGTAGTTGTCTCCATCACTTTTGTGAAGATGTTTTATTGTAAGATTCGCACTGTAATAGTCTGCTAACAAGCTGAATTTCCATTGTTCAAGAACAGTAAATCCACAAGAACCATAATCCTTACATTCGTGAGAGGCCAGCGTATTAAAACTACCTCTCCTTTCCCAAATTACAAGTCGATTCCTGGTTTGCGGCGTAAAGGTACAGACCAGTGTGAAATCTTCCCCGATGACTGGTAGAGAGTTGCCCGTTCGAATCGACACTTCAAATGCATTGTATCCTGTATGGGTGAAATTAAAGTAAGGAGTACTGGACTTAGTTGGGGGGGGGGGGAGGGGCGCCGGTGTACTCAGCAAATGAAATGCAAATTTTCAAGACTTCCGCTTGATTATGAAAGAGGTTATGATGATGTTCCAATCTTGTTCTTTTCCTGCTTGTTTCCCTGTTCCTCTTTATCTTTCTCTTTCATCTTACTTTTTGCTTTCTTTCAATTGTTATTCAATAGTAGATTGGGGGGGGGGGGGGGGTGAGGGCGTGACATCCCTAATAGCTTTCCCATCGTTTAAATACACTTTCTGTTAAACACCTTGACGATAAATGATAATGGCCCCACGTTCAAGTATATTGATTGATAGCACAGAATAGTTTCCAATACGTGTGTGTAATACAAAGTAATGCATAAATATTAGTGATATTTACGACAATCTCTGAGTTGGTACAATTTATTTGATAGTTTAGCTTTCTGACCAGTTTCGTTGACAATGATCTTTGTACCTCCATCATGTAATTGGGATAATAAAACAAAATATGGCGGCTTACACGATATACAGTGTTTGGAAATCATGAATCAAAGGTGTATGGATATTTTTGCCTAAACAAAATATTGCATCCATTATATTAATTACACCTCCCGAAATCCTATCGAGGCTAAGCTCACTTTACACTTACAATCCAAAGATGAAGTACAACTTACCACATTTGGAGATGATAAAAACCAGGAAAAAAAGAGCTTTTGCACAAATCAATATCATCATTCAGTCATCGCATACTGCCATAAAAAGGGCTACTTTACAACTCTGTCCAATAATGAACTATTTGATTATGAAAGCAGGGAGATGGTGGAGACTCCATGATGAAAGAAAGCAAGCAAACAGTATACAGCGTGCTAGACGATTACTTTGAAGAGATCTACCATCTATTGGATGATTCGTCGGCGATATGCGGTTTTTTGTGTTGAAACCGAAACAAATATCATGATGGATGCTAGCATTTTTATATACCCTTCTGACACTGGTTCAGTTTCAAAATCTTCACCAAAGCATCAATTTGAAATGACAAGTAACACGTTATAAATGATTAAACGATAGGGGCGCTCTTTTTTCTTCAGGCTCTATGGCAAAATTACTTCAAATTGGAAGGTATCAAAACAATATGTATTGTACAAGCTGTCCATAGGTTTTTGATATCGATATAGCAATTAATATTTAGCGCGTGTAATACCAAAATGTATCGTGGCTTTAAGTCACTTGTTTGATTTAAAAGTTCCTATAAGAAACAAAAACATGTAGCAAAGTATATATTTCTACCATTTCCGGACTATAAAAAATTAATACACTCACGAAAAATACACAGTGGTTTGGGTTAAGAATCAGTAAGAACCTTAATTACTTTACTTTATACACTTTTGACATTAGGTCATGTTATATGTTCATTGTGACTATCAGGGGCGGATCTTAGGGGAGGGGGGGGGGTGGTGGTTAACCCCCCCCCTTCCTTGAGCGGGCAGAAATTCTTATATCCCATGTTCTATCAAAGTGGCCAAGCTGCTTCGGTCACGTGTGGAATTGTTCAAAATGTTAATAAGTTGATACGTTGTAGGATTAATTGAGCTAGCTGCACCACCGCAAAGTGGGAATTTTTCTCTAATCCATGATTAAACTCACATAAACGCTTGCTAGAATCCTCTTACAAGGAACACAGGTTGCCAGGCAACGGGTAAAGTTGAAGATGTCGGCCGGTAGGGCTTGATGGAGAGGTTATGAGGTGGATCCGGGATCACTGTAAAACATACGAGGCATAGGCGTCAATTCTTACGTAATACCTTTCAGGGGGGGGATGAATGAATAGATCACCCCCCTGAACAATAGGTATCAATTACAGATTTACGCCCATGATACGAGGATAACAAAGGTATGTAGAAGGAGCCTTACCAATAAATCATCCGCCCCTTGTCATCTTTATCATGATATGTGAGATTTCCTTTCATCATGGTATTTTACCTTTTTACAATCGCTCACACAAAATGCGAGTCATGTTACTAAATTCAACTATTTTTTTTTTCATTCAGGAAGTATTGAATATTATGAATACTTTGTTTGGGTAAAGACGTCCTTTTCATACCAAGCAACAATAGGTTTACGAGGAAAAAAACAAACAAACAACTGTGTTAATCTTTGAAAAGATGGACTAATATAAATCTTGCTTAACAAAAGGCGACTCAAAAGAAAGATGGTCAAGGGAGAAATACCTAACATCTTGTATTGCAATATATATTTGCATTGCATTCCTCACGTGTACAATTTTAGGGAAAGGCTTTACAAAATCGCGATTTTGGCATGTGAGTCATTTTTTAAAATCAAAAACATTAATTTTAAATAGGGTGCCATGAAATCGGTGAATGGCATCCTAGTTTTAAAAAAAAAGCTAATTTAGGCAAGTTTTATGCAAAAATCAAGGTAATGCTTACTCAAGTATCACAGGAGATCTTGTATCCTCTGATACACATGTGACGTCATAAGGCTCTCCAGCCGTTATTGTTACGTGTGTATGGTTGATGTGCCCGTCCGGGTGTACGTCGTCACCAATGAGGGGTCTCGTGGGCGGAGCTAATAATGTTAGACAAACGAACGTGTTATTTTGACAGCTGCCTCCAATTATTTCGTCTTCCTAGTTTATAATCATAGATGTAAATACAGTTCGAATTTCAAGGACCGTATTCTACTAATTCAGTTAAATCCGATAGTATAGGATCTTTCTTAAAAACGGAAACATAGACCTTACACTAATTTCCTTGGTTAACCCTAGTTTTGTATGAAACCTTAATTCCGGCAACACCAATTTTACAACAATATGAGCATATACATGTCGATATACTTTATTTTGATTCAGTTATTTACGTATAGTATATTACCTAGTAACATTTAAAATGGTGGTTTATTATTGATAATTATGCTTCTGAATTACTTATAGCTTGTGGGTAAATAATTTTTACGCATGATCTAGAAGTAGTGTTATACCACTATGACTGATTGATAACATATTCCATTTTAATTCTGATTCTGAACAGAGTATTTTCATAATTTATAATTTCAACATATTTACCTGGTATTTGTATCTTTAAGTGTATGTTTCTTGATCCTCTGTAGGTATTATACTATGATGCAAGAATTATCGTCACTCTACGTTGATTAATGCCGCTGTCATCTTTGTCCAAATATAACATTTAAAAGATGTTGTACCATTGCCTTATAAAGAAAGACTGTGGGTTCTTCACCTTTGTTCCCTGTTGCTCGCCGCAAGAAGTTCTTGTTATGCTCATTTGCCTTTAAATGTCCATATTCGTTTTGTGCCTGTGATACGCTGATAGAGAATATGCCCATTAGTAAACGACGCCTTGATACTCCTTTCCCATTACGGAGACAGTCCATGTTTCTTCCCCCTTCTTCATGTGATATGTGATCTCCCATGATTCTTAAATTCTAACCCTATGGTGTCATTACTTAGTGGCAGGTTTTTTTGTGTGTGTTGTGTTTTAAATGCTGATGATGATATAATTCATATTTTTTGTCTCCTATTCTATATATTTACGAAATCCAGATTATTCCAAATCGTTCTTTACTTATGCACATGTCCTCGTTACTAGTAGAGAAGGTATAGTTATGTATGATATAATACATGATATTTGTGTAGCGCCCTCTATACTCAAAGTCAACTATCCCTTTATAGAGAAGGTTGAGTACTGGGGAGAGGTGAACAATAATTTCTGAGGGTTATTATTGTTTTTATGCAAGTACGGAAAGACATCAGATAAAAAAATGTTCCTTTAAACGAATGGCTCTTAACATGCCTTCATGTTCTAAATATGACAATTACAAGTTTGAAAATAAGGCTGGATTTTAATGCGATATGTTTGTAAAGTACCATATTTATCTTAATGTGTACAGTACTTCTTACTATGCCAAGACTGGGTCAAGTGTTCTATCATTCTGATGAATCCAGAATCTTGCAGTACATCATCAATACTTATATGCTACATGATCAACATTTCTCATCGAATCCACAATTTCCTTTACAATGCATTCGTATGACCAGAACTCAACTTTATCTTTAAGTCTAGTGTTCTCTATCTCTCTTGCTGCTTTGTATACAATTTTTGCATGGCAGGCCTCCTATCCTCTCACTCTGTCGTCCTCCGTTCATTCTGTCATTGAAACTTCATCCACAAAAAGCCCTACTCTCTCCATGTAAATATCTTTATTTTCTTGACATCATTCATAAATACTTTACACTTTTTCTGTCACATATTATTCTCCCACATTTCTAGTTTCCACTCTAAAACTTCCGGTTCTTTCTTGAATTATTCAAACTATGACGTTTATCCCTATTTTGTGGGTCTTGTTGCCCATCACACTCGTTATAAATGCTTGTATATAATATTTCTCTGTTTAATTTATTGACCCCTGTGTTCAATTCATAATCCCGTATATTTCATCCATCTTGTTTTCATTCAGTTTGTATTTAATGTAAAGCTTCTTTGTTAGGTGATACGTACGAAGTCTTCGTATCACCTTTTGATTTCGTCAAGATTTTCTTTATTATTATTATTTCTTTTTATTCTTCCTCGAATTTGTTCGCAGGATATCTCAAGACTGAATAAAGCCATTATCATAAAACTTTCAATGATGATAGATCTTAGTCTAACTTAGAACTGTGTTACTTTCCAGAGAGTCAAGGTCATCGTGACGTCATCCAGGCGCCATTTTGTAAAAATCAACTTATGATCATATCTTCATAACGGAAAGGTATTTCTTATTCATATTTATCATGATTAAGATCATTATCCGTCCGGTCAATTTCAGGTCAATAAACTTGCGCAAATGCGCGCGTGCGCAAAAAATTAAAAAGCTCCAAATCATCCCAATTTTTTTTGCATACGTTTCAGGCCATATGGAGCATTTGACAAAAAATCGCGCTCACGCGCATGCGCGCGCGTTTTTTGCGCGTACTAGCATTTTGCAACATAGAATCGCCGAATTTTCTCTATCATCATATTTGGCACATATTTCCAAGCATTTTGATAACTTGTTCATCTTTTAATAACGCAATGAGCGTCCGTCAAAGTTGACAGCGCGCGCGGACCTGCGTTATCTTTATCCACAATACATGAGCAAAAACATGCCTATACAAAGTTCTTTGTAACTCTTTAGAATAGATAAGAACCCCCAATATTTTTTCATATTTAGATAGATTATGAGTCGGAGATATCATTTCATGTCTCATTTGACCCTCAATTAACTTATAACGTTATCATAATGGCCTCGAAACTCAAAATTTCAATTTGCATATTATGACGTCAGCATATTTTTGGAAAATTGATTGTATCTCTGTAAATATTGATCGATTTTCTTTCAAATTTTAAGATGTTCTAGCTGAGACAATTGTCTATAAATAAAGTAACGACAATTTTTCATTTTGACAAAGGCATCATGGCACATTTTTGCGATTAAAGGAGGCATGTCAATTTTTCACATTTTGCGTGTATTCTCTATGGGACATGACTTTTTCTCAAAACTGGATTCTACATTTCCGTATTTCGCGAGCAATATCTCCGTTATCTTTGCCTTGTTTTTGCTGAGCTTTGAGTATGTTGTAGCTGAGACAAGAAGCTATCTCTAGTGTGTCTTTTATTTTTCGATCAGATACCGGGATCATGCTCATATTTCACTTGCAAAGTGGGATTTAAAAATGTTATTTTTTGTTTACGTGTAATCTCTATGGGAAATGTTTTGGTATATCGATAACGCACTTGACTTCCGACTTTGAGATCCCTGGTTCGAGTCCGGGCGTCTCCAACAATTTTTTTCTTCACTTTTTTGGTCTTTTTGACCTTTCACTACAGTACCGTTCCTTTGAATATTAGAACACGTATAATCACGAATAATGTAATAAACAACCCTTCTTACTTTATTATTACCCTATTTACACTTAATCTGTTACTTTGTGTGTAATCTTAATGGGATATTTTCTCAAATCTGGATTCTACATTCATGTCTTTTGTGAGCGATATCGCCGTCATTTCTGCTTGGATTTTGTTGATTTTTGAGTATGTTGTAGCTAAGACAAGTTTCCCAAGTTTTCTGTAGACTATTTAACATTATCATGACGTTATCATAGTAAAAAATGCAATCATAGGTGACATATCAGTTATCATATATAACAATCCTCAATCAAATACCTGAAGGGGGCGCTATACCACTTTTAATCATGGTCATCTCTCGTACTCTGTTTCCCTTCACCTCTCTTGTTCTCTCCCTCTCTATTACACTTTCACCCTCTCCCTCTCACTGTTTCCCTTTCCCTCTTCCTCACGTGATTTGTCTCCTTCTGTCTCTGTCTCTCTCTCTCTCTCTTTCTCTCTACATCATATCAGCTTGTCTCATTTATATCTTTAACAATTTAATTCAAGGAAATTCGAGGCAATTTCTATCGTTTGGCCATTCACTGCCATGCATACTAACAATCGTTTCTAGATTTAACATCATTACAGATGGGTACAATATTAATATCTTACTCATATTTTATATTAAATCGGGACTAAATAAATCACTATGTACATTTTATAATATATATAACAAAATGTTTTGGGCTTGTTTAGTATAAGTAAACAGTTTAATCCTCTATCGAAAACCTGAAGAGGGCGCTGTGCCACGTTTAATCATGGTCATCATTATAATATCGTCATCATCGTATTCACAAATATAATCATTTTTTGATTATCAGCAACACTTTCATGATCAGTATTCACAAGAACTTACTTATGCTAGAAATATGGAAGGCATTGTTCTTAATTACATCTTTCTCTATCTCTCTCTCCTGTCTCTTGCTCTGTTTATCTTCTCCCCTCATGTTCTGCCCCTCTCCTTTTTTTTTGTCTGTCTCTGCATCTATCTATCTATCTCTCTCTCTACTCTTTCACCCTCTCCCCCCCCCTCTCTCTCTCTCTCTCTCTCTCTTGCCTTACATCCCTCTTATTCCATTGCTCTGTCTCCCTCTGCCCTACACAGTTGAAACTTGACTCATGGATTGACCATAATGGGAGTAGTATTTTGATGAAATCGTGAAAAGGCTTTCTTCATTATGTTACACATGAGCATGATAACGTATCACCTAATTCGTCAAAGTGACGAATTAAAGTCTAGTTGCAGTTTGTTTTTGTTATTTTTTTCTCTAGTTTGTAATCATCGTTCATTCCTCATTTTGTATTTTTTTTTATAATTTCTTTGTTAAATGTGCTTGTGTGTTATTTTGTTATGCCCTCAACCCTTGGAGAAATAATAATTTATTTCAAATCCTCCATTTCAGAAAACATTTTAGAGCATGCTGATACCAGGGCCAACGACTCTGCATCTGAAGCTTGCTGTGACAGCGAAGACTTTAAGGAAGATTAAATGCCTCAAGCCCTTCGAAAGCAGATAAAATAATACATGCGGCAGCTTAATCATTAACCTGTTAAGGCTCATTGTTTTATCCGTGCCGCTTTTATTAAAATGCATTATAAGAACCTGACATAGTATAGGGGTAACAAGTAAATATACACTTTTAAAACCTCATCATTGTTTAATCTGTGCAGCTTTTATTGAAATGCATTGTAAGAACTTGTCATAGTCTAGTGTAACAAGTGAATATACACTTTTAAAACCTCATCATTGTTTTATCTTTGCAGCTTTTATTAAAATGCATTGTAAGAACCTGTCACAGTATAGTGTTACAAGCAAATATACACTTTTAAAACCTCATCATTGTTTTATCTGTGCAGCTTGTATTGAAATACATAACAAGGAGTATATTTCCTACATGTCTGTCACGCAGTGCACTCAGTGCAATGCAAAGATAAAACGATTGCTTTAAACAAATTGATTAATCGATGAATCAGAATTTTTTGGGGGAATAGACCTTTAATGAATAAAAATACAGACAGACTATACAAATAATAATAATAACTGATCATAGAAAATAAGTGTCCACTTGACGGATATCCTCATGTGATGAAGTAACGTTGGAATACTACAAAAGCAATATTAATTACATTTGTTGCATACAAGTATGCAATAATGATTTGATTAGTTAAGGATTCGATATTCTCAGATACAAATGCAATTCAATGTATACATGACACTAAAGTCTCCCAGGATTTACAATGCAGGACTTGTTTGCTACATTCATATTATTTGTATTCGTCTAAAGTCAATTATTATTGCAGTCTATATTACAAATGCTGATCTCATTCAGATTGAAACGGTGCAATGGTGTGGTAATTAAATGGATTTACATACATGAGAATTATAATATCTGCCATTATAGTTATTATCATTAACTTGACATATAAATGTTACAAAACCCGCAGTATGTAAACCAAATTTCATACTATCAAGCACTACTGTTATGCAGAATAACATTTTTTAATTAAATTTGATTGTACATCTTTAGGCTACAGGTTACAGGTACAGATACTGTGTATACAAATGGATTGAAAGAGACCATTGTTAAACTACAAGTTAACATGTATAATTCAATGTTTTACAAATTGCGATTGTGCAACACATGACCGAGATATTGTATTATTCAAACAACACACTCTATGCATACATGTAATAGTTAACAGCGAATTGTTTTTAAAGTGTGCCTCATAGAAATATAGTGTTCGTCATCTTTTTACAGTGTTGCCTACAATGTGATCCTGCAGCCGGTTAGACTTACATGCCAGAGTAGGAGATTAAATCTACTCTTGGAGCAAGTAGTTGTAATGAAAAGCAAGTCGTGCCATACAAGTGTAAATATAGCATTATAATCGATACACGATGCATTTTAAACCTTTGCAGAACAGTAGGTTGGGATATCTTACATGTATTTGCTACATATATTTAGTAGTTGCTTTAAGATAAAATATTCGACAGCTTATCCTTCGACAATTATTGAAATATGAATGTTCATTTAAACATCATCATTATAATACATTTACTAAATTCCGATTTTTAAATTCGTGTAAATGTGACAGATTTTAACCCTAATTGAAATTATAATAACAACAGCGGTGCAAGAAATCCTAAGAACAAACGATAGTAGTTATAATTCCATATTAACAGCATATTCTTTAGAATCAGTTATAAATCAGCAAACATATATATTAAGATGTTTCATTACGTGATAAGTATGCATGCATAAGTTAACATGGAAATACCGGTTACATTTACGTAAAACTGTTTCAATAAAAACGAATCATTTGTGCAACGTTTGCAATAGATCATGGTGTTATGTTAGGGGTCCGCCTTTTCACATTATGTCTACATGCATTAGCAGTATGTTCTAAAATTGAATGTGAAAGTGTGTACAATGTGATGATGGAACCGAATAAAAGATGATCTATACCTTTCGAGTGAATTATGATTATACATAACAAATATCAATCTTAATCCATAACATGCGGCATTATCTTAATATTAACTTAATATTACTACTTAAGTATGGGGTGCAATTTAATCGTTCACTCATTTACTCAGTAGATTTAGAGGTATGATAAAATTCGATACAATCATGACAATAGTATTTTAAAGAAAATCACATGAATAATAAACAATGTATAAACCTACTCGTACAGTTTTGGGCATCAGATATTCTCTCATTCTAGTTTTTCCTTTATATTTAGATATTTTTACATATGAAATGATTAAAGAATATATTTTTCCTTTTACACAGCGAAAACAAACCCATATATATACAAACCTTCATCAACGTTGATCCACGAAAGCTATTGACGGTGTACGCCTCCTTTTCATCTGAGAAAGGTCTCTTTATTGCTAATTAATTGGGATGTTTGTACCATTTCTGATTAGGCTTTGTTCATGTGTTAGCACATTCAACTTTTGATTTACCCAGTGCGCCACTCTTCTTTATCGTGAATAAAAATGTTACGGAGACGACATAGGTGGTATGGGATACATGTTAGTATAATTATGTAGTGGTTTTTTAGCCTTAGCTTCTTGTGCTGTGGGAAGGGTATTGATATATTGAGGATCACCGGATTCGTTTTTAGACGCCTTTTCGTCTGTATTTACATTTACCGACCCAGAACACGTTCGAGTAGAACTAGGACTTACACAATCTTAATTGTCTGGGACGTTTTGCAGCGCACTTTCATCGGTCATGTCCCTATTTACATCGACAGCCTCAGGACACTTTCGAGTAGCACTAGGACTGATGTATTCGTCATTGTCGGTGGGAGAAATTGGCTTCATGTCCATGTAGTAGCTTGTAGTTGTGTCATGGTTGGTGCGAGGAACAGGCTTCAAGTCCATGTAGTAGCTTGTAGTTGTGTCATTGTCGGTGCGAGGAACAGGCTTCAAGTCCATGTAGTCGCTTGTAGTTGTGTCATTGTCGGTGCGAGGAACAGGCTTCAAGTCCATGTAGTCGCTTGTAGTTGTGTCATTGTTGGTGCGAGGAACAGGCTTCAAGTCCATGTAGTAGCTTGTAGTTGTGTCATTGTTGGTGCGAGGAATAGGTTTCAAGTCCATGTAGTCGCTTGTAGTTGATTTGGAGGCGTGAGGTGGAGGTACTGGTGCTATTTCAGCATATTCTCCCTGGTCCGCCTACAATAATATTTTCAAGCAAAATACGTAAAGTGAATTTCAAAATATCAAATATATAATTCCATTATTCAGAGTTGGCCTATGTATCAATGGTTTGCACTTAAATTTCTTTGAACGGTACCTGAGCCTTTAAAAAAAAATTGAGTATAACAGTAGCTTGTAATTCAAAGAGGCAAAGCATTAAACCAAAACACAGCGGCGTATATTTAAAGGAAATATGGCGCCAGGGGCGAACATAAACATTTTGCCCCGACCTTTATAAGGTTTTCTGTTCAAAGTACAAACAAGATTTCATCAACCGAACCTGAGATTGGTAATCAACTTTTGAATAACTGTACAATTATATGTAGGAGCAAAGTGACCAAGCAGTAGATATTCCTTTTTCCATTTCATTTTTATTTTTTTCAAAACGAGTTCCCATGCATTCTAAAATTCAGAGTTGTTAAAAGCAGCTCAGTAACTGATTTTCAATTTTGGTTACATTTCAATTGAAAACAAAGAAATAAATTACCTTTTAACTTGACAATTAAATTCATGGGGTTTAATTATGATTAAACTGGGTCATTAAAATGTTTGATTTCTGTTAAGAATGCTGAATTTGTGTCGATAAGTTGTTTCCACACGACGCAGTTGAAGATTAACCGATATGCATGTATTTCGCAATGAAACTACGATTGATTAAGTAATGCTATTTATATTTCCCTTAATACTATTTTTTAATATCATATCAATGAGTAATGCAAAATAATAGACCTACCATTTGACCTACTGGCTGATTGTGTTTTCCATTGTCTGCTTGGAGTGCACAGAATAAAATTAAATGTAAAGAAGAGTCATGTTAATGCAAGCACATATTTTAGCATAGATACCTTTTAAAAGTTGACTGCCATTAGAAAATTTGATTAATTTTATATTGAAAACAATATCCATGATTACAGATCAATGAATCGATCCGTTTAAATTAAAAACAATGTAAACAATAAATTCATGTGAATAAAAATCAAACTTAAAGTATCCTAATTCATATTCCTCCGACTAGCAGTTAGCCTCTCCTTTATCCTATGTTGATCTTTATGACTGTATTCTTGTCCTGCTTGGAACTATACTAATTTGAAATGTGTTTTTCCCCATATTTTCTTACACCTCAATTTCTGTCTCAGTATTAACACTGTTATTTGCCATCATGAATGCTACAGCGACTACAACAACAATGTACGAGAGATCAGGATAGAAAGGATGAGATTTTATGGGTAAACATAGTTGGTAAGAAAATGTGAAAGTGTAAGGATTATTTATGATAAACAGGAGTGCACACTTTATGAGCAGCTGGAAATTGAAATAGTTATACAAATAATAGAGAATACCATAAACAACGATAAACAAGAAGATAAAGAAACTCCGGAAGGTAAATTAATACAAACGAAAGAAAAAGCTTAATAAACCAAATATATTAAAAAAAAAAAAAAATAAAATAAAACTCTCAGTGGGGATATGAATGCCATCTAAGGGCAGAAAAAGTAATCGAAATACACATAAATAAAAAGAAGGAGAGAAGAAGAAAAGAAACACAACATAAAACAAAAAATCAAAAAAAATCAAGAGGTGGCGAAATAAAAAGGAAACGTAACAAGAAGTTGAAGACTGAAGCTTTAAGAATTAAAAAAAAAAAAGGGAATGGGTAATGTATTTTTTTTATTTGGAGGTGAACGTAGAGGGGCAGCTGCTTTACGACATACCCTTCTTTAGTTTCATACAGCATAACACTCCATAGAAGTACATCAATCCCAGTGAAATCAGCAGGATGGAGCCAGCAGAGACAATCACTCCAATTGCGATTATCATGTAAGGAAGTTTAAGTTCAGTTGATGGCTGCTTCTCAACTGGTGAGTCTAGGACGACACAATACCATGACTATAATGTTGTGGTTATTGGTTTTCTAACAGAATTTGTAGGAGATTGGTATCCATGGTTTATGTATGGATGTTTCTTTCACATCTCTATATCATTTGTGTTTCAAATAACGTTACACGAAGCCATGTAGGAGGATGTGTTGTGTTTGACAGAGTTAATATCTATTACTACTAACCCCCCCCCCCTTCCCCACACATATATTAATCCACACACACCCCCATGTATATCCACCCACACCTGCACACATGCATGTTTATTATCCGTAACAAATAAATACTGACACGTACCCAAGACATGGGAATTCATCTATACCCATGTGCATGTAATTTGTGAATCTTAAAGCACATGTGAACCCACCCACATATGGATCCACCCACACAAACATGTACATCCAATCCACACATACACACATTCAGACACTCATCCACACAACACACATACGCACACAAACATGTAAAAACGTTCAAACACAAAGGTATATTCATGTTCATCCACCCACCCACGTACATAAAACAGCTAAACGTGAACTCCTTCTGTCCCATGTCCATTTATCGATATGTATGTAGATTACATCTAGTAAATGTGGGCTTTACGTTTCAATGTAAGTTATAACATTTAGGAAGCATGTTATGATGAATATGCAGTTGCATTAAGGGACCTTTGCTTTTTTCTTGCCACTTACAAAAATATACTGTATGTTTCGATACTTCGTTTTCATTAAGATCTTGAGAACTTTCGCAACTCATGGGAATCAATGGTGAATGTATAGAGGCTATTTTAAAATAGTCTCCTTTTATTATGATTAATTATACACAAAAGGATAACAGCTTTACTTGTCATATCAGCTGGTGTACTGCATAGTCCCCTTCCAAAGGTCACCAAAACTGTGTCATCATCCGGGTCAACGCTGACCTCTGTGCCCGGTTCAACGCACTTTGATCTATTCACAGAGGCACAGTCTGGCCCGTGGTAAGTCCTCAGTGTGATGAAGCAGATTTCTTCGTGGGATTGGTTTGCCTCTGACAATGTTAAGATATGTTTCTGTTCATCCCAGCTGCTCGTTATGCCTATATGTCAAAAAAGCACCAAAAGCACCCACAACAAACAGAGGGACATTGCTATGGTATTACTAATTTGTGTTAGATAGAGACAGAGTATGGTATAATAAAATGTGCATCATACTGTAATGTGTTATGTATTTTGTAAGAGTTGTTCAATTGGATGTTTTGATACACATTCTTTAAATTAGTAAACAAACAAGGGTTAAAGCTAAATATAAGGGAAACATTATTCTGCTCGCTCCGTTTGAACATCCCTCTTTGTATTTCTGCTTAGTCAAACTTTCATTAAACATGTCAGAGCTAGCTATTCATTTAAATGATTTCATGGGAGAGAATAGAATTGTGCTTTTCTGTTGACTGATTCAAAATGGAAAATGAAACATATTCCTTTTACTGGAATTAAGAAAGACGTCTTGTGCAGACAATATGTTGTGTATAGCAAGAGGACCTCTATGTAAAAAAAATAAAAAATAAAAAATAAAATAAAAAAAAATTGTACAAATGGGACGAAAACAGTTTCCTCTCACAGCCAACCAACCAATCAAACAAAAAAACAAAAGGGATCTTTCTCATTGATAAAGCTTTTATCCTTACCATAGCTCTTGGGTTGCAATGCTGTATAAAGCCCAAACAAGGAAGTATACAAGAGAAACAAGAAACAGCTTTTAATTAATGACATTTGATATGTGGTTTTTAATCTAAGGGTTGCTGTTTGTAAGATTGTAATTGAACTGAAAGAAATGGTTTATAAATAACTCAGACAAGTTTCTATCATCAAGTGGAAAGTTGTCTGTATTTAATGATTTAGTTAATCTTTACACTCAGAGTATAAAGTATACAGTATAGATTGAACTGGATGATGGTGAGAATTACAGTTGTGCAATACTGCAATAAACTTTAATGTATTCTTCCTTATCCGACCACAACCATTATCATGCAAAATTAACATAAATTTACATTTATAACTAAATCTGTAGGTCTGTAAATGATTACGACCGTTATAAGAGAAAGTATTAAACAATATGTCTACTTTTTGTTGTAAACAGTTGACACATTCTCTGTAGATGAGCTTGTAGAATGGTTACCAATACTTCTTTTTGTTTACGGTTTCGAGAAAGAAGTATAATGTAGGTCAATTAGCAAATTAAAAGCACTTTCTTTATACATTAGCAATTTAGAATGCAGAAAAGGTAGTGTTCGAAATGAAAAGAACCACGAAAAAGGCGGTCAGGTAACAGGAAAAAAGAAACACTTTTGTGGATGATTAAAGTTCGAACGGAAAACATTTTAGAATTTCTCGTTATTTAGAAACTTACGAGTCGTTGAAGCTACCATATGCACTGCGCTACTATTCCCCGCGATGTTCACTGCCCAGAGACTTATCCTGTACCATGTGAATGAGTTCAGTCCAATGAATCTGTAGGATGTTCCTGTGACATTTGTGACAACACCACATCCCTCTTTATCTACCTGCGTGTCGTTGGGACAGTATTCCAGAGTAAAAGTTTGTTTCAACCCGCCATCGTATCCTTGTTGCCAGGTAACGAAGAGAGTTGAAGATGTCGTCTGGTTTGGGTCGATGAAGAACCGAGAAGGTGGATCTGGAGTAACTGTACGTAGATGTAGAAAGGTGGATTTAACATGATATAATAACAATATTAATAATAATATATATATATATGTATATATATATATATATATATATATATATATATATAAAGCACAGACACTTAGTTCGGAAACTTGTTTATAAGTACCAATAAGCAACAATTCAGTTTTGTTGTCATTTATCATGATTTTTTTTAAAGCGTTCATCAACATGTATAAGCAACACATGCTTCTATTGTTTAATTGCCTCGCTCTTGAGGTAGTACATCAGGCCTGAAGTACAAATAAATATGTGTCTTCCATGCATGGCATAGGCATGATTTTCAGGGATTTTATTTCGGATAAAGGAATGAAAATGTGTAGAGTAATTTACAGAGGACCGAGCGGAGACCCTTGCCTGACCCCAAAGGGTACTGGAAAAGCGTCGTAAACAGCACCATTATTTTATCGGGGTAAATGTATGATGGTTGAAATGGGAAGATATGGCTTCTTATATTGTCTTGTATTCAAACAAATTATGTTCAAACTAGAAGTATCGATGTTATAAGATGTTTATTACATGAAGATTTTATGTTGATATAGTCACTAAATTAGTTCAAAGTTACAGTGGTATTACATTCTAATTAGATTGCAGAGTGTAAGAAAATGAAACTTGTTAGGTAGTTCATTCTAATTAAGACCACAGGACTTGGTTGGAAATAACACCACGTCAATTTCTATCCATTTCCTTACTTTTATTTGATCGCTTTTACCACTCCCCTTTTTAAATGGGAGGGAAGGGGGGGGGGGGAGGGTTATGTCTCCCAATTGTTATCTGAGAGGAAGCATTCCAAGTTCATAATTTCATTTTCGCATTTTCATAAACAAATAACATGGTAGCCTATTCAAATCTAAGGGGAAATAAGAGGTACGTACAGGAATTTCTGAACGGTTTCACATACCACTCAAAATAGCATAAACAAATTGATGTTAGCGTAACTCCTCTAGTCTCTGGCTTCATTAGGATCAATTTCAGTCTAGTGCCGTAGACCTAAAAAATTCCATAGCTTAAGAGTTTATACACCCTGCTCCACTTGTGGAGAAAGTTTCAATTTAAATGATGATAACACAAAATCGCATAGCGAGATAGAAATGGACCTAAATATAGAAGGGAAAACCCAGTTCTACTTACGATAAAACGTGGAGTTAAATACTGCACTTCCGGAACCACAGCTTGAAAAAGCAATGCATTTGAAATCACAGGGAGTTTCTGACATAGGATTTCGAAGGGCCACCTCGCTAGTGGTCAGCGTTTCACCTTCGAGTATAGCCTCGGAGAGTGATATGTGACGGGTGCCGTTAGAAAATAGTGTGCCGTTACATAGCCATTGGAAGATAAAAGCAGGAGGATTGGCGTCTGAGGTACATTTCAACATGAACGCAGTACGTGCTTCATTCAATGTAAGCCGTCGAGAAGAAACAAGCACAACTGGGTCATCTAGATGGAAGAAAAATATTGAAAATCAGTTTCGAAAAGAGGTGATAGAAAATAGGATGAGATATAAGGATGGGAATGTAATGGGGAGGTAAATTAAGGTTATTGGACTTATTGAAACTCAATGCATGTTGACTGCTCGCTATCTATATGCATTTTGTTTTCAGATGGGAAACCACCAGCTCTCGAATTTTAAGGAAAAGAGAGCAATCGAGGAGTCTTTAGAATAGTTAATAAACGCATGGAAAGACCAATTTCTATTAAAATGTCCTTACCAAAAGTTTACATGATAATGGATACTAACATGATATGTTCAGCACCATGCTATCATTCATCGACCGCCTTGAGGGGGTTGTAAGTTGAACTGCCTGACAGCGAAGAAGTTTCCCATGATCAATCCTCGTTGGCATGATGGTAAGAGTGCTGTCCGTATTATACCGATCATCCATATTCACTGAAGTTTTGATAGACGAATCATGAGTCACATTTCTTGATCCGATGTACCAATGGATGAGCGGAGCAGGGTATCCATTGGCTGCTTTGCAGCTTACGTTGGTTTCTATACCGTCGTGTAGATTGTCTGGTATGGTCATGTTAACACTATCTGATGGGCCTTTACATATAAATGAAATGTATAATTATGTGTAAAACGTTAAAGAGTCACGTTTTCCTTGGGTATAATATATAATCTTTTATAAGTAATGTATAAATATATGCAGCGAGGTGACAACCCAGTGTCGTATTGATAGACATTCGCTTTTCCTATCCAAGTCCCATGTGACATGTACAAATTAATAAATACGATGATGATTTCGTTATGATTGGATATATTATAATGAGTCAAATGGTAATCTCGTTTGAAATTGTAGTACTGATTGAAACTTTCGGTGTGTAAGGCCAAAATTGCAACGCATTTTCCATCAATCATATTTGAAGGAAGATCGACTCCCGATATATTGAATAATCAACACTTACCGTACACGATCAATTTGGCTAACATCCGATCAATATGGACTTCGTCAAAAAATGCATTGCATTGTAAGAACTTTCCATGGTGCTTTCTCTCTGGATCTATTGCGATGGTACTTTCGGTGTCAAACAAACTTCCATCTAAAGCATTGCGATACTTTGAAAGGTTTGAGTTGCCGAGAATACTATTGGTGTCATCAAGAAGACTCCATGATAGTTCAACCGCTGGCAATGATCCAATACTTTTACAAGTGATTAAAGTTGATGAACCTTCTTGAACATAAATGAAAGCTGACACCGATTCACGTTCCTTGTAATCTCCAGTTTGAAAAAGTAACATACTAGACGGTAAAACTTAATGAAAGAGAGTAAGAAAACAAAAATAATATACACAAATATACAAACGCTAGATTATGTTTAAAGGAACGAGATATCTTTTTGTGTACATTTTGTACAAATTAATAGAACAAACATACTTGCATAGAAAACATGAATCTTCTGAAAAACAATTCATAAATATTCATTGAGATTATGCCCCAGATCTGAGTAGAGCAGTTCATAACGATCTACAAGTACAAGACATGGACTCAGCTTTAATGACATCGACACCACGAAACAATAACGAGATTGTGCCCTCTACTTAAGCACGTTTACTCACCTTGAACATTCAGGTGAACTGAGCGTTGAAGGTTATTTTGTAGTTGTGGATGTGATGCCGTACAGCGCAGAATCTTTCCTTGATCATCCCTAGATGGCGTGATCGTAGCAACTGTACGAGAGACATAACCGTTGTCTCGTACAACATCAGACTGATCCTGAATAACTACGGTTATATCATCTGGTATACGCCATTCCAGTACTACAGGAGGCCTTGCCCAGTCTGCTTCACATGTGAAGTTATACGGCTCTCCAGCAGTTACTCCTATATTTTCGTTGTTATGGTAATAACCCATCGATCTCTCATCCGTGATAAAGAGCCAATAGGGTGCAATTACGTGGTAATTACGTGGTAATTACGTGGTAGCAGTGGTGTGACTTGCATGCTAGTTAATGCTGAATTTGCTGGCCCATATGTACCGCTTATAGAGCATTTATCAGTGCTCTTGTCATCTTCTGTAAGGTGTCTTATCGTAAGATTTCCAGTGGAAAAGTCTGCCAACAAACTAAACTTCGAAGTGTTAGAAATGCCTGTCGTACAATGAGGATGGGGCCAGCAAGAATGAGAAGCCACATTGATATTGCTACCTTTTGCCCAAATTACCTGCCGATTCCACGTTGTTGGTGTGAAGGTACAAACCATTTTGAAATCCTCGCCAATTATTGGAGAGTAGTACGCCTGTATAGACACTTGAAATGCATGGTTTCCTGCACTGGTGAAATGAAGCAATTTAAGATACCTAGTCCATTGCTAATAGCTTGCATCAAATACATTGGTTTAGCGCAAGTCCATCCTTTGAAGGGGCACTGCAGCGATGGGGGTGGGTGGGGGGGGGAGGCTCCAGCAATTTTCTTTTCTCTTTCATAATATCTCGCTTCTATTACATTTTCTTTCTTTCTTTCAATTGTTGTCATCGCTGGGCTGATGCGTGCCCTCCCGTTCAGTATTTTATTGCTACACCATTGGTCACATATATACTCTTCTTAACACAATAACGATGATGGGCAATGGCACATGTTACCAGTAGATCATTTAACTTGCCCGATACTTTCCAATACGTGTTTGTAAAGGAAAGCATTACCTTAATATTAATGAGATGAAAGACAAAGATCTGAGTTAGTACAATTCTGTTGAACGCTCATTATAAAATAAAGAGATTAGAGAAATATTAGCAGATAATAATATAGCCATCATTTGAAAAATATTAAATTCAACGACGATTGGTTAGTATATAATTGATTACATTGTTACATCTCCCAAAGGCTGCGCCTGGGCTAAGTTGACTTTTATCAAGTTAACATGAAACAAAACTTACCAGTTTTGGAAATAATAACGGCGAGAAAAACAAGAGCTCCTGCACAAATCACCATCATTATTCAGCAACAGAATCTTGCCATTCAAAGCTATGTATGACGAACTTATAACACACACGGTCGATGATTATGAATGCAAGCAGACCGTACGAAAGGAGTAGAAGCTTTTGAACTAATATACCACATTTTGGAGGAATCGCTTTAAAAGTGAAAATTATTCTGTCATCGATTCAGTTTCACAAACTTCATCGTAGCATCGATTTCAAATGACAGTATGCATGCTACAAAAGTTTAAACAAAGAGGATGCTCTTTCTGTTTACACTTTGTGAGAACATCACTTGTAATTGAAAAACAAAATAACATTTATTTTAAAAGGATTTTTCATAGGCTTTGAATAAGATTGTAGCAATAAATAAATATTTGTATTGGTGCAATTGTAACCAAATCTAATCGCGTTTCAGTCACTTATTATTCAAAAGTATTCAAAAACATATATCAAACGGGTACCATGTTGACTTTATTGCAAAGAACATATCTGTTTGGGTCTCTCACTCCCACCTTAATTCTCTTCCTCTCTCTTTGTATACCCCTCTACCATTTTCCATGTCTTTTGTACTCTACCTTTAAACTTTTTAGGTAATCTACTTTAGCGGACTCATATTTCCTGAAAAACTACGTAGTCAACAGTTCTCCCTATCTCTCTTCCTCTTTATTTCTCTTTCTCTCCCACTCCCTCTTTATCATCTTTCCTTACTTTCCCGCAATGTTTCCCCTTTCAACATTTTCCTATTTATTACCCTACTTTCCTCTCAACGGCAGTAAATAGTACATGTACAATTAGCTAATGTATCAATTGGAAGTTTTGATCAGGCGCTGATCCACGTGGTCTTTTTTCGGCTTGCCCCCCCCCCCCCCCTATCCTCCCAAAATGGTAAAAAAAAAAAATAGGATAATAATTTTTTTTTTTTAATTAAACAAAAAACAAAAGCGGCCCCCCCCCCCCCCCCCCCCCCCAAAAAAAAAAAAAAAAAAAATATATATATATATATATATTTTCGCCCACACCAATCTGTTTTTAGTGGTTCTCCTTTCCACCACCCCCCCCCCCCCTGCGTATTCACCGACTGGATGAATCGCTGATTATGTGCTCTTACCACCACCCCCCCCCCCCCCACCCCCGCCTATTCACTGGCCGGCTGATAGCGGCGTATTATTTGTTTTCTTATGTTATTTATATATTCAATTTTTACTTAAAGATAAACTTTAGTACTGGTAATGTGATTGCATTGTGAAAGAAAAGGTGTGGAAAGGATCAGAAACAGTTGATCATGTAGCATGTAAGTATTGCTGTGCACTGCAAGGTTCTGGAGTCATCAAAATCATAATAAATTTGACCGAGTCTTGGTAAAGTAACAAGCACTCACATAGAAAGCTATATATGGGACAACACACATGATGTCGGGGCTAGTACTACCTTGATTTCCTTGTCTTTCTATGCTCATTACTCAGCCAGTATACATTTTCTTCCAAAATTGTTTGGCACATGTCATTTATTTGTAATCTTCAACATTCAGTGTAAGTTTCGTTTGATTCTGTGAGAATTTTTTTTTTTTTTTTTTTTTACCAGTACTGGAGTTTATCTTTAATAAGTATTTAGATATGCAAGATGTTTTTTTTTTTCTTCTATTGTGCAGGGCCCTCACGAATATCGGTTTTGTTTAACTGAAGAGGCATCCCTTCTCAAATAAAACTGTGAGGAACAACAAGGATGAATATCATAACCAATGTCACGTGAGTGACTTTTTTTAATTATGTAAACTGCTACCTTATCAGAAACCACAACAAAACACAATTGTATAGAGGTATAATGAAGTTTTAATCTTTAGCGTGGCGTTTAAAATCAACAAAACATAAACAATTTACTAGTACATAACTTTAGTACAGGGTAGCTTCCATCTGGTGAGTCCCTCACAGCTCCGGGTCGCTTGGCCAGTCTCTAGACTGCGTAGACATCCTCGTGGACTTGGCAGCTCATCTCTGTAATGTCTCTGTCGCTGACTCCCCGCTCCTTGACCACGGATAACTTCTTGACGAGTGTCCAATGCTTCAATCGAAAAAAAATGGCAGCTTGGGCTCGCATCTCGCCCCGACGTGGAGATCTCTTAGAAGAAAATGTTTCTGCTGCCTTACTAAATAAATCTACCTCGTGCATTAAATGTCTGCACCGTAGCACTGACTTGAAGGGTTCTTCCCATTATTTCAAAGCAACTTCGCTTTTACCCTTTCCTTGCCCGGGTCCTTAACATCCCACCTCCCAGGTATGTCAATTTTTTATATTTATATTTACATTGAGTAGGCAACCAAAAGCATGCACATAACAACAACAAACATAGACTGTGTGTCTTAAATGCAAATTCATGCAATAATGCATACTACGCTCTACTACCAGTTATCTATAATTGACCTTTGAGTAGTACATTTCCCTTCTCGCCTAGAAAAGAATCCTTTCATGTAACCCAATAACACAAAATAATCAAAGAATTAGGACTGCCCACCTTTGATGAAAGACGGGAGAATCTGGCATTGAACCTGATTAAAGGATTTACCAGAATATCAAACTTTTACTACTGGCCTCTTTTCTTGCTATCATGTTTACATTCTCGATCATTGCGAAATGTCCAAACTTATTTCGAAGTTTTTGGCAAAAACGGAACGCTAATAAAAATGGACTTGCCCCTACCTCATTTGGCTCGTAAATCCAATTTTGAATAACATTTTAAAAAATCCAATTACTCCTTTGAATGAGTGAATATTGATTGTGAGGACAATACAATGATCCCACTTGTTGGGTATAGTTAATTTAGTTTTTGGTTTAATTGATGATATTATAAATCCTTTTTTTTTTCTTTCTCATATATCCTTTTTAAATATATAATCTTGTTAGTATTTAAGACTCCTGCCTACGATATGTACATTACGTTAACCTTTTTTTTTTTTTTTTTTTACAGAATATGATGATGATGATGATGAACAGCAATTGTATGGCGCCATATTTCTGTTTAAAAAAACATTAAAAGGCGCGAGCTCCAATAAAATTAGCATTTAAATGTTATTGACAATCTTCTTCATTACATTCTTTACAATATTTGCTTTTTATTATTTTACTCATGTTTCACTGTCCAATTAATATATTCGTCATCCTGACATATCTGTTAAATAACTCGATCAATAACTATATTCCTTTTTGTTCTAATTTCGTTTTGTGTGATTCTAATTTACAACGTATTGAGTTTGATTGTAATATTTGTTTCACATAAAATATGAAAACACTTTATTGAACTTAGCTGAAATCTGTTGTGCAATATACTTAGGTAAAACATGTGTACCAGCAATACCCCCATTATCCTAGGTTTAATGCGTTTATTCGCCGCATTTGTAAACAGTCTAGTGTACATTTTTTAGCAATATACAATATTTACAATCTTAGATAATAACACTATAATATAATCTTAGATATAATTACAATACATACACAAAACAAAAATCATAAATCATTTATATTTATTTTATAGGTGCAGCTATTAGAAATTGCAAATACAGAAACTTTCTAGTATATTAATATGAAATCAAAGTAGAAATGTATAGAGGTAGACTTAATGAGTTGTTAAAACATGTAAATTTAAGTCATACAATTGTATGAATAGGTAATCTACACAAGGGTACTGATATTAGTTAACCTATATACAAATTACTTTCCTAATCATACAGGGGCATTGAAAATATTTTTTTCATTGATGCATTTATATCATACAATTACAGAACTTCATCACATCTTGACCTTTCAACTTTCAGAGGGAATGTTCGCAGTTACCGATACATAATTATTACATGTAATGAAGGCAAACACCTAAGCTTAAACGATGGCTGGATGCACCCTGTCTACCTTATTATAAATGTATATCATATTTTATTTAGACCTTTTGTCTTTAATACCGTCACGCAATATAGATGTTTATATAAATTATGTTTTATAAATTAGATGAATCATATTTCGACAATGGCTAACAGTTTTATATTTTGCTAGATGTGTTACATTTTATGATATCAAAATTTACTTTTAATTAATTCTATCTGAAGAACAAATCAAAGTGAACGCTGAGCTTCCACTGTATTGAAAGCACAGTACATGTGTGTGTTAGTACATTCAAGTCATGCATACATCAAAGAGTATATAAACATGACTAGTTTACGTCAAACATGTAACAATAAGGGTCGCATCAAAATGGAAGGACTCATTTCAACATGGGTTCATTTTCTCAAGTTATTTTCATTACTTTATGGATTTATTGTGGATATATACAAAGATCATCATGTGAACATACAATCCGCGAGAACAATATGTTTGCTAGAACTAAAATGTCTATCGTAAAAATACATGTATAAATACTTAGCAAAACTCAGGGAAAGGTCTACAGTTATAATATTAAATATGAATGATACGAGTATTCCTTAAGTAGCTTCTAACACAACAAAACGTATGGTATAACATTTTGTGTTTCATGAATATTTTACAATTATCGAAAGTAAAACAAAAAGGAGAAGATTTTCAATGGAATTTCACATCTAAATCATACCCATGTCAAAGTGGGAATACAATCGAAACCGATGTAATATATTCCAGGGTGACATTTTTCTTAAACCCAACAGCGATTTTAGGTTGCCAACCAACGAAGAGAGTAGATGATGTCGTCTGGTTTTGATCGACGACGAACCAATGAGGTGGATCCGGACTCCCTGAAATAAATTTTGTAAATTTGGTAAACATAAGATGTTCTAAGGAATCAACTCTTCAACATATTTTGTTCCCCCAAATCAACAAGTATCCAATCAATCCAATTCAAGTTGATATCATATCGTACTTTCGTAGTGACGGCTGTACGTCACATGTCCTGGCGACACCCGATCACTTCGTACACCGACCGAGTTTCAAATGTAAAACCCTGAACAAACACTGTATCTAAGTGTACCTGTAACCCTATACCAAAACCTAACCCTAATAATGTTCCTTTACACTGTATCCATAGCGAAGTAAAACCCAAATCAATGTTCACCTGAGTATAATCGGACGCGTAATAATCCCTTTAACCATCACCCGATACCCAAAACAAACACAGTAATCTACCGTAAAAAGAATAATGAAAATTGTCCAAAAATTACTGTAACTGGGTTATCAACACATCACATATTATATAAAATAGTAACATTATCATACTGTTCTCATTTGTCTTTTTGGATTTTCAATGGCAATTAAAGTACTGTTGTGGACAATGTGTCCTCTAAACAATTGGACAGGACCATTTGACATAAATGCGCCTTGTTCTGATAGTAAGAGATTTACCAGAATATGACAAGGTTATAGCTGAGCTGTCGTTCCCAAGCCTTGTCTCAGCCAAACATGTATAGTTGCCATCATCTCTTGCCGAAATATTAGAAATAAGCAGAATACTCGCCCTCAAGGTATCTTCTTGTAGAATTGTGTGATGAATCTGATGGCGGGTGCTGTTGTGGAGTTCCGTGCTATTCGAGAACCAGGTTATTGAGGCTAGGGGTCTGCTATCTGATGTACATGTAAGGATTGCATCAAAGCTCTGCTGACCACTGGAAACCCGACGAACGGAGTAGTCTACAATGACTGGGGAATCTACATGTATGTATTTAGAAAGAAGAACTACTTTCAGGAAACAATAAAGCAAGGCTTAGGAAGAAAAAAGTTGTGATGGTATTCTGATGAGCGTATTAAAGTGAATACATATTTTAATCGTTACGAATAGTTGATAAGGGTAACATTTCAGAACTATGACACTAACAAAGAATGGTCTTTTTACAGGAGTATGGCATCCTTTGGTATTAATCTCGACCAATCCTTATGTTTCAATAAAGATTGATGTGGCTGAGAAATTAATAAGACAGAATCAAACCTGATGTTTTGTGTTTGAAACAAATAACGTACCTTGCCTCTTTTATACAATCATGGAAAAGTAAAGATAATCTTCAGCTCAATGCAAAACAGACAGTAACACCAAGTAATTTCAATGTTTGTAATGCCTTTAAAAGCGGTGAGCCGAATCATTTAACCTGTTTCGTAAGATCTACATGATGAATGGGTTAGGTTGAAATTAATCCAACTTACATAGCACATTAAGAACAGCACTGATTCTCCAAGACTTCATGGATGTAGCGTTTGGTTGAAATACTTGACAGACAAGGAGTTCCCCATGATCATCTACCGTGGGTATGAAACTGAAAACACTTATGGCATCCATTCGATGATGTCTATTCCTCGAAGACTGCGTGTTATAATCTTTGGTGACGTTCTTTGATCCAAGGTACCATTGGAATATTGGTGCTGGGTAGCCGTTGTTCGATGTGCAAGAAACATTTGACGACACCCCATCCTGTAAACCGTCCGTTCCGTTAAGGTAGGGAGGATCCGGTGGTCCTTGAAAATCAACGTGTATTTTCTTATGTCACTATATTGAGATTAGTAGCCCCAGTGACTTGCAACAACGATCTATGTATCACATTTAACTCATATAAAAAATAAAAAAAATCTATGTGAGAAATCATCTGAGCTATCACGAAGGTTTGACACTAAAGACTTTCTACAGTTTTCACTCCTTTCCAATATCTTGCTACATAAAAGAGGAAGTGCGGTATGAATACACATAGTTGTTTAAAATGTAAAATGTAAATCTGATACATCTATGTCAAAGTTTGTTACATTATGTCCCAAACCGCATTCGGTCTTCTGTTGTGAATTCAAGAAGATGATGTATAGATAATGGAACTTACGAATACTCACCATAGACGATAACCCTCACTTCTGCTTGACGTTGGTTTATACCAGCATAGGCCACACATAGGAGAAGTTGATTGTGATGCCTTCTTTTTGTAATCAACTGTAGAGTGGAATTGGTGTCACGTAAACCTTGGTCTGCCTTATTTGTGGTAGACATAGAAGTCGTGCCACCCAGGTCGTCGTCCGAACCAATGATCCATGATATACGAGCTGTAGGGCGAGATCCTATACTCTTGCAGGTGAATGATGTTGCCGAGTCTTCAAGGACAATGACACTTCTTAACTCTTTTGCATTAGTAGTTATGGATCCATAAGCGGTAAGCAGGAGGTTACTTGGCGGTACTGAGTGGGAAAAAAATGAAAAGCCAGAATTTTAATACAGATTAGAAGGAGAGATACAGAGGTAAACGATTGCTATAAATATGATAAAAGCATATTAACCGTGAAGGCATCATAGAATAAAGGAGAATGGAAAGTGTTTTAGGAAATGTTTAGTGATTCATCCGTTTCAGAGAATCCTCACATTAAGATGCATATCCACTTGTCAAGAACACACAGAAACACACACATTAGTAAAATACCCACCTTGAACATCTAGGTAGATGAACAATTGAAGCCTATTATCCAGCTCCCGATGCCAGGCAACACAACGGACAATCTTTGTATCATCGTCCCTGGACGGAGTTACAGAAACAACTCGTCGAGAGACGTAAGCGTCACTGTGAACAGTGTTAAACTGATCTCCTAGTCGAAGCTGTACTTCTTCAGGAGTTTGCCACTCCAGTTCTGCAGGTGGCCTTGCGCCTTCGACCGAACATGTTAGGTTCAGGGTTCGTCCATATGTGATGCTCACTGATTCTCCATTCTTGTATCCATTTCCAGTCCGACCGTTGGTGATGGATATCAATATAGGTATGGCTGGAAGTTGAAACAAAATTATAAAGTTTTAATTCTACGTTTACCCATTATCAAGAGGGATGTCTTTAAAAGACTAGGAACTCTGAGACACAAATGTACCTCACTTGACCAAATATAAGGATTTTCAAATTGAATAATCAAATTGTATGATTTCCAGTCACAAATGGAATTTGGCTGGTAAAAAGGAATTATGTCTATTTTCGTTCAGTGACACAAATGTTAAGCATATTGTTATTCAACCATCATCATTTTTTTTTAAAGTTTATAAATATACAAAGAATACTTCGGCTGTTAGCGAGACGGATGTTGACAATACACATCTTTTGCGGCTTTCTTGATGCAGCCGACGAATTATTTATTTGTGTACATTTCATTAGTATACCAAGCATTTTAGGAAACATGGAAACATCTTACCTGATAGCATTACTTCCAAATCAATTCCATTAAAATATGAATCAACAGCAGTGAATACATGACACTGATATCTGCCGCTGTCACCCACTGTTAAATCCATAATAGTTAAATTTCCGCTGGAAGAATCTGCCGTCAAACTGTACTTGGATATATCGGGAACTTGTTGCTCGTTTCTGCATCCCACCCCTGTGCATGTATCGGCAGCTAGGATATCATCGTTCCCGTGTTGCCAAGACAGTAGCCGAGACGTGGTTGGTGGCGTGTAAATGCAGACAAGTGTGATATTCTCTCCAACGAATGGGAGGACATCTGTGTTCCAAATACGTGTAGACACGTTTATTTCAAACGTTTTGGAAGTCGTGAAGGCAACAAAGAGAAATATTCGAAGACAATAATTCATATTGCCATTAATGGATTGTCTCTCCCTGTACATTCAAACCATGGACGTTTATATCAAGAACCAACGTGCAACCTACCAGAATATCTGCAGATAAAAAGTGAGCAAGAAATATCAGTTTATTAAATTATCTCTAACGTTACGAAAGCGAAAGCAATTCATCTATCTGAAGGACATAAGTGGAATGCTCCATTTTGAATAAAAGGGGGTTTGGAAAATTACTATAACTGGCACCTAAGGCAGTATATGATTACATGATAGTATCAGTCAACCATTGACATTTCGTAGTATTTTACTTAACTTTACTCTTTTGTATTTTTACTTTAATAATGAAAATCGTGTTGTAATCTGATGATAAATCCAGGTTGCGAGACAACGAAAAGCGTTGAAGATGTCGTTTGGTTTTGGTCGACGATAAGTGAAGAAGGTGAATCGGGAATAACTGCAATTAAAGGTTAATTAGTGGTAAGCGTAAATAAAAAAAAAAGTGGTAGGGTCTCGTCCAGTTCAGTAACTTGTAGCGTTAATGATTAATAAAATACATTTGCAATGGATAGAAGTTGAATGAGTTAATTTGGAAGCAAGGATCATGTAATTCAATGTACATAGAGTTCCAGATGCACGAGACACAAATGAATTTTAAGAAATAAATATACTTACGAGATATTGTTGAGTTGAAGACTGCACTACCGGAACCATAGCTTGAAACAGCTTCGCATTTGTAATCACATGGATCTTCGGACAGGGGGTGTCGAATCTCGACTTTACTGGAAGTCAGTGTTTCACCTTCGAGTATAGTCTCTGAGAATGTAATGTTCCGGGATTCGTTGGAAAACTGTGTGCCGTTACAGAACCATTGGAAGATAAAAGCAGGCGGATTGGCGTCTGAGGTACAAGTCAAAATGATCCTAGCTCGTAATGTATTTGATGTTAGCCCTCGAGAAGAAAATAACACAACTGGGTCATCTAGATTAATGAAACATAATGAAATCAGTTTTGAAAAGAAATAATAGAAAATAGAAGGAGATACAAGGACGAGTATGGGACTGTTGAGTTGATTAATGTTATTAAAACTTGTCAATGCATGCACGAACCTAAAATAAAATTGGCATTTTAGTCTATTAAACCGTTATGTACATGCATTCTGTTGAAAACACCAGCCCACAAGAGATGTGTGAAGCATCTCCTGAAATTAACATATACGTATAAATAAAAGAAAAAGGTAATATTAACAAACAAAAATACAATTTTGACGAGTTTATCTTTTTGTAATGTCCTTCCCAAAAGTTAAAATGAAATTCGATACTCACATGATATATTTAGAACCATGCTATCATTCAGTGACCGCATTTTAGGCGTTGTAGGTTGAATTGCCTGGCAGAGAAGAGGTTTCCCATGATCGAACCTCGTTGGTATTAGGGTAAGGGTGCTTGCAGCATCATATCGACCGTCTTCAATCCCTGGAGACTTAAGAGACGAATCATAGGTCACATTTTTAGATCCGATGTACCAATGGATCAGCGGAGCAGGGTATCCATTAACAGCTCTGCAGCTTACGTTGGTTTCTATCCCGTCGTGTAGATCGTATGGTATGGTAATTTTAACATTATCTGGAGGGCCTTGACAAAGAAATGAAATATATAGTTATGTGTAAATCCTTAATTAGGGTGAAATGTCCTTTGGTAAAATATAGAAGCTCTTTTATGTATACTACTATTAAGTTTAAAACTTAATGATACAACCGAGGATACAACCGAGGATCATAGTAATAAACGTTCGCTTTTCCCTTCCCAGTCCGAGGTGACGCCAATTCGTTAATACAAATAATGACAATTTAGTTTGGGTAGCTAGGGTAGATCAGGATAAATGAAAGAGTATCCTCTTTCGAATCCTTAGTCATAAATAGGGCTTTAAATGGATTGTAGAAGTATAACTTAATATACTTTAAAGAAATTCGAATCCCGATATGTTGAAGAAGTAAATCTCACCGTAAACCATCAGCCTGGCTCCCCGTCGATCCAAAAAACTTCCTAAAATTGCAAAGCATTGTAAAAGTTTTCCATGGTGCTTTCTCTCTGGATGTATTGTGATGGTACTCTCGGTGTCAAACAAACTTCTATCTAAAGCATTGCAATACTTTGAAAGGCTTATGTTACGTGGGAAACTTTGGGTGTTGTCAAGTGTCCATGATAATTGAACTGCTGGTAATGATCCGACACTTTTACAAGTGATTGAAGTCGATGAACCTTTTTGAACGTTAATGAATCCAGATTCATTTTCCTTGCTATGTCCAGTCGGAAAAACTAACATACTAGAAGGTTGAACTTTATAAAAGAGAGAGAGAGAGAGAACGTGAACTCATATGTAACAAATCGTGTACGAAATGCTTAATAATGTTGCTGGTTATATCCAGTTGTGTAAAGCAGCATGATGGTCGGTAGAAATTTATTACAGAGACAAAAAAAATAAAACATACCTAATTCTGGTAATAAACAACTGGTTATGTACATTTGGAAATGTGGAAAAAAGTCATAAAAGAAATAAGACAACTCACTAATGAATATTGCCCTATTAAGTTCCAAGTTGAGATCTGACGGGAACAGTTGATATAGGGTAAGAACAGAATATGTGGGCTCACTTAACTGACATTGATGCACTCTTTCATTTAACTAATTACACTGCCAGGCTGTGAAAATGTGAATCCGCTTTGCACTTGGCATACGTTTCTTACCTTGAACATTCAGGTAAACTGAGCGTTGAAGATTATTTTGTAGCTTTGGATGTGATGCCATACAGCGCAGAATCTTCCCTTGATCATTCCTAGATGGCGTGATTGTAGCAGCCTTCCGAGTGGCATAGCTGTTGCCTTGTACGACATCAGACTGATCCCGAAGAACCATGGTTACATCATCTGGTATACGCCATTCCAATACTGCAGGAGGCCTTGCCAAGTCAGCTTTACATGTGAAGTCATACGGCTCTCCAGCAGTTACCGTTATATTTGCGTTGTTAAAGTAATACTCGGTCGATCTCTCATCCGTGATAAAGACCCAATAGGGCGCAACTGGCGTAAAAAGAGGGAACAGTCACGATGAATTAAACTCACTTCAAATTGTTCTTTTCCACCGTGAAAGTCTACTTTCATGTAATTGAATCTTTAAATGCGCTTAACACAGTCTTTCAATGTCTACTACTGAACATCTCTTAGTTCATACCTTCACAAAGAATGTTTGATGTGGCTTTAAGTTGTTTAGTTGCCTAATATAATTTTAGTAATTATTTTAGTAGTACATAATCATAACTTCAAATAAAATGCTTAGCAAATTAGAATAAAAAGACATGCCCGAATCAATGGTTTCCTTGATTTGTCTCATTGAAAAAAAAACAATATGCTTAACCTGTATCAAGTTATTATTATATGCCTGCATGTTTAGGTTTAATGTTTGATGGAGAACGACTTTATTTTGAGCTATGTGTATACAAGACTGTGGAAAGAGCTTTGTTTTTCAATAATAAATTCGTAAGGTGAAGACTATGTTTTTACCTGCAGGTAATGGCGTCACTTGCACGCTAGTTGATCCTGCATTCCCTGATCCATGTGTACCACTTACAGTGCATTCGTAATTGTCTCCATCATTTTTGTCAAGTTGTTTTATTGTTAGATTTGCACTGTTATAGTCTGCTAACATGCTGTATTTCCATTGGTCAAGAACAGTAAACCGACAAGAAAGATATTCCCGACAGTCGTGAGAGGCCAGCGTATTAAGACTACCACTCCCTTCCCAACTGACAAGTCGGTTCCTGGTTTGCGGCGTGAAGGTACAAACCAGTGTGAAATTTTCCCCAATAACTGGTAGAGAGTAGTTGCCTGTCCGAATCGACACTTGAAATGCATGGTATCCTGTATAGGTGAAGTTAAACGTAAGTCAAGGGAAAGAAACCCAGTTATTGAAAATAGCATGCAGCAAGTACAGTGTCGTCGATTGAGCCCACCCCCTTAAGGGGGTACTGGAACAATGGAAGAGGGAGGGATGGGGGAGCGCCAATTTACTCTGAAAATGACATGCGAATTTATTATTGAAGACTGCTGATTGAGAAGGAGGGAGGTGCGGATGATATTTTAGGCTTTTTTTTCCTCTTTCTCTTTCTCTTTTATCTCACCTTTTCTATCTTTAAATTAGAATGGGCGCGTCCTACCCCTGTCCACGGTTCAAATATACTTTCTGTAAAAAAAAACATTGACGAAGAACGACAACGGACTAACGTTTCGAGTATATTAATTAATTACCCTGAATAGTTTTAAATACGTGTTTGCCATACAAAGCATTGCCTAAGTATAAATGAGATGTACGTCAAAGATCTGAGTTGGTAGAATTCTTTTGATACTTCGGCTTTAAGACGAGGTTTGTTAACAGTGTTCGGAGCTGCTATACAATCATATTAATTTGATAATTTTCTTATCTATATACTTCCATCATAACATGAAGCGATTATAAGTTAGACAGCATTTGAAAAACATGCATGCAGCAACGACTGGTTAGTAAATTACTTTTTATTGCATTTTTACGTCTCCCTAATCCTCCTCCAAGGATTAGTACGAATGACTTTTATGAATATAACATGAACGAAAACTTACCAGATTTCGAGAAGATAACGACAAGAAAAAGAAGAACTTCAGCACAAATCGCGTTCATCTTTCAGCAATCGAATCCTGCCATTCGAAATTCTATTTGACGATCTTATAAAGCACACTATCGATAATTATAAAAGCAAGCCGACAGTAAGACAAGAGTAGGTGTTTGTGCACACATAGACCATACTACGGATGAATCGTTGGTGATTTATAGCGTTAGAAGTGAAACAAACATATTTTTGTCCTGAAACTGATTCAGTTTCAAAAACTTCAACATACCATCAATTTCAAATGATTGAATGCATGTTGTAAATAAGAGGGCGCTCTTTCTCTCCTAAAATCGCTCCTCATCGGAAAATTAATATAAAAGTTATTGTAAACATTTTAGATAGGCTTTTTATGTAATTGTATCAATTATTACCTGATGTATATAATACCAAATCCAAACGTGTTTCAGTTACTCAATATTTGTTTTTATTTTAAATAATTAATTTGATTTGTAGACGAAAATATGTCATGAAGGTACTTTTTGACTATATGGCAAAGCAAATCGTTTTTCTTTTAAGATCTCCAAAGCAGTGCATTTCAAATATAATGTTTAATAGTATGTACCTCCCTCGTAATACCACTATTCGACATCTAGGATTTTGTCTTGTCATACGGACGTGTTCAGATGGACTCTTAGATAGCCGGGTACAACTTCATAGGCTCTCAAGTATGACCCGGGGAGCGCATCCAAGAACCCACATACTATATTTATGTCAGGCCTTAAAATAAATAAATGAATGAAAGTTCCAATAACAAACAATAATCTAAGAACTGGGACTGTCGTCCACCCTCGATGAAAGACGGGAAAAGATGGTATTGAGTCTGGTCAAATGATTGGCGAGACTAACGTAAAACTTGGCTTCTTCTCTTGCGATCATTTTTATATTGTCGATCATTGCGAAATGTACGGACGTATTCCGATTTCTTTTGCAAAATCAGAGCGCTAATAAAGAAGTGCTCTCTCTCTCTTACCTCATCTACTTCGTGCGTCCAAATTTAAAGTAAAATGAAAACAATGTTGATTGTGAGGACGAAAAAATGATCCCACCACTGGTTTTTAGCTATTGAATTTAGTTTTATTGATGATATTATTATAGACTGTGGGGCAAGGGCCAGTTAACCATCTAAAAAAAAAGTCTCGTAGTCCCATCTTTGGCAGAGAAAACTAACTATACCAAATGATTGTCATGAAGTTGCTGATGAGAAAACACCTTTGTTCTCCAAATTTCGTACACCCGTTGATGAGATAATCCGCTAATTAGTTTTATTGGATTTTAACAAGATTTCCTTGAAAAAGACTAGCGCCAACTATGGTAAATAAGCCATTTTGCTGATTCAGAGTTGCTATTTCTTGATTATTTTTTGTAAAATGTTTATTTCAGACCTCTTTGAGACTGTTCAGGTGTTATTTCTGCGCAATTAATTTAATCCGCTAATTAGTTTTATTGGATTTTAACAATATTTCCTTGAAAAAGACTAGCGCCAACTATACTAAAATAGCCATTTTGCTGATTCAAAAGGCATTCAAATTTGCTTTTTCTTGATTATTTTTTGCAAAACATTTATTTCAGACCTTTATGAGACTGTTCAGATGTGTTTTTTTTGCGCAATTTATTTATATTTATGCTGTTGGTGAACTTGAAAACACTAACTGCAATTTTCGATGTTTGTTTATTTTTTATTTCAGCACGTCATCAAGACGAGTTTTGTTAAGCCCAGTTATGTAATTTCTTGTTTAAGTTACCATCTGTTTGTATATTCACGTCACTCATTTAACTCTTCCTTTTTTCTCTATTTCTCTCTCTCTCTTATATGTCTGTATGTCTCTCTCTCTCTCTCTCTCATCACACACGTTTTTTCTTCTCAGTTGTCTCCTCTTAAAAATCTCTTTTTCTTCCCCTGTTGTTTTCTCCTTACTCTTGCTCTCTCCTTCATCATATTTTACCATATTTAATTCAACATGTCTTATTGAGTTTCATCAACTGTGCAAACTCCTTCCAATCAAATCATCTATATTGTTGCTTTTAGTTTATTTTCCACTTCCCAAAAAAATATATTGCTGTTCAAAACTTTGTTAATAATTCAATTCAATTCATTTTATCCATTTCCATTTTCAATAAAAACAATACAAAGGTATATACAATGATAGGCATTTGCAATATATAAGAAAATGAAAATAGGGAACTAAAAAATAAGGCCAATGGGGGGGGGGGGGGGGGGGGGGGGGGGTAAGAGGACACTTTTTTTTCTTTTTTTTTGGTCTCGAAATCTGAAAATTTGACATTTTGCTCCGTGGGGGGGGGGGGGGGGGTAAGGTCGCCTTTTTTAAGGTCAGCCATGGGAATATTTTTTTTTTTTTATTTTTTTTTTTTTTATACATGAATATACATGAATATTGATGGAATTGAAATAAATTATGAAACACTGATAAGATGTGTCTAGTCATTTGTTGATTTTTTTTTTTGGTTCAGAAAAAATATGTTGATAGAAAAATGGCCAAAAAACTAATACTTTTGAGGAATTCATAAATTGTAAATATTTGGATTAGAACAAGTGTCCAAAGAGTGTGATGGAAAGTTTGAAAAGACCCATACATTTGAAGGTAATAAAGTTTTATATCTGACTATAAATCATGGCAATGCTTCAACATGGCAAAATATGCATAATAAATAATAAATATCCAATTATGAAACAAATGAGCATGCAATGCAAGTACAATAGTACATTACTGTAAGTGATTAGTGGTAATATTACTGTTAGCGAAATTATTCATTTTGCTATCCTTGATACAATTCTTATCAATTAATCAATATAATTATCAAGTCTGGAATAAATAAGGAACTGTAGGACATCGTTTCCTTGACATTTGAAGGGAAATGTTTGCCTCTTGATGAAATAAAAATTGGAACAGTTTGTAACATTCAAACCTTGGAAGATTAATTTTGGCATCCCAGAGAAAAATTTGTATTGTATTCCTAGGAAATAAAAAAAAAATTCCAGCTCTGAAATTATATCTTTACATATATTCTTATATTACAGGTACACCGGTACACATAATGTATATGTAAAACACCCCAGTCGACCCATACATTTATATACAGGTATGTCTATTCATGAAAGGTTGGTTATTTTGTACATAATTTACAAAGGAATCATAGGGATATAAAAAAAATCATGCTCAATTTTGTTTTATATCCCCAAATTGAATAAGAAATATCAGAGAAAAAGTTTCACAATGATCTTGCCTTTGTTCATTTTAATTTTGTCATATATAATTAATTTTATCAATAGAACCAGTTAACGTTGAAAAATCTGCTGATAAACAGCAAAAAATATTGCATACAATTATTGCTCAATATGAACGGCGTATATTTTATCCTGATGGTCTCAAATAGGTCCAACAAATCAAAGCTGGCAGATGAGCGCCGATATTGTAGACTCCTACACAGCTTCTTAGGTTGTGGAGGGATATCAGATGAATCTGGGGAAAAAAGAATATAAAAAACTAGGTAAAAAACAAAGCTCATATCAAAAATTGGCGATAGCTTCGCTGTCATTTCAAAAAATTCAGATAGCTTTGGCGTCTTTTGAAAATTCTTAAAATGTCTCAAAAACAAAAATTCATATTAGTCTATAAGTTATTTCGAAAATTGGCAATTGGCGTCTTTTAAAAATTCTTTAAATGTTTCAAAAACAAAAATTCATATTAGTCTATAAGTTATTTCGAAAATTGGCGATAGCTTCGCCGTCTTTTCTATTTAAAAAAGTCCAAAATTAAAATTGGTGATACTGATAGCTTGACAGCCGCCATGTCTATCTTCATGTTAGAAAAAGTGTCCCTTGTCTAAATAGGCTTTGTATTTTGACCTCTAGTGTGCAACTATAAAAGTATAATGCCTTAATGCACTGATTACAAAAAATGTAAACAACACAGCACATCCCAGCGGAAAATATAAACCAGTTTAAAATAATGCTGTTTTGATCAGGCCAACAAGTTGAACTAATTAGGAAGGCATGTCTAAAGTTAAGTATAGCCTGGCTTAATGCGCGATATGCGTCCAACTTGTCCGACATTTTTTTTGTTTTCCATTATTATAATTATTATAATTTACAGCTAGGGTCTACATACATGATTACATCAATGACATGACAAACAAAATTGATGTCAACTCACAGAGGCATTGTGAACGATTCAAACAACTAACAAACTTCATCATTCAAGCTACATCATGCATGAATGCAGGGCCTAGGTCTAGGCCTAGTTCTACTCCTAATTAGACCAGATTTTTTTTTTTAATGGGGCTAGTTTAAAGTCGAAGGCAGGGCCTTAATTTTTGCTGGGTTATCATGGTTATTGGCTTATTGCAAACAAAGAGATTGAAACTCACCTTCAAATTCAGTCTTGTCAGAATCTCGAGGTATTTTACGGAGAAAAGTGCAACATTGCGACGGATTTCCTTGCCAATGTCGCCCGTATTAAACCGTATACAGCGACAGTACCAGTGCAGTTGCAAATGACAACAATTGTCATTTGCACTGCACTGGTACTGTCGCTGTAGACACATACTGGTATAGTCTACGGTTCAAATACGGGCGACATTGGCAAGGAAATCCGTCGCAATTTTGCACTTTTCTCCGTCCGTATTTTTCAAAATCTCAGCAGAAGCAAAAGCTTTGGACCATTTTGTGTCTGTAAATTCTTTCAAAACGACATCATTCACAGTGGGGAAGTGAATAGAACTCTTCTTTATCTCTGTATCGGTGACAAAACTTCACATCGGGTAGCTGTAGGCGTCATGGTTGTTAGATGTTTCTATGTAGCGAACGAGGACAATGACGTAGGGAAAATCCCGCCTCGTGATTGGTTGAATTGGACACACCTCCGATTTCCCGGCACATTACCCACGAATATTAGGATGCAACATAATTATTATCTTTAATTAGTTTTCACGAGAAACCGTAAATAAAATGAGGAGAACAAACGGTAAATATGTTTGTAATAATTCTCTTTATATTTTCATACTGGTTTGGTTGACTGCCACTGATGGGACTACGAAACAACACAATACAGTGACTTGCCCTACAGTCTATTAATCTGTTTAACAAGCTTAGGTAAAGAAAATACCTACCAGCAATATCCAATTAACTAGATTATAAATCAATAAATAATAAATACAATACTAGATTATAATACGATATACAGATACCTTTCAAACCCCGATTAAAATTAAATAGTTTATTGAGCACTTAAAAGGCTAATAGTTTTCCAATATGTGTACACATTTTCATACTCAAATCTGTTATTAGAATTATATTTCCTTTTTTAAATATTCTAAATACATTAAACTCTGATCCTTTTCAGTCTCCATTAAATCATGAATTATTTTTTATGATTGATATTGATTGTTTTATTCATTTTCTTCCTTAATTATTTAAACTACAGTGGTCAAGGTGTCCTCATTATTATGTGGCGTCTATATAATTGTACCATTTGCATTATTATATTTTTACATTTTCTTGTAAAATGTGAATATTTCAGCCATTAAATAAACAAATAAAGTACAATACAATAATGAGTGTATCGCCATGTCCACATCCAAACGGCAGAGTTTGCTTTTTCGTTCATGGTGAGCTGTATTCACGTTCTTATTTTTCAATGTATAGGCGTAACATTATTTTCTAATAATTATTTAAAAAAGACTAACTGCAAATATATTTTCTTTCTGATAGAAACAAATATCATTTAACGATGAATTTCCCCGTACTACGCTCCAAAGTGATATTTCACTGAAGCACATCATCGATTCCTGATTGCCAAGTAACGAAGAGAGTAGATGATGTCGTCTGGTTTTGATCGACGATGAACTCAAAAGGTGGATCTGGAATCCCTGGGAGAAGTTTTAAAAAGATAGTGACAATGTATTAGGAGATAATCTCTTAATTAAACATGTTTTGTACCCTAACATCAACAACTATCTAATCAATACAATTAATTTCTGTATAATATAATATCGTACTGTCGTATTAACAGCTGTACTTCACACGTTCCGATGACAACCCCGACCACTTCTTACACCAACCGAACTCTACATTTCAAACTTGGGCCTAATCCTATACCTAAATTAAACGGTAACCCTAACCCAACACTTAACGATAACACAACTTTAAATACAGGCATGACCTGTACAATGTATTCTTGCCGAAACAAAACCCAAAAAAAAATTCACCGGAATATTGTCGGATAAGAATAAGTCCTTCAATCATCAACCGTTTCTAAACATCGACACAGTAATCTACAGTACCAAAACAATAGTTTGACATTGCCCGATAGTTACCGTAACTGGGTTAAAATCCTCATTTCATATACAATCATAGCAGTATCATACTGTTCTCATTTGTCATCTGGGATTATCAATGGCACAGCTATGTACCAGGCAATCTGTCATCTGAACAATATTACATGATCACTTCAAATCAATGCGCCTTGGTGTAATTATGAAAGGTTTACCAGAATATGATAAGGCAATAGCTGCTCTGTCATTTCCAAGTCTTGTCTCAGCGAAACATGTATAGTTGCCATCGTCTTCTGCTGAAATATTAGAAATAAATAGAATACTCGACCTCAAGGTATCTTCCTGTGCGTGACTGTGGTGAATGTGATGGCGGGTGCCGTTGATGAGTTCCTTGTCATTCAAGAACCATGTTATTGAGGCTAGGGGTCGGCTATTTGATGTACATGTAAGAATGGCATCAACGCTGTGCTGACCACTGGAAACACGACGAACAGAGTAGTCCACAATGACAGGGGAATCTACATGTATGAATTTAGGAAAAAAGAACATACTTTCAGGAAACAATAAAACGAGGCTTAGGAAGAAATTATTTATGATGGTATTCCTGATGAGCATATTAAAGTGAATACATATTTTAATCGTTACCAATAGTTTGTAAGGCTAACATGTCAGAACCATGACGCTAACATAAAACGGTCTTTTTACAGGAGTATGGCATTCTTTGGTATCAAACTCGACCAATCCTTATGTTTCAATAAAGATTTATATGGCTTAGAAATCAATAAGACAGAATCAAACCTGATGGTTTTTGTTTGAAACAAATAACGTACCTTGGCTCTTTAATATAATCATGGAAAAGTAAAGATAATCTTCAGCTCAATGCAAAAAGGACAGTAACACCAAGTAATCCCAATGGTTGTAATGCCTTTTTAAGTGGTGAGGCGAATTTATTAACCTGTTTCGCAAGATCTACATGATGAATGGATTAGGTTGACATTAATGAAACTTACAGAACACATTAAGAACAGCACTGATTCTCCAAAACTTCATGGATGTAGCGTTTGGTTGAAATACTTGACAGACAAGAAGTTCCCCATGATCATCTGCCGTGGGTATGAAATTGAAAACACTTATGGCATCCATTCGATGATGTCTATTCCTCGAAGACTGCGTGTTAAAATCGTTGGTGACGTTCTTTGATCTAAGGTACCACTGGAATATTGGTGCTGGGTAGCCGTTGTTCGATGTGCAAGTAACATTTGACGACACCCCATCCTGTAAACCTTCTGTTCCGTTTAGGTAGGGAGGATCCGATGGTCCTTGGAAATCAACGTGTATTTCTTATGTCACTAGTTTTAGATTATCCCCAGTGGCTTGCAACGCCGAACTATGTATCACATTTAACCCTTTTGCAAGAAAGACAATCCGTCGATATCTACATTGCAAATTGCTTAGGCTATCACAAAGGTTTGTCACTACAGACTTACCACAATTTTCACTACCTTTAAATATCTTGCTACATAAGTGGAAGCACAGTATGAATACACATAGTCGTTCAAATTGTAAAATTTCACATCTGATATATCAATGTCATAATGTGTTACAGTATGTCCCTGACCGCATTTGCTCTACTGTTGTAATTTCGAGAAGATATTGTATGATTAGTACAACGTACGAATACTCACCATAGACGGTAACCCTCAATTTTGCTTGACGTTGGTTTATACCAGCATTGGCCACACATAGGAGAAGTTGATTGTGATGCCTTCTTTTTGGAATCAACTGTAGAGAGGAATTTGTGTCACGTAAACCTCGGTCGGCCTCATTCGTTGTAGACGTAGAGGTCGTGCTACCCAGGTCGTCGTCTGAACCAATGATCCATGATATGAGAGCTGTAGGGCGGGATCCTATACTCTTGCAGGTGAATGATGTTGCCGAGTCTTCGAAGACATTGACACTTTTTGACGCTTGTGCATTAGTAGTTATGGATCCATACGCGGTAAGCAGGAGGTTACTTGGCGGTACTGAGTGAAAAAAAAATGAAAAGCCAGCATTTCAATACGGATTAAGGTATTAGAAGGAGAGATACAGAGGTAAACCATTACTATCAATATAATAACACCATATAAGCGGTGAAGGCATCATATAATAAAGGAGAATTGAAAGTGTTTTAGGAAATGTTTAATGATTCATCCATTTCAGACAATCCTCACATTCAGATGCATATCCACTTGTCAAGAACACACAGAAACACACACATTGAGCAATCACGAAATTAAGTCATTAGTAAAATACTCACCTTGAACATCTAGGTGGATGAACAATTGAAGCCTATTATCCAGCTCCCGATGCGAGGCCACACAACGGAAAATCTTTGTATCATCGTCCCTGGACGGAGTTACAGAAAAAACTCGTCGAGAGACGTAAGCGTCACTGTGAACATTGTTAAACTGATCTCCTAGTCGAACCTGTACTTCTTCAGGAACTTGCCACTCCAGTTCTGCAGGTGGTCTTGCGCTTTCGACTGAGCATGCTAGGTTTAGGGTTCGTCCATATGTGATGCTCACTGATTCTCCATTCTTGTATTCATGTTCAGTCCGATTGTTGGTGATGGATAGCAATCGAGGTATGGCTGGACATTGGAAGAAATGTATACAGTTTTAATTCTACGTATAACCAATATCCAATGGGATGTCTGCAAAAGACTAGGAACTCTGAGATATAAATGCACCTCACTTTACCCGTCATAATGATTTTCAAATTGAATCTTGAAGAGGCATGATTTCCAGTCACAAATGAATTTCGGCTGGTCAAAGGGAAACATGTCTATTTTCCTTTAGTGACACAAACGTTAACCCTATTGTTATTCAACCAGAATCATTTTTGTTGAACTGTTAAAAAAAAAAAGAATACCTCGGCTGCCGGCAAAACGGATGTTGATAATATACAGTTATTGCCAGTTTCTGGCATGCAGCCGACGAATTATTTATTTGTGTACATTTTATTAGTATGCCAAGCATTATAGGAAAAGTTGAAACATCTTACCTGATAGCATTACGTTCAGATCAATTCCACTCAATATTGTATCAACATCAGTGAATACCTTGCACTGATATCTACCGCTGTCATCCAATGTTAAATCCCTAATAGTGAGGTTACCGCTGGAAGAATCTGCCATCAAACTGTATTTGGACGTATCTGGAACATTTTGATCGTTTCTGCATCCCACCCATGTGCATCTATCGGTAGCTAGGATATCGCCGTTCCCATTTTGCCAAAACAGAAACCGAGTCGTGGTTGGCGGCGTGTAAATGCAGGCAAGTGTGATATTCTCGCCAACGACTGGGAGGACGTGTGGGCTCCAAATACGAGTAGACACGTTCATTTCAAACGTTTGAGAAGTCGTAAAGGCAAGAAAGAAAAATATTTGAAGACAATAATTCATATTGTCATTAATGGATTGTCTCTCCCTGTCTATTCAGACCGCGGACGTTTTTATCAGGAAAAAACGTGCAACTCATCAGAATATCTGCAGATAATAAGTGAAGAGGAAGCAATATAGTTTTTCAATGGCGGAATGAGTAGTCACACAGAACAGTGGCTAAGACGCTCATTAAATTCTCTCTTGCGCGACGAAAGTGAAAGCAATTCATCTTTCTGAAGGACATAAGTGGAATAGTCCATCTTAAATGAAAAGGATGTTTGGAAAACTTACTCTGACTGGCATCTTAGGCAGTGTAAGATCAAATGATATTATCAGTCAACCGTTGAAATGATCTAGTATTTTACTTTACTTTACTTTATTGTATTTTTACTTAAATAATGCAAATCGTTTCGTAATCTTTTGTTCAATCCAGGTTGCAAGACAACAAAGATAGTCGAAGATGTCGTTTTGCTTTGGTCGACGATAAGCAAAGAAGGTGAATCACGAATAACTGCATTTAAAGGTTAAAGTGGTAAAGCGTTAACATTTTTGGTAGAGTCTGGTTTCTTCAGTTCAATAACTTGTATCATTAATGATTAATATACTTTTCTAGGGGATATAAATTCAATGTTTGAATTTGTAATCGAAGACCATGTACCTCAATGAACATAGAGTATCATATCGACAAGACACAAATGAACTAAATGAACAATTATAAACACACAGTTCTACTTACGAGCAAATGTGGAGTTGAAGACTGAACTACCAGAACCATATCTTGACACAGCTACGCAGTTGTAATCACATGGATCTTCGGACTGGGGGTTTCGAATCTCCATTTCACTGGAGGTCAGCGTTTCACCTTCTTGTATAGTCTCGGAGAGTGTTAAGTTACGGTAGTCGTTAGACAACGTTGTGCCGTTACAGAACCATTGTAAGATAAAAGCAGGAGGATTGGCGTCGGAGGTACATGTTAATACGATCCCAGTTCGTACCTCGTTTGATATTAGCCGTCGAGAAAAAACGGACACAACTGGGTGATCTAGATCAAAGAAAAATGTTGGGAATTACATTTGAGAGAGGTAAAAGACAAATAGAACGAGAGAAAAGGATGTGGATGGGACTGCTGCGGTAAATTAAGATTAATGGGTGGGACTAAAATAAACTTCTTTATGCATTCAGGAAAAAAAAGAGAATACATTATACTTTGACTTGTCGTTATCCATATGGATTCTGTTTCAGATGGGAAACACCAGCCCACAGGGCACGTCTGAAGAATGCACATACAGGCAGAACAACAAATGTTTAGAATTAAAAGAAGACAAAAAAAAAAAAAAACAGACGAAGCTATTGAGAATAGTTGGTGAACGCGTTGACAGACCAATACCCTACGCAAGTTTAGGAGAATATTTATTATATTGTCCTTACCAACATTTTACACTAAAATTGATACTCACATGATATGTTCAAAGCCATGATATCTTTTAGTAACCGCAAAGATGGTGTTGTAGGTTGAAATGCCTGACAGAGAAGAGGTTTCCCATGATCAAACCTCTTTGGTATGAGGGTAAGGGTGCTTTCAGCATCATACCGATCTGCTCCATTCACTGAACTCTTAAGAAACGAATCATGTGTCACATTTCTAGATCCGATGTACCAATGGATGAGCGGTGCAGGGTATCCATTTATAGCTATGCAACTTACGTTGATTTCTATACCATCGTGTGGATCATCGGCGGTAGTCATTTCAATATCATCTGGTGAGCCTTCACACATAAATGAATTTAATAATTATTGGTTAAGCCTGAAAGTGTCTAATTATCTTTTGGTATCAAATATTTAACGTAATGTTTTAATTATACAACGAAGAGAGATCCTCGCGTCACAGTAATTAACGCTCGCTCTTTCCAACTTAGTCCAAGGTGACGCTCAATTATTAATAACAACGATTCCAATTATGATCCATACAAAATGAAATGATTCTTCGAATTCGTAGCGAAGATAAGGACTTCCAATGAATAAGACCTATATAAATTATCCCTCTCCGCCATGCCAAACTTATTCAAAGAAAGTTTGAAATCCGATATATTTAATTAAGTAAACTCACCGTTTACCATTAGCTCGGCTATCCGTCGACCAAAAAAGACTGCATCCTGAACTGCATAACACTGAAGGAAAATTCCGTGGTGATTTCTCGTTGGATGAATTGTGATGATACTTTTAGTGTCAAATAGACTTCCATCTACAGCATTCCTATTCTTCGAAAGACTTATGTTACTGGGAATACTTTTGTTGTCGTCAAGTCTCCATGATAGGTCAGCTGCTGGTAGTGATCCAATACTTTGACAAGTGATTGAAGTGGATGAATCTTCTTGAGCGTAAATGACTGTTGACCCTTGTTCATAGTCTTTCCTTATTCCAGATGGAAAAATCAACATACTAGAGGGTAGAACTTCATTAAAGAGAATTTAGAAGAAAAAAAAATCATATACAAAATCATGTAAGAAACGCTAGATAATGTTTCAAGGACAGTATATTTGTCAAAAGGATAAAAATAAAAATAAATAAAAAAATAAAAAAAACACTGGTAGCGAATATACGAATGTCTTGAACAAATATTCGTAAATATTTTTTTGACATTTTGCATAGGCACTGCTCCAAATTTGGAATCTGAATTGATCGATGCATAACGAGTAAGAAAAAACAAGACATGGACTAAGTTTTAATGACGTAGGCACCACATAACTACGAAGAAGACACTTTAACTACCTTGAACATTCAGGTGAATTGATCGTTGGATATTGCGTTCTAGCTGCGAATGAGATGCCACACAGCGCAGACTCTTTTGTTGATCATTTCTAGAGGGAGTGATGGTAGCAGCCTTCCGAGAGACATATCTGTTGCCTTGTACGACATTAAACTGTTCCTGAAGAACCACAACTACATCATCTGGTATACGCCATTCCAGTACAGCAGGAGGCCTTGCCCAGTCTGCTACACATGTGAGCTCATACGGCTCTCCAGCAGTTACTGTTATATTTGCGTTGTTAGGGTAATACTCGATCGATCTCTCATCCGTCATAAAAAGCCAAAAGGGTGCAACTGGCGTGAAAAGAGGGGACAATCATGATGACTAAAGCAAATATCGAATTGTACTTTGTCAAATCCAGTAGTGTAATTCCATGTAATTGAATCACTAATTGCGATTAGATTACCAGTCTTTTAAAATCCCATTACAAGCATTTGTTGGTGTGACTGCATATTTTTCTGTTGCCGAATATAATTTACATACTGTTGGATTTTGTTGTCATCATAACTCCAAATAAAATGTGAAATAAGAATAAACAGACATACCTCAAACCCAACCGCTAAAGGTTTCTTACTCCAAAACAACAAAACCACAACAACAAACGTGTGCTTAACCTGTATCAAGTCAATTATTTGCTGCCATGTTTGGCTGTAATATTTGATAGAGAACGATTTCCCTTTAAACGCTATTATTATAATTTTATGATTATACAATACGGGAGGAAAAGCTTCATTTCCCAATACTTAATTCTGGGTTTAAGTCTTTGTTTCACCTGGTAGAAGTGGTGTTACTTGCACGATAGTTGATCCTGGATTCGCTGGCCCGTGTGTATTGCTTACTGTGCACTTGTAATTGCTCTCGTCATCCCTTGTAAGGTGTTTTATTGTAAGATTTCCACGTGAAGAGTCTGCCGATAAACTAAACTTTGAAGGCTGAGGAATACTTTCCGTACAGGGATGATAGGACAAACAGGAATGAGAGGCCACGATTGCGTAATTGCCCTTTGCCCAAACAATTTGCCGATTCAACGTTTTTGGTATGAAGGCACAAACCAGTGTAAAATCTTCCCCGATGACTGGTAGAGAATTGAATGTCTGAATAGACACTTCAAATGCAAGGGTTCCTGCATGGATGATATGAATTAGATTCAAAGGGCAGGATACCGAGTACACTGTTGATAACGTACGTCGGATACGGCGACGTAGAATGAGTAGACCCATAGAGGGTTCAATGGAAAGGTTAGGGGCATTGATCTATCATACTCGCAATAAAATGTTGGTTTACAAAGTTATTGATAAGGGGAGAGTGCGATAGGTGATCCGGGCATCTTCTTTCATCGTTTTTTCACTAGATGGGTCGTGGCCTCCGATGCCGCCCCTTAAAGCGACGTCAGGGATCAGATACTTTGCTTAACAAATAATCAATAATAGGCAATGGCCCAATGTTACCAGTTAAAATATTTAATTTCCCAGTATTGTTTTCAGTACGTGATTGGCAAAGAGCGCAATCAATAGTAAGAGATGCACGACATACGTGGGAGGATGGATAAATTCATTACATCGTTACATCTCCCGAAATCTCCACTTGGGCAAAAGTACAAACGTACAAATGAAACAAAACTCACCGGACTTGGAGATGATAACGGCGAGCAAAAGAAGAAACTCTGCACACATCGCCATTGTTATTCAAAAATAATTCTGTTCGAATAAATTATATTTCATGAGCTGATAACACGTACGATCAACGGTTATGGACGCAAGCAGACAGTACCAAAAGAGTAAATGTTTTTGAACTAACATAACTATAATTCGGAGGAATTGTTGGTGATTTATAGCGTTAGAAGTGAATCAATATAATTTTGTCCTGGCTGACACCGTTTCAGTTTCACAAACTTCATCAAACATCATTTTTTTCAATGACAGTATGCATGCTGTAAATCTTTATACAAAAGGGGCGCTCTTTCTCTGCAGACATTGTGACAACATTACTTCCAATTGGTATGTATCAAAAGAACAGTTATTGCAAACGTTTTGACTTAAGTTTTTGATGTATTGTAGCATTTAGTGGCGGAATCCACCTCCCGGGCCCCCTCCCCTGAAGAAAAAAACGTTTGAAAAAAACACACGTTAATTTTACCCTTTGTTTTTAGATGGCCCCCATCCCCTGGCGCTCAAGAAAGAGGGTGGGGGGGGGGGGGGGAGGGGTGCGATTGTTTAAATATTCGAGGCTCCAAAAAAAAATAGTGCTCAATATCCCCCCCCCCCTACTGAGCGAATTATCGGCCTGCTGTTTCGCCGCTAAATAATTTTTTTCACGATTTGGGCCCCCCTCCCCTGCCGGCTGGATTCGCCCCTGCTAGCATTAAATGTATGGCGTGTATGAATACCCAAACTTAATCATGTTATCATTCACATAATAATCAAAAGTTCCAATAACAAACAGAGAAAGAAAGCAACGCATTTTATTTCCCACCTTTTTTTAGACTAGAAAGCGTAAAGACTCTAACGAAAGTTGTCCATGGCTGTTGATGATATTGTAGCTTTTTATCTATTGTACATGTGATACCAAATCTTAGCGTGATTCAGTCACCTAATATTATTTTTTTTAAAGGCTCCGCAGTCTTTCAATAATGGGAAAGAAAATTATAAACAATTTTTTTTCTTCTTAAAAAAAACATGTGCAAAGCAGTTTATTCAAAATGTTATGTTTAAGTTACTATGTACTTCCTTCGTAATGCCATTTTTCGACTTAAATGATGTTGTCTGGTCAAACTGTTCAGATGGATTCTTAGAAAGACTGGTTAAACTAAATAATTGGCTTGCAAGAGTGATCCTAGTTCCTGGATTTATGTGAGGCTTTATAATGGAAAACATACATTTAAGATGACAGTTTCATAGATTGCGCGAAGTGTAAAATGTGTGAATGGAATTGCCTCTAGTAGTTATGACAACGTTTCACGAACACCTAATACTCAGTCGAAACACGATCTACATCCTCTGCCTCCCTTCAAGAAACGGGTGTTAATGTTAACCAACTTAGAGTCGAAACTAGGAATCAATTAAATGCCGAAGCCGAAACTGCCCCCATCACTCAAATATTTAAAAGCAACAATCCTTTATGCTATATGGAGACTTTATTGCATAAAGGATTAATGTTTTGAATTGGGACTGCATATTAAACTTGGATGAAAGGCGGGAGAAGCTGGTATTGAGTCTGGTCAAATGATTGACCAAATGATTGACCAGAATATCATCAGACTCTCAACACTGGCTTTTCCCCTTGCAATCATTTTTACATTCTCGATCATCGCAACATTTCCAAACCTATTCCGAAATATTTCGAGAAAAAAAGAGCGCAATTAAAGAAGTACTTTCCCCTACTTCATTTGGCTCTTAAATGCAAATTTGAAGTACAACGACAAAACCAAATCCGACGATAAAATTATCTAATTAAAAAAAAGTATTTAATCATTGGTACAATTGATGATATTGAAAATATGTCATGCAATATAGTTAGGTAAAAGAATCTTTACCAGCAATATTCCATCGTCCGAGGTTTAATGCGTTTATATCGCCAGTATTCTCCGAATTTCTATTTAAACACTTTGAACAAAATTATATAGAAAAAATAGAAAAATATACCCACATATAAAAATAGAAAAATATACCCACATATCTTTAACAGTGACTTGAAATTCCAAGTGAAAAAAGGTATAATCACTGAAATCATTGAATAACCGTTTAATTTCAACTAATACAACTATATGTAACAAACATTGTTAAGTGATAACAATCTAAACGTATATGACAGTTTTAGTTATAGGCACATCATTTTCAATTCACAAGATCGATAACAATTGAGCTTTGAAAATCGCGTATTCGCTTCCTTTGGCAATTAAAGGCTGTGTATATGTTTAATATCCACATCCCAATGGAGGGTAAATCGTTACATTTTACTTCCATAGGACCAAACAAATACCACCATGGTTTGCATCAATAAATAAGGAACCGTGTCAAACCTGGGTCCGTATTTTCATCTTATTTTCATATCTCTGTGAACTCATATAACTCATATCAAATGATCATCTTACATACATTTTATTAATAAAATATGTTTGCTACAAGTACAAAGTCTGTCATGGAAAACTAATCATACAGCTATCTTTTGAAATCAGGTAAAGACCTACAATAACTACCTTACTGATGAAAGGTGAAATTATTCCCAAGTGCTAGTTTCTATTAAACGTAAAGATTGGGAATTACATTGTGAGGGCAACGTTTATCTTTTTAATGTGACCAATATTGTAAACTTCTATACAAATAACTATCTTCAATGGACATTCACATCTACACTTTGTTCATTCAAATCAGCACCATAGTGTGCTCATTAAAAAAATGGCCAAAAACGAGAACCCTCGTAGTATAAGTTGGTATCCTTTATAAATTGTTGTAGGTGAAATCTCGCTGGCACCCATCGGCGATACCAGGTTGCCAAGCAACGAAGAGAGTTACATGATGTCGTCTGGTTTTGATCGACGATGAACCAAAAGTTTGACCTGGACCCATTGGGCTAAGGGGTACTCTCTTAAACAAATACAATAATCAATAGTCATCCGTTCAATTTATTTAGTTCGTGCTATCATATCATTAAGACAATGTTCAACTGATCATTGTGGGAAAACTCGTAATAATCTCTTCAATATAAATATAATTGATCCGTATACATATATGCACCTTGGTCTGATAGTGAAATACTTACCACAATATAAAAAGGTTATAGTTGCGCTGTCGCTCCCAAGCCTTGTTTCAGCCAAACATGTATATATTGCCATCGTCAACTGCTGAAATATTAGAAATAATCAGAATACTCGAAATCAAGGTATATTCTTGTAGAAGACTGTGGTTAATGTGATGGCGGGTGCCGTTGTTAACTTTCGTGTCATTACAGAGCCAGGCTATAGAAACAGGGGGTCTTCCATTGGATGTGCAGGTAAAGATGGCATTAACGCCTCGCTGGCCAATTGATATCCGACGAACAAAGAAGCTTTCAATTACGGGAGGATCTGGATTCAGAAGGAAAAGTAAATGTATTCGAATGATTATAGAACTAAAAAAAGAAAGGCAAATGCGAAGGCTTTCTAAAGTTTAATAAAAGAATGACAGAAAAGAAAAAAAATGAACAAAATTTCTCGTAGCCCTCACCAACGTAATGAAACGTCATGTTGGTGGTTCCAAATGACACACAAAATCTACATGTAAGGAATGATTTTAATACTTTACTCTGAAGTGTGTAATACACACAGATTTATGGACGAGAGTTCATGTTTTTAAAGGGAATACACAATCGTTAGCTACTGTTAATGATCCAGTTAACTTTTGGAGAAAAAGAAATACAGAAGAAATAGTACCTCAGAATCAGATGTGCACTATGACTTCTCGGGAAGACATTAAGTAAAGGAGACTTACAGAGAAGATTAAGAACCGCAGTGATTCTCGAAGACTTCATTGATTGAGCAGTTCGTTGAAAAACGTGACATACAAGGAGTTGCCCATGATTGTGTAATGTCGGTGTGAAAGTAAGAACACACATAGCTTCCATTCGTTGATGTCTATTCCTCAAAGACTGTGTGTTAGAATCCTTGGTGATGTTTTTTGATCCAAGGTACCATTAGAACGTTGGTGCTGGGTATACATTATTCGATGTGCAGGTCACATTAGACGACACTTCATCCTGTAATATTTCCGTTCCATTTAGATAAGGAGGATCCAGTGGTCCTTGTAAATGTAAGTGTATTTCGTATGTCAATATATTTTTAGATTTCAAGTTCTAGTGTCAAATATTAACAATATATACCGATACAAAAAATTGGTTCTCCCGATTTTATGAGCAGCAACAGCCTATGTATCACAGGTAACCCATACTCTGACACAATAAATTATGTTCATGTCTATATTTTTTAGTTTTTCTTTAGCCATACGAAGGGTTTGTTACGAAAGAGTGTCCTAATTTGTCATTTTTAATTATTTAAATATCTTGCTGCCGAATAGTCAAACCATGGTAGGAGTACACCCATTTATTCAAAATGTTAAAATATGCATCTTGTATATATCAATGTCCAATTGTGTAGCAGTATGTCCCAGACCGCATTCGGCCTTCTGTTTTGAATCAAGAAGATGAGGTATCGTAAAAACTAAGTACGAATACTCACCATATACGATAACCCTCACTTCTGGTTGATTCTGGTTTATACCAGCCCAGGCCACACATCGGAGAAGTTGATTGTGATGCCTCCTCTTTGGGATTAACTGCAGAGTGGACTTTGTGTCACGCAAACCTTGGTCAGCCTGATTCATGGTTGACATAGAGGCCGTGCTACCCAGGTCGTCGTCCGAACCAATGATCCATGATACGACAGCCTTGGGGCGAGAACCTGTACTCTTACATGTGAATGATGTTGCCGAGTCTTCAAAGACAATGACACTTCTTGTTCCTGCTTCGTCGATAGTCATGGGGTCAGAGGTGGTGAGCCGCAGGTTTCTTGGCGAGACTAAATAAGAGGTGAAAAAGAAATACCACAACAATTGGCATGTAGACAGAACTGATTCATGTTCTTATTTTATATGGAGAGATGAGGAGACTCGTTTTGAAATATAGTATATTAATAATCGTCGAATTATGCTTTACCAGCAGTCATTACAGGTACGTGCGTCTGGTATCAAGATATTTAGAAGTGAGATTCGTCAAAGAAATTTGAGTAATTCGGAATTTTAAGAATATAATGTGTTTAATAATCAGAATTAGAATATCATACGTTCAGATGTTTATTCACTAAAAAATACTATTCGAACGCAAAGATATCTGTCTAGAGTGATACCAATAATCACCTTGAACATCTAGACGGATAGTTGATCGAAGCTTATTATCCAGCTCCCGATGTGAAGCCATACAACGGAAAATCTTGCCATCATCGTCCCTAGATGGAGTTACGGAAACAACTCTTCGAGAGGTGTAAGCGTCAACATGAACAACGTTATACTGATCTTCCAGTCGAACCTCTACTTCGTCGGGAACGTGCCACTCCAGTTCCGCAGGTGGTCTAGCACCTTCGACTGAACATGTTAGGTTGTGGGTTCGCCCATATGTGATGCTCACTGATTCTTCATACTTGTATCCATTTTCAGTCCGGCCGTCAGTGATGGATAGCAATGTAGGGTCGGCTAGAAGTGAGACAACATGTATACAATTTTCATGCTTAGAATACAAATTATCAAGCGAGATTTCTCCCCAAAACTATGACATCTGAGACAGAAATGTACCACACTTGACCCGTTATCATGATTGTAAAATTGCGGTGACTGCAGTGGCATGATTATCAGTCACAAATGAAATAAGCCTTATTATATTGAAATATGTCTCCTTTCGTGCAGTGAAACAATCGAACCCTATCATCATTTAATAGACCACAATAAATTGAACGTTGTATATTTCGAAAATAATCTGATGCAACGGAAACATGTTACCTGATAACATCAGTTAAAGTTCAATCCCATCGGAAGCTGCATCAGAAAAGGTCCCTACTAAGCACTGGTATATGCCGCTGTCATCCACTGTTAAATCCCTAATAGTTAGGTTACCGCTGGAAGAATCTACCCTCAAGCTGTACTTAGATACATCTGGAACATTTTGCTCGTTACTGTATCCCACTCCTTGACATTTGTCGATAGCCAGTAAAATGCCGTCCACATTTCGCCAAGACTGTAGCCGAGACGTGGATGGTGGCGTGTAAATACAGACGAGTGTGATATTCTCTCCAAAGACTGGAATGGCTTCTGGGTTCCATATACGAGTAGACACGCTTGTCTCATAAGTATGAGATACGATGAAGGGAACAAAGATAAATGTTCGAAAAAAATCATTCATGTTGTCATCCACGGATTGTCTCTCCCTGTGAATTCAAACTGGGGACGTTGTGTCATGAACCAGAATATCTGCCGAGAAAAAGTAAGGAGGAAGCGATGTTGGTTTACATTAGCAGAATGAATGGGCACAGAGATTAAGGGCTGACTTTTTTTCTTGCGCTACGAAAATGAAAGCGATTCATCTCTCTAAAGAACATAAGTTGGGATGGTCATTTATGAATGAAAAGGGTTTTTTAACAACTTAATTTAATTGGCACTTTTGGCAGAACATGATTAATTGATATTATCCGTCAATCAATGAAATGTTGTAATATTTTACCTTGGACTTTTGATAGTACCATTTGTGTCGTAACCTTATGCCGAATCTAAATTGCTAGGCAGCGCAGAGAGCTGAATATGTCGTTCGGTTTCGGTCGACGATGAGCCAAGAAGGTGGATCGGGAATAACTACGTGTTAAGGTTAATCATGGTAAATTGTAAAGAACAAATTCATAAGGTAATGTTTCTTCAGTTAGTTAAATAACTTGAATCATTATTGATAAATATGAGATGGTTTAATTCATGAAAGTTTAATGTGTATATTTGGAAGCAAGCTCCATTTAGTTAAATGAATATGGAGTATCAGACGGACAAGACACATAAACTTAAAAAAACTATGAGAAACACTTTTCTACTTACGCGACAGCGTGTAGTTAAAGACTGCACTACCGATACCATATATTGACACTGCCATGCATTTGTAATCACATGGAACTTTGAACTGTGGGTTTTGAATCGCCATTTCACTGTAAGACAGCGTTTCATGTTCTTGTATAGTCTCGGAGAGCGTTTTGATACGGTAGTCGTTAGACAACTTTGTGCCGTTACAGAACCATCGGAAGATAAAAGCAGGAGGATTTGCGTTGGAGATACATGTCAATACGAACCCAGTACGGACTTCATTTGATGTTAGCCGTCGAGAAGAAACGGACACAACTGGGTCATCTACATTAAAAAATATGGTGGAAAATAAATGTGAGTGGAGGTGATATAAAATAGAACGGGAGGATAGGATGAGGATAGGATTGGGGAGCTAAATAAAGGTTGATGGGGTAGGACTACAATTTGTTGTGTAATGCATGCAGGGCAAAAAGAGAAGAAATCATATTATAACCTATTACTTTGACTTTTCTTCATCCATATGCATTCTGTGTCAGATGAGAAGCAAGCAAATTACATGGAACGCGGAAATCATTTCCAGAAATTTACCTACAAGTAGAAAAAAAAATGTGTATGATTTAATGAAAATACAAGCAAAAGCAGACGAAGACTCTTGAGAATAGTTTGTGAACGCGTTGACAGACCAATATCTAACGAAGTTTGTGTAGATTCTTTTAATATGGTAATGTCCTAACCAAAAGTTATACTGAAAATGAATACTCACATGTTATGTTCAGAACCATGCTATCATTCACTGACCGCATTGAGGGTGTTGTATGTTGAACTACCCGCACGGATGGTGTTGTAGGTTGAACTGCCTGGCAAATAAGAGGTTTCCCATGATCAATCCTTTTTGGTATGAGGGTAAGGGTGCTTTCAGCATCATACCTATCCTCTACATTCATTGAAGTCTTAAGAGACGAATCATGTGTCACATTTCTAGATCCAATGTACCAATGGACAAGCGGAGCAGGGTATCCATTAACAGCTCTGCAGCTTACGTTTTTTATACCGCCATGCACATCATCGGATGTACTCATCTTAACACCATCTGGTGGGCCTTTAGAATGAAATAAAACATATGGTTATGGGTAAAGCTATACTGAGTCCAAGTGTCATGTTGTTAACCCCCACCCCCAGTTGGCCTTATATGTAATTATACAGCGATGAGAGAACCGAGGGTCGTGGTGATAAACGTTTGCTTTTCCTCCAAGTCATAGGTGCCGATAACCTTTTAATAATGATTCTATTAAACTGGGACGATGTGAATACATACAAAATAACAATTATATTCAAAATCGTAGGAAAAATAAGCCCTTTTCAGAGGATTAAGCCCATACTAACACTATATTTGTTAACACTAGGGTTATTTAAAAAAATGCAGATTCTCGATATATTGAAAACTCTAAACTCACTGTAAATGATCATCTTGGCTACCAACAGATTAATGTAGACTTCGTCCAGAGATACATAGCATTCAATGAACATTCCATGGTGCTTTCTCTCTGGATGTATTGCGATGGTACTTTGGGTGTCAAACAAACTTCCATCTAAAGCATTGTGATACGTTGTAAGGTTACCGGGAATAGTATCGGTGTCACCAAGAAGAGTCAGCGATAAAGTTACCGCTGGTAATGATCCAATACTTTTACAAGTGATCGAAGTCGATGAACCTTCTTGAACGTTAATGAATGATGACCCAGATTCGTGTTCCTTGTAATTTCCACTTGGAAAAATCAACATACTAGATGGTAGAACTATATAAAAGAGACAAAGAGAGGGGGAGAACGTGAAATCATATTTCAAAGTCGTGTAAGAAACGCTAAATGTGCTTGTTATCTCCAGTTGTAGAAGAGAGCATAATGGTCAGTTGAGCTTCATGACAGAAACAAAATATAAGGCAACATAAACATTTCTTCTAGGAGCGATAACAAAATATGTTTCTATAAGAGCATTAAAAGTACAAATATCCAAAGCAAAAGAGACGATTTAGTATTTAATATCTGAGTGGCAGTTGATACAAGGTAAACACAGGAAGACGTGGACTCACTTTACTGACATTGATGTAAATTGTGATTAAAAAAATAAACTGCCAGGCTGTGAAAAAGTGAATACGCGTTGTACTTGTGTATGTATTCCTTACCTTGAACTTTTAGGTAAACTGAACTCTGACGGCTGCTTGGTAGTTCAGGATGTGATGCCACGCAGCGGAGATTCTTTCCTCGAGCATTTGTAGAGGGCGTGATTGTAATTGCCTTCCGAGAGATAAAGCTGTTGCTTTGTGCGACATCAGACTGGTTTTGAAGAACAACAGTTACGTCATCTGGTATACGCCATTCCAGTATTGCAGGAGGCCTTGCCCCAAATGCTACACATGTGATGGTATACAGCTCTCCAGCAGTTACCGTCATATCGGCGTTGTTAGTGTAATAACCGCCCGATCTCTCGTCCGTGATAAGTATCCTATTTGGCGGAGCTGGCGACACAAAGGGAAATAGTCACGATCAATAAATGTCGCTTTAAATTAAACTTCTCTAATCTAACAGTCTACTTCCTTGAGATGGAACCATTAATTTACTCTAAACAACTTTTCCAAGATTTCCACTTCAAAGTTAGGCAATAGAACATAACCTACAATTGACACAGTTCCTTCAAAAGTAATGTTATGAACCATTGATTTAGATATTCAGTTGTTAAACTTGTTGCCAAATAAAAATGCATCCACAAATATTGTCTTTGTACATTATCGTAGTTAAATGTAATTCCCTGCTCCCCGTACAATAACAACTAGCAAACCCTCAGTATTTCACAAACTAAAATTGTGCTGGTATTATCAGGACATTTCTTAAAATAATGATATAATAGGCATGTATCAAGTCAATTACTTTCCTGTTAATAAAATGTGAAAATGTGCAACTTTCAATTGGTTGCAAGCTTCCCATAGTGGTATTAATATAATAAAATACAGGAAAAAGGGGGTTTGGTTAAGATTTTAATCAAAAGTAGTACACTCATATATCGTCATAATATCATCATAAATATCCTTGAGTTTTCTTGTGAAAATTCATTACAATAGCATACCTGGTGACAATGGTGTCACGTGAATGGTATCTGATCCTGGATTCTCCACCCCATATGCACTCTTTACTGTGCACAGGTAATTGTCGCTATCATTTCTGTCAAGTTTCTTTAACGTTAAATTTCCACTGCCAGTGTCTGCCAAAAAACTGAGCTTCGATAGGCCAGGAACGGTCACCACTGTACAAACTGAAAACGGCAAACAAACGTGAGAGGCAACCACGATGTTGTCACCCTTTGCCCAAATTAGCCGCCGATATTGCCTCTTCGGTGTGAAGGTACATACCATCGTGAAGTCTTTCCCAATGACTGGAAGAGAATTGAATGTCTGAATAGACACTTCAAAAGCATGGTATCCTGCATGGGTGAACAAAAAACGAGTTTCCATAGGAAAGATACCTAATACATTACTAATAGTATGCATCAAATAGTAACGTAGCGCAATGCCACCCACTGAAAGGGCATGGGAATGGTTGGTGGAAGAGGGGGGGGGGTTGGACGTATTCATAAAATGAAATGCGAATTTACTGATTGGGAGGGTGTCACTGCTAAACACATTTACGATAAAATACAATGGTCAGAGGTTACCAGTGTATCATTAATTTGCCCAAAGAACTCTCAATACGTACCTGGCGTAGAAAGCAACCACTGTTAAAGGTATAGAACCCCCCCCCCCCTCCTCTCAAAAAATGTAAATGGAGGCTCTTATTACCAATCATGTGAAATAATATGTTTTAACTAATACGTGATGATACAAATTTGCCGGGAAACCGCCTACTAATTGATATATTTTGTAAATTATTATATATATCCGGACTAGATAGGTATCGTGTAGTCCCATATGCATGTTTATGTGTACAGTGCTTGTATTTTTAACAAGACTGGGCAAAATTTCTTATCATTTTGATGATTCCAGAACCTTGCAGTACACACCAATACTTATATGCTAGATGATTAATCTTTTCTGATCGATTCAACAACGTTTTTTTCACAATGCAACTCCTACTTATATGACGATACTCAGCAGGATTCATAAATAAGGATGTAGTGCTGAGGAAGCAATCACATGACCAGAACTGGTCTATACATTTAACAGGATGCACGACAAAGATTTTGCAATGGACGTATTCAGAAAATTAAATGCGAATTTACTGATAAGGAGGGTGCCTCTGTTAAACACCTTACGATGGCATAAAATGGTTAAATATTACCAGTATATTATTTTATTTTGCCCAAATAGCTTTCAATACGACTTGGCGTACATAGCTATTACTATGTTAACAGAATGCACGACAAAGATTGGAGTTGGTAATATTATTTTGTTAGTTTAGCTTTACTATCATGTGTGTTGCCCATGATCATAATTGCTATACAATCGTCGTGATTTCATAGTGGTTTTAATCTATCTGTATACTTCCACCAAAGAATAAAGAGAGCAAAGTGATACAAGTGGATAATGAGACAGACAACAATTTCAAAACATGACTGCAAATACTAACGGTTAGTGAATTGATTTAGTTACACATCTCTAATTCTCCGTATTAGCTGAGTACCAACGACTTTTATCAAGCTAACACGAAATAAAACTTACCAGATTTGGAGATTATAACGATGAGAAAAAGAAGAACTTCTGTACAAATCGGCAACATTATTCAGCAATCGAATCACGTCAGTCCAAATTCTATTTGACTAGCTCATACCACACACTTTCGATGACTATGAATGCAAGCAGATAAGCTTTAGAACTAATAGACCATGCTTTGAAAGTTAGTGATTTATAGCGTTTGAATTGAAACAAATAACACTATGCTCTTCTGACACCGATTCAGTTTCACAAACTTCACCAAGCCATCAGCTTGAAATGACATTGTGTATGTTGTAAATGTTTTAACAAGAAGGGCGCTCTTCCACTTCAGACATTGTGACTAAATTACTTCCGATTTGAACATTTATTGCAAAAGTTTGATTTATGCTCTTGACGTCATTGTTGGAATGTGTATAATGGTGCGTATGAATACCTAAACTTATCCGTGTTTTCATTCACTATTAAAAAGTTCCAATAATAAACATAAACAGGAAGAAACGTATTTCTGTCCTACTATTTCTAAACTAGAAAGCGTAAACCAACTTACGGATATTTTTTCCATAGGATTTTAATGTTCCAGAAGCTGCTAATTTATGATGGTGCATATAATACATTTTAGTGAACTGTACAAGAAGCTAAAAAAGGTTATTCCCAATCTGAAGTGCGAAGTGCGAGAAGTGCGAACCGACCCGAGACCACACGCCTCGAGGTCAAGGGAGGGGGTCGCAGAAGTATTGGCGTCAGCAATAAAACCAGAAAGGTTCGCGCCATACACCGCGTGCTCTCGGCTCGCTTCATTCTTTCTATGGTCTTCATGAGAGATGGTCAGATTCGTGAACAAACTTTTTATATAACTTCGTGATCAAACTTTGGAATAATCTGTATTATTTCCATTTCTTATTCGCATTTCGCTTTCCTTCATTTTGTGGTTGATTAACACTCCTGCACTCTACATAGACTCTTATCCCAGCATTAGAGGAGTAAATAACTAGATTTTGTCATCAGTAATATAGTCAAGATGCCGAAAGCGAAAGCCCAGCAGCGGTCATCGGTGCGGGGGCGTGGAAGGAAATCGTCAGTATCAGTAGGCCGTCTTGGCCGGAGTGCCGGCATCGTAGTGGCGGCGAATACAGCTCCGCCGCAGTCAGCGAAAGCGGCGGGTCGGAAGAAAAGACAGCCATCGTCAGCGTCTTCATCAGCTGCCGGCAGAATTTCCGCCACGACGACCTCAACATCAGCCACGACAACGGCCTCTTCTTCAGGGACGACAGAGTTGACTGATAGGCCCATCCCCAATGTGATCGGCGCAGGCGATGATGTCCAGCCGCCGGGTGATAACGGATATACTACTAGTCAATCGGGTGAGTCGTGGCCTTTATTTTTGCACGATGCGGGAAGTAGGAGGCATGAAGAGAGCGGGGTTGGGTCGAACAGTGCTTTGACCGCACCTCAATTAATTGATGCTCATCCTACTATTACTGGCATTAATTTTTCACCCCAATTGACGCAACCGGGCCTTCCGAGCATGCGTCGTGGCATTTGCGAGGAATTGGGTTTGACCGTCCAACACGCTATGCGCGAGCGGATTTGGAAAGGGGAATACATTGAACTTGGGCATTTGCTTAAAGAGGGTTCCCCTACTTCTTCAGATTTAACCCTCGCTTTGGATCAGGCTAACGGGGGTTTTCAGCTCCGCCCCCAATCCCGTCCGCTGGTTATTCGCTCTATCGAGCAGTGGACAAGCGCTATACTTGTATTTGTTTCCATATTTACCGAGCGACATATGTCTAGGTCTCGCGAGCTGCTCAAATATATGAGCATAGTGAGAACTGCAGCGGCGTCAAACTATAACTGGCGCGATTACGATATACAGTTTCGTTTGCGCCACGCTACTCGGCCTGAATCTTCGTGGGCAACTGTGGACACGGAGTTGTGGTTGCTAGTGGCAACGGCTCAGTCCTTTCGCGCTTATGGGGCTGGGCCGTATGCCAGCCCTGCAGGGACACCACAGGGGGGTAGGCAGCGACAACACTCCTTTCGGGGAGGGTGGAGCTCCACCCAGCGCCGGGAGGCAGGAGCGGCCGCCAGCCGTCGTCGACCCGGCTTCTGCTTCGCGTTCAATGCGGGAAAATGTCACAAAGGGCAAAGTTGCCAGTACCGGCACAACTGTTCTCGGTGCAATAATGCCTCCCACGGAGAGCTTGCCTGCACTAAAGCATCAGCAACCTCAAGCAAGTAGAATATTAGCTCCAACTCCAATTAAGTTACAATGTATGCTACCTTTCCTTCTAGTGAACCTCAGATAGAAGGGCGGAAATTAATAGACGGTTTTACGAATGGTTTTTCTCTTGGTTTTACTGGGGAGCGAGTGCCTATGTCGGCCAGCAATTTGAAGTCAGCCTATGATAAACCCCTTATCATTCGAAGTAAGATTAGGAAAGATGAACGGCTAATGAATTTCGTCTTATCCATCATTTGTCTTCCCCAAAAGGCTCATCTGTTAATGACAATATCGATCCAGAGGAATGTGCGGTCGTGTACTCTGATTTTGATGAATCTGTCAAACTCATTGCCGCCCTCGGACGGAACGCCTTCATGGGGAAATCTGATATTAAATCGGCTTTTCGATTGTTGCCGGTGAATCCAGCCGATTTTGATCTCCTCGGTATGTGCATTGATAGACAATTCTATTTTGACCGTTGTATGCCGATGGGTTGTTCGGTGTCCTGTGCATTATTTGAGAGATTCAGTTCCTTCTTACAGGCATGCTGTAGGCGCATTGCGTCCTCAGAGTGCATCCTCCATTATCTCGATGATTTCTTTTTTGCGGGTAAGTCTGCTGACGAGTGTACTCACCTCATGCGGTGTTTTAAGGCTATGTGTGAGCGATTTGGTGTCCCAATTGCCAGCGAGAAGACAGAGGGCCCCGTTCAGGTTATCACTTACTTAGGTCTAGAGATTGACTCAGCCAAATTACAAGTCAGGGTGCCTGGGGAGAAAGTCGAGGCCCTACTGGGCATGCTGGAGGAGTACACGTCCAAGTCCAAGGTGACATTAAGGCAGATGCAGTCCCTGATTGGTAGCCTGAATTTTGTTTGTAAGGCGATTGGCCCTGGGAGGGCATTTCTCCGTAGGTTGATTGACTTGACGAGAGGTGTGACGAGGGCTCATCATCGAATTCGTATTTCGAAGGGCGCTAAGGCTGACCTTTTGGCGTGGAAGGAGTTTTTGTTGCATTTCAATGGCATAGTTAGCTTCGGTGACAACAACTGGAAGGACAATGATTTCTTTCATTTTTACTCGGATGCAGCGGCGAGCATAGGCTTTGGAATATATTTCGATAAGAGATGGGCCCATGCACTATGGCCGGAGGAGATACTTACTGCGCGCTATTCCATTGGTTTTCTGGAATTATTTCCTATTGTAGTAGGTGTGTCCATGTGGGGTAAGAAAATCGCTGGAAGGAAGGTGGTCTTTTGGTCGGATAACCAGACGGTGGTTGCAGTCATTAACAAGCAAACCTCTACTTGTGAGCATATCATGGGGCTCGTTCGTCGCTTAGTAGTGTTATGCCTTAAGTGGAACATCTGGTTTAAGGCAAAATATGTGCCGGGCGTTAATAACGAAATTGCTGACTCTCTGTCTCGCTTTCAGATGAAGAAGTTTCGATGTCTGGCCCCCGACGCCGATCTCGACGAATCCCCCCTTCCTCCCCATCTGTGGAGCAGCTTCATAACGAGCGACAAGTCCTGTTAAGCTCCTCTAGAGCTCGGAATACGTTGCGCACCTATGACATGGCTTGGTCTGCCTTTCAGACTTTTCGGGGTGACTACCATTTTGATATTTTGAAATTTCCCAACACTGAGCAAATCGCTTTGTTTATTTCGTATATGTCCTGGCACGAATATTCTGCTAACACAATTGCCGCCTTTATTTCGGGTCTGTCTTTTTTCTTGCGCAGTAAGGGATTGGAGGATATTACGCAGGTGTTTCCGATAAAGCGCTTAGTTGACGGTTGTAGGCGGCGGCATTTGCGGAAGGATGTTAGGTGCCCCATTACATTACCCATATTGCAGCGTTTGGTCTCTGTGTTGCCTACTGTGTGTTCAAATTCTTACGATTGCAAATTGTTTGCTGCGGCGTTTCTAGTGGCATTTTTTGGTTTTCTACGCGTTGGTGAGTTTACGGCCAAGAATGGGGTAATCCCCCTAGTTAGCGGTGACGTAGCGATGCGAGGGGAATCCCCTCACCGCCGGCTTGCAATTAAAGTTCGCTTCTCCAAAACAGATCAGCTGGGTGCGGGCTGTGCGATAACAATGCCGGAGAGTGGTTCTCACATGTGCCCTGTAGTTGCAGTGGCAGCATACACACGCATTCGGTCAGCACAAGGCACTGCGTTCTTTAGACATTTTGATACATCTCCGCTGACTAGGCATGGATTTACTCGTATTTTGCGGCGTTGTGTATCTCTTTTAGAGCTTCCCTTACAATGTTATACAGCCCATTCCTTCAGAATAGGGGCGGCTACCTCTGCGGCTATGAGGGGATATTCTGGTGAGCAGATTCAACAGATGGGTCGGTGGACCTCTCAGTCATTTCGCCGCTATATAAGGATCGACCCACAGTGATTACGTTTAAATGGGCGCGGGTTAATGTGCCAACTATGTTTAACAAGGCAGTTCCTTTTTACTTACGACCTTATTAGTCATCAGGAACTAAGGGGTTTTGATGGTATCATCTCATTTTCAGCAAACAGTTAGCTGGTAGGCTGGCAATTGATGTGTTCAAGTGACCTCACCCACCCCCCCCCCACAGCTTTTTCCCTATTCTTACTTATTCAAATAGTTTAGTTGTGACAGGGAGCAGGGATTTGCCCGTTATTTAATAAGCTTGGGAAATTTAATGAATCTCAGTGTGTTGGAACCCGAAATGCTGGCTGTTTATTTTTCGTTTTCTTCCCCTTTTGCAGCCTCGTCACTCACACACACCACTGGATTGCGTAACGAGCCTCGGGTATGGTTAGTTGGAGACTCAATGGTGCACTGGGCAGATCTTCTGGCTAAAGGACGGCGGGAAAGAAACCTCGGCCTCCCAGTTCGAACCACGTGGAGTAGGAAGCGCGGGATTACGTCAGCAACTCTCTCCATGCAGTGGACTCACCCACGGCAGTTATACCACGAGTGGGAACAGACCCTCTACCCAATGTCCACGGTAGCGGATAAAGCGAGTACGATGTTCGGACATTCTCCCTCGAATAACACTCTCCCTCGACCAACACTCTTGGTCATATTTAATTCTTTCTCCATAGCTTTGTTACGCTAACATTAAATCGCCATGTCCCGCTTTCCCGTCCAGTGTTATAGCTTCGTTAGTGATTTTTAGCTTTGGATTTTATGTCGATCTTAACATCGAGTTATACAGTTTAAGTGGGGCTATGGTAAATCAGTATTGTTCTTCTCGTGTACAGTAGTAATGATTAGGTATCAATAGTAGAGTTACTGTATCTTCTTGACAAGGAGATGATATTTATGCCAACATATGTTCTCTATTGCTTCTTCGTCTTCCGTCTTTGAGGTATTAACTTCCGTACATGGATGATAGTGCATGATATAGTAATTGGTTAATAATGGCTTAACTTGCGTTCAACAGTTGAATCAGCACGATTACCCTACTTTAATGTTACGAGGATAGTTTACATTCGTGGAAGCATGTTGTAGGCACTTTGAAATGCGATATATATGGCGGCGAGTTGCGTCACATCTCGTTTGGCGGCATTCTTGCGAATTTGGACGCCTATAATCGCTTATATAAGAAATATATTCGTTGTGGTAATGTAAAACTAGAGCAAGCGGTCTGGTAGGAAGGGGAGACAAAATTTGGTGTTTTTAGAGGACTGTTTTTATTGCCGTATTTATACAATTTTACGAGCCTGACTTGTCCGTAAGCTGGAGATACAATCAGTATTGCCCAGGTTCTTAAGCGGGAAGTCGTTTGGGCTCATCACGTTTTCGGTTGGGGAATGGGGGGGGGGGGGGGGGGGGTGAGCGGGACCCTGTCCGTTGAAGCTGAGATTGCCTGGCTTATGCCGTGTGTATAACGCTCAGGGTTTCCGGCGGGAAGTCATCTTCGCTCACCCATGCCTCTTGTCTGTGCAAAAAGCCGCAAGAGATGGGGGAAGCCCGTTCGCATGGCCAGGCGAATGGAAGAATTGTTACGGCTTGTCAATTGATATTACTTTGTCGCCCGGCCGGGCCCCCTATGGGTTCCTTACAGATCGCTCTCGACATAATTTGCTCGAAGTAATGAGTTACATTCATTGTTGTTTGTTTTGTTTTAATTATATTTACTTTGCTGACCAGTTTGATTAAAAAAGAGTAATTTATGCTAATCAGCTCTCAATAAAGACCATGGTCAATCGCACATACAAATACAAAATTGTTGACTTCTTCATTTGTCTCAGAGTGGGAATAATACATTTTAGTGAACTGTACAAGAAGCTAAAAAAGGTTATTCCCAATCTGGACGGAGAAGTGCGAACCGACCCGAGACCACACGCCTCGAGGTCAAGGGAGGGGGTCGCAGAAGTATTGGCGTCAGCAATAAAACCAGAAAGGTTCGCGCCATACACCGCGTGCTCTCGGCTCGCTTCATTCTTTCTATGGTCTTCATGAGAGATGGTCAGATTCGTGAACAAACTTTTTACCACCTTCCCACCCCTAGCCGCCATTATTTGGCCGGCTGGCTAGACATACAAGTGATGAACTATAAATGTACAGTCGCAGCTGTGTTACAGCTGTTTATGTGTTAGCTCAGGGATCTATAGCCTTACTTGATTCGCTACCAGTTCAGGGTTGCGTCTGCAATAACACTGTATCTCAGTCCCTTTCTTTATTAATTATCACTTGGATAACTGATTTTCTTCGAATTATAATTTTCCGGCTTTTAGAGCATTCAAAAGCTACTTCGAGCAATTTTTTCTATTACATGTGTATAATGGGATCGATTCGATCCGAAGCCCGATGGGGCGATTTTTGTACATTAATCTTTACAGTGTTAGTTAGTGGCGAGAATTTGATGACGATCTACTCACGCAAGGGCTACGCCTGGTCGCGTTCAGAATCATAACACGGGCCTTGCGGGGCTTTCCCCAATCATATAGGTCCCATGCTGACTTCATGGCTAAGACAATTGCACAGACAATTAAGTTTGAAATAATATATACCTCCCTCGTAATGCCATTATTCGACTTGAGTGATGTTGTCTGGTCAAACTCTTCCACTGGATCCTTGGATAGACTAGAAAAACTTCATAATAGCATCGCAAAAATGTTCCTGTAAGCGTATCCAAAAACCCCAATATTTTCACGAAACCCCAATATTCAGTCGAAACACTATCGAAAACCACTGCCTCCCTTCAAGAAACGGTGTTATGTCGATGAGAGTGGTACACAAAATTTAATGTGGTCGAAACAAGGGAATAATTACAATTCCGAACGAACAGAGACTATAGCCTCTTCACTCAAATATTTCAAAGCAATTTTTGTATAACTCTTTTTTTGCCATTGGGATACATTACCGCGTAAAGGGTAACTGTATACGTATTCATGTGCATGTATAAAGGATATTTCTTTCATCCTTTCTTTCTGTTTTTCTAACTGTCTCTCTCCCATCCTCATTGTCTTTCTGTCCCGCTTTCTAACCCTCTCTCATGTTCCGTGTATGTTGTACCCTACTTGTACACTGTTCTAGGACATACACTTTAGCTGACTCATGACTCTTGTTATACCCACCCAATCCTTTTTTCTCCATCGCTTCCTCCTTCCCCCTTTCTCTCTCTCTTTCTCTCTCTCTCCCTCTCTCTCTCTCTCTCTCTCTCTCTTTATCGTTCTCTCTGAATCCTTCTTTACAAACCATATTTACTCTCCCTTAATATATCCCCTCAGAATATCTCCTATTTATTATCTCATTTTCATTTCAACGACGTTAAACAGAACTTGGAAATTTTGTATCAAATAGATGTTTTTATTATACCGTATATGTTTTGTTACACTTTGCAATATTGTATTCATAATATTGTATTTGTCTTTGTTTCGTTTGCTATTAATGTCTTCAATTTGTACTTATTATATTTGTAAGTATGTTATATATTCACGTTGTTTCCAACAAGCAGGGCTAGCAGGGAAAGCAGTTTGTTAACTAAATAAATAAATGAATGAAAGTTACGATAACAAACAATTATCAAAGATAAGGGACTGCCCATCCTCGATGAAAGACGGCATAAGCTGACATTGAGTCTAGTCAAAGGATTGACCATACTGTCAACACTGTCTTGTGCACTTGCGATCAGTGTTAATTCTCGATCACTGCGAAACTTCCAAACCTACTCAGAATCTTTTTTCCCCAAACTCATTTGGCTCGTGATTGCACATTTAAGGTAAAATGACAAAAAAACGAAGTATTAACAAAAAAGAGCGTGAATAATGAAGTGTTCTCCCCTACCAGGCTTATTTGGCGCTTAAATGCAAATGTAAAGTAAAATGAGGAAGAGACAAACACCTTTGAATAAATACAATCTTAAATCATAATACAATATAAACAATCTTTCACACCATTTAAGCCCTGCATAAAATAAACGGCTCATGGTTTCGCAATATGTTTACACATTCTCATACTCAAACCTTTGAATTATAATTATAGAATTGTATTCTCTTTTCAATTCTTTTTAGATACTTTATAACTTTGATCACAAATGCAATAACCTTTCTCCATTGAATTACGAATTATGTTTCATGACTGATATTGATTGTACTATTTCTTGAATTATTTGAACCTCAGTGGTCAAGCTATCCTGATTATCATCTGGAATTTGTTTGCTTCAATCATTTGCATTAATGTACTGTATGTACGATTTGTATTATACCAAGAATTAAATAAATAAATAAAGTACAGTCTATTAACGAGTATATCACCTTGTCTATATCCAAACGAGAGAGTGTGCTCTTCAGGGCGACCTGTAATAATTATCTTATCTTTAAATTTATAGGCAGAACTTATCTTAAAAAATACAATATATATATATATATTTATATATATATATATATATATTGTCTATCGCGATAAACAAAAATATCCTCTTTTGATTTATTTTTCCTCGTATTATACTCCAAAGTGATATTTTGTTGAAACCCATCGATTCCAGGTTGCCAAGCAATGAAAAGAGTAGTTGATGTCGTCTGGTTTTGATCGACGATGCACTCATAAGGCGGATCTAGAATCCCTGGGAGAAATTTCAAAAAAGATGGTATCAGTGACAGAGACAACATATTTGTTACCCGAAAATCAACAAGTATCCAAGCAATACAATTTATTTGGATATAATTTCATATCGTACTGTCGTAGTGACGACTGTATGTCACATATTTCGGCGACAACCTGATCACTTCGTATACCAACCGAACTCTAATTTTTCGATTTTCTTTTTAAATCCTGGGCCAAACCCTTTACCTAAACCTAATCCTAACCCTAACACTACGCTTTACGTTCACCCAATTTTCAGTCAGTTTTACAATATTTAACCCAACTGTAATGCCAAATCAATTTGCATAGGGACTTTGTCATAAATGTCGACAAAGTAATCTACTGTAACATTTGCCGATACTCCCTGTAACTGGGTTATCATCTCAATACATAGGTTAAACAATCGTGGCAGTATGATACTGTTCTCATTTGTTATCTTGGATTACAATGGGCACATCACTGTACCAGGCAATCTGAACAATAGGACATAAACATTTTACATAAATGCGCCGTGGTCTGATTGTAGAAGATTACCAGAATATGAAAAGGTTATTGTTGCGCTGTCGCTCCCAAGCCTTGTGTCAGCCAAACATGTATAGTTGCCATCGTCTTCTGCCGAAATATTTACAATAATCAGAATACTCGACCCCAAGTTATCTTCTTGTGGATGACTGTGGTGAATGTGATGGCGGGTTCCGTTTATGAGTTCCTTGCCATTCAAGAACCAGGTTATTGAGGCTAGGGGGTTGCTATCCGATGTACATGTAAGAATGGCATCAACGCTCTGTTCACCACTGGAAACCCGATGAACAGAGTTGTCCACAATAGCAGGAGAATCTACATGTTTGTATTTAGAAAGAACAAAATACGTTCAGGAAACAATAATGCGAGGTTCAAGAAAATAGCATTTGAAATGGTGTTCTTTATTAGCGTAGTTAATACATGTTTTAATAGTTACCAATATCGTGTAAAACTAGCCTGTTAGCACTATTATCGTAACATAAAGTGATCTTTCTACAGGTATTAATCTGAACCAAACCTGTTTAATTCATAAATGTTCTTGAAACACAAACAGAACTTTGTAAAAGGATAGACAATCGAGTCAGGTGATGTTTGTAAAACAAAAAGCTGACCTTGCCTGTTTAATATAATCATAGAAACGTAAATATAATCACCGGCTCAAAGCAAACAGGATGCTAACACCAAATATGTGAACGGTAGTAATGTCTATATGACGGTGAGGCAACGTAATGTAATTGTCTCCTAATAAGATCTACTTGATGAACGATTTAGGATTAAATTTATCAGACTTACACAGAACATGAATCACCTCACTGACACTCCAATCCTTCATGGATGAAGCGTTTGGTTGAACAACTTGACAGACAAGGAGTTTTCCCCGATCGTCTACCGTGGGTGTGAAATTGAAAACACTCATGGCATCAAGTCGATGATCTATATTCCTCGAATACTGTGTATTATAATCTTTGGTGATGTTCTCTGAACCAAGGTACCATTGGAAAGCTGGTGCTGGGTAGCCGTTGTTCGATGTGCAAGTCACATTTGAAGACACTCCATCCTGCAATCCGTCTGTTCCATTTAGGTATGGGGGATCCGGTGGTCCTTGAAAGGCAAAGTGCATTCCTTATGTCACAGTTTGTTTTTATTATTGACTTGCATATATCATATGTACCGACACAGGACATTAAACCTGATGATATGTTAACAACACTGACCCATGAATCTCAAATATTCTGACAACAGGAACAAATCGGTTGATATCTAAAGGAATTTGCTTTAGCCGTCCCGAAGGTATGTCACAACATATTTTCTAAATGTTCACTCTTTTGAGATATATTGTTGCATGATTGACAAACTGTGGTATGAGTTTACCCGGTTATTGGAATTAAATAGTTTAACATCAGGTACATATATATATGTCCAAATGTTTTGCAGTATGTCCAAGACCGCATTCGGTCAGTTCTTTCGAGTTAGAGAAGATTATTACATACAACGTACGAATACTCACCAAACACTATAACCCTCACTTCTGTGTGACTTTGATTTATACCAGCACAGGCCACACATCGAAGGAGTTTATTGTGATGCCTCCTCCTTGGAATCAACTCTAGAGTGGACTTGGTGTCACGTAGACCTTGGTCGGCTTCATTCGTCGTAGACGTAGATGTTGTGCTTCCTAGGTCGTCCTCTGAACCAATGGTCCACGATATAAGAGCTTTTGGACGAGATCCTACACTCTTGCAGGTGAATGATGTTGCAGAATCTTCAAAGATAATGACACTTCTTGTCCCTGTTGCATTGGAAGCTATGGATCCATACGCAGTAAGCTCGAGGTCACTTGGCGGTACTGAGTTGGTAGAAAAAGGAAGAACCCACATTTCATACGGAGTCAGCTACTGAAAGGACAGATACTAAAGTGAACTATTGTAAAAATATGAAAACAGTATGATATCGGTGAGAACATCATGGGATCTAGCGAAGTGAAGAGTGGGAAATGATTTTGAAGATGTTGAATGTTTCATCCATCAACGAAAATCCTGACATTTGGGAGGAATATTCACCTATTAGGTAGAACACACACACCGGGCGAACATGGGATGATATCATTAGTAAGATAATCACCTTGAACATCTAATTGGATGAATAGTTGAAGCTCATTATCCAGCTCCCGATGCGATGCCACACAACGGAAAATCTTTCCATCATCATTCCTAGACGGAGTAACAGAAACAACTGTCTGAGAGGTGTAAGCGTCACCACTAACACCGTTATACTGATCTTCCAGTCGAATCTGCACTTCTTCAGGAATGTGCCACTCTAGTTCTGCAGGTGGCCTAGCGCCTTGGACTGAACATGTTAGGTTGTGGATTTGCCCAGATGTGATGCTCACAGATGAACCACACTTGTATCGATTCTCAGTCCGACCGTCAGTGATGGAAAGCAATCTAGGTTCGACTGGAGGTGAGAAAATATCCATACAGTTTTCATTCCAAGCGAGATGTCTCAAACAAACTATGACATCTGAGACACAAATGTACCACACTTGACACGTTGTCATGATCGCAAAATGGCAGTGATTGCAGGTGGCATGATTATCAGTCACAAATGAAATTAGACTGGTTGTTTGGAAATATGTCTCTTTTCGTGCAGTGACACAAATTCTAACCCTATCATTTGCTAACGACATTTTAATTTAATAAATTAACAAAGTATTTGTAGACTTCCGAGTTTTCGCCTCCTTCTGTTATCTGAATTACATATTGTATACTCTTTGTTGACGTCATTCTTACATATATAATTTATATAAACAATTTGTTTCATATTGTACCGCTGAGAGGGAAATAAATGTTAATAAATACAAAAATACAAATAACCAATACTACCATTGTCAATAGACAACTTTCACGGCCCTCTTGCAAGCAGCCGACGAATTATGTATGTTCGTACATTTTATTAGTATCCCGAGAATAATACGATACAACGGAAACACCTTACCTGATAACAACACTTTCAGTTCAATTCCATTATAAGCTGCATCGGAAAAAGTGCCCACTAAGCACTGATATATGCCGCTGTCATCCATTGTTAAATGCCTAATAGTTAGATTTCCACTCGAAGAATCTGCCTTCAAACTGTACTTGGATATATCTGGAACATTTTGCTCGTTTGTGCATCCTACTCCTTGACATCTTTCGTTAGCCAGTATAATGCCGTTCTCGTCCTGCCACGACAGTAGCCGAGACGTGGATGGTGGCGTGTAAATGCAGGCAAGTGTGATATTCTCTCCAACGACTGGGAGGACTTCTGGGTTCCAAATATGAGTAGACACGCTTGTCTCATAAGTTTGAGATGCGATAAAGGCAAGAAAGATAAATGTTCGAACAAAATCATTCATGTTGTCATCCACGGCTTGTCTCTCCCTATGAATTCAAACTGGGGACTTTGTGTCATAAACCAGAATATCTGCCGATAAAAATATGAGGAGGCGATGTTGGTTTGTATAGGCAGAATGAATAGGCACAGAGATTAATGGCTTACTTTTGTTCTTGCGCTACGAAAATGAAAGCGATTCATCTCTCTGAAGAACATAAGTGGGGATGGTCATTTATGAATGAAAAGTGGTTTTAAAAACATAATTTAATTGGCACTTTTGGCAGATTAATTGATATTACAAGTCAATCGATGAAATGTTTTAGTATTTTACCTTGAACTTTCGATAGTACCAAATGTGTCGTAACCTTATGTTGAATCTTAATTGCCAAGCAGCGCAGAGAGCTGAATATGTCGTTCGGTTTTGCTCGACGATGAGCCGAGAACGTGGATCGGAAATAACTACATAATGAGTGGTACATTTTAAAGAACACATTTGTATGGTAATGTTTCTTCAGTTTAATAACTTGAATCATTATTGATGAATATAAGATGATTTAATTGATATAAGTTTAATTTGTATATTTGAAAGCAAGCCCCCTTTAGTTAAATTAATATGGAGTATCAGACAATTGAACCTAACGAAACTATGAGAAGCACATTTCTACTTACGAGACAACGTGAAGTTAAAGACTGCACTACCGGTACCATATATTGACACTGCTACGCATTTGTAATCACATGGATCTTTTGACTGGGTGTTTCGAATCGCCATTTCACTGAAAGTCAGCGTTTCACCTTCTTGTATAGTCTCGGAGAGCGTTATCTTATGGTGGTTGTTAGACAACTTTGTGCCATTACGGAACCATTCAAAGATAAAAGCAGGAGGATTGGCGTCGGAGGTACATGTCAAAACGAACCCAGTACGCACTTTATTTGATGTTAGCCGTCGAGAAGAGACGGACACAACTGGGTCATCTAGATTTTAAACAAATGTTGGAAAATAAATTTGAGGGGAAGTGATAGAAAATAGCCTGGAACGAGAGGAAATGATGGGGATAGGACTGGGGTGGTAAATTAAGGTTGATGGAGTGGGACTAAAATAAACTTGTCAATGTATGCAGGGAAAAAGAGAAGAAATTATATTATAGTCTATTACTTTGACGTGTCGTTATACACATACATTCTGTGTCAGATGGAAAACAAGCAATTTTATACATGGAACGTATAAAGCAGTTCCAGAAATTTACCTACAAGTAGAAATTAAAAAAAAAAATGTGTAGAATTTAAAGAAAATACAAGCGAAAGCAGACGAAGACCCTTGAGGATTGTTTGTTAACGCGTTGACAAACCAATATCTAACACAGTTTTTGGAGATTCTCTATGGTAATGTCCTAACGATTTTTTTTTTTTACTGAAAATGAATACTCACATGATATGTTTAGAACGATGCTACCATTCACTGACCACATTGAGGGTGTTGTAGGTTGAACTGCCTTACAAATAAGAGGTTTTCCATGATCAATCCTCTTTGGTATGAGGGTAAGGGTGCTTTCAACATCATACTGACCAATTTCATTCACTGAAGTCTTAAAAGACGAATCGTGTGTCACATTTGTTGTTCCGATGTACCAATGGATATATGGTGCAGGGTATCCATTAACAGCTCTGCAGCTTACGTTGGTTTCTACACCATCACTTAGATCATCGGGGGTTGTAATTTTAACATTATCTGGTGGGGCTTTATAATGACATGAAATATATGGTTATGAGTAAAGCCTTAGTGAGTCAAATAGTCGTTTGGATAAAAGAATTTTACGCTCTTAGACGAAATATTTAGTTTAAAGACGAGGAGATAATTTAGGGGTAAAGTGATAAACGTTCACTTTTCCTCCCCGTCATGTGTGATTCCTGTTAATTGGGTAGATAACGAGGCATACATGAAACAATTTTCGTTATGTTCGTAGCGAAGATAAGGCCTTAAAGTGGATTAAATCCATAACAACAATGCTTTTTCTCACCAGGGATATTAATAGGAAGATCAAATACCGATATATTGAAAATCCAAACTCACCGTAAACGATCAACTTGGCTAATAGTACATGAATAAAGTCTCCGTCCAGAGAAACATAGCATTGAATGAACATTCCATGGTGCTTTCTTTCTGGATGTATTGTGATGGTACTTTCGGTGTCAAACAAAGCTCCATCTATAGCATTGCGATACTTTGAAAGGTTTGAGTTACCGAGAGTACTACTGGTGTCACCAAGAAGAGTCAATGATAATTCAACTGCTGGTAATGACTTAATAGTTTTACAAGTAATCGAAGTCGATGAACCTTCTTGAACGTAAATGAATGATGACCCAGATTCGTGTTCCACGTTATCTCCGTTTCGAAAAAGTAACATGCTAGAGGGTAGAACTTAATAAAAGAGAGTGAGAATAACAAATGACACACACAATCATGTAAGAAACGCTAAATAATGCTTACAGGAACGAGATACATTTTATTTATACGTTTTGTACCTGTGGATATAAAGAATATACTTGTAGAATATCACGAATGAACATTCGTAAATATTCCTTGAGATTTTGCCACATAAACATGTTAAAATGTTGTGGTCCGAGTAGAGCAGAACGTAAAGATTAAAAAGAATACGACGTGCACTCAGCTTTAAAGACATTGGCACCACCTAACAACGAAAAGATAACGCCTTGTACTTAACACGTTTACATACCTTGAACATCCAGGTGAACTGAGTGTTGAAGATTATTCTGTAGTTCTGGATGTGATGCCACACAGTACATACTCTTTCCTTGATCATTCCTAGAGGGCGTGATTGTAGCAGCCTTCCGAGAGACATAGCTGTTACCTTGTACGACATCAAACTGTTCCTGAAGAACCACAGTTACACCATCTGGTAAACGCCATTCTAGTACTGCAGGAGGCCTTGCCCCGTATGCTTCACATGTGATGTTATGTTGCTGTCTAGCTGTGACCGTTAGAGAGGCGTTGTTAGGGGTATAACCTCTCGATCTCCCATCAGTAATAATGATCCTATAGGGCGGAGCTTGCGCCAGAGGAAAGAAGAAACACGATGAATAAAAGTCGCTTCGAATTCTACTTCTCCACTCCGATAGTTTACCTTATTCAGATGTAATCAGTCATTACTCTAAACAGCCTTTCAAAGAGCGCCACTTCAAAATTAAACACTGGAGCATCATGAAATCATTAACATAGTTCCTTTAACAAATCGTTTAAGCTCATTGCGTGAGTAATAAGGTTGTTAAAGTTGTTTCCATATATATTGAGACAATCGTCATGATACTTCGTAATAAAAGGCATAAATCAAGTAAATCGCCTGCAGTTTTAATAACACGTGAACATGTGAGACTTCTCTTTGTTTTAAAGCCTCCCATCGTGTTACTAACAATATACAAAACAGACGTTTGATTGAGATTTTAATCCACAAAAGACACTGATACATAATGAATTAACATTAACAATTATTATATTTTCCTTGATATTTGCTGTGTAAATTCATAATACTGAATATTATACCTGGTGACAATGGTGTCACTTGCATGCTAGTTGATCCTGGATTCGTTTCCACGGTTGTACTGGATACTGTGCAATGGTAGTTGTCGCTATCATTTCTGTCAAGTTTGTGTATTATTAAACTTCCGCTGCTAGTGTCTGTCAACAAGCTGAACTTCAATGGGTAAGGAACGTTGGAACCTGTACAAGCCGAATCCAGCAAACAAGAGTGAGAGGCCACCATGACGTTGTTACCCTTTGTCCACAATACCCGCCTGTATCTGGTCTGCGGCTCGAAGGTGCAGACTAGTGTAAAATCCTTGCCGATGACTGGAAGTGAGTCGAATGTCTGAATAGATACTTCAAATGCATGGTATCCTGTATGAGTAAAATTTAATCAAATTCCAAAGGAAAGTTATCTGGTACATAGCTATCAACATGCATCAAAAAGTGACGTAGGGAAATTCCACCTATAAAGGGGTACTTGAATGATTGGGGTAGGATGGTGGGAGGGGGATGGATGGGTTGGCACCGGACATATTCAGAAAATGAAATGCGATTTCTGTTTGATAAGGAGAAGGATGCGGGGGATGCTCTATGTGTTCTTTTTCTCGGCTTTATCCCTTTCTCCCTTATACACTTCCTCTCTGTTCTCACTTTGTCTTTCTTTTAATTGTTTCTCATCACCTCTAGACGGAGGCGTGTCCTCCCGTACCGCCACATATATTTACATCACATACAAAATTTACTCCATGCTAAAGCTATTAAAGGTACAAGATGACCCAACGTTATCAATTTATTAATTTACTTACCCGATTATAATTTAACACCTGCTTGGTATCCAAGGCAATAACGAGATGCACGAAAATGATGTGTTTTGGTAAAATTCTTTGTTAGTCCAGATTTGTTGCACATGATCGGAATTGCCTGTACAAGCGTAATCTGATTGTTTTCATCTATCTATAAACACAAACACGGATTATGAGACTGTTTAAAAAAAAAAAACATCAATCAACGAAAATCGTTAGTGCATTAACATGTTTAAGTTGTTAGATTTCCATAAATCTCTGCGTGGGCTATTATAAAGTACGAACGACTTTTGTCAAGTTTTCATGAAATAAAACTTACCAGATTTGGAGATGATAGCGGTGAGAAAAACAAGAACTTCTGCACAAATCGCCGTCATTATTGCCATTCGAAATTCTATTTGACGAGCTTATAACGCACTCTGTCGATGATCATGCCCGCAAGCAGACAGTACGAAAAGATTAAATGCTTTTGAACTAACAGTCCATACTTTGGAAGAATCGCTGGTGATTTATAGCGTAAAAGCGAAACAAATGTCAATTTGTCCTTCTGACACCGGCTCAGTTTCACAAACTTAACCAAATCATCGATTAAGGATAACAGGATGTGTGTTGTAAATGTTTAAACAAGAAGGGCGCTCTTTCTCTTTAGACATTGGGACAAAATCACTCTAAATTGTGAAATTGTAATACAAATTCATTGTAAAAGTTTCCCATATGCTTTTGATGTAATTGTAGCAATTGGTATCTGGTGCATGTGATACCAAATCTAATCGTGTTTCAGTCACTCAATACTTATTTTTGTTAATACTTAGTTGTCTTTCTAGACGAAAATATGTCATATAGGTACCGTGGTGACTTTATGACGAAGACAACTATCAAAGAAATTAGTTTTTCCTAGAATATCTGAAAAGCATTGCATTCTAAATGTTATATTTAAGTTACTATGTACCTCCCTCGTAATGTCTAGTCGACTATTGTGATACTTGTCAAACTATACAGATGGATTCTTAAGATATAATGATCCTGAAATCGCATCAAAGAACCTCATACCAGATGTATGTCAGGCCTTACAATGGAAAACAAACTAACTCAAGATGGCAGGTTCATAGAGTGAGCAAAGTTTAACAATTTGTTTATAGAATGGCCCCCAGTATTAATGCCAACGTTTCACGAAACCCGATACTCAGTCGAAACACGATAAAAAGAATCATTGCTTCCCTTTAATAAACAGGTAATATTATGAACGGGAGTGGTGAACTAAATCTCCGGTACTTAAGGTCGAAACAATGGAATAAATTAAATGCCGAACAGAGACATGACTCATAAATCAAATATTTTAAAGCGACTTTGGTATTACTGTTTTGTGCTATCCAAAATAACATTACAGCGTACAGGATTACTATATATATTCATGATACAGGTAAAAGGATCCCTCTTTATCTCTGTCACACACACTCTCTCTCTCTTTCTTTCTTTCACGCCGATCCTCCTTCTCTTTCTCTCCATTATTCTACCCCTCTCCAATATGTTGTGTCTTTTGTACCATACTTGTACACTCTTCTAGGACATCCACTTTAGCGGACTCATGTCTCCTGTAATACCCACGTAATCAATTTTTGCCCTCCCGCCTCTCTCTCTCCCTTTCTTTCTATTTATATTCCACTCCGTCTGTATCATCTATCCATTACTTCATTTCCTCTCAACGGCAGTAATCAGTACATGGACAATTTACTTATTTATAAGTTGGATATTTTTATTATACCATATCTTTAGTTACACTTGACATATTGTGTTCAAAATATTTATTTTTATTTTATTTATCTTCCATATCATAACTTTTGTTTCTTGTGTTATTTATGTGTTCCTTTTGTAATCATGAAGCGTGTAAATGTTTTAAAGATGTTTTTTAATTGTGCAGTACCCAAAATGGATAGAAGTTAAGTAAGTGAAAGGCAATCCTGCGTAAATAAATCTGCAAACAAATAACTGAATTAAAGTCCCAATAAAAAAACAATAATCAAGAGTTGAGCCTGCCCACCTTCAATGAAAGTCGGGAAAACTGGTATTGAGTCTGGTCAAAGGGTTGATCAGAATATCATCAAACATGTATCAAGACTGGCTTATTCCCTTGTGATCATTTTTACATTCTCGAACATTGCGAAATATCCAAACCTATTCCAAAGTTTTTGGCAAAAATGGAGCGATATTAAAAAATGCTCTCACTTACCTTATTTGTCTCGTGAATGCAATTTTAAAGGTGAAATTTAAAGAAAATCACAAATATGTCAACTAATGTATCACTAGAAACTGGTAAGCTAACAGATGGCCACCGTACAAGATTTTAGGTCAACTACATATCGGGTGATTTATAAAAATACAAATACAACCACCTCCATAGCAGCTGGGATATACGAGAGATTCGCCGGAAAAATAACGATGTTTTAATGACGTCACTATATAGACCAATACTGCCCAAGCAGACGACATCCCATAAAGAATGAACATAATTGCAAAGCTCTTATTTGTCAAATTATAATGAGTTTAGTGTATATAAATGTAATGGCATGTCAAACCATTTAAAAGGGGATATGACCCGATTCAGATAACTAAAATCTTTTGCTTGTAAATACACAGGATAGGGGTTAATCAACAATCAAAGAAACCAGACTTTCAAGTTGAAACCCCCCCCCCCGGAATGATATTAAGGGCGGCATTTGTTCCCTCTTGAAACGCCGAACATACCGCGGTGTGTGCAGCTGAATATACAATCGCGTCTTATTTTGTTTATAAGCGACAGATTCCTTTATTTTTGCATCGCTGCATTTTTCATCAAAATAAAACCATGCGCGGGGTTGACTGTAGTGAAGTAAGAGAAAAAACTCAAGAGAAGATTAAAACACATGCACTGAAAATATGTGAGATGTCATGGGACATCGTCTGCTTGTGCAAATCATGTCCAAACAGTGATCTCACACATCTCAGCAGCGTTCGAAGAGCTCTTCAGGTGCTATGCCAGTGCTGTATTTAAGCGTTTTTTAATTTATAATAATCATTACTTCGAATGTTTCCAAGCATTGAATTTTGATAACCTTGTCGAATCAAAGTTTCAACTTTGCAATAATGAAAATAAATTTAGTTTTTAAAATCAATAAATATCTACTTTAAGGTAAACCGACAGAAAATCCCTACCATGAATAGACTGATAAATAAAGAACCTTCTTAATGATTTAATCACCATGTCCACGTCCAAATGATTGTGTGTGCTATTTCATTTAGAGCGCGGTGTATTAATTAGGTTATCTACCAATGTATAGGCAAACAGCTATTTTCCAATATTTAAATTAATAAAAAATGACTACTTATTTATTGTTCTTTGCGATATGAAACAATTACAAATTATGATTTTTTTTTCATCGAGACACTTTTTGTTTTAAATTATCATTTCCAGCGACAATGCCCCATTCATCGTCGTAAAGTTATCGCTAAATACACAATTGTATTACATGCCTACACATATTAACATAATCATTTTTTAATTGTCCAGCTATAACGACATTGTATGGATAACATAGTATGTAATTAATTAATTGCCTGTATCCTCAAAAGAAAACAATATTTCCCACACTTTGAACAAAATTAACTAATATTTTAATCTCAAAAGAAAAAAGAGAAGTAAAACAGTGACTTAGCGACATAATTACTTTTGTGAAAACAAAAATTAATATGAGTATCAATACTAGAATTGGGGAAAAGCCATTTCATTCTAATTAAAACGACTTTATAACGTTTTTAAATATTCACAATCTAAAAGTATTTTAGCTTTATTTATACGCATAATTATGTTTTTTTTTTTGCTTAACCAGTGTCTTAACAAAATCTATCATGATAATATCGTACGCTATAAAATTTGTCTTTCTTGGGGGAGGGGCTGCCAAGGCTCTTCGCTATAAAAATGTATAGTATTACAACACTGAGGAATCATATTTCAACAGTGGCCAGCAGTTTTATATTGAGCTAGATGTAATACAGTTCATGCTCTCAAAATATAATTCTACTTATTTATACATGAGGAACAAATCAAAGTGAACGATGATCGCTCACTGTATTAAAAACACAGCAGATTATTTCTTGTATTACAGTGAATTCATGAATATGCATAAAACAAAGAGTGTATACATAGGACTTAATATAATTATGTTAACGTTGAGCATGTATAGATTCATAACACCAAAACACATAGGTTGCATCAAAATGGATGGACTCGTTTCAAACCTGGGTTAATATTCTCAAGTCGTTTTCATGCGTTCATAACAAAAACACATACGCACACAAAGCACGTATACAGTATGTTTGCTACAAAAACACATTCTATCATAACATACATGAACAAATACTTATCAGAATTCAGGGAAATATCTGCAGTCATTACCTCAAAAACAAACGTTACGAGCATTTGTACAGGTAGTTTATAAGATAAAGATAAGGAATAGTATTTAGAGAACATCGTGAATCTTTTACTGTTTCTCACAAATCTGTAATATTGTGTGCTCCTGTCAAAGAAGAAATAATACCAGATGCCTCATTTTATACACCAGAGCGATATTTTGCTGAAACCCACCAGGGATTCCAGTTTGCCAAGCAACGAAGAGAGTAGCTGATGTCGTCTGGTTTTGATCGACGATGAACCAATAAGGTGGATCTGGACTTCCTGGAAAAAGATGGTGAATATTTCATGTTCCAAGGAATAATATATTCAACATATTTTGCTACCAAAAATCAAAAAGCATCCAACCAACCCAATTAATCTTTGTATCATATGGTACTGCAGTACTGGCGTTCGTAATTTACATGCCCTAAAACAAACTCTTAATTTCAACCCTGTATCCTTGGCGAGATAAAACTCAATTTAGTTTTCACCAGATCATTGTTGTACATGTCATTATCCCTTCAACCACCATTCGATGCTCAAAATCAACACATTAATCTCCCTTATCGAGTCAATTCATGAAAATTACTCGATACTTCCTGTTACTGGGTAATCATCTCATTACCTAGGTTATTACATCGGAACAGTATCATACTTCATCATTTGTCATCTGGGATCATCACTGAAACAGTACTGTACTAGACAATATGTCATTTTAACAATAGGATATGATCTTTTACATAAATGCGCATCGGTCTGATAGCGAGATATTTACCAGAATATAAAAAGGGTAAAGTAGCGCTGTCGCTCCCAAGCCTTGTCTCAGCCAGACATGTATAGTTTCCATCATCTTCTGCCGAAATATTAGAAACAATCAGAATACTCGACATCAAGGTATCTTCTTGTGAAGGATTGTGGAGAATATGATGTCGGGTGCCGTTGAGTTCCTTGTCATCCAAGAACCAGGTTATTGAGGCTAGGGGTCTGCTATCTGATGTGCATGTAAGAATGGCATCAACGCTCTTTTGACCACTGGAAACACGACGAACAGAGTAGTCCACAATGACAGGAGAATCTACATGTATGTATTTAGGAAAAAGAAAACAACTAATGTAAAACAATAAAGCGAGGATGATGTTTGAAGGTTTGCATGGTGGTATGAACAATCGCGGAAGAGGTTTACGGTACACCATGTGTAAAGTCCTAGAAGGACTAAGGAAATGCGAGAAAGTGGAGGTTGGAAGGAAGAGTATCTTTCGGAAGTGAGTATGGTCCTGAAAAGGACTGTAAACCAGAAAGTTGTAGACAGGATGAGAGGTTTGAGTAGAAGACTGGATTGAGTTGGAGAGTTGAGTAGAAGAGAGAAGCTGGCTTGAGTCGGCGAGCAGAGTTGCAGAGCTGGGGCGGTATTCTGAACCCTGTGTTATCTCTAATATTGTTGTATCTTTGGAAATAAGATAAAGTTGGTATTCTGAACATTGTTGTAACTTTTGTTGTATCTTTTGTTGTATCTTTTCTCTCATCTGTTTGGACGCGCCTGCGTTCAAACTTTGGTGCGCTTGTAATTGTGCTTATTAGTAATAAAATGGCGCTTAATCCTCATTTGCATATGCGCACGAGAGATAATATGACAAGATAATTGGTATTCTGAAAATTGTTGTATCTTTTATCTTATCTTATCTTGCATGGTATTTACAACAATATTTACAACAGGTAGGGGGTTGTTGTATCTTTCGTGGTGATATAATGGCGGCAATATTTGTTGCCCAGAACCAACTTCGTGCCAATAGACGAGTTAGAAGAACATTGTGTGTTGACCGGAAACATCACAGATGAGAACTTTTTGAGAAATTACATGTTAGGATATGACGATTTTAATGCTCTCATCTTAACCAATATAGTGAAAGCGTGATTTGTCTTCATGATCCACATGCCACAGCGCATAATGATGACGCGCGTAATAAGCGCTCAAATAAGTAAATACGCCCAATATTAGTATGCGCTAGGCGCATCTTCAGATATGGCATAAAGTATTCCTATTGGTTGACCTACTTATCATGCTTATATAAAACAGATTTTGATTGGTAGGGTCCATATAAATGGGCGTGCCAACAGTGGTCAAAGATAAGATAGAGGCGGTCCTTCAAGAGATAACACAGGGATAAAATGATGTTCAGAATACCAACTTACAACAATATTAGCGCTGTGTTATCTATGTGAGATACATGTACAACAAAAGATAACACAAAACTTACAACAATGTTCAGAATACCACCCCAGGAGCAAAAGTAGATTCTAGCGAGGGTCAGGAAGAAGTAAATGGTGATGGTATTCCTGATTACCGTAGACTAATACAAATATCAATCGCTACCACTATTATAGTATCGTAAGGCGCTGTACGTATAATGTAAGGCTTACTTGTCAACACTATGATTGTAGAATACAACTATTTTACTTGTGTTTTTAGTATCCTTTGGAATTAATCAGAACCAAACATAATATTTAAATCAAGAACTAATGAAGTTCTTTTCGGACAAATTATTTTTAGCAGCAGGAGAAAGAATAAAAGCGGTTGATGTTTGCAATTGTCCTTTGTATGTTCAATATATTTACAGTATATACTATAATCGCCGACTTACTGCATAAAGGGCATGAACGCCCCGTGATTACTTTGATGGTAATGTCCTTTTATAGAGGTGAGGCGACGTAATGTACCTGCCTCTTTATAAGATGTAAATGATGAATTGATCTAACTGTACTTACAAAGCAAATTAAGAACTGCACTGATTATCCAAGACTTCATGTATGTAGCGTTTGGTTGAAATACTTGACAGACAAGGAGTTTCCCGTGATCGTCAACCGTGGGTGTGAAATTAATAACACTTGTGGCATCCAGTCGATGGTTTTGATTCCTCGAAGAATGTGTTTTAGAGTATCTTGTAATGTTCCTTGATCCAAGGTACCATTGGAATGTTGGTGATGGATAGCCATTGTTCGATGTGCAAGTCACATTTAATGACACCCCATCCTGCAAATCCTCTGTTTCATTGAGGTAGGGAAGATCCGGTGGTCCTTGAAAATGAATGCGTATTTCTTGTGTCACTTTTTAAATTAGATTTTAAGCCCCAGTAAATTGGATATACCATAAACACCGATATCGAAAATAAATATGATGATTGTATAAGCAACAACGACCTTTGTTTTACATATAAGTCATATTCTGACACACACGAACAAATCTGTTGATAGCTATAGGAACTTAGTAATCTTTCACGATGTCTTTCTACAGAAGAGACAAGCATATTATGAGAATACCTAGTGAATCAAAATGTGAAGTCTCACATCTGGTATATACCAATGTCCAAGTGTGTTGCAATATGTCTAAGTCCACATTCGATCTTTGGTTGTGAAATTAAGGAGATGATGTATAGTTAAAGCAACTTATGATTACTCACCATGGACGATAACCCTCACTTCTGTTTGACGTTCGTTCATACCAGCATTGGCAACACATCTGAGAAATTGATTGTGATGCCTCCTCTTTGGTATCAACTGTAGATTAGATGTTGTGTCACGTAAAGCTGGGTCGGCCACATTGTTGGTTGACGTAGATGTCATGATACCTAGGTCGGCGTCCGAACCAATAATCCATGATATAACAGCTGGAGGGCGAGATCCTACACTCGTGCAGGTAAAAGATTTTGCCGAGTCTTCAAAGACAAATGGCACTTCTTGTTCCCGCCTCGTCAATAGTCATTGGATCAGATGCGGTGATCCGTAGGTTAATTGGTGAGACTAAATGAGAAGAAAAAAGAAATACCACAAGGTTCTGTTTTTTTTTTCATGTGGATAGAGGGGAGACTTAGTTTGAAATGTAGTAACAGAATAATCAATAAATTATGCATTTAAGCAGTCGGAAATGTAAGTACTGCGTCTATTATCCATATATTTAGAGGAGAACATGTTCTAGGGTTAGTTGAATGTTTCATCCATTTCAGACAGTCCTCACAGGTAGATGCCTATTCTGTTTTGCAGAAACACACACTTTGAGCAATCATAGGATGAATTCATTGGTAAGATAATCACCTTGCACATCGAGGCGGATAAACAATTGCAGTCCAATATCCAGCTCCCGATGAAAAGCCATACATCGGATCATTTTTCCATCATCCTCTCTCGAAGGAGTTACAGAAATAACTCTTTGAGAGGTGTAAGCTTCACCATCAACAGCGTTATACTGATCTTCTAGTCGGAACCGTACTTCTTCGGGAACGTCCCATTCCAGTTCTGCAGGTGGTCTAGCGCCTTGGGCTGAACATACTAGGTTGTGAGTTCGCTCATATGTGATGCTCACGGATGCTCCATTCTTGTATCCATCCTCAGACCGGGCGTCCGTGATGGAAAGCAATCTAGGAGCAGCTGAAAAATAATCAATATATAAATTGTATATATATAGTTACTACTAGATTATATGTCTTGTCAACTTTGTTGTCTAGGATTATTTTGGACATAAGCAAAATAATAATACAAGAATATCATATTATTTGTAAAATGCCATAGTTTGGATTTTACCCGTCAATAATCGAACTCAATATATCATAATAGTAGTATAAGACAAATGATAGTACTAGTTATTAAAGACGTTACACTTAAAATTCATTTATCTTGTAATTTCGCACACATCACAACCCAATTAAGCTATATAGAATAATGAAAGCATACATTACCTGATATCAGAACTTTCAGTACACTTCCACTTGTAACTGTATCATTATATGTAAAAAACAGGCACCGATATTTGCCGCTGTCATCCACTGTTAAATACCTAATAGTTAAATTTCCGGTGGACATATCTGCCACCGAACTGTACTTGGACATATTTGAAACATTCTGCTCGTTTCTGCACCCCACCCCTGGACATCTAGCTAGGATATTGTTATTCATGTCCATCCAAAACAGTTGGCGATATTTTGATGGAGGGGTGAAGATGCAGGCAAGTGTTATGTTCTCATCAACGACTGGGAGGATTTCCGGGTTCTGAATACGAGTAGACACGCTCATCTCATATGTATTAGCAACGATGAAGGTTAGAAAGAGAAATATTTGAAGACGTTCGTCCATGTTGTTTTTACGTCTAATTTATGGGAATATTTCAACTTCGGAGGTGCGTTGCATAAACCATCATGCGGCTTAACAGAATATCCAGATAAGTATACAAAGAACGATGTGCAGTAACGGTTTGCAATGACTGAATGAGTGGACACAAGGAAAAGCGGCTGATATGCTCATGCACTTCTTTCTTGCACTTCGAAAGTAAAAGGAATCTATCTCATTGAAGAGCATCAGAGCGCTGTCAGTTTCAAATAAAGGGGGGGGGGTTCGGAAACTTACTATAAGTGGCTAGTTTGGAAGTAGCAGCTAGTTGTTATCATGAGTCAACCATTGACTATTCCTATTGTTTTACTATTAACTTTCGATAATGCCATTACGTTGTATATATAATAGGTAAGTATCTTTAGGAAGAGGAATGGCAGGGAGTTATAAACACTGTTGTATTTTACACAGTATGATAGGTGTTTAAGGGATATATGTATTTATTTCTTGCCCTAACGGACATAAATACGTTCTATACTGAAGCAAAAACGAAGAGGTCGTTTGAGTGTCCAATAAAAAAATATTTTTCAGTTATCGCAAATAATTTATTTTGTACTTTAGCCTGTAAGCCGAAAGTGTTCCAATTACCAACGAACATCTTGCCATGGATATAAGGGGTCCCAGTTGATATACTGTAGTCAATATTTATGCTTCAAAAAAATATTGCAGTTTAAATACACTGTAAATAAATCGGCTTACTATATTCGATTAGAAGGTAATGTGATCATTATGTGTAAATCTTTTGTAAATATGTCATCTTTTACCATTTTCCCGGCTTCTACAGTCAGGGCGTACTCATGTGTAATCCGTAGCTATATAATATATTATAAAACTTTAAAACACTTTCAAAAAGCCTCGTGGTTAGTGAATTCTTCCATTCTCGAGCTGTGTCAGGATGATCTACAGTGCATCGCCTACTAAGTATGCTAGACTATGCAGTCTCCATAAGTTAACAGTTCAGACACTTCTTTATCTGTAAACTAAATTGTGGATATGCAAGAGATGTTAATACCTAAACGTGAAAGATGAAAGATGGGTTGCACTCACCGATTTGAAGGCATGGCCACTCTATTGACTCTTGAAGTTGATCTTAATCATGTGTATCGACAGTTTGTTAAATCATATCCAATGAAACGTAACTTGGTTTTGCATCCTGGTTGACAGGCAACGAAGAGAGCTGAAGATGTCGTTAAATTTTGGTCGAAGATGGGCCAAGAAGGTGAATCGGGGATAACTGCATTTCAGGGTTAAACAGTGGTAAAAAAGCAATCCAGTAAAAATCGGTAGAGACTGTTCATTCAATGCTATAATTTTGTTTTAATTAATAATTTCGATAAATAGAAGATGAATTCATGAAAGCTAAAATGTTTTTATTTGAATGCAAGCACCGATTCATACAATAAAAAAAAAAAAACGAATCACATAGACAAGACTTAATGAACCTTAAGACATTTCAACTTACGAGAAACTGTTGAGTTGAATACCGCACTACCGGAACCATATGTTGAAACAGCAGAGCATTTGTATTCACAAGAATTTTCGGACAGGGAGTTTCGAAGCGCCACTTCGCTAGAGGTTAGCGTTTCACCTCCAGGTATAGTCTCGGAGAGTGATTGATTGCGGGTGCCGTTAAAAAAAAAGTGTGTCATTGCAGTACCAATAGAAGATAAAAGCACGAGGACTGGCGTCTGAGGTACATGTCAACACAAACCCAAAACGTACTTTATTTGATGTAAGCCGTCGAGAAGTAATAAACACAACCGGGAAGTCTGATGTATAGAAAAAGCATTGAACAATTGGTTTTGAGCTGAGGTGTGAATTGGGATGGGGGTGGAAATGGATGAACAGACTTGTCTATGGCATGCGTGAACAACAATCGAACATGAAAATGTAGTCCATTACTTTGATTAGCCTTTTTCTTAACGCATGTTCTTGTAATATGGGAACAAAGACAAACAATGGGGGACGTGTGAAACATTTCTAGAGATTTAGATACAGATAGAAAAAAAATTATACATGTATAATCAAAGGGGGAAACAGTAGTCGAAGACTTTTAGAAATTTTCGATAAAAAGATAACCAGATCAATCTCTAACGCAGTTTCATGAAATTCCGTATTATAATATCCGTACCAAAGGATTTAATGAAAACGGATACTCACATGATATGGCCAGCACCATGCTATCATTCATTAATCGTTTTGACGGCTTTGTAGGTTGAACTGCCTGACAGAGAAGACGTTTGCCATGATAGATCCTATTTGGTATGAGAGTGAGGGTGCTTTCAGCATCATACCTGTTAGCTTCATCATGTGAAGTATTAATAGACGAATCATGTGTCACATTCCTAGATCCGATGTACCAATGGATGAGCGGAGCAGGGTATCCATTGGAAGCTCTGCAGCTTACATTGATTTTAATACCGTCTTGTAGGTCCTCTGATTTGGTAATTCTAACATCATCTGGTGGACCTTTACACATAAATGAATCATATATGGTTATGGATAAACCATGATGGCTCAAATTTTCACTTGGTTAAATATACAAGCTCTTAAATATGATGTTAAGTTATACAGCGAGGATAAAAGCCATGAGGGTCATGCTGACAAACAATCATTATCCCCCCCCCCCCCAGTCCAAGGAGACCCCAATTTAGTTATAACTATAATGATAATTCCGTTAAAAATCGGGTAAATATTAATATATAAAACATTCACCTCTTTCTTTGTTTATTAGTGATGAATGGGACTTTCAGAACAAAAAATGTCCGATGACGTTCAATACATATGATATACCGGTATATTAAAAAACTTGAACTCACTATAAACCATCAGTTTAGCTACCCGTAGATCAAGAAAATCTCCCAGAGATGCATAACACCAAAGGTACATCCCGCGGTGTTTTCTTTCTGGGCGTATCTTGATGATACTTTCTGTGTCGAACAAACTTTGATCTACAGCACTGCGATAATTCGAATGAATACTGGGCAGACTTTTGTTGTCGTCAAGTCTCCATGATAGTTCAGCTGCTGGTAGAGATCCTATACTTTTACAAGTGATTGAAGTCAATGAACCTTCTTGAACGTAAATGGCTGTTGACCCTTGTCTGTTTTTCTCGCTTTCTCCGGATAGAAAGAGCAACAGGCTAGAGGGCAAAACTTAATGAGTGAGAAATTTAGAAGAAATCATGTTAGAAACGCTAGATATTGTTTTTAGGATATATATATATCTATATATTTAATACATTTGTACATATGGATGGAAATAAAATACGTGAAGAAACAAATATGAATCTCGTGAATAAACATATCTAAAAATTTCTTGATATTTCGGCCCAGAAACTGCTCGATTTTTAGTACATAAATAGAAATACAACACTGTTCTCACCTTTAATGATATTGGCACCACATACCTACAAGGAAGACATGCTACCTAAACACGTTTACTTACCCTGAACATTCAGTTGAACTGAGCGTTGAAGATCATTTCGTAGTTTTGGATGTGATGCTACGCAGCCGAGATTCTTTCCTTGATCATTCCTAGAGGGTGTGATTGTTACAGCGTTCTGAGAGACATAGATTTTGCCTCGTACGACATCAGACTGATCTTGATGGACAACGGTTACACCATCTGGTATACGCCATTCCAGTACTGCAGGAGGCCTTGCCCCGTATGCTTCACATATGATGTCGTACGGCTGTCCAGCTGATACCGTAACACTGATGTTGCTCAGGTAGCTGCTCGATCTTACACTAGTGAAAAGGAGCCAATTGGGCGGGGCTATCGACACAAAAGGGAATATCTACGATTAAAACCCCAACTCTAACAGAACTTGCTCTATCTGATGGTTGAAATCATTGAGATGTAATCACTATTGACTGTTATCACAAATATTCAAAAGTTACAACTCCAGAAATTAGATATAGGAGTATCACATATCATTAAAATAATCATTTAACCAGTACTATGTTGGTGCTGTCGTGTAGTTTCGATAAATTTTCAAAACTATACCGCTGATTGTTTTAATCGAATGCTTTGCAGAGTATATCCAGTTAAGAACACGCCAATCTTGGTGTAAAATGTAAAACTGAAACACCCTTTTTGTACTGTTTGCCACAGTGATATGTATGAATGAATACGTTATCTTTTTTGTGCTTTGTAGTTTGTTTTAATTAATAATATACCTGGTAGTAATGGAGTCACTCGTAAACTAGATGATCCTGGATTCTCTGTCCCTACCGTACCGCTTACAGTGCATTGGTAGTTGTCTTCATCACTTTTGTCAAGTTGTTTTATTGTGAGATTCGCACTGTAAAAGTCTGCCAACAAGCTGAATTTCCATTGTTCAAGAACGGTAAACCCACAAGAACGATTATCTTGACAGTCGTGAGAGGCTAGCGTATTGAGACCATCGCTCCTTTCCCAAATTACAAGTCGATTCCTGGTTTGCGGCGTAAAGGTACACACCAGTGTGAAATCTTCCCCTATGACTGGTAGTGAGTTGCCCGTCTGAATCGACACTTCAAATGCATGGTATCCTGTATGGGTGAAATTAAATTAAAGGGTACTGGACAGATGAGGGAAGGGCACCGATTTACCCAGCAAATGAATTGCGATTTTTTAAGACTATTGATTGATTTAGAAGGAGGTTCTAGTGATGTTTCAGGTGTCTTCTGTTCATTTCCATTTTCTTCTTTTTCTTTCTCTATCATAGTTTTCTCGTTTTTTTCTTCTCGTAATTGTTATTCACTAGTCAATGAGGGGCGGGGGACATGTCATCCCATTTAGCTTTCCCACTGTTTAAATACAATTTTGGTCAAACACATTACTCGATAAATGACAAAAATTCCCAGTATATTATTAATCGTACACAATATATACATGTTTGTAATTCAAAGCAATGCCTATTATAAGTGATATGTACGACAATCTTTGAGTTGATACAATGCTTATGATATTTTAGCTTACCCACCAGGTTTATTGCCAAATATATATGTACCCCATCATGTAATCAAGATAGTAAACAGAACTATAGCGGGTTATGAGATAAAGAGCGTTTGAAAATCATGAATTAAAGGACTAAGTTAATGTTTGCCTTAACAAAATATTACATAAATTAAACTCATATTAAACACCTCCCATGGTGTCATCTAGGCTAAATACACTTACACTTACAATCCAAACATGAAATAGAACTAACCAGATTTGGAGATGATAGCTGCTAGGAAAAGAAGAACTTCTGCACAAATCAACAGCATAATTTAGTCATCGTATCTGGGCATTCAAAGAAACGCTGTATTAGAACTAAATCCGATAATGCACACTATGATTATGAAAGCAGAGAGATGAGATAGACTCCATGATGAAAAGGGCAACAATATGAATCGAGCTAGACGGTGTTTTTTTGAAGAGATTTACCATATCCTTGTGTGGAAAGCGAAACAAATATCATGATGGATGTTAGCATTTTTATAGGTCCTCTTGGCACTGGTTCAGTTTTTAAAACTTCACCTAGCTTTCAATTTAAAATGACAATTAACACGATATAAATGATTAGACAATAGGGGCGCTCTTTCTCTTCAGACATTTTTGAACAATTACTTCGATTTAGAAGGTATCAACAAAATATGAAATAGTTTCCAATGGGATTTTGATGCCAATGCAGCAATCTCTTTATTTAGCGCGCATACAACCAAAATTTATCGTGGTTTTCAGTCACTTGATTTAAAAGTTAGAATCAAAATAAAAAAAAACAGGAAGCAACTATTTCTGGACTAGACAGAGTGAATACACTGACGAAAAATAAACTGTGGGTGGGGTATTCGAATGGAGAAAAGTGTGTGTTTATTTTCTGAACACTTTCCTGGAAAGAACTCAATTGCTATGCTCATCATGACTGTCATGTATGTATAGTTATGTAAGAAATTTGTGTTTGTGATTTTACCATGTAAATTCGATGCAGATAAACCCTTTGGCTGCTATTAACAAAGACACAAATATAATTTTAAACAAACAAACAGACACTAGTTCATTTTTTCAGGAGAGAAAAAGGTCTATGATAAACGGCGAATGTGGTATTCGGACCTCCCCATTTCCCCCACACACAATAATCGCGCGCTCACCGCACAGACACACACATAGTCATGCATCCACATTCACAGCAAGACAGCCAAACAGCCAGTTCGTTGTTTGCATATATTGTAAGATTATATTATGTTAAAAAAACGAATATATGAAGAGCTTGATTCCAAAAGGAACTACATCCAATTTTTATCAAAAATAGCTACAAAATATGTTTATTCCAAAAGGACCTACATCCACAAATATTCAAAATATTAACGAATTCAGCAAAAATTAAATATTCTTTGCAGATTTGTTTTTATCATTGGTCAAGGGTAACAGCTCTAACAAATATGCAAAGATGAAAAGTCATTACTAATATAAAGGGAAATGGGTAATTTTCATTTCAAAACATGTTCTACCCAAAGGTTAAAGGTAGAACTCTAGTACACATTATGTTCTAAAATCCCACCCAACAACATGCCCATCCCTGAAGGAGTAAGAAAATAATAACATGAGATTTTCTTGAAGTAAGAGATATTTTCTTTCCAACACTGAGGAATACTGATGCATTGTATTATATTGTTAGTATTAAAGATCCTGTACATGATATATGCTCGTCCACTGTAGCATTTCTTCGACCCCCCCCCCCCCCCATACTGCTCCCAGTACAGATAATATGCCGTCTCTAAAACCCAGACATCGTGGCAAGCAGCTTCAAATCCAAGCTGGTGAGTGATGCACTGGAGATTTTCACATTTCTTATCAAAGTTACCTTTCTTATAAACTGAAGCTTTTGTCAATTGGACGACGGCCCTGTTCTTTTCCCCTTCTTTTTGTTATGTATTATCGCCCATGATTCTTAAAAGCTGGTGTCGTTTCATTCTAAATCACAATGAATAGCTGCATTTCAATTTTAAATGATATTATGTATGTGATTTAAGTTTTTTTCCAATAATTTATATGCTGGATATGAATCATACTGATTTGTTAGTAAGACTATAATACTTTTTCGACTGCGACTACAACTTTAGATTTATTTATTCATTATTTTTCTCATTCATATTTCCTGGATCTCTACAAAGAACATAGCCTTTATATTGATGGCTCCGAATAGATCAATCAAGACTTTGTAATTTTTGATTTTTGTATTTGTTTATATTCATGTACAATGTTGTATACGCATTCAAGAACTCGTAAACCTGCCAAAACCTACGAACGAACGCCATACGAAAGATTTTCAGACGATGAAAATTCAAGAAGACAATGGAAAAACAGGGAGATTCGTACAAACGCATCGTTCGTACGAACCTTTGTGACCGTAGCATAACCAAAACAACCCAAGGATTCGTACTTTTATTATTTCTAGTTCTTCTATGATTTGAATGCGATTTTTCAATTCCATCCCTTGCTATCAGAAATGATCTAGCCTAAATGATATACCTGCATCAAATAAACTACTAACTTAGAGGCAAAACCAGACCCCAATAGCCTTCTTGCAGTTGGTATAAGCAACAATGTACGTTAAACGTATGAAGCTCCGTACCAAGCAAAATGCTAATAACATTAACAATTGTAATATTACTTTGAATAATATTCAATCAAATATCGATTTTAAAGGTCAAATGTAGATAATGTTTGTGTTAAGCTACGGTAACAAAGGTTCGTATGAACGATGTGTTCGTACGAACCTCCCTGTTTTTCCATTGTCTTCCCGAATTTCCATTGACTGAAAATCGTTCGTACGGCATTCGTAGCAATTCGTAATGGCATTTGTGACCGAGGCTTTAATAGATCGATCAATCATTTCGGCCATATCCATGTATTCTGCACAAAACCTGAACAACTGAATAACAATTCATCATTTTGATATCAATACTCGTTGTCATTACTGAGTGTCAGTGTTTCCGTTTTGTGTCTGTTGTGTTTTAAATGCCTTTGATGATGATATCATATATCATTTTTATTATTTAATTACATATATTTAAGAAATTCAGATTATTCAAACCAAATCGCCTGTTGGCGTTCCTTTCCTCTTCACATACCCTTGTTACACGTTTAGAATGTATATACTTATATATGTATGTGGTATAATACTTGATACTTGTGTAGCGCCCTCTATACGCAAACTCAACTTTCCATTAAAGAGAAGGTTGAGTACTAGGGAGAAGTGAACAATAATGTCTAAGCGTTATCATTGTTATTATGTAAGTGTGGAAGGACATCGGAGAAAAAAAGTTCCCTTAAAAGAATGGCTCTTCAAATGTCTTCATGTTCTAAATATGACAATTAATAGTGTGAAAATGAGGCCCGATTGGTATGCTATATATGTGTGTGTGTAGTCCCATATAATTATTTGTGTGTACAGTACTTGTTACCGTACCAAGACTGGACCAAATTTCATAAAATTGCAGTACACCACCAATACCTATATGCTACATGATCAAGTTTTTCTCATCGATTCCACACTGTTTCCTTTACAATGCAATCGCATGACCCGAAGTCAACTTTATCTTTAAAGTCTAGTGTTCTTTATCTTTCTAGCTGTTTAATATACACGTATTGCATGTCAGGTCCTCTATACTCTAACTCTGTCGCCCTCCATTCATTCTGTCATTGAAACTTCATACACAAATCACTAACTCCCTTCATGTAAATATCTGTATTTCCTTGACATTATTCATAACTATTTTACACTTTTTATGTCACATATTATTATTCCACATTTCTAGCTTGCACTCTAAAACTCTCAGTTCGTACCTGAATCATTCGAACTTTTATATTTATCCTTTAATATCTCGTGGGTCTGGTTGCACTTCACACTCTTTATGCTTGTATATAATCTTTCTCTTTTGAATGTATCTACCCTTGTGTTCAATTTATTATTCCATATATCTTGCCATCAAATTGCACTTTCTTCATTCACCTGGTTTTCATTCAGTTTGTCTTTAATGTGATGCTTCTTTTTTGTAATTTATTTTTGTTACATATTTTTGTGTAATCATCGTTAATTCCTCATTTTGTTTTCTTTAGAGAATTTGGTTCTTCTGATTCTTCTGTTAGTTTTTATTATTTTGTATAACTTCTTTTAAAATGTGCTTGTGTGTTATTTTGTCATGCCCTTAACCCTGGGAGAAAGACAAATTTATTTTATATCCTCCACTTCACACAAGATTTTAGAGCCTGCTGATACCAGGGCCATCGACTCTGCATCTGAGGCTTGCTGTGGCATCGAATAATTTAAGGAAGAGGAAATGATTCAAGCCCTTCGAAAGCAGAGAAAATAATACACGCGGCAGCTTAATCATTAACCTTTTAAGGTTCATTGTTTAATCTGTGCAGCTTTTATTGAAATACATTGTAAGTACCTGTGATAGTATAGTGTAACAAGTAAATATAAACTGTTAAAACCTCATCATTGTTTTATCTGTGCAGCTTTTATTGAAATGCATTAAAAAAAAAGGATTACATTTGATACAGGTCTGTCATGCAGTGCACTCAGTGCAATGCAAAAATAAAACGAATGCTTTAAACAAATGGATTTGTCGATAAATCAAAAAATATTTCGGAAATAGACCTTAACGAACAGAAATACAGACAGACTATACCAATTATAATAATTACTGATCAATATAAATTTAGTGTCCACTAGACGGATATCCTCATGTGATGAAGTAAAATTGAAATACCCCAAAAGCAATATTGATTACCTTTGTTGTATACAAGTACGATTAGTTAATGATTCGATTTGCTCAGCTACAAATGCAATTAAATGTATAAATAACCTGAAGTCTCCCAGGATTTACAATGCAAGACTTTTTTTGCTACATTCATATTATTTGTATTCGTATAATGTCGATTTTTATTGCAGTCTATATTACAAATGCTGATCTCATTCAGAGTGAAACAGTGCAATGGTGTGGTAATTTTATGGAAGTACATACATGTACATGTGAGCTTATATGATAATTATAATATATGCCATTATAGCTATAATCATTAACTATGTTACAAAATCCTAGATATTTGAATCCATTCTCAACCTATCAAGCACTACTGTTAAGCAGAAGAAAACAAAATAATTTAATTTGATTGTACATTTTAAAGCTACAGGTTACAGTTACAGATAATTGTATACACATGAATTTAAAGAGGCCATTGTTAAACTACAAGTTAACATTTATCATTTAATTGTTTAAACATTGCAATTGTCCAACACTTGACCGAGATATTGCATTATTCAAACAACACACTCTATACATACATGTAATGGTTACAAGTGAATGTTTTTAAAGTGTTACTCATGGAAATGTAGTATTCGTCATCTGTTTACAGTGGTGCTTACAATGTGATACTGTAAGCGGTTAGACTTACAGGCCAGAGTAGGAGATTAAATCTACTTTGGGAGTAAGTAGTTGTAATGAAAAGCAAGTCGTGCCATACAAGTTTAAATATAGCATACAATCGATACACAGTGCATTATAAACCTCTGCAGATCAGTAGGTTGTGATATCTTACATGGTTTTGCTACATTTATTTAGTAGTTGCTTTAAAATGAAATATTTAACAGATATCCTTCGACAATTATTAAACCATCAATTTTCATTAAAAATCATCCTTTAATATATACATTTATCATACACTTTAAGCTTACTAAAGTCCGATTTTCAAATTCATGTAAATGTGACAGATATAAACCCTACTTGAAATTATAGTAACAAAAGCGATGCAAGAAATCCTAAAAACATACGATAGTAGGTATAATTAAATATTTACAGCATATTCTTTTGAATCAGTTAATATTTATAGTTCGTTATAAACCAGCAAAAAGATATATTAAGATGTTTACGTGATAAGTATATATGCAGAGATAATCATGGAAATGGATATAGAGGTTAATACATTTACGTAAAACTGTTTTAATACACACGAATCACTTGTGCAACGTTTGCAATAGATGATGGTGTTATGGTAGGGGTCAGCCTTTTCACATTATGTCTTCATGCATTAGCGGTATGTTCTAACATCGAATGTGAAATTATTTACAATGTGATGATGGAACCGAATAAAAAAAGATCTATACCTTTCGAGTAAATTATGATTATACATAACAGATATCAATCTAAATACATAGCATGCTGCATTATGTTAATATTGATTTAATAGTACTACTTAAGTATGGAGTGTAATTTACTCGTTCACTCATTTACTCAGTAGATTCAGAGGTGTGATAAAATTCGATACAATCATGACAATATTATCTTAAAGAAAAGTACATGAATCATAAACAATGTATAAGCCTTCTCGTGCAGTTTTGGGCATCATACATTTTATAGTTCTACTTTTTCTTTATGTTCTTGAGCGTTCTCCACGAAAGCTTTTGACGGTGTAAGCTTCCTTTTTTTCTGAAAAAAGGACTCTTTATTGCTAATTAAGTGGGATGTTTGTACCATTTCCGATTAGGCTACGTTCATGTGTTAGCACTTTAACTTTTGATTTACCCAGTGCGTCACTCTTATTTATCGTGAATGAAATATGTTACGGAGACGACATAGGCGGTATGGGATTGATGTTCATATATGAAGTGGTTATTTTAGCACTAGCTTATTGTGCTGTGGGAAGGGTATTGATATATTGGGGATCACCGGGTTCGTTTTTAGACGCCTTTTCGTCTGTATTCACATTTACCGCCCCAAAACACGTTCGAGTAGAACTAGGACTTACACAATCTTGATTGTCTGGGTCGTTTTGCAGCACACTTTCATCGGTCATGTCTCTATTTACATAGACAGCCTCAGGACACTTTCGAGTATCACTAGGACTGATGTATTCGTCATTGTCGGTGGGAGAAATCGGCTTCATGTCCATGTAGTAGCTTGTAGTTGTGCCATTTTCGGTGCGAGGAACAGGCTTCAAGTCCATGTAGTAGCTTGTAGTTGTGTCATTGTTGGTACGAGGAACAGGCTTCAAGTCCATGTAGTCGCTTGTAGTTGTGTCATTGTTGGTGCGAGGAACAGGCTTCAAGTCCATGTAGTCGCTTGTAGTTGTGCCATTGTTGGTACGAGGAACAGGCTTCAAGTCCATGTAGTAGCTTGTAGTTGTGTCATTTTCGGTGCGAGGAACAGGCTTCAAGTCCATGTAGTCGCTTGTAGTTGTGTCATTTTCGGTGCGAGGAACAGGCTTCAAGTCCATGTAGTCGCTTGTAGTTGTGTCATTGTTGGTGCGAAGAACAGGCTTCAAGTCCATGTAGTCGCTTGTAGTTGTGTCATTGTTGGTGCGAAGAACAGGCTTCAAGTCCATGTAGTCGCTTGTAGTTGATTTGGAGGCGTGAGATGGAGGTACTGGTGCTATTTCAGCATATTCTCCCTGGTCCGCCTACAATAATATTTTCAAGCAAAATACGTAAAGTGAATTTCAAAATATCAAATATATTATTCCATTATTCAGAGTAGGCCTATGTATCAATGGTTTGCACTTAAATTTCCTTTAAACGGTACCTAAGCCTTTTTTTTTTATAATAAATTGAGTATATCAGTAGCTTGTAATTCAAAGAGGCAAAGCATTGTTGCTAACTAAAACACAGCGGCGTATATTTAAAGGAAATATGGCGCCTGGGACGAACATAAATATTTTGCCCCGACCTTTATAAGGTTTCTCTGTTCAAAATACAAACAAGATTTCTTCGACCGAACCTGAGATTTGGTAATCAACATTTGAATAAGGGTTTAATTAAGTGTATGAGCAAAGTGACCAAGCAGTAAATATTACTTTTTTCATTTCATTTTTATTTTCCCAAAACGTAAGTTGCCGTGCATTCTAAAATTCAGATTTGTTCAAAGCAGCTCAGCAACTGATCTTCAATTTTGATTAAATTTTAATTGAAAACAAAGAAAAAAACAATTACTAATCAACTTGACACTTATGATTTAACTGGGTCATTAACATGTATGATTTATGTTAAGAATGCTAAATCTTTGGAGATAAGTTGTTTCGCCATGCCGCATTTAAACATTAACCGATGTGCATGTATATCACAAGAGGAAACTATGATTGTTTAAGTAATTCTATTTTGATTTCTCCTTAATACTATTGTTAATATCATATCAATAAGTAATGTTAAATTATAGACCTACCTTTCGGCCTTCTGGCTGATTGTGTTTTCCAATGTCTGCTGGGAGTGCACATAGTAAAATGTAATGTAAAGAAAAATCCTGTTAACTCAAGCACACAATTTAGCATAGGTACTTCATTTTAAAAGTTTGACTGTGATTAGAAGGTCGTGATTTATATTGAAAAAATATACGTGATAACTACTTATATCTCCCTGAATTGATCTGTTTAAATTAAACACTTTCTACTCGAAAATGTTACCTTACAATGTAAAAAATATAAAGATTTAATCTTGCAGGGAAATATGTTTATATTTCTGTTCTTATCATGAAAATATAAACAAAGTTTAAAGTATCCTACTTCATATTTTTCTGACTGGCAGTTAATTTCTCCTTTTTTCTTTTTTTGATCGTTATAACTGAAGTATTTATTTTTACCTGTTTGGAACTATAATACTAATATAATACTGTGTTTCTTCCCACGTTTTCGTATACCTCAATTCCTGTCTGAGTATTAACACTTTTTGTTTGTCATCATGAATGCTACAGCTACTACAAGCACAATGTACGAGATATAAGGAAAGAAAATGGGATAATATATCGGTTAACACAGTTGGTAGATAGATGTGAAAGTGTAAGGGTTATTTTTGATAAACAGGAGTGCATATGTTGGTAGCAGCGGGCTATTAAAATAGTTATCAAAAAATAGTAAATACCGTAAAAAACGATAAATAAGGAAATAAAGAAACTCCGGAAGTTAAATAAATAAAAACGGAAGATAAATCTCTACAAACATTATGTATTTAGAATTACACCAAAACAAAATTGTCAGTATAAATGCCCTCTAAGGGCAGTAGAAGCAACCGAGAGACACAAAAGTAAAAACGAAAGAGAAATGGAACAAACAACAACAACATAAAACCAAAATAGAAATCGAGAGGTGTTGAAATGTAAAGGAAACGTAGCAAGAAGTTGAAGATTGAAGCCTAAAGAAGATACTTTTAAAAAAGAAAGGGGGATGTAGTTTTGTTTGTTTTAGGTAAATGTAGGGGGCCAACTGCTTTACGACATACCCTTCTTTCGTTTCACACAGCATAACACTTCATAAAAGTACATCAAACCCAGTGAAATGAGCAGGATGAAGACAGCCGAAGCAATCACTCCAATTGCGATTGTGATGAAAGGGAGACTACCTTCAGTTGAAGGCTGCTTCTCAACTGGTGAGTCTAGGACAAACAATACCATGAAAAGAACGTTGTGGATATTTATTTTGTAAACAATGTTGTAGGAGATCGGTTTGATATGGTAACGTTTAGTTGTAACCATGGTTTATGTATGGATGTTTATTTCACATTTCTATATCCCCTGTGTTTCAAGCAGAGTTTTACGAAGCCATGTAGGAGGATTTTTTTTTGTTTGGCAGAGTGAACATATATTAATACTAGAATACCCCAGACACAAATTGATAACGCAAACACACCCGCACACGTACACCTAAATACACCCAACACATTGGAATCCATCTTCACCCATATCCATGTAATATGTGAATCTAAAAGTAAATGTGTACACACCGACACATGGATCCACCCAAACCCACATGTGAATCACATTCACATTCACCCACCCACACACGCACATATTCATCGACACAACATACATACGCAAACACACGCACACACACACACACACACACACATGTGACATCACCACAACGTAAAGGTGTATACATGTTCACCCGACCACCAACGCACATACATACAGCTGAACATGAACCCTTTCTGTCCCATGCTCAATTCTCGTTCTGCATGCTGATTACATCTAGGTAATGTCGGCTTTATGTTTCAACGTATATTTAACATAGTGCCTTATACAATTAAGGAAGCATTTTATGATGAGTATTCCATTGTATCATGGGACTTCTGCTTTGTTTTAGCCACTTAAAATGTATTAAGTGTTTCGAAACCTCGTTTTCATCAAGATCTTGAGAACTCTCGTAATTAATGGGAATTGGTGGTAAATGTATGGAGGTTATCTCAAAATAGTCTCCTTTTCTTATCAATAATTATAAAGAAATGATAATAGTTTAACCTGTTAGATAATCCGGTTTACTGCATAGTTCTCTCCCAAAGGTCACCAAAACTATGTCATCATCAATTGGAAAGGTGCACGTATTTAATGACTTTATAAGTGCTTACACTTATAGTATAAATTATACAGTAGAGTATAGATTGAACTGGATGTTGGTAAGAATTACACTTGTGTAATAATGTAATTAGCTATACACTTAACGCATTATTCCTCATCCGACCACAAGTAACCATGCAGCATTAACAAAAATAAAAAATTCTAACTAAATGTATAGGCCTGTAAATGATTGCAATCAAACAATAAGTCTATTTTTTGTTTTAAACAGTTGCACATTCTCTGTAGATGGGCTTGTAGAATGGTTAAAATAATATGATGTTTTTGTGTGTTTTGTAACAGTTTCGAGTAAGATGTTAATAAAAAGGGACCTTTTTTTAAGAATGAGGTGGTGGGGGCGTACTAATGACTAAACTATAAATAGATAGAATTATTCGGACATTAAAAGCATTTTCTTTCTAAATTAGTAATTTAGTATGCAGAAAAGGTAGTGTCCGAAGTAAAAAGTACCACAAAAAAAAACCGTTCAGGTAACGACAGATGTGTAAACCTTTGTGGATGATTAAAGTTCAAACGGGAACAATTTAGAATTTCTCGTTATTTAGAAACTTACGAGTTGTCGAAGCTACTGTACCAACTGCGCTACTGTTCGCCACGCTATGTGCACAGCCCAGAGAGTCATCCGGTACCAGGTGAATGATTTCAGTCCAACCAATGTGTATGATCTCCCTGTGATTGTTGAGACAACATCACACCCCTCTTTATCCACTTGCGTGTTGTTTGGACAGTACTCCAGAGTGAAAGTTTGTTTCAAACCGCCATCGTATCCTGATTGCCAGGCAACGAAGAGAGTTGAAGATGTCGTCTGGTTTGGGTCGATGAAGAACCGAGAAGGTGTATCTGGGATGACTGTACGCAGATGTAGAAAGGTGGATTTAACATGATGTAATAATAATAATATATAAATATATAAAGGGCACACACTAACGTTTGGAAACTTGTTTAAAAGTACCAATATTAAAAAAGCAACAATTCAGTTTTGTTGTCATTTATCATGTTTAAAAATAAAGCATCCATCCACATGTGCAGCCAACACATGATTCTATTGTTAAAATGCCTCGCTCTTGGGCAAGTACACCAGGCCTGAAGTACAAATAAATACGTGTATCCATGCATGGCATAGGCATGATGTTCAAGGAATTCATTACGGATCATGAGAATGAAAATGTTTAGAGCAATTAACAGAGGACCGAGCCGAGACCCTTGCCGGACTCCAAAGGGTACTGGAAAGGCGTCGTAAACAGCACCATCCATTTATCGGGGTAAACGTATAATGGTTGAAATGGGAAGCTATGGCTTCTTATATTGTCTGGCATTCAAACAAAATATGTTCAAACTAGAACTATCGATCTTATAAGATGTTTAAACATGAACAATTGATGTTTGTATATTCACTAAAATAGTTCAAAGTTACAGTGATGTTACATTCTAATTTGGATGCAGAGTGTGGGAAAAGTAAGACTACATGAATGGGTTGGAAATAACAACCACGTCAATGAATTTCAATTTAATTTCAAATTGATTTGTCTTTCATCGCTGCTTCTACTCCCCTTTTCAAATGGGGGGGGGGGGTGGGGGTTATGTCCCCATTGCTTATCTGAGAGTAAGCATTCTAAATTCATAATTTCATTTTCGCATTTTCAAAACATATATTTACATGGTAGCCTATTTAAATCTAAGGGGAAATATGAGGTTCGTACAGGAATTTCAGAACGCTTCCACATAACACTCTAAATAGCAAAAACATACTTATGTTAGCGCAATTCCTGTAGTCTCTGGCTTCATTAGGATCGACTTCAGTGCAGTGCCGTAGGCCGAACAATCTCCATAGCCTAACAGTTTAGACACCCTGCTCCACTTGTGGAGCAAGTTCCAATTTAAATAATGATAACAAAGAATCGCAAAGACAAGATAAAAATGAACCTAAATATAGAACGAAAAACCCAATTCTACTTTCGAGAAAACGTGGAGTTAAATACTGCACTTCCGGAACCACAGTTTGAAAAAGCAATGCATTTGAAATCACAGGGATTTTCAGACAGAGGATTTCGAAGGGCCACTACGCTAGAGGTCAGCGTTTCACCTTCGGGTATAGTCTCGGAGAGTGATATGTATACGGGTGCCGTTAGAAAATAGTGTGCTGTTACATAGCCATTGGAAGATAAAAGCAGGAGGATTGGCGTCTGAGGTACATTTCATCATGAACACAGTACGTGCTTCATTTAATGTAAGGCGTCGAGAAGAAACACACACAACTGGGCCTCTGGACAGAGGATTTCGAAGGGCCACTACGCTAGAGGTCAGCGTTTCACCTTCGGGTATAGTCTCGGAGAGTGATATGTTACGGGTGCCGTTAGAAAATAGTGTGCTGTTACATAGCCATTGGAAGATAAAAGCAGGAGGATTGGCGTCTGAGGTACATTTCATCATGAACACCGTACGTGCTTCATTTAATGTAAGGCGTCGAGAAGAAACACACATAACTGGGCCATCTAGATGGAATAAAAATATTGAAAATCATATCAATCTATATGCATTTTGCTTTCAGATGGGAAACCACCAGCTCTCGAATTTTAAGGAAAAGAGAGCAACCGAAGAGTCTTTAGAATAGTTAATGAACGCATGGACAGACCAATTTCTATTAAAATGTCCTTACCAAAAGTTTACATGAAAATGGATACTCATATGATATGTTCAGCACCATGCTATCATTCATCGACCGCCTTGAGGGGGTTGTAAGTTGAACTGCCTGACAGCGAAGAGGTTTCCCATGACCAATCCTCGCTGGCATGATGGTAAGAGTGCTGTCAGTATTATACCGATCATCCATATTCACTGAAGTCTTGATAGACGAATCATGTGTCACATTTCTTGATCCGATGTACCAATGAATGAGCGGAGCAGGGTATCCATTGGCTGCTCTGCAGCTTACGTTGGTTTCTATACCGTCGTGTAGATTGTCTGGTATGGTCATGTTAACACTATCTGATGGGCCTTTACATATAAATGGAATGTATAATTATGTGTAAAACGTTAAAGAGTCACGTTTTCCTTGGGTATAATATATAACCTTTTATAAGTAATGTATAAATATATGCAGCGAGGTGACAACCCAGTGTCGTATTGATAGACATTCGCTTTTCCTATCCAAGTCCCGTGTGACGTGTACAAATTAATAACTACGATGATGATTTCGTTATGATTGGATATATTATCATGATTAAATTGGTAAGCTCTTTTGAAATTGTAGTAATGATTGAGACTTTCGGTGGATAAAGCCAAAAATGCAACGCATTTTCCATCAATCATATTTGAAGGAAGATCGACTCCCGATATATTGAATAATCAAAACTTACCGTACACGATCAATTTGGCTAACAGCCGATCAATATGGACTTCGTCAAAAATGCATCGCATTGTAAGAACATTCCATGGTGCTTTCTCTCTGGATCTATTGCGATGGTACTTTCGGTGTCAAACAAACTTCCATCTAAAGCATTGCGATACTTTGAAAGGTTTGAGTTGCGGAGAATACTATTGGTGTCATCAAGAAGACTCCATGATAGTTCAACCGCTGGTAATGATCCAATACTTTTACAAGTGATTAAAGTTGATGAACCTTCTGGAACATAAATGAATGCTGACACCGATTCACGTTCCTTGTAATCTCCGGTTTGAAAAAGTAACATGCTAGATGGTAAAACTTAATAAAAGACAGTAAGAAAACAAAAATAATATACACAAATAAACAAACGCTAAATTATGTTTAAAGGAACGAGATATCTTTTTGTGTACATTTTGCACAAATTAATAGAACAAACATACTTGTATAGAAAACATGAATCTTCTGAAAAACAATTCATAAATATTCATTGATATTATGCCCCATATCTGAGTAAAGCAGTTCATAACGATCTACAAGTACAATACATGGATTCAGCTTTGATGACATCGACACAACAAGACAACAACGAGATTGTGCCCTCTACTTAAACACGTTTACTCACCTTGAACATTCAGGTGAACTGAGCGTTGAAGGTTATTTTGTAGTTGTGGATGTGATGCCGAACAGCGCAGAATCTTTCCGTGATCATCCCTAGAAGGCGTGATCGTAGCAACTTTACGAGAGACATAACCGTTGTCTCGTACAGCATCAGACTGGTCCTGACTAACTACGGTTACATCATCTGGTATACGCCATTCCAGTACTACAGGAGGCCTTACCCAGTCTGCTTCACATGTGAAGTTATACGTTTTTATGGTAATGACCCATCGATCTCTCATCCGTGATAAAGAGCCAATAGGCCGCAACTGACGTTAAAAGAGGGAACATTCACGATGAATACAGCTCACTCTAAATTGTACTTTTCCACTCTGATAATTTACTTCCATGTAATTGAATCTTTAATTGCGCTTACAACAATATTTCAAAGTTTGCTACTTAAAATTACATACAATCATTTACAAAAAAAATATTAGGTGTGAGTTACAGTTGTCATCGAATATAATTTAAAAACTGTAGTAGTACATAATCATAACTCCAAATAAAAAAACAAAATAAGAACAACAAGACATGTCTGATTGAAGGGTTTCCTTGTATCAAATTATTATTATTATTTGCCGGCCTGTTTGGGTTTTATGTTTGAAAAAGAACGGTTTCCCTTTAAGCTCTTTTTCATGTTCATACTTGACTGGTAAAAGAGCCTTTACTTTTTGTTAACTGAATTGGGGAGGTTGAGACTTCATTTTTACCTGGTATCTTCTTCAAAATAATCTGCATCCTTCACTGCTCAGGATTCTTGCAGATGTGTGCGAGTGCATGTGTGTGGCGACATGGGGATGCCCAGGTGTGCAGGTAAAAGGTGTATATATAGATAGTGCCAGTAAACAAATTGCAGGAATTTACTTTCCCCCGGTCTTTAGTTGTCGCTGGAAGGCTTCCACTGATGGAGCCAGGACAACCTCAAAAGGGAGAGCGTTCCACTGTCGAACAGTGCGAGGAAAGAAGGAGTGAATATGTTGCTCTGTTCGTGACTGCATGACACGATAACAGTAAGGACGAGACGATCTTGTAGTTCTTACGACTGTTGCCGGTTGGATGTAGTGGTGGATGTCAAAGTCAACCAAAGAGTAGTGCATCTTGTACAGTAAGGTGAGACGTTGATGCTCTCTTCTCTTCTGGAGGGAGGTCCATCCAAGTTGACTCAGTGGTTCTACTTGCATGCTAGTTAATGATGAATTTGCTGGCTCATATGTACCGCTTATAGTGCATTTGTAACTGCTCTTCTCATCTCCTGTAATGTGTTTTATTGTAAGATTTCCAGTAGAAGAGTCTGCCAACAATCTCAACTTTGAAGGGTCAGGAATGCGCGTCGTACCATGAGGATAAGGCCGGCAGGAGTGGGACGCTACAGCGATATTGTTATCCTTTGCCCAAATAACTTGTCGACACCATCGTGAAATCCTCGCCAATGATTGGTAGAGAGTTGTATGTCTGAATAGACACCTCAAATGCATGGTATCCTGTATGGGTGAAATGAAAAAAATTAAAAGGAAAGGTACCTTATACAGTGCGTCCCAGAAAAAAAAAGAAACCGAGAACTATCCATGTTTTATCATAACTTAATCACAATTATAATTAATAAATGACACACATCTGGAAAGCTTAGATCCTCCTCTTTCATTTGATGCAACTCATATGATGCATATTTCACGCATGAGTGATTCGAAGCAATTTGAAGAGAGGAAACCAAAAAGTCATTTGGCGGGCGGTATCTGAATATAAAGGAGAAACTCGTATTTCTAGAAAGTTTAATTTCTGCCCTTTAATATGACACATCAATCAGGAAAAATGAGCCAGGAATAACAAAGTTCTGTTTGTTTAAACAAATGCTTGCATTTCCATAATTTGATCAAACGAGCTCGTTTTCACTGGCTGCCTGTCGTATCAACACACAGAGTTGACAAAAGACTTAACTCCGTTTTGTTGAAGATCAGCTTTGCACCAGGTCTTTCGTCTTCTTTGTGAACAATAACTTTTTCATTATTGTATTCTATTTATTTTGTTAATTTTCTTGTAAAATGTTAATAATTCAGCTAATGACTCCTAATCACTTTTTACATTGTACCATGAATTAAATGAATAAATAAAGAACAATCTATGAATGAGTGTAGCACCATGTCCACATCCAAACTACATAATGTGGTCCTTCGTTCATGGCGAGCTGTATTCATTATATTATTTGTCAATGTATAAGCATAAATCTATTTTCCAATAATTATTTAAACAAGATTGAATACATAGATATTGTCTTTTCGATACAGAAAAATGTCCTCTAACGATGATTTTCCCCGTAATACGCTCCAAAGTGATGTTTCACTGAAGCACATCATCGATTCCTAGTAGATGATCTCATCTGGTTTTGATCGACGATGAACTCCCCATTCAACCCGCACTGGGCCAGCGTGGATGGGTAGGCCCACACAAACCAGCATGACAGACACAAATAAACAAAGGCCCCCAGTCCCCAGCAGCTCATTTGTTCCGGACCAAGGTGGCGGCCCGATAAAACAAGGAGCAGGGGGTGCTAAGAATCCCTGGGTTCGGACAGGCCACCAATGGAAACTGAACATTGCAACCTATAACGTAAGATCACTGCTTCAAGAAGAGAGACTACTGGAACTCGAGGAAGAACTACAAGGAATAAAGTGGGACATCGTTGGACTGGGTGAAGTCCGCAGACGAGGAGAAGAACTCACAGTACTGAAAAGTGGGCACCATTTCTACCATATAGGAAAGAAGAATAAGAGTGAAGCAGGAGTAGGATTCCTAGTTCACAAAAGCATCGCCGGTAACATTTCTGAAATAAAAGGAATAAATGAACGTCTGGCACAAATAACAATAAAAATCAATAAGAGATACAAAATCAAGATTATCCAAGTCTATGCTCCAACTTCAACACACGACGATGAAGAGGTAGAGAAACTTTACGAGGAAATAACGGACGTGATGAAAGGCAGTAAAACACAGTTTACAATAGTCATGGGTGACTTTAACGCCAAGGTCGGGAAAAGAGAGGAAGGAGAAGAAAGCACAATCGGCCCCTTCGGAAGTGGGCAAAGAAACGACAGGGGGGACCGACTTCTTGAATTTGCCATTAGCAACAAAATGAAAATAATGAACACTTTCTTCAAGAAAGGAGCATCCAGGAAATGGACATGGAAAAGCCCAGGCGGAAACACAAAGAATGAAATTGACTTCATACTAACTGATAACCCTCACATCATCCAAGACGTGAAAACAATCAGCAAGGTGAACGTGGGAAGTGACCACAGGATGGTAATGGGCAAGATGAAAATCAACACCCGACTAGAGAGGCAAAAACTCCTAAAACCAAAACAAAGTAGCATCAACCTAGAGAAACTAAAAGCGAAGAGAACAGAATTTCAACTGGAGTTGAAAAACCAATTTCAACTTTTGACGGACAAATGCACAGACGAAGAAGGAAACAGATCCCTTGAAACTTGGACTGATCTGCTAGTGGAAAAAACCCAAGAAACCGCCATAAAGATCGCAGGGAAAAAACCAAAAACCCGTGAAAACAAGATATCAGAATCTACCAGAAAACTCATGGAAAAAAGAAGGAACATGAAAGCAGAAGGCATAGGCATCCAAAATGTTGAATATGTAGAAACCTGCAAAACAGTAAGGAAGAAGCTACGTGAAGACATCCGTAGTTACAACACAACAATGATCAAATCCACAATTGAGGAAAACAGAAGCCTGAAGAAAACTTTCAAGAAACTAGCACATGGAAAACAGAAAATCACAAGCCTCCTCGACAGCAATGGACAATAAATCACAGATCAGGACCAGATACTTCAAAGAATTGAAGAGTTTTATGAACAACTATACAATAGCAATAAAGAGACAGAAGATCCAGGAGAACCACAAGAAGAGATCCCAGTTGTAACTGATTGGGAGGTTCAACATGCAATAAATCAAATGAAGAGAGGGAAGTCACCAGGCCCAGACAGCATACTTATAGACAAAATCAAAGAAGGAGGAGACACAATAACTGAGGAACTAGCCAAACTTTACAATGTATGTATGCAAACGAGGAGAATACCACATCAATGGAAAGAAGCCACAATGATAATTCTGCACAAAAAGGGGGACAAGCGAGATCTAAAGAACTACAGACCCATCAGCCTCCTCTCAAACCTGTATAAGCTGTACACAAAAATCATCACCAACCGGCTACAGAAAATCCTTGATAACAACCAACCTAGGGAGAAGGCAGGCTTCAGAAGGGGTTTCTCAACTATGGACCACATCCACACCATTAATCAACTGAAAGAAAAATGCCAAGAGTTCAACATCCCCCTATGCGTAGCATTCGTAGACTATGAAAAGGCATTTGATTCCGTAGAAACCTACGCAGTACTGAAGGAACTTCAAGACCAAGGAATCAACAATACATACATCAAAATCCTTAAAGACATTTATTCAGACTGCTACAACACTGTCAGAATGCACAAGGCCAGCAACAAAATCATGATAAGAAAGGGAGTTCGACAGGGAGACACCGGCTCACCAAAATTCTTCACTGCTTGCCTAGAGAGCATCTTCAAAACATTAGACTGGTCATCAAAGGGAATCAACATAAACGGGGAAAACATGAGTCACTTAAGATTTGCAGACGATATTGTCATCATATCTCACAACTTAAACGACCTCGAAATAATGCTACAAGAACTGGACGATGCAAGCCGACTTTCAGGCCTCAAAATGAACATAAAGAAGACTAAAGTCATGGCAGGATCAGCCAAAGATCCAAAACAAATCCAAGTGAACGGTACCAAAATGGAGCAAGTAGAGGAGTATATTTACCTAGGACAACGTTTCTCCCTCCAAGACAAAAATCAAGACAACGAAATAAGAAGAAGAATCAAAGCTGGATGGCGAGCCTTTGGCAGATACAGCACCATCATGAAAGGCAAACTTCCATTATGCCTGAAAAAGAAGGTATATAACCAGTGCATCATCCCAGCAATCTCATACGCTGCAGAAACATGGACGCTAACTTCAAAAATGGAAAGAAAGCTAGCAGCCTCGCAACACAACATGGAAAGAAGTATTCTAAGCATCACATACAAAGACAGAAAAACAAACAAATGGATCAGGGAACAAACAAAAGTCCAGGACATCCTTAAAACAGTGAAAAGAAGGAAATGGAATTGGGCAGGCCACATCAGCCGCAGGAAAGACAATCGCTGGAGCTCAGCAATCACTCATTGGACACCATACGAGGGAAAACGAAACAGGGGACGTCAAAGAAAAAGATGGCGAGACGAGCTGCAACAGTTCTGGGGACAGACAAATTGGCACCAACAGGCGCTGAACAGAGGCATTTGGAAACATCATGCTGAGGCCTTCATCCTGCAGTGGATTGACAACGGCTGATAAAGTAAAGTAAAAGAACTCCTAAGGCGGATCTGGACTCCCTGGGAAAAATGTCAAAAAGATGGTTCTGTGACAACACATTTTGTTAACTGAAAATAAAAATAGGTATCCAATCAATACATTTAATATTGTTATAACATTATACCGAAGTGTCGTTGTAACGGATGTAGATAACATGTTCCTCCGACAACCCGATCACTTCGTACACAAATCGAAATCTAAATTTCAAACCTAGGCCGAAACTCTACCTTACTAACCCTAATGTAAACCCCTCACTTAACGTTCACCCAAATTACAGCCATAAGCTTTACAATGTATAACCCAAGTAAAGCCAAAATCAATTTTTACCGGAACCTTGTTTAACATTTTATAAAAATCGACACGTTAGTCCACCGGAACATTGCCCGATATTAACTGTAACTGGATTACCATCTCATTACCAAGGTTATACAATCGTAACAGTATGACACTGTCTTATTTGTTATCTGGGATTATAATTGGCAAAGCACTGTACCAGGCAATGTGTTATATGAATTAAAGGACATAATCCTTTTACCTATATGCGGTTTGGTCTGATGGTGAAAGGTTTACCAGAATATGAGAAGGTAATAGCTGCCCTGCCATTCCCAAGTCTTGTCTCAGCCAAACGTGTATAGTTGCCTTCGTCTTCTGCCGAAATATTAAAAAAAATCAGAATACTCGGCCTCAGGGTATCTTCTTGCGCATGACTGTGATGAATCTGATGGTGGGTGCTATTGTAGAGTTCCGTGCCATTCATGAACCAGGTTATTGAGGTTAGGGGTCTGCTATCTGATGTCCATATAAGAATAGCATCGGCGCTCTGGTGACCACTGGAAACCCGACGGAAATAGTAATCCACAATGACAGGAGAATCTACATGTATGTATTTAGAAAGAAAAAAATACGTTCAGGAAACAATAACACGAGGCTCAGGAAGATGCCATTCGTGATGATGTTCCTGATTAGCGTAAATGAATAAATATTGTAATAGTTACCAATATTGTGCAAGGGTAACATAACCGCAGTTTATCATCACGTAGAACTAAGTTATGCTTACGTATTAATCTGAATCAAACTTGTATGGTTCAGAATTTTGTTTGCAACACAAAATAGTTATTTATAAAAGGAAACAAAATCAAACCAAGTGAAGCTTATAAAACAAAAAGCTTACCTTGCTTGTTTAATTCAATCACTGGAAAATAAATGTAATCGCCGGCTCACAGCAAACATGATGATAACACCATGTAATGTAAATGGTTGTAATGTCTCTATTGCGATGAGGTAACGTTTATACATACCTTCCTCCTTATAAGATCTACATGGTGAATGGGTTAGGCTGAAATAAATCAGACTTACAGAGAACATGAAGAACCTCACTGACATTCCAAAACTTCACGGATAAAGCGTTTGGTTGAAAAACTTGACAGACAAGGAGTTCTCCATGATCGTCTACCGTGGGGGTGAAATTGAAAACACTTATTGCAACCAGTGTATGATTTACATTCCTCGAGTACTGTGCATTAGAATATTTGGTGACGTTCCCTGATCCAAGATGCCATCGGAAAGCTGGTGCTGGGTAGCCATTGTTCGATGGGCAAGTCACGTTTGATGACACTCCATCCTGCAATCCTTCCTTTCCACTTTAATAGGTAGGGAGGATCCGGTGGTCCTATAGAATCAAAGTGCATTCATCATGTCACTACTTTTGACATTAAAAATCCTATTTACTTGTATATAACATGGGAACCGATACAGGAAATTAAACCTGATGATATTATAAGCAACAACAACCGATGACTCTCACACAACATATTTTGTGACAATATGACACAAATCTGTTGATATCTATCGTAATTTGCGTTAGCTGTCCCGGAGGAATGTCACTTCATACTTTCTTCACTTTCATTGACAAATTGTAGCATGAGTAAAACCCAGTTTTCGAAATTGCAGTATGTCCAAGACCGCATTCAGTCTTCTCTTGTGACTTCGAGAAGATGAGGTATCGTTCATGCAACGTACGAATTCTCACCTAACACGATAACTATCACTTCTGTTTGACGTTGATTTATACCAGCATAGGCCACACATCGAAGAAGTTTATTATGATGCCTCCTCTTTGGAATCAACTGTAGAGTGGACTTGGTGTCACGTAAACCTTGGTCGGCCTCATTCGTCGTAGATGTAGAGGTCGTGCTTCCCAGGTCGTCGTCCGAATCAATGATCCATGATGAGCTGTTGGATGAGATTTAAGTATTTTCAGCAATGTTTAAAACAAGAAGGAAAGGGAGTTGTGACTCACAAACCAGCTATCTCAGCAGAAGACATGGACAAAGTGCAAGGTTCGCTTGATTTGGACGATCCTTTAAGTCTTCAGGACAAGGTATTTATTGATGTTATGAAACTCAACAGCTTCGCCATTTGTAAGGAATTAGGCCTAGGGGAAAATTCTACATAGATTCCTAGAGGCTAGATCTAGACTAGTCTAACTCTCAAAGATACACTCATAAAAAAAAACTGTGCAGATAAACTAGAGAAAAGCCAAGGTTGTGCCATAAGTTGACTCTTTTTTCAGTATATAAAAGTAATAATGACTGCTTTAATTTTTGAGACATAATTGTTTTTATACGCTCAAGGGGAGGTTACAATCGTGCTATTGCGAAAATCGGGCAATAGCACGATTGTTACCTCCCCTTGAGCGTAAAAAAACAACTATGTCTCTCAAAGCAGTCATTATTACTATACAATATGATAACAGTATATTAACGGTGAAGGCATCATGGGATCTAGTGATGTTCTAAACGATTCCCTACAAGAATGGAAAACATACAGAATAGTGGGAAACAGTTTAGGGGATGTAAAATGTTTCATCCATTTCAGAAAACCCTGATATTTGGGAGGAATATTTACTTAAGTAGAACACACACACCTTGAACAACTAGGCGGATGAATAATTAAAGCTTATAATCCAGCTCCCGGCGCGAAACCACACAACGGAAAACCTTTCCATCATCGTCCCTAGACGGTGTTACAGAAACAATTCTTCGAGAGGTGTAAGCGTCACTAAGAACAGCATTATACTGATCTTCCAGTTGCACCTGCATTGCTACATGAACTTGCTACTCTACTTCTGCAGATGGTCTAGCGTCTTGGACTGAACATGTTAGGTTGTGAGTTCGCCCATATGTGATGCTCACTGATTCTCCATACTTGTATCCATTTTCAGTCCAGCCGTCAGTGATGGATATCAATCTAGGTTCGGCTGGAAGTGAGACATGTCTAACGTTTTCATTCTAAGAATAACAAGCTATCAAGCGAGACTTCTCCCACAAAAGACTATGATATCTGAGACACAAACTTCCCGAACTTTACGCGTTATCATGATTTCAGTTACAAATGAAATTAGACTGGTTATTTGGAAATATGTCTCTTTTCTTGCAGTGACACAAATTCTTACGTTATAATAACGTAATAATTTGTGTCACTGCAAGAAAAGAGACATATTTCCAAATAACTGTTGAAACCACATTTAATTGAAACATCTTTAACTTTATAGATCAACAAAGGATTCGTAGGCTTCTGGCCAAACGAATCTAAAAATCCCTAATGTTAAATCTGAGAGGCATATGGCCCTACGTGCTATCAGTTTTTGTGATATGGTTTAGTATTGAAGCCCTATTTTTAAAAAAAGCGTTTTAAAATGATCATGAAGTTCCTCAAAAATATAAGAATATTGCAGTTTTTTCCATACTCATTCCCCCCCCCCCCAAAAAAAAAAAACTGTATTGTTATGAGAACCGTTAGGAAAACGCAAAATTTTATTTCGATTACCAATCATAAATATATTGGTAATCATACAGGCGGTCGGCTTGTAAATGTCACGGGATTCATCTATGCCCTAGAGGTTTATAATTATGATTTCAGCATGAGCTAAATCAAGGACTTATTTTAAGAATCTGAGACACAGTTTCCGGATTTCGTTAAGAATGGAAATTGAAAATAAATATAAGTGGCAAAAAGTAAAACAAACGTTTAAAATCATGCTAAAGCACTTCAAGCGAATGGACAGATTTTGAGGTAAATCTGTTCATTTCCTTTTTTTTTTCTTCTTCATTTGGGGGATAACATGAAAGCTATGTGGAGAGCTGCATACAAATCCAAATGTGACTGAACACGAAAAGAGGGATTCAAAGTACTCTACAAGATCACATTATTTCCCCATGAGATGACATGAACATTTTGGGGTGTGCTGTTATACCACTTACATAGTTTACTATACCTGCCAATGACGCTCAAATGTAGGGAAATTGTTACATCTTAAATTGATACATTTAAATTTAAAACTATACCCAACATGTGTGTATTTTCCTATGGAAAGTAATGAACAAAGGAGTAATGATATTTGTATTCATCTTAATTACTGATACAAAAAAGAAAAAAATATTAATTATCAATGATAAACGAAGAATTTACCATTCTGCCTTCTGGTTGAGTGTTGTCTCCATTATCTGCTTGAAATGTGAAGGACGTCATGTAATTTTGATAAGAGTAAAACAAAAAATACACATATTGGCAATGTTCCTTCCTTTTAAAGGTCAGAGTGTGATATACATATTAGACTTTGTATATATTTTGTATAAAAGAAAGAGTATTCATGTCATTTACTACAATGTAGCAGATTGATAATCAATTTGCAAGCTTGTATTCCAGATTTACCTCAAATGCAATTGGAAGAATAAAATGATTGATTTTTTTAGGCAAAAATATGTATTTACCTCATTGTATTTTTTTTTAACTAAATGGAAATTTAACTCAAATAATATCCTAAATTATAATTTTGTTTAGTTGCAGTTCAGTTCAGTTCAGAGAGAGAGAGAGAAGTAAAACGGAAGAGAGGGAACCAAAACAAACAAAAAACGATAAAGCACAAATTAAAATCAACATGAACAAATGACAATATCACCGAAGATTAAAGCCTAGATAATATATTTTAATAATGATATGTGGATTACATCACCTATAATATGCATGTTTTGGTTTGTTAGAGGTGAATGCTTTACAACATACCCTTCTTTAGCTTCACACAAAATAACGTTCCATAGAAGTACATCAGTCCTAATGAAATAACCAAAATGAAGCCAGCGGAAGCAATCACTCCAAGAGCGATTGTCATGAAAGATGTTTTTCTTTTTGGAAATGATGGATCATTTAGACCTGGTGAGGCTAAGTAAGAAAAAAGATGACCAAAAAATAACAGAGTGTCAAGATTATCAGGTTTTCCAAAAACAATGAATGTTTCTTTCAGTTGACGGCTGCTTCTCAAGTGGTGAGTCTAGGACAAACAATACCATGATTAGAATGTCGTGGATATTGGTTTTTTAACAATGTTGTAGGAGATTTTCCATGATTTATGTATGGATGTTTCGTTCACATCTCTATATCCCCCGTGTTTTGAATAGTGTTTTAAAAAGCTTTGTAAGATGTGTTGCTGTGTTTGGCAAGATGAAAATTTAGTATTTCCAGAAAACCTACAAGTGCTCCATCCATGTATGCATGCTTATCCACTTTAAAACATTAATACACCCCAGCACATGGAAATTCACCCATCACCACGCATGTAACACGAGAATCCAAGCATAAATGTGAGTCCAACCACACACACAGGTGAATTCACCCAAACAAAAAGGTGTAAAAAGGTTCATCCATGCACGCACATACACACATTTGATCATTAACTTGTTTTTCTCATGGTCGATAATTGCTTGTCATGTATGTTCACTAAATCTAGATAATATCGGCCGTATTTTTATTGTACACTTTACGTATTAGCTTATCAAATTAAAGAAGCATGGTATGGTTAGTATTCCATCGAATTAGAAAATTTCTGCTATTTTCTTGCCACTCCAAATATTTATGATTTGTTAAAGAATCCCGCTGTCATCATGATCTTGGGAACATTCCTAAGTAATGAGAATTGATAGTAAATTCCTGGAGTTAATCAAGAAATATTCTCCTTTTTTATGAATAATTATAACAGGAAGAATACTCAATAGCCTACCTGTTACATCAGCTGGTTTACTGCATATATCCCTGCCAATGGTCACCAAAGTTCTGTTAACATCCGGATCAATGCTGACCTCTGTGCTCAGAAATGAATAAAATAAAATCACATCAAATCACTTTATTTCCATTTTCTTATTTTGCTTTTACCACTTCCAACTACCCTTCCATCATGCAGGGGGGATGCGCCCTTAAATCTCGTCTGGGAGAAAAAATCCCAATGGCTAATTTACAAATTAAGCTGGTTATCTACATAAACCCTGCCTGAGGTCAAAACAATCGGTTAAACATGCGGATCAGCACTAACCCCTTACAGGGTTCGATGGACTCTGTTCAATTAAAACAGGAACAGAAATTTCCCTCCTTTTTGTTGTTGTTATGATCATGAATCAAATCCCCTCAAAGACTTGGTTTGCTTTCGAAAACAAAAAATCAATAATCCTTTCTGTAGGTCCAGAATAACGGTAAAGGGGAAAACAAGAGCTAAACAAAGCAAAACAAAATTATAATAGAGACAAGCAAAGAAATATATTGAGCTAGCATTGTGTAATTGGCTCAAAACCGTTGAAGTGGTTAAACGTTACATGAGGGTGCGTGTTCCTTTTATTGGTTGGAATTCGGGGTTGGGTACCCCCGAGATCAAAATTTCATTGTCGCATTTTCAAAAGAAAATTACATGGATGCCTATTTAAAGTGGAAAGGGAAATAAGGGGGTGAACAAACTAATCATAATAGCCAAACACATCAGCCTAGAGATACAATACAAACACAGTACTACTTACGAACACTTGTGAAGTTGAACACAGCACTACCGAAACCATTGCTTGAAACAGCAATGCATTTCAAATCGCAAGGATCTTCGGAAAGAGGATTTCGAATCACCACTTGACTGGAAGTCAGCGTTTCACCTTCGATTATAGTCTCGGAGAATGTAATGCTACATGTGTCGTTAGAAAACTGCGTGCCGTTACAAAACCATTGTAAGATAAAAGCAGGAGGATTGGCGTCTGAGGTACATGTCAATACGAACCCAGTACGCACTTCATTTGATGTAAGCCGTCGAGAAGAAATAAATACAACCGGGTCATCTAGATTTAAGAAACATATTGAAAATAAGTTTTGAAAAGAGGTGATACAAAAATGAAGGAGAGATAGAGAAGAGGATGGGACTATGGGACTAGGAAATATAATCAACATTATTTGGGTGGGAATGAAACAAACCTGTTAGTGCATGCAAGATAAAAAAGGAAAATGGACAAAAAGTATTCCATCTGTTAAAAGTTGGAAAAACGACAACCAGTGTACATGAAAAGCGTTTTCAGAATTATACATACATATACTAATTAATTGTGTGTAGAATTTAAATGAACAAAAAAGCAATACAAGATTCTTGAGAATGGTTGATGAACACATGAACAGGCCAATATTTGATAAAATGTCCTTCCTAAACGTTTACTGAAAATGAATACTCACAAGATATATTCAGAACCACGGTATCATTCACTAACCGCATTGAGGGTCTCGTATATTGAAATGCATGCATAGAGTGTGTTGTATGTTGAACTGCCTGGCAGAGAAGATGTTTTCCATGATCAGACCTCTTTGGTATGAGGGTAAGGGTGCTTTCAGCATCATACCGATCATTTACAGTCACTGAAGTCTTAAGAGACGAATTATGCGTGACATTTCTTGATCCGATGTACCAATGGATGAGCGGAGCAGGGTATCCATCAACAGCTCTGCAGCTTACGTTGGTTTCTCTACCGTCGTATAGATCACTGGGGGTAGTTATGTTAATACTCTCTGGTGGGCCTTTACAGAGAAATAAAATATATGGTTATGGGAAAAATCTTCAAGAGTCAACTTGGCTTTCGTTATTAACGATATAAATGTATTAGACTTAATAACAGTCAGTTATACAGCAAGGAGATAAATCAGTGTCATATTGTAGACATTATTTGTTTTCCCTCCGAATCCTAGGTAACGTCAACATATTTATAACTACGATGATGATTTCGATATGATCGGGTTGATTGTGATGAATAAAACGGTACGCTCTTTTGAATTCTTAGTGATGAATGATACTTTCATTGGATTAGGCCATGAGTGCCACTGATTTTCCACTAGTGTTATTTATAAGAGGGTGGACTCCTGATATATTGAATAATAAAAACTCACCGTAAACGATCAACGTGGCCATCAGTTGATCAATAAGGACTTTGTCAAGAGATACGTAGCATTGGATGAACCATCTATGGTGTTTTCTTTCTGGATGTATCGCGATTGTACTTTCGGTGTCAAACAAACTTCCGTCTAGATCATTGGGAAACTTTGAAAGGCTTGAGTTAATACTATTGGTGTCACCTAGAAGGGTCCATGATAGTTCAACTGCTGGAAATGATCCAATACTTTTACACGTGATTGAAGTCGATGAACCTTCTTGAACGTGAATAAATGTTGATCCAGAGTCATGTTCCTTGTTATCTTCAGTTAGAAAAAGTAACATGCTAGAGGGTGGAACTTAGTGAAAGAGAGTGAGAATTTTTTTTTACAAAACAATGTAATCAAAGGTAGATAACGTTGAAAGGAACGAGCTATCTTTTCTTTCTAAGTTTTGTGTACATATGGATATAAATAGAATATTGTTTTGTGCAGATGCATCTTCTGAAGAAAAACAATTCGTAAAATATTAATTTAGATAATGCCCCCAAAACTGTCCTATTTATGTTTATTTCATTAGAGCTGTACATAAAAAGTAACTAGAAAAAGTAATGAACTTAGCTATGATGACATCGACACCACACAAGTACGGAGAAGACAAGCTTCCTACTTTACACGTTCACTTACCATGGACATTAAGGTAAACTGAGCGTTGAAGATGATGTTGTAGTTTTGGATGTGATGCCAAGCAACGGAAATACTTTCCTTGATCACTCCTAGAGGGTGTGATTGTGGCAGTCTTTAGAGAGTCATATATGTAGCCTCGTACGACATTAGCCTGATCTTGAAGAACAACCGCTACATCATCTGGAATACGCCATTCCAGCACTGCAGGAGGTCTTGCCTCGTAGGCTGTACATGTGATGTCATACGGCTCACCAGCAGTTACCGTTATTTTGGCGATGTTGTGGTAATAAAGGCTAAAACTATCATCAGATATCGTGAGCAGATATGGGCGAACTGGTGACATAAGAGCAAAAAGTCACGATGAGTAAACATTGCCTTGTAATTCTCCACTCTGATAGTGGAGTACTTCCTTTTCATGGATTCGCTGATTACTCTCAGTCAGCCTTTCTAACACTTCGACTTCCAAATTAGGCATTGGAGTCACGTATCGTTCACTCACTTCCTTTCAAAACGATGTTTTGACTCCCTCTTTAAGCTATTAAGCAATTTAAGTTTGTGCAGAATATAAGACAATTGTGTAATGTTGATGGTATCATCAGGAAACAATTCATTTGCCCTTTAAATAATATGTGAACATATGAGTCTTCCAGTTGTTTAAATGCTTCCTATAATAAACAAATACCAAATGCACTGAGAGGCTCTGGTTGAAATTATGTATTAAGGTGGCAGGAAAAGCACTATTTTCTGAGAAGCGTAGCCTCGAAGAAAATAGTGTTATTTCTTTCGGCGAGGAATCGTTTATTTTACTAGTGGCTTGGCATAGTGCATGATATAAATATATTCATATAATCTGAAACATAAAATGGGGGGTTTGATATAGATTTTGATCAAAAATACACTAATAGAACCTGAATTATCGTCATATTATCGCTGAATTTTGCTGTGTAAATTCAATAACGAATAGCATACTTGGTGACAATGGTGTTACTTGGAAGCTTGTTGATCCTGTGTTCTTTTCCCCAAATGTACTGCTTACTGTGCACTGGTAATTGTCACTATCAATTCTGTCAATGTTTGTTAATGTTAAATTTCCGCTGCTAGTGTCTGTCATTAAGCTGAACTTGGATTGGTCAGGAACGGTCATCCATGTACAAGCCGGGTAGAGCACACACGAGTGAGAGGCAACCACGATGTTGTTACCCTTTGACCAAATTATCCGCCGATGTCTTGTTGCCGGCACGAAGGTACAGGCCATTGTGAAATCTTCCCCGATGACTGGAAGAAAATTGAATGTCTGAATAGACACTTCAAATGCATGGTATCCTGTCGGGGTGAAATTAAACAAATTCCAAGGGAAATACACCAGGTATATTGCTATGTCATGCATCATAACTAGTGGGGTAGCGCAAGTCAACCCACTGAATGGGCAGTGGAACGATGGGGATGGTGTGAAGGGGCATCGAACGTATACAGAAAATGAAATGGAAATTTAACGATTAGGAGGAGAGTGCGGGGGATGCTCCGGTTGTCTTCTTTTCTCGTCCTTTTCCCTTTCTCCCTTTCATATTTTCTCTCTTTTCTTACTATGTCTTCCTTTTAATTGTTTCTCACCCCTGGACGAGTGTTTACAGCCCCTATGGCTACATCACATATCAAATATACCCCTGCTTAAACAATTGACGATAAAAGACGGTGACCCAATTTTACCTACATATTATTTGATTACCCGATTATTTTTTCAATGCGAACTTGGCGTACAAAGCAATCAGTGTTAACGAGATGAACAACAAAGATATTGGTTGGTAAAAGTATTTTGTTACTCAAGGTGTGTTGCCAAGTATCGGAAATTTTTTATAAGCGTTACGATTTGATAATTTTCTAGCTATGTATTTACTTGCCTCATCAAATCAAGAGAGTAAAGAAATGACTTTTCGATAGTAAAATAAATTGTTTAAACTGTTAAATCTCCCTGATTTTCCGCCTGGGCTAAATACGAACGAATTGTATATTGTGAACATGAAATAAAATTTACCTGATTTGGAGATGATAACGGCAAGGAAAAGAAGAACATCTGCACAAATCGCCATCATTAATTATCAATCGAATCTTGCCATTTGGAATTCAAATTGATGACCTTTCAACACAAATTATCGATGACTATGAACGCAAGCAGTCAGTACAAAAAGAGCGAATCCTTTTGTACTGATAAACCCTATTGAGGAATCTTTAATGATTTATAGCGTTCGAAGTTAAACAAAAAACCTTGTGTTTATCTGACACTAATTAAGTTTCACAAAACCATTAATTTGAAATGAGAGTATGCGAGAAATTTCAACAAGTGAAACAAAAAACATTCTGTTTATCTGACACTCATTCAGTTTCACCAAACCATTAATTTTAAATGACAGTATGCGAGCTGTATACATTCAAACAAGAAAGGCGCTCTTTCTCTTCAGACATTGTGACAAAATAATTTCCAATGAGAAAATTAGACTATCATTAATTAAACAAGTTTTCCATAGGCTTTTAATGTAATTGTAGCGATTAATATTTGGTGCGTATGATAACAAATCTAATTGTGTTTATGCACTTAATACTCAAACGAATTTATATGTTTGGTGTCTTTCTACACTCTCTGTTTGTCTGTCAGTCTCTCTTCTCAATTTCTTCCTGTTCATTTGTCTACTCGTCTCCCCTTGTTAGTGTTTAGTGTACGTGTACACCACTCTAGGACATCTAATAAGCGGAGTCATATCTCCTGTAATACACATGTAATAAAATTGTTTTCCCGTACTCTCTTTCTCTCTATTGCTGCCTCTCTCTTTCTCTCCCACTTCCCCTTTGTCATCGTTCTTTACTCTTCCTCAATATATCCCCTCTTTATATTCCCCTATTTAGTACCTTATTTTCCTTTAAAATGGCAGTAATCAGTACTTTGAAAATTTACTAATTTGATGTTTTAATCATACCATAAAATAAGATACTCTGCAATATTACGCATAATAACCATGGCAGGATTTATGTAAGTTTTAATATTTAAAAAGGGGTTAAGACAGGGGTGTCCCCTTTCATCGTCACTATCTGTCTTGATGGAAGAAAGAATTCATGTTGGTACACATGCAGGTCCAAATATAAATTTGGCTAAAAACCAAACTTCTTAAATTGAATATTGAAATTGAATCCCAGCAAGTAGAATGTACTTAAAATCCTGTAAAATACCTAAGAATATATTATGTACGAAAAATGCTAAAGAACTTGAAAAATATAATTGGCACAGTAAAATTGATAATGTTCATAATATTATTCGAGTGTGTACAATTAGAGATAAGAGAACAAGGCAATTGCATTTGAAATTTCTCAACAGTAGTTTACCTTCAAAAGAAAATTTTCTCAAATGGTGCGTAATTAAGGACAACAAATGTAGATATTGTGAGGAAGTTGAAACAACTTGTCATTTTGTTTACACTGTAAACTAGAACGAACATTTTGGAAAATCATTCAAAGGCTTTTATATCACCTTTTCAAGATAAATATACGTACAAATGAAGGTAAACAAATACAGCGAAAATTCTGTATGGGTTTGATGTTAAGATAGTGTTAAACTTATATTTGGAAAGTGTAAGTAACTATACATTCGAAAAAGAAGGTGAAGTTCTAAAAAATCTACCAATGGTTTCTGTACAACCTTGATTTATTTTAATTGCATGTATGTTTTTGCTAATAAATACCTCGAAAGAGGATGACAAAAAATAGATACACTCTGCAATATTGCACTCATGATATTCGTGTTTGTTTTATTATACTTCCTTTTGGAACAATTGTTTCTTACGTTATGTATGTGTTCATGTTGTACTTATTAATTCTGTCAATATTGTATGTATGTTGTTGTTATTGCGCAGGACCCACATGGGTAGCAGTTTGTTAAGTGAAAAGGCAACACTGCTTAAATTTGCAAAATTATTATTCTGTTTTATTTACTAATAAAAAGCGCGTTGAGCGTGTTTATGTAAAGGCGCTGTATAAATATCAATATGAATGTATGTAAATATGACTGCAAATAATAAATGAATGCAAATTCAAATAAACAAAATTATTCAACGCATTGTTACTGCCCACCATCGATGAAACACGGCAGAAACTCGCAAAGGATTGACCAGACTATAATACAACTTTAACCACTGGTGATAATTTGCAATCATCTTGCAGATTCTCATTCATTATGAAATGTCCAAAACTATTCCGATTTTTTTTTTGTCGAGGAAGAGAAATATTTGATGACGTTCGTCCATGTTGAGTCATTTCTTTGGAAATAAGTAGGGGCGTTGCCTGAATCATCCTGCAACCTAACATTACATTTATAAAATTAATCAATTAACGATGGGCATTAACGGTTCTCGATGTCTGAATGAGTGGACACAAATGCAAGTAGCTCATATGCTTATTCACTTCTCTCTTGCGCTTCGAAAGTGAAAGGAATTTATCTCCCTAAAGAGCATAAACGCGCTGCTAGTTTAAAAAAGAAGGGGGCTTCGGAAACTTATTTAAGCGGAACTTTTTGCTGTATTACATTAATCCATACTATCAGTCAACAAATGGAATGTTGAAGTTTTTATTCTGAATTTCGAAAATGTAAATTGTATCGGAACCTGATGTTTAATCCGGGTTGCCAGGCAACAAAGAGAGATGAAGATGTCGTTTGTTTTTGGTCGACGATAAGCCAAGAAGGTGAATCGGAAATATCTGCATTTTTAAGGTTAATCAGTGATAAAGACACAAAGAAGAAAGTAGGGCCGTTCCTTTAATTGGTAAACAATGCTTTTCATTGAATGATGCCGGTCCCGAAATGAAAACATGAAATTACTTTGCATGTAAACAAAGGTAAATATTTATATTTATATTTATCATTGATGATTCAAGTCACTGAATTAATCACCGAAACATGTTGAATGCCCCAAACAAGCTCAGCGTGAGCGCCGCGTTAATTTGAATGCAAGAAGTAGGAATTGTACGCACATTCGCGAATTTGATTTCACCGAACATGAAAAAGAGTGTCGATAAATGAAACTGATTGCTCGGATTTGTAATCTGAATGCTCGAATTCACCTGCGAGCGACCTATATGTGAATTTTAATGCACGTTCATGAATGTGAATGAACAAAATGCGAACAAAATGTTTAGACTTATAAGAAGAAAACGAAACAAAAACAATAGCCTGCAAAACTTTTGGAGAAAGTTGGTAACATGTAAACAGACCAATATCCTACGCAGTCTTGGGAGATTCTCTATTTACCAAAAGTGTAACAGAAATGTAATACTCACATGATATGTTAAAAACCATGCTATCATTCACTGACCGCATTGGGGGTGGTGTAGGTTGAACCGCCTGGCAGAAAAGAGATTTCCCATGATAAAACGTCTTTGGCGTGAGGGTAAGAGTGCTAACAGCATCATACCTATCAACTTCATTCATTGAAGTCTGAAGAGACGAATCATGAGTCACATTTATTGATCCAATGTACCAATGGATGAGCGGAGCAGGGTATCCATTAACAGCACTGCATCTTACGATGGTTTCTATACCGATGTGTAGAACCTCGGGGGTATTCATTGCAACACCATCTGGTGGGCCTTTACGAATAAATAAAATATATAGTCATTGGAAAAACCTTAATGAGTCAAATTGTCCTTTGATACAATTTAGAAGCTTAATACAACGAGGAATGGAGGCACGATGATAATCGTGGTGACAAAAAACATATGTTCTAATTCCCCTCCTAGTCCAAGGAGACACCAAGTTACGAATTATGTTGGGAAGTTTCTTTATAATGGTGTAGTAACATCGTTACAATTATAAGTGGTAGACGGAATTTTCAGTAACAACATTTCCATTAAAGTTCAATCAAGATTGAATACTCGCATATTGAAAAACATAAACTCACCATAAACCATCAATTTAGCTTTGCGTAGACTAAGGGATTTTCCCAGAGATACAAAGCACTGGAGGTGCATTCCGTGTTGTTTCCTTTCTGGATGTATATTGATGGTACTTTCAGTGTCAAACAAACTACCATCTAATCCACTGTGATACTTTAAAAGACTTATGTTACTGGAAAGACTCTTGTTGTTAAGTCTTCATGAAAGTTCAGCTGCCGGTAGTGATCCGATACTTTTACAAGTGATTGAAGTCAATGAATCTTCTTGAAGATAAATGATTCTTGATCCTTGTCCGTGTTCTTCGCTTTCTCCAGATGCAAAGAGCAACATGCTAGAGGGTAGAACTTCATGAAAGAGAGTGAGAAAAAGATCATATAATACAATCATGTAAGAAACGCCATAGTATATGTTTTAAGTAAATGAATATACTTTCTTTGTACATTTCAACTCGTGGATTAAAAGATTAACATTTTAGAGAAAATATGAATCTCCTGAATAAACATTTGCAACTGAAGAGCTTGGTTTCGAAAGGTATTTTATCCATAAATCCAAGTTCTGAGAAAACAAAATGTTGTTATTATCATAGTAAGCAATGTCAGTTTAGCCTGGAATGGTACTTTAGATAATTCTACTTTGGTATGATACAAGTATAAACTCTTAAAACAAACTTAAGTCTTCACAAATATTTTTCATGAATTTTTTATATATTTTTTAAAATATTTTTGTTGGATGTAGTTTCTTTTGGAACCGGAACTGAATATAAAACCATTTAACCAAAAGGATTTTTTTAATGCCATGTTTTACTTTTCTTTAGACTTTCAGCTTTTTTGGAAGTGTCAGTGTATGTGGCTACTTAAACATTGCACATTAATGCAAAAAAAAATAACAAATCAATTTTGATAAAATTGGATGCAGTACCTATTGGAGCCGAGTTCTTCAAATATTCATTAAGATTTCGCCCACAAACTGCTTACATTCTTATATCCGAGTAGAGCGGTATATAGTAAGTAAACAGAACGATACATAGACTCTGATTTGATGACATCATAACCAATAACATGTTTACTTACCTTGAACATTCAGGTTAACTGAGCATTGAAAATTATTTTGTAGTTCTGGATGTGATGCTATGCAGTGGAGATTCTTTCCTTGATCATTCGTAGAGGGCGTGATGGTAGCACCCTTCCAAGAGATAAATATGTCACCTGTTACGATATCAGACTGATCTTGAAGAACACCGGTTACATCATCTGGTATACTTCACATGTGATGTTATAATTCTCACCAACATTTACCGTTGTATTGACGTTGTAGTGGTAATAACGGCTCGACCTCTTATCAAAGATACTGATCATAAAGGGCGGAGCTTACGCCAAAAGGGGAAATATTCAAGATTAATGAAGGTCGTTTCGAATTGTATTTCTTCAATCTGAAAATCTATTTTCTTGAAATGGAATCACGAATTACTCTTTAAAAAAGCCTTTCAGAGAATACCACTTCAAAGTTAGACATTGGAGCATCACAAACATATTTCATTTAAAAGCTTTGTTTTTACTCAAGGTTTAAGATATTAAGCTGTTAAATTTGTTGCCGAATACAGTTATTGAGACAATCTTCAATGTACATAATCTTAGTCCCCTACCCGTACGATATAAATAGCAAATCTTCAATATTTTACAAACTATAATTGTGACGGTAAAATTAGGAAACTTATTAAAGTAATGATATGAGAAGCACGTATAAAGTTAATCTTTTTTCTCGATTTATAATATGTGGATAATGTGAGACTTGCATTTGTTTTGTAACTTCATCTAGTGATATTTACATAATACAAGACAGGAAAAGTTAGGTTTAATTACACTCATATATCATGAATAAACCATGTGTTATTCTCGATGTTTGCTGTGTAAATTCAATATAAATAATACTATACCTGGTGACAATGGTGTGACTTGCATGCTACATGATCCTGAATTATCTCCCCATATGTACATCGTCCGTTGTCTCTTCTTCTTCTTTGCTATTTCTCTCGTCTCGCCTTTTCTTACTTTTAATTGTTTCTCACAACTGAGTGGGGACGTGCCCTCCCGTCCAACCCTCTTTAGGTATGTCACCTTTTGAATACATACTCTGTTCAACAAGTTAACGATGAATGACAATGGCGCATTGTTGCCAGTATATTAATTAACTTGCCCAATTATTTTTTGAAAAGCAAAGCAATACCTACGTATATATGAAGTACAATTATTCTGATAGTTTTGTTTTACGAGCAGGTTTTTTTCCCAATTATTGGATTCGTTAAGAAACCGTATCAATTTAATATTTTTTTCTTATTCATGTACCTCCATCATGTTATCAGGAGAGTAAAAATTGAAAGTGTATTATGAGATATAGAGCGTTATCATGAATCGAAGGATTATGTAGCAATGTATTACCTTTACATATGTTTGCTTCCATTTCGTACACCTCCGAAAATCCTATCTACATTAAATACATTAACACTCATATTCTAAGCATGAAACAAAACTTACCAGATTGGGAGACGATGACAGCGAGAAAAAGAAGAACTTCTGCACAAATCAACATCATCTTTCATTCATCGTATCTTGCCATTATAAAAAACGCTACTTTACATCTCTATCCAATGATGCACCATATTATTATGAAAACAAGGATATAGGAGAGACTCCCTGATGCTGTTTTTGCGTTGAAATTATATGTTTAAATGTCCTTCTGACACCGGTTCAGTTTCATAAACTTCACCGAACCATCAATATGAAATGACAATTAACACGTTATAAATGATTAGATAATAGGGGCGCTCTTTCTCTTCAAACATTGTTGAAAAATTACTTCAATTTTGCATAAATGCAGTTATCTCCGAATGTTACATTTGACCACGACTAAAAAGATAATAAAATTTTAAAAAATGGTTGATTATCATTGGTAAGTACGCTTCTGAATGCCTAATAGCTTTAACCCCAAAACAAGATTACTCGCATGGATACACCTGTTATCGTATTTTTCCTTTTAACATACCTTTCTTACAAGTAGAAAATGTATTTGTATTTATGTTAATGATATATAACTGTATTACCCTCATTTTTACATTTCTTCAGGTTTAATATTCAACTATGAAACTTGGTATACATTTCACGTAGCCACTTGAAACACTTGAATGACAAAATATTCTGTTTGTAATCGTTTTAGCCCATGTTTGCTGTATTCTCTTTTAGAAGTTGACCGTTGGAAATAACAAGTCCTTACAATCAACTTTGATCTAGAATAACACTCTATTATGTATGTTAACGCACTTTTTAAAGAAAATGGTCTCGTTTGCTCAGAAACGCTGGTCCAAAGACTCTCCAAAGTGAATTCCGAAACTAAATCCAAGTCTGAAGGAATGAGATTCATCGTATTCAGGCGGAAAATCAATATCAATTTTAAATGGATGTAGATGTGTCTGCCTCTTAATCTATTTTCTTCTCTTCTGTCCGTCTCTCTCTCTCTCTCTCTCTATACATATATACATATCTCTTTCTCACCCTCTCTCTTGTTATCGCTCTCTCCGTTACTGTTGTCTTTCATCTCTCTACCCCTCGTTCTCTTTTCTATCTCTCTCACTCATTCACTTTCACACACACCCATCTTTCCCTTCCCTCTCTTTTCCATATTAAAATTAAATTATTTTCTTGTTATTCCTTTTTTACTACCAATCCCTTTTATTAGGTGGGCTGTATCTAATACAGACCACCTTATAATTTTGTTAAAATTGCCTTTATTATTATTTATTTATTATTAGGTGGGCTGTATCTAATACAGACCACCTTATAATTTTGTTAAAATTGCCTTTATTAGGTGGGCTGTATCTAATACAGACCACCTTATAATTTTGTTAAAATTGCCTTTATTATTATTTATCAGGTGGGCTGTATCTAATACAGACCACCTTATATTTTTGTTAAAATCGCCTTTATTTATTATTTATTTATTTATTTATTTATTTATTTATTTTTCTTATTTCGACCCACTTTTTTGTGTTCAAGATAATTTGAAAATGGCTCAATCAAATATCTTAAAATTTAACACACATATGTATAGGCATATTCACAAAACACAGCAAATTTTTCGACCTTGACCTTGACTGATGACGTCATCTAGGCGCCATTTTGTGAATTTTTTTGAAAATCAACTCATGATCATATCTTCATAACCAAAAGTAATTTCTCATTCATACTTATCATGATCAAGGTCAATATCAGTCCGGTAAATTTCAGGTCAAAAAACGCGCGCGTGCGCGTACGTCCGCGCGTCAGTACGCGCGCAAAAAATTTAAATGCTCAAAATCGTCTTAAATTTTGTTTGCATACGTTTCAGGTCATTTTAAGCATTTTAAAAAAAATCGCGCACACGCGCATGCGCGCGCGTTTTCGCGCGTAACACCATTACACAACGTAGAATCGCCATTTTTTTTTCTTCATGATAATTTCCATATTTTTTCAAACAATTTTATACTATGTTCATCTCTTTATGACCATTAATTTTAAGATGAGCGTAAATTCAAGATAAATGTCCGTGCGCGCGAGGTCTTATAATACATAGCATATATGGGCAAAAACATGCCTATACAAAATCCATTATAGCTCTTTGGAATGCACCGGGATCCTCAATTTTTTCATATTTAGATAGATTATGAGTCGGAGATATGATTTCATGTCTCATTTGGCCATTAAGTGTATCGTGACATCATCACAATGGCCTTGGAACTCAAAATACGAATTTGCATATTGTGACGTCAGCATATTTATGGAAAGTTGATTGTATCTCTGTAAATATTGATCAATTTATTTCGATATGTTGTAGCTAAGACAATTCTCTACAAGCTCAGTGATAATAATCATTTTTCAGTTTGATGACGTCATCATAGTGAAAATCTCGATTAAAGGCCTCATGTCAAAAGGCCTTCATAATTTGCGTTATCCCTATAGAAGGTGAATTTCGTTCACGTCATGAAACTACATGATATTGTTTTTTAAGAATTTTTAAGCAGTATCTCGCTTATTTTTGCTCTATTTTGTCTCAAATTTAAGTTGACCAGCCCACCTATACTTGTTCCAAACAAGTATTATATGTCTAGTTTATTATTTATTAGGTGGGCTGTATCTAATACAGACCACCTTATAATTTTGTTAAAATTGCCTTTATTAGGTGGTCTGTCAATGACAGATCACCTGTTTTCGTCAGAATTTTCTTTCTTTATTATTATTATTCTTTATTTTTATTTATTTCTCCCCACTTTTTTGTGTAGAGGATAACTCAAGATCAGTTTGATCAATTTCGTTCAATTTTGGCACAGTCATAGGTCATTGTCATGAGACGTGACAGTAACCTTTTCAATATCATCAAGTCTTCATGACGTCATCCAGGCGCCATTTTGTGTTTTTTTTTGTACTTTCAACTCATGATCATATCTTTATAACGGAAAGGCATTTCTCATTCATATTTATCATGATTAAGGTCAATATCCGTCCGGTCAATTTCAGGTCAAAAAACGCGCGCGCATGCGTACGTCCGCGCGTCAGCGCGCGCGCAAAAAATAAAAATGCTCTAAATCGTTTAAAATTAATTTTGCATACGTTTCAGGCCATTTGAAGCATTTTGCAAAAAAACGCGCGCACGGACATGCGCGCGCGTTTTCGCGCGTACTTGCATTTTGCAACGTAGAATCGCCAATTTTTTTCTGTCATCATATTTGGCACATTTTTTCAAGCATTTTGATACCTTGTTCAACTTTTTTTGCCCATTAATAACGGAATGAGCGTCCGTTTAAGATAATTACCGTGCGCGCGAGCTTTTGTAATACATAGCATACATGGGCAAAAACATGCCTGTACAAAATCCATTGTAGCGCTTTAGGATGCAAGGTGACCCCAAGTTTTTTTTCATATTTTGATAGAGTATGAATCGGAGATATGATTTCATGTTTCATTTGACCCTCAATTAACTCATGACGTCATCATAATGGCCTCCGAACTCAAAATTTTAATTTTCATATTATGACGTCAGCAGATTTTTGGAAAATTGATTGTATCTCTGCAAATGTTGATCAATTTTCTTTCAAATTTTGATATGTTCTACCTTAGAATATTCTCTACAAATGCAGTCACCACAATATTTCATTTTGACAAAGGCATCATGGCGTATTTTTGCGATTAAAGGAGGCATGTCAATTTTTCACATTTTGCGTGTATTCTCTATGGGACATGACTTTTTCTCAAAACTGGATTCTACATTCTCGTCTTTCGCGAGCAATATCTCCGTCGTTTTATTTTTGTTAAGGCTGAGCTTTGAGTATGTTGTAGCTGAGACAATAAGCTATCACAAGTGTGCCCTTTATTTTTCGATCAGATGCCGGGATCATGCTCATATTTCACTTACAAAGTGGGATTAGAGAATTCCATTTTCCGTTTACGTGTAATCTCTATGTGAAATGTTTTGGTATATCGGTAACGCACTTGACTTCCGACCTCGAGGTCCCTGGTTCGAGTCCGGGCGTCTCCAACAATTTTTTTCTTCACTTTTTTTCTTTTTGACCTTTCACTGTACCATCTCCTTTGAATATTAAAACACGTAGAATCGCAAATAATGTAATAAACAACCATATTTACTTTATTATTACCCTATTATCACTTGATCCATTACTTTTTGCGTGTAATCCTTATGGGAGATGACTTTTTCTCAAATCTGGATTCTACATTCTTGTCTTTTGCGAGCAATATCGCCGTTATTTCGGCTTGATTTTTGTTGATTTTTTAGTATGTTGTAGCTGAGACTATATACTATCTCAAAGTTCTCTCATTTTGTTCAGTCTGATGTCATCATGGTCTGTTGATGATGATCATCAACATCATCATGATCGTGATGATCATCATCATCGTCATCACCATTACTATCAAGATCATCATCATCATGATCATCATCATGATCATCATTGTTTACATGTCTATATAACTTGAAGGCAGACCACCTTATTCGTCCTCGTGACGAATTAAAATCTAGTTATTATTATTATTATTTATTATTTATTTTTCTTATTTCGACCCACTTTTTTGTGTTCAAGATAATTTGAAAATGGCTCAATCAAATATCTTAAAATTTAACACACATATGTATAGGCATATTCACAAAACACAGCAAATTTTTCGACCTTGACCTTGACTGATGACGTCATCTAGGCGCCATTTTGTGAAAAATTTTGAAAATCAACTTATGATCATATCTTCATAACCAAAAGTAATATCTCATTCATATTTATCATGATCAAGGTCAATATCAGTCCGGTCAAATTCAGGTCAAAAAACGCGCGCGTGCGCGTACGTCCGCGCGTCATTACGCGCGCAAAAATTTTAAATGCTCGAAATCGTCTTAAATTTTTTTTGCATACGTTTCAGGTCATTTTAAGCATTTTATAAAAAAAATCGCGCGCACGAGCATGCGCGCGCGTTTTCGCGCGTTACACCATTACACAACATAGAATCGCCATTTTTTTTTCTTTCATGATATTTCTCATATTTTTTCGAGGAATTTGATACCATGTTTATCTCTTTATGTCCATTAACAACAAGATGAGCGTCAATTCAAGAAAAATGCCCGTGCGCGCGAGCTCTTTTAATACATAGCATATATGGGCAAAAACATGCCTATACAAAATCCATTATAGCTCTTTGGAATGAACCGTGACCTTCAATTTTTTTCATATTTAGATAGAGTATGAGTCGAAGATATGATTCCATGTCTCATTTGGCCATTAAGTGTATCGTGACATCATCATAATGGCCTTGGATCTCAAAATAGGAATTTGCATATTATGAAGTCAGCATATTTATGTAAAATTGATTGTATCTCTGGAAATATTTATCGATTTTCTTCCAAATTTCGATATGATGTAGCTTAGACAATTTTCTACAAGCTTAGTCATCACCATTTTTCATTTTGATGACGTCATCATAGTGAAAATTACGATTAAAGGGCACATATCAGAAATGTCTTAAGTAGCGTGTTATGCCTATTGAAGGTGAATTTCGTACATCTTTAATCTACATGACATTGTTTTTTTTAGCAGTATCTCGCTTATTTTTGCTCTATTTTGTCTCAAAGTTCAGTTTGACCAGCCCACCTATACTTGTTCCAAACAAGTATTATATGTCTAGTTTTTCTTATTTCGACCCACTTTTTTGTGTGCAAGATAATTTGAAAATGGCTCAATCAAATATCTTAAAATTTAACACACATATGTATAGGCATATTCACAAAACACAGCAAATTTTTCGACCTTGACCTTGACTGATGACGTCATCTAGGTGCCATTTTGTGAAATTTTTTGAAAATCAACTCTTGATCATATCTTCATAACCAAAAGTAATTTCTCATTCATATTTATCATGATCAAGGTCAATATCAGTCCGGTCAAATTAAGGTCAAAAAACGCGCGCATGCGCGTACGTCTGCGCGTCAATACGCGCGCAAAAATTTTAAATGCTCAAAATCGTCTCAAATTTTTTTTGCATACGTTTCAGGTCATTTTAAGCATTTTATAAAAAATCGCGCACACGCGCATGCGCGCGCGTTTTCGCGCGTAACACCATTACACAACGTAGAATCGCCATTTTTTTTCTTTCTTGATAATTCCCATATTTTGTCAAACAATTTGATACTATGTTCATCTCTTTATGACCATTATTTTAAGATGAGTGTCCATTCAAGATAAATGTCAGTGCGCGCGAGCTCTTATAATACATAGCATATATGGGCAAAAACATGCCTATACAAAATCCATTATAGCTCTTTGGAATGCACCGGGATCCTTAATTTTTTTCCTATTTAGATAGAGTATGAGTCGGAGACATGATTTCATGTCTCATTTGGCCATTAAGTGTATCGTGACATCATCACAATGGCCTTGGAACTCAAAATACGAATTTGCATATTATGACGTCAGCATATTTATGGAAAATTGATTGCATCTCTGTAAATATTGATCAATTTTCTTCAAAATTTCGATATGTTGTAGCTAAGACAATTGTCTACAAGCTTTAAAATAACCATTTTTCATTTTGATGACGTCATCATAGTGAAAATCTCGATTAAAGGCCTCATGTCAAAAGGCCTTCATAATTTGCCTGATCCCTGTAGAAGGTGAATTACGTTCACGTCATGAAACTACATGATATTGTTTTTTAAGAATTTTTAAGCAGTATCTCGCTTATTTTCGCTCTATTTTGTCTCAAATTTAAGTTGACCAGCCCACCTATACTTGTTCCAAACAAGTATTATATGTCTAGTTATTATTATTCTTTATTATTAGGTGGGCTGTATCTAATACAGACCACCTTATAATTTTGTTAAAATTGCCTTTATTATTATTATTATTATTTATTATTTATTTTTCTTATTTCGACCCACTTTTTTGTGTTCAAGATAATTTGAAAATGGCTCAATCAAATATCTTAAAATTTGGTACACATATGTATAGGCATATGAACAAGGCACAGCAAAGTTTTCAACCTTGCCCTTGATTGATGACGTCATCTAGGCGCCATTTCGTGAAATTTTCTGAAAATTTACTCATGATCATATTTTCATAACGGTAATTCATTTCTCATTCATATTTATCATGATCAAGGTCAATATGTGTCCGGTCAATTTCAGGTCAAAAAACGCGCGCGTCCGCGTACGTTCGCGCGTCAGTGCGCGCGCAAAATTGTTAAATGCTCAAAATCGTCTCAAATTTTTTTTGCATACGTTTTAGGTCATTTTAAGCATTTTATAAAAAATCGCGCGTACGAGCATTTGCGCGCGTTTTCGCGCGTAACACCATTACAAAACATAGAATCGCCATTTTTTTTTCTTTGATGATATTTCTTATATTTTTTCAAGGAATTTGATACCATGTTTATCTCTTTATGACCATTAATAACAAGATGAGCGTCAATTAAAGATAAATGTCAGTGCGCGCGAGCTCTTTTAATACATAGCATATATGGGCAAAAACATGCCTATACAAAATCCAATATAGCTCTTTGAAATGAACCGTGACCTTCAATTTTTTTTCATATTTAGATAGAGTATGAGTCGGAGATATGATTCCATGTCTCATTTGGCCATTAGGTATATTGTGACATCATCATAATGGCCTTGGAACTCAAAATACGAATTTGCATATTATGACGTCAGCATATTTATGTAAAATTTATTGTATCTCTGTAAATATTGATAAATTTTCTTCAAAATTTCGTTATGATGTAGCTAAGACAATTCTCTACAAGCTCAGTAATAATCATTTTTCATTTTGATGACGTCATCATAGTGAAAATCTCGATTAAAGGCCTCATGCCAAAAATTTCATAATTTGCGTTATCCCTATAGAAGGTGAATTTCGTTTACGTCATGAAACTACATGATATTGTTTTTTGAGAATTTTAAAGCAGTATCTCGCTTATTTTTGCTCTATTTTGTTTAAAATTTAAGTTGACCAGCCCACCTATACTTGTTCCAAACAAGTATTATATGTCTAGTTTATTTTTCTTATTTCGACCCACTTTTTTGTGTTCAAGATAATTTGAAAATGGCTCAATCAAATATCTTAAAATTTAACACACATATGTATAGGCATATTCACAAAACACAGCAAATTTTTCGACCTTGACCTTGACTGATGACGTCATCTAGGCGCCATTTTGTGAAAAATTTTGAAAATCAACTTATGATCATATCTTCATAACCAAAAGTAATATCTCATTCATATTTATCATGATCAAGGTCAATATCAGTCCGGTCAAATTCAGGTCAAAAAACGCGCGCGTGCGCGTACGTCCGCGCGTCATTACGCGCGCAAAAATTTTAAATGCTCGAAATCGTCTTAAATTTTTTTTGCATACGTTTCAGGTCATTTTAAGCATTTTATAAAAAAATCGCGCGCACGAGCATGCGCGCGCGTTTTCGCGCGTTACACCATTACACAACATAGAATCGCCATTTTTTTTTCTTTCATGATATTTCTCATATTTTTTCGAGGAATTTGATACCATGTTTATCTCTTTATGTCCATTAACAACAAGATGAGCGTCAATTCAAGAAAAATGCCCGTGCGCGCGAGCTCTTTTAATACATAGCATATATGGGCAAAAACATGCCTATACAAAATCCATTATAGCTCTTTGGAATGAACCGTGACCTTCAATTTTTTTCATATTTAGATAGAGTATGAGTCGAAGATATGATTCCATGTCTCATTTGGCCATTAAGTGTATCGTGACATCATCATAATGGCCTTGGATCTCAAAATAGGAATTTGCATATTATGAAGTCAGCATATTTATGTAAAATTGATTGTATCTCTGGAAATATTTATCGATTTTCTTCCAAATTTCGATATGATGTAGCTTAGACAATTTTCTACAAGCTTAGTCATCACCATTTTTCATTTTGATGACGTCATCATAGTGAAAATTACGATTAAAGGGCACATATCAGAAATGTCTTAAGTAGCGTGTTATGCCTATTGAAGGTGAATTTCGTACATCTTTAATCTACATGACATTGTTTTTTTTAGCAGTATCTCGCTTATTTTTGCTCTATTTTGTCTCAAAGTTCAGTTTGACCAGCCCACCTATACTTGTTCCAAACAAGTATTATATGTCTAGTTTTTCTTATTTCGACCCACTTTTTTGTGTTCAAGATAATTTGAAAATGGCTCAATCAAATATCTTAAAATTTAAGACACATATGTATAGGCATATTCACAAAACACAGCAAATTTTTCGACCTTGACCTTGACTGATGACGTCATCTAGGCGCCATTTTGTGAAAATTTTTGAAAATCAACTTATGATCATATCTTCATAACCAAAAGTAATATCTCATTCATATTTATCATGATCAAGGTCAATATCAGTCCGGTCAAATTCAGGTCAAAAAACGCGCGCGTGCGCGTACGTCCGCGCGTCATTACGCGCACAAAAATTTTAAATGCTCGAAATCGTCTTAAATTTTTTTTGCATACGTTTCAGGTCATTTTAAGCATTTTATAAAAAATCGCGCGCACTAGCATGCGCGCGCGTTTTCGCGCGTTACACCATTACACAACATAGAATCGCCATTTTTTTTTCTTTCATGATATTTCTCATATTTTTTCGAGGAATTTGATACCATGTTTATCTCTTTATGTCCATTAACAACAAGATGAGCGTCAATTCAAGAAAAATGCCCGTGCGCGCGAGCTCTTTTAATACATAGCATATATGGGCAAAAACATGCCTATACAAAATCCATTATAGCTCTTTGGAATGAACCGTGACCTTCAATTTTTTTCATATTTAGATAGAGTATGAGTCAAAGATATGATTCCATGTCTCATTTGGCCATTAAGTGTATCGTGACATCATCATAATGGCCTTGGATCTCAAAATACGAATTTGCATATTATGAAGTCAGCATATTTATGTAAAATTGATTGTATCTCTGTAAATATTTATCGATTTTCTTCCAAATTTCGATATGATGTAGCTTAGACAATTCTCTACAAGCTCAGTTATCACCATTTTTCATTTTGATGACGTCATCATAGTGAAAATTACGATTAAAGGGCACATATCAGAAATGTCTTAAGTAGCGTGTTATGCCTATTGAAGGTGAATTTCGTACATCTTTAATCTACATGACATTGTTTTTTTTAGCAGTATCTCGCTTATTTTTGCTCTATTTTGTCTCAAAGTTCAGTTTGACCAGCCCACCTATACTTGTTCCAAACAAGTATTATATGTCTAGTTTATTTTTCTTATTTCGAACCACTTTTTTGTGGACAAGATAACATGAAAATGGTTCAATCAAATACCTTGAAATTTGACACACATATGTATAGGCATATGAACAAAACACAGCAAATTTTTTAACTTTGACCTTGACTGATGACGTCATCTAGGCGCCATTTTGTGAAATTTTCTGGAAATTTACTCATGATCATATTTTCATAACGGTAGGTCATTTCTCATTCATATTTATCATGATCAAGGTCAATATCCGTCCAATCAATTTCAGGTTAATAAACGCGCGCGTACGCGTACGTCCGCGCGTCAGTGCGCGCGCAAAATTTTAAATGCTCTAGATCGTCTCAAAATAATTTTGCATACGTTTCAGGCCATTTTGAGCATTTTATAAAAAATCTCGCAGACGCGCATGCGCGCGCATTTTCGCGCGTAACACAACACAACATAGAATCGCCATTTTTTTTCTTCTTTCATGATATTTCTCATATTTTTTCGAACAATTTGATACCATGTTTATCTCTTTATGACCATTAATAGCAAGATGAGCGTCCATTCAAGATAAATGTCCATGCGCGCGAGCTCTTGTAATACATAACATAACTGGGCAAAAACATGCTTATGCAAAATCCATTGTAGCTCTTTAGGATGCAAGGTGACCCCAATTTTTTTCATATTTTGATTGAGTATGAATCGGAGATATGATTTCATGTCTCATTTGACCCTGAATTAACTCATGACGTCATCATAATGGCCTCCGAACTCAAAATTTCAATTTGCATATTATGACGTCAGCATATTTTTGGAAAATTGATTGTATCTTTGTAGAAATTGATCGATTTTTTACAAAATTTTGATATGTTCTAGCTGAGACAATTCTCTACAAATCTAGTGATCACGATTTTTCATTTTGACAAAGGCATCATGGCGTATTTTTGCGATTAAAGGAGGCATGTCAATTTTTCACATTTTGCGTGTATTCTCTATGGGACATGACTTTTTCTCAAAACTGGATTCTACATTCCCGTCTTTCGCGAGCAATATCTACGTCATTTTAGCTTCATTTACGCTGAACTTCGAGTATGTTGTAGCTGAGACAAAAAGCTATCTCAAATGTATTCTTCATTTTGTCTCAATATTTTGTTGGATCAGCCCACCTATACTTGTTCCAAACAAGTATTACAAATCTAGTTTATTTTTCTTATTTCGACCCACTTTTTTGTGGACAAGATAATTTGAAAATGGCTCAATCAAATATCTTAAAATTTGGCACACATATGTATAGGCATATGAACAAAACACAGCAAATTTTTTAACCTTGACCTTGACTGATGACGTCATCTAGGCGCCATTTTGTGAAAATTAACTTATGATCATATCTTCATAACCAAAGGTTATTTCTCATTTATATTTTTCGTGATCAAGGTCAATATCAGTCCAGTCAATTTCATGTCAAAAAACGCGCGCGTGCGCGTACGTCCGCGCGTCAATGCGCGCGCAATTTTTTTAAATGCTCAAAATCGACTAAAAATATTTTTGCATACGTTTTTGGCCATTTTAAGCATTTTTTTAAAAATCGCGCACACGCGAATGCGCGCACGTTTTCGCGCGTAACACCATTACACAACATAGAATCGCCATTTTTTTTCTTTCATGATATTTCTCATATTTTCTCAAACAATTTGATTCCATGTTTATCTCTTTATGACCATTAATAACAAGATGAGCGTCCATTCAAGATTAATGTCAGTGCGCGCGAGCTCTTTTAATACATAGCATATATGGGCAAAAACAGGCCTATACAAAATCCATTATAGCTCTTTGGAATGCACGGAGACCCTCAATTTTGTTTCATATTTTGATAGAGAATGAGTCGGAAATATGATTTAATGTCTCATTTGGCTATTAAAAATATGTTGATATCATCATAATGGCCTTCAAACTAAAAATAGGAATTTGCATATTATGACGTCAGCATATTTATGTAAAATTGATTGTATCTCTGTAAATATTTATTAATTTTCTTCCAAATTTCGATATGATGTAGCTTAGACAATTCTCTATAAGCTCAGTCATCACCATTTTTCATTTTGATGACGTCATCATAGTGAAAATTACGATTAAAGGGCACATATCAGAAATTTCTTAAGTAGCGTGTTATGCCTATTGAAGGTGAATTTCGTTCACATCTTTAATCTACATGACATTGTTTTTTAGCAGTATCTCGCTTATTTTTGCTCTATTTTGCCTCAGAGTTCAGTTTGACCAGCCCACCTATACTTGTTCCAAACAATCGAGTTTATTTATATATCCTTTGTATCCATACAACTGACACTGACTGCATATATTATATTGCTTCTCGTGTTATTTCACTTGTTAACCTGTTGACTACTGAATTGTTTTATTCGCATAGGCTTAACACAGCGACCACCCGGTTCCAGGAGTCAATGGGTTAATTGTAATACAAGTTTAATTTAGTCCACAAGGACACAAGATAATTAGGAAGCATATATCATACACATGTTTCTATAATAAAACAGATGTAACACACAAATATTTTGACGCTACGAACCACTTGTTTCTATTTAAATTTCGTTTTTTTGTTTGTATGTGCATTACTGTGATTATAGATATTGCCATGTATACATAATTAATTCATTTACGTTTAGCAGTTTGAGTCAAACAACCACGAAATATTTCCATATACGGAAGCGTTTGCCTCAGTCAAATTTTAAAAGGCATGACAAAAGTGTATTGGAACCATACTTCAAAGGCTTTTAAAAGCTTATATTCAATTAAGATCACAAACAACGCAGTTTTGTTCGTAAACATGTTAGCAATGGGATCAAAGTATCGGTGTGTGTGCCCCATCTTGTTCATGGTAAACTGATTTGCACGAATGTGTTAGTTATGGTTTGTGCATCCCGTTGATTAGAGAGGGTAGTTCTGGCACTGGAACAGATTCAAAAAGGGTAATTGCACTTACAGGCCTACAGAATTTGATATACACATGTTTTATTAGAGAGCATGGTAATTAAAGAGAGAAGGGGAGAAATAGGAATATACAGTATCAATAATTTCAAATATAAAATCAAGTGAAGTGGAAATTTAACAATACAAGATATAATAGTTTGTAGGTATCTTACAATGCAATTTTATAATACAATAGTGTCATACATCTTGGAATCTGGTTCAAATATGTGCATGATCACCTTGACTTAATGTTTATTAAATTCATTAATATCTAAATAGTAATGAATTTTTTATATATGTTTTTTGTATAACATTTTACGATACAGCGAATAATAACTAATAGTGATTTCTCTGATTAACAAAACATTTATAATACACTATTCACTAATAAAAAAAAGTCAGTTTTCCAAGGAGCTTTGTATTATTTCAAATTGTGCGCTCTACTTACGTTAGCATACACGACTACCCAGTGTGTCATTCTCTGTTATAGACGAATCGTGTTATATAGACGGAAAAGGTGGTTTGGGTGTAATTTCCATATATTTTAACCACTTTTCCATCTCACGCAATTACAAATTGGCATGTATCATTCCAAGTTTTTTTTTCATATACGACTGTTGAACACAGCACTATAATATTATATAGATTTAGTATCCTACTGTAGCATGTAACTCCTACCTTCTGCATGATCATATTTTAGGCAACACTGTACAAAGATGGCGAACATTATATGTTTATGAGTAGCAATTTAAAATCTATTTGATGGTAACTAATACATGTTAATATAGAGTGTGTTGTTCGAATAATGCAATATTATACAAATAATAAATGGTTATGAGTTAAATAGTGCGAATATGTTCATGAGTTGAAAGATTAACATTCTATTCAACGAGGCGTCAGCTGAGTTGAATAGAATTAACGTTAATCTTTCAACGAATGAACATATTTGCACTATTAAACGAATGAAAAACATTCATTATTTGTTTTATACAACATCGAAGAAGACCTAATAGAACGTTAATCAACAAATTATGCTTTACTCCTTATAAAGATAAATTAAAGTTCGAGTCAAGCCTTCTCGATTACATGCAGATTACGTTCGCGTCAGATACACGCAGGGATACGCGCACATGCAGCAGAGAGGTACGCAGTCTGCATATAACCAAAAATGCACGACCGTGCAATATACCATCTATTGAATATCATGTGATCAACAACCGTCCAATCAAATGACAAGGATCCACGTAGGTGTTGTATAATCATTGTTATACAACGTAGTTAAGAAAGTGTATGTACACACAATTGTTACATGTTTGCAAATATTTTTTGAGCCTTATGTAGATTTAGGTAATACATATGAATAACAAGATATGTAAATCAAAACATTGTAAAAAAAAAAAAACACTTATAAATTATTTTGCTTTCAAAGTGTGGAGTATATTTGTTTGTCTTTGTTATTTCGCAAATGATTCGCCTTTTTTGGATGAAATCAAATATACAGGCCCCCTTTTATACATTGTTATATTAAGTATTATATACCACACTTAAGAAATCCAGCCATCTGATTGGTCGAATTGCATTCATAAACTTCAACTGTTCCTGTAAAATTCCCGGTAACCATGCTTAAAACATTTCAATATTTTTAATAACCATGGTTATTAAAAAAATAGGTCAGTCTCCATGGTTACCCCATAGGTTTACATGTTAAAAAATGGTTTGAGCGATGGAGGATACCATACGTGTGCGAAAAATTGGTCGGCAATTTCAATACAATTGAATCTCGATCGATCTTACCGACAATTTTATCTTGCATTGTTGACATGAAGACGAAAATTAACTCTCAAAAACAAAAAAACAACATCTGCCGATAGATCTTGATCTAAGTTCGTGCCAATATGCATTGCAAAAGTAAAAGAAGGGTCCGTTTCATGGAGCTTTTGCGAAGCATCCCTCACGCGGATCCGTTTTCAATCCATTTTAATGTATATATTGGAGAAAATTGCCAAACATGTTAACGGCGCGCGATAGCCGAGTGGTCTAAGCGTTGGTTTTCGATACACCTCTTGTTGTACGCAAGAGTTCGAATCCCGTCTTCGACAAAAATGTAAATTATTTTTTATTTATTTTTTTTAGTCTATTTTTTTTCGGCATATAAAAGTATTAATGACTGCTTTAATATTCGAGAAATAGTTGTTTTCATACGCTCTCGGGAAGGTTACAATTGGGCTATTCCCCTCGGCAAGCCTCGGGGAATAGCACAATTCTAACCTTCCCTTGAGCGTAATAAAACAACTATTTCTCTCAAAGCAGTCATTAATACTATACTGTCACATTTTTATTACAGATTATCTGACTACCAATCAATTTCAATGATTTCAATAGCTTATATATATTATTGCAAGCTGATATGTTCTTTAGATTATAAAAGTGGACTCATATCTTTGATCATCGAAACTGTGATGTATTAAAAGGAAGGATAGTGCCTAAATACCATACATCTCAAACGCATCATGCGTACTTGCAATCTGTTTAGCCCTTTCTTCGTCTTTTCGCATCTTGACCAAGTAGTTTGCGTACATGGGATGTCCATCTGGTGGCGTAGGTCCCAAAGCGTCTTTCATCCCTCCCTTGCTGCACTCCATGCCTTCTGTACTGTAGGATACATCGTCCGTCTGTACAGGCGGCGGTTTTCTGGCCTGCTCTTGGTTTCTCTTCTTGACCAAGTAGTTCCCGTACATCGGTTGTCCGTCGGGGGTTGTCGCCTTGGTGTCTGCATATTTCATCTCTCCCTTGCGACGTTGCGTGACGTCTGGGTTGAGAGAGGCGTAGACAATGGGTTCCTCTGTCTGTATGGGCGGGGCATTATGGGGATGGGCGCGGTCGTGTGAGACCGACATATAGACCAATCCATCATCATCCACCTGTATGGAGTATTACAAATAATTGGATGAATACAGACATTTCATAGTATGGTCTCTTCAGAGAATGATCAGGAGATCAGTCTGTCAACTGTCAATTTTGAGTTTCAGTTTTACGTAGGTTTGACAATTTCTTACATTGAGTTGAATAACATATGATGAGGAATGAAAAAGGAAGATGAATGTAAGTTCAAAGGAGTTAAACACACGTTTGAAATATTTCTGTAAGACTTCAAGAGAATGGACAGATGTTGAGGTGAATCTATTAATTGATGTTTTTTCTCCATTTCGGTGATACAGTAAAAGCTATGTGAGGAACTGCATGTAAGTATTGATGTTACTGACCACAAAAAGAGGATTCAAAGTATTGCCCGATTTTCACAGTGAAATTCTCAAAATTCACATAAACAAATTTTCTACAGATGGCATAGTTAATTTGGGGTTTGCTATAATTCCACTAACATACTAAACCTGCCAATAACACTCCAATTCTTTGGAAATTGTTACATCTTAAATTGATTAAAACGTCTAAATTAATTGGGAAAAAAGATTGTTTCTACTTGGCAGAGTTGAGCTTTTCCCAATAGGCATGTATTTTCTGAAATAAAATAATAAATAAAGAAGTAATGCTATTATGGTTTATCTTAATTACTGATTAAAAAGAAATAAAAGGTATATTACTCGTCAATGTTAAAAGATGAACCTACCATTCTGCCTTCTTGTTGAGTGTTGTCTCCATTCTCTGCTTGAAGTGCGAAGAATAAAATTAAATGTAAAGAGAAATTCATGTAATTTAGATAAGGGTAAACAAAACAAAAAAACATATTGGCAATGTTACTTCCTTTTAAAGGTTAGAGTGTGATATAAATATTAGACTTTTCATATATTTTGTATAATAAAAAGAGTATTCATGTCAACTACTACAATGTAGCAGATCGATACACTAATCAATTTTCAAGCTTGTATTCTAGATTTACATCAAATACAATATGAAGAATAAAATGGTTGAATATGTTTGATAAAAATATTTACTACAATGTCTTTTTATCTAAATGGAAATTTAACTCCAATAATATCCTACATTATCATTTTTTTTAGTTGCAGTTCAGTTCAGAGAAAGAGAGAAGTAAAATGGAAGAGAGAAAACAAAACGGAAGAGAGAAAAACAAAAGAAACAAAAACGGTAGACAAATAATCAACATGAACAAATGACGATATCACTGAAGATTAAAGCCTACAGAGCATACTTTAATAACGATACGTGGAATACATCACCTATAATATGCATGTTTTGGTTTGTTAGAGGTGAATGCTTAACAACATACCCTTCTTTCGTTTCACACAGCGTAACGTTCCATAGAAGTACATCAATCCTAGTGAAATAACCAAAATGAAGCCAGCGGAAGCAATTACTCCAAGAGCGATTGTCATGAAAAGTGTCTTTCTTCTTGGAAATGGTGGATCATTTAGACCTGGTGAGGCTAAGTGGGAAAAAAGATGACCAAAAAATAATAGAGTGTCAAGATTATCAGGTTTTCCAAAAACAATTAATGTTTCTTTCAGTTGACGACCGCTTCTGAAGTGGTGAGTCTAGGACAAACAATACCATGATTAGAATGTCGTGGATATTGGTTTTCTGAACAATGTTGTAGGAGATTTTCCATGATTTATGTATGGATGTTTTGTTCACATCTCTATATCCCCCGTGTTTTGAATAGTGTTTTTATAAAGCTTTGTAGGATTTGTTGCTGTGTTTGGCACGATGAAAATTTAGTATTTCCAGAAAACCTACAAGCGCTCCATCCATATATGCATGTTTATCCACTCTAAAACATTAATACACCCCCCCACACATGGAAATTCATCTATCGCCACGCATGTAACACAAGAATCCAAGCATAAATGTGAGTCCACCCACACACACAGGTGAATTTACCCAAACACAAAAGTGTAAAAAGGTTCACCCACGCCTGCACATACACATCTGATCATGGACTTGTTTTCCTCATGGTCGATAATTGCTTGTCATGTATGTTCACTAAATCTAGGTAATATCGGCCGTATTTTTATTGTACACTTTACGTATTAGCTTATCAAATTAAGGAAGCATGGTATGGTTAGAATTCCATCGAATTATAAAAATTCTGCTTTTTTCTTGCCACTCCAATATTTATGATTTGTTAAAGAATCCCGCTTTCATCATGATCTTGGGAACATTCCTAAATAATGAGAATTGATAGTAAATTTCTGGAGCTAATCTAGAAATATTTTCCTTTTTTATGAATAATTATAACAGGAAGAATACTCAATAGCCTACCTGTTACATCAGCTGGTTTACTGCATAGATCCCTGCCAAAGGTCACCAAAGTTGTGTTAACATCCGGATCAATGCTGACCTCTGTGCCCAAAAATGAATAAAATAAAATCACATGACATCAATGTGTTTCTATTTTCTTGTTTTGCTTTTACCACTTCCAACTCCCCTTTCAAATCCAAGGGGGGGGGGGATTATGACCCTAATTGGAAAAATTGGAAACATCCCAAAGGCTCATCTACAAAATAAGCTGGTTAATTACACAAACCCCTGCCAGAGGTCAAAACAATCGGTTAAACGTCCGGATCAGCAGTAACCCCTAACAGGGATCGATGCACTCTGTTCAATTCAAGAAGGAACAGCAATTTTCCTCTTCTGTTTTTGTTTAGATCATGAAGCAAAAGCCCTCAACGGCTTGGTTTGCTTTCGAAAAAATCAACAATCTTTGCTCTAGATCCGGAATAACGGTTAAGGGGGAAATAAGAACTAAACAAAGCAAAACAAAATTATAATATAGACAAGTAAGGAAATATATTGAGGTAGCGTTTTGAAATGGCTCAAAAACATTGAAGTGGTTAAAAGTGACAGGATGGTGCGTGTACCTTTTATAGGTTGGAAATCGGGCTTTGGCAACCCCGATATCAAAATTTCAATGTCGCATTTCTACAGAAAATTACATTTGATGCCTATCTTAAATGGAAAGGGGAATAAGGGGATGAGTTTAGGACGCTTTAACAAACTAATCATAAAAGCCAAACACATCAGCCTAGAGATACAATACAAACACGGTACTACTTACGAACACTTGTGAAGTTGAACACTGCACTACCGGAACCATTGCTTGAAACAGCAATGCATTTCAAATCGCAAGGATCTTCGGAAAGAGGATTTCGAATCACCACTTCACTTGTAGTCAGCGTTTCACCTTCGATTATAGTTTCGGAGAATGTAATGTTACATGTCTCGTTTGGAAGCTGTGTGCCGTCACATAGCCATTGGAAGATCAAAGCAGGAGGATTGGCGTCTGAGGTACATGTCAACACGAACCCAGTACGTGCTGTATTTGATGTAAGCCGTTGAGAAGAAATAAACACAACCGGGTCATCTAGATTTAAGAAAATTAATGAAAATCAGTTTCAAAAAGAGGTTATAGAAAGTAGAAGGAGATTTAAGAATGGGGGATGTAATGGGTAGGTAAATTAAGGTTATTGGGGTGGGACTAATATAAACTCAATGCATGTTGACTGCTCGTGATCTATATGCATGTTTTTTTTTTCAAATGGGAAACCACTAGCTCACGTTAGCCGTGTAAAGCATTTCCATAATTGCGCATACATATAAATCAAATCAAAAAGTAGAATCTTTAGGAAAATACAGCAGTCGTTGAGTCTTGAGAATAATTAACGATCGCATGGGCAGACCAATACATATTAAAATGTCCTCACCAAAGTTTAAAGGAAAAATGGATACTCACATGATATGTTTAAAACCATGATATCATAAACTGACCGCATTGAGGGTTTCGTGTGTTTAACTTCCTGCACATATGGTGTTGTAGGTTGTACTGCCCGGCAAAGAAGAGGTTTCCCATTATCAATCCTCTTTGGTATGAGGGTAAGGGTGCTTTCAGCATCATACCGATCAGCTTCATTCATTGAAGTCTTAGAAGACGAATCATGTGTGACATTTCTAGATCCGATGTACCAATGGATGAGCGGAGCAGGGTATCCATGAACAGCTTTACAGCTGACATTGGTTTCTTTACCGTCGTATAGGTCACTGGGGGTAGTTATGTTGACACTATCTGGTGGGCCTTTACAAAGAAATACAATATATGGTTATGGGAAAAATCTTCAAGAGTCAACTTGTCTTTCGTTATCAAAAATATAAATCTATTAGACTTAACATTAAGTTATACAGCAAGGGTATAACTCAGTGTCATATTGATGGACATTCGTTTTTTCCCTTCCAAATCCTAGGTGACGTCAACATATTTATAACTACGATGATGATTTCGATATGATCGGGTTGATTGTGATGAATAAAACGGTACGCTCTTTTGAATTCTTAGTGATGAATGATACTTTCACTGGATTAGGCCATGAGTGCCAGTTTTTGCGGGTACTTGAGAATTAATAGAGGATGGAATCTTGTTACCGTGAATATCAACATCATGGCAATAGCAACAACTACGACACAATTTTTTCCAACTGAATATAGAATAATTTTACTTTAAACGTTACACTGCTCCAATCCGCCCCAGGGAAGGACCCGGGTATTACTTTCGAATCTTTTGATCAATTTAAACAAGTATATGCACCGAAAACACTGGATGGAGCCGGCATGTCCAATCCAAAGTACTCTCTGCATCAGGGCCACTCCAACATATGAGCATTTGTGTACACCCCCCCCCCCACAGCTCGTAAAAAGGCGACACTGTTTCCTGCATTAAAGAGGGCGAACAGAGTTTACCTTCTCATTTGAAACTGTGAGTACCACAAAGTAGACTATACGTATAACACTCCTCTGCATACAAAAAAGGTAAACACAGTTCCACTGCATTAAACAGGCGAACAGATGCCTAATTTACAGGCGGGTACATGTTATAAATAAACGACAGGACAAAATGCCTGTTATCATCGGGGCCCCAACCGAAAACCAATCAATATTGAGCTCTGCAAGATACAATGGCCAATTAAAATAATCCAATTCATATTCTCAAAAACACAACCTTCCCACGAGGTATTTTGCAGCAGTGTGTAATACACATAATAACCTTTATATGTATATATTAACATATATACACTGATCAATGTCGCTATTCATAAGGTCCGCTATTCATAAGGTCCGCTATTCATAAGATCCGTTATTCTTAAGGACCGCTATTCATAAGAATCGCTTTTCATAATTGGAGAAAAGGGTCATTATTCATAAGGTTCATTATTCATAAGGACCGCTATTCATAATCAGAGAAGAGGGTCGGTATTCATAATACGAAAAGAGGGTCGCTATTCATAATGCAAAATCGGGGTCGTTATTCATAAGGGTCGCTACTCATAATAAGAGAAGAGGGTCGCTATTCATAAAACGAAATGAGGTTCGCTATTCATAATAGTAGAAGAGGGTCGCTATTCATAATAGGAGGAGAGGGTCGCTATTCATAATAGGAGAAGAGGGTCGCTATTCATAAGAGGAGAAGAGGGTCGCTATTCATAATACGAAATGAGGTTCGCTATTCATAATAGGAGAAGAGGGTCGCTATTCATAATACGAAATGAGGTTCGCTATTCATAATAGGAGAAGAGGGTCGCTATTCATAATAGGAGAATAGGGTCGCTATTCATAATACGAAATGCGGTTCGCTATTCATAATAGGAGAAGAGGGTCGCTATTCATAATAGGAGAAGGGGGTCGCTATTCATAATAGGAGAAGAGCTTTTCATAATAGGAGTAGAGGGTTGCTATTTATAATACGAAATGAGGGTCGCTATTTATAATAGGGTCACTATTCATAATATGAAATGAGGTTCGCTATTCATAATAGGAGTAGAGGGTCGCTATTCATAATAGGAGTGGATGGTCGCTATTCATAATATGAGTAGGGATTCGTTATTCATAATAGGAGTAGAGGGTCGCTATTCATAATAGGAGTAGATGGTCGCTATTCATAAAATGAGTAGAGATTCGCTTTTCATATTAGGAGTAGAGGTTCGCTATTCATAATATGAAATGAGGGTCGTTATTTATAATAGGAATAGAGGTTTGCCCAATCCAAATTTCCATTTTCTAACATTATTTGCCCTGTGGCCTGAAGGTGTTCTAAATCAATTTCTATACCAATTGGAATATAATCTAATATATCAAACTGGTATTTTATCAGAATATTCTCAATACAAGCATGAGCATCTGCTGTACGAATGCAATAATCCAACAAAAACTTAGTATGCCAACATTCGCTTACATACGTATACTATCAACAAATACAATTCAAAACTTGACAAAATGTCATTATTGTCACCACACAAGGCCTTCTAATGATTTGCCCTAAAATGGTCCATGATCGGAAATGTCAGCATTCCAATCGCCAACTATAAAGACACTTGTGGTATCCAACTCATCAACAACTGAATCAATATATAATTCTCTCAACAAAAATGCTTTCATTGTCGATACTTTCAAAAGAGGTATACATATTAATAATGACAAATTTCTTATCATCAACTATAAATAAAATTCCTACTGCCCAATCAACATTTAATCTAACTTCACTAATAAGGCATTAATATTTTTGCCATAATATAACAACCCCACCAGGTATATCAACTTAACATGTTGATCTCAACCCATCACCTAATTGGTTACTTTCGTTTAACTATACCTTTTTGCGATTTGAAGCTTGAGCAAATAAACCAATTAACAAAATTAATCGATTTTAAGACCGAAAATAGTATTAAATGAAAGACACAGTTATGAACACGACCGAGACCAAGCACATGACAACAGTCTTCAAATACAATTTAGTAAACAAATTAGAGTAAACCATACCAAAAAACTCGAATAAAGTCGACCTAACGTTCATCACCTCACGAATAAGGCTGTGAAGAAAGATGTATTCCATCACTACGAAACAGCTCTTTCGCTCGTGCGCGAACCCCGAATGATCTAATAAACGATCTAGAAAAACCCATTCACTATTTTCCATTAACCCCGCTTATTCCAACTACTCACACAAAGGGCTTTATGTTTAATAGCCGCTTAATATAATAGGGCTTAAATCAGTCACTGCTATGTAATTTATTCATTCGAATTAAAACTAATATTTAGCTATATTGATCTTCGACCGCCTCTTGAAACGTGTATCAACTAATAAAATAATGTTTATACGTACGTAAAGAAGTGAATAATGTATAAACTATCGTCATTCTTAACTTTCCACTCAGAGGCAATCTTTGTAGATTACGAGAAGACATCTAAATATAATCTATCCACTACGCCGTATACTCTGTAGAACCAGGTCGAATTGAAATTGAAACTTTTCCTTTGTTAAAATCCGATGTGAAATGAACATATAATAAATTTCTACTACGAGGTATCCTCGGGCTCATAATGAATTAAATTTATTTTCGACAGATCAGTGTATGCTTCCGGCTCGGTGTAAAAATGTCAGAGGTAAACATGTCAGAGGAAAAAATGTCAGAGGTAAAAATGTCAGAGGTAAAAATGTCAGAGGTAAAAATGTCAGAGGAAAAAATGTCAGAGGTAAAAATGTCAGAGGAAAAAATGTCAGAGGTAAAAATGTCAGAGGTAAAAATGTCAGAGATACCAACAAAATGTAATGTGCAAAAAAAAAATGTAGGGGAAAAAATTGGTGCCATCATAATATCTCAGCACTTTATTACACAAAATGTCAAGATGTAAGCTACTGGACTAGTTTATTATATTTTTTAAATGACTGTGCATTGTACTTCGTACATGTCCTGAGGATAATACAATGTGGAAAATAAATTTGAAACTTATATTTTGTGATCAGGTTTGCATATATTAATTTCGATCATTTTTCGATATTTTAAATTGGTTGATGTTTTAATGTTTATTTGGTTTTGAGAAAGTAGGCCTAAGTACATTCGATTACTTTTTTTGTCTACGAACATTGCATTCCTGGATATTTGTAGGCGTTAAAGTATTTACATGATTAAAAAATCCTCGACGGTCAACGAACCATCGAATCGGTCCCTCCTCTGTGTGTTATATATATGGACCAGTTTGACTGATTCGTCAGTTCGTGTGACCGCCGACCAATCATTTATTTCTGACGTGTTGTATCCACATATGTAATAATGTAATTTATTTTTAAATGAAAAAAAAGAGGAATAAGATGGTGGGTCTTAGTTTCGAAGATTTGTTTAAATTTATATTTCTTTTGAAATAAACGGGTCTGGAGGAAAGACTACGCTCTAATCCCATGCTTTATTACCAGGTCTTAATTTGGAAGATGGAGGGGTCTTAGTTTAAAAGGTTTTTTCTTTGTTTTGTTTTGTTTTGTTTTAAACTTTTGAATAACCGGGTCTGGAGGAAAGACTACGCTCAATACTCATTTTCTTCCACAGGAATAAGATGATGGGGGTTTATTTTTGAAGATTTTTAAAAAGTTTTGAAATAACCGGGTCTGGAAGAAAAACTACGCTCTAACCCCATGCTTTATTACCGGGTCTTAGTTTGGAAGATGGTGGGGTCTTCTGGACAATCGTCAGTCTGCATATCGGCCGCATCATGGTGTAGAGACTTTGCTCGTCAACCTATCAAATGATGTCTTAAGGGACATGGATTATGGGAGAATTACTGTTCTGTTACTACTTGATCTATCTTCCGCATTTGATACTGTCGATCATATAATTATGTTAGATACTTTGAAATCACTTGGTGTAGATGGAAAAGCTCTTAAATTGTTTAAGTCATACTTATGTGAAAGGTCTCAAATTGTTTGTGTTAATGATTCAAAGTCTGATCCTGCTGCGTTGGTTAGTGGTGTTCCGCAAGGATCTGTTGGAGGCCCAACACTTTTCTCAATTTACTTAAGTGGTCTAAAACAGATTTTACAATGTCACTCTTTTAATTACCATTGTTATGCAGACGATATCCAACTGTATACATCATTCCTACCTAACCAAACCAATGTCATTGATACCATCACAAAACTTGAAGCTTGTGTTCATGATATCAAGAAATGGATGAGCTCTAATTCCTTGAAATTTAATCAAGAGAAATCAGAGCTGTTGTTTATGGGTTCTAAAACTTTATTAGACAGGGTGAGCCTTCCCTCTATTAGGGTTGATGATGATGTTATCACTCCATCTAAATCATGTAGAAATCTTGGAGTTTTATTTGATTCTACGATGTCCATGTCAGTTCAGATCCCGGCTGTTTGTAAATCTGTCAGGTATCAACTACGTAATTTAGGCATTATTTGCAAGTATTTAACCCGCTCGGCCACAGAAAAAATAGTTCATGCCCTCATGTCGTCTCGACTTGACTTTGGTAATGCACTTTTGTTTCAGCTGCCACAATCTCAACTCTCACGGTTACAAAAATTACAACATTCAGCAGCCCGTATTGTTACCCTTACAAGACGTACTTCTCACATTACTCCTGTTTTGTCTTCACTACATTGGTTACCTGTTGAATCCCGTATTGTATTTAAATTATTATTGCTTGTTTTTCACTGTATACATGGATCTGCCCCAGAGTACAATATTAATTTGTTAATGTCTTATAATCCTCCCAGACGCTTAAGATCTTCCGATTCTCAATTGCTTGTTGTTCCGAAAACTAAGAAATCATGGGGGATCGGTCATTTGCACACGCTGGACCTTACCTATGGAACCAATTGCCACAACATATTCGTTATATTTCAAGTGTAGATTGCTTTAAACATGCCCTTAAAACTCATTTGTTCAAAGCAGTTTTTCAGTAGATTTAGTTTTATTTTCACATTGTCGTCGTCCAATTTTGTATGTATTTTCTTGTGTACTTATATCTTTTCTTCTCCATGCGCCTCAAACACATTATTCATGTGGAGTTGGCGCAGTACAAATACTCTGTATATAATAGTTGAAAAGTGTTTTTTTTTTTTTTTTTTTTTTTTTTTTTTTTACTTTTGAATAATTGTGTCTGGAGGAAAGACTACGCTCGATTCTCATGTTATTCCACAGGAAAAGGATTATGGGGTCTTAGATTTGAAGATTTTTTTATTTTTTTGAAATAACTGGGTCTGTAGTAAAGACTGCGTGCTATACCCATGCTTTATTACAGGGTTTTAGTTTTGAACAAATTCGACAAAATATCACTTCAAATTTATTACATTTGTGGGTAAAGTCATTATTACATTTGTTGGTGATTCGAAATTATTACATTTGTGGGTTAAGTGGTTATTTCATGTGTGGGTGAAATTATTACATTTGTGGGTAAAGTGTTATTACATTTGTGGGTAAAGTGTAATTATATTTGTGGGCGTTATTACATTTGTGGGTGTAACACCCCCATTTGTGGTTGATTCAAAATTATTACATTTGTGGGTAAAGTGGTTATTACATTTGTGGGTGAAATTATTACATTTGTGGGTGTTATTACATTTGTGGGTAAAGTGTTATTACATTTGTGGGCGTTATTACATTTGTGGGTGTAACAGGGGGGGGGGAGTAGGCCTTGGAGGTAGATGTCCTCGGGGGTAGTTGTCCTCGGAGTAACTTTCCTGGAGGGTAATTTTTCCGGGGGGGGTGATTGTCCAGGGGGTTATTGTCCTAGAACCAGGAAGTTCATTTCTGCTTCCGAATTTTGGTCTCCAAAATTCGGACGCGGACATTTCTCCCTCTCCTAGAAGTCCGAACAGGCCGGGAAGTGTTTCCGAATCGTAAAGACAGTGAACATAATATTTCAATAAGTGTTTTTACATTTCTTCACTTCGTAGTTTTCTTTTATCAACCTAGCCCAAATGTAAATGTTTAGGTTTGTTGACATTTAGTCATGGCATACTCGTTAAAATGTTTTTCTTTAATTGACTAAACCCCCATCTTACCCATTTCTCCAACCTTAATATTCATGTCCAACAAGATGATCCTTATGATACTGATGTTAAACATGCTTCAACTCACGTGTCTCATTTGTCCCGTCAGTCGAGTCAGCGAACACTTTGAACAAGAATCCTGGTTTGGGTCGTTGAAAATTTGAGGTAAAAACGACCACGAGATCAGTTCCTTCGGATCTATAATCAATCTCAGACAGATACCACGGTTCCCTCCTACCGGTCATGTTGAACCATGTATCTCCTCGGAACGGTCCTGTTATACTGTTCCCCAAGTAGACGTAGTCGTAATGCTCCTGCAACCAAAGACTATTTGGCTTTGCCGTGATCGTACATGGTGGCGTCGTCTTTATCCACCACAGGCGGTAACCGTTGTCGCTGTAGTCTCCATTTCCTAATGGATGTCTTAGGTTGTCAGCTAATGGAGTGGGGCATTGAAGCATGATGTCAACTGTCGTGATATTTGAACATCGAATAAGAGACAAGGATAATTCTTATCTGGTCATTGGTTTCAGATTACGTTATCGAAATAAAAGGGTGATAGTGTATTTCACACATACGTCTTAATTATTTCAGCAAATTTATATTCAAACTAACCAACAGCTTTCCACAGGTTGGCAAATTTTCCATTTCATATATTTAGATTTTGAAAGCTCTCCGATGTTTATAGTGACATACATTTTAATGTCATTTATTCGGCAACATATTTTTAAAATTAATGATATGGATGATACAAAGATCATGTGTCAAAGTCAATGGTCAGCTGTGCAGAAACAGCGATGCTAAAACGAAATTACGTATTTCTTAGAGGAGCAGTCACATAAATGTATTTCATTCTAATTCGTGTGATGTTGCTTTGTATAAAATTAAAAATTTTGCTAAATTTGAAGTGTAGATGGCATAATAATAATTATAATTTTTAATTATTAGGATGGCACCATACCTGTTCGTATTTCGGCAATCATACTGAATTTCAATTTCCTGCTATGATACACATCAAGGTCATCTTTGCGGGTGAATTTAATCCACATGCCCCTGCTTAGAGAAAAGACATCTTTGGGAAGAATCGTCCCACTGTCATGGGAGAGAATGACCAGTAAAAGTCTAGGAACAAAAGGTGGTGTGATTTCGAATATGACAGGTGATGAGAGAACGCCAACCTTACGTCAGGACTATAAAATAAAATAATATACTCAGTGTATACACTGTATTTATATATATTTTGCATCTGTATGGAAATTGTTTGTCTTAATAGTATGTAGATATATATATATATATATATATATATATATATATATATATATATATATATATATTGAATAAGGCAGACTAATGGAACATGGTTGCAACTCCGAGTTTCATTCCTTTGCGAGCGATCATATATATATAAACAAATCGAAATAAGTGTTGGTTTGAGTTCTGGGAAGAAGTGAAAGATAAATTGTGAGTGTTATTAATATTATTAAGTAAGTATGAAAGAACATCAGATAAACAATGTTTCCTAAACAGCATGGCTCTTCAATGCCTTCATATGCTTATTTCATTTCTAACGCGCACTTCTTTTTCCTTTCTCTTTCCTTATCTTCTTCTCAACCCCACATGCAGCTCATCTTTTAGTATTATTTTCTGTACCCTCGATCTCTCACTTCTTTTTTTCATTGTCTACTCTTTGTATTATGACCGTGTTCTTCTATCTTTGTCGTGTTAAGTATTGTCTTGTCCCTTTCTCGTCTCTGTTGGCATTCCCCTTTTATTTCCCCTATTTTATAGTTCCTTTTGTAGTTACATATTAGATAATTTAATTACTCATTATTCCTAAGTTTCATTTGAGGTGTCCACACTTGTACAAGCATTGCTTTTTAGTGGACCCCTCTGTTTCCAACATGTATTTCTTAAATTTGTTTTAAATGCTTATAATTGATTTGTAATGTTTTGTTGGAAACATGAATAAATTTGAAATTTGAATTTGAAATATTCTGAATATGGCATGTAACGCCACATGTTTTTGAGGTCCCATATACATATTCTGTAAACAGTCCTTGTAACTTTACCAAGACTGGGCCAAATTTCTTATAATTCTGATGATTACAGAACCTTGCAGTACATACCGATACTTTTATGCTAGAAGATCAACCTTGTATGATCGATTCCACACCGTTTCTTTCACAATGCAATCACATGACCAGAACTCAACTTTATCTTTAAGTTGGTGAATATAACAGACTGCTTTGTGTGTCGTGAGCAAAATAAAAATGAAAGACTTCAGAACTAAAGGACGTAAATTATATGAACAGTTGTGTATTGTACGAAAGTTTTCGGCATTCTAGCATTCTTCGTTGACTGTTAAACGAAAAAGAATTGAAAAAAACTGTTTTCATGATTCGGATATTAAAAAACATAAACATCTTTTATTACATGTATCTGATTGTATGCAAACTTTAGATCGAGAACAGAAAAACTAAATAAATATTCTAAAAGGATATTTTGATGACACCATCAATACGTAAACAACAAGATGGGGTCATGGAATAGAACAAACTGAACCTTCGATAATAACGAAAATAATCATACCTAAATCTGGCGAGCAAACTATCCGATCTTATTGATTCATCCCAAAGATCTCCGATTTCCACAAAGTCATAACCTTTGTTAAGAACGAAAGTCGAGAAACTCAGTCTCACTCTGTAACCATCACTCGGGGCAAATATCGTCCAGCAGGAGTTGAAATTGTGGTCCGCATGGATTGTCCGATTTTTGCCAGAGGTGACATTTAATTGTCCCGTCATTCCTGGAAGTGATAAAACATTTCGATTTTCGGTAATATAATTATGTCGTAATTTGCTGGTGTTGTTATTATAACACTAATCATGTTATTATCATTATAAGTGTTAGGGCCTATCCTCATTAACAGGTTCTATGACAATTACACCCTGAACAGTCAGCCCCTAGCTAATTACCAGCGGAAAATTCCCCCCCGGAAAATTTCACACATACCCCCCCCCCCCCCCGGTAACACCCCCTAAATATAAGCCCCTTGGACATACAACTCCCCCATGAGGACAATTATCTCCCTGGAAATTATCACATAGGACAAGAAGCCCTCCCCTCCCCCTCGACCTCCACCGAGGACAATGCTCCCTGAAAAATACACTCGTGGAAACCCCCCCCCCCCCCCAAGGACAATTACCGCCGATTTTTGTTTTAACAACTTATTATTAGGGCAGACTTCCCCTTTAATGAGCTAGGGGTAATTTTCCGGGAGTTATTGTCCCGGAGGTGGGGGTAATAATAATCATATATACACTACCAAACATTTAAGAGCGCTAAAACAATAAGTGACAGGCGCTTACAAATACACATTTATGTAAAGAGGACAAAAAACTGTGCATTGTTCAGTCTCGCAGGGATTTTTTTCCTCATGTTTTTGTTTTCTTTTTCGAAGGGGTGAATGTCCAGAGGGTAATTGTCCTGTATATCATTAGCATCATTATCATTATTATTATTAACATTATTATTAAGATTACCATTATTATTAACTTCATTTTAATGATTATTGATATTATGGTTATTTGTGTTAGTATTGCTGTATAATTACTACAAATCATACTACAAATACTACTACAAATACTACTACTACTACTACTACTACTACTACTACTACTACTCCTACTCCTACTACTACTACTACTACTACTACTCTACTACTACTACCACTACTACAGTATTTCTACATGTATTACCATTGTAATCCTGTTAATGTAAGCACCGTATATAATGACGGCTGATCTAAGAGTAGTGATATTTCATATTTACTTATAAATTCAAATTTTTGTGCGGCAAAGCAAAATGATGAAATTATTTACCAGCACAGTCTTCTGCATAATGTGATTCAATCAGCTCAGTGTAAAGTAGAAGATTTAATAAGAAGAAGGTAGCTCTGCATTGCGTCATATTGATTGAGTTCGTTCTGTTGATATATAAGAATGTTTGGCTAAGCATAAATGTTCAGTCCATCTTTGAGGCTTTTTACTCAGGACGAAGCAAAAGAGAGTTTATTATGAACTTTTATCTGTTAAACTTGTAGCTAATGTTAAAAAATGAGTTAAAAAGAGCTAATACCAAGGTGTTTCCATACAACTATGGCACATGTTGAATATCACGAGAATAACTGAAAGATCATGTTCTGATGCCAAGCCAACTTATGTCATGATTTGCAGTTCACAGTGTTATCCAATAGTCATGATAATAAGATGAGATAGGAATTCCCCCTTTACATAAGTTAAAAACACAATTGTTTTCAACCATGATTGGAAGACATTTGCTTTTAAAAAAAGCAGAGCTCCAAGAAACTTTTGAACGGAGTGCACAGCATCAAAATCAGCCGTTAATCAGTAGTTCGTGTCGGAAAAGGATCTTTTTTAATTTCAGTTTAAGTCCAAACACATTAATCTGTGCCAGTCATCATGTTGTCTGTCCTATGATTTGATGAGGTGGAGAGGGAGTGAAAAAGCTGTAATTTACTATCAACTCACTTCCAAGTGTATCACTCCGCAATTTATGAATAACAGATGAAATTCAGATATCATGGATATAAAAACAACTGTTGATTTAACTCGTTTCCACTGCCCATCAGTCACCGCTATAATCCAACCATTCGATTGATTGGTCGAAGCATCTAAAGATATAGTATTGCGTGAGATGTTTAGAGTATATCATAATCAATAGATAATGAAACTCACTAGATTTATATTAATTGATATGAAGAGGGTATGAAACCAATTTCAAGTATCAAGAGACTTGAAATTCTTTCGGTAATAAGAAATAGGCAGTGCGAGAACTCTATTAATAGAGAATAGGTACTCTTTTTTCAGGTAACAGAACAAAAGAAATATTTTGTTCAATGCAACAGGAAGTTTGAATAAAACATGATTTTGTTCTCTCTCTCTCTCTTTTAATTGATTGCAATATCCCCAAGACAAAAGAAGGCTTTTCTGTATCAGTATAATATGTAACGTCTTGCGACATCATATTTAGTTATTTACTATCATGGCGAACAATGGTGTCGGATCGTAATAACTCATCTATCAGACGCTCACATAGAAGCTTTAGGTTAGTACAAGCGGAAGGAAAACTATTTAAAAAGGAGAAATTAATGACAATAATGATAAATAAATAATATGTAACAATAATAACAATGATATTAATATGCACCGCGGAAAGTGCTCCAGGAGCTCTAATGTATGGCTCTAATAGGCTGCCGATGTCGATTCCACAACATTTAATGAATTCCTTCCTACTGGTACAAACTTAACACCTGGGTGGAAAGTGGCACATGTAGGATCTTGCCAAAAAGACATTAGAGCAGCGGCGAGACTGGAACCGCGAACCACGTGATCCAAAATTCGAAGACATATCCACTTGACCACAATACCTCTCTAATTGGCAAAAGGAAATGTGGTTGATGAAGAGGTTTATCCGCGATAACAGTACTAAACTAGCGTCAAACTATTTTAATACTTGTAGAAAGCAATACGAGTTTAATATTCTCACGATGGGAACACTCTAGAGAGACAGGAAGGACAAGAATGAATTTCATTATCATTATGATGATGATCGTCATTACCACCACCACCACCGCCACCACCGCCATCCTCATTATCACTCCAACATCGACTCACAAATTATGATGAAAAGTGTAACCATAAATAACAACAAATATAATGCCTACCCCATTAGTGATATTGTCATCATCATTATCATCATTAATCATAAATTATTATCATCTTCATAATCATTATCATTATCATCCTAATAATTATGATGACCATCGTCGTCATCATTAAGCTTTCGTTCACCCACTGGATTCATCCCCGTCGTCTATAAGTGCAGAAGTTCAATTACACCATTAAAGCCCCAACATTTGTCCGTTCATGATGGTTCTATGAATAATTGGGTCTGCTTTTGGGTGGGGCATGCATTTATTCGTAAATGATATCTAGAATGTTGTAGTTATTAGTTAATGTTTAATTTTATGCTATGTTATTTCTTCGCATTTGTTTTAATTGTAGGACACCTCGGTAGAATAGATGTGCGGTAATGGCACACCTGTGAAGGGTGTTCCTTCCCAAACTTATTATTTTTATTTTCACATTATGTTATTACCCTTTTTTTTATTCGGTAAATTTAATCAAAAAAATAATTGAATATCAAAATCAAATTGATTCATCTCATTAAAACGATTGTAATTATTATTGATAACCATAACCGAACAAGTAGAGTTTAAACAAAATATCCTCATCAGCACCTTGTACGATTCTAATCTCTGAATAACTTAAATGGTACTCACCATTTCGCGAAAGGAATGTTCAGAATATTTCGTTCTTCTAAAATTATAACATTAATATGTCATAGATTAAGGATGCTTCTTTGATTGGAAATCATTGGAATCCCAATGTCAACAAAAACATCGATACAATTTAGTGCTTAAAAGTTCGTACACTTTTCAGAGACGAAAGGGGGCCCTTATTTCAAAGTTAAAGAGAGCACCTCTAAGCTATAGATAATGACGCTCGCCGGAGATGAAAAGGGTGGCACTTATAAGAATGAAAAGGGGGCATGCTAAGGAAAAGAGACACTTGTCAAAATATAAGGGGCACCTCTCAGATTTGAAAAGAACAAAATACAAGATGAAAGGGGCATCTATCATATGCTAGTAGAAGCATTTATTAGAGCGGAAAAGGGGCACTTATCAGAATAAGAAGGGCATTTGTTAAAAGAAAAGGGAACCTCTCAGATTTGAATATGGGCAATTATTTTAGATGAAGGAGCCATTTATCAAAGGTGGTAATGCACCTATAGGAATGTGGAACCGGCACATATTATAAATAAAAATTGACTCCTTTATGATGTAAAAGGGGGCTCTTTTCATATGCAAAGAAAGGGCACGTTAGGGGTACTTGCAATGAGTGGGGGCACTATGTCCCCTGCCTCTTCCCCTGTTCCACCGCCTATGCTTAATCTATTGTACTGGATACTACTGGTTATAAACTATTCTTTTTGGAAAGAGTGTGCACCTGAGGGCGATTAACCAGCACAGTTTAAAGTGTAGCCTCACTTAAAGAGATAGTTGAGTTTTGTTGCAGAGGGCGCTACAACAAAATATTTTTGTGAGATAATGAAGAACTGCAGTGAGTGTCAAATTTGAAAGAACATATAATCTAAACGACACAATCATCTTTGTATGATCAAAATCGGTCCAGAGATGGTTGAAATATCCATTAATTTAAACGTTTCTAATATTCGTATACCACCACAAGTATTAAAGAATTTGAATCAGCCGTGAAAAAACGAAATAGTGCATCATACGTTCTTTTCCAGCCAATGCCCATGTGGGCTTTTTGTTGGCTTTTTCATGTTGGTTATAATGCGCACAAACAGCCGCCCCGTGTATCGTTATTAATATTTAATTCATTAATTAACAATCACCATATTTTTATGAAAGTGGAGCTGAATTAGTGTGATTGCATTCAATCTAAAATCACACATTGTTCGGTCTAAAAGGGCACTAGAAATGTCACAAATGAGAATAATAGTAATAACCATGCACTTTGAAGGCATTTGCGGTCTTAAACAAGAACTGAACTTTCCCTTTAAGATAGTTCAGCTTTCTGACCAGATTTGTTGCCAATTATCTTTTTTTCTATCCCCGTCAAGTATGAAGAGAGTAAACACAAATGTTGCTGATTATAAGATATAGAGCTTTTGGAAATCATGTATCTAAGACTATGTATATTATTACTTTAATAAAATATTGCATCCAGCATTTTATTAATTACACCTCCCAAAGTCTCATCTATAGGCTAAGTTCACTTACACTTACATTCCAAACACGAAATCAAACTTACCATATTTGGAGATGATACAAACTAGAAAAAGAAGAGCTTCTGCACAAATCGACATCATCATTCAGTCATGGTATCTTGCCATTCAAAGATACGCTTTACAACTCTGTCCAATAATGCACCGTAATTTTATGAAAGCAAGGAGATTGGGAAGACTTCATGATGAAAGGAAGCAACCAGTATAAAGCGAGCTATACGATGTTTTTGAGGAGATTTACCATATTATCCTCGCGTTGAAAACGAAACAAATATCATGATGGATGCTAGCATTTGTATATGTCCTTCTGAAATCGGTTCAGTTTCAAAAACTTCACTGAACCATCAATTTAAAATGACAATTAACACGTTATAAATTATTAGAGAAAAGGGACGCTCATTTCCTTCAGGCACTATTGCAAAATTACTTCAGATTGGAAGGTATCAAAACAATATTTATAGTACAAGTTGTCCATAGGTCTTTTAAGTCAGTGTAGCAATTACTATTTAGCGCGTGTATTACCAACATTTATAGTGGTTTTAAGTCACCTGCTTGAATTAAAAGTTTCTATAAGAAACAAAAACAGGTAGCAAAGTATATATATTCTACCATTTTCGGACTAGAAAAAATGAATACACTCACGAGAAATGCACAATGGGTTGGGTTAAGAATGGGGAAGAACGTTTATTACTTTACTGAACACACCCTTGGTATTAACTCATGTTATATGTTCATTATGACTATCATGTATCATATTTATGTAAAATATATATCTTGTTATCTTACTTTGTAAACTAGATGCAATAAAGCCTTTGAGCTGCCTTAAGAAAAGAAAAAACAAAAACAATAAGAATATATGTCTTGTAGTATCCGACTCCAGTTCTTATTCTGGAGAGAAAGTGGTCTTTGAGAAATGGTGAAGGCAGTATTTGGAAATTTCGAAATTCTTATGAGCTCTGATACATAAACGATTATTAGGTTATGATTAATACTTTTAAATTGCTCAGAAACGCTGGTCCAAAGACTCTCTAAAGTGAATTTCGGAACTAAATTCAAGTCTGAAGGAATGAGATTTATCATATTCAGGTGGAAAATCCAATTTTAAATGGATGTACATGTGTCTGCCTCTTATTCTCTTTTATTCTCTTCTCTCTCTACTCTCTCTCTCTTTCTCTCTCTCTCTCTCTCTCTCTTCCTCTCTCTCTCTCTCTCTCTCTCTCTCCATTTCTCTCTCTCCCTCTCTCTTGTTATTGCTCTCTCCGTTACTTTTGTATTTCAACTCTCTCCCCCTCGTTTTCTTTTCTATCTCTTTCACTTATTCACTTTCACACACACACACCAATTTTCCCCTTCCCTCTCTTTTCAATATTAAAATTCAAATTATTTTCTTGTTATTTTTTTTTTTTTTTTTTTTTTTTTTTTTTTTTACTACCAATCCTTTTTATTTGTATACCCTTTGCGTCCATAAAACTGACACTGACTGCATATATTATATTGCTTTTGGTGTTATTTCACCTAATAATTGTAATACAATATTAATTTAGTCCACAAGACCACAAGATGAATAGGAAGCATATATCATACAAATGTTTCTGAAAGAAAACAGATGTTACAAAAGAATATTATAACGCTACGAACCACTTGTTTCTATTTTATTTAGTTTTTTGTAAGTGCATAACTGTGATTAAAGATATTGCCATGTATACATAATTAATTCATTTATGTTTAGCAGTTTGAGTCAAACAACCACGACTTAATTCCGTATACGGAAGCGGTTGCCTCAGTCAAATTTTCAAAGGCATGAAAACAGTTTACTCGAACCATACTTCAGATGCTCTTAAAATCTTTTATTCAATTTAGATCACAACAAACGCAGTTTTGTTCGTAAATATGTTAGCAATAGGATCAAAGTATCGGTGCGTGTGCCCCATCTTGTTCATGGTAAACTGAATTACACGAACGTGTTAGTTATGGTTTGTGCATCCCGTTAATTAGAGAGGGTAGTTCTGGCTCTGGAACAGATTCAAAAAGGGTCATTGCACTAACAGGCGTACACAATTCGATGTACACATGTTATATTAGAGAGCATCGTAGTTTAAGAGAGAAAGGGAGAAATAGGAATATACAGTATTAATAATTTAAAAATATAAAATCAGGTGAATTGAAAATTGTAACAATACAATATTTAATACTGTGTAGGTATCTTACAATGCAGTTTTAGAATACAATAGTGTCATATATCTTGAAATCCGGGTAAAAAATGTGCATGATCATTTTTACTAAATGTTTATTAAATTTATTAATTTTATTAAAATAATGATACATTTCGTATATAATGTGTTGGCTAAACATGTTACAATACAGCCAATGATAACTTATAATGATTTCTCCGCTTGAAAATCACATTTATAATACACTATTCGCTTATTAAAGTCCGTTTTCCAAATTGATAAAAAAACGGACTTTAATAAGCAGGATCTTTGTATTATTTCTTAGTTTACACTATTATTGTGTTGAACACACCACAACCCAGTGTTTCATTATCCTTTATCGTGGACAAATCATGTTACATAGACGGGAAAGGTGGTATAAGTGTAATTTCAATATATTTTGGCCACTTTTGCATCCTCCATACATTCATTATTTAATTAAAACCTTGTTCACAAATATTCTTTTGTCCTCCTTGTGAATTTAATTATTTCCTCAACATCATTCATAAATATTTCACCCTTTTATCTGACACATTATCCTCTTACATTTTTACGTCCCTTTCAAGGCCATCGACTCTGTGTCTGGAGCTAGCTCTGACGACGACAATTCCATGGACGATAAAATGCTTCAGGTCCTTCTCATTGAGAGAGAAGAATGTATACGTCAGCTTAAAGTGCGGGTTCATAGAAAATCACAAATACGGCAAATAGCGTATTACTAGAAACTGGTAAGCTATTAGATGACTATTATGCAAGTTTTAGGTCAACTACATATCGGGTGGTTTATAAAAATACAAATAAAACAACCTCCATAGCATCTGGGATATGCGAGAGATTCGCCGGAAAAAAAAAAGTTTTCATGCCGTCACAATATGAACCAACCCTGCCCAAGCAGACGACATCCCATAAAGAATGAACATAATTGCAATGCTTATATTTCTCAAATTATAATGAGTTTAGTGTATATAAATGTGATGGCATTTTACACCATTCAAAAAGGGATATGACCCCCATTCTGATAACTAAATTCTTTTGTTTGTAAATACACAGGATATGGGTTAATGAACGATCAAAGAAACCACACTTTCAAATTAAAAAACCTCCGGAATGATAGCTGGACGTCATTATTGTTCCCTCTTGAAACGCCGAACCTGCCGCGGTGTATGCAGCTGAAAATACAATGGCGTCTTATTTTGTTTACAAGCGACGGATTCCTTTTTTTTTTAATCCTTGCATTTTTTCATCAAAATAATACCATGCACGGGGTTAAGAGTGAGGCAATAGATTAAACATTTTGCCTGAAGGTATTGAAGTAAGAGAAATAACTGAAGAAAAGATAACAAAACAGGCACTGAAATTGTGTGAGATGTCATGGGACATCGTCTGCTTGTGCACATCATGTTCAACATGTGACGTCATATCTCAGCAGCGACCGGGGAACTTTTCAGGTGCTATGTCGGGGCTGTATCTAAGCATTTTGTAATTGTTAATAATCATTACTTCGAATGTTTCCAAGCACTGGCTTTTGATAACCTTGGCCAATCAAAGTGTCACCTTTGCAATGATGACATTAAAGTTAGTTTTTTAAATCAATGAACCTTCTCTTTAATCATCTAGATAACCCGCTTCCTCACACAAGTAATGAATAACCATTTAGATGTCATTGTTTTTTTTAATCTATCCAGCATTTATTGAGATAAATGTTAAGAACATGTCATTAGAGTGTATATAAACTCTTAAAACCTCACCATTGCTTTATATGTGCAGTTTTTATAGATACATTTGGTACAGGTCTATGATCTTTTTCAGAGTGAAACGGGGCAATGATGAGGTTTTTTCTTTAGATGTACAAACATGTAGATGTGGGCTTATATGAAAGTTATAATATCTGTCATTGTAGTAAAAATCATTTACCTTACATATGTTTGTTAAAAAAAACCTCAAGGTTTTATAACAGATATTACACTATTAAGCAGATCTACCATTTTGTAGCGAAACCCATTTTTATATTAATTTGATGGCACATCTTACATTAACAGACTTATTACAGATAATGAGTATACGAGTGAATTTTAATAGGTGACTGTTAAATTATAAGTCGGCATGTGTCATTCCAAGTTTTTTTGTAATGTACGACTGTTGAACACAGCACTAGAATATTATATAGATTTAGTCTCCTACTGTAACCTGTAAATTCTACATTCTGCATGATCACATCCTAGGCAAAACTGTACAAAGATTGGATGACAAACATTATATGTTAATGCGTAGCAATTTAAAATGTATTTGATGTTAACCAATGCATGTATATGTAAATATAGAGTGTGTTGCTCGAATAATGCAACGTTCATTGTTATACGACGTAATTAAGAAAGTGTATGTACACACAGTTGTTACATGTTTGCAAATATCTTTTGAGCATTATGTAGATTTAGGTAATAAATATGAATAACATGATATGTACATCAAAACATTGTTTAAAAAAACACTTATAATATTTTTTGCTTTGAAAGTGTGGAGTATATTATTTCGTCTTTGTTATTTCGCAAATTTTTCGCCTTTTCTTGGATAAAATCAAATATACAGGGCCCCATTTTATACATTGTCATATTAAGTACTGTCACATTTCAATAGCTTATATCAATTATTGCAACCTGTTATTTCATTTAGGTTATACAAGTGGAGGATAGAGCTTAAATACCATACATCTCAAACGGATCATGCGTACTTGCAATCTGTTTAGCTCTTTCTTCGTCTTTGCGCATCTTGGCAAAATAGTTTGCGTACATGGGATCATCTAGTGTCGTAGGTCCTATGTCACCTTTCATTCCTCCCTTGCGGCAATCCATGCCTTCGGCATTGTAGGTTGCATCGTACGTCTGTACGGGTGGTGTCATTCTGGCCTGCTCTTGCCGGTTTCTCTTCTTGGCCAAGTAGTTCCCGTACATCGGTTGTCCGTCGGGAGTTGTCGCCTTTGTGTCGGCATATTCCATCTCTCCCTTGCGACGTTGCGTGACTTCTGGATTAAGAGAGGCGTAGACAGTGGGTTCCTCTGTCTGTATAGGCGGGGCATTAGGGGAATGGGCGTGGTCATGGGAGACAGACACATAGACCAATCCATCATCATCAACCTGCGTGGGGTAAAAGAATTTGATTAAAACAAACATTTCATAGTATTGTTCTTAGGGAACTGATATGGAGATCAGTCTGTCAAATGTGGTTGATTTTGAGTTTAAGGCTTACAGAGGTTTCACAAATTTCTAACATGGACTTGAATAACAAACGATTAAAGGCATCGTTTAACAATGTTAAATCTGAGATGTTTGTGTGATATGGTTAAATATTGAAGCCCTATTACAAAAAGATGGACTTTAAAGTGATCATGTCCTTCAGAGCGACCAGTTTTGTTTCCATACTCATTTTCCCCAATAGACTGTAATGGTATGAGAACCGTTAGGAAAACGCAACATTTGATTTCGATTTACAATCATAAATATATTGATAATCAGACAGGCAATCGGCTTGTAAATGTCATGGGATTCATGTTTGCCCTAGAGGTTTATAATTTTGATTGCAGCATGAGATGAATCAAGGACATATTTTCTGAATGTGAGACACAGTTGCTGGATCCCTTCAAGAATGGAAATTGAAAATAAATGTAAATGGCAAAGAGTAAAACACACGTTTGATATCATTTGGTAGCACTTCAAGCGAAGGGACAGATTTTGAGGTAATATTCAAGATCACATTATTTCCCCGTTAAATGTGTACACATGTACACATTTTCTCCAGATGGCATGGATACTTTGGGGTGTGCTGTTATACCACTTACATAGTTTACTTTACCTGCCAATGACACTCAAATTGTAGGGAAATTGTTACATCTTAAATAGATAAATCTAAATTTAAAACTATACCCGACATGTGTGTATTTCCCTATGGAAAGTAATGAACAAAAAAGTAATTTTATTTTTATTTATCTTAATTACTGATACAAAAGAAAAAGGTATATTGATCATCAATTACAAAAGAAAAACTTACCATTCTGCCTTCTGGTTGAGTGTTGTCTCCATTGTCTGCTTGAAATGCAACGGACGTCATGTAATTTGGATAAAGGAAAAACAAAAATACACATATTGGCAATGTTACTTCCTTTTAAACGTGAGATATAAATATTTTACTTTTTATATATTTTATATAATAGAATAGTATTCATGTCAACTACTACAATGTAGCAGATCGAAAAACTAATCAATTTGCAAGCTTGTATTCTAGATTTACCTCAAATACAAAATGAAGAATAAAATGGTTGATTTTTTTAGATACAAATATGTATTTACCTCAATGTCTTTTTTTATCTTAAAGGAAATTTAACTCAAATAATATCGTAAATTATAATCTTTTTTAGTTGCAGTTCAGTTCAGTTCATGAGAGAGAGAGAGAGAAGTAAAACGGAAAAAAAGAAAAAAACAAAACAAACAAGAACGATATACAATTATTAAAGCCCAAGTTAAAAAAAAAACATGAAACACATGACAATATCACTGAAGATTACAGCCTAGAGAACATACTTTAATAACGATTTGTGGAATACATCACCTATAATATTCATGTTTGGTTTGTTAGAGGTGAATGCTTTACAACTTACCCTTCCTTCGCTTCACGCAGCATAACGTTCCATAGAAGTACATCAATCCTAGTGAAATAACCAAAATGAAGCCAGCGGAAGCAATCACTCCAAGAGCGATTGTCATGACATATGTCTTTCTTCTTGTAAATGGTGGATCACTCAGACCTGTAGAGGCTAAGTAGGACAAAAGATGACCAAAAAATAACAGAGTGTCAAGATTATCGGATTTTCCAAAAAAAAATAATGTTTTTTTTTCAGTTGACGGCTGCTTCTCAACTGGTGAGTCTAGGACAAACAATACCATGATTGGAATGTAGTGGATAATGGTTTTCTCAACAATGTTGTAAGAAATTAGTTTAATGGCAAATTTAGTTATATCCATTATTTAGGTATGGATGTTTCGTTCACATCTCTATATCCCTCGTGTTTTGAATAGTGTTTTTTATAAAGCTTTGTAGGATTTGTTGCTGTGTTTGGCAAGATGAAAATTTAGTATTTCCAAAAAACCTACAAGTGCTCCATCCATATCTGCATGCTTATCCACTCTAACACAGTAATACACCCTCACAAATGGAAATTCATCTTTCCCCACGCATGTAACACAATAATCTACACATTTATGTGAGTCCACCCACACACACAGGTGAAAACCCGCTAAACACAAAGATGTAAAAGAGCTCACCCACGGACGCACATAGACAGATCTGTTCATGAACTTGTTTGTATCATGGTCGAACATTGCTTGTTCTGTATGTTCACTACATCTAGGTAATTTCGGCCGTATTATTGTACACTTTACATATAAGCTTATCAAATTAGGGAAGCGCGGTATGGTTAGTATTCTATCGAATACGAAAACTTCTGCTATGTTCTTGTCACTCCAATTAATCTCGCTTTCATCAAGATCTTGAGAACATTCCAGTAATGTGAATTGACAGTAAATTCCTGGAGCAAATCTCGAAATATTCTCCTTTTTATGAATAATTATAAGAGGAAGAATACTCAATAGCCTACCTGTTGCATTTGCTGGTTTAGTGCACAGATCCCTGCCAAAGGTCACCAAAGCTGTGTTAACATCCGGATCAATGCTGACCTCTGTGCCCAGAAATGAATAAAATAAAATCACATCACATCACTTTATTTCCATTTTCTTATTTTGCTTTTACCTCTTCCAACTCCCCTTCCAAAATGCAGGGGGGGGGGGGATTCGCCCCTCATTCTCGTCTGGGAGGAAAAATCCCTATTGCTCATTTACATAATAAGATGGTTAATTACACAAACCCCTGCCAGAGGTCAAAACAAACGTTAAACATTCGGATCAGCACGAACCCCATACAGGGATTAATGCACTCTGGTCAATTCAAGAAGGAACAGAAATTTCCCTCCTCTGTTTTTGTTATGATCATGAATCAAATCCCCTCAAAGGCTTGGGTTGCTTTTGAAAAAAACAAATCAACAATCCTTCCTCTAGGTCCAGAATAACGGTAAAAGGGGGGGGGGGGAAGAGCTAAACAAAGCAAAACAAAATTATAATAGAGACAAGTAAAGAAATATATTGAGCTAGCATTGTGTAATGGCTCAAAATCGTTGAAGTGGTTAAACGTGACAGGAGGGTGCGTGTTCCTTTTATTGGTTGGAATTCGGGGTTGGGTAACCCCGATATCAAAATTTCATTATCGCATTTTCGAAAGAAAATTACATGGATGCCTATCTAAAATGGAAAGGGAAATAAGGGGGTGATTTTAGGACGCTTTAACAAACTAATCATAAAAGCCAAACACATCAGCCTAGAGATACAATACAAACACAATACTACTTACGAACACTTGTGAAGTTGAACACTGCACTACCGGAACCATTGCTTGAAACAGCAATGCATTTCAAATCGCAAGGATCTTCGGAAAGAGGATTTCGAATCACCACTTGACTGGAAGTCAGCGTTTCACCTTCGATTATAGTCTCGGAGAATGTAATGTTACATGTCTCGTTTGAAAATTGTGTGCCGTTACAGAGCCATTGGAAGATATAAGCAGGAGGATTGGCGTCCGAGGTACATGTCAACACGAACCCAGTACTTGATGTATTTGATGTAAGCCGTTGAAAAGACATAAACACAACCGGGTCATCTAGATTTAAGAAAAATATTAAAAATCAGTTTTGAAAAAAGGTGATAAAAAAATGAAGGAGAGATAAAGAAAAGGATGGGACTAGGGAATTGAATCAATACTATTTGGGTGGGAATGAATCAAACTTGTTGGTGCATGCATGATACAAGAGGAAAATGGGCATTAAGTCTTTTGGTGTAACTGATCCTTATCCATACGCATCTTGTTATAAGATGGAAAAACGACAACCAAGTGTACATGGAAAGCATATTCGGAAGTGTCGTGGTCGAGTGGTTTAAGGCGCTTGACTGGAGATGCGAAGGTCGAAGGTTCGAATCCCGACACGGCACTAATATTCTTTGGCAAGATATTAACCTGCACTTGCTACTCTCCACCCAGGTGTCAAATGGGTACCCGGTAGGATGCGCCCGTCATTGTTGGTCAAACAGCTTGTGAGCGTCAAGTAACGCCCGGCTAGAATGCTCCCCAGGGAGTGGAGATTGTGCACACAGTGTGTCCGGGCAAGCACTGGATCCAATTACCGGGGTAATAGTATATTTGTAAAGCGCTTAAATACATTTGTATTAAGCGCTATATAAAAATTAAACATTATTATTATTATTAATTATTCAGAATTATACATATATTATACTAATTAATTGTTTGTAGAATTTAAAGGAAAACTAGAATTTAAATCGTCACGAGGACGAATAAGGTGGTCTGTCTTCAAGTCTTATGATAGATTATAATATTTACTATATTGAGAAAGGGAGAAGTTATATAGACATGTAAACAATGATGATTATCATGATGATCATGATGATGATGATCTTGATAGTAATGGTGATGACGATGACGATGATGATGATGATGTTGATGATTATCATCAACAGACCATGATGACATCAGACTGAAAAAAATGAGAAAACATTTAGATATAATATAGTCTCGGCTACAAAATACTCAAAAATCAACAAAAATCAAGCCGAAATAAGGGCGATATTGCTCGCAAAAGACAAGAATGTAGAATCCAGATTTGAGAAAAAGTCATCTTCCATAAGGATTACACGCAAAAAGTAATGGATCAAGTGATAATAGGGTAGTAATAAAGTAAATATGGTTGTTTATTATATTATTTGTGATTGTACGTGTTTTAATATTCAAAGGAGATGGTGCAGTGAAGGGTCAAAAAGAAAAAAAAAGTGAAGAAACAAATTGTTGAAGACGCCCGGACTCGAACCAGGGACCTCAAAGTCAGAAGTCAAGTGCGTTACCGATATACCAAAACATTTCCCATAGAGATAACACGTAAACGGAAAATTGAATTCTCAAATCCCACTTTGTAAATAAGGGCACACTTGTGATAGCGTATTGTCTTAGCTACAACATACTCAAAGCTCAGCGTAAACTAAGATAACAGGACGGGGATATTGCTCGCGAAAGACGAGAATGTATAATCCAGTTTTGAGAAAAAGTCATGTCCCTTAGAGAATACAGGCAAAATGTGAAAAATTGACATGCCTCCCCTAATCGCAAAAATACGCCATGATGCCTTTGTCAAAATGAAAGATAATTTTGACTATATTTGTAGAGAATATTCTCAGGTAGAACATATCAAAATTTGAAAGAAAATTAATCAATTTTTACAGAGATACAATCCATTTTCCAAAAATATGCTGACGTCATAATATGCAAATTGAAATTTTGAGTTCGGAGGCCATTATGATGACGTCATGAGTTAGTTGAGGGTCAAATTAGACATAAAATCATATCCCCAACTCATGCTTTTTCCAACCATGATATAAAAGTTGGGGTCGATGGACTATCTGAAGAGCTATTTTGATTTTTTAAATGGCATGTTTTTGATCAAATATGCATTATATTGCCCATAGCAGCACGCGCGGATTTTGAACTTTGACGCGCGCTCACGGCCTTATGAAAGGTCAAGAGTGACCGAAATTTATGTAAATTTTCAGTTACGGTAAGAGGAATCTAAATCATGTAAACAAAAATTAAATTTGATCTTTTCAGCGTTCTGTAAGCGCGCGCGACGCGCGCGCGGACACGTACGGACGGACAATTTTGAAATGCTAAAAATGACCTAAAACGTGTGCAAACAAAATTTGGGACGAATTAGAGCATTTTAAAATTTTGATGCGCGCGCAAAATTTGTTGACATTTTTAGTTGACCTTTGACCTGAAATTTATGTTTACCAAATATGGTTGATTTTTAATTACTCGTTATCGAGATATGATAATGACTTATGTTTACCAAATATGGTTGATTTTTAATTACTCGTTATCGAGATATGATAATGACCTGATTTTTAAATAGAATATTGTTTTGTGCATATGATTCTTCTGAAGAAATAAATTCGTAAATTTTAATTTACGTTATGCCCCAGAAAAACTGTCAAATTGATGTTTATCTGAGTATAGCAGTACATAAAAAGTAACTAGAAACAGAAATTAACTCAGCTATGAGGACATCGGCACCACACAAGTACGGAGAAGACAAGCTTCCTACGTTACACGTTCACTAACCATGGACATTCAGGTAAACCGAGCGTTGAAGATGATGCTGTAGTTTTGGATGTGATGCCAAGCAACGGAGATACTTTCCTTGATCATCCCTAGAGGGTGTGATTGTGGCAGTCTTTAGAGAGATATAGCTGTAGCCTTGTACGACATTAGCCTGATCTTGAAGAACAACCGCTACATCATCTGGAATACGCCATTCCAGTACTGCAGGAGGTCTTGCCCCGTAGGCTGCACATGTGATGTTATACGGCTCACCAGCAGTTACCGTTATATTGGTGTTGTTGTGGTAATAACGGCTCAAATTCTCATCAGATATCCTCACCAGATATGGCGGAACTGGCGACATGAAAGGAAATAGTCATGATGAATAAAGATTGCTTCGTATTGTAATTCTCCACTCTGATAGTGGAGTCTTCCTTTTCATGGATTCATTAATTCAGCCTTTCTAAGATTTCGACTTCAAAAGTAGGCATTCGAGTCACGTTTAATTCACATACTTCCTTTCAAAAAAATGTTTTCACTCCTTGTTTAAGCTATTAAGCCGTTCGAGTGTTTGCAGAATAATAATAATAATTCCGCTTTTATATATTGCTTCAATTAATCTATGATTTCTCTAAGCGCTTTACAGATATACTATTACCCCGGTCATCGGATTCAGGCTCAATCACTTACCCACTGAATAATACGTACACAAATAAGACTACTAGTTGTTTTAATGCTTCCCATAATAGTATTCATATGATCTGAGACATAAAACGAGGGGATTGATATAGATTTTTATCAGAAATACACTCATATGTCATGAATTATCTTCATGCTATCCCTGAATTTTGCTGTTTAAATTGAATGTAACGAATAGCATACTTGGTGACAATGGTTGTACTTGGAAGCTAGTTGATCCGGTGATCTCTGCCCCGTATTTACTGCTTACTCTGCACTGGTAATTGCTGCTATCATTTATGTTAATTTGTTTTAATGTTAAATTTCCGCTGCCTGTGTCTGCAATTAAGCTGAACTTGGATCGGTCAGGAACGGTAGCCCATGTACAAGTCGAATACGGGTCACAAGAGTGAGAGGCCACCGTGACGTTGTTACCATTGGACCAAATTAGCCGCCGATTTTTTGTTTCCGGCGTGAAGGTGCAGATCAGCGTGAAATCTTCCCCGATGACTGGTAGGGAATCGTTAGTTTGAATAGACACTCGAAATGCATGGTATTCTGCATTGGTTAAATGAAAAATATTACAATGTAAATGTAGTAGGGAAATTGCTAATTGCTAAATACATACGGGTAGCGCAAGTAATGAGTGAAGGGGAACTTGATTTTTTTAATTAATTTTTTTAAATTTATTTATTTATTTAATTATTTATTTATTTATTTATCTATTTATCTATTTTTTTATTTATTTTAATTTTTTGTGGGGGAGGGGGGGGGCACCAATTGTATTCAAAGAAATAATTGAAGGGGAACTTGATTTTTTTTTTTTTTTTTAAATGTATTTATTTATTTAATTATTTATTTATTTATTTATTTATTTATTTATTTATTTTTTTTTTTTTTTTTGTGGGGGAGGGGGGGGGGGGCACCGGTTGTTTTCAAACAAATAAATGCGAATTCACCGACTAGGAGGACGGTCTTGGAGATAATCCAGGCGTTCTCTTGTGTCGCCCTTCCCCTTCACCTTTTGCCGTTCCTCGCCTTTTCTTACTTTTAATTATTTCTCACCATGAAATGGGGGCGGGCCCTCCTGTGTCACCCGCTATAGCTACGTCACTTATTGCATACATATCCTGCATATCACAATATAGGTGAAAGAAAACGACACATTGCTACCAATAGGTCAATTAACTTGATCAAATAGTGTTTACGCGTTTGAAAAGGAAAGCGATGCTTAAGTATAACGAGATGTACGATACATTCGACAGTTGATTCAATTATTCTGATGGTTTTGTTGGTCAATTATCGAAATTGTTATACAACCAATGCGGTTTGATAATTTTGTTTATTAATATGTCCATCATAAAGAAAGTAAAGAAACAAAGCGAATTATGAGACGTAAATCCAACGACAATTAACACAACAATGAAAGGAAACTTACCAGATTTGGAGATGATAACAGCGAGAAAAAGAAGAAGTTCTGCACAAATCACCATCATCATTCAGTCTTTGAATCTTGCCAATCGAAGAAGCGCTATTTTACAACTCTATCCAATACTGCACTCACTGATTATGGTAGGGAAACAGTATGTAGCGAGCTAGACGATGTTTTTAAAGAGATTCGTTGGTGATATGCCGCTCTTGCATTGGAAGTGAAACAAATATGATGGATGCTAGCAATTTGTCTACGTCTTTCTGCAATCGCTACAGTTTCACAAACTTCACTATTTTCTCTTCAGTCGTTGTGACCAAATTACTTCCAAATGAAAGTAATCAAACGAATCAATATTCATTAATGCGACATGGCTGTCAAGACTATGATTTATATATTAATGTGTAATATCATAATTTGTTATTTTTGTGTGGCTTCCTCGTACATATGTTACTAAACTTAATTTCAAATAAGAACGCAATGTTGTTGTTCGGTTCCTCATTTGATGCCACACACCGGTAGATCTTTCCGTAATTATATTCTGTGGGTCGTACCGAAGCAACTTTTCAAGGAAATAGTTGTCACCTTCAACGACATGAACTTGATGTCTGACAATCACAGGTACATCTTCAGGTAATGCCCACTCAGGTATCACAGGAGCCCTTGCACCCTATGATACATTTGATATCATAATGCTCTACAGTCATCAGTGTTATGTGTATTTGTTTGAGGTACCCGCCAGGATGTACGTCGTCACCTATGGAACGTCTCGTGGGCGGCACAACAAATAATAATTCAAAGAATGTGTAAACTTTGACAATTGCCTCCAATAAATACGCCTTCCATGTATCAAATTTTTGATGTAAAAACAGTTCGATCATGTAACAATCGGCACTTAGACACCGGGTTACTTACGAGCATAGACATGTTAATATACTTAAGAGGACAGTCTCTCTAAATTGTAATTGAAACAAATATATATATTTGATTTAGTTTTTCAGGCATAAATAAGACTCTTGTTTATTACAGGTACATGTATCTCCGAATTTCCAAAATTGTAAAATTTGTCCACGAAAAAACCTAATAAAACTTCATAGGAACGGTAGATTGTGATTGATAAATTCGCTTATGAAAGCCTATTAGATTGTGAGTGAATAGTACATAAACGATATCCATAATCGAGGTTTGCGGACTCGTGTTAAAAATAAACCTACAATTTTAAATGTGCATATTCTACCATTTTGACTGAATTATAAAAAATTTCTTTTGATTCTGATTCTAAACAAATCGTTTTGCCCCCTTTACAATTGCAACCTATTTAACTGGTACTTGGAAGTTAAAGTATATGTTTCTTGATCCTATGTAGGTATTATACTGTGATACAAGAGCTGTCGTCACTTTTAATTGGTAAATACCGCTGTAAATTTTGTCTGAAAATAACATTGTGAGAATAGCACCAGTAGATTTTGAATTGAAGTTGAACTTCGAAGAATTTGAAATATTCTCATGACAAGATAAATGTTGACAATTTTCCAAGGGCTATAACATTTTCATTATCCTTTACTAGCCCACAATGAGCTGAGTGTTGGTATGTACAAGCTATTGTAGCGTGTTCTCCGACATCATGAATAATTGTAGTCCGGATATATATTGCAACGTCAACATTAAACGATGAATGCTATTAAAAAAAAAGCAATTTGCACGATTACATATCCTCGTGGTATGGTACAGGTTTACAGAAGTAGAGTTACATAGTTCATATAAAACGCAAATAAGATCGCTCCCCCATATTTATATATATATATATATATATATATATATTACATATTTTGACCACGTTCAAGAGGATAAGGATGCGAATTAGTGATAACAAAAATGTTGAAAGGATTATGCGATCGCTCGTTGCAACCCTCATTACTTTTTGTAATGTTAATCATTTTCTAATTTGAACCTTATTCTGGAAGTATATGATTGTTATGTCTTACGTAAGGAATATTGTTACTAAGCCGCTCTCATGGTACTTAGGGCAGTTTAATATAGCCAGGTTATACATGAATACAAAGTCTTCTTTCAACGTTCATGGATGTGTGCCTGAAACTTATAGATTGTTTTCCCTCTTAATATAAACCAATGTTTTCTTTCAAAATGTGTGCTCTCTAGCTTAATACCATTTTAAGCTACTTTTCGCCTTTTATTACATTAAAAAAAAAAAAAAAAGTTGTTGGGGGAATTACTGCGCATGATTAACACATATATCAATATGAAACATCATTTTTTAATTGAATGTGACCAATCCGAACTAAACCAATCAAAATACTGTATCGTACTTTGATTAAGTCTATTTCTTCTATGAATGAAATGGCATTCTACTATTCATCCTTTCTATCGGTCATTCTGAATTATTTAGCTTGAATTTTTCAGCTAAACCTGCGTCAGATAGATAGATTATTAACTTAACAGCCAAAGGAGGTCCTAATACCCCACTAATGAAGAGTAAAGATATGAAGCATCTCGCCAGGCAATCATAATAATGATAATACAATTAACAATTACAATTTTACTTCGAATAATAATGACAATTTTATAAATCCAATCAACTGTAGATTTGGAAATTAAAATGTAGATTTTATTTGTGTTAATTGATCAAACAATATATCAAATCTTCTATAAACTTCGAAGAATTAATACTATTTTCTGAACATTCTATATTCATAATTATTGATTTTTATATAAATAGTTCATCAAAAATCACATTTTGTCATGATTTAACTGGACAAAAATACTCTATATTAGTGCATCCACACAAAAATCATATTACTATCAATCTATCTTAGATGCTGGTGTGAAGAAATAAGATTCTTAGGGGGAAAACAGGAAATTGATACCAATCAATTACCCGGGCAACATTATTTGGGAATCAAGTTTGGGGGGACAAAAAGGAAAATTAATGGGATTAAACTATATAAAGTAATTGAAAAATAGTGAGGACTTGACGTCACAAACTGATAACCAACTTGGCAACTTGTGTGGTGATTTTTATTGTTCCATAGTTTTACATACTTTTTTCAAAAATTCATAACTTTCTTATTAGCTATCCGATTCTGCTCAAACTTGTTTTGATTGGTTTGTCTGATCTTCTGCTTCTTTTGAAAGTAATTTATTTTGGAGTGGACTTTTACTTTAACACGAAATAAAATGTACATATATCATAACAGCATGGGCTTGCATGTCTTACATTACATTACATACTGCAAATATCATTCAGTATGAAATTCAAAACATACACACTAAATTCCATTTCATGATTCGACAATACATAGAAATACATTACATATATAACAGAACTAACCTCTTTGCCTGACTTAATGGCAATATCATGACTTAAATCTCCGTGATGCGCTGGCCGAAAAGGGGATTCTTGAACCTCAGCACAACCATGTTCATGTAGCCTTCTGAGTGTTTAATATTGTAACGAAAACGGGTCTCTCACTCTCTGGGTAGCGTCACTTCTTCAGTCAGAACCCGCTCTTTCTCTGTACTCGACGTTCTCACAAAAATATATTGTGCAACAGACACTCTCAGATCAGCTTACAATCACTTAACTAAAATAAGTTACCAACACAGGAAATAATATGCACTTACAGATCAAGTAATGTTTCCAAGAACTTTAATAATCTGAACTTCCAAACAAATTAAGGCACAACTTCCTTCTACGGCAGCTCAACACAGACTGCCCACCAGATTAACCCCACGTACGCGCATCGCATGTGCGCGACGTAACCATAGCGACATCTACAATAACAATAAACAATTACAATAACTAACGCCCTCTAAAGGCTAGGTAATGTAAATAACGATTTCGTTACACTACCCCGCCCCAAGTCTGGGCAGTCCTCTGACCAAAAACACAAAATCGTCTTAATACATGCTTTTGGCAAGAATGAGGCAAAATTACATAGATAAAACTTTTATACATTTATTTCAATTAATCATTCTGTCCTGCGAACAACATCTATAAATACATTTTTGCAATTAAAGGCCGAAAAATCCGCTGGAATACTTTCACGTATAGCAATAATTACATATAATTGTACAAGAACAAGAGTGGGAAAAGATCAAGTCCTTTCCAAATTTAAACTATTTCAACCTGTACCATCAGTATGTACGCAGTACCACTATCCTCGAATAAGCCTGCAGTTAAACATGAGGTAAGAGTTATGTACAAGTAATATATACACACGCATTATCATCTTTGGTGGAATAGATCATAGGAATTCATTCTGGCGTAAATATTCATATTTTCAATGATAGCGCCGTGAAAACTAAAAACAACAACAACATCAATAGTTACATGTAAGGAAAATTTAATCACTATAAGAGGAATATAAATGAGTTCCGCCATGAACTTCAATTGCAGCATAAAATACATACAAGAAAACAGGTTTCCAAGTAATTGCAATATTAATGATAGCTGAATTGATATACATGTATGAGTTAAACTTCTGGTAAGATTGCTCCAGCCTTCAAGTTAATACTGTAATTGGTCCTGATCTCTTCCTCCACTACCAGAATCCCGTCACAAAAAGATCGTCTTGTGGTGACTTCAGTAATGCTGTTAACCCGGCCGACCAGGGCCCTTTCCAGCTCCTGTACGGACATCGGAGAACCTAGCGACTGATCCGATGCGAGATGATGCAACTTTGTAGGCGCCGGCGAACTTTCCTTCTCACACCCATGCAGGAAAACCACGCTGTACTCTCGTACCTTTTCCTCCTGAAAGAGCTTCTTGCCCCCCGAGAACTGTGTTGAGGAAGACCTCTCTTCTACCTGCAGAGGGGTGCCCGGAAGAGTGCGTCGCAGATCCAACCCCTGCATTGGCCTTCCCATCTGGATCTTCCGAAACGTTGGGGTTGGGCAGTCCTCCACCTCAGCTTCTGATTCTGACGATACCGACGAGGTCTCACTTTCCCTCTCCTTTAACAGCATGCTGAGATCTTTACCGGTCGGCCTCGATGCATTCCCGTTCTCTGAAGAGAGTGTTTCCTTCGAAGCATGAATACTCAGCTCACCTGCTGCTACAGGGGTTACCACAGGCGCGTCTTGCCGCTTGTCTTCTGTTGTCTTCCCCTCGTGTCGACTCTGTACGTGCCTCGTCAGGTTGTCCTTCCTAAAAAAAGACTTGTCGCACCCTCTGCATTTGTGTTCCTCCCTTCTTCGATGTCTCTCTTGAATGTGTCTCTCCAAACTTCTCTTGTGGGAGAAGTAATGACCGTTTGCCGTTCAAGATCCACTTGATTGATGAATCTTCAGTTTGTTCTTGGTTCAGGTGTGCATTGGTGATACTTGGTGCTAGGGTAACCGCATTTACCTCTGCACGGCAATTTCCAGGTCCTGCTTGGACTTCGAAGCCTGCAACATCCCGTTTACACTGGGGACAAGGCCGTCTTGACAAACTATCTGCATTGGCATGCGAGCGACCAGCTCGGTGTATGATTTCGATATCATACTCAGCTATCACTTGAAGCCAGCGGGCCATCTGCCCTTGCGGATCTTTGAAATTCAGAAGCCATCGCAATGCTCCGTGGTCCGTCCTGACCGTAGTCTTCTGCCCATACAAGTACTGTCGGAATTTCTTCAAAAATTCTACGACGGCGAGCAACTCCTTTCTGGTAACGCAATAGTTCTTCTCTGCTTTGTTCAGAGCTCTGCTAGCATATGATATGACTCGTTCCTTTCCATCTACCACTTGAGATAGGACAGCCCCTATCCCCTCATTACTAGCATCCGTATCCAGGATATAATCCTGTTCTGGGTCTGGGTATGCTAAGATAGGCGATTGGTACAGCCGCTTCTTGAGTTCCTGGAAGGCATCTTCACATTCCTCAGTCCATACGAAGGTGTGGGCTTTCTCGGTTAGCCGATGTAGTGGCCGGGCGATATTGGCAAATCCTTCAATAAACCTCCTATAGTACGAGGCCAGTCCTAAGAAACTCTGGACGTCCTTTACACTAGTAGGGGTTGGCCACTCCTTGACAGCTCTTATCTTTTCTGGGTCTGTGGACACTCCTTCCCTGGACACTACATGTCCCAGATACAAGACACTCTCCCGAAATAGGTGACATTTCTTTGCTTTGAGCTTCAATCCTGCTTTCCGAAGACGTTGGAAGACCATCCCCAGTCTAGTCAGTTCTTCGTCGATTGTTTTGGCGAATACAATGACATCGTCCAAGTAAACCAAGAGTACTTCCCAATGCAGTCCGGACAGGACCTGCTCCATCAGCCTCTCAAAGGTGGATGGGGCGTTGCATAGCCCGAAGGGCATCACTTTCCAGCTGTATAGCCCTCCTCGAACAACGAAAGCTGATTTCTTTTTGGCTTCTTCATCTAGCTCGACCTGCCAATATCCTGAGGCCAGGTCCAAAGTAGAAAACCATTTTGCACCTCCAAGTGCGTCCAGCGAATCATCAATGCGAGGTATTGGGTAGCTGTCCTTGATTGTCAAGTGATTCAGACGACGATAATCCACGCAAAACCTTTTTGACCCGTCTTTTTTCTTTACGAGAACAACATTGGATGACCAAGGGCTGTCGGAGGGCTCTATTCTGTCATGTTCAAGCATGTCTTGGATTTGACGATCAATCTCTTCCTGCTCCTTGGGTGGAAACCTACGGGGCCTTTGTCTGATTGGAAGACTATCCCCTGTGTTGATGTGATGTTTGACAAGGCCAGTCTTTCCAATGTCTGAGTCCGAAATTGCGAAAATGTCTTGGTTCTCGCACAGTAGCTTGGCAATTCTGTCATGGAAGACCTTGTCTATCCCTCTCTTGCTTCTTTCAAAGAGATCTACGAGATGGTCTGGGACTGTATGATTATCGGTTGTTGGTAAAGGTTGGCCTGGAATTTCTTCAATGTCCTCCCCGCTGATGGGTGTTAGATGGCCGGCAAGTGTACCTCTGCGAATTACGCATGCCTTCTTTCCTGGGTTGAAGACTCGAACAGGGAGGGTTGTTTCCGTCCTTTCTACAACTACCCGTGCAACGATGATGCCTTTGTTCAGGAGCTCGCTACTCTCCGCAGGTTCAATGAGACCTAGACCTGTCCCATCTTGCAGCCCTGTCGTGTAGCCTGGAACAATAACCTCATGACCTGGTGGCACCCTTGTAGTTGCCCCTATCAATACTCTGGAGCTAAATGAAACTCCTCGTGCATCCGTACATTTGATTCTCTCTCCCTTGAGCCGCAGTTCCTTTGTCTTCAGATCGATAATACACCCATTTGGTTCCATGAAGTCCAGCCCAAGTAGCCCGTCTACCTGGTCGGTATTGCCGAAGACTACTTCTAGTGGAAAGATGCATGTTCCTACACCAAGCTCCAACCATGCACTACCTAGCGTTTCCATGCTACTGCCATCTGCATTGCGAACTCCCACTTCTGTCAAGTCTGGCCTATTAGTTGAATGTATCCGATAGTACACGGATGAAGATAAAATGGTATCGGTGGCACCTGAATCTACCAACAACCTTGCTTTGATTCCCCTTATCTCCACTTCAGCAAAAAGACCACGTCGTGCTTTATCAGATATGTAATTCCTTGAAGGATATTCTCGAGGAGATGGAGGTGTGTCAGTTACATGCCCTGGTGTCCGTCCAGCCTCCCCTCGGGCCTCTGGGTTGGCTGAGCCCCGTTTCCCGAAGGCCTCCTGTATTCTCTTGCGTGAGGGCAGTTACGCCTAAAATGCCCCTTCTCATGACACTCGTAGCATTCATCTGTGGCTGTTGGTGTTCTCCGCCTGTACGAGTTGGGTCTCTCCCGTCTGAATTCTTCTGACTTGATGGGTCGTTCCTGTTTGGCGATTCTCTCATCTATTCTCTTCAGCTCTCTCCAGATTTCATTGATCGTAGCTGCTGAATCAGTGTCAACGGCCCTTGCCTGCTTCTGCCTCCTGCCAGACCGTTGTTTCTCGAGTCTGAAAAAATTATCAGTTGCCAAGGCCGCCTGGATGGCTTCATCCATAGTTGTTGGCTTAGATCGAAAGACCCCTTCCCTGATGGATTGGTCCTCAATCGCCTCTGCAAAGTGTGTCCTTGCCAACCGATCCTGGGCTTCTTCAGTAAGTTCCGGGTATGCCAACATGGATAACTCCCGTATGGCCTGACCCAGTTCCTGGAGGGTCTCTCTGGGCCCTTGGCGTCTGTAACGCAGTTCAAGGAGGAAGTTCTCTGCCAACTGGCCTGGGCCAAATCTCTTCTCTAGAAGAACTACCAGGTCTTGGTATGCGATCCGAGAAGTGTCAGCTGCCTTGCTGCCCAAGATCTTCAGTGCTGATCCCCTCAGACTTGCTGCTAGGAAAACCTTTGCATGGTCATCACCCCAGTTATTGGCGACCTTGCAGGCTTCAAAATGGCTGAGGTAATCCCTCCAAGGTGTCCTCCCATCGAATTTGTCGGGCGATACATTTGGCTTAGACAGTGTAACAGGTGACCGTACCCCTGGAACTTCGCTCCTGTGTCGCTGGTAGTGAGGAATTGATGCAAGAACATCTGAAGCATCCAAATCTTGCCTATGTAAGAAGCCTGTTCGTAGCCCATCTGCCCGACGAACGGCTGTTGATGTTTTACTTGGAGACCACTGTGCAGCATGAAGTCCCTTCGCCTCAGCAGCTGCAGTCTGCTCGTGTGCCACCTTCACTTGCGTTTGATCCTCTAGGCATCCATGCATTGGTGATTCAGGTCCCTTGGGATTGACCAGCAAGTTATCATTCATTGTGGTCGCATGAGTCTCCGTTGACTCATGTTCCCGTCTACCAGCAGTGGGTGGTGTTCCACTCTGGGACTGGTTAGGGAAACTTACAGGAGACTGATCGATATGCAGCCTTCTTACCTGCAGTCTGAGAAGCTGATTCTGTTCTAATAATGACTGAATCTCTGTCTTGGACCGACGTAGATCTTCGTCGCCTCGCTGCACTTCTGCTGCAAGGACTTCTACCTCGTCCTCTATAGTCAGTCTCTGAGAAGCCATACCACAATGTTTCTTCCAAACACTGATGCTTTCTGCGTCGTTGTTGTGTGGAGGCGCCACAGAGTGATGTGTTGAAGCGATGAGGCGCTATTAGCCCTATGTCGTAGCAGTGAGGTGCTATAGAGCGCTGTGTTGAAGCAGTGAGGTGCTATAGAACGCTGTGTTGTAGCGGTGAGGCGCTATAGACCACCGTGTTGAAGCAGTGAGGTGCTATAGACCGCCGTGTTGTAGCGGTGAGGTGCTATAGACCGCTGTGTTGTAGCTGTGAGGCGCTATAGACCACCGTGTTGAAGCAGTGAGGTGCTATAGAGCGCTGTGTTGAAACAGTGAGGCGCTATAGACCACCGTGTTGAAGCAGTGAGGTGCTATAGACCGCCGTGTTGTAGCGGTGAGGTGCTATAGAGCGCTGTGTTGAAGCGGTGAGGTGCTATAGACCACTGTGTTGAAGCAGTGAGGTGCTATAGACTGCCGTGTTATAGCGGTGAGGTGCTGTAGAACGCTGTGTTGAAGCGGTGAGGCGCTATAGACCGCCGTGTTGTAGCGGTGAGGTGCTATAGAGCGCTGGGTTGAAGCGGTGAGGTGCTATAGACCACTGTGTTGAAGCAGTGAGGTGCTATAGACTGCCGTGTTATAGCGGTGAGGTGCTGTAGAACGCTGTGTTGAAGCGGTGAGGCGCTATAGACCGCCGTGTTGTAGCGGTGAGGTGCTATAGAGCGCTGTGTTGAAGCGGTGAGGTGCTATAGACCACCGTGTTGAAGCCGGTGAGGAGTTGCCGTGTCGAGCTAATGCTCGATTAACCTTATTTTTGATAATCAGCTCTGCCGTATGCTGATCGAGTACCGTGTCTCGTGTCTGTTTTAATCCCACCGCTAGCCACCAATGTAACGAAAACGGGTCTCTCACTCTCTGGGTAGCGTCACTTCTTCAGTCAGAACCCGCTCTTTCTCTGTACTCGACGTTCTCACAAAAATATATTGTGCAACAGACACTCTCAGATCAGCTTACAATCACTTAACTAAAATAAGTTACCAACACAGGAAATAATATGCACTTACAGATCAAGTAATGTTTCCAAGAACTTTAATAATCTGAACTTCCAAACAAATTAAGGCACAACTTCCTTCTACGGCAGCTCAACACAGACTGCCCACCAGATTAACCCCACGTACGCGCATCGCATGTGCGCGACGTAACCATAGCGACATCTACAATAACAATAAACAATTACAATAACTAACGCCCTCTAAAGGCTAGGTAATGTAAATAACGATTTCGTTACAATATCAAGTGAATATCAATAGATGGCGCTATACTAGGTACATTGCCTGATGAGGTGCTATTGCAAATATATATGTATTCATGTCATGCATCAATTGTACAAGACACAAATGACTTGGGTGATACAGTAATTTCAAGTGCGACTGTCATAACATGCAATATAAAATACAATACTGCCATACATCCTACAATCTGGATAAATAATTCGCATTAATTATTATGAATTACATTCATTAATTGATATCATATAAGTCATGGTAATTGGTAATTCATGTATTTGCGTACAATGTTTACGATATAGCGTATAATAAAGAATGATTCTTATGATAACAAACTTTTATAATACACGTTAAGTTTACTAAAGTAAAATAAAATATTAAGAATAATTCAATATTACAGATTATTCGTTTAAGTCAGTTAAAATGTATTTCGTTATAAACCTTTAAAGATATATATATATATATATTCACACTATGAACATGACGGACACAGAAAGAGGATAAAATATACAGTTACTCATTCTACCCTCAACAATTGCTGTGGTAGACAAAAGAACATCCCTTCACTGTCCTCTTTCTTTGTCCGTCATGTTCATGGTGTCATATATTCAGATGTTTACGTCATAAAACTAAAGACAGTTGTGTACATTGAAATGGATATATTGGTAAAATAAATTGATATTAAACTGTGAAGTTGAACACGGCAAGGAATCACTTGTGTAAAATTTTCAATAGCCAATGATCATGGTCTCATGCCAGTGGTCCAACTTTCAATATTATGTCTACATGCATTTACATGTCTAGCAGTTTGTTTCTAAAATCGAATCTGAAATGTTTTACAATGTGATGATGGAGCTGAATCAAAAGAGGGTTAATACCTACTCAGTGCAAAACCCCTTGTTCATTTAATGTACAATTAACAACCACACTAATGAATCAGCTTGTATTATGCATACATAATATAAAAAAATGTTCGACATTCTCTCAACATTCATTTGATATTACTCATTAAGTATGAAGTGTAATCTACTCGTTCGCTCATTTACTCATTAGATTCAGAGGTGTGATAGCATTTGATACAAGCATGGCAATAGTGTGTACAAGAAAGAAAACATAAATCGTATGCTATGTAAAGCCTACTCGTACACTTTCAAAAAGAATAGTAGGCATCAGTCCGTATCTTACTATAGTTTGTTCTCTAAATTTTACATATCGTCGGCGTGGTGACAAAACCTCGTATCTCAAGAATCTTGAATTTTCAGGAAAGCGAAAAAACTTTCCTGTCTCAACAAATTTAGTGCTGTGACACCGTCCTTTCTTTTTAAAACTTGAATATTTGTACAATTTTTAATGTCATTGAAATACAGTAAAATAATTGTTTTTATATTTGAAAGTGAGTTACGAGGTTTTTGCTTTTATCTACATTGAAATACGAGTTTTTAGTTGTTATTCAAATCGAGATACGAGTTCTTACTTTCAACTCTGAATGAGTTACGAGGTTTTGGTTGAATAAGTTAATACGAGGATTTGAATACACTAACTTCGGTACTGTTAGGCCGTGTGTGAGTTACGAGGAAAAGGAATTACGTATCTTATGTTTAATACGAGGTTTTGTCAGTGCAGCTTCGAAGGGGGTTAAAGTTACGAGGTTTAGTTTAAGGGTTTTTGTGTGGATTTGTGAAAAAAAAACGAGACAGGAGGCGTTCCATGGATTTACCAGGTGGTGTCGTAGGCCATTAGCTACAAAATTATGCAACAAAAATCAAAATCTCAACAAATTGAGATACGAGGTTTTGTCACCCCACCGACGATATGTGTAGATGTGAAAGTATCTAAGTATTTTTTTTTCCTTTTATACAACGATAAAACCCTATACAGACCTTCACAAACTTCGATCCACACAATTTTGTGACGATGAAATTTTCCTTTTTTCTGAGAAAAGATTCGACATTATCGGATTAAAACAGTAGGCTTGCGGGTGCACCATGTTAGAGAGGGGGGGGGGGGGTTGAGGAATCCTGTATAGGAATCTCAGTAATCTTTCTTGAGGGTGTGTAGTCCTGAAACCGCCTGTTGGGGTAGTCTTGAAAACAGACTGTTAGTTACCTTTCTTAGCTTTTAGTTCTAAGGAGAACTATAGCGCTCGGAGAGGATGAGTGGCGGGAGTGGCTCGACGTTTGGAACAGGTTGACTATCCGTCGTCAAAACATTTTTTTTTTATTTGTATATTGTTTCTAATTTGGCATTATTCAAACATGACTTTAGATGTACCCAGCGTAACGCTTTTCTTTATTGTTGACGAAATATGTTACAGAGACGGCATTGGCGATATGGGCTGCATTTCTATATATGTATTCGTTGTTTTATCATCATCTTCTTGTGCTGTGGGCAGGGTATTGATATATTTATGATCACCGAATTTGTTTTTAGACGCCTTTTTGTTTGTATTTATATACACAGCCCGAAGGAAAACGGGGTAGAGGTAGTCCACCAATATCTTGGACTGATGATATCAAGAACGTGTCTGGACAAGCGATGAAAGGTGCAACACAAATGGCAGATGAAAGGGTTGTATTGCTTGCTCTCGTGAAGACCACAGCAGCGCTTTACAGCGCCACCTGAAGTTGATGATGATGATGACACAGCTCCAAAATATTTTCGAGCAAAACGAGGACTAACATAATCCTTGTTTATGTATTTTTATACCTCATTTTCATCTGTCATGTCTCTGTTAACGTACACAGCCGGGGAAGACTTTCTAGTCAAACTAGGACTGACGTAGTCGTCATTGTCGGTGCGAGGAAGAGGCTTCATGTTCATGTAGTAGCTTGTAACTGATTTGGAGGCGTGAGATGGAAGTTCCTGTGCGATTTCGGCATAGTATCCCTGGTCCATCTAGAATAGAAAAAATCTAAGTGAATTTTCAAATATAATGTATATAATTTCATTATGCATTAAATGTATCAATGGTAAGCATCTTATTTAGTTTTTATTGAACGGTGTATGAGCCTTTAGTTTACAAATGGGTATAGAGTATAAACAAATAATAAAATCAAATGAATGGTGGAATAGCAATAGTGGGTATATTCAGTAGCGTGTATTACAAAGGGGCACAACATTTTTTTTTCTACCTAAAACACAGTGGGGCATATTTACATTCTATGGCGCCATTGGAAATCAACAACGTTTGCCCCCAACATTTAACAAATCGAAAGTTTAAAAATACAAACAAGATTTCCTTCCTTTTTTGCAATTTGGAAATCATATATAATGGACTAAACCTGATATTGGTCACCACAGTTTCAACAACTGTACAATGAAGTGCGGGAGGAAAGTGACTAAATGGTTTATTTTGTCTTCATAATGCAAGTTTTCGTGCATTGTAGCATACGGTTTTTCACAAAGTAGCTCAACGACTTATCGTGATTCTTGATCAAATTGGAATACAAAAGAAAGTAAAAATAATTACTTTTAAGCTTCTTTCATCTGCGAGGCTTTACTCAACCAATTCAATTGGTGGGATTTAGTTATGAGTTAAGTTGAAAATTGAAATTCATGTTTTGTTATCGAATGTTTTGGATTTGAAGTTCGGAGATAAGTTGTTTTTACATGGTACAGCTCAGCTTTCTCCGATATGCATGTATTTTGTCAAATAAAACAATGATTACATAATTAATGCTATTTGGAATTATCGTTATTACAGATTTGTTTCTCCAGATATCATGATATACTTACTATTTGGCTTTCTGGTCGAGTGTTGTTTCCGTTGTCTGTTTGGATTGCACATAAAGAAATTTAAATGTAAACAACTAACCGTCAACAAAAACACGATTATGGGCTAGATAAAAATTATACCTATTTACTCTATTTGTATAGATTATTCATGATCAATACTAACAAATCAAGGAATAAGTTCTTTTTCTTCAAACTTGTTAGTATGCAGTTTTACCTCAAATCCGTAAAAAATGTTTTTTGTTATTAAAACTGCAAGGAAATGTATATATTTGTGTTGATGTATAGTCATGTAAATACAAATAAAATAAAAATATCCTACCCCGTACTTCTCTGATTTGCAGTTAGATTTTTCTTCGTCATATTTGGATTATTATAACCATATCATTTTTTTGTTCCTGTATAGACATGAAGTAACTCAAAACTTGATTCCCAACATGTATTTCTCCACCTCACTTATGCATTGAAGTAAAAAGTGTTCTCAGGAATGGAATGGACGCCACTTATATGAGTTACAAGTGACCAAGAGAGAAATAAAAACGAAATAGAGAGAGAGAGAACAAAATAAAAAATAAAAAAAGGAAAGCGATAGGTGGTAAAATAAAATGGAAATATAACAAGTTGAAGATTGAAGCCTGGAAAATATACACAATTGTTAAATGTTTGAGGTTAATGTAGGGGGCAAGCTGCTTCCCGACATACCTTTCTTTAGTTTCACACAGCATAACACTCCATAGAAGTACATCAAACCCAGTGAAATCAGGATGAAGCCAGCAGAAGCAATCACTCCAAGAACGATTGTCAGAAAAGTTGTCTTTCTACTTGGAAATGATGGCTCCTTCAGATCTGGCGATTCTTAGCAGGAAAAAGTATATCAACAAAATGACATAGGGATTTAACGATATCAGATGTTAACCTGTATTGTAGGGCATTTTAGTTATGTCAATTTTAAAGTTCGAATTAATGTTTTGTTCACAGCCCTTTAAATTATAAAGCCATAGAATAATACTTTTTCGTTTACTTTACGAGAGTTTACTTTGTAATCACAATTTTGATTATACTTGCTAAATCCTCTCATGTTGGTCACGCATCTAATTAAGCCCTCATATATGACAATCCATGCATATGACACCATTCTTGTATTTGTATCTACCCACAAACATATACATGTTGATCCATCCAAAACAACTATTGACTAATCTACACAAATGTGAAACAACCAACAAACAAGTGTTGATCCATCCCAAAACTAATTCGGATCAACCCACAAACACCTCTGGATCCACTAGCACATGAATGTCGATCCACCCGAAAACGCATGTGGATCCACCAACTAGCACATGTTGATCCACACACACACACACATGTTGATAACACATGTTAATCTACCCATAGAGAAATTTCGATTCTCCCAACACACACGCACGTCGATTTAAACACAAACGCATGTAAATGCACAAACACATATATATTTAGATTCCCCGCACACACATGCTGATTCACACAAACATGCACATATTTATTAACCCATATACAGATGTAAATCCATCCACAAACACATGCTGATCCACCCAAACACACCTGTTGATTCACCCACAATCACAGAAGGATTCACCCTTAATCACAGGTTGAATCATCCACACACATATACATGTTGACCCCCCCCCCCCCCAAGAACACGTGGATTCACCCACAGACACATGCTGATCCACTAACAAACACGTTTGGATCCATCCATAAAACTCATTTTGATTTACACACATAAACTTGTGGATCCACCAATATACACATGTTGATCCAACCACAAACACTTAACCCACACACACACATCTTGATCCACCGCATCCAGATTGTTTCAGCCACATAACATTGCTGAATACATAGAGGCCTAAATTATCGATCTATCCTCCCCATGTGCGTTCATACATACATGGATCACACACAAACCAATCATTCTCACACATATGCGAATCCACCTACAATTAAACACATACATGCACACCACATACACACCACCAAACATACACTTAGAGTGAATTAACACATAGCAAACCTGATTACTGTCTGTGGCACATGATCTTTACACCTGGGTTTTATCTAATGTGTGTCAATTAATAATAGACCGATGGTAAATTGAAACTGCTACATTGAATATACTCTAATTACTCACATTTTTAATTTTCTTTGCTTCACTATAATTATTGTCCACTGTTAGTGGAGGTTCACTCTGGTCTTTCTTTTTCATTCTTCTTATCTACTTTACACTTTTCATCAATACGAGGATGAACAGATGAATACGATAGAGAACAGTAAATGCCCAGTCAATTTCGAACTGTACCCTTTTATTAACAATTACACGAACATAAAGCTTCACCTTTAATATTGGCTGGTTCACTGCACATCCCTCGTCCGTAGGTCACCAAAATAAGGTTATCATCTGGGTCAATGCTGATATTTGTACCGGGCTCAATGCACTTTGTTTCATTCACAAAGGAACATTCTGACCAAAGGGTTGTTTTCTTGGTAATGAAGCAGATTCCGTCTAAAGACTGGTTCGCCTTTGATAATAAAAGCATGTGTTCTTTTTTGTCTCGAGTGGCGGTTATTCCTGTTTGAAGAAAAAAAAAAACCAAAGGAAATATTGATATAGTACGCACGGGTACACCTTTTTAAAGAATTGAATGGCTGCGTCCATGTTGTACTTGTACGTATAAAACCAAGTCTTTAAAGTTATGACTAGCTTTACTGGACAATTAGACAAAACATATACCATTCCGCACCACTGGAAGAAGTCTCACCAACCAAGTACCTTGTCGTCACAATCACATCCGACTGGAAATGGGGCAAACACATCACAAGTTTATGCCATAAAACAAACAACACCCTCGCCTTCCTCCGACAAAATTTCCTGATCAACTTACCAGACCTGAAGAGTACTGTCTACAAAGCTCTAGTAAGACCACTCGTTGAGTACAGTGTCACAGTGTAGGATCCCTCCCCTGTAAACCACATCTATCAAATAGAAATGGTACAAAGACGGGCTGATAGATTCATCATAAATCGGTACCACAACATCTCTAGCGTGACCTTCATGCTCCGACAATTTGACTGGACCACACTCGAGCGACGCAGAGAAAATTACAGACTGGTGATGTTGTACAAGCTCCGTAGCAACATGGGATCACTCGACACAGCAACATACATCAACCCTGTCGCAGGACCCACAAAGCCTTGCCATGCACATAGCTACCAAGTCCCCGTTCAAGAACTGATCAACATAAACAGTCCTTCTTTGCCAGGGCTGTGAGGAGTCGGAATAACCTGCCGAGAATTTGTTTTACTTACACCATGCCAACCTCATTGTACCATGCACCTGGGTCTCGAAAGTACACATACATACTCATCAGTCTGCACAAATCTTCAACTGTGAAGGAGGTAGATCCCCCCGCCAATATATATATATATATATATATATATATATATATATATTTATATATAAAATGGATTACATGCATAAGACGCATACGATTCATTAGTAAATTAAATTTCTTCAGCCCAGTAATCATTAACTAATTAATTCCTTCCAAGGTGTCGGATAAGGGAAACAATTTAGTTCTTCTTTTTTTTTTTTTTTTTTAATTCCATCTTCAGTATGTAGTTGTAACAGAAACCCTTCCTTTTTATATACCAACTTGCTGTTTGCTTCTTCATTGGAAGTATATAGAGGGATGCGATACAAGCTAAACGTGATATATTTCACATGATGCTCTTGACAAAACATTTGCTGCAGTTCACTTTAATCCAACAATGTTGACCTGATATCAGCCTTGACGTGCACAATGCAATTACGTCTAGTACAATTTGCCTCCTATATTAAAAAAAACTAATGGCTAATTTTCCTCTGAAGGCTTTCATTTTGTATGATAGTCTTGTATTGTACACGATATGAAGTCTTCATTATTTCTCAAATGAAAAAAAAAAAAATCGAATTATTTCTATGCTTTTTTCCACATTTTCTTGACGACTGGCAACAATACATGAAGATATAAAGCGAAACAGACACATGACAATCGAATAGGGACTAAGTCTCATGACATCTGACCGAAAGGACATGGCAGCTGAAACACATTCTCCTTCCCTGAATGACATAAAGTCGACGTGCGTATGAAATTATTTGTATTATATAAAACGAAGAAAAAATGAAATTCCTTGTCATAAACTCTTGTTATACTAACCATATCTTTCGGGTTGCAATGCTGAATATGGCCGAGGGCAGAGGGAGCATGAAGTAGAAAAGAAACATAGCTGTAATTTAATGACGTTGCGTTGGCGTTGTATGTTTTCAATCTCAAACGCTTTTAGTATGCAATTCTTCGACTTGAAATTAAAGATATAGTTATAAATAACTGTGACACATTCCTTTCATCAACTGAAAAGCTGTTTTTATATTATAGTTTATCAATTGCTTACACGTAAAGTATACAATAAAGAGTACAACATTGAATGAATTTGATGGGGGTAACAATGACACTATGACTTTGGTGCAACACAATTATAAGCTTTTCCCGTTATGTGTTACTCGTTGTACGCCCATCAAATTAGATGCATCGTTAAACAAAATAAGAACCTGTAACTTAATTGATAAGCTTAAGAATGATTTCAACAATTTTGAGTGGATACAATTGAACAAATTTCTAAATTTGGTGGTAACATTTTGACAGATTCTCTGTAGTTGAGCAAATAGAATGTAGTTTAATTAGTAATACACTTGAGTTAGAATGCAAGTACGTTTCATGGAGTTACGAGTAAGATAGAATATGCAACTAATGGAAGCAATATAATATATTTTTGAGGGCGAAAATGTGGGGGTCACAGTGGAAACTCGTTTTTATATAGATAAAATGGATATACAGGGGAAGTGTTTGAGCTTTCTTTGGAAATGAGTTTTCTACAACACCCCCAAACCAGATATATAGTATATATCCAATTAGTTACTCTGTTTAACTTGCAAAACGCCTGAGATAGATAGGTTCAGAAAATTAATAAACCATATATGTATTGAAAAAGGTAAGTGTACGTCAATAAGGAAGGGTGTGCTTTAGTAACAAGGAGCATCAGCGACCCAATGATAGCAAAAGCGAAATTTATATGGAAGTGTTTGTATTAAGATCGGCAAATGACCGCGTGTTGCCCAACAAAGAAAGCGTCAGTAAAGAAAAATGTTTATGAAAGCTTGTGTTATGATTAATGTTCAAACGTCAAGAAAATTTGAAAATATGGTTGTTTAGAAACTTACGAGTTGTTGAAGCTACTATTTCCATGGCGTCACTATTCCCCGCGCTGTTTACTGCCCATATAGTAAGATGGTACCATGTGAATGGTTTCAATCTCACCAATCTGTAGGAAGTTCCTGTTAAGTTGGTAGCAAGACCACATGCCTCGTCTGGTTCCTTTGTGCCGTGTGAACAGTATTCCAGAGTGAACGTTTGTAGGAGACCTCCGTCAAATCCTGGTTGCCAGACAACGACAAGAGTTGAAAATGTCGTCCGGTTTTGGTCGACGAAGAACCGAGAAGGTGGATCCGGGATTACTGTACGTAGACGTAGACAAGGGATTATTATTGATATGGCATATAACATCAACAATTTATGAAGCGCATGCAGTAGGTTTCGATACTTGTTTATAAGTACCATTGATCAACAATTCAGTTTTTTTTTTATTTGGCATGAATTTGTTTTATTGGAATCGACACATGCTTCTATTGTTGAAAATCTTCGATCTTGAGCAAGTACATCATACCTGAAAGACAAAAACAAAACACATAATAGAGACAAAACAGGGAAACAAAACAAGCACGCGTTTTGAATTCTTCAAACTCATTGAAGTGGTCTGAAGTTACAGGTGGGTGGATTTTTCTTTTCATTGCACTTTGAAATGTTGGGCAATATTGGTCAACACAACCATATATCGGGCTTTATTTTGCCCATGCGGTTGTATTAGTAAATGTAATTACTCTATTTCAAACGTGCATAATTGATTCGTAATTTTGACCAAAATTTGACCAAAGATGTGACGCTTCAACCCCGACTACTCTAGCCCACTTATTGGGAAAATATTGCCCAATAGATGGTTGGGTTGAGTATTGGCATAACGTTGGGCAGAGTATTGGGAAAACATTGCCCAACATTTTCACCGTGTGGTTTAATTAGACGGGGCATAGGCAACCCCACTTTCACAATTTCATCGTCGCATTTTCAATAACAAATAACATAGAAGCCTATAAAAAAATGACAGAGGAAATAGGGGGTAAGTGGAGAAATGTCCGGACGCTTTCACAATTTACTTCAAAAAGCCCCAAAGCCTTGATGTCACCTTAACATTTCCAGTCTTCGGCTTTGTTAGGATCAAATACAGTACAGGGTCTATGAAGAACCGAAGACCAGGCAGCGTATTTGTTGTCCCACTTGAGCTCCGGACCCCAGTATGTCATTTGCATACAGCCAATCAAAGATTTTACGGATGCGAAATTCGAAACGGTGAGGCGAAGCTCTAGCTTCACACACACACACAGCATAGTATGGGCGTGCATAGGCATAGGCTTGTATATACCTTACGCAAAAGTATTATAGATCAACACCTCTAGTGATATAGACTAATGTAATTGCTGTGAAGAATTGTCAATTAGCACGAAGTTAAAGTTACTCTAGCAATCAAAGGTATGCCTTGTCATCGAAGCCACTATATAGGGACTCATTTCTTGAGACTTAACGGTTGAAAAATTATTATACATCTAGACTTTATACATCTCTAAACAGCTCTAATAATATCAGCTTTATTTTGTTACTTATTTTATTGCAGGAATTCTTTCCTGAGAACTATGAACATCACAGTAATTTCTTAAGCTGACATTAATAGAGCCTTTTAGAGGTGCAGATCTATAATACATTTCTCAACCGTAACATCTTTAGAAAAGAGTCCCTACATAGCGGCTTTGATGAGGCCTATCATTGATTGCCAGAATAATTTTAAATTAGTGCTAAGTAATACATTTTCAAAGCAATTTTATATTAGCTGATATTATTATTATTACAGGTGTGGATCTGTAATAAATTTGCACAAATGAGCACAAATGAAACTATTACCATGTCTAGCTGTGTCATGGCTATACACGCACACCGTGCATGCTGACATAGGCAAGGCGCTGTTCGTACGTGAGGAGCTTCGCATCGTACCCTTTCGCATCCGTAAAATCTTTACAAGCTAGTTATTGACAAGATGAGATTTGATTGGCTGTATGCAAATGTGGGAACTGTCCCCAACCCTAGCCCCCGCTGCGTACAGTCATGGTTCAGTGGCAAAGCAATGGCCTCGTAACTGTGAGGCCCCATGATCAAACCGTGTGGATGTGCTATATTAGTGCCCTTGTGTCGGGCATTAATTCTTATTACTGTCATTTATGATTTAAGGGCGTAGGTCCCCTAGTTGATAAGCATAGTAGCATACACATGCTTTAGCAGTCACGCAAAAAATAAAACAATGGCAAATTATAATTCAATAAAATCTGAGAATGTATACTGTTATCTAAATTTATTAGGAATAAATCATTGTCAAAATAACAGTGTATATGAAACATGAAAGATGGGTTGGCCTCAACAACCTATACATACAATGAAAAAAAAACTTCAACTTACGAATAAACGTGTAATTGAAGACTGCACTCCCAGAACCATGACTTGAAGAAGCAGTGCATTTGTAATCACAAGGATTTCCGGACAGAGGGTATTGAATCGCCATTTCACTGGAAGTCATCGTTTCACCTTTTCGTATTGTCTCGGAGAGCGTTATGTTAGCCAACTCGTTAGACAACTGTTTGTCGTTACAGAGCCATTGGAAGAAAAAAGCAGGAGGATTGGCGTCTGAGGTACATCTCAACATGAACCAAATACGTATTGTAGTTGACATAAGCCGCCGAGAAGTTGCGATCAAAACTGGGTCATCTAAATTGAAGACAAATATTGAGAATCATTTGTTTTTGTTAAGGTGATATAAAATAAAAAGAGAGGTATGAATGGGGATTCGATCTTGGAGTCAAACTAAGGTTTTTGGGGTGGGAATAAATAAAAACCTTGTGAATGTTTGCAGGAAAAGAAAATGCTATTCATAGTATATTACTTTGAGGGTAGTTATCCACTTGCCTCCTCTTATCAGATGGACAAACACCGACCCATAGGGACCGTGTAAAGTACTTCCAGAAGTTTTCATACTGGTAGAAATAAAAATGTCTTGAATTGACAGAAAAAAGAGAAATAGCAGACGAAACTCTTTAAAACAGTTCGTGAACGTGTAGAAAGTCAAATATCATACGCACTCTAAGGAGATTCTCTATTTACCAAAAATGTGTAATAATGGATACTCACATATTACGTTTAGAACCATGCTGTCATTCAGTGACCGAATTGGGTCTGGTGTCGTGGGGTGAACCGCCTGGCAGCGAAGAGCTTTCCGATGATCAATCCTCTTTGGAATGAGTCTAAGGTTGCTTTCAGCATCATAACGATCAAATATATTCACTGAAGTCTTAAGAGACGAATCATGTGTGACATTTCTAGATCCGATGTACCAATGAATGAGCGAAGCAGGGTATCCATTAACAGCTCTGCAGCTTACGTTGGTTTGTATACCGTCGTGGAGATCCTTTGGTACGGTCATTTTAACACTGTCTGATGGGCCTTAATTACATAAACAATAAATTCATGGTTAATATGGTTAAAACCTTTATGAGTCGAATTCTGCTTTGGTAATTATATATAGAAACTCTTAGATGTAAAATCAGGTTTATACAGTGAGGTGATGGGGCACGAAGGTCATTTTAAAAACATACGTTCTTTTCCTCCAGTCCCAGGAGACGCCAAATTATTAATTTTATTGACAATTTCGTAAAAATGTGGTTGATATTGATAAATGAAACAGTAAAATATTTTTAATCATCAATAATTTAATTAAATTTTAGTACAATTGTTTTCCAATTAACTTTAATCAAGGTCGGATTCCGTTATATCAAAGAACCTAAACTCACCATAAACCATCAATGTTGCTACCCGTAGATCACGAAAGTCTTCCAAAGAGGCGTAGCACCAAACGAACATTCCGTGGTGTTTCCTTTCTGGATGTATCTTGATGGTACTTTCGGTATCAAACAAACTTCCATCTAAAGCATTAGGATACTTCGAAAGACTTATGTTACTGTGGAGACCTTTGGTGTCATCAAGTCTCCAAGATAGTTTAGCTGCTGGTAGTGATCCAATACTTTTACATGTGATTGAAGTGGTTGAATCTTCATGAACGTACATGACTGTTGATCCTTGTCCGTATTCTTCGCTTTTTCCAGATGGAAAAAGCAACATGCTTGAGGGTAGAACTTAGCGAAAGAAAGTGAAAAAACAATTAAATACGAATTCATGTACGAAACACTAGATAATGTTTTAAGAAAATACATATAGTTTGTTTGTACATTGTACATATGGACAAATAGAACATACTTTGGCGAGAACAGATATTTCTCCTGAATACATATTCGTAAACATTCATTAAGATTTTGCCCTAGAAACCGCTCTAATCATGCGATCTGAATTGAGCAATACATTTCGAGTTACAAGAAAAAGACGTGGACTCAGCTTTAAGAATATCAATGCCAGATAACTAAAAAGAAGACATGTTCCCTACTTCAAAATGTTTACATACCATGAACATTCAATTCCACTGAGAATTGAAGATTTTGTTGTGATTCTGGATGTACTGCCACACAGCGGAGACTCTTTCCTTGATCATTCGTAGAGGGCGTGATTGTAGCAGTCTTCTTAGAGACATACCTGTTGCCTTGTATAACATCAGACTGATGCAGAAAAACAACGGTAACACCATCTGGTATACGCCATTCCAGTACTGCAGGAGGTCGTGCCCCTGATACTAAACATGTGATGTTATAATGCTCACCAGCAGTCACTTTTATATTGGAGTAATTGTTACTGTAATAACGGCTAGATCCCACATCAGTAATCCCGAGCCAATTGGGTGATACTGGGGACAAAAGAAGGAATCGCTATCATGAAAAAGGCTTACTTCGTATAAAACTGTTTTTAATTTGATAATCCACTTACTTGGGATTGAATCACTAATTATTGTATCGCTACAAGATTAAAGATCTCTACATTTAATTAATCATATTTCATCTCTGTACAAGGAGTTGTTGCGTGTTTGTAAGTCAGTTTATAGCCATATATAAGTGAGAGGATATTTGAATAGCACATACACATATCTAAAAATGTAGTTAAAACAAAGCATAGGGTTAAAACAGACAGATAACAATCAACAGTTTGCCAACATGTTTTAAGTAAGTTTTTGTATTTTTTTTTATTGTTCAATGTTTGATAATGAAAGTTTTTTTAAAACTCTAATTTTTTTGCATATTCATACAAGAAGGGGAAAGAAGCTTATTTGTAAATACTGGATTCGGAATGCTGAGACTTTGTTTTTGTACCTGGTAGCAGTGGAGTTACTTGTATGCTACTTAATCCTGGATTTGCTGGTCCATATGTACCGCTTACAAGGCATGTGTAATTGCTCTCATCATCCAATGTGAGGCGCTTTATCGTAAGATTTCCACTGGAAGAGTCTGCCAACAAACTCAACTTCGACGGATGAGGAATGCTTAGCGTACAGGGAGGGTAAGGTTGACAGGAGTGGGAGGCCACAGTGGCGCTGCTACCTTTTGCCCAAATAACTTGTCGGTTCCACGTTGTTGGTATATAGGAACAGACCAGTGTGAAATCTTCCCCTATGACTGGAAGAGTGTTGTCTGTCCGAATCGACACTTCAAATGCATGGTATCCTGTATGGGTGAAATTAAACTAAAATTCAAGTGAAAGAAACCGAGGTTATAGCACAAAGCATGCAGCAAATACAGTGGCGTCGATTAAGCCCATCCTTTTAACAATGTTCAGATACTAGCAAATGGTGCTAGGTAGTGACTTCAATGCTGGATGTACAATTAAACATAATATGAAAGTTTGAGTGGCAACAGACCATTATTAATGATAATAATTCGGAAAAAATGATGTGATCGATTCCTTAATTCTCCCAAATATATTATTTTAGTTAAATTAAAGTTTAGGTGAATGTAATTCATCACAAAGAAATAAAGTTGGCTCTATATACCATTCCAAACATTTGAAATAATTTTTAAAGCCTGTTTTATGCCTTATTTTCATGAAAACACGGTTGGGAAAATAGAAAAATTAGTCGGGAGAATTTATTATTAGAGGGTGTTGCACAGTGACGGCTTCAAAGAAGACCATACATATCTTTGTGGTTTAAGAATTTTGTTCAGGATGATTTCCATCTCAGAGGGTAATCACAGAAAAAAAAGGAATATATTGAATAACATTTTATATACAAATTACGCATTTGTGACCCGGCACCACAAAACCAACAAAAAGTCGCAACCAGCGATTCTCCGTAATCAGCTAAAATGTCAATTTAGGTGAAAAAAATAGATTTTTGTTTTTTTGCATTTTCTGAAAGAGTGGTCTTTTCTGTACCTAGTATCAAAATTTGGAAGTCTAAAACATAGTAGAAGATGTGTTTTAAACGGTTTTTCTAGACCAGTTTTTTTCGCACAGCCTTCGGTCTCTTCCAAAATTTGATCACTTTTCCCGAGCGAAATTATCGTAGTCCGGAAATGGTCGGCCGTTGCTAACGGGTCGTGCTACGCAGGCTGTGATTGGTCCGTTATAGCAATCAGTGCGGCGCGCCATTTTGTTTGTATCCGCTTTCACATCCGAGTTCCAGATTTGCGTTCGTCTTATATTCTCCGTTAACGACTTCGAGTAGCTTGAGTTGTTGCATTTTCAAACTTGTGATAAAGGATGAGAAAGAGTTATTGCATTTTAAACTTGTGATACAGGATGAGAAAGAGTTGTTACATTTTTAAACTTGTGATAAAGGATGAGAAAGAGTTGTTGCATTTTAAACTTGTGATACAGGATGAGAAAGAGTTGTTGCATTTTCAAACTTGTGATAAAGGATGAGAAAGAGTTGTTGCATTTTTAAACTTGTGATACAGGATGAGAAAGAGTTGTTGCATTTTTAAACTTGTGATAAAGGATGAGAAAGAGTTGTTGCATTTTAAACTTGTGATACAGGATGAGAAAGAGTTGTTGCATTTTCAAACTTGTGATAAAGGATGAGAAAGAGTTGTTGCATTTTCAAACTTGTGATAAAGGATGAGAAAGAGTTGTTGCATTTTTAAACTTGTGATAAAGGATGAGAAAGAGTTGTTGCATTTTAAACTTGTGATACAGGATGAGAAAGAGTTGTTGCATTTTCAAACTTGTGATAAAGGATGAGAGAGAGTTGTTGCATTTTTAAACTTGTGATACAGGATGAGAAAGAGTTGTGATATTCCCTAAATAATTTTGTTTTCATTTCTGTGCTTCCAAATTTATTCTCCCATAAGAGTTTTGAAATCAAGTTCTTATTGTAAACACACATTCACACTCTTGATATCATCATTTTGCTTACAGCTATCATAATTCTCCCCCTTCTTTTCCCTCTCTGTCTCTCTGTCTCTCATTCTTTCTATTTTTCGTTATTCTATGTTGGTGTCTTTACTGTGTGTCTCCTGCCTTTCTTTATTTTTATACCACTTTCTGGCTGGTATTTATGAATTGCTTCCATTAATTATCATCAGGATGGCTACTGGAAATGAAAGAGAAAGTCATAGTAAAAATACTTTGAACCTCCTGTGAGAAAGAAAATAGTATGGGAATTAAGTATAAAGCAAGTTCATAATGTGGTTACAAATAATTGCCCAGATGTATACAAAACAAGATAGGTGACAAGCAGTGTTATGTAAGGGGGAACAAAAAGACTCCGGGTCCACCATGAATAGGCATTGTCTAGTGCAGGTGTCTCGGCACTATGTTGCAGTTCACTTTAATAATCTGTCCAATTACAACTCTATACATTTACAACACAATAACTTTTGAAAGACTTAAGTCCACACATTGAAACCTCAGAAACATAATGAACAAACGATGTTTGACCATCAGGCCAAATTTCAGCCTAATCTGAAAATCTCTTCATAGTGGTTGCTATGGCCTTTTGATTCACCCTTCTATTGATTTCCCTGTGGTTTGCTTGCTCCGCATGCTTGAATAGCCCCAAACTTTAAAGCTCTCTTTCTCACAATTTAATACCAGTAACCTCCCTCACCAGCTCTTTTCATTCACTAAATTGAAAGGGTTAGGAAGCTTCAATTCGGACAAGTAATATACCATTTTAATGAGGAGAACTTCTTCTTTCATAATCAGATGAAATCAGGAAAATAATTTTTTGCGACTTTTTGTTGGTTTTGTGGTGCCGGGTCACATTTTTGTCATCAACCACTGTTAGCGGTCCAATTTAAGGGCTACTGGACCAATGGAAGGGGAGTGTGTGTGTGTGTGGGGGGGGGGATCGATCTTACCTGAAAATGAAATGCGAATGTTCATGACTACTGGTTAGAAAGGCGGTTCGGATGGTCTTCAATGCGTCTTCTTTTGTTTTCCTTTTCTCTCTTTCTCTTTTAGCTCACTTTTTTTTTTTTTTTTTTAATTGTCATTCACTACTGGATGAAATTGGGGGGGGGGGGGGGGTTGAATGCACTACCCATCAAAACTTAACAAATGTAAACACATAATTTATGTTAAACACATGAACGAAGAATGAAAATGGTCCAACGTTCCCAGTACAATTAATTAATCGGCCCGATTAGTTTTCAAGATGTAATTACATTCCCAAGCATTGCCTGACAACAAATACAATTTGACAATTTCCAAGTCAATGACATTTGTTAAGGGATAGTTGAGTTTTGTTCCAGAGGGTGGAACACAAAATAATATTTTTCTGAGATAATAACAGGATAATGTGTCGAATTCGAAAGAATATACAATTTAAATGACACAATCATATTTGTTTGATCAAAATGGGTTCAGAGGCGGCTGAACTATCTATAATTATAACCGTTTCCAATATTTGTGGTTCCCCACAAATATTCGGTTATTTTGAACCAGCCGTTTAAAAAACGAGATAGCGCCTTAAACGTTTTATTACAGCCAATACAAATAGTAGATTTTCGTTGACTTTTTCGTCTTGATTATAATACGCACAAACAGCCGCCCCGTGTATCGTTATTATTATTAAACTCATTAATTAACAATCACCATATTTTATGAAGGTGGAGCTGAATTGGTGTGATTGTATTCAATCTAAAATCACACATTGTTCGGTCTAAAATGGCACTATAAATTTAATAGCAATTTTAGTTCTAAAAGGGCACTAGAAATGCCACAAATAAGAATAATAGTAATAACCATGCACTTTGAAGGCATTTGCGGTCTCAAACAAGAACTCAACTTTCCCTGTAAGATAGTTCAGCTTTCTGACCAGAATTGTTGCCAATTGTCTTTTGTTCTAACCCCCGTGAAGTATCAAGAGAGTAAACACAAATGTTGCTGATTATAAGATATAGAGCTTTTGGAAATCATGTATCTAAGACTATGTATATTATTGCTTGAATTAAATATTGCATCCGGCATGTTATGAATTACACCTCCCAAAGTCTCATCTATAGGCTAAGTTCACTTATATTCCGAACATGAAATCAAACTTACCATATTTGGAGATGATACAAACTAGAAAAAGAAGAGCTTCTGCACAAATCGACATCATCATTCAGTCATGGTATCTTGCAAATTAAAGATACGCTTTATAACTCTGTCCAATAATGCACCGTTATATTATGAAAGCAAGGCGATGGGGGAAGACTTCATGATGAAAGGAAGCAGCCAGTATAAAGCAAGCGATACGATGTTTTTGAAGAGATTTACCATATCCTCGCGTTGAAAACGAAACAAATATCATGATAGATGCTAACATGTTTATATGTCCTTCTGAAATCGGTTCAGTTTCAAAAACTTCACTGAACCATCAATTTTAAATGACAATTAACACGTTATAAATGATTAGAGAAAAAGGGGGGCTCATTTTCTTCAGGCACTATGGCATAATTACTTTAGATTGGAAGGTATCAAAACAATATTTATAGTACAAGTTGTCCATAGGTCTTTTATGTCAGTGTTGCAATTGCTATTTAGCGCGTGTATTACCAACATTTATAGTGGTTTTAAGTCCCCTGCTTGAATTAAAAGTTTCTATAAGAAACAAAAAAGGTAGCAAAGTATATATTTTCTGCTATTTCCGGACTAGAAAAAATGAATACACTCACGAAAAATGCATAATGATTTGGGTTAAGAATGGGGAAGAATGTTTATTACTTTACTGAACACACCCTTGGTATTAACTCATGTTATATGTTCATTATGACTATTATGTATGTATATTTATATAAAATATATATCTTGTTATTCTACTGTGTAAACCCGATGCAATAAAGCCTTTGAGCTGCCTTAAGAAACAAAAATCTAACACACAAACAACATACAAATATATGTCTTTTAGTATCCGACCCCAGTTCTTATTCTGGAGAGAAAGTGGTCTTTGAGAAATGGTGAAGGCAGTATTTGGACCCCCCCCTCCCCTTCCCCCAAAAAAACAAAAAACAAACAAACAACAAAACACTCTCGCTCGCACACCACACAAATACACAAAGCCATGCACCCACATAAAAAGCAAGAAAGCTAAACAGCCAGTGTGTTGTTTGTATACATTGTAAGATTTTACCATGATAAAGAAACGATTACAAATTCGTATTACAAGCATTATACCGAAATGTCTTTTAATTTCGAAATTCTTATAAGCTCTGATACATTAACAATGATTAATACTTTTAAATTGCTCAGAAACGCTGGTCCAAAGACTCTCTAAAGTGAATTCCGAAACTAAATTCAAGTCTGAAGGAATGAGATTTATCATATGCAGGTGGAAAATCCATATTTTAAATGGATGTAGATGTGCCTGCCTTTTAATATTTTCTGTTCTCTTTCTCTCTCTCCCTCTTTCTTGATATCGTTCTCTTCGTTACTGTTGTCTTTCATCTCTCTCCCCCTCGTTCTCTTTTCTATCTCTCTCACCCATTGCGTACGGGAACCGGGTGGTCCCTGTGTAAAGCCAATGGGAATGCAATAATTTAGTATTCAACAGGTTATTCACTTTTACACACACCAATTTTCCCCTTCCCTCTCTTTTCCATCTTAACATTCAAATTATTTTCTTGTTATTCCTTTTTTTTTTTTTTTTTTTACTACCAATCCTTTTTTATTTCTATACCCTTTGCATCCATTAAACTGACACTGCCTGCATATATTATATTGCTTTTGGTGTTATTTCACTTATTATTTCTACAGCAAGTTTAATTTAGTCCACAAAGCCACAAGATAGTTAGGAAGCATATATAATACAAATGTTTCTGAAAGAAAACAGATGTTACACAAGAATATTTTGAGGCTACGAACCATTTGTTTCTGTTTTTATTTATTTTTTGGTAATTTTATGTGCATTACTGAGATTATACATATTGCCATGTGAACATAATCAATTAATTTACCTTTAGCAGTTTGAGTTAAACAACCACGACTTATTTCCATATACGGAAGCGTTTGCCTCAGTCATATTTTAAAAGGCATGACAACAGTTTACTGGAACCATACTTCAGATGCTCTTACGCAGTTTTGTTCGTAAACATGTTAGAAATGGGATCATAGTATCGGTGCGCAGGCGCATACGCATGATTTTTTCAAAGGGGGGGGGGGGGTGGGGGGGTTTAACATTTATAAATCGGGCCGAAAATTTCGCAACGACTCAGCCAGCCGCTGAATAAGCTGGGGGGGGGGGGGGGTAAGAGGTCACTTTTTTTTTGTTGGTCCCGAAAAAACCGCAACGAACTCAGCCGACGGCTGAATAAGCGGGGAAGGGGGAGGGGGTGGGGGTGGGGGTGGGGGGGGGGGGTAAGAGGGGGGTCTCAAAATTTGAAAAATTGACATTTTGCGCCGTTGGGGGGGGGGTAAGGTCAGCTTTTTTAGGTCAGCCATGGGAATTTTTTTCAAAAAAAAAAAATCCAAAAGGGGGGGGGGTTATAGGAAAATTTAGGGGGGGGGGTTACACACAAAAAATACCAAAGAGGGGGGGGGGTTACACCCCCCCCCCCCCCCCCTGGGTACGCGCCTGTCGGTGCGTGTGCTCCATCTGGTTCATGGTCAACTGAATTACACGGACGTGATAAATATGGTTAGTGCATCAACGGAGAGGGTAATAACATATTAAAAAATTGTCATTGCACTTACAAGCCTACAAAATTCGATTTACACATGTTATATTAGAGAGCATCGTGGTTTAAGAGAGTAGGGGAGAAATAGGAATATACACTATTAATAATTTAAAATATAAAATCAGGTGAATTGAAAAATTTTACAATACAATATATGATACTGTGTAGGTATTTTACAATGCAATTTTAGAATACAATATATACTTGAAATCCTGTTCAAATATGTGCATGATCATTTTGACTAAATGTTAATTAAATTCATTAATTCTTATCATATCTAAATAATGATACATGTGTTATATATGTGTTTGCTAAACATTTTACAATACAGGCTATGATAACTAATAATGATTTCTCTGCTTGAAAATCACATTTATTCTACACTTTTCGCTTATTAAAGTCCGTTTTCCAAATTGGTTAAACGGACTTTACTAAGCAGGATCTTCGTATTATTTCTCAGTTTACACTATTCTTGTGTTAGCACACACCACTACTCAGGGTGTCATTACCCTTTATCGTGGACAAATCATGTAACATAGACGGGAAGGTGGTAAAGGTGTAATTTCCATATATTTTAACTACTTTTGCATTCCCCTATCCCTCTTGCATCCTCCATACATTCGTTATTTCATTAAAACCTTGTTCACAAATATCCGTATGTCCTCCTTGTGAATTTTTCCTCAAAATCATTCATGAATATTTTACCCTTTTATCTGACATTTCTACGTTCCTTTCAAGGCCATCGACTCTGCGTCTGGAGCTAGCTCTGACGACGACTAATTCATGGTCCACGATGAAATTTCTCAGGTCTTTTGCAAGCAGAGAAGAAAGTTTACATCAGCTTAATCATCGAGATAACCCGCTTCCTCACACAAGTAAATATTAAACCTTTTAGAGGTCATTACTTTTATTTATCCAGCATTTATTGAGATGCATTAAAAAAAACGGTCATATTAAAGTGTAACAAGTAAAGATAAATTCTTAAAACCTCCCCAATTGCTTTATCTGTGGAGTTTTTATAGAAATACGTGACAATGGATACATTTGGTTCAGGTCTATGTTCTCTTTTAAGAGTGAAACGGGGCAATGATGAGGTTTTTTTCTTTAGATAATAATAATAATAATAAAAACGTTACTTATAAAGCGCTTACCACCGAAGTCTCTAAGCGCTAGATGTACAAACATGTACATGTGGGCTTATATTAAAGTTATAATATCTGTCATTGTAGTAATAATCATTAACCTTACATATGTATGTTCAAAAACCCTCAAGGTTTAAAACAGTTCATACATTATTGAGCAGGTCTACCATTTTGTAGCAAAACCCATTTTCATATTAATTCGATGGCACATCTTACGTTAACAGACTCATTACAGATAGTGCGTATACAAATTAATTTTAAGAGGCAATTGTTAAAATACCATTTGGCATGTATCAATCCAATTGTTTTGTAAATGTACGACTGTTAAACACAGCACTTGAATATTATATAGATTTAGTCTCCTACTGTAGCATGTAAATCCTACCTTCTGCATGATCATATTTAGGTAACACTGTTCAAAGATGACGAAAATTAAATTGTTATGAGTAGCAATTTTAAAATCTATTTGATGTTAATTATTACATGGACATGTAAGTATAGAGTTTGTTGCTCGAATAATGCAATATTCATTGTTATACCACGTAGTTAAGAAAGTGTATGTACACACAAGTGTTACATGTTTTGCAAATATATTTTGAGCCTTATGTAGATTTAGGTAATAAATATGAATAACATGACATGTAAATCAAAACATTGTAACAAAAAACACTTATAATTTATTTTGTTTTCAAAGTGTGGAGTATATTTTTGTTGTCTTTGTTATTTCGCAAATTATTCGCCTTTTCTTGGATGAAGTAAAGTATACAGGGCTCCAATTCATACATTGTTATATTAAGTACCGTCACATTTATAAAATAGATTAACTGACTCCAATCAAATGCAATGATTTCAATAGTTTATATATTATATAAATTATTGCAGCCTATTATGATTTTTAGATTATAAAAGTGGGCTCATATCCATGATCATCTAGACTTTGATGTGTTAACAGGAAGGATAGTGGTTAAATACCATACATCTCAAACGCATCATTCGTACTTGGTATCTGTTTAGCCCTTTCTTCGTCTTTTCGCATCTTGACCAAGTAGTTTCCGTACATGGGCTGTCCATCTGGTGTCGCAGGTCCCATATCACCTTTCATTTCTCCCTTGCCACAATCCATGCCTTCGGCATTGTAGGATGCATTGTCCGTCTGTATGGGCGGTGGCATTCTGGCCTGCTCTTGGTTTCTCTTCTTGACCAAGTAGTTCCCGTACATAGGTTGTCCGTCGGGTGTTGTCGCTTTTGTGTCGGCATATTCCATCTCTCCCTTGCGACGTTGCGTGACTTCTGGATTGAGAGAGGCGTAGACAGTGGGTTCCTCTGTCTGTATGGGCGGGGCATTAGAGGGGTGGACGCGGTCATGGGAGACAGACATGTAGACCAATCCATCATCATCAACCTGCATGGAGTAAAACAAATTGGATGAACAACATTAATGTGTCTTATGGGACTGATATGGAGTAAAACAATTGGATAAAATACAGACATTTCATAATATTGTTTCTTAGGGGACTGATCTTAGTCTGTCAACTGTTGATTTTTAGTTCGAGGTTTACGTTGGTTTTGCAATTTCTTACATTGACTTGAATGACAAATGATTAAAGGCATCGTTTAACAATGTTACATCTAAGATGCATGGCCCTACGCGCTATCAGTTTTTGTGATATGGTTTAATATTGACTCCCTATAATAAAAACAACACTTTAACATGATCATGAAGTTCCTCAAAAAAGTAAAATTCTTCTAGTGCCCAGTTTTTTCAATACCCATTTTCTCAATGGACTGTAATGTTATGAGAACCCTTAGGAAAAGGCAAAATTTGATTTTGATTTGTCATGGGATTCATGTATGCCCTAGAGGTATATAATCATGATTGCATCATGAGCTAAATCAAGGATATATTTAAAGGATCTGTGACACAGCTGTCGGATCCCTTTAAGAATGGAAATTGAAAATAAATCTAAGTGGCAAAGAGTAAAACACACGTTTGAATCCATTCTGTAGCACTTCAAGCGAATGGACAGATTTTGAGGTAAATTTGTTCATTGACTGTTTTTCCCATTTGGGGGATAACATGACAGTTATGCGAAGAGCTGCATACAAATCTTGATGTGACTGAACAAAAAAAGAGGGATTCAAAGTACTCTCCAAGTTCAGATTATTTCCCCATGAAATTCTTTAGAGTACACATGTACACATTTTCTCCAGATGGCATGAATAGTTTGGGGTGTGCTGTTATACTACTTTACAGTTTACTATACCTGCCAATGACACTCAAATTGTAGGGAAATTATATCATCTTGAATAGATATATCTAAATTAATTGGGGTCTGCCCAACATGCATGTATTTCCCTAAATAAAGTAATGAACAAAGAAGTAATGATATTTTGATTTATCTTAATTACTGATAAAAAAAAAAAAGATATATTAATTGTCAATTATAAAATATAAATTTACCATTCTGCCTTCTTGTTGAGTGTTGTCTCCATTGTCTCCTTGAAGTGCAAAGAACGAAATTAAATATAAAGAGAAAGTCATGTAATTTGGATAAGGGTAAAATAAAATACACATATTGGCAATGTTACTTCCTTTTAAAGGTTATATAGTGTTATATAAATATTTGACTTTTTTTATATATTTTGCATAATCGAAAGAGTATTCATGTCAACTACTACAATGTAGCAGATCGAAAAACTAATCAATTTGCAAGCTTGTATTCTAGATTTACCTCAAATACAATATGAAGAATAAAGTGGTTGAATTTTTTAGATACAAATATGTATTTACCTAAATGTCTTTTTTATCTTAAAGGAAATTTAACTCAAATAATATCGTACATTATAATCTTTTTTAGTTGCAGTTCAGTTCAGTTCATGAGAGAGAGAGAGAGAGAGAGAGAAGTAAAACTTAAGAAAGAAAAAACAAAACAAACAAAAACGATATACAATTATTAAAGCCCAAGTTAAAAAAAACATGAAAACATGACAATATTACTGAAGATTACAGCCTAGAGAACATACTTTAATAACGATTTGGGGAATACATCACCTATAATATTCATGTTTGGTTTGTTAGAGGTGAATGGTTTACGACATACCCTTCCTTTGCTTCACGCAGCATAACGTTCCATAGAAGTACATCAATCCTAGTGAAATAAGTAAAATGAAGCCAGCAGAAGCAATCACTCCAATAGCGATTGTCAAGAAAAGTGTCATTCTTCTTGAAAATGGTGGATCATTTAGACTTGGTGAGGCTAAGTAGGAAAAAAAGATGACCAAAAAATAACAGAGTGTCAAGATAATCGGATTTTCCAAAACAAAATAATGTAACGCAAGAATCCAAGCATAAATGTGAGTCCACCAACACACACAGGTGAATTTACCCAAACACAAAGGTGTAAAAAGGTTCACCCATGAACGCACATACACACATTTGATCATTAACTTGTTTTCCTCATGGTCGGTAATTGCTTGTGATGTTTGTTCACTACATCTAGGTAATATCGGCCGTATTTTTATTGTACACTTTACGTATTAGCTTATCATATTATCCATCGAATTAGAAAAATTTTGCTATTTTCTTGCCACTCCAAATATTTATGATTTGTTAAAGAATTCCGCTTTCATCATAATCTTGGGAACATTCCTAAGTAATAAGAATTGATAGTAAATTCCTGGAGCTAATCTAGAAATATTCTCCTTTTTATGAATAATTATAACAGGAAGAATACTCAATAGCCTACCTGTTACATCAGCTGGTTTACTGCATAGATCCCTGCCAAAGGTCACCAAAGTTGTGTTAACATCCGGATCAATGCTGACTTCTGTGCCCAGAAATGAATAAAATAAAATCACATCACATCACTTTATTTCCATTTTCTTATTTTGCTTTTACCACTTCCAACTCCCCTTTCGAAATGCAAGGGGGGATTACGCTCCTAATTCTCAAATGGGAGGAAAAATCCCAATGGCCGATCTACAAAATAAGCTGGTTAATTACATAAACCCCTGCCAGAGGTCAAAACAATCGGTTAAACATGCGGATCAGCACTATCCCCTTACAGGGTTCGATGCACTCTGTTCAATTCAAGAAGGAACAGCAATTTCCCTCCTCTGTTTTTGTTATGATCATGAATCAAATCCCCTCAAAGGCTTGGTTTGCTTTCGAAAAAAAAAATCAACAATCTTTCCTCTAGGTCCAGAATAACGGTAAAGGGGGGAACAAGAGCTAAACAAAGAAAAACAAAGCAAAACAAAATTATAATAGAGACAAGCAAAAAAATATATTGAGCTAGCATTGTGTAATGGCTCAAAACCGTTAAAGTTGTTGAACGTTACATGAGGGTGCGTGTTCCTTTTATTGGTTGGAATTCGGGGTTGGGTACCCCCAATATCAAAATTTCATAGTCGCATTTTCAAAAGAAAATTACATGGATGCCTATTTAAAGTGGAAAGGGAAATAAGGGGGTGATTTTACGACGCTTTAATAAACTAATCATGAAAGCCAAACACATCAGCCTAGAGATACAATACAAACACAGTACTACTTACGAACACTTGTGAAGTTCAACATTGCACTACCGGAACCATTGCTTGAAACAGCAATGCATTTCAATTCGCAAGGAGCTTCGGAAAGAGGATTTCGAATCACCACTTGACTGGAAGTCAGCGTTTCACCTTCGATTATAGTCTCGGAGAATGTAATGCTACATGTGTCGTTAGAAAACTGTGTGCCGTTACAAAACCATTGTAAGATAAAAGCAGGAGGATTGGCGTCTGAGGTACATGTCAATACGAACCCAGTACGCACTTCATTTGATGTAAGCCGTCGAGAAGAAATAAACACAACCGGGTCATCTAGATTTAAGAAAAATATTGAAAATAAGTCTTGAAAAGAGGTGATACAAAAATGAAGGAGAGATAGCGAAGAAGATTGGGCTAGGAAATATAATCAACATTATTTGGGTGGGAATGAAACAAACCTGTTAGTGCAGGCAGGATAAGAGAGGAAAATGGACAAAAAGTCTTTTGGATTAACTAATCCTTCTCCATACGCATTTGTTAAAAGATGGAAAAACGGCAACCAGTGTACATGAAAAGCGTTTTCAGAATTATACATACATATACTAATTAATTGTGTGTAGAATTTAAAGGGAAAAAAAGCAATACAAGATTCATGAGAATGGTTGATGAACGCATGAACAGGGCAATATCTGAAAGAATGTCCTTCCCAAACGTTTACTGAAAATGAATACTCACATGATATATTCAGAACCACGGTATCATTCACTAACCGCATTGAGGGTCTCGTATATTGAAATGCATGCATAGAGTGTGTTGTATGTTGAACTGCCTGGCAGAGAAGATGTTTTCCATGATCAGACCTCTTTGGTATGAGGGTAAGGGTGCTTTCAGCATCATACCGGTCATCTACAGTCACTGAAGTCTTAGGAGACGAATCGTGTGTCACATTTCTTGACCCGATGTACCAATTGATGAGCGGAGCAGGGTATCCATTAACAGCTCTGCAGCTGACATTGGTTTCTTTACCGTCGTATAGATCACTGGGGGTAGTTATTTTAACACTATCTGGTGGGCCTTTACAAAGAAATGGAATATATGGTTATGGGGACAATCTTTAAGAGTCGACTTGTCTTTTGTAAATATTTAAAATACGAATCTATTAGACTTAACATTTAGTTATACAGCAAGGAGATATCTCATTGTCATATTGATGGACATTATTTTTTTTCAATCCAAATCCAAGGTGACGTCAACATATTTATAACTACGATGATGATTTCGATATGATCGGGTTGATTATGATGAATAAAACGGTACGCTATTTTGAATTATTAGTGATGAATGTTACTTGCATTGGATTAGGCCATAAGTTACACTCATTTTCCATCAGTGTTATTTATAGGAAGATGGATTCCCGATATATTAAATAATAAAAACTCACCGTAAACGATCAACGTAGCCATCAGTAGATCAATGAAGACTTTTTCCAGAGATACGTAGCATTGGATGAACGTTCTATGGTGTTTTCTTTCTGGATATATTGCGATGGTACTTTCGGTGTCAAACAAACTTCTGTCTAGATTATTGGGAAACTTCGAAAGGCTTGAGTTACCGAGAGTACTATTTGTGTCACCTATGAGGGTCCATGATAGTTCAACTGCTGGAAATGATCCAGTACTTGTACACGTGATCGAAGTCGACGAACCTTCTTGAACGTGAATGAATGTTGACCCAGAGTCGTTTTCTTTGTTATTTCTAGTTTGAAATAGTAACATGCTAGAGGGTGGAACTTTAAGAGTGAGAAAACGAATAATAAACAAAACAATTTAATCAATGGTAGATAACGTTGAAAGGAATGAGCTATCTTTTTTTTCTAAGTCTTGTACATATGTATATACATCGAATATTGTTTTGTGCATATGAATCTTCTGAAGAAAAACAAAATCGTAAATATTAATTTAAACATTGCCCCAGAAACTGTCCAATTGATGTTTATCTGAGTAAAGCAGTACATAAAAGGTAACTAGAAACAGTAATGACCTCAGCTATGATGACATCGGCACCACACAAGTACGGAGAAGACAACCTTCCTACTTTACACGTTCACTAACCATGGACATTTAGGTATACTGAGCGTTGAAGATGATGTTGTAATTTTGGATGTGATACCAAGCAACGGAGACACTTTCCTTGATCATCCCTAGAGGGTGTGATTATGGCAGTCTTTAGAGAGTCATAGCTGTAGCCTCGTACGACATTAGCCTGATATTGAAGAACAACCGCTACATCAGCTGGTATACGCCATTTCAGTACTGCAGGAGGTATTGCCCCATAGGCTGCACATGTGATGTCATACGGCTCACCAGCAGTTACCGTTATATTGGTATTGTTGTGGTAATAACGGCTCAAATTCTCATCAGATATCCTCACCAGATATGGCGGAACTGGCGACATAAAAGGAAATAGTCATGATGAATAAAGATTGCCTCGAATTGTAATTCTCCACTTTGATAGTGAAGTACTTCCTTTTCATGGATCCACTAATTACTCTCAGTCAGCTTTTCTTACACTTCGACTTCCAAATTAGGCATTAGAGTCACGTATTATTCACTTACTTCCTTTCAAAGCAATGGTTTGACTCCTTATTTAAGCTATTATAAGACGTTCAAGTTTTTGCCAAATATAAGACAATTGTGTAATGTTCATGGTATCATCAGGAAACTTCGTAACAAATGATAAAACAAGCATGTATGAAGCTAGTCACTTGCCCATTAAATCATATGTGAAATTATAAGACTTCCAGTTGTTTAAATGCTTCCCATACTAAACAAATATACCATGCACTAAGAGGCTCTAGTTGAAATTATGGATCAAGGTGTCAGGAAAAGCACTATTTTCTGAGAAGCGTAGCCTGGAAGAAAATAGTGTTATTTCTGTCGGCGAGGAATCGTTTATTGTACTAGTGGCTTGGAATAGTGCATGATATATATATATATATATATATATATATTTCATTATAATCTGAGACATAAAATGGGGGGGGGGGGTTGATATAGATTTTGATCAAAAATACACTCATACAACCTGAATTATCGCATAATTTTGCTGTGTAAATTAAATAACGAATAGCATACTTGGTGGCAATGGTGTAACTTGGAAGCTAGTTGATCCTGTGTTCTTTTCCCCAAATGTACTGCTTACTTTGCACTGGTAATTGTCACTATCAATTCTGTCAATGTTTTTTAATGTTAAATTTCCGCTGCTAGTGTCTGTCATTAAGCTGAACTTGGATTGGTCAGGAACAGTAACCCATGTACAAGCCGGGTACAGCACACAAGAGTAAGAGGCAACCACGATGTTACCCTTGGACCAAATTAGCCGCCGATTTCGTGTTACCGGCGTAAAGGTGCAGACCAGTGTGAAATCTTCCCCGATGACTGGAAGAGAATTGAATGTCCGAATAGATACTTCAAATGCATGGTATCCTGTAGGGGTGAAATTAAACAAAATTTCAAGGGAAATATACTGCTAAATATATTGCTATGTCATGCATCATAAATAGTGGGGTAGCGCAAGTCAACACACTGGATGGGCAGTGGAACGATGGGGATGGTGGTGAGGGGCGTCGAACGTATATACATAAAATGAAATGGAAATTTAACGATTAGGAGGAGAGTGCCAGGATGCTCCGGTTGTCTTCTTTTCTCGTCCTTTTCCCTTTCTCCCTTTCATATTTTCTCTCTTTTCTCACCATGTCTTCCTTGTAATTGTTTCTCACCCCTGGATGAGTGTGTGCTACCTCTATGGCTACATTGCATATCAAATATACCCTCTGCTTAAACAATTGACGATAAAAGACGGTGGCCCAATGTAAGCAACATATTATTTGATTACCCGATCATTTTTTTTAATACGTACTTGGCGTACAAAGCAATCAGTGTTAACGAGATGAACGACAAAGATATTGGTTGGTAAAATATTTTTTTTTACTCAAGGTGTTTTGCCAATTATCGGAATTGTTTTACTAGCGTTATAATTTGATAATTTTGTAGCTATATATTTACTTCCATCCTCATATCAAGAGAGTACATATATAATAGGGGATTATGAGACTGCGTTTCGAAAACGTGAATGCACTGAATTTTCGATAGTAAAATCAATTGTTTAAATTGTTAAATGTCCCTGAGTTTCTGCCTGGTCTAAATACGAACTAATTTTATATAGTGAACATGAAATCAAAGTTACCTGATTTGGAGATGATAACGGCAAGAAAAAGAAGAACATCTGCACAAATCGCCATCATTATTTAGCAATCGAATCTTGTCATTCGGAATTCAAATTGATGACCTTTCAATACACATTATAGATGACTACGAACGCAAGCTGTCAGTACAAAAACAGCAAATCCTTTTTAACTGATAGACCATATTAAAGAATCGTTAGTGATTTATAGCGTTCGAAGTGAAACAAAAACCATTGTGTTCATCTGACACTAATTCACTTCACAAAACAATTAATTTGAAATGAGAGTATGTGAGCTGTATACATGTCAACAAGTGTAACCCAACAAAGTGTTTATCTGACACTTATTCAGTTTCACAAAACCATTAATTTGAAATAAGAGTATGCGAGCTGTTTACATTTAAACAAGAAAGGCGATCTTTCTCTTCAGACATAGTGACAAAACTTCCAATTGGAAAATCAGAATAACATTAATTAAACAAGTTTTCCATAGGCTTTAAATGTAATTATAGCGATTCATATTTGGTGCATATGATATTACAAATCGATTCGTATTTATGTACATGTACTTAATCTTCAAACGAATTTAGATGTTAGATATCTTTCTAGACTCTCTGTTTTTCTGTCAGGCTCTCTTATCCATTTCGTTCTCTCCCTTTGTCTACTCGTCTCCCCGTTTCAGTGTCGAGAGTACTTTATCGGACTAATGTCTCCTGTAATACACGTTCGTTCGTTCGTGTCTCCTTAGATCAAGATAGTAATGTAAAGTTCCTTAACTAAGTTAAAATCAAATTAATACACGTAAGCTTTGGTCACAATTCAGAGCGGCGCTCGACTGATTAGTAGCCTGCTCGGTCACCGCTGAAATGTAGGCATCGGCCAACGATTTTTGGGAGAAGTCGAGCAGGCTGTAGAGCCCTGGCGATGCCTTGGCGGTGCTATGTCGATTTCGCGTTGGTCGCCGGTCGATTTTACTTCAAAACTTGGCGAAATCGGGAGCATCTCCTGATGACTCACCGATTCCCTAGCGGTCTCCAATCGGGTCAATGTCGCTATTCATAAGGACCGCTATTCATAAGGTCTGCTATTCATAAGGTCCATTATTCATAAGGACCGCTATTCATAAGGTCCGCTTTTCATAATTGGAGAAAAGGGTCATTATTCATAAGGGTCATTATTCTTAAGGACCGCTATTCATAATCAAAGAAGAGGGTCGGTATTCATAATATTACAAGAGGGTCGCTATTCATAATACGAAATCGGGGTCGTTATTCATAAGGGTCCCTATTCATAATATTACAAAAGGGTCGGTATTCATAACACAGAAAGAGGGTCGCTATTCATAATACGAAATGAGGGTCGCTATTCATAATACGAAATGAGGGTCGCTATTCATAATGCAAAATGAGGGTCTTTATTCATAAGGGTTATTATTCATAAGGGTCATTATTCATAATAAGAAATGAGGGTCGCTATTCATAAAAGGAGAAGAGGGTCGCTATTCATAATAGAAGAAGAGGGTCGCTATTCATAATAGGAGTAGAGGGTCGCTATTCATAATAAGAAATGAGGGTCGCTATTCATAATAGAAGAAGAGGGTCGCTATTCATAATAGAAGAAGAGGGTCGCTATTCATAATAGGAGTAGAGGGTCGCTATTCATAATAGGAAATGAGGGTCGCTATTCATAATAGAAGAAGAGGGTCGCTATTCATAATAGAAGAAGAGGGTCGCTATTCATAAAAGGAGAAGAGGGTCGCTATTCATAATAGAAGAAGAGGGTCGCTATTCATAATAGGAGTAGAGGGTCGCTATTCATAATAACAAATGAGGGTCGCTATTCATAATAGGAGAAGAGGGTCGCTATTCATAAAAGGAGAAGAGGGTCGCTATTCATGATAGGAGTAGAGGGTCGCTATTCATAATAACAAATGAGGGTCGCTATTCATAATAGGAGAAGAGGGTCGCTATTCATAAAAGGAGAAGAGGGTCGCTATTCATAATAGAAGAAGAGGGTCGCTATTCATAATAGGAGTAGAGGGTCGCTATTCATAATAGGAAATGAGGGTCGCTATTCATAATAGGAGAAGAGGGTCGCTATTCATAATAGAAGAAGAGGGTCGCTATTCATAATAGAAGAAGAGGGTCGCTATTCATAATGGGAAATGAGGGTCGCTATTCATAATAGGAGTAGAGGGTCGCTATTCATAATAAGAAATGAGGGTCGCTATTCATAAAAGGAGAAGAGGGTCGCTATTCATAATAGAAGAAGAGGGTCGCTATTCATAATAGGAGTATAGAGGGTCGCTATTCATAATAGGAGAAGAGGGTCGCTATTCATAATAGAAGAAGAGGGTCGCTATTCATAATAGGAGAAGAGGGTCGCTATTCATAATAAGAAATGAGGGTCGCTATTCATAAAAGGAGAAGAGGGTCGCTATTCATAATAGAAGAAGAGGGTCGCTATTCATAGTAGGAGTAGAGGGTCGCTATTCATAATAGGAAATGAGGGTCGCTATTCATGCTCATCTGACCGTAATTAAATGCCTAAAACCCCCGAGCTTCCGGGGGCATGCAGACCCCACCAAAGGCCCGTAGGCAGGCCCCTGGAAGCTAATCTGACCTTATTTTAATGCTTAAAACACGAGAGCTTCCTTGACCCTTACCGGGGCTTTGCCCCTGGACCCCACGCCAATTTAAACAATATTGCCCAACTTTTTCACAGTGTATAGGCTAATGGTCCGGCCAAACTCCGTTTGTTTTCGATATTCAGAACGTTTCAGGAGATCAAGTTTTTGGATAAATCAAGTTAGGTTAATTAATATGATTATTAGTATCCTGAGGCATGATAATTCATGGAAAACTGAAATCTTGAAACTCTTCATTGGCTGAAATTGAAAAGCTTCTGTGTGCCTGGATCTGACTAAGGCTATATAATTTGTAGTTCCATAAGTCCTACTAAATGTTACTTTCTACAAAAATATTTGTTTCGTATAAACAATTACTAGTTTCTTAAAATAGCAAACTAAGTCCTTAAATGGCTATAATAATGAGCATGCTTTTTCTACTTAATGTTTCAGTGGCGTAGCCACGATAAGCTCAGTCGGGGGGGGGGGAGGGGGTGCAGGGTGGTGGGGCAAGATTTCCCACGAGCGGGACAAAATTTCGATAGGATTATGTGTGTTTCCTTCTTGTTTTCACCGCTGTAGCGGGGGAATATATGAGCTAGATTATGGGGATGTCTATTATTATCAAAGCTAAAATGTAAATTATTTTTTTTAAATACACAATACAGGGGATGCAACCGTTTACATAATGTCTTACGGTAAAAAAAAAATCGTTTCTGATTCTGAGTATCCAATTTCCTTACTTATATGGAAAATATGTCGTGCGACATTGTATATTTACGAAAAGCTTGAATATGGTATATAACTTAAGTCCCTACAACCCCCTCTCTGTCGCTTTCTTTCTTTGCTGAGGATAAGTTACATGATAGATCAACCCCTTGAAGGCAACACTAATACAACCCCACCGCCCTCACCCTTAAACACACACAGGCTACGCCATCTATGAACTACTTGGACGAGAATTGTCGCTTATATGTACATGTACCAAGGGAATACTGCCGGGAGGGTGGGCCGAATTGGAGGGGGGGGGGGGGCTGGTGACCGGAATGATGGGACACGTTCATTATTTAGGCACGCCTTTCTTTCTTCAGAAATGTGAGTTTTCAATAAATATTTTCTTCAAATGTTTGGGACCATGTGGCCTACCCTACCCACCGGCTTACGCTGTAGCCATGGGGTGTCCAGTATGTCGCTTTCTTATTAACATTTAGTTTATTGCTTATGTAATTTTGACTTTTTCGGTATTATGAATAGCGACCCTCTCGTCGCATTATGAATAGCGACCCCCTACTCCTATTATGAATAGCAAACCTCATTTCGTATTATGAATATCGACCCTCTACTCCTATTATGAAAAGCGACCCTCTTCTCCTATTATGAATAGCGACCCTCTTCTCCTATTATGAATAGCGACCCTCTTCTTCTATTATGAATAGCGACCCTCGTTTCGTATTATGAATAGCGACCCTCTTCCCCTTTTATGAATAGCGACCCCTTACTCCTATTATGAATAGCGACCCTCATTTCATATTATGAATAGCGAGACTCTTCTCCTTTTATGAATAGCGACCCTCTTCTCCTATTATGAATAGCGACCCTCTTCTCCTATTATGAATAGCGAACCTCATTTCGTATTATGAATAGCGACCCTCTTCTCCTATTATGAATAGCGACCCTCTTCTCCTATTATGAATAGCGACCCTCTTCTCCTATTATGAATAGCGACCCTCATTTCCTATTATGAATAGCGACCCTCTTCTCCTATTATGAATAGCGACCCTCTTCTCCTATTATGAATAGCGACCCTCATTTCCTATTATGAATAGCGACCCTCTTCTCCTATTATGAATAGCGACCCTCTTCTCCTATTATGAATAGCGACCCTCATTTCCTATTATGAATAGCGACCCTCTTCTTCTATTATGAATAGCGACCCTCTTCTCCTATTATGAATAGCGAACCTCATTTCCTATTATGAATAGCGACCCTCTTCTCCTATTATGAATAGCGACCCTCTTCTCCTATTATGAATAGCGACCCTCTTCTCCTATTATGAATAGCGACCCTCTTCTCCTATTATGAATAGCGACCCTCATTTCGTATTATGAATAGCGACCCTCTTCCCGTGTTATGAATAGCGACCCTTATAAGTAATGAACCTTATTTCGTATTATGAATAGCGACCCTCTCGTCGTATTATGAATAGCGACCCTGATTTCATATTATGAATAGCGGTCCTTATGATTAATGACCCTTAATGTGAATTATGAATAGCGACCCTCATCTCATGTTATGAATAGCGGTCCTTATGATTAACGAACCTTATTTCTTTATGAATAGTGACCCTCTTTTGCCATTATGAATAGCGGACCCGGAAGTACGGGAATTTCCACGTTATGAATAGCGGTCCTTATGAATAGCGGACCTTATGAATAGCGGTCCTTATGAATAGCGAATAGACCCCCTCCAATCGGCCCTGGCTGATTTAAAAGAAATTGCCCGGCGACCGGCCGGTGATCGGCGGGGCACCACCATCTGCTAGGTGCCCGGGCGGCGACCGCCCGGCGATCGTTTGGCAGACTTTGACATAGCGGCTTCGAATTTTGACCTGAATCGCTCAACGGCGACCGCCCGGGCACCGAGCTTATTTTGGACGGCGAGTGGAAAGTGAGCGAGCGCCGCCGAATTTTCACTCCGCGCCTCATTGAGTCAAGTTCAAGTTCAAGTTCACTTTATTCAATATTTTCATTGAAAATATACAAAGGAAAACAAATATAAAATTTAGAATATAATACATGTATCAATATATAACATGAGGATAACGCAAGTGGAGAAGACATGATGGACAAGAGAAAAAACATTTTAAACATGTACACTGATGAAAGTATTTGGAGACTAGACAGGAAGGCCGGGCCTTATTTAGAAGTCTGTCTCCAGTAATTGTGTAAAAAACTAAGTACATTATTGAAATGTTGTATTTGTTATAAAAAGGAAGAAAAAAAATCAAATAATTTGCATTCACACATACACTCTCTATTGAGTATTGTTTTAACAAGTAGCTATTTAGTGATGGACTCAGTCGAATTATATGGGTATGTCATTCCAAATTTTTGGACCCCTGAAAAAATGTATTTTGGGAAACTAGTGTCCTTACTCCTGGAATATGAAAATTATTTGAAATCTTGATCTGGTAGCCATGAATATTCTTATTATGTTGAAAATATTGTAAAATAGTATTTGGTAAAAGTTTTTTAAAACATAAATACATAAAAATTGCACATTGATAAACATAAATATCGTTTACTTTTAGAAAATTTAGGTTGTAAAAAAGAAGTATAGTATGAGCAAGGTATTGGCTGTTTGATATAATTCTTATAATGTTCTTTTGTGAAATAAAAAGCCTATTTGTAGTTTGCATACTAGAGCATGCCCATACAAGAATACAATACTTTAAGCGGGGTAATATTAATGTATTATACAAAATCATCAATATTTCTTTAGTTAAAAATTTCAATTTTTAAAAAACACCAACATGTTTAGCCAATCTGTTGCAGACGACACAGGGTGTTCCTTCCAATTTTATTTATCATCAATTGTGACTCCTAAAAAGTTAAATGTGTAACGTGTTCAATAACAGATTCCTTAACTTTAACCTTTATTTGGGTAACATCAATGAGTTTTTTTGGTAAAAATTATGAAGTGTGTTTGTTTTAATATTGAGTACAAGTTTATTTATAACAAATCACCCAGTTTAGCAAATTCTGTATTAAACATATTTTAAAGAGATACAATATCTTAATTGGACATAAACACACTAGTGTCATCTGCAAATAATATCAGTTCTAGCACTTTTTAAACATTGCAAATATCATTTACATATAAAAGAAGTAATAATGGCCCAATAATTGAACCCTGGGGCACTCCACATCTTATCGTCATTGTCTGTGATTCACATTTTCTAGAACAACATATTGTTTGCGATTACTTAAATAACTTTTGAACCATTTCAGTACAATACCTCTAAAACCATAACATTCCATTTTTGTTAATAAAATTGAGTGATCAAGAGAATAAAAAGCCTTGTTAAGATTTAAAAACAGGCCAATCATTATTTCTTTATAATCAAAGGCATTTGTAACTGTATGAATAAACTCAGTGATGGCAGAAGAAGTAGAGTGTACCGCTCGGCAATCCTATACTTTAGTGCGTTTTATTATTTTGGGTTTCTAACTTCATTTAATGCATGTAATACATACGTTGTGTCATACGGCCGTGCACAGGGGCGCGCACACGCGGATTTTAAAGTGACACACTGGTTAGTGAATACAGAGTCCTGACCTACTTGTTCAGTGGACTACTTTCAAAAAGGGGATGTAGATCTATATATGTATGCCGTAAATTACCTACTTCGTTTTAAGGGGTTTTATTACTTAAGAACAGTGGGCAGAATTGTCTAAAGGTGATGACAAGAGGGAAGGCATAGTTACGTAGCCTGGATGATATAGGGCTAGTGGTGGGGGTGGTGGGGGTGGTGGGGGCACCAGGAAGGGGCGTTAATTGGACCAAAAAACGATGTATGTTATCTACTTCGTTTTAAGGGGTTTTATTAATTATTAACAGAGGGCAGTATTGTTTAAGATTGATGCAAAGAGGGAAGGCATTGCCATGTAGCCTGGATGATTAGGGGCTAGAGTGGTTTGGGGGGGGGGAGGGGTCCAGGAAGGGGCGTTAATTATGGGGATTTAAAGGAGTTTATATTACCTACTTCGTTTTAAGGGGTTTTATTATTAATGAACAGAGGGCAGTAATGTTTAAGGGTGATGAAAAGAGAGAAGGCATTGTCATGTAGCCTGGATGATTAGGGGCTAGAGTGGTGGGGGGGGGAGGGTGGTGGGGGAGGGGGGTCCAGGAAGGGGCGTTAAGGGGATACAAAAGGAGTGTTTATTATCTACATCGTGTTAAGGGTTTTTATTAATTATTAACAGTGGGCAGGATTGTCTAAAGGTGATGAAAAGAAGTAAGGCATAGTAGCCTGGATGATAAGGGGCTAGTGTGGGGGGGGGGGGGGGGGGGTTGGGGGTGGTGGGGGCAGTATTGTTTAAGGGTGATGAAAAGAGGAAAGGCATAGTCATGTAGCCTAAATGATTAGGGGCTAGAGTGGTTGGGGGGAGGGGTCCAGGAAGGGGCATTAAGGGAATTTCAAGGAGTTTATATTACCTACTTCGTTTGAAGGGGTTTAATTATTAATAAACAGAGGGCAGTATTGCTTAAGGGTGATGAAAAGAGGATAGTCATGTAGCCTAGATGATTAGGGGCTAGAGTGGTTGGGGGAGGGGTCCAGGAAGGGGCGTTAAGGGGATTTATAGAAAGTAATAAACACTCCTTTTGTATCCCCTTAACGTCAAACATCAAGAAATTCATTGACTCTCTTGCAAGATGTAACTTTTAATAAATTTAAATTATAATCACCCATTAAATACGATAATTTATTTTCTTTTTTTACAATATTTAAATTTCATCAAATGATTCGATAAAAGATTGCACTGTTTGGTAAATAACGATAAATTACCCCTAAACTATAATATTCTTGGTAAAATTAGAAATTTCCACAAAAATAGATTAAAAAAGACCAGTATTTAAATCTAAATCAGCTCTACTTTTAAAATCTATATCGTTTCTAATATATATTGCAACTCCTCCACCTCTTTTAGCTTCTCTCCCATTACCTAAAAATGAATAATGATCAATGTTAAAAAAAACAATCACTCTCTTTCAGCCACGTTTCTGTTATACCTAAAAGCGAAAATTGCACATCCAAAGTATTAAGAAATATAGTTGAATTTTTGTATTTTTTTTATTCATACTCTTGCAATTACAATGCAAGCTAGTAAAGACACATGAATAGTTCTTTAATTTTGTTTTACTGTTATCATTAAATTCATCTGGGGTATAAAAAGACTGGGAAGGCCCATAATTGTATCCATTTTCTTTATTCTCAGGATACAGATATTCATAAATAGTTTAAGTATCAATAGATTGTAAAGATTGCACATAACTTTTTTTCTCAGACATGATCACTACACACATACACAAACACACCTACAAATATAAAAATTAAAATATGCAACAGAAAAAAAAGGAGAAGGGGAAAGAAAGAAAGAAAGAAAAAAGTTCAATGGAGAAAAACGTCCTTCCATACATACATGAAGGGGACATTACAATATAACGGCAGCACGTTAGAGCCATTTGACAAACTCAGCGGCGTCAAACAAGGCTGCGTCCTTGTTCCGACTCTCTTTGGGATCTTCTTTGCCTTATTCCTGAAGCATGCCTACGGTTCAGCAACAGAGAAAACTACCTACACACTAGATCAGACGGAAGCATGTTCGAACGTGCCCGTCTCAAATCCAAAACAAAAGTAAGTGAGGTTTTGATCAGAGACATGCTATTTGCGAATGACGCTGCTGTCGAAACCCATACGGAGCAGGAGCTCCAGACCCTAATGGACAGTTTTTCTAATGCCTGCAAGGACGTTGGGCTGACTATCAGTTTGAAGAAGACGAATATTCTGGGACAGGGTGTAGAAGCACCGCCATCCATTACCATTGATGACTACGAGCTGTAAGCTGTAAACCAGTTCACGTACCTCGAGTCCACCGTTTGCAGCAACCTCTCCCTGGACGCAGACCTCAAGAAGAGAATAGGAAAGGCAGCAACAACAGTCGCTCGCCTCACCATACGGGTGGGGGTTAATACCAAACTCTCAGTCAAGACAAAGATGGCAGTGTACAATGCCTGCGTCCTCAGCACACTGCTGTACGGGAGTGAGACATAGACGACCTACGCCAAGCAAGAGAAGAGATTGAATGCCTTCCATTTGAGATGTATCCGCCGCATACTCGGCATCTCATGGAAGGACATGAGGACAAAGATCTCGTGCCAGCCTTCCAATCATGTTTACCCTCCTCAGACAACGCAGACTCCGCTGGCTAGGCCATGTCCATCGTATGGAGGATGGCCGAATCCCCAAGAACGTCCACTATGGTCAACTAGCAACTGACAAGAGAGACACTGGCCGCCCTCAACTGCGCTTCAGATATGTTGTCAAGAGGGACATGAAGGATCTGAAGGTTAACACAGAACATTGGGAGGAACTCGCCACCAACCGCTCGAGCTGGAGAAGTACCCTGACAGTGCGGCTACAGGCAGGGGAAGACCAACTGAAGAGTGTAGCGAAAGAGAAGCGGACTCGCAGAAAACAACTTCGCTACTCACACAGGACAGAGACAATCCACAAGTGCGACTTGTGTGACAAAGACTGCCACTCACGCATTGGTCTGTTCAGCCACATACAGTGCTGTTCCTGTAGGACAGACAGTTAGGATTCACACCCATGGGCTTTACAGATTAAAGGAGGCCTATATATACATATATGTATGTATGTAAATATGACTGTAAATAAATAAATGAATACAAGTTCAAACAAACATTATTCAACGGAATGCCCACCCTTGATGAAAGACGGCGGTTTTTGTAATTCTGTAGTAGTTAATGGTCTAAATGTCGTTGAAAGAGCAGGAGCGAGGAACCTAGGTGTATATATGGATTATCAACTGCAACTCAAAGATCATCTTAAGATGACATGCCGTTCAGCAATGTGTGCAATCAAAAAATTGGACTAATACGAAATTTCCTAGATAAGAAAACCACTGAGATATTAATTCATGCATTTGTTTCCTGTAGGATTGATTGCTGTAATGCTCTATTGTTTGGTTTAGCTGAGAAAGATATAAGAAAATTGCAAATTGTCCGAAATAGTGCTGCGAGACTTGTTGAACGAGCAAGGGGGAGAGATCCATTAACACCCATATTGACTCGCCTTCATTGGTTACCTGTAAAAGAAAGAATTGTTTATAAAGTTCTTATGTTGTGTTACAAGGTAATGATTCTTAAATCCCCGACTTATCTTCTTTATATTATTTGCTCTTACATACCCCGTAGAAATCTCCGCTCCTCAACAAAGAATCTCCTGACTGTCCCTACCACATCAACCCAAACATATGGTTCTCGTGCCTTTTCAACGGCAGCGCCTGTCTTGTGGAATCAGCTTCCTGACCAGCTTCGAGTTATTGGGATCTTTGACGGCTTTGGAACAGCCCTGAAAACCTATTCGTTTTCAAGGGTCTCCTTCTAGAGTTGCTTTGTCCGTTGCTGGTTGGGAGGCTGATTCGACATGATCAGTGTCTGTCCGTTTGTTGAATTTGTTATATATATTGTCAATTAATTTTGTAGGTGTAATTACTGTATAGTTGAATTAATTGGTTTACTTTTTCATAAATATGTTTTGTCATTGGCTTATCTATTTTTTTTTATTTATTGTAGTATTAGCGTTGTTTATATATTCAAATTGTTATGATTGTACAAAACTGTAAAGCGCAAAGAGACATTTACAATTTATTATGCGATACATAAATATACTCTATTATTATTATTAACTCGCATTGGATGTGGTCAAATGATTGACCAGACTATAATAAAACTTTAACCACTGGTGATAATCTGCGATTACTTGCAATCATCTTGCATATTCTCATTCATTATGAAATGTCCAAAACTATTCCGTTCTTTTTTGTCGATGAAGAGAAATGTTCGAAGACGTTCGCCCATGTTTTTATTAAGTGTCATTTATTTGGATATTAGTAGGGGAGTTGCCTGAATAACCCTGCAACCTAACAAAATATTTGTTAAATTAAGTACTGAACAATGTGCAGTAACGGTTCTCAATCATGTCTGAATGAGTGGACACAAAGACTAGTACTTGATATGCTTATATATTTCTCTCTTGCGCTTGAAAAGTGAAAGGAATTTATCTACCTGAAGAGCATAAATACGCTTCCAGTGTTTTATAGAATACGTTTATTTTGATGTTATCAAAATAAACCCAATTGTAATAGAATGCAATAGTGTAGGCCGGAAATATGCGGCAAGCCGGTGACTACACACGATAGCGCGCCTCTTTTGTAAAATGATTTTGAGGTCAATAACCGAATGTTTCCCAGCAGGTCGGCAAATATCAAACATAGGCGCATCTCTTTGTAACCTACATTGAGGTCACAAAGCCGAATCTTTACCACGCGTGTTTTGTAAATATCAATGATAGGCGCGCTTTTGTAATACATATCGGGGTCGCAAGGCAAGTGTTTCCCACGACGTGTATTTTTACTAATCAATGGGTCATTCTCAGCTAATACTTCGTTTGAGTTGGTCGTGTTTTATTGGACTCAGAATTATACATGCTAATTGTACACAGGTTGTCGCTGTTGAACTGACTGCACCGGTTAGTTTCTATTATCACTGGGTTTCACACCAATACGCTGGATATTCGGAATTGAACAGAGAGACAGCTACACGGGATATAAGGATTAAACGGTGGAAAAGTTACACTGGATATCTGGAATTAAACAGAGGAAGAGTTACACTGGATAATTGGATCTAAAAAGAGAAAATGTTACACTAGATATTTGGAATTGAACAGAGGAGTAATTGTATTGGATAGCTGGAATTAAATATTGGAGGAAGTTACATCGGAGCTCGGATTGCGGCATAGTCGTCTAACTGGCTCGTCTGTATTGTGTGGACGACAAGATGGGGAAGTCTAAGGCGTCTACGGGACGAAAGGGCAAAGGAAAGCGGAGAGAGCCAGCGCTTCAAAACAGTGACCCGATCAGGGGGACAACGCCAGCTCCACATTCTCGAGTGACGAGACGCGGCTCGAGGAGTAACCCAGCCGCTTCGGCAGGGCGGGAGCGCCAAGGAGACCAGACTCCGACGGGGGGGGGGGGGGGGGGGGGGGCCAACATCACAGAATCCCTAGAAACGGCGAATCAACCGTCTATTGTCCATCCTCCACCCGGTGAGTTACCTAGCCACAGGCTAGTCTCATCTTCTAATTCCGCAAACATATCATTCCCTAAGGAGATGGGGGAGATGGCGCAGTGAGACATATAAACTTTATGTCCGTTAATAGGTTGGACAAGGTCGGGTTGATTGTAGGCAAAGGAGATAGGGGCCTACATATAAGGTGTGGATATAATTATGGAGAGTTAGTACGATTGCTTACTTTGTTTTCAATAATTTTAACCAGCTCAGTGGGATGTTATTCATTTTCGTGTAACCACGCACTTAATTGGGGTTAGTCGTGTTTCGACAAGTGATGTTGTACAATATTTAGTATGTTAAACAAGTTCGGTACGATACTAGAAATGCAATCGTGTCAGAACGATGTGCGTGCAATGACGCCTTGTTTTTACATGTCAAACGAAAGAGCATCTCTCGGACTAGTTACGCAGAGTATGAAGTAGCATTTAATGTCATGCTTGACCGATTTTTAAAAAAAGTCCGGCTTCTTGATGCTCTGCACTTGGCCACTTAGAATGTGCCTGTAAAATTTCAAGAAAAATAAAGATCGTTCTGGGGTCCAGAAGCGTGAACCCGATTTGCCCCATAGACAATGCGTGTAATGCATGGGCGGAAAACGTACAGGATCTGTATTATGACCGGACTTTAATTGTTTGTTTTTTCTCTCTCTTTATGTCACTTTATCTGACGTATTTGGTATCATGGGAAAGAGAATTTTATGGTTGTTATTGTAAACAATTTTTTTTGTTCTATGGTAATCCTATCGAAACACGTGATGTAAAATAGATTTATAGGACAAAAATTGCGTCTTCAATGACCCCCTTGACCAATTTTAAAAATCCGGCCAAGAGGTGCCCTGCGTATTGCAACTCGGAATGTCACTGCAAAATTTCAAGGAAAAAAAAGAAAAAAAAGGGACGTTTAGGGGGTGAAAAGCAGTCTGAAAAAATGACGCCATAGCCGATACGTGTTATATTATTGGGCGGAAACTCGGCGGAATTCGTATAATGACCCTTGTTCAAATGTGATTTACTCAAAATTTTCTGTGTGAACATATACCATACTTGGTATCATTCGAAAGGGCACTTCATTGCGGTCGGTTTGACACCGTTGTCATCTGCGCGCAATGTACTGCACGCATTAAAGGCGCTATTACGTAACGCATAGTAAATTCATCATTTTGGGCGATAACTTTGCGCTGACGTATTCGACTTTTACCAAACTTGGCAGACAGTTGTCACGTATATGGATACATGTGTCTGCCAAGTTTCATTGATGTAGGTATAAAGATCGTTATTTTAGAGTAAGTTGAAGTTATTTCGGAATTTTCTCGAAAATGGCGAATTTGGAAGGCAATTTTTCTCAAATTTGGTCAGTGTTAGGGTATATAATTTTGTATATGGCTGGAAAGGACATATCTTCAAGTATCTAAATCCAAAAAAGGGTACGGGTTTGCCAAGCCATTATGAAGATACGGCCACAGAGAGAAAGCCAATTCCTAAAACTTTAGAGGGCGCTATTTATGTTGTGCAAAGCCATTGGAGCGTGAAATTTGGCACGGCTATGTGCAATTATGAGATAAAGATAAAACAAAACGGAATTTATATGAGAAAGTTATGGCAGTTTTAGATTGTTTAGGGTCCATTTTTCAAGAACTTGAGATTTATTGGAGGAGTCGGTTTTAGATTTGAAATTCGAGTATGAAGATGGCATTGTGAAGGTCAAGTCATCCGTCGCAGATGAAAGGACATCTCTCAGACTATCTAGAGGAATTTGTTAAAAGTTTGTAGGATCTAGGATAGTGGGGATGGGAAGGAAGATATAACGGCCTTAAAATGGACCGGAAACGGACAAAATGGCGCCTGGACGGTCATGCATGGGTGATTTCCAAAATCGAAGAAAGTAGTGACCTTGATGAGATGTTAGAGACTATGCCTATGAAATTTGAAAGGAAAAAGACATGAGGAAAGCACCTAACTAGGAATCACAAACACTACGTGCAAAACGAATGCGATTTCCTGACGATAAGGATAAGGGAAAGGAGAATATTAATGGGGCAGAATGTGAGCGAAAACAAGGCAATGACGAAGGTCGTCTGCGATAATATGCTATATAGAATTGAATTTGCTTCGCTTATGTAATTATGTTAGAAACCTTTGGTTCTATAAGCCCATAAAAGGTTCGCCATACTCGGAAGGGATTTGGTTTTTATCTTTCTCCAAATAGGTGCCCAGGCTCACCGGGTTTGGGGGTGCGGAGACATTCTCGTGAGGCGAGCTGGTGAGCGGGCGTTTACCAGAGGCTGTCGAGACCTGGGAATCGCTGGTTGTGAGGTGGCATGGCACGGGCGAGGAGGGGCGTCGCTATACGCGATTTCCCGCGGCAATTACAGGGCCAAGTGAGGTTCGGTCCTTCTCCATCGGAGCTAATCATCCATGCGGGCTCGAACGACTTGGGGCGTTATTTTGCAAAGGACTGTCGACAAGCGGTGGATGAAGCACTGAATACAGCGCGGTCATTGTTGCCGCAATGCTACATTTCATTTTCAAGCATCTTACTCGCCTGTATTACTATGGTCATGATGTACACGTCACGTCGCAGGTCGTCATCAATGATGTGCGGAAACGTGTCAACAAGTATGCCAGACGGAGGGTCCGGCGTATGTGTAGTGGATCATTCATAGGCCACAATTTCAATGTCCAAGAACACTGGTATTTTCACAGAGATGGCGTGCATCTGTCTGATGAGGGATGTGATCTTCTCGTGGAGAACTTTGCGTCAGCGGTTCGATTTGCTCTTAATCTTTGAAACTTTATTTTGTGCATGCCCTTTGTTTTATTGCGGGCAATCAGGAGTATATTGAAATTTAAAGAGTAGATTACGATTTAAAATGGTTTATTGACAGGCTGACAAAATGTAGGTCAAGAGGTTGTTTACATTTTTGAGGGAAATTCACGCGCTAGGAATGTAATACTTTGTATTACATTGGAAGGAAATGTACAAGCGTATGTACGCTTATCAAGCAAGCGCGGAAAATACCGCCAGCAAATTACAAATAGCACGAAGGGGCTTTCATTCTAGTTATGGCTTTCATTTGAATGGACAAGAAGAAAAATGTACGGAGTCTGAAACATTCCCACCACCTCCCCATTATCTCCACCAATAAAAGTATTTTTAGTATATTAGTGGCATAAATTAAATATTGCTTGGTGGTTCGAAGTAGCCAAGGTATACGTATTAGTACGGAAAGGATTTAGGGTTTCAGGTATGAAAGGTACGGATAGGGTTTATGTAATAAATTGGTCAGTGATTTATGAAGTTAATGCAGAGCCGGGGGCATTTGGCCTGGTCGCACATCAAGCGTCGTGCACAAAGACAGTGGGCCGTAGGGGAATTTTCCCATTGGGTTTCGCCCCTACCCGGTTTTGTATGGGTAAATCACTAATCACATGGTACTGATAAGTTTATTGATCGATAATTGTCATCCAATAATTTTCGACCCCACTCAATTTTTACATGCGAGGGGGTTGCCAATGTATATTCAGTCGAATTTGTTCGCATGTCAATTCTTAGTTTTCCGGCCCCCATTCGATTTGAATGCGGGGGGACCTAGTTGTACCTACACATTTTCAAACTCAGGGTGTCACGCTTTAATCTTAGGCATCATCCGATCTTACAGGCGGAGAGGCTGGTATATATATACATCTATTTTCTATAACTTTAGGCATCACTCGATTTTATAGGCGGGGGGCTGATATAATGACTTAATGTATATAAGTTTAGCCTTGGCATCACTCGATTTCATAGACGGGGGGCCTCGCATTTGTAAGCATTTTTTATGATTCAATATATCTGTGTTATTTTGTTATGACACCCAGGAAATCAAAATGTGCAAAATAAGCGTCCATCTCAAAATGTTAATAAAGCCACAAAAATAACGCAAAGTTGATTGTTTGTTATTTTTGTTAGCCGTGCATAGATTTTGCCACATGCCCAGGTTCTATTTCGCTAGGCAAAAAAAAAAAAAAAAAAAAAAAAAAAAAAATTGGGTTGTTGGGATTTGGAGTTTGTTCTTTTGTTTCGTTCCTGAACTATAATCATTTCCAGTATGCCTCAAGGAGAGGAATGGCCAAGAGCGCCATGAACCGACGGTGGGGACAGGCTGCGATTACCAGATCTTGTGTAGGGAACCAATGGCCCAGGAAACTGGGCCTGCTGGGTAGAGCACCGTCTTCCCAGCTGGTCACGTGACCCGTGACCCTCGGGTTCCCATATTTGTGGAATCGCAGTCTGTCGCCTTCCGCCATTGCAAACAAATAATTATGGAAATGGTTTTATATGATTTCATATCTATGTTATGTAATAATATGTCAAGTTGGAAATATGCTACCGCAAAAACTCGAACGGAAATATGTAAATGGTTTTTGTATGATTTTATATCTATGTTAATAGTATGTCAAGTTGGAAATATGCTACCGCTAAAACTCGAACGGAATTATAGAAATGTTTCTATATGATTTCTTATCTATGTTGATAATATGTCAAGTTGGAAATAAGCCAACTCAAACGGAAGAATTAAAAGTTGAGAAAAAGGCAATAACAGCATTTTCATTGTATTTCTTATTGCAATGGGATTTCGGAAAAATAATTAATCGGCACTTTTGGCGGTATAGGATTTAACCAATTTACTTTTGTAGTATTTGACTCTGAACTTCAATTATGTAAATTGTTTTGTAACTTGGTGTTGAATATGGGATGCCAGGGAACGAAGAGAGATGAAGATGTCTTTTGCTTTGGTCGACGATCAGCCGTGAAGGTGAATCGGAAATATCTGCATTTTAAGGTTAATCAGTGATAAAGACAAACATAAGAAAGTAGGGCCGTTCCTTTATTTGTTAAACAATTCTTTTCATTGAATGATGAAAACAATGAATTAATTTGCACGTTAACAAAGATAAATATTTATATTTATCATTGATGATTCAAGTCACTGAATTAATCACCGAAACATGTTGAATGCCCCAAACAAGCTCATCGTGAGCGTCGCGTTAATTTGAATGCAAGAATTAGGAAATTGTACGCACATTCGCGAATTTGATTTCAGCGAACATGAATAAGAGTGTGACAAAAAATGAAACTGATTGCTCGGATTTGTCATCTGAATGCTCGAATTCACCTGCGAGCGACCTATATGTGAATTTGAATGCACGTTCATGAATGTGAATGAAAAAATACGAACAAATGTTTAGAATTATAAGAAGAAAACAAAATAAAAAAGAATAGCCTGCAAAGCTTTTGGAGAAATTTGGTAACATGTAAACACACCAATATCCTACGCAGTCTTGGAAGATTCTCTATTTACCAAAAGTGTGACAGAAATGTAATACTCACATGATATGTTAAAAACCATGCTATCATTCACTGACCGCATTGGGGGTGGTGTAGGTTGAACCGCCTGGCAGAGAAGAGATTTCCCATGATAAAACGTCTTTGGCGTGAGGGTAAGAGTGCTAACAGCATCATACCTATCAGCTTCATTCATTGAAGTCTTAAGAGACGAATCATGAGTCACGTTTCGTGTTCCGATGTACCAATGGATGAGCGGAGCAGGGTATCCATTAACAGCACTGCATCTTACGATGGCTTCTATACCGATATGTAGAGCCTCGGGGGTATTCATTTCAACACCATCTGGTGGGCCTTTACGAATAAATAAAATATATAGTCATTGGTAAAACCTTAATAAGTCAAATTTTCCTTTGATACAATTTAGAAGCTTAATACAATGAGGAATGGAGGCACGATGATAATCGTGGTGAAAAAAAACGTATGTTCTAATTCCCTTCCTAGTCCAAGGAGACGCCAAGTTACGAACTATATTGGGAAGTTTCTTTATGATTTTGTAGTAACATCGTTACAATTATAAGTGGTAGACGGAATTTTCAGTAACAACATTTCCGTTTAAGTTCAATCAACATTAAATACTCGCATATTGAAAAACATAAACTCACCATAAACCATCAATTTAGCTTTGCGTAGACTAAGGGATTTTCCCAGAGATGCAAAGCACTGGAGGTGAATTCCGTGGTGTTTCCTTTCTGGATGTATCTTGATGGTACTTTCGGTGTCAAACAAACTACCATCTAATCCACTGTGATACTTTAAAAGACTTATGTTACTGGGAAGAATCTTATTGTTAAGTCTCCATGAAAGTTCAGTTGCCGGTAGTGATCCGATACTTTTACAAGTGATTGAAGTCACTGAATCTTCTTGAAGATAAATGATTCTTGATCCTTGTCCGTGTTCTTCGCTTTCTCCAGATGCAAAGAGCAACATGCTAGAGGGTAGAACTTCATGAAAGAGAGTGAGAAAAAGATCATATAATACAATCATGTAAGAAACGCCATAGTATATGTTTTAAGTAAATGAATAAACTTCCTTTGTACATTTCAACTCGTGGATTAAAAGATTAACATTGTAGAGAAAATATGAATCTTCTGAATAAACATTTGCAACTGAAGAGCTTGGTTCCGAAAGGTATTTTATCCATAAATCCAAGTTCTGAAAAAAACAAAATGTTGTTATTATCATAGTAAGCAATGTCAGCTTAGCCTGGAATGGTACTTTAGATAATTATACTTTGGTATGGTACAATTATAAAACCACTCTTAAAACAAACTTAAATCTTTACAAATATTTTTCAAGAACTTTTTATATATTTTGTTTTATTTGTGTTGGATGTAGTTTCTTTTGGAACCAGAACTGAATATAGAACCATTTTAACCAAAATGATTTGTTAAATGCCTTGTTTTACTTTTCTTTAGAATTTCAGCTTTTTTGGAAGTGTCAGTGTATGTGGCTACTTAAACATTGCACATTAACGCAAATAAAATAACAAATTAATTTTGATAAAATTAGATGCAGTACCTTTTGGAGCCGAGTTCTTCAAATATTAATTGAGATTTCGCCCACAAACTGCTTACATTCTTATATCCGAGTAGAGCGGTACATAGTGAGTAAACAGAACGATACATAGACTCAGATTCAATGACATCATAACCAATAACATGTTTACTTACCTTGAACATTCATGTAAACTAAGCATTGAAGATTATTTTGTAGTTCTGGATGTGATGCTATGCAGTGGAGATTCTTTCCTTGGTCATTCGTAGAGGGCGTGATGGTAGCACCCTTCCGAGAGATAAATATGTCACCTGTTACGATATCAGACTGATCTTGAAGAACACTGTTTACATCATCTGGTATACGCCATTCCAGTACTGCAAGAGGCCTGGCCCCGTATACTTCACATGTGATGTTATAATGCTCACCAGCAGTTACCGTTGTATTGATGTTGTAGTGGTAATAGCGGCTCGACCTCGCATCAAAGATATTGATCATATAGGGCGGAGCTGACGACAAAAGGGGGAGTATTCAAGATGAATGAAGGTCGCTTCGAATTGTACTTCTCCATTCTGTACTTTCTTGAGATGGAATCATTCATTATTATTTTAAAAGCCTTTCAGATATTACCACTTCAAAGTAAGACATTGGAGTATCCCAAACATATTTCATTTAAAAGCTTTGTTTTTACTCAAGGTTTAAGATATTAAGCTGTTAAATTTGTTGCCGAATATAGTTATCGAGATAATCGTCAATGTACATAATCATAGTCCTGCACTAATTGTGACGGTAAAATCAGGACACTTCGTAAAGTAATGATATGAAAAGCCCGTATCAATCACTTTTTCGATTAATGATATGTTGTCAATGTGAGACTTCCATTTGTTTTGTAGCTTTCTATAGTGATATTTACATAATACAAGACAGAAAATGTAGGTTTGATTAAAATTGTAATCAAAAGTACACTCTAAAATCAGGAATATACCATAATATGTTATCCTTGAGGTATGCTGTGTAAATTCAATATAAATATTAATATACCTGGTGACAATGGTGTGACTTGCATGCTACTTGATCCTGGATTCTCTTCCCCGTATGTACTGGTAACTGTGCACTGGTAATTGTCGCTATCAATTCTGCCAAGCGTCTGTAATGTTAAATTTCCGCTGCCAGTGTCTGCCAACAAGCTGAACTTTGTTGGGTAAGCACCGGTAAACCACGTACAAGTCCTATGCGGCAAACAAACGTGGGAGGCTACCACGATGTTGTTACCCTTGGACCAAATTAGCCGCCGATGTTTTGTTGCCGGCGTGAAGGTGCAGACCATTGTGAAATCTTCCCCGATGATTGGAAGAGAATTGAATGTCTGAATAGACACTTCAAATGCATGGTATCCTGCATTGTTGAAATAAAACATATTCAAAGGGAAATGTACCTGGTATAGTTTCTAAATACAATGGGGTAGCGCAAGTCTACCTTTTGACGGGGCACTGGTATGATGGGGGAGGGGGACATCGGTTGTAATCATATAGTAACATGTGAATTCACCGATTAGGAAGAGGGTGTTGAAGATGATCCAGGTGTTCTCGTTTCTTGTTATTCCCCTTCTCATTTTGCCATTTATCTTGTCTTGCCTTTCTTGCTTGTAATTGTTTCTCAACTTTGAATTGGGGTGTGACCTCATGTGCTGCCCCTTATAACTACGTAAATTACCAAATACATACTAACACATTAACGATGAATGGAAACGGCACATGGCTACCTGTAGATAGGTTAACTTGACGAATAGTTTTTAATACTTTTTTTTTTAAGGAAAACAATTTACATTTTTTCTGACAGTTTGTTATTACGAGCAGGTTGTTGCCAATTATCGGAATAGCTATACGATCGAAGCGATTTAATATTTTTGTAAACCCATATATTTCAATAAAGAAAGTAAAGCAATGAAGCGGATTAAAACTCATAAACAAAACTTACCTGATTTGGAGATGATAACGGCGAGAAAAAGAAGAACTTCTGCACAAAATATCATTGTCATTCTATCATCGTATATTGCCAATCAAAGAAATACTATTTCACAACTATTTCCAGTAATGTACCATACGATTATGAAAGCAACGGGATGGGAGAGACTACCTGGTGAAAATAAGCGAAAATTTGAAGGGAGCTACACGATGTTTTTGAAGAGATTTATCATATATTCGAGGATTCGTTGATGATATGCTGCTCTTGCGTTGAAAGTGAAACAAATATTATGATGGATGCCAGCAATTTGTGTATGTCCTATAACACCAGTATAGTTTCACAAACTTCACCAAACCATTAATTTGAAATGACAATAAAATTGTAATAAATGTTTAGAACAAGAGGGACGCTGTTTTCTCTTTAGTGACTAAATTACTTCCAATTCGAAGGTATAAAAACAATATTCACTGTAAAAGCTTTCCATATGCTTTCGATGGTAATGGAGAAATTAATAATAAGCGCGTATGATATAAAAGCTGTCATTTAATTCATAACTCATAACGAAAACAATTATGTCCTATCGATTCTAAACTAAAAAGAGTGACTACACTAACAACACAATGCAAAACGAAATAGGTGTGGTAGGAGTTGGGAAGAAAGCCTCGTTAATTTACTCAACACACATTTGGCATCAATTCATGTGCCATTCTCATTATGATTACAAGATATTTATAGAAATGTAAGATATTTTGTTTTTGTGATTTTACTTTGTAAACTCCAGCGATCTGGCTCTTAAGCTGCCATATGGATTTTGAGAAATAATTTCATTTCAACCAAACAAACATACAAAAACAAATTATATGTCTTGCAGTATCGAAAACTGATTTCTTGTTTAATGCCGATTGCAATATTCGGACCCCTCACACACACACACACACACACACACATACACCCACACACATAACGGGCGCGCTCACCCTGGCTTTCACTTAAACTGCAACACAGCCAAACAGTCAGTACTTCGTTTGCATACAAGGCATGATTTTATTATTCAAGAAATATAAGGAATATACGGATATATTATACATCGTTATTACATGCATTATACAAGAATTGTTAAAGCTTTGTATGAGCTGCGATACTTAGACTTTTTAGATTTTATGATTAATATTGTTCATTTCACTTAAACAGATTTGTTGTTGTTGTGATTACTGTACTAGTAATATATATTCTATTTACATCATCAAATCGTATGAGCATGAGACATCTATATAATAATACTCTAAGGCGTCGAGGGGGTATCTGGGGTCCATTTTACAGCGCCCAAATCTCCCCTCCCACCCGCCCCCTGGCGCCGCCGGGCGGTCGAGCGGACAGAGGGCATTTTAATCCAGCTGCTCGACCACGTCCCAGCGCGGTGCGACGTCCCGGTCGTCGTCGACGTCGTCGATGCGTCCGCACGTCCTACTTATCCGTCACGAACTTCATGCTTTAGCATGAAATAAAATTGGCCGAGCGGTCTGAGGTGCTGGTTGCGTTCGATTCACCGGCAGCTTTTGCTCTTTTTGCACGCACGGGTTCGATCCCGCCTCCGTCACAAGTTTTTTTTTCTTCCCTGTGTTTGTTTTATATATTTTAGATTTTGTAATCTTTACCATTTTTTTAATTTTAATTAAAATGTAGACCTAATATGGTTTGTGCATTCCTTCAATAAAAGAGGGTAGTTCTTGCATTGGAGCAGAAGCATACATTACTATTTTACTTATTGGCCTACATAACATGGACAAGGTACGGTACGAATAGTTTTATGGTTACGTTCCTTTATTAACACTAATGCGAGAACAAAAGTATAATCCTTAAATGTCTTTTTTTTTTTATTATTTACATATGTTACATTAAAGAGTATCAGGAAGAGAGAGAGGCGAGAAAAAATATTATACTTTATGCTTATTTTCACATGTTAAGTCAGATAACGTGTTAAAATCTAACAATAATACAAAAACGTGTGCAGGGCTCTTACATTACGATACTGTCGTATATCTTAACATTCAGTCCAATAGTTTGCATGATTATTTGTTATAAAATATTGATTCAATTCATCTATCATATACGTCATAATAATTAGTGAGCCATGTATTAACAAAACAACTTTGTAAAAATATACCTATTGATAACAAAGACTAAAGTATATAACAAACACTATGTACAGTACATTATTAGTTAAGTAAAGTCTGTTTGTCTAGTTATCTAAATATCACAAATTCAGATACGAATCATAATACCAAAAGGGTTAAATTAAATCCTTTACAAAATATGATATTAGTTATTGATCCATATTTCAAGTGTATGTTTTAAGATAATTACATATTAATTTCCGATACCAACAAGCAAATGTTTATTTGATTAGTATACAGACAGTTTCTTACATTGAAATACATATATAGATTCAATAAATTCGCGTAAAACTGTGACACAAAAGCAGAAGGACTAGGAATTGAAATGTACTTTCGCAGATGTTAAATTACTTATTTTCGATATGCTGTGCGTGGCCCATTGAGAGTGACATTATAATGCGATTAATAACACAAATAAAGAAATAGAAAGACAGATATATAAACAGTTCATTGAGTTTTATTTAATAAAAAACGTATTTTAGTGAGGCGGAATGTCGATGATTTTACACGAAAGGGTGCATACTAAAAGGTCATCAGCATTGACGATACAATAGCGTAACCCATGGTAAATCAACAAATAACATTTGTTTGTAAAATAATGTAACACATGATATGTATTATACATGGCAATGTTTAATACATAACTACAAACAAATACATGTATATACATCAAAGAGCATTTTCTAATACTAAGATCTCTTACAAGAGTTGGATATATGAATCATTCAAATTAGTCCTATTATACAAATATTGAAGATACTATGTAATCATTGTTAATGTATTATATTTGTTCGTTTCAAACATTAAGCCACTTATTAAGTGTCAAAGATGTATATTGATAAGATTCCTGGGCCACGTATGATTGAAACTGTTATTAATTTCGATTAGTCAGTTATTGTACGTAAATACATGTACAGAGATATAAACTAAGAGAGGAGACAATACACATCCTATGAACTGATCAGAATGGATAGTGTTGACATTGATTTCAATGATTACTCATTCAGTATATACATGTACAAAGCTTGAAACAAAAATATCATCAATTAATTCATGTCTTGAAGAAATAGAAATGCCATTGTCATTATTTTACATGATAGATTCGGTGTGATCGAATGCGATATAACGATAATCAGGCGTTAATGTATCTCGAAGAAATGGACTTGGTTAATATTTCACTTAAATGTGAGATTGTTCAGTCATTCGATATGCATATACATGTGTGGAGTTCCCGAAAAACGATTGAAATCATTGGTTATTAATATTTCGCCTGTACGAAAACGTTTATTGATTTACTGAGGATCATCAGGTTTATCCTGACATGTGTTCTCTGTGTTGACATTTACTCCTGCTGCCGTGTCCTCACGATCAGCATTCTTCATTTGCTCAAAGGGAGGACTTAAAGGCATTCCTTGCTGTCAAATTCAGATGGTTTAAAGTCATAGGAACAGAACTCGCTTGCCATTTCAGGATTTATCTCCATGTATGTGGTTGTCACATCACCACCTTTTGTTGTGATGGGCACAGTATAGATAAACTTAATGTCATGATTTTTTCTTCTGTGGTGCCTTGTCGTACTCTATGTTGGTATACACTGCTTCTGCCCTGTCTACGTTATCATTATTCTCCCTGGGCTTTGTGTTAGAACCGAAGTATCCTTTGTTTGGAGGTCCGGATGTTTTGGGGTCATGTGAACAGGAGCCCATTGGTACGTTGGAATTCATTTTCATGTACATGGTTGTCGTATCTTCCTCTTCAGCGTCATCATCACCATTCTCTTCATCTCCTGCCAGTCTTAACATAGCACTAGCATATTTCGGATCCTCTGCACTTTCATACACAGGTTCGTGCTCTGTCCTTGTAAAACTGGGAGTGACATAGTCATTAGTAGAACTGCTCGATGGCTTACAACCCCGGACTGCAGGCTGGGAAGATGGAATTGGTTTCATATCCATGTAGAATCCTTTAGTTGACTTCGGAGACTCGGACTTATGTTCCTCCGTCGATGAAATTTTAGCATAGATTTCTTGGGATACCTTTAATAATAATTATAATTCAAATCACACAATTACATAATTGCACTTATCATCGAGTGGCGATAATGCGAAGAGTAGTTTTAAACTGAATATGTGTGTCATCGCAATGTATTGAACACAAAAAAGTTTTACATGAAAGAAAATGTTATTTAATGTTTTGTATAAGAACACTGTACCATAGCTATGGTGTTTAAGCGATTGGAGCATTTTATCTCTGTAAATTGGTCAAAGTTAAAACCACACAAACGTCCGTACTAACCTGTTGGAGTCGCAATTTGGTCGTTGGCACTGGTGGCACGGTTGTGCTGGTACTTGACTCTTTCGCTCTTTGCGCTGAGGGCAGAAAAAATGAAATGACATGTAACAAGAAAGTTGAAGATTGAAGACTAGAGAAGATAAATAAAAAAGGAAATATATCCGATACGTTTATGTTTTGGATTGTTGGAGGTGAATGCATGGGAGCAGTGGCTTTTAATACGACATACCTTTTTTTCTTTTCATACAGCATAACACTCCATAGAAGTACATCAAACCGAGTGAAATTAGCAGGATGAAACCAGCAGAGGCAGTCACACAAAGTGCGATTGTTATGTAAGGTGTCTTTTCTCTTGGAAATGATGGTTCCTTGAGACCTGGAGAGGCTAAATAGAAAACAAATCACAGCGTATTTCTATTCTATCAGATTTTCAAAAAAATATTGTAGGCAATTTTATGTATGTCAATTATAAATTTTGTATTTATAGTTGGTTTACAGCCCTACAAATTTTGAGTTCAAAATACCATTTTACGAAGCAATATATCTTATTTTACTTTTGGCATAACGCAATTCACAATACTAAATACACCTGCGATTGCCATGTAAAAAGTCCGTCACTTCTCTGCAAGCTCAAAAGGTCATTTTCGCCAGAAAAACGGCCGGTGTCTGCTCGATCACTGCTCGATGACTGCGGACTCCGCCGTATTTTGGGGGTCGGCCGACGTTCGCAGGGCAGCGAAACCTGCTCCCAATTCAGCGATTTTCCAATGACAAATTTCGAGGACGCAAAACTCGTTATGCCTAGGTCACAAAGTCCGGGCCCCGTACGATTTCCTCTACCCTTCGATTTTACGTGGATTTTAGAGACCGTACGGGAACCTTCCAATTATCATTTCTACGTCATGTGTGGTCACATATTTGCGGCGCCCGGGAGGTGCCCGGTTAAAATTAGTCGAGTGAAAATGCAAGGTTGGGTGCCGGCCGATAAGCTTACGGGCTAAGTGAACAGGTGCCCCCCCCCCCCATGACTTCCGTGGACCAGTTGGGGTCATCAAGGCCGGACGCTGGGTGCCGTGCGGTACATTGAGATATGTGTCTTCTGAAATCTGCGCCTCCTGTATTTAAAGCTACGTTGTACATTGCAAATTGACATATACAATCGTAAGGGGCCATCCTCTGTAATTAAGTAACAACAGACATTTTCGAGCGCCGGGACATTTTTTAAGCCGTACGGGCGCCTTGGTATTGAGTTGGCTGCTCCCAATTCTCCCGGTGTTTTTTTTTCTGACCGTTAGGCCGTAGCAATCCCGTAAAGGTCCCGTAGGGTACCTTATGGCTCGCGCGCGGGCTCCGACAGTGCCCGGACGGCCCCTCACGATTATTGTTGTTCAATTTTCATGACAAAAATTACAGGCGCCTTGCGTTGCTAAAGGGTGCAATACGTGTACCCTACGGCTCCCAACGGTCCCATCAAGAGCCCCGGGTGATATGCACAACACCGGGCGTTTGTCGTCCGTGGGCCATTTAAAATGAATATTACCCGTGCGGTCCCCTCTCGGCTGCATCTAAAAATGTACAACGCAGCTTTAAATACAGGAGGTTCAGATGTCACATGACGCATAATTCAGTGCACCGCACGGCACCCGGCCGGGCGCCTTGAGGACAGCGGAAGGGCACCTTCCGGGAGACATGGCTGCACATGCTCATCAGACGGAGCCCTTGGCTTAATCAGTGTGTAACTTACATTGTTAGCTGGATTACAGGCGCACGCAACAACGCCCTGTTGTGCATTGTTATTCTTTTATTCTCAATAAAACCATCATCAATCAATTCAATCAAAATTAAAGATAGAAATGAGGAGCCTGTAGGATGCCAAAAGCATTTGTGTTAGTAATTGCCTATGCTCTTACGGTGACCATATGGTAGGAAAACTCCCCAGGGAGTGAAAATGGTGCATATTGTCCTTGAATGCATCCGATGAACAGGGTAATATTATATGTCAAAAGATGCTAAAAGATCGTGAATGGCGTGATGTGTCGTTTTGTCGTTTGTTGTGTTTGGGGTGCATTTGCGATGGCAGTTCAGATACCCTGCTACGCATAACAAATGACAAGGGTACGTGTCTGCAAACTTTCTTGTGTATACGTATGTTAAAGATGGCTAAGTGTAATGGATTTGAAGGCATGGCCGTTCCATTGGTTCATCCGTGTCGATAATTATGTTCAGTCAAAAGCAATCGTGCCGTAACCCCTTGCTGAATCCAGGTTACCAAGCAACGAAAATAGCTGAAGATTTCGTTTGGTTTTGGTCAATGAAGAACCGTGAAGGTGCATCTGGGAAAATCAGCATTTTAAGGTTAATCAGTGATAAAGTGTTAACGAAAACTTAAGCACCGTTCCTTGTAGTGGAAACAGAGAATCGAGCTTCATTACCTGCGGCATCTCCGTCTAAAGAAAGCACCAAGTCAGCCGGTAGAGCTAATACAGAATAACACAAAACTATTTCAGAAAAGACAGATAATAATTTAACAAAAGCTAAATCTCTTAAAGTACCAGTAGGGTTTAAAATAGGCCTTACCATTTATTTCATTAATCAACATAATATCTTTGAGTTCACAATTTTGAACAAAACTATTTGTATCTATTTTATTTTCTCAAATTATCTAACGGCATGCTACTAAATGGTAGAGACTAAAAATGATATTTGCCAAGCGAGATAGAAAATATGAATTTGGGCCAGTAGTATTCAGACTATAATTAGCACGTACCCTAATTTGAGCTTACAGTTGTAATCTCTAAACTGTAATCTCTAAGGAATATAATATTCGGTAGATGTTATCCAATTTGATATCATTTTGCTACCCAAACATTCCAAAAAAAATCCCGATAACTGCTTCATAATCGAATTCTGTACCCGAGAAATACGGTTCCATTATCCCTTTTCCATTTGCCATAATTTGGCTGCGGCAACAATTGAAAACCGTAAGAAATGAACTGACATCGGCAACATATGAATTCAAAGCTTATATAGTTAGTCTGTGAAAAGCACGGGCATGAATTAAACTAATCATGACTACCTTGAGCATTTAAGTAAATTGATATTTGAAGATGATGTTGTAGTTCAGGATGTGATGCCACACAGCGAAGATTCTTTCCTTGATCAGTCTTAGAGGGCGTGATTGTAACAGCCTTCCGGGATACATAACTGTTGCCTCGTACGACATCAAACTGATCTTGAAGAACAAACACTACATCGTCTGGTATACGCCATCCCAGTACTGCAGGAGGTCTTGCACCGTGTGCCACACATGTTATATTGTGTAACAACCCATCTGTCAAATTGGCCCATGTATCGTTGAGGTATCGATCTTGAAAATTGTCATCACTGATGGAAAGACGATTTGGCGGAGCTGGTGAAGAGCGAATATTTATAACAATAAAAATCACACCTAAGCATTTTGTCCACAATTTTATTGACAAGTTTAACTTTGATTACTAGCTTTTAACGTTTTTTTTTTGTTTGTTTACTGAATTCGCATGAATAATGCATTTATTATTGTTTATCCCTATCGATAACAAGAAAATGATAAGAACATTTGTATTAATTTAATCAATTACGGGGTGTTATAATCAATTGGTTCAGTTTGTTCCCGATTATTGTAGACAAGGTTAGTTGTACATAATCATGACCCACCTTTTAAATAGAAAACGAATCACCAGACAGCAGCCGCATGATTTATTATGTAAGATTTCGTTGATCATTGAAGGTATTGAAAAGAGAGCTTACATGTATGCCATGTTCTTTTAATTATATTTAAGGATTGTGTTTGCCCTCAATTACTCATAATTATTGACATGTAAATGATATTTTGATAAACAGAAATACCTGGTAGCAATGTTGTCACTTGCGTATTGCTTGATCCTGAGGTCTCTAGATCTGCTGCAAACTCGCTGCTCACTGTGCATTGGTAATTGTTGCTATCATCTTTGGTCAGATTTTTCATTGTGAGATTTCCACTGGAAAGGTCTGCCAACAAACTGAACTTTGAAGGGTAGGGAACTGTATCCACGCATTCAGGATAAAACCAACAAGCTTGACTGAATAATATGATTCGATCGCCATTTTCCCAAGTTACCCGCCGACTATTAGTTTGCGGTGTGAAGGTACAGTCCAGTGTGAAATCCTCGCCAATGACTGGAAGAGAGTTGTATGTCTGAATAGATACGTTAAATGCATGGTTTCCTGTAGGGATGAAATAAAACAAGTTCAAATTTCAGGATATAGAGGACATTGCTAATAACATGCATCATATACAATGACGTATAGAGTCCACTCATCGAGAGTACAATGGCACGATCGGTGGCACCGATTTGTTGATGAAATGAAAAGTTACAGAGTAACTGATTGGGGGAGGTTGCGGGATGTGGACCGGGCCTCTTCTATAATTGTCCTTTCCCCTTTTCCTCTTCTCTCACATTTGATTTACTTATTTTTTTTAATTTTTACCATTTGATGGGACGTGCCTATAGCTAAGCAACTATTCAAATACATAGTCTGCTAACACACGATAAGTGACAATGACCACAGTTTACCAATATAACATTTAACCTAACCAAATAGTTTTCAATATGTCTTTGACAAGGAAAGCGATGCCTGAGTATTAATGATATTTCTGAAATATATTTGAGTTGGTACAATTCTTCTTATAGTTTAGTTTTACAAACATGTATGTTACAAATGATTGGAACTGCTATACAATGGTAGCGATTCAATACATTTCTTATTTGTGTACTTCTATCAAAAAACCAAGAGAGTAAAGACATATTAGCGGATAACAAGACAGACCATATTTGATATACGCGATTCTAACGAAGATAGAAATTCATGAAAAGAAACCTGAAATAAAACTTACGATATCTAGAGATGAGGATGGCGAGAAAAAGAAGAACTTCGGCACAAATCATCACCATTTAGTCATTGAATCTCGCAAGTTTTACAATTCTATCTAGTGATGCAGCTTATGATTATGAAAGCAGGGAGATGGGAGAGAATCCCTTGTGGAAGAAGTCAAACAGTTTGAAGGGAGCTTCACGGTATTTTTGGAGAGATTTACCATACATTGGATGATTCGTCGGTGATAGGCTGCTTGAAAGTGAAACAAACATCATGATTGATGCTAGTTTTCCTGTAATGTCCTTCTGACACGGGTTCAGTTTCGCAAAAATTACCAAACCATGAATTTCAAATGACAGTATAAGTGTTATAAATGTTTAGACATAGTGACAAAATTATATCCAATATGAAGGTATAAATCAATATTCATTGTTAACCAAAATCGTATGGTGTTGATGTCAATGAAGCAATTAATATTAATAATAGCCCATATGATACCAAAAGTCATTGTGGTTTTCAGACTTCATATGATAAAAAGCAAACACATGGAGCAACCCATTTTCCCCACTATTTCTAGACTAGAAGATTAAAGATAAAGGTAAGTTCTGGTAAAACGAAGAGAAAATAAATTCTCACAGAATCAAACGAATATTACACTGAATGTTCAAGATTACAAATAAATGTCATTTGCCAAACAAAATATGTGGTATAAAATGTATAATGGCTGAGTAAGGAGCATAGAAAGATTAGGAAATCAAGGTTAGTAGGCCCGACACCATTTGTGTAGTCCTATATACATATTTTTGTGTACAGTGCTTGTTACTTTACCAACACTGGGCCAAATTTACTATGATTTTGATTACTCCAAAACTTTGCAGTACACGCAATCGCATGACCAGAATTCAACTTTATCTTTAAATACACTAACAAAAATTAGGTGGGGTAGTAATGGGGAAAATCTGGTTACTTTACTGAAAAAAAAATATTGGCATTAACTAATATGCTCATCATGACTATGTTATATAAGAGATATGTAATATTTTGGTGTTCGGATTTTACTTTGTAAACTCTGCACAATTTAGCCTCAGAGCTGGCATGTTGATTTAAAAAATCATTTTGGAAACGGTCCTGCGCTGGATATGTAGCTTTATATCAGATAGCGAGCAGTATGTTATGTATACGCTTAGTCTGATTTGACAAAAGTTACGGCAGGGGCTCCACAAGGGACCCACCTCGTCCCATTCATTGTTGTTATCTATGATTAAGACAGCGAACATCCCTGCCAGAAGAACGTAGGCGACATATGGGGTGCAGGGAAGTAAACGAGCATTGAACCATATAAAATAATGTATTTGTTTATATTTTGGGGGGAAATGGTTCTAGAAATATAGTATTGGTTCAAAATGTTATGAAGTGGGCAAGTCATGTGAATGAAAATGTCAAGCAATCACAAGACGGTAAATGCTAAGAATTTTGAACGGACTCAAATGTTCAGATCTATTTAATGCGTCTACTGTTCTTATACGGCCCTTGGTATGTTAATGTACCCCTGTTTGGGACAATTGGCTGAAGATTGACAGAATTCAAAAGCAAGCGTGCCACATTATATTCGGAACACCTTGCTGTACAGTATTTTACCAACGTACGTTCTAAGAATTGGGACTGCCCACGTTACTTGAAAGACGAGGGAAACTGGCATTGAGTTAAGACAAATAATTGACCAGACCATCCTCATACCAGGGACATGTCACTGCTCATACCTTCATCACTGGCTTCCCCCTTTGCGATCAATACATTTATTATTTATTTAACATATATGAGGTTCGGAAACTTATGAACAATTTAAAAGAGAGGGTTACTGGATAAAGATTTGCCGAAGAGTTATGTTGATACTATTGTCACATTAGGTGAGGATAAACAAGGTGAGAGAAAAATAGAGATAAAGACAGAGCTGATAGAACGAGAGAGAGATAGAGAGAGAGAGAGAGAGAGAGGATAGAGAGAGGAAGAGAGGAAGAGAGAGAGAGAGAGATACGGGAAAGAGAGGCGGAAAGGGGAGAGGGATAGGATAGAGAGAGAGAGAGAGAAAGAGGTTCTTAATATGTGTACGTACACATTTCCTGTTTTCCAATTTGTTGAATCTGTTGATGGATGGGCGTGTGCGTTTGATATGTGTGTGTGGAGGGGGAGGAGAAGGATGTAACTCTATATCTGGTCAGTCGATACTTCAGTAGAACGGATAGTGAAAGTGATGTGTCATACATAGTCAGTATTAGAGAATATTAGAAAGAAACTCGTCTTTCCAGGGAGGAAAACATATATCCAAACTCATCAAAACAAAGAGGGAGCACTTCCTACAACCGAGGCAGAGACATCAATATAGTTCTCAAAGGAAAACAAAATATCCGGGCTATAATTTGACGATTCTTCATCACCTAAGGTATCGTACAAAATACTTAAGCCTACTGTATTATAGAGGTTTCTTATGTTGAATTAACCAAATATATATATGTTGAAACAAGAACAAATGATATTGTATCTTCAATAAGCCTTCGCCTAAATTCAGATAAGCTTATGGCTTGAATTATTCTTGTTATGTCACGATATCACAATTATTCTTTATTATATTTGACCTTTGACCTGAAATTCCGTAAATGCGATTACATGTCTCGTTATAGTGATGAATCCTAGTTACAAAGTTCAGGTTCACTGCTTAAAGTAGCTTAAAATGATGTCATAAGCCGATGTTAAGTCTGAAGTTAATTGATACATTTTTTTTTTTTTTTTTTTTTTTTTTTGGGGGGGGGGGGGGACATTTCCATGACAGGACCAAAACCCCTAAAATGTATGGACATTTACCTGTATGACCTGTCACCTTTCACATATCTACCCCAGATTATCTTTAAAAGGTGTTACTCGCCCCAGGTTTCCATGTGTATTACTATAGTGGTTATTGAGATATCGCATTACACCTGCGATTTCAGAAATTGACATTTAAGGCATTAAAGCTTCAACCTACTTACCCCAAAATCTAATCACATCGTCTTATGGCGATAAACGTTATCATCACGTTTAAATATCCTACCTTAATCAGCTCTCGTGAGCTAACAATAAAAACAAATCGGGATTGAAGGTAGTCCAGAATCTGGCCTATTCAATTTTGATTACCAAGGTCACCACACCAACGCTACCACCCCGCGTTACTTGCTACCAGCCGAAGATGGCGTGATCATCAAACTAGGACGCCCACCTCAGGCCAGGCTGGTGAGCATAATTATTATTTCGCTGATAACGCCATCTTCGACGGCTTGAATCAAGTGTGTAGAGAATAGAAAGAACTGGCCAGATTCTGTACTAGATAGACGGACGTACAACCCGAAAGAACATATTACCTCCAGCTTCACATTCGGCGGCTGGAGACATAAAACATGAACCCCGTTTGTTGAATCTGGACTTTGCAATAATTCTCGTTCAAGTCACCCTTTATTGTTGAAGCTGAAACTTTAAAACGAGTTCTTTGTTCACAATCATTACAGCCCCTACCCCATTTTTGCTGATAGTGAAGTAAGGCCGAGTTTTCACATTGCATCACCTAACTGATGAACTTCTTCAATGATTTAATCGTTCAGGGTAAAACAAAAATAAAGAATAAATAAATAAATAAAGGAAATAACCTGTAAAGTAGTCATAAAATAATGTTCAAACAACAACAATATAAGTTAAATGCATAACTAGTTATATTTAAATACTGAATAAAATACATGTACAGCACGATGTGGTATATCATATCACAGTGTACAGAGTGGACAAAATGCAGTAATGATATGAGTTTTGTTACCATCTTGACACGCATTAGCTCAAGTATAATCCGCACTTATTCACATCACCTCTCTCTATGGGCACCTAAACAATGTCATATCATATCAAATACCCATGACAACTCATCACAATCCAGAAAATTTTGAGTAAACCTACCGCTCTAACATTATTTTTTAACAAAAAACTTGTTTGTAATCCTTAAAAAGATTTGTTACTGATGCCTTTTCGGTGAAAAGAAGGCTGATCTAGCATTAAAATGTCTTTAAAAAGGCAAACGGTGATATCAATTTAAACAATTAAAAAAAATCATCCGAAAAATTAAACGCACTTGATAGTCCCGTACGTTTTTGGCAATTTCGTCATTCCTAATCATCAAATTATCAAATTATCAATTCGAAAATGCCCGCAATGACGTCAAATACGTCATCAAGCCACGTGACCGTATTACCTTTTTCCGAGGGGCGTAGCCCAGCGAGCGTGAGATCTATTCAAATTGGATGGATATTATCATTTGTTGGTCAATTTAGAGATTTTTTGAAAAATGAGATGCTGGAATATTAATAAGTAGAGGTGTATTCATGTTTTAAAAGGCTATGGTAGTTGGGTTTGAGTGGCCCTTTAATTAATTATTTATATCGTAGATGTTACTTTATATCTATATCTTGCATTATATCCTGCATCAAAAAATTGTTGGCTTTTGATTGGTTGAGAGCTCGTCACATGACCAGAAATATTTGACCTATTTTTAGAAAGTACTATATGAGAGTACTATTTTTGTTTACTATTTGGGAGTTGAAAAAAATATGAGACTTTTTTTTTTTAATTGAATCAATATTTTGTTTCAAATCTTGATTTAATGAAAACAAAATATTTAAATATTTTTAGATAAAATTGACATTTTTGTTGTTCTAAATTGTTTTCTTCCCAATTTTTTATTTTTTATTTTTTTTAAAATCATTTTTTGATGCAGGATATAAAACAAATCGTCCCTGTTTTCACGAAGTGACGGTAGTGAGGAAAATCGCATACATTTTCACTTTTGATTTTTTTGCATTTTTGGACATCATTCACTAACATCTTGAACCTCACAAAATTTCAGATCATAATAATGTCTAATTATGTCACTATGGCGATGACGTAAACAAGAAAATGCATAGCAAAAGGATTTACTGTTTTCACGAAGTGACGGCCAAGTACGCGCTTAACAGCTGTCAATTCGTGAAAACATCGTTTGCTCTTTTCTTGCTTTTAATATTTTCACGAAGTGACGGTAGTGAAAATTTCGCAGTTTGGCACAGTCACAGACCATGAAAAGGTGAGTTTTTAAACATTTTTTTAGGGTAAATTAATGTGGTACGCTCTTTTGATTCATTCTGATTCTTTGTAAGCCATAAATATGTCCATGAGCACAGAAATGTGTGAAAAATACACCGCCGTTCCACATTTCGCCCCATATACTTATTTTCATGTAAGTGAATAAAGGAGTGAAGTATCATGTGATCCAAAACTAAAAAGATCAACTTAGACTTAACAAATATGCATCTAGACTAAATAACTTAAGTGGAGAGTCTTTCTTATTTTGCTCCACACCAAATATTAATGCTATAAGGTTCTTTTTATATCTGCTTAAGTTATAAATTTGAACAAAGTTTTACAGAAAGTTAGAGTCTGAGAAGTGAGAGTAGATCTAACTTAGACTCTAAAAGTTAGAGACTAGAGTTTTACTTTTATTTTTTCAGTAATTTACTATTTAGCTAATCATAAATTTGATTTAGAGTCTAGAACTCTAGTTACTCTAGATCATCATTTTATAATTATCAGTTTATGTCAGCCACTACTCATCAATCTAGACTCTAGAGGTGAGTAGATCAGGATCTCGACAAGACTGAGACCTTTCTTGTAAGGCGCGCGTGCCTGGGGTTTAAGAAATTTCAGGGCTCCAAGCCCAAGGCCAACATCAACATGGCCAAGGGCAAAGGGAGTTATGAAAATTATCATCATGCTGAGCTGAGATGACCTGGGATGTAGCCCCTCCTGGTTAACTGTTAGTGTTAGGGAATTCAATGATTTGCCTTTCAAGCAAAGAAGGACATGGATGAACATTTAATTAAAAATTGAAAATTAGATACGGTCCTGCCCTGAAAATGAATAAATGGCATCATACGAAAAAGGAATACTTTTTTTTTGAGACTGAAGTAATCATGAGTAGTCTACCTTTTGGGGAACAATGTCCACATGTTTAGCTTAGTTTCTCTCGTTATCTGTACTCTGTGTCTGTTATATTCAAAGGCAGCACTTTACTTTAGTACCCTTGGTCCCTCACTTTATACAAAAATTATTTTAAACAATTGTTCTTGATACCAGCAAATGTTGCCCAACTCCACTTCGTGTTTTAAAGAATTTTCCAAGCAAGCACCATACCAGATGATGTACATGTCTCACTACCTACACTTCAGTGGTAATGAAATTATGATGATGTTTTTGCTTTCACTTAGTTTCAGATGCAGTAGATACAATTTGCACTTATATGAAGGAAGCACTGGGAAAGTACATCTACTTTTCAAGAATGCCACAGGCCAGACACAAATCCAGGTGAGAATAGTTTCATGATCTGTTCAAGAAAATCACACTTTAGCAGCAAAGTACTAAAGCACACTCACTGCTTATGTGCATAGGGGTAGTTGTTGTTTGGTAGGGGCAATTGGAAAATTCTATTTTGGGGTAATAGGGGCAATTGAAAACTTCTGTTTGGGGTCAGTTATGCCTATTATTTAATTTGATGTACAAAAGATAATATTGGATTCATTTCCTTACCTCTGCTTGCAAAAAAATGAAAGAAAATAACTTGTAATTATTTCTTTCATTCTACAAAATTAGATTGGATACAGGGACAGACATGCTGGTAAGATGGGTCCTTGATAATTCACTGAACACAGAGCTGCAGATGTGACTCGGCATAGTGACCTAAGAGTGGGAGCGGTATGGAACCGTTGAAGCAATTCACCTAACACTGTTGAAGCAATTCACCGAACACAGTCAGAGCTGCATGTGTGACTTGGCATGGTGACCCTTAAAGTCTCCTGACGGCTCCGATTGCGATTCTGATGATGACCCATTGTCTATGCTTGTGAGCGAGTCAAAAGGTATCTTTTTTCCTTCTTGATTGTTTCCCAATAGTTAAAATTTAAGATATTCTTAATTGTTTTTAATGCTTAGGTCTCTTAGTTGAGGGAATGAGTGGTCCTATCAAGGTCAGCATTAATTTTTTTGAAATCCTTATAAAAAAATTCCAATACTAAGGTGATACCACATAAAGTATTTAATTTATTAAGAGACTCTCTAAAATTGGGTACCAAAACTACACATAATAATTTTGCCCAATCATAATGCACTGTAAAGTTTCCCTTTCATAATTGAAATTCTGATAATGATTTTTTTTATTGATTTTGACTTGGACTTTTTTTATTATGATTTTTCTTTCTCTTATTTCCTTTTACTTTCAAGCAGTCTAGATCAAGGATCTTCTCTGCTTCAACCACTATCGCTTGGATGACATTATGTGTGAAGAAACTTGAAGGACTTGTGTTGAAGGGCATGCTTGAGAAACTAAAATCAATTACATTGATCGTTTTGGCAATGCTTCAATGTTTCAATACCTCAATCTCTCTTTTATACTGTTTGATTTTAAACATTTTGAATATCATAAATAAAGCAAACTCCACTCATAATTGTAATTGTGTGTACTAGTAATTACAATGAAATGGATTGATTATAAAATCAATGAATTGATTTAAAGCAAACTGATAACATTTTCCATGAGTTCTGAAACAATAACTGAATGGTCGTACAGGTGTCAGTTTTCTGTTACAGTATTGTAATGAACTCCTGCAAACATAAATCTTTAATATTCAAATGTATAGCTCAGAACTGCTATTTATCAGGTTTACCTACCTCGATCAGTAATGCATATTAGAGTTTTCGATTCCAGTTCAATGAATCCTCATATTGTATCTTTGTATTTGAATAGTTGAGGAAAGGGAAAAATGAAGTTTGGGAGTCCAGCCGTAAATGGAGATATTAAGCTGTGAAGCTTATTTATTCGATCTGTAAAAAACAGATAAAATAACAGTGACAGATTTAGCATATCATTCTTGACATGAGATACAATACAAAACATCTGAATAAACCAAGTAATCTATAAAGATTCATTTAAACACATTTTGCTTTTGTTCTATAAACTGTCAATCTTGACCTCGTCCTTTAACTATCAAAAACTCAGAGTAACCAATGGTTACAAAACCTTATGCATTTTCTAATATGCATTACTTTCAAATACTCATACTTTCAGAGTTTCTAAAACTGACCAGACTTCCCTTTAAACAGATCACTGCCATTTGCATGAACCAAAATAACTGTAAACATCTTTATCTTGCATCCATACACAAGCTTGATAATTCTCATCTATCTTCATAGCATAAATAATTCCTTCTAAAAACCTCAACAATGGATTGTCACTTTAAATGTATCGAATGACCTTCACTGACTTTGACAGGCACCTAATTTGCATATTTCTGCTCGCCTAAGAAAAACTGTCTCATAAAATGTCTTCATACAATTCAACCCTGTTTGATGAATTAAACTGAAATACCTGACTTGCTCTAAAACTTCCCAGTAATAATCTAGAGATTTACACTTCAATACAAAATAAACTATCTGGCATAACTTGTAATTTACACCTGTAATTTACATCTGTAATCCACACATGCAGTACATTACAGCAATCCTTTCGAGTTTCGTTATTAACTCTTAAAATGAATAAACAGTTTCTTTCAATTCTGACTCTAAATACCATGTCAGAGGTGCAAATGTTAACCTTTTACCAAGTCAATAAATAGTGTCTTGCAACTTTTATGCAAGCTAAATCAAATTCCACAGACCAACTTTTGTGACCCAAACAAACTGCATAAAATCCAAGATTCTAGCATGCACAAATATAAACATCCTTTATCTTTAGGACTTCTACATATATACACTGTTTACTCTATAAATGACATAAAACGATATTTGCCTATTACTGTAATTCTGTTTTGACAATTATTATTGAACTGGAAAAAACACATGAATAAAAGTACGTCTTATGGGCGCGGCCATTTTAGGCGCAGCCATCTTGGAATTAATGCCACACGTGCATTATGCTAATGAGTTAAATACAGTTCTTTAGAATCCATTTTACAGTACAACTTGAATCTATCTTATTTTCTGTTTTATGAGTTCACATTCCAGTTTATATTAATCTAAACACTCACTTCTGTGGCGGGACAAAACTTCTTCGGAAATACTTGAATGGCAACTGACGGGTTAACTGGTAAATGAGTCAAACTTGACTACATTTCGGACTGCTTGCTGCTTTGACTGAAGAATATGGCGACAGTGCCGAACTTAACCTACGGTAGCTTTTAAGAGCAAAACAGAGAAAAATCTAAACCAAGCAAAAATCATCGCTCGGCGAAACAGTATTGAAGAATTTGTTTATCCATTTTCTTTAAATGTTTGTATTCACAGGGGTTGATGCCTTCATTAGAACATGAATATAAGTTACATTTCAACAATTGGTTTTTCTCTCAAAACACAATGTTACTAGTTTACATTTAATGTTTTAATTTATTACTTCTATAGTCATTCTCATCATAATTGTATTTGGTACTTCAAACTATCCTATAATGATCATACAATATAATGTTGCTGTTTTGAATTGTATCTGTTTGATGAGAAATGAAATTGTTTAGTCAAATTGATATTTCCATGTTTATCATGCATTGTTTAGCTGATAATAGTTTAGTCAGAGATTACGTGTTTACCTGGGTGAAGACAACCTTTAAGCATTGGTAAACTTTGTAGCGTTTGAGACTGTGTACTAAATTTCATTGAAATACCTTAGAAAGATATTGTGTAAACTGACTTGGTTCTGATACTCTACTCACAAGATATTTATGAAAAACAGTGATGAACAAAAAAGTAACGATGATGATTATATTAGTCATTTTTTCCATTGAAAAACTTCATGATACATGTAGTACATGTTTGTCGAGCATTTTGTATGTCACATGTGGCATTTACTCGCTACGATTGCTGAATAAACATGATAACCAAGTCGTATATAAAGAATTAGATAAAGACATTTTAGCATATTTACAAGTACTGTATAATGAATGAAATAACCTTCGTATTCCGTGGATGTATAACTGATGAGTCTTTTCCACAAAACCCTAAATGTACATTTTAAAATGCAATACAGTATTGATGATAACTGATGATGATATGTTTGGTATGAATTATTTAATATTTTTTGATTTATGCTCCATTTTCCACTTGCTGTTCTGGTTCCAAATGTTTGAATTAAAACTGCTCAGTCAAAATTCATTTTCTGTGTTTATATTGCAGAGTTGAGTAGTTAACTACAGATTATGGTCAATTATCAATACTGAATCTTTTTCCTTCATTCAAAAATATTTCTTAACATATTTGCTTTATTTCCTATCTGAAAAAATATATTTAGCTAGGCCCCTCTCTAAAATTTTAGAAATTCCTCATAGTAATAGAGTAGCAAAAGCCCTGATATCACTCGCATGAATTTCAACAAGAAATGGCAGGATTTGTGTGATATTAAGGGGAGATGGAGGGGGTAAAGAGAGAGAGAGAGAGAGAGAGAGAGAGAGGGAGAGAGAGAGAGAGAGGGGGGGGGAGACTACTTGAACGTGTTTTTAAGTGGAAAGTATAAAGTAACTTTAGTGCAATCTTTAGTCCCTATACATACAATGTACCTGATAATTAAACCTCAAATAATATTAAATACATATCCATTTTTAGCTTAAGATTAAAGAGAATAGCTTATTAATCATTTTAAAGGCACTTAGTGCCAATATCCATCTGTGCTATTGATAGTTAATTTATTGTGAGCCGTAGCTTCGTGAACAAAAACTGACATCGTACATCTAACATCATAATTATACAAAGAAGAAAAGGTGCTCTTATTTTATCCATACATATATTAAACAAGTAATTTTGCCGTATTTCAGTGTCTATCTCATGAAATTGCTTCACACAATAAAAATCCCATATGTTTTATACGCGCTCGGCTACGAGCTGTCACTTCGTGAAAACAAAATACAAGCGTTCCGCGTGATTTGTGTTTTCACGAAATGACGGTTAAGTTAAAAGTTCATACAGAGACATTCAGTTTATTCTTATCAATAAAAAAAATAGCTACCAAACGAGGAAAATGTACTCTATCTCTCAGTTCGCATTATTTTATCTGTACATCAATTAAAAAAAACATAATGCCGTTTTTAGTGTCCATTTCGAGAATTCCATCCACAAGGGAAAAGTCCCATACGTTTTACGCGCGCGGCTACGTACCGTCACTTCGTGAAAACAAAATCAAAGCGTTCTATGCAATTTGTGTTTTCACGTAATGACGGTTGTGTTAACAGTTCACACAGAGAAATGAAAAAGCAGCTACAGAAAGAGGAAAATGTACTCTTTCTCACAGTTTGAATTATTTTATCTGTACATCAATTAAACAAAAAGTTTTGCCGTATTTAGTGTCCATTTCGGGAATTCCATCCACGAGAGAAAAATCCCATATGTTTTACGCGCGCGGCTACGTACCGTCACTTCGTGAAAACAAAATCACAGCGCGTCCTTGAATTTCGTGTTTTCACGAAGTGACGGTAATGTTTACAGCTCATTTCCCCCAAAAATATAAGAGATTATGGAAATATTTAAACATAGAACTAAACATTAAAATATTTTCTATCCCAGGATATAAAATTTATTTGCCTTTGATACATTAAAGAGGTTGAGATTATGGTTTGAAACTTTGAAAGCGATTTATTCAAAACTAACTTTCTTTTAGTTGCGCGCTCTACCGTCACTTCGTGAAAACAGGGACGAAATATACCATGCCTTCTGTTCGAGGTACTGGTTAAACTATGGGCCTCGGTGACTCCAAAAGTACAATTTGCTTCGGGGCTGCGCCCCTCAGCAAATAGTAATATTGGAGTCACCTCTTGCGCATAGTTTTAACCAGAACCTCTCAAGGCAGTGTATATTTGTATATTATAATGGTCAAATAGAAACTGACTTGAGTTACTTGACTTAAGTGCTCAGGACGGAGTGTCCCCTTGCGCTCCTACGGGTGGTCTGCCTCCATTCATTTCAGTCCTGGGCTTGGTGTTGGGCAGCCTCCAGGCTTTATCCAGAGTCTTGGCGGATTTGGTCTTTCCACCTCAGGGGGGGGGGGGGGGGACGTCCTGGTGGCCGTGGCACAGTAAAGTCATTGGTGTGGACTTGTATTGGTAGGCGTTCCTGTGGAATACGTACCACATGTCCAAACCATTTCAGGCGGCAGTTGGATATTTCCTCATTTATTGTCTTGGAGATTTTCAATGACTTTCTGATGTCTACGCTTCTGATTTTATCTAGAAGATGTACTCCTGCTATTGTCCGCAGACATCTCATCTCAAAGGTCTCCAGTTTATCCCGGTCAGTTTTCCTTAGCGTCCACGTCTCAGACCCGTAGGTGGCTATAGGACGAATGAGGGCATTATAAATCCTGACCTTCAGGGCTCACAATTGATGACATTTCATCCTGCAATCCTTCAGTTCCATTTAGGTATGGGGGATCAGGAGGTCCTGTAAAAACAAGGTGAATTTTTAATGTAATTATGCTATAGATGACAAGCCCATAATTATGACGAGCCACTTATTTCAAATATCTTGGTACATACTAGACGAATCATGATTATACACAGCCATGTAAAAAGTTTCACAACTGCTATATCAATTTCCAAGTATGCTACAGTATGTCACCGATCGCACTCGTTCTCCCATTCTAAATTCGAGAAGATGAGGTATAATTAATACAACGTACGTATACTCACCATGAACGATAACCCTAATTTCAGTTTGAAGTTGGTTCATACCAGCAAAGGCCGCACATAGGAGAAGTTGATTGTGATGCTTTCTTTTTGGAATCAATTGCAGAGTGGAATATGTGTCACGTAAACCTAGGTCGGCTTCATTCGTTGTAGACATAGAAGTCGTGCCACCCAGGTCGTAGTCCGAACCAATGGTCCATGCTATAAGAGCTGTAGGGCGAGATCCTACACTCTTGCAGGTGAATGATGTTGCCGAGTCTTCGAGGACAGTAGCACTTCTTGAATCATTTGCATTGATAATTACGGATCCATACGCGGTAAGCCGGAGGTCACTTGGCGGTACTGAGTGGAAATAGAAAGGAAGAACCCAAATGTTCATGCAAAGTCAGATAATGAAAAGAAAGACACAGAGGTGAACTACTGCTAACAATATTATACAAGTATATAATTTATAAAGGCTTCATGCGTCTAGTGACGTTTTTATGATTCCCTACCCGAATGTACACAATACAACAGAGTGGAAGGTATTTTAGGATATGATAAATGTTTTATCCATTTCAAACAATCATCACATTTCGATGGTTACATGACACATGCTCCGCCGACGATTGCTCCGCCGACATTTACTCCGCAAAACGCGACAATTGCTCCCCGACATTTGCTCCGCGACATTTGCTCAAACGTCCAATGCTCCGCCGACACTTGCTTCGCCGACATTTGCTCTGCCGACATTTGCTCCGCCGACAATTGCTCCGCCGACAGATGCTCCGCCGACAATTGCTCCGCCGACATTTGCTCCGCCGACAATTGCTTCGCAAAACGCGACAATTGCTCCGATGACAAATGTTCCTCGAACGACAGTTGCTCCGCCGACATTTGCTCCGCCGACATCTTCTCCGCCGACAATTGCTCCTCCGACATTTGCTCCACATGAAGCGACAATTGCTCCGCCGACAGATGCTCCGCCGACAATTGCTCCGCCGACAATTAATGCCCCCTCCTACATTTGCTCCGCATGAAGCGACACTTGCTCTGATGACATTTGCTCCGCCGGAGCATTGTATTTTACGGGGCACTTTTTGAGCGGAGCAAATGTCGGCGGAGCAATTGGTAGTCCAGAATCTGCACGGTCCTTTATAATTTCCCTACACTTGATTCAAGCCGTCGAAGATGGCGTTATCAAGAAACTCATAATTATGCTCACCATCCCAGCCTGAGGATTTTTTTTCGCCGGGCGTCTTAATTTAATGATCACGCCATCATTGGCTGGTAGCAAGTCGGTCAGTATGGAAAGGTAGCGTTGGTGTGGTGGAGATCAAAATTAAATAGGCCAGATTCTGGACTAAGCAATTGGCGGAGCAAATGTCGGCGGAGCAATTGTCGGCGGAGCAAATGTCGCGGAGCAAATGTCGGCGGAGCAATTGTCGGCGGAGCAAATGTCACCGGAGCAAGTGTCGCTTCAGGCGGAGCAAATGTCGGCGGAGCAACTGTCGTTCGAGAAGCATTTGTCACCGGAGCAATTGTCGCGTTTTGCGAAGCAATTGTCGGCGGAGCTAGTGTCGGCGGAGCAATTGTCGGCGGAGAAATTGTCGGCGGAGCAAATGTCGGCGGAGCAAATGTCGGCGGAGCAAATGTCGGCGAAGCAAATGTCTGCAGAGCAATTGTCAGCGGAGCAAATGTCGCGGAGCAAATATCGCGGAGCAATTGTCGCGTTTTGCGGAGTAATGTCGGTGGAGCAATCGTCGGCGGAGCGTGTGTCGGGTTACCCATTTCGATGCATATCAACTTTGGCAGAAAACAAACACCTATCAATCCTGGGAAGTTATCATTAGTAATATAATCACCTTGAACATCGAGGTGGATAAATAGTTGAAGCCAATAATCCAGCTCCCGATGAGAGGCAACACAACGGAGAATCCTTCTATCATCGTCCCTGGACGGAGTTATACACACAACTCTTTGAGAGGTGTAAGCGTCACCATGAACATCGTCAGACTGATCGTGTAGTCGAATCTGCACTTCTTCAGGAACGTGCCACTCCAGTTTTGCAGGTGGTCTAGCGTCTTGGACTGAACATGTTAGGTTGAGGGTTTGCCCAGATGTGATGCTCACTGATGATCCATTCTTGTATCCACCCTCAGACCGATCGTCGGTGATGGATAGCAATCTAGGCGTGGCTGGAATTTAAACACAATAGTCCGTATTTGAAGTAGTGTCTAACTCCTGTTTAACTAAACGGTTTCCTAAAGTCCTGTTTAAGTCCCGTCTAACTTAAGCCCCAGTCCCATATAAAGCCGGACCAGCACGGACGAGCACGGACCACTCCGGACCATCCCGGACCATGGTCTGAGGTGATCCGGGATGGTCCGGGATGTTTTGTTCAAAAAAGTGTGATGCTTTAAAAACTACAGTCCCATATACGTCCCGGACCGTCCCGGACCATCCCGGACCCCATCCGGGGTGATCCGGGATTCGGTCCGTGTTGACACCGTGTTGGCACCGGGGTGGTCCTGGATGGTCCTGGATGGTCCTGGATGGTCCTGGGCGGTCAATAACTCACTCCCGGACTGCCACGGATCAACACGGACCGCCCCGGCGCCACTACGGATGACCCCGGACCCAGCACGGTGGCTACACGGATCACCCCGGATCAAACTATTGTCCCGGACCGTCCCGGACCACCCCGGCAGTTTTTGACCGTCAAAAACATCCGGGGTCGACTCCCGGACCGCCCAGGACCATCCAGGACCATCCAGGACCATCCAGGACCATCCAGGACCACCCCGGTGCCAACACGGTGTCAACACGGACCGAATCCCGGATCACCCCGGATGGGGTCCGGGATGGTCCGGGACGTATATGGGACTGTAGCTTTAAGTCACAAAGTCGTGACTATTTTTGTTTGTATTCTGAAGTCGTGATAAAGTCAAGTTAAACGGAAAGTGCTGTGTAAGTCCTGTTTAACGTTAGACGACTAAAGTTTACTCTACTTGCTGACCCAGAACTTGCGGGGAGAACGATGGTATGTGCATCCTCTAAAATTTCTAATACGATTTGTTTTTTCTCTCTCTTGTAGCCTGACTTTTTTATCTCGATAATATGAAATATTCTTATTTAATGGTGACATCTTGGAAATTCCATAATCTATACTAAACTGTCTATTCTGTTGTAAAAGTTTCTTTTCTGGATCTTCTGAGCACTGACGCAAGTACAGGACATACGGACGTACTTGTACACATAACATACAGTCACGATCACATGACTAGCATTAATTTATTTATCCGTCGTGCGCACGCATGTGCCTTCGGTCTATTGTCTGCGGGAGTGTGAGAATTAACGTAATCTGGGCAAGAGCAGAAGTTGTGACTAAAGTTAAACATGACTTCGTACTTAAACACAACTTAGACAGGTTTTATACAGTTGTTTCGTAAGACGCGACTAAGTTTAAAAAAAAAAACGATTTCAGAAAAGTATACTGTTTACCTTTTTTAACCAGACTGTGTCCCATGCATTACGGTCTCTTAGACACACATGCATCAAAATTGACCCGTTATCGTAATTGTATCATACATTCCACAAAAACCTGTTATTATTAAACCAAATTTAATTGAACGTTCTGTACTTTATAAATAAACAAATATTTATATGGCTTTCGGCAAAAGCACTGATACTACCATGAACAATGCACAGCTCTTGCGGCTTTCTTCCAGGCAAACGAAGAATTATTTATTAATTTATTCATTTATTTATTTGTTTCATACCTTTTGTTATTATACCAAACATTATTGGATAAACGGAAACACCTTACCTGTTAACATCACTTTCAGTTCAATCCGATTGGAAAATACTTCGGAAAACGCGTCTACTATGCACTGATATCTGCCACTGTCTTCGATCGTTAACTTCCTAATAGTTTAGTTTCCGCTTGAAGAATCTGCCATCAAACTGTATTTTGGTAAATCTAAAATATTTGGATAACTTTGGCATTCCTCTCCTTGACATGTGTCAGTAGCCATGGTTTTACCGTTCCCGTGCTGCCAAGACAGTCGCCGAGACATGGCAGGCGGTGTGTACATACAGGCAAGCGTGATAGTCTCTCCAACGACTGGGAGGACTTCTTGGTTCTCAATACAAGCAGACACACTCATTTCAAACATTTTAGAAACGATGAAGGCCAGATAGATAACTACTTGAAGACAATAATTCATATTGTCATTAATAGATTATGTCTCCCTACGTGTTCGTTATGTACCGGAATATCTTCATAAAAAAGTGAGGAGGTAGCAATATCGGATTCCAATGGCACAATGAGTGTGAACAATGAACAGAGGCTGACACGCTTATTCAATTCTCTCTTTTGCTACGAAAATGAAAGCAATTCATCCCTCTGAAGAGCATAAGTGAGATAATAAGTTTAAAGAAAGAAGGGTTGGGAAATTTAATTAAATTGCCACCTTTGTAATATAAAACAGATTAATGTTATCAGTCAAACAATGAAATGTCGCAGTATTTTAGTTTCAACTGTCGGATAATGACCATTGTGTCGTAATCTATTGTTGAATCGTGGTTGTCAGGCTACGCAGAGAGTAGAAGGGTGTTGTTTAGTTTCGGTCGACGATATGCCAAGACGGTGAATCGGGAATAATTGCATTAAGGGTTAATCAGTCGTAAAGTGTAAGTAAATGAATTGTTAATGTCTGGTATCTTCAGGTCTAATGGACGGCTGTGTTCCTGTTTAAGACCGCAAATGCCTTTAAAGTGCATAATTATTGCATTTATTGTTATTGATGACATTCATATTGCGTATTATAACCAACACGAACAATCCAACGGAAAGGTAACGTTGGTAATGGCTAAACGGCTGGGCCTAAATTATCAAATATTTGTGGGGCTCCGCAAATATAAGAAATGGCTATATTTATAGATATGTCTGCCGATCAACGGCCGGCTGCCGGGCAATTTCTTTACAATCAGCCGTTGGCTGGTGGGGGACCGCTAGGGAATCGGTTGGTCATCAGTCGGTCACTGCCTGGACGCCGCCCGGAGAAGCTCCCCGATTTCGCCCAATTTTGACCTAAAATCGACCGGCAACCGACGGGAAATCGACAGGACATCGCGCAGGCATCGCTGGGGCTCTCCAGCCTAATCGACATCTCCCAAAATCGTTGGGCGATGTCTAAACTTCAGCGGCGACCGAGCAGGCTACTAATAGGTCGGTCGCCGCTCTGATTTGTGACCAGGGGCCGTATTCTGAATCCTGTGTTATCTCTTATATTGTTGTATCTTTGGAAATAAGATAAAGTTGGTATTCTGAACATTGTTGTAACTTTTGTTGTATCTTTTGCTGTATCTTTTCTCTCATCTGTTTGGTCAAGCCTGCGTTCAAACTGTTGTGCGCTTGTAATTGTCCTTATTTGTAATAAAATGGCGCTTAATCTTCATTTGCATATGCGCAAGAGAGATAATTATATAATATTGACTGGCCTTGAGGGGTATATCAGAAATATTGACCAAGCTCAGATCCCATTGCCCCGAGTCAAAAGACGAGGGCAATATGGTCTTAGCGCGGTCAATATTTCTGATATACCCCGAAAGTAAAGCCAGTCAATATTTTTATTGTTATCCAAATCAGACATCTAGAGCAAATACAGAAATCCACCATGACAATCTCAAGAACTGAACAAACTTTGTCAAACCAGCACTGTGCATCCAGTACTTGACAACATTTTCGATACACTGCAAACAGTGTGCATTTGGTGTGATTATTACGTCACAATAGAGTGCGCGCAAAGTGCGCAGGTTCTCGTACGCATAATAGATGCGCAATGAAAATGACAAAATACGGCGCGGTCAATACAAGATGCGAGACCGTGGAAAATACCAAGGTATATTTTCACTCGTCTCTTCACGCAAAATCTATACGAGCAAGGAGACCAAGGAAAATACAAAGAATATACCCCTCCGTTCCCACTGCTAGTGGAAACTAGGGCAATACGGTTTTGCAAATGACCAGCTCAGATGTCTGATACGGGTAATAATATGAAATATAATTTGTATTCTGAAAATTGTTGTATTTTTTATCTTATCTTATCTTGCATGGTATTGACTACAATATTTACAACAGGTAGGGGGTTGTTGTATCTTTCGTGGTGATATAATGGCGGCAATATTTCTTGCTCAGAACCAACGTTGTGCCAATAGACGAGTTAAAAGAAGATTGTGTGTTGACCGGAAACATCACAGATGAGAACTTTCTAAGAAATTACATGTTAGGATATGACGATTTTAATGCTCTCATCTTAACCAAACTAGTGAAAGCGTGATTTGTCTTCATGATCCACATGCCACAGCGCATAATGATGACGCGCATAATAAGCGCTCAAATAACTGATTACGCCCAAGGTTAGTATGCGCTAGGCGCATCTCCAGATTTGGCATAAAGTATTCTTGACCTACTTACCATGCTTATATAAAACAGATTTTGATTGGTAGGGTCCATAGAAATGGGCGTGTCAACAGTGGTCAAAGATAAGATAAAGGCGGTGCATCGAGAGATAACACAGGGATAAAATAATGTTCAGAATACCAACTTACAACAATATTAGCGCTGTGTTATCTCTGGAAGATACAACAAAAGATAACACAAAACTTACAACGATGTTCAGAATACCACCCTAGCCTTAGCCAATTTCGATTAAACAAAGATTATTTTCTTTTTTAAATTGTATGCTCTTTCAAATTTGACACTTTGTTTTTCATTATCTCACAACAAATTATTTTGTGTAGTTTCCTTTATACCAAAACTCAACTATCCTCAATCCATAAAGATAAATAGAAGACGGTTCTATCTATAAAAGATGAATATTTCAATTGGGAAGTAAGCACCATTTAATTGAATGAACATAGATTATAAAAAGGACTGGATACAAATTAACCTAAAGATCAATGAAAGTCACACGTCTACTTACGACCAAATGTAGAGTTGAATACTGCATTTAATACTTGAACCATATCATTGAACGGCGTTGCATTTGTTATCACTATGATCTTCGGACAGAGGGTTTCGAATGGCCAAATCATTGGAAGTCAGCGTTTTACCATTTGGTATTGTCTCAGAGAGTGTTATGTTACGGTAGTCGTCAGACAACTGTCTCATGTTACCGAGTCATTTGATGATAACAGCAGGTGGATTGGTACATGTCAGTACGAACCCAGTACGTAATTTATGTAATACCATGTGAGTCAAAAGACAATTTACAGTCAGAAAAAGTGTCATTTATTTTAAAAGTCAGCTACGAACGAAAGGTTATCATACATGTTTTTAAAGAATGTTATATCCCGATTCGTTTTGGTATATGATACCAAATGATTTGGGATGAAGCACTCTTCCATAACATGTATAGTAATTTACTGTTCATAGACGATTTTTTAAAAATAATTAGCAATTTTCGAGGTGTAAACTTTTTCTTTGACTCACATTGTATAAGCCGTCGAGAAAAAACGAACACAACTGTTGTCAGCTGGAGAAAAAAACGTGCGAAGCATTTTTTGAAATGTACATACACTCAGGTAGAAATAAAATTGCGTGGAATCTAAAGAGAAAAAAAATAGCAGACGAAACTCTTGAGGACATGTTGGTGAACGCGTACACAGACTAGTAACCTACGCAGTTTTAAGATAATCAATTGATTTTTTTTTAAACATACTACCATTCATTGATCACATTTAGGGTCTTGTAGATTGAATTAGGAGAATAAGGTTCAAGTGATGAAAAATCGTTGGTATAATGGTTAGGATGCTTTCAGCTTCATACCGATTAGCTCCATTCACTGAAGTGTCAAGAGACGAATCATGTGTACATTTCTTGATCTAATGTACCAATGGATGATCAGAGCTGGGCATCCATCAGCAGTTCTACAGCGTAAGCCCCCATTACACCAAGCTAGTTCTCACTACGTTCTGGAACCGCCCTAGAAAATCGTAAAATGGGTTTTGGTCGTTGCAGAATGTGTAAGTTATGTCCATATTACGATCCAACTTCGTTTATAAACATTCCTCAATATGTCGATCTCTCCTGTACCCTGTCCACAGACAGTGCATATTATGAAGTTCAAATCGGGTAAATTGTCCATTACCAGGCAATCCAAGCCAGTCCGTAGTCAGTTTAAACCCATTATTAATTAGTTCTACCTCGTTCCCAATATGTCCAAACCCATTCTTACTAGTTCGACACTTGTTCTAGCTAGTTTTTAACGCGACCACTCCGTTAAGAGACAGTTGAACACGTCCTCATCTAGTTCTGAGTACGTTCGAACTCGCTCCTAGAGCGTGTGCAATCCCGTCCTGACTCGGGAGTTATAAAAACCCAGCGCGTTCTCGCTATTCATCATTCCCGTTCAACTTCAACGCTTCAAGATCAAGACATTCAAGTGAAGCCCCTATTACACCAAATTAGTTCTCACTACGTTCTGGTAAATGTTGCCAAACGGGCTCAAACTGTGTGTGGACGGAGTGAACATATAACCAACTATTTATGATATTTTAAGGAACTTCATGGACGAGCTCTGACTGGCTTGGACGGGAAGGGTGCTCTAGAATTTTGAGCCTGTTCAAAATTTCCCTCATCCTGCAATTAGACAAGGTGACAACGTACTTAAAACGATATAGACGTACTACGAACGGAATTGCCGTACCAGGGACGGAATTGCCGTACTTCAATCTTACTAGGAACGTGATACAACATGATGTCATCGAGCATCAATTATCAAGAAAGCCCTCGAAACAGGACAGGACTGCACACGCACGATAGGAGCGCGTTCGAACTCACTAAAAACGAGATGAGGACAAGATGAACTGTCTCTGATCGTGGTGGTTGGCTAATAAGCTAGTCAGAACAAGTTGCGAACTAGTAAGAAAGGTTTGGACTGATTGGAAATGTCAAATTTACACGATCTGAACCTGATATGAACTGACTGTGGACGAGGTACAGACAAGTTGGACGTATTGTGGACTGTTAATGAACGAACAAGGATCGTATTATAGACATTAGTCCAGTCCAAGCCCGTCCAGTAAGTCCTTAAACAGGTCGTAAACATTTGTTTTTATATTCAGCTCCGTTCACACATAGTTTGAGCCCGTTTGGCAACATTTTCGTTCTGTAAAATGTTACCAAATTGGGCTCAAACTGTGTGCGAACGGAGTTGAACGTAGTATAAATGTGACCCGGCACCACAAAACCAACAAAAAGTCGCAACCAGCGATTCTCCGTAATCAGCTAAAATGTCAATTTAGGTGAAAAAATAGATTTTTGTTTTTTTGCATTTTCTGAAAGAGTGGTCTTTTCCGTACCTAGTATCAAAATTTGGAAGTCTAAAACATAGTAGAAGATGTGTTTTAAACGGTTTTTCTAGACCAGTTTTTTTCGCACAGCCTTCGGTCTCTTCCAAAATTTGATCACTTTTCCCGAGCGAAATTATCGTAGTCCGGAAATGGTCGGTCGTTGCTAACGGGTCGTGCTACGCGGGCTGTGATTGGTCCGTTATAGCAATCAGTGCGGCGCGCCATTTTGTTTGTATCCGCTTTCACATCCGAGTTCCAGATTTGCGTTCGTCTTATATTCTCCGTTAACGACTTCGAGTAGCTTGATTGTACATCACATATCCAGAAATTGTTGATCAAGAGTATTAAAGAACATTATTATATTTTATACATTTGAGAGTGACAAGTTGCGAAAAAGTCTACAACGTCGTTACAATGCCAGGTTTTGTACGTGAGCAGAGCCGTGGGATGGTACCGGGGTGCACCAACGCAGATGCCCGGGTAGCTCGGGCGGTCAACGAAGCGACGATGCGGGGGCTAGCTGCGGGGGATCAGGCCAACCTTACAGCTTTGCTTACTGAACACTTCGGGCAAGACAGCGACGAGAGAATTCCTGATAATGTGGTTACAAATAATTGCCCAGATGTATACAAAACAAGATAGGTGACAAGCAGTGTTATGCAAGGGGGAACAAAAAGACTCCGGGTCCACCATGAATAGGCATTGTCTAGTGCAGGTGTCTCGGCACTATGTTGCAGTTCACTTAATCTGTCCAATTACAACTCTATACATTTACAACATAATAACTTTTGAAAGACTTAAGTACACACATTGAAACCTCAGAAACATAATGAACAGACTATGTTTGATCATCAGGCCAAATTTCAGCCTAATCTGAAAATCTCTTCATAGTGGTTGCTATGGCCTTTTGATTCACCCTTCTATTGATTTCCCTGTGGTTTGCTTGCTCCGCATGCTTGAATAGCCCCAAACTTTAAAGCTCTCTTTCTCACAATTTAATACCAGTAACCTCCCTCACCAGCTCTTTTCATTCACTAAATTGAAAGGGTTAGGAAGCTTCAATTTGGACAAGTAATATACCATTTTAATGAGGAGAACTTCTTCTTTCATAATCAGATGAAATCAGGAAGAAAAAAAAAATTGCGACTTTTTGGTGGTTTTGTGGTGCCGGGTCACAAATTGTTTACGATCTGTTTAAGAACTTCATTGACGGGCTCAGACCGGCTATAGTACGGGAAAGTGCTCTAGTACTTTGAGCCTCTTCAAAATGTTCCCCGTCCTGCAATTAGACAAAGTGACAACGTACTTAAAACGAGGACGACGTAGTACGAACGAAATATAAAGGGATAGCTGAGTTTTAGTTTAAGACGGCCGCAAATGCCTTCATAGTGCTTGGATCGTGCTCTCAGACTTATTTATGCCATTTCTAGTGCCCTTTTAAGACCTAAAATTGCTTTGAGGGTAATCGTGAAATTGTGAAAGTGTGAAATTTAGATTAAAGACGATCATACCAATTCAGTTGTACTTTAAACAAATACGGCGACCGTTTATTGATCAATTAGTTAATCAATTACAACAATACATGGCCCAGCTGGTTGTAACCAACACCAAAAAGCTAACATTGGCCTTGGCTGGAATAAAATGTTTAAAGAGCAATTTTTTTTCTACGGCTGGTTCAAAATTGTCGGATATTTGTGGGGCCCCGCAAATATTAGAAATGAATATATTTATTGATATTTCAGCGGTCTCTGAACGGAATTTGATCAAACAAAGATTATTTTGTCATTTAAATTGTATATTCTTCCAAATTTGACACTCAGTTTTTCATTACCTCACGAAAACAATATTATGTGTAGCGCCCTCTGCAACAACACTCAATTATCCAAAAGATTCCAAAATCTTCTCTCTCTCTCTCTCTCTCTATCCTTTATATTTATATTTCATCTCTCTCACTTTTTCTTATTTATATCGCCACTCTTTCTCTATCTCTCTCGCTCTTTCTATCTCTTTCACTTACTCACTCACTCTTACACACGAGTTCTTTCTCCTCTCTCTTTCTCTTTTCCATATCCATATTACGGTTTTTTCTGTTTTCCCCTCTCAAAATTCCGTTTCCTGTACCCTTCGTATCAATTCAAATGGCAATAACAATTCACATCATAATCGATGTTGATGTGTTTAACTAACTAATTGTAATCGAAATAACATTTAGGCCATAAGATAATTTTGAAGCCTGCTTAATATGAGACATATATTGGGAGAAAAAAAATTATGTTATATAAAGAATAACATTATTTATTCAATGCTTTACTGTGATTCTACATTTGTCCTTATATACATTATTATTTCATCTACATTTAGTTGCTGTAAAATTATCTTAACGAACACGATTTGTTTTCACATACGGAAACGTTTGGTCAGTCAGAATGTTTAAGGTATGAGAAAGGTGCGTTTACTGGTAAAACTAATTCTGGCGCTTTAACAACAAAATTGTTCGTAGCATTTCTAGCAATGAGATCGTAGCAACCTAGCGTGCGCCCCGTTTGAGTCCTCGTGAACTAAAATGCATACAAGTCGAAAAGTTTTTCACCCCATACATTGAAGAGAGGGTGGATCGTCCAATGGACAGTTTCATAATTATAATTGTACGTATAGGCAAGCCTACATAATTAAAATAGTAAAAAGATAGTAATAGTGTTGTGGTTACGTTCTCGTTTTTTGCGAGAGGCAAACAGATAAAATAGGACAATCCTTGAATGACATTTGTTTTGTTGATGATTTGCATATGTTACATTAAAGAGCATCAAAAAGAAATTAAGAGGGTGAAAAATATGAATATATGGTATTCATAATTGTTAATGTAATATCAGGTGAGGTGAAAAATCTAACATTATAAAATTTCATAGTATGTAGGTATCATACATTGCAATATAACATACAAAAGTGCCTTACATCTTACAATCCAGTTCAAGATTATGCATGATTATTTTGATAAAATATGAATTAAACTTATTAATTAATATGATGTACATCATGATAATAGTCTATCAATGTATTTGCATAATTGTGTTGGCATTAAATTGATCAAAAACAATAAACAACATTTGTATAATGTTAATTATTTACTATTTACAGTGTATTTTTTGCAATCGGTTGATATTTAATTTCATAATAAACCAGCAAGTATATGGAAACATATGTAAATATTCATGTCATACATTTGTATACATTGACAAATAAACAGATGACAGTTTCAATGAATTTGCGTAAAACTGTAACAATAAACAGAAAGAAAAGGAAGCAAATGTAAACAAATTTCAATGGGTCAATTATGTCAAATGATTAGTATGACTTTTCACATTATGTCTACATTCATTTATATTTATAGCATTATGTGTCTAAAATCGATTCTATAATTGCCTACGATGTGATGATGGAACCAAATCAACTTTATTCATAATCTATTTTTGTGTACATACTTTGTTTTATTTTTTATTTAAAGGTTAAAATGTAAATCTAAACAACAACAAAGCGACTGTCTTATAATATTTATACCAGATTTGTATTTAGGAATAGAGTGTTTTATTCTCATTCACCCATTTAATCAGTAGACAAAGAAGTACGATATGATTTGATACAATCGTGTTTAAACAAAAAATAACACGACTCATATAAATTAAAGGCCTACACTTCTTTTTTGTATAATGTTGGGCATTATCTATTCTTTGATGACATTTTATTTCGTTCTTTATGTTCTAGATTTTGTTTACAAGTGAAATAATCTAACTGTGTGTCTTTTGTTACGAATATGCAAATCAAATGATTCGCAATATAGGAATTCCCAGATGTCGCTCGAGTTGAAAAAATTAAATGAAGAATTCGGATCAAAGGTAACCAAATCGTCTTGATTTTCTTTTTATATATTAATATAATTCTGAGTTGTGAAAGGGCTAATGTGAGTTGATTGCCCCGACCCAACACTTTTCAAAGCAAACTCTACTTTGTTTCGTGAAACGTTAGCACCTGCGAATGATAGCCTTATTTCTAATTGCAAAGCATATGGCAGTACACATCGACAACAAAAATGCTAAGTGTGCACATGTTCACCAGTGGTGATCCACAATAGGTTGTGACAATGTAAGTTTCCTTTTTGCGAAAGGAAGTGGTTTTGATAATTAAGCGGGATCTTCGTATGTTTTGCTGATGTTTAATGTATCATGTATTAGCATACACACTTCTGATTGAGCTTGTGCGGCACGGTGGGCGTGGTCGGTGGGGAATCGATTTAGCCGTATTTGTATTTTCATACACAGCCTCAATCTGTCTTGAGGAACCAGGACTGACATACTGGTCGTTCCTTGATCGGTTGATACCACCGATGGATGAATGGCTGGATGTTATAGGTTTCATGTCCATGTACTCTTTTAAAGTTGATTCTAAGGGGTGTGGCTGGTGTTCCTGTGAAACTTCAGCATAGTATTCTTGGTCCAACTGTAATAGGAAGCGATAAAAATGCTATTTTAACTTAGATATATGTTTCAATCAGGTTTATATATGTATATATATATATATACACACTCATACACAAACACACTTTACACACATAAATGTATATAAGATACATATGTATATATATATCAGAGGTTACTTGTGATAGCACTTACCTGATGAATGGGTGACGCTGACCTCGGCACTGACGTGATGTTTCCAGGGTTGGGTACACCCATACGCCGTGCTACGGTAGAATGTTAGAAAGAGGAGCATGAATACGATACGCCTATACAAGCTATATATGAGAACTATGTCAAACACTTTTGCAAACGTTAACACCTATAAAGGCTCATTTTGTAGAAATGTTAGTTTTAAAAAGATTTGACAGACTCTCGGGTTAAGATAGTAAATAGTGAAAGTGAGGATGTTAGCTACTGTATTTATACAATTAAGGGGAAGCCTAGTTGTCTTTAAAAATATACTTTTAAGATGGATGAAGGGAAAATAATAGACAAAAGTCGTGATTATTAAGCTAAACACCAGTTGGGTCAACCTAAAGCACCAACACACAGAGTGGACAAAATGGTAGATAATAATAACATGTGCACAGACTATTAACCAACCTTTCGTCTTTTTCACAATGCAGAAGACACATACTGTGGTTAACACTGTTATGATTGCCAACCCAAACACGCCAGCTGTGACGAGGAAATATATATTGCCACGAGAAGGCGTTGTTCCAATGACTGAACGAAGAAAAGAAAACAAACGATATATGTTGGGTTAAAGTAACATTTTCTTCGATGTGAAAATCGAGATAGTGTTCACGTTCTCTATCTTAGAAAGGCATCGAAAGAAAAGTGAGTTTTTTTAAACTCGAAATTTAATGTGGACCAACCACACATATTGTTTCACATATTGTCGTTGACAAATGAAGTGATATACAATAAATCATGTTTTACGCGTAAATATTAATGTCATCCTGCTAAAACGGATCAGACACAATCTAAAGCGTTTATCTATCACATACACATTTCCTGAAAAGAGTACATGCGTGTTTCTGTATCTTACAACTTCTGTGGGTATCTACAAGAAAAGAGTAATCGTCATATGTTACTACCCAAAGTATCTTAATAGCACGGGCATGGAATAATAATAGAGTGTTTCAAAAGTCTCTCTGAAAATGTTCTATTTATCTGTCATGATGGCTGTCAATGTGTTAGAGGATAATGTTCCTTGTTGTGAATGTATGGGTTTGTCTTGAAATATATTAACATTAATAGCATGACATCCAACCTTGATAGTATCCTATTTTGGAGGAAAGGAGACACTTAATCAAAACAGTAGACTTGTGACAATTTGAATGAAATAACCCCCCCCCCCCCCCCCGAAGAAAAAACATATAAATATATATATCATAATAATAATATTAATAATTAAAAAAAATAAAAAAATAATAATAATGATGATAGTATATATATATTATTTTGTTGACGCTGCAATCAGTGAAGGTATGGGCTCCTCAAGTTGGCAAAGTAAATGTCTCTGTGATGTAATTGCGGGCAGATCTCCCATACGTTCATTAACACAATATTACTGAAATGTCATTTTTCACAAATGTATGACTTAGTAGGAAAATCATAAGACCTATTATGATATTCATGATATATTTTGCATGGCTTGTTTAAGGTAACCTTCTCATTTAGTGATACAAAATGGATAAAGTTTTTCAGGGACGTTACCTTTTTTATGAAAGTCTGTTATCAATTTCTTTGATATTTATTATCATAAATGTTCTTTCTTGCATTTGGGTTTAGTAACTTTTAAGATTTCGATCGCTCTTCGAATTAAAAACCTTTTGCTCCTCACGCGTTTGAAATAGCGCAGTGGACAAATTGAGCAGAGAGAACTTAGATTTCATGAAACAAGCCAGATAGAAGGCTGTTTAAAATAATTACAGGTTATCCTGTCGATTGAAACAAGGTTCTATGAAAGCCTAGTTTATTTGCATCATATGAAACTAAGAACCACTAAAGCACGATGAACAATTTACCCTTTTAAAGGATTTAAGACCAGAGAAGCGCATGCATATGGCCTGACCTGCATTGGTCTCTAAAGCCCAAACGTGGAACAAGGTGATTTTGGCAACGCTTTGTAAAGACTGTGGTGCTCATTCACACGCGACAGAAATTACTATGAATAAAGTATCATTGAACAGAACATAACTCTTCATCATGAAAGTAACTCCAAAGTCATTTTGGTTATGACATTTTTATTCGGAGCTACAAAAGTTATGTAAACTTTTTATTGATACACCATGTACATCACAATGCACTGACGTAATTGCCAATTTGAAATTCACATATACTTTGTGATCTCATATTTCAACATCACTGGTCCGACTTATTTCCAACTTTCTCTATTTTCAGTGTGTTTCTATTTTTTCTGTTTTCATACAAATTTACATATTACAAAGGTTGGAGTGCACTTAAATAATTATTTTATCTTCCTATGGATAGTCTAAATATTAGGGCCTTTATACAGAGAGCAATTTGTACAGCTTCGAATTGGTAGTGCCTTGACTGACATGATTGTTCGGCAATTCTGATTCTCTACTGATATATAGGCTTTGTCTCAATATTTCATCACCTTTCGGACTATCTGGAATACTGCAGAAGCCTCTTCCAACAGTAAGGACCTGGTATTCACGGTCAGGGTAAACGTTGACCTCTGTACCTGGTTCAATGCACTCTCCGTTATCTACAGAGGCACAATCTGATCTAGAAGTGGTGTTGGAGATGATGAAGCAAACTTCTTCCACAGATTGGTTGTTGTTGGTCTCTGAAAACGTAAGAATGCCTGTCAACCTGTTCAGAGTGGTATTTATTCCTGGTGGTGAAACATAAAATAAGGAGTATGGCATCGTGTCTCGTTTTAGAATGACAACAGTATTTAACTTTACGTGTGATTTTTTTATTCAGCTTACTGTTAATAATGACCCTGATGGGGTATTTGTCTTTCCATAATCCATTGTATTATTTACCTGTAAGTTGTTATGCATACAATCATAACATGTGAGCTCGTGTGTGCATTTATAGGCGTGTATGCGTGTGTGTGTGTGTGTGTGTATTTGAAGTTTTATAGATGCGTATTTAGAGTAGTGAAAATTCACTTGCTTCCTGCTTTTTACTGTAAAACTATTTTTCGCCTACTTCTCTGTCTACTCATCCAGAAATTTAGGGCAAAACTGTATTACGGTAGCGACATTTTATTTCATTTCATGTATAAAAACAAAATCAAAAAGAATTTCGATCATAAACGATAATCCAACAAATTGGAATCAGTTTTGAACCTAGGTCCTATAAGAGTCAGTTATAGGCAAGTACCACAGACATATTTTACCGCTATACCAACTGACATTCAAGAGGATATTTCTCTTAAAGTGATATTTTGTACTACATAACATATGACAGTGTGGAAAGCGACACTTCAATTCAATTACCGATTTTTGACAAGAAATAGAGGATGACTTTAATGTAATTAATTATATTTTATATGAGACCCTAAAGCCCTGCAATTCATGATACAAACAAATTATCCTGAATTGAGAACACACCAGGAAATAACAATGCAACTGTTGTAAATCGAAACAGAAACAATTATTTTTAAGCATAAACTCATTCGAAACATCGACAAAGCCATCAGTAGTGTATGAGATGAAAGCAATTACCATGCCTAAATCTGGGGCAGGTAAAACAAATGCGTAAACTGAGATAGAAATAACACCATAATAACAATGTAATAGAAATACCCGAAACCATATCTCCACTTTTGCAATGTCATTTCCACTGCCAATAATCTGGGTATAGCTGTGATACGAAAGGGAAAAAATGTCACACATCTATTTAATTTATCATTGAAAATGTTCCTTACCATAGGCTCGAGGTGGCGAGGCTAGTGAGAGATGTCCAATTATAGTAGGGGGAAGAAGGAAAAAGAAGAAAAAAGGGAAAATAACTCATATTATGCAACTGGCGTAGTAACATGTTTATATCATTGACAGCTTTTGCATTGCATTTTTAGGAATAGGATTATCATTAAAATTTAATTTTCATACATATTGACAGTAAATATTTAAGTAGAAAGTGCGTTTTGGGGTTGTTTTGAATGGAGGGAGATGGGTTTTTCTGAATGTTTGCAAACTTAAGATAACTTGGATCAGTAGAGAGAAACATTCGTGGGATGAACTATTAGTGCTTAGAATGTATATAATTCATGTTTGAATTGACCCCCTCTGTTAAGAGCAAGGGTAAGAATATATTGGAGAAAGTCATCATGGATAAGGACAACATTAGTGTAAAGATATTTAGTAGAAATTAATTATGAAAGTAGGGACAGTATTAGTGTAAGCATATTTAAGACAAAGTCATCATGGGATAGGAGAAAAATTGGTGTAAGAGAAAATTACTATGGTAGAAGAGAACGAGCCTACATGAGCACCGAGTTTGCACTAGTAGTGAAATATCCATTATGCATTGATGGCCTTCTGTTTTGTCATGTCAACAAATGTAATTAACGAACGATTAAATAGAAGTAACTGAACAGATATTTAGAATAAAAACAAACAAAATCGTACGAGCTGTCGATGCCATTATTTCAAGTGAGCTAGTTTCGCCAATATTGCTGACTTCCCAAAGTGCCAATCGATACCAGGTGAAAGGTTCAAGTCCTGTCAGGTTAAAAGATGAATCCTGCAAATTGGTGACATGAGTACACTCTTCTTTCTGTCCTCGAGTGTCATTTGTACAAAATTCCAAAGTGAAAGATTGCCTCAACCCTCCATCAAAACCAGGTTGCCATGTAACCAAGATAGATGCCGCGGTCGTGTACTTTCGATCAGCAGTCACTCGAGGAGGATCCCAAATATCTATGAGTATAACAGACAACAAAGATAATAAATGATACAACGATAAATGCACTTATAAGTTTACGTAGAACCACTATTACGAAATAAAAATATAATATCCATTGTTTTGTTCTAGTTATAAAAACTCTTGTCTTTTGTACAATTCGGATGCAATCTTTTGTTATCAAAGATTAGCTTACGTACCGAAATAGTATCATTCTGAGATCATGATACAGGGCATGGTGGCTCGGTGGTTAGACCGCCTGCCTCATGAACGGGAGGTCGTAGGTTCGAATCCCGGCTGAGTCATACCAAAGACTTATAACAATGGGACCTTCTGCCTTCTAGTTAGGTGCCCAGCATATTATATTGGAGAAGGGTAGTAATAACATACTATGTTATGCAGGGCCCGCTGGAAGAACAGTTTCGAAACAAAAGTGGCTACCCTGGGTAAATAAAACGTTATTAGTATTATTATTATTATTATTATTATTATTATTATTATTATTATTATTATTATTATTATTATTATGATGATGATATAATGTGCTTTTATGCAATCCCCTCTCAACACCTCCCCAGCTTTAAAACTGAACAAAAACTTCAACTTTTTATGCTATATTACGCATAAACCCTCCATGGAATCTTTATTCTAAAACAACGTAGAGAGTTGAAGATGTCATCTGGTTTTTGTCGACGATGAAAAAAGAAGATGGATCTGATATTGCTACAATAACCGTTATAAACATAATTAAAGAGTAGTTTCCGACTGTAGTCGAATATCATTTAGTATTTGCTCAGATACCTCTTCTTTCAGATTAGATCTCTTGATTGAACTTGGAAGGTGTCGGGGTAAATACATATATACCGAAACATTTTGAAATATTAATTACAAAATAAAGATTTTATTTAGTTAACACAACACTGTATCGTTCTTATAAACATGTAAAATATTATCCGCATTGAAACTCTTTCATTCAAATATTTGCGTTACATTGTAAAATATACGAATATACACAGATGTTTAAAATATAACTGAGTACATTAATCAATAAATCATAACTATTATTTATTTGTTAGTTCATTTTTTTTTCTTTTCAATTCGTAACTTATTCATGGTCATACCTACTCTGTTTTATTCATTTCTTTATTCATTAAATTTTTAAGTTTTGCATTTCAAGAAAGATAAAGTCCATATGGAGAAAGTTAATTATGGCCATAAGACAAGTAACACACAGTTTGGCTCCAATTGCGACAACATTTGATTCTGTTTTAGGACTTGCTACATAGATAAAAAAAATAGTGTTCTTCAGGAAATCACAGAGCAGAATGACATGCATGACTGATCTCGGAACGTCCTCCGCTTTCCCACCTAACAATTTGCTGCATTGCGTTCATTGGTTGGGTCAAGAATTGTGTTGCCAAAGAATTGAAGCGAAATAAATAACTTTGTATTAAAACCTCGTCGATGTAGAACGTGTTGGAACCATCTTGTTACTCCTTAACAAGAACAACTCGGTTTAATATTCTACTCCAAACTCATTGAAACAAATATTCACATACAAATATATATAATATAGGCAAAGTTGGGCTTGACAAATTTTACTCACTTAATATTTGACTGGAAAATGAGGAGTTGAAGGCAGCCTCACCGGAACCGTCTCTTGTGAAAACAAAGCATTTGTAATTGCATGGGCTTTCTTGCTGGTGAACAAGAGTTGTCAACTTACTGATAGTCAGTGTTTCACTTTCTTGTATCGTGTCATGAATAACTACATTCCCGGTGCTGTTAAATGACGTACTATAATCACAGGACCAGATGAAATTGTTGGCTGGAGGGTTGGCGTCTGAAGTACATTTCAGTATTAAATTGATGTGTCGTTTATCGTTTACAACGCGTCGCAGGGAAAGGTATACCTTGGGTTGGTCTGTGTTCGAGGAAAGAAAATTGTAAGAACTTACAGGGAAGAACAAACAGAACGGGGCAGGTCCTTTTCAGGTGGGCTGTATAACGTACAGACCACCTTATAATTTCGTTAGAATTGACTTTATTTATTTATTTGGAATATTTGGCATATTTTTGGAAAATTGATTGTATCTTTGTAAAAATTGTTCAATTTTCTTCAAAATTTTGATATGTTCTAGCTGAGACAATTCTCAACACATCTAGTCTTCACAATTTTTCATTTTGACACAGGCATCATGGCGTATTTTTGCGATTAAAGGAGGCATGTCAATTTTCACATTTTGCGTGTATTCTCAATGGGACATGACTTTTTCTCAAAACTGGATTCTACATTCCCGTCTTTCGCGAGCAATATCTACGTCGTTTTAGCTTCATTTACGCTGAACTTCGAGTATGTTGTAGCTGAGACAAAAAGCTATCTCAAATGTACCCTTCATTTTGTCTCAATTTTTTGTTGGATCAGCCCACCTATACTTGTTCCAAACAAGTATTACAAATCTAGTTTATATTAATGTTTTTATTTTGTAACCTCATCTGAAAGATGTTTTAGAGACCGATTCCCGAAAAAAAAACGTTTACATTGCCCAAATATAAGATAATTTAAGAGTTACTTTTTTTGGCACCATATGATCTTTTATATCAGGGAATATTTTCTTGATTGTATTTGTATTGGTATACGACAATACGAAAAGACAATAATGATTAAGTTATATACGAATACATGTTAAGTTGTCAACATTGGGTGAATCTCGATTGAAAGGGCATTGCAGGGAAACAGATAGAGAGAGAGAGAGATGAATGTGGGTGTGTGAGTTTTAGTACGTGTATCTATATGGATGTGCGATAGATGAGAGAGGGGATATCTATTATGTCGGAGGTATTGTATAACACCGATGGAAGACATTTTCAACTATGCTGAATTTAAAGAGGAGAGATACCCTACTCTATTTCAACAAAAGGTATTTCTTAACTCAAGTATTACTTTTGATGTATACCGATAAACTAGTGAAAGAAATTCCTGATCATGCTTCTATACCGATATACAAATATAGTAGTGTACTCACAAACAATATTAAGAACAATGCTAGTATTCTTTAACCAAGTAGTTGATGATGTAGGTTGACTGGCTTCGCAGAAAAGACGTTTCCCGTGATCACTACGCCTTGGTGTGAAGGTTAAGGTACTAGTAGCGTCAAAAAGTTCTCCTACATGTACTGATGCCTGGAGAGACGAGTCATTGGTCTTTGTTCTGGATTCAATATACCAATGAATGGACGGGGCGGGGTATCCGCCATTTGCTATGCAGATTACTTTGCTTTGTAGACCTTCTTTGATTTTCACAGGTGAAAGTAATCTTACATCAATTGGAGGTCCTTTACAGAGAACAAAAAAGAATACATATTACGTGTTAGTCAAGGTAGGTCTTCCCAAGGGGTACGTCTACTAAAAATATGCTTCGGGCATCACTTTGGCGCAAGTCGATTTTTGCACTCTCGCAAACAATGCCACCTGTTCATCTAATCGTGAACACATACCAAACAAAAATGATACCAAATGATTTGGGATAAAACACTCTTTCATAAGATGTATAATAATTTACTGTTTATAGATGATTTTAAAAATAATTAGCAATTGTCTAGGTGTAAACTATTTTTTTGAATCACACTGTATAGAGTGATAGCTAAAATTAATATCGTTACAACATAATTATTTTTTAAATGTGGAACTTCTCTTTCGGGGTAATGTCATTCAGGAAAAAAACTAACCATAAACAATCAACAAGGCTTTCCTTAGATGAATGACAGCGATTCCTAGAGATGTGGAACACTGAATACTTTGTTTGTGGTTGTTTTTCTGTGGACGTATTCGAATTGTACTTTCCGTGTCATACAAGCTTTCATCCATATTATTTATATATGTTATGTATTTAGGTATGATTTCCATGTTGCCAAGATTCCATGAAATTCTACTTCCTGGTCTTGAACCAATGCTGACGCAGGTGAATGAAGTTGAAGAGTTTTCATGAACGAAAACCATCTTTACACCATCTCTTGATAGTTTGGTTTCAGCAGATGATAAAATCAGCGTGTTCGTTGGTAGAACTTTAGGAAAGAAGAAATGTGGAAAGAAATAAACACACGATAGAGTAAAGTAAAGGTTGAACAATACTGTGTATTGCTGTGCTCCTGCGAGTAGTAGACTGATATCTTAAAGAGAACGAGTTCATCAGAATAAGCTTAGTTCTGTAAATAAATGTTTAAAGTCTTTGTTGTTGACATCTGCGTTGTAATAACAAGTTAGACTTTCGACTCGTATATGCTTAATTAGATCAAAACGCTTAGATTGTCAACCCATGTGGAAGGTGATGATTTTTATTTAAAAAAAGATAAACCTTGGAAATTCAGGTAAAACGAACGTTCATGACTGTTTTGTAATTCGGGATGCGATATCAGACAGCGGACAGTATTTTCTTGGTCATTAGCGGAGGGCGTGATTGTTGTAATAATTCAAGAGGTATGGATGTCGCCTTATACGACATTCGACTGACTTCTCAAAATTACAACTACCTCTTTTGGTACACGCCAGTCAAATACTGCTGAAGGTCAAACTTGACCCATTATCATAATTGTATCATGTAATAGCACTGTTTCCGTTTGCACATGAAACCTGACGGATTATATGGAAATAAGTCTCTTTTCTGGTAATAACACCAATTCAAACCCTATTTTTGGTAAACCATATAATATAATGTTCAACGTTTTGTTACTTATGAATCATAACAACTCTTGTACATTTTAGTAGTATACGAAGGATAAACGGAAAATATCCAACCTGATAGCATTACGTTCAGATCCAATTCATTTACAACTGTTTTAGAAGAAGTGACTACTTTGCACTGATATCTGCCGCTGTCATCCATTGTTAAATTCCTAATAGTCAGGTTTCCGCTGGACGAATCCGCCCTCAAACTGTTTTTGGATAAATCTGGAACATTTTGCTCGTTTCTGCACCCTACTCCTTGGCATGTATCGTTAGCCAGGATATAGCCGTTCCCGTCGTGCCAAGAGAGTATGCGTTGTGTCGATAAAGGGGTATAAGTGCAGGCTAAGGTAATATCCTCCCCGACGACTGGTAGCACTTCTGGGTTCTGAATACTAGTAGACACGCTCATCTCATATGTCTTAGAAACGATGAAGATGAAGAGGAGAAATATTTTAAGACAAGAAGTCATATTGTCATTAATGGGCTGCATCTTCCTGTATATTCAAACCGAGGACGTTTGTGTCAAGAACCAACATGCAACTTCGTATCCGAATGTCTGCAGATAAAAAGTGAGGAGGAAGCAGTATTAATTTTCAGTGGCGGAATGATTAGGCACAACGATCAGTGACTCATTAGATTTTCCCTTGCGTTACGATATTGAAACCAAATGTATCTGTCCGAAGAACTTAAGTTGGCTGCCAGGTTTAGATATCAAGGGGGTTTCGGAAATTTATATCGATTGGCACGTTAGGCAGTACAAGAGATATTAATGTTATCAGTCAAGCAATTAAGTTTCGTATTATAATATTTCGACTTTTCGACAATGCCATTGGTGTTGGCTAACATTTGTTAAATATCTTTAGATAGTGACTATAGAAGGAATTAATTCAAATTCTGTAATTTGCACGGGGAATAGTTTCATGATATATGTTTTATGGCTTCATAATGAGGTCTCATTCTAAAACGAAGAAAAGCTAAATATTTATATTTTCAGTAATCACAGATATAAAGGTGATGGTTACTTTTATCATGGACTATGGCCCTCAAGCGTAATTCTACCCATCACTATACATGGTGTGCTCTTGATTTTTTTTTTTTTTTTTTTTTTTGGGGGGGGGGGGGAGAGGAGGGGGGGGGGGAAGTAAGCACTAAATTTGTTCTGCTTTGCCCCCGGAAATATAAATATCGCACCGACAGATATTTCGTTCAGTTGGGGAGGGAGTGGGGGGGGGGGGGAAGGGGGTAAGCACTCCTTTTTTTTGGGGGGGGGGGCCACAACATTTCTCAACATCCTCCCCCCCCCCCCTTTTGAGCAACTTTCGTTAATACTTATTTGTATTTAGTTTTTGGCCAGTGGGGGCCATTATCATTTGTTATCTTCAAGGTAAAATTACCGTTATGATTTTTGTGTGTGCGTCTGTTTTTTGGCTGGGGGGGGGGGGGGGGGGTGTCGTCTCCCCCCCCCCCCTCCAACGATGGAACCGCACTTGGACCTTACAAAAAAGTCTAATATATTTCAAGAAAGCAAACGCGAATGTTTCTCCAATATGCCTACGCCTAAATTCTGATCATTAAAATATCCTAAGATTGTCTCCCTGCGGTATTAACCCCACGTTCGAAATTCATGCCTAAAGTTGCTATTGACATAAAGCGACAATGTGACTATATTAAACCGTTATTTTATGATCAATCGATTATTGAGATGTCGTGATGACGGGGCTAACACCTGTCATTTGAAACATGTACATCTGTGATCGACCTTCTTAGCCTAAAATCGAGTCAGATCGCCTTCCTATGGCGATACATATTATTAACAAGTTTGGGCCTCGTAAAAAATTTCTTGATATATTGCGATAACAAGGCCAATACCTGAAATCACATACATTAACCTCAATGAACTGTGTTCCTTTTACTTGTTTACTCCAAATTTTAACCGGATCGTCTTTCTATTGTGATACATAATACCACCAACTTCAAAATGCATACCTCAAGTGGTTCTTGAGATATTATGTTAACGAGACAGCCGGGCGGACGGGTGGACGAACCGAAAGCATAATACCTCCGGCACCGCCTTCGATAGGCGGCGGCAGAAAACAAACCTCGTTTGTTTCCTCGTTTGTTGAAACTAGACTTTTCAATATTTCACGCTCAATTCACCCATACTTTACATAGTGAACGACAAACCTACTGTTAAAATTGAAAACTAGTCCTTTTTTCACAATCACTATTTTTCTTTTCCTCTTTCTGAAAGAACGAATTTTTAATCTGCGTCACCAAGAAAAAAAAACAAATTAAGGAAAGTAAAACAATATCAATAAAAAATAAACAACCAGTGAACAACTTTAAATAATATATTTATTTTTGTATCAAAGCCATTAATCTATGTAAAGTAGTCGATACAATAATGACCAAACAACAAAAGTAGAGATTATTTGCATAAATAGTTATATTTTCATACCAAATAAAATACATGTACAGCACGATGTGGTATATCATATCACAGTATGTAAGTACAGAGTGGACAATATGCAGTAATGATATGAGTTTTGTTACCAACTTGACACGCATTGACTCAAGTATGACAAGATCGCTTCATACGAATGAACGATAACCTGCACCGATATAACAGCCACATATACTGAGATTTTTACTGATTTTATGGACTATTTCACCTTATTTTTCACTTGTGGATACTGTATTTGGACTACATTGTAATGCTGCAATATGCCAGATATGATTTTGTTCTTCCTTATTTGAACTCCGCAAGGTTATTATCTGGTAAGTTTTATGTCAGACTTTAACTTTTTACTTCGTGGTCCCATATGGCTAAAACTTTGCGTGCCAACTCCTGCCGAGGAGAAGCTGGTACTTCATCTTTTAGATTCAAACTACCTAAGGGAATCACAGTTGAGTCTTTGAAATATATTTTGGACTTGATATTGAAATATCACAACACAGTTCCCGATGAATTGTCCGCTATAGACTTTTATTTGGGTGAACTAACGCAGGTTTACCCAAATTTGAACATAGAAATATGCCGCCATTTTGTCTTCTTGAACACCGAAACGGATGACGTCAATATTACAGACGAGTCAATCAACAATGACTCTATTGTGTCGAATGATAAAACCGAAGATCTACAAAATGAGAACTTTTGTGAGGTATGTGATCTCCGTTGTGATGACAACAATCGCATTTGTATGCGTTGTAAATGTCTAAACCTACGAGTAGATCAACTATGCATGGACATGAAAAAGGTTCAACATGTCATTGAGTCACTTCTAAACAAAACATCTGACAGTTGCCCCGACCCAGGTCCCAAGGCATCTACACTGAACCCCCCACCAGAATCGCATTCTAAACAGTCACATTCAGCATTCCCCCCTCTTCCCGAACAACCAACGCCTCATGGTACTGCAGAACAATTAGCAGATTACAGGCATAAGCGTAAAGATGACTTCATGCAACAAAAGACAGTTGTGAGTGAAAGAATGAAGCTACAATGTGATGTCCTTATTGTAGGAGATTCTATTCTTAAGCCTCTCAGACCGTCCACGATGTCTTCACAAAAGAGAGTTAAATGTAAAACGCTTCCCGGAGCTAAAATAGATGACCTCTTTGAACCAACAAAGAATATGGTTGATAAGAACCTGCCTCAAACGGTCATCATCCACGTCGGATCAAACAATATGGCGATGAATGACTCAACAACAATAGAGAAAAAAGTGGAGTCACTGGCCCTTCAAATCCTAGGTGAATGCTCTTCCGTGAATGCGATTACGATTAGCTCCATCATCAAAAGGAGAGCGTATCAAAGTGACCTCCTCAACAAATTGAATGACACCAACAGTCGACTGAAATCAATGGCCCTATCCCACGGATGGGACTTCATCAACAACGACTCTATCGAGCCAATTCAGCATCTATGCAATGATGGCATACATCTCAGTCCTGAAGGGGTTAATTTATTCGCCCAGAATCTTATCCGCCACATCAACTCAGAACGAGATAGTCGATTACAGAGAGATGATCAAAACGATAAACCTGTATTCCCCATCTCAAATGATGTTCAACAAATAGATGTTGATCGGAGGACTTTATCCTCCACCTACGCCACTCGCCACCCTTTCCCACTTGACCCGCATCCTTTCTCCATGGCAATGCAGAATCCGCATCAGCAAACTGCGTCATATGTGTCTGAAGGACCGCAACTGCAACCTCCTACAATGAGCTATGCGCATGTTGCTTCTTCCCCTCGCTACACAGGATGTTTTTACTGTGGAGAAACAAATCACAAGCACATACACTGTCGTTTTGGAGAAAAGATTAGGTGCTACCTCTGCAATGAAACTGGACACAAACGTAAATTCTGCAAGAATACATATACCTGCTAAAAAGCAGGCCAGGAAGACTGTGCCGATAATGATGCACAAAAGAAACATTCTCCTAAAAAGAAAGTTAAAAACTTGAATACTCACAAAGCAAAGGGCTTGAAAGTAGCTCATTTGAATGTGCGAAGCTTGTATGATAAACTCGATGAAATTAATTATTTGTTGAAAACTATGAACTTTGATATATTATGTCTATCTGAGACCTGGTTAAATAATTCTATTGCTAGTGAAATTGTGAAAATAAATGGGTACTCCCTCTATCGGCGAGATAGAAATGATGGTCGCCGAGGTGGTGGGGTTTGTATCTATATAAAAAGTACCTTATCATTCATTGAGAGAAGTGATCTTTATGACAATTCCCTTGAATTAATTTGGCTTGAAATTCAAGGGCTGAAACTAGCAAAGTTACTTGTTTGTTGTATTTATAGACCTCCTGATACAAATACTGAGTATTTTGAGAAGATCACAGAAAATTTTGAGAAGGCAAATGACACAAATATGGAATTACTTATACTCGGGGATTTCAATGTCGATTATAAACTGAATGAAACTCTTCATGATAATCCTGTTCATTGCTTGGAGAATTTATTTCTATTAACCCAATTGGTCACCAAGCCCACGAGAGTTACCACAAAATCAGCAACCTGTATTGATCACATTTTGAGCACTATACCTGAAAAACACATTTTAACTGACGTACTTAATATATCATTGAGTGATCACTATCTCGTACATACTGTCATTGATTTAAAGAATACAAAAGAAATTCATAAAGTGAGGCGGTTTCGGGATTTCAAGCAATTCGACGAAGCCCGATTCCTTGAAGCAATTAAAACCAATAATATTTTTGAATTGTCTAACGAAAATCCTCTGCCTCTGACTTTGGCATGGAAATCATGGAAAGAAACTTTCTTGAAAATAAGTGATGATTATGCACCTTTTAAAGAAGTACGGGTAAAAGATCGATATTGCCCTTGGATTACTAATGACATTATTCAGCTCATGTATAAACGAGATCATTTGAAGAGTAAAGCTGACTCAACGAAATCTCATGATGATCATTGTAAATATGTGAAGTGTAAGAATTATGTTAACAGATTAAGAAATGAAAAGAAAAAGGCTTACTTCAATGATGTGTCTAAGAAATATAGTAATAATGGTAAGAAATTATGGAAAGAAATGCAGCAGGTTACAGGCATGACTAAAAATGATAGTTCATCATCCTGTTGTATAGACAGTGATACAATGAATGATTTCTTTGTTAATGTTGGTAATAATATTTCACAATCATTTCCTCATAGTAAGTCTATCAAATGGAAAAACCCAGCATGTATGTATGAATTCAAAATAGAGTCTCTGAAAAAGGAGAAAATACTTAAATATTTGCTTCTTTTAGATAAAAATAGTAATACTGATGTACTAGGATTTGATACAAGGTTACTTCAAATAGCAGCACCATATATATATGAATCCTTAACAGATATATTTAATTCAAGCATACAAGGTGGAGATGTACCAGAAGACTGGAAATTGGCTAGGACAACTCCAATATATAAGGGAAAAGGTTCTAGGAATGAAGAAACAAACTACCGTCCCATCTCTGTTGTGAGCCATATCCCTAAAATAATAGAAAAGGAAATTCAGGAACAACTGCTACGTTATCTTCTTAAACACAATCTTATCAATATTGAACAACATGCTTTCCTACCGAAACATTCAACGACAACTTGTCTGCATAGAGTTGTCGATGAATTTTTTGATGCATTCAATGAAAAAGAAAAAGTTGGGGCATGTTTCTTAGATATATCGAAATGTTTCGATAGTGTAGACCATGATATTCTACTTTTCAAAATGCAGCAATATGGTATTGCTGAAAACATGCTAAGATGGTTTTCAAGTTATCTGAAGGAAAGAAAACAAGTTGTATTCTCGCAAGGTAAACTTTCTGCAAAAAAGGAACTGTCAGTAGGGGTACCACAAGGAGGAGTACTTGCCCCGATTATATTTTTACTTTTTATCAATGATATATCACAATCAATCAAATCTGGTGTTCTAACTATATATGCTGATGATGTTATTTTATTTGAAATAGGGAAAGATGTGCAAACAATAACCTCTAGACTTCAATCAAATATTGATTCTATTAATGATTGGTACAAACAAAACCACCTAAGAATTAATGTTGACAAAACAAAGAGTATATTATTGCAAACGCGTTCCCATGACATTCTGAAAATATATATTGATGGAATTGAAATTGAGCAGGTCAAGTCCATACGATACTTAGGCGTTGAAATTCATGAAAATTTAAAATGGGATATTCATGTAAATAACCTATGCAAATCTATAGGATACAAGATCCGTTCTCTTGGGAAACTGAGGAAATTTCTTAGTTCTTCTTTACTGAACACTCTTTATAAATTTACAATACAACCCTGCATCGATTATGGTATTTCTGTCTGGGCCAACAGTGCAGATAAACATAAAACTAAACTACAAAGATTACAAAAACGAGCCGCACGTTATATAACTGGCAACTTTGACCTAAATGTTTCTTTCAAAACACTTTCAAAAAAATTAGCTTGGCAAGACATTAATGAAAGAAAAGACTACTTTCTTGCCACACAAATGTTCAAATGTATACATGGTCTAGCCCCTCCACAGCTTTGTAATGATATCGAAATGTTTTGTGAACGACATAATCATCATACTAGGAACAATGATAGTCTTAATGTAGTCCCACCTGAAGTCCACCTCTCAATTTTTAAACAAGCCTTTAAATTTTCCGGTGCTAAGCGATGGAATGGCATCCCCCACTTTATACAAAATGCCCAAACAATTGAAACTTTTAAATTGATTTATAAGAAGTTTTATTTTTAATCTAATTTTTGTAAATATTTATATCTCTTGTACTTTTTTGTATATATATATATATTTTTTTTTTTAATGTATTTTATTAAAATGTATAATACAATAGCATGTTATTTCTAATGATGCTTACATTTCTGAGATTTTACTATGTTGTTTTAACTTTATGTCAACATATGCAGTTAAATTATTTGAAACGTTGTTAAATATTTCACATGTGATTTGCTTTTTAATGTTAACAGGACCATGTTGAAAAACAGTATACCTGAACATATTATCCTGTATAAAGATGTTTTAATAAATAATAAATAAATATATTCATATCACTTCCTTATATGGGCACCTAAACAATGTCATAGCATATCAAATATCCATGACAACCCTTTCACAATCAAGACTATTTGAGTAAACGTATCGCTCTAACATTTTTTTAAAACAAAAAACTGTTTTGTAATCCTTAAACAGATTTGTTACTGGAATACTTTTTAAATAACATAACATTTTCAACAAGCAAATCATGGAGTAAATTGAATCACGATTGCGACTACTTTCCAAAAATCAGCCTAACGCAATTTGAATCGACATGTTGCGTCACCTATTGAAAGCTACAAACATGGCAATGACGTATTACGTAGTGTGCATATGATTTATACGAGACTTATATGGTATTGAAATTGCTCTTGAATTTATTTTTCGAAAACAGTTGCGATCCTGTTCTTATCAAACTACTCCATGTGTGCCAATGTTTTACTACACGTGCAGCAACATAAATGCAAGTGAAACACAAAAAGACATACCTGAACTTATATTATTGCACGAAATCACTAAAAAACACAAATTTGAACAAATGAATTGGGTTATAATTATGATGTAATGACGACTAACAGAATCATGTCTAATAATTTAAGTGATGATGGTATAATGTCCTGTGCTACTCTAACTAAGAAGGGTTTATGCCGGAAAATAAGTTTCACAATTGCGAGAACTACATGTATAACAAATCCGACGTAATTAATAAAATATGATTTTTACCTTAATTGCTATATACACGGATACATCTAGACCGTTTAACTCCATATATTGCGTCTGCTTATGGCAATCTAAGCAAACCAAACGACAAGGCTAATTTCATTGATATTTACAATTACTGGCACTTTTATAGAAACATTAATCCTTCATTTTCGATCTTCTTCACCCAAAACCTCAGACCTTCACACACTATACATTTCTGTTCAATTGCATACAAAATTCCTACTCGTGCTTAATCAAATAGAATAAATACCTTCTTCGTTAAAATAGACACAGGAATACTTTAGAAAATAACTCCGAATGAGTTAATAATTATGATTACTATTTGTTATTTCTTTCATTTTCTTATTTTGTCTGAAATAATTAGCATATCAAAATGATTTATATTACAAAGACACAATATTATTGTTATTTTCAGTTTACAATCAACTTCTCGACCTTAGACTATATTTTGTTGACCTTAGATTATTTATTGTGAATACTATGTATGTGTGCGTTGGGGGAAAATATTGTTAATGAAAGCTTCCCCAACGCTCAGTTATAATAAAGTAGTTTGAATCTACTGTTTCGAGATTTACACTTCTGTACCTTTCATCGGTTGCACGGAAATATCAATGGAAATAATAACAAATTAAATCATTTACGAACATGATCATTTCTAGTTACTTCAAACTAAAATGATTTTAAAAGGCTACGAGCGGCGAGATTCCTCCTTCCCTCGAAATAATGGCTACCAAACTTGTCGATATCCATGTACCTCGAAAGTGACATAAAAAGACAGAAAGTCATGTCAAACTTTTGAACGTTAACAATGTATCACTTATTGAAAAGTATGGGTACATACATTTTCAAGTCAGAATGAGTTTCGTAGAATACTTAGCAACACTTAGCACTACAAAAACAATATGCCCACAGTCTACATGTGACGATTGAAGCAGAAATGGTGTAAGATTATTTACTGACGTTCATGTATGATGAACCGATTGGAGATATATGACAAAACATACATGTACTGTCATATTAATATCCTTATGAACCAAATATTTGACCTTTTACTGAGAATTAGATTACCTGCCTTGCAAAAATTCCATTCTTATAACAAAATTAGAGTTGTGTTTACTTTAAGTACGTAGTAAAAATGGATTCCTTTGTATTATATGTAGACAGATTAAAAACAAAATGTGGGAAATGAAGATGAGTTCTAACGAAAATCATGGAAACATAAATGTAAAAAACGTAGCCGCATGATCATGTTCTACAAAACAAAAAAAACATAGAAATGTTTAAACCCGCAATTTCTCCTAGTAACTGTCAGATGATATGAGGTTCCTGTGTTAATATGACAACATTAACAAAATGGCAATATCAAACGAACCCTGTTTCGAAAAGCTACACGTTACACCTTCAGTTCGAAATAACTAGTAATACAATGTAATTCCTATTAAAAGTTATACGTATAAGTTATTTATAGTAGAATAATCTTTACTGGCTCATTCTCGTTCGGATCTCATTATGAAAGAGCACATGAGCAAATACCCTAGACTCATCGTTTCAAACTGCAATAATCGCGATAAAGTTTAAATGTTATATTTCGTTTTGTTCAGCTGAAAGTTTTCACTTTGCACAAAAGCCACAAAGAGCATCATTGCACTTATATGTTGAAAATGAGTAACGTACATACAGGAGATCCGAGAAAATGTTAGCAATTTGAGAAAGTCTTCATACAAAGATATTACGGTTTTTGGGCAAGGATGTTCATCCTGATTGACAGCTTGGAGTTTCTTCTATGATCGGATGATATATTATACTTCAGTGAGCAAAATTCAGACTTGACTAGCTAGTTAGATGACACGGAGTACTCGTGTGCCATTAAACCGTTACAGTTCATTTTGTGTACCTTGATTTAGCTAGTCAACACAAATACTGCTGATTTAGAGTACACTTTATTTATCACAAGATCAACGGTAGTATAACACAAATATTTTAATAAGTACTATAGTTTTCTTCCATTGAATTGAATAATCTGAGTTCTTTTAAACAACTCAGCTTCAAAGCAGAGTATTGCGATACAACAGTGAATGTAGGCGGTTACATCCCCACTCAAGACTTAAAACACAAATGAATGCTTTCGTAAAAGTGTCACGCTATTGCCTAAACGATCAAGAGCCACAGAATTGCTTCAGGAATTCCTACTAACTTTTCTGGTGATGGTCACTGTATACACATTACACTCATTGCTCACGCATGATACCATTAACATGTCTGATGTTGATAATATTTTGATAATGAGCGTAAGCCAGATATTGACATTGACAACTTGATTTGCATGCCATACCAAGTTATCACGAAAAAAACCATTACCGTAGCCTCTGAAGGTACTCATGATAATCCATGTACATACACATCGATATTGTACTATTATAACTAGTCCATCGTTCTGTTCTGCTTCGGAAATCACATTATTCTCCAATATCAGCCTTAAAAAAATGACACATGATATGACTATGATACAAGGTAAAGTCTTACAGTATTTGTCCTTTAGCAAATCATCACCATTACCAATGCAAAACTTGTCACATATTTGTCCTCAATTGTACTTTCTAAGGCCATGCTTTCTAATGAAGCTTCAAATCATCGTTTTTATCTTGCACGTTTACCTCTTCATACAACGTATGATAGTGAGTTTAATTGTGCCTGTTTGGTAGAGCCCTATTGTTCGACTGTTCAAGAGGGCGTTTTATTTTGAAGACGCACAGGAGTTGGTTCTCATGTGCAATTTGAAATTTTTCCGATGTTTAACCAATAACAGAAGGCTAATCAATAGGTTTAGGCTAATGTTTTGCATTTCCGATCCACCCCCCCCCCCCATATGGAAAAGTCCTTATCTCACTTTTCCCTCACCCGAAGACGTTCCGAGAGACTAGAGGGTTCTTCTAATTGATAGGCCTGGGGTTTTCTGCTTGCAGACTTTTACACATCAGCAATGGTATTTCGACCAAGTCTCTGTCAGCGAATTGTGGCCTTCACCTCGACCTGACACGTAAGTTACATAATGTTTGATATATAAACTTTATGCATGATTTTCAGGATGTTTCATACTGAAGATCTGTTCATGTCTTTTGACATGCAGATACCTTAGATACCCATCAAAATTAAACACGGCAAGATATACAAGCAGGGTTTTTAAGGTCACGTCTGACCATGTTCCATTGTGTTAGTATAGTCCATATATATCTGCTGTCTAATACCATTCCGCTCTTTGCCAATGTGGCCAAAGCGAAGTTATTGAAAACAAGACAAAATAGAAGCAATAAATATATTAACAGCGACAGTCGGCGTCTCTTATATTAGGCTTCATGCCGCATCAAGTTGCTGAAGGTGTCCAGAAGGTTACCAAAGCCCTGGAACACACCACGAAAGTGACCCGGACGCTGAGGGCGCTCAACAGATGTACCTGGTTCATCTGCACCGGTTCCGTCGTCATCTTTGCGATCTTGTAGATTCCGAAGCTCCTCGGGGCTCACGCAAACCCAGCTCTCCCCGAATTCATGATGGGCGATGTCTGATCGACTGGAAAGGTGTGATGGTGCTGCAAGGAAATTACATTAAAAAAGCATAGACTGATTAAGACGAGGGTGATTCATTTGAAACAATTTCATGTATAACAAAATCACGAAGAACTATTAAAAGAATTAACCCATGGCAACAGCGTTGTTCGTCACCTGTTGAAATATGCTAACATGTCGATGCCATGTTACATAAAGCCAACATGATCTTACAAGGAAATACTATAGGGTCTTGAATGTTACCGTAAGTTAATTTTCTGAAAGTACATTCATATGGGATGATTAAACCGAACCTTTCATTTTTCTCAGCAAAGAAACGAAACTATATAAATATTACTGTACTAAATTCAAATGGTTAATGATTGCAATCGAATTACAAAACAAGTTATTTTTAAAATGTTTTAAAAAATCTGGAATCTTTGGCCAACATTTAATGTTACAATGTATAACGTCCCATTGATATTACTATACATATACATATATGGGACTTTAAAAATGAAACCACTTGGTGTAGATGTAATGTACATCGACATAATGTGACCTTGAACAACCATATTTGATTTAATATGAATATTTTATTCTTTATCACTTATGCCAACACGTGGACTTATTATCGGGCATACATATATTTTTATATATATATATATATATATATATATATATATTTATTTATATATACCCTAAATCTTTGTGCAGTCCTTCCTATTCTCCTGTGCAAAACGTAATCAATTTCCTATCATGTTGGTGATTTCAAACCTCACAACAATGCCGAGTCATCGCCTTTCTCCAAATAACCTATACTCTATGGAACTTCAATGACACACATAGCATGAACAATATCAGTTTTGTATCATGATGTATAGAGTGTCTTTCAAGAGGAGGGAATATTAAACAATAAGAACCTATTATATATTCACGCTTCCTTCGTACCACCACGTAGATGAGCATTGAGGTCATTAGGTTAGAGGTCATGACCTTACCTCTTGAGTTGGATTGGCTGTCTTCTCTATCATCCTTGTTCAATAACTCCTGAGACTGTTCGATGTCATCTGTGCTCATTCTGTCTTCGTCTGCAATTCATTCAACAAACAAAAATGAACATGACACCTTATCTGAAAATATAGGCTTTTTAAATGCAAGGAGTGTTTAAATATCATTAGTAAAAATAAATTAAAAACAAACTGTCTAGGCCTACGTTTTCCTGCATACACATATATATTTTTTTTAAATCGTTATTACGATCACATATGATATAATCAATCAGGACATGGCTATATTGAAGAGCTTTGAAATTGTCGTCAAGTTGATTTCTTGAAAATCTACGTGATCGCGTGAGGCCTACAATTGTTTGTTGGAATACCACTCATTGGCAAAGGGCTTTATATTCTGAACCCATCGAAGAAGGCCGACCTTTAATTTCATATCCAGAATACGGTTTCGTTTTTAAAAACGTCAGTATCGAACAATACTATTGAAGAAATGTCCCCTGACAAGTATTGTTCTTGAAATGCCCTCCTATTCGAAATATAACGTGAAATAGCTTAATAGTGTGGGCCAAAATATTAATATCCTAATTCAATGGTTACGTTTCCTTTAGCTAGATGTAATTACGAGTACAATGACTAAAGAATAACGAAGAAAGTGATTGGGTATTTTTCAGCGACCTTTGACCTTACCTTCAGGTGGTTCAGGAATATCCGTCTGTGTTCCTTCGGTACATTTGGTCTCTACAATCTCTACGGGCGGTTCTTCTACCAGCACAGATACTGAGGGAGGGAGGGACGGACAGAGAGAGGGGAAAAGAGAAAAATAAGATGAACGAAAAACAAAAAAATGATACATACATTGACAGACATATCAAGCTGATATCAAAATTCCTTGAAGCCCCACTGCACTACTTATCGCTACTTGCGCTAACTATATAGCAAACAATGCCTAATCGATGCCTGTTGGTCCCCCGTGATCACTCTTATGTTAATTGAGAGCTGATTAGATGAGATAACCACCTGTCAGTGACCTTGCAGGGAGGTACAATCCCCCTGGCCAAACTAGTACAGCCGGGCTTAAACGTGATTACAAGTAGTAACGATTCTACATCAGCCCGTTATCGATCTTCTTGTTGACATGATGTTTTGGTACGTTGATGCCATACTTGCAAAAATACAGAATTCTGATAGACAGCAACTTCTTCTATTTTAATACAATGTAGTCAGCTAAGGGCATTTATTATGTTAACATAATCTCTTGTTAATGTTCACTCGGTATATGATACGAACTCTTTCAAACAATTTGTTTTTCTTGTGTGTGTGTGTGTGTGTGTGTGTATGTGTGGATTTCTTTTCTATTTAGTTACTTTTTCGATTTTCCTTTTTTTTTAATTTATAAATAAGTCAGTCTTCTCCCTTTATTGAACGTCGACGTAACTTCACATCACTAACGAGGCATGATGTGGTTCATCTTCAGAGAAAGTGGAAACAGACCTTGCTCGTAATCACGGATCCTAAACAAAACTCTACGACCCGTTGTGGTTGCCCTAATGGTCAAAAACAAAATACGGACGTGTACCAAACAATACTTTACATCGGTGCCATCAGGTTCGTCCATTGTTTTGGTTTTACATCCTATGATGACACTGTCTCTGCCCTTCAGCACGTGGAGAAAATTTGCCAACTCACGAACCTATCCATAAAGGACATTTAGTGGGTTTGCGTTAGCCTTTGAGACCCAACGGCTAAGCAACTTCCTCTCCGTAATAACAAAACACATTTGAGTGGCAGTGCATTCCATTTATAAACAACTTAAAAGTTTGAACCCATTTAATTTTAATGACATAGAAGAGGAAAGGATAAAATGTTAATGGCTAAGATTCTCACCTGGCTCGTTTGTGTAGTGATTGTTTTCTATTGGACGGACAGCTATAACGAGACAGAAGTGGAAACCCATTATCAAAATGTGTTTTGTTACTTTATATGGGTTATGGAATGAGCCAGTTTTGTATATGAGGCAGCTTTGATTAGGTTATGCATGCAAATAGTCAGATGGGGAACCATGATCAAAATGAGTAAACCATGACGAAAAACAACAAAATATAATCTATGGCATCCCCTACGACCTATGATGAAAGAGGTTAGAAAGCCGGGTTAGGCAATATTTATTTATTTATTTTATTGATTAGTTTTTTTTAGTAGGGTGGCTCCATCAGTTTTCCGTGGAGGCCCTACAACATAAATACAAAATTAACAAACATATTGAAAACAAACAATCCAAATCGAAACAAAATGAATTAAGTTACAACATTTTCGAACAAAAGAAAAGAAACATACACAACACAATGGACCAGTTCAATGATTTAAATTATTATATCGCCAACACAAAAGAGTAAATGAAGAATTTGATGGCGCATTTTTTTTTAATTAGGTAAAGTATTCCAGAAAGCCGCACCATCCAATGAATAACTTTGTTTCCCCATCTGGGTTTTTATTTTGGGTAAAATTAATCCTGCTAGTTATATGAGACTGTTTTGATTTACGAGGTTATGATGGTAAACAAAACTCTGCCAAACTATAACCATATAACAAATATTAAATAGATAATAATGTACTCAACCAAATGTAAACAACATAATTACAACGATCTGTGTAGCCTACATGTTTTCCGTGTTTGCATCTTGAGTATAGTTGTAGAGTTTTTAACATGTTAGGGAGCCTAAAGACAAATATGAACTTTTGTTTTAAATATTAACTTGGCTTACTGGAATGTGGAAATATTATGCTTGTTGGTTAGTGCTATGGATATATAAATATATATTTGTATTCGATGGGAAATCTAATGCTTAGGTTACACGAACCCTTTTTTTTCTTCATTTCGATGTCATTTCGTTTTTCCATTTTTAGAATGCATGCATTTTCCATGCGTTTATACTGTCCTATGCATTACTAGATGCAGGTTCGATGTGGATAAACGAAAAGGAAACGGAGCCGGGAATTTTGAAGTTTTGAACATGTCAAAGCAGTTCCCGTGCCTTTGCATTGTCCATACGTCCCGTAAAACGCATGGAAAACAAAGCATAACTGTATCATGTAAATTTGGAACGAATTCAAATCATGCATTCCCAGGTCGATGTCGGCTCCTTTTTTCTTGTTTTGTTTACATCGGAACGGAAACGCGTGGGCTCAACGCATTGGTGTGACCTTGGCATAGGTTAGGTTAAATAGTATACATGCGATGTGGTGCGATATCATTGTGAATAGAAGCAGAGTAATATGATTCCAAAGCTATGAAAGTGATCCATTGCCAGATGTAGGTAATATGTAGAAGTCGAAATAGGTTATTACATGTTATAATGCAAGGCAATGACCCAGTATAAACTGTATATGCTCATGATAAAGAACATAAAAGGGAAAGAAGAAATGAAACACTATTATATCTCAAATGAAGGCATATAGACATACTTAACAATAATTATAGCGTGATGAAGAAAATTGAAATATTTCGAGTACTGCCTACGTATTACCTTCCTACTTCATAATACCTCTTACACACCGCTAAACCGACTCTTAATCGACTTTTTTTTGTTGGTGTACCGGTTTGTTATCGCTCACACATATAAAGTAGGACACCAGATCGACAAAAATACGGAACCAAATGTGACAAATCTCTGTTTAGAATAAGTTTTGATTATATTTGGTAGTGAAACTGAGGTATTTGTCACACCAATGAGACAACATCAGGCCATTGGCTTTTTCGGTTGTTAATGATCTAGTATACTTCAAATGCATATACATTGTATGTGATATTTAGAGAAATAATACATTGAATTGAATTGAAAGAAACAAATTAAAAATATGAAAAAACATCAGACCGGACAACAACAACTAATTCACCACAAATGGCAAAGAAAACGTCAGTTTGAAGTCGGTGTTGGTCGGTTTTAAGTCTGTGTGGAGTCTTTATGAGGTCAGTGTCAGTTTGTTTTATTCGAAGTCGGTGTGGAGTATGAGCGGTTGAACTATTAAAGCGATGCTTACCCGATCCCCTCTCTAGTTCTGTGAGCTGTTCCTGCCTTGTCGGCGTCCCCGGTTCACCTTTCGACCTCCTCCTCCTGCTCTTGAGTATGAGGATGATGCAAATGAAGAGGACCAACAGTACTAATAGGATTGACACGACGATGACGATGATGACTACGAGTGGTGACCCGTTTGCTGTTGAAGTTTAAGAAAAATGAAAATACAAAATGGAAATTGTTAAGAAACATTGCCTGAAAATGAATTGTTAGTTTTATTCCCTATCTCTAATTCATGTCTAATCCCGCCTATACTAGTTGGCTAGGGAGTTAGACCCCACCTCACTGGCAGGTGATTATCTCATCAAATCAGCTTTTAATTAACAAAGGGGGATTATTGGGAACCAACACCGATTAGGCATTCTTTGCTATATAAAGGGCGCAAGAAGCTATAAGTAGTACAGTGGGGCTTTATTGTTGCTGCACAGTTAGGCATATAGTCTAATTTATTCTTTGAATCCAATAATAAAAAAACATATATGATATAAAAATGATTCGTATGACTTTTTTAGGTGAATGATCGAATGATCCCTTTGATTTCTATTTCTGATTGGGTAACGGTAGGTTAGTTGTATTACCTTCTACCCCTTGAATTGCGACTACGCTCCATCTTTGTCCCGAGACTGCCTCCCCGCTCACATTACATGAAAACTCCTGTCTCTCAAGACTAGATGTTACTTCAAATGTCACGGACAGGTTTTGTGTTCCATCAGAATTATTTGTCAACGTCCTGTAACTTGCAATCTCGTCCTGAGTTGCGTTTGTCCACCTTAAATCCAAGAGGGGTCGAAATCCAGAAATCTCGCATGTTAAGTTTATACCCGTCCCAACCTCGAGTTTGATTACACATGTTTCGTCCTCATTTTCAGCATGTTCATCGGCGTTTGCACATTCAAGAATAGTAGGATATAGTTCCGTCGGAGCAGCTGTAAGTAATAATTATATTTGGTGAAAATATATATGTATAACAGGGGAACAATTGTAATTTATTTATTTAAAACAAATTGATTATAGCAGTTGGAAAATCTATTTCATTTGTTTGAAACATTCATCCAAGAAGAGCATCAACTTATGTTATGCAATTTGCGTTCTGGTGGTTAAAGTACAAAGGAAAATAGCAGGTAGCTGAAATGCTTCATCACCACACATACCTGGGAAGGAATTCATCATCCATACATTTAAATACATTTGCTTGATAAACAACTTTGTTTAGTACGTCACGCTATAGCGATGCCCATTATTTTCTGAGAAACTGTACATGTTCTTGCTTTATACCTCTATCATATGCTGATGGGAATCGTGTAGATTACTGGACACAAATACATCAATTTTCTCAGAATAAAGGCATTTATTTCTTGGGGTGGGGTTTCCTTTAATAACTTCATGCATGAAATTAAGACATCGATCCGCTCCCAATAATAAGAGTTAATTGAATATTTACGAAACCTCATCACACCATATCATATCACTGAAAAACTAATTATATAATATGATAATATAGTTCTTGTTTTTATTTAGGAGAGCCCCATGAGCAACAGTAATATTCTTTTCGCGGGCCCTGCAATTATCGTCACCTAGCAAGTACCAGGTACCCCTTTACACTTAAGTGGAGAGTGGCAAATGTGGATTAATACATTTTTTTTCCCAAAGGAGCTTAGTGTCGGGCTGGGATTCGAACCTTCAACCCCTCAAGAAAGAAAATGTATTTCACTACTACTTACAAAGAACACGAATAGTACTGGAATTTGTATTTTGATCCCCCGCGGAGGCGCCCGATAAAATCACTTTGCAGATGTATTGCCCCTCGTCCTCTATCGTTGGTGGCCGGTGTAAAACTAGCGACTTGTTCTCTGAAAGACTGAAATTCCCGCTCTCAATTCCCGAGCCCGATACAACATCGCGGAACACCTTTATAATTTCGGTTGGGTCCGATGCCCCCTCCTGCGCTCGGCTCCAGGAGAACCCCGATATCCGCTCCCCCTCCTGTAGTCGTACATCGCATGGGATGCTTTGGTCTGTCTTGTCCAGCCACAGGGATACTGTCTTTTGGGTGAAGATTTCGAGCGCTGATATACTTTCGCACATCAGGGAAGCTGTAAGGATGATGGTGAGAAAGAAGTATTAATGATGATTACGATAATAACAATAATAATAATAATAATAATAATAATAATAATAATAACAATAATAATAATAATAATAACTATGATGAAAGTAATATTAAAATAATATTAACATTTTGTTTTCTCCTAAATAAAGTACAGTTATTGCCATTATCATTCAGTAAAGCCTATTGAAATTTTGCTGTTTACGCTCCCAGATTTTCGTCTGGGTTGATTGGTCTTTACTGGTAACAAGTAATGATTATGCAAAACCAAACCAAACCAAACATTCATTAACCACAGATAACACAATTAACCCCACAGTAGATTTAGGCAATATCTAATTGTATATAAATTTGGTTTCAAGCCAATCAAACGTTCAAGAGAAAAGTGTTGTGTACTATTGAGTGATTTCCTGAATTCTTTGTTAACAATGTGAAACTGTGTGTGTCATTATGTTTTCGGTGTATTTATGTAGCTCCATGTTTATGGCAAGATGAATGTTATGATTAATTCATTTGGCACATAATAATGACCAAATAGGGAAACTAAAATCTACATCTCTCGGTTATTGTGGTTGTATGGCTAGGCTCTTTCCGCTTCCGTCCCCTTACGGTCTCTTTGTTTTCGACTACTTTATTTATTCTGTCTTTCTTCCGTGTCTGTCGTTGATAACCTATATGAAGACCAAATGTTTTTTGTATACGAATCTCTTACAAAGAAACGAGTTTTTTCTAAGCCTGGCCCTTCAGCTCCTCCGCACACTCTTTTCTCTATAACAACCTGTGTTTATGGCCTCCAGTTTTCTTTCCTTGTCTCTCTCTCTCTCTCTCTCTCTCTGTAATTGTTAGGTCTGTGACTGTCGTTCTTCCTTTGACCCCCCCCCCTCTCTCTCTCTCTCTCTATTTCTTTCGAACTTTCTTTTTGCTCATGCTTATCTCTCGCTCTGTCTCTGTTTTGTCTCTCTCAGCTTTCTCTCACTCCTATACCTCCTCACTCTTCTCTTTTGTCCGTGTCCCCTTTTAGTGTGTTCCCCTTCTCTCCTGTTTAACCCCTACCTATCCCGCCCTCCCCTTCTCTTTCTTTCTAATCAAGTCACTACAATCGTATATTTTGGTATTATTTCTTCCTTGTCGTCCAAGCACTAACCATGTGTGTCTTTTATCCGAAAAAGCACAAAGTACCCCGACCCGGGTCACTAATCTTTCATTGAATACAAATTGCTCCCTGATTCTCTTCCCAAGTCCCACTCTGAACAGTTGTATCCTCTCCTTGCAAGCTGGACATGTTACGGAGTGTTATCAAATACCCCTACAGGCCGTTTGTTAGAGGCATTTACATTTAAATTGGGATAAAAAAAAATAAGAAAAAGGGCCTTACAGGACAAAGAACTTTCCTTTCCTGGCCAAACGGTGATTGATGTATTTTAGCCGGAGACAAAGAACCTCGGGGATCCCAACATGCCGGTACCCTCCGACCTATATTGAATTATGATTTTCTTCATACCACCCGGTGGTGGTGATCGCGACGTAGAAATGTGATCAACTTTATTGCTAGGGAATGGACAAAGAAATACCCATTATAGTGGCGGATTGGCTATTTGTGTACTACATGCAAGGGACATGCATGCAACCTTGTAATGAATGTTACAGTGAAGCCTGAATGAACACTTCTGGACTTATAGACCATGGGCCGAGGCCTGTTTTCTTGCATAGTTTTTGAATTCCGTGGACTCCCACTGGGAAGTACCTAACACCCCAGCTGTGATTGGACAATTAAGGAACAGCTATGACATCATCATTGCAGAATGGCTGTCTGCTACATTTTGCAACTTTATATCAAAATTGTGAAAAAAAAATAACAAATGTGGAGATGGGAACATTTTACCATTGTTCTTAAATATATGTCTATTGATCATTTAGGACAAAATAAAGTATTTTCCAGGGAAAGACCACGGAGCTGAGGCTGGCCCATGGTCTATTACAAGTGCTGCATTTTATATAGACTTTTAGTTCAGAACATATGTTATGCATGACGATTGTATAGTTTCACCACGATCCGTGCGTTTCGGTTTCATTATTCGTATTGTTCGTAATGCTAAGTCCTTACAAATCGCTTTCAGAACTTTACAACATTATTTCCAAATGATTGTCATGCCAAACGATTTCGTAATGAGAAATGTATCTTTTGTATGTGGCTTTCAGAAAAATATCCTCTTCAAGATTACATCATATGTTATTATAGCACGATAGCGACTACATTTCAAGCATAAAACACCCTGACGCAATAACGATTGCCCTTTACGTGCATCACCTATTGAAATATGCAAATATGACAACGACATATTACGCAATCCGAACTTGACTTTCCCATTGAGTTGATTGTCAAACCCAGTTGCGATTTTGTTCTCAGTGAACTTGATCCATAAGGGCACAAGGGGATGGGGCTGCAGCCCCCACCCCCTCTCGAAAAAGGGGGTCTATTTCGGGAGAACCTCATACTCGGGCAACGAGGGAAGGCTTATTTGCATTTTAAAAATTATGGTATCAGTGTAATTTTAAGAACGAAATCAAGTTGAATTTAGGACGAAATAAATGTTCCATTATAAAGATAATGTATCCATAATGTTGCTCCCATGCTTTGCTAGCTCTTGAGAAACTAAGATTCAGAAACTTAAGGTAGATTCTGATAAGAGGAGCTAGTGGCGAATCTATGGTTATGGGCTCATCGCAGTAACACCATAATAATGAGCGTCCTGTCGATCACTTCTTCATTTTATCCGAGCACATGATCCTTCCTCGTTCCCGCCTTTCTTAATCCAGGCACAGTTCACAACAAAATGTGCCTCGTGACTACGTCATAATACGTCACAATGCCGTTATCTCGTATAGTCATGTTCATGAAAACGGGGTGGTGATTTACTGAGCGCTCTCGGTGACGATGACGTTCTTGATTCAATTTCCTCTGCATTTGACTTGGTTATTGAAGCACCGTGTTTTACAAACCAGGGCATATCTTGTGAAATTTAGGGCACAATTCGTGCATCAATTACAGTGTACAAGCTAAGAAAAACAATTTGTTCTGTACCTATCAACATTATTACAAGGGTTATAAAGAATGAACATTCTAACCCCGACAACAAACTTCGATATGTATTATTTAGGCTCATAATTCCCCCCCCCCCCTTGTCTGCCGTTTTTGTAACTGCCCTTTTGCAGGACGATTGCATCCAACTTTCTTTGTTCGTGCAAGTAAAACGCGTGTCTCCAAATAATTATGGTTTATAGGCCCATACAAAGCAAGCGAAATTCTGGTTGATGGTATAGAGTTAAAGATTACAATGAGGGTATTATTTTGTCGCGTAAATGTAGTGTTAAATCGCCGGCTGTTGAAGAAAAAAAAATCAAATTGAGCTGACAAGAACATTTGACCAGAGGATCGACAAAGTTACTTTACACTATCAAGATGTGGAATGTATTGTCTTTGTCTAAACAGTTTTTGTCCAGCTGAAGTTATGACTCAGTGGGACTGCCCAGGAATATCATTATTTACTACTGTTCGTATATGTTATATATCAGCCCTACACCAATCGCCCTTGGGAGGGAAGGGGGGGGGGGGGGTAAAGCTCTGCACCCTAGCCTTTAAATCCCGCATTCATCATCATTATAAACTCGTAATTATCTAACGGTAATAACACAGTTACCCACACATCAAAAGGGTTCCGTTATTAAGGCATGCAGGACCAGGACGAAGATCAATTTCTATTAGTCATCTAATCACTTTTATTGCAGGGGGTGCTAACAACCTCATTACGTAACAACAATCACTATGTACCGCGAGGTTCTTTGTTCGCTTAAGAGCGAACATATGTCCGTATGCTGTAGCAACATGTTGCAGCATAATAATTGCTGCGAGTTTTATACATCATCAATTCATATATACAAAACTGGGAAGAAAAACACGACATGAATCAGCTATGATCATATCACACAACGTCCAAAAGCCAACTCCTCGAACCCACTATATATTTGTGTTAATTTATCTCATAAATGAATAGTCTCTGTGTATAGTCTAGAGGGGAAAATACTGTTTGACCACCCCCCCCCCTCCAATATCTTAGCTACTTCATACACTCTATTCTCTCTTAAATGGGAAGCAATGGGAGGATATTGCGAATGTATTTTAAGAACAAAGCATCACACTACAGAAACCACCTAAGTTACAGAATCTGCCTAGGCAAAAAACTAATTTGGTTGACAAGGTCTTGGAGGGGGAAATGAGTAAGTCCCACGTCTAGTCGCCTACATATTAATACCTCTTTCTGGTAAGGGCGATTTTTATACATTGTGGTTATTATAACACTCAGATTATGCAAAGGGCTTGATCAAAGGGATACTAAAATTAGATCAGAAATGACAAGTAAATGTTGAAGTACATAGGCCCATTGTCATACACTCTTGTAGCCAGGTAAGAATAGGGGTTTCCCTAACATCATGACAAATTAAACAATAAACTGAGAATGTTGCCAGTATAATCAAACCATACAAGGTTAGGAATCACTTTTAACCTTTTTGCATTGAAGCCAACATTATGTTTTATCAACCTAAAGATAAATAGGTAAAATCCGTCATCAATGTTGAATTACACTCGGTCGGAAACTCACTGCTGGATTCACGACACCCACACAAAGAAGCTTATAATAATGGGTCTGGCAAACCAGACTACAATGACTAACTCAAACAGCTGATCGAGGGGAAAGCCCTATTCACGGACCGCAACTGGGTGTATACTGCGCATGCGTCATGTCACGAAGTGCGTTGTACTTGTAGGTCATGGCTCATTGTTATGCATGATTAATATTCTCGTTTATCACGATCAAACGCCATGTCTACGCTGTTACCAGGGGCTCTCCGCTTCAGCGACGGAAAGATGTTAAAGGTAGAATCGCATTTTCATAGTGTGACGATTGGAGGCTTGTAAGGCGGAAAAGTCCTGCTTCAGGTAAACTTAAACAAATTAAACATAAATTATTATTTATTCTGGGCAAATACACTGGTTGTTGTAATGGCCTGGCGAATTCTTGTAATCGATTTATGTCATGCTACTGGTATAAGAATACATAAATAACAAATGCAATATCGACATTACAAACAATCAACATAAATACTTAACCTCACTTAAAATCCACTTGCCAACCTTGATATAACCTACATGCTCTAAACAAAATAAAGCTTCGGGGAAAGATGACGACAATTTGGAATTGCTGTCTGGAGTGAGAAAAGGAATGTTATTCCTTCTGAGTACGTTTAAACAATATAGGTTTAACAATAAACAGACAAGTCGACTGTTGTCTAAGATGAAGTCAGCAAACATAGTAATATCATACACTCTGCAATGGTGTCCGATTATATGACGTTCTGCAGGTCGATGGCCTTTTGATTATTTAGTTTAACTTCATAGTCGGATGAATCAATTTGCGCAAATTCCTCTGTCATTTCCCCCTTAGCTCGGTTTATGTAGAGCGCGTTTATCTAGGCTTGCCACTAGATATGTACATATCGTACCCCACTATCGAACCCCACTATCATACCCCACTATACGATCGTGATTTGCGGGATGTCGCGTTTATCTACTCTTCACGATTCAAAATAAAGGCCTTGTGTCTGCCCAGCTGTTTTGACCCGGGAAGCAGTCAGTTTCTCGGAGGTCAAATTGACACACATGCTTGTACACAACACCTGTGTGGTCCTATTTGTATGTGACGTTCAAAACAGCTTTGCGTTTATCGACCTCTCAGAAACGTGATTCTGGCTGTATGTCACATACAAAACGCACCTTTTTGCGTCTTTTGATATGCCCATATCTAAAGACGTTTGAAAAAGGCTTTGCGTTTATCTACTTCTAAATTTGCCTGAAAGACGTTTGAGAAACCTGATTCTAGCCAAAAATTTCCTAGATAAACGCAACCTTCAGAGTTCATGGCGTTTCCGTGTATGTTTTATGGAGTCGTTGAAACGCGGTGTTAGCCTGTATTTTAATACCGAGTGGTTATTTAGCACAGTCATCATGGAGAAAATTGAAAATGAAACCAAAACAATTTGAACAAAACAAACAATTGTTATAGTACATGTAGTTCTCTCGAAACCATGATCGTTTAGTGGCATTTGTGAAAGTCTGAAAAGCTTGAATTAGCATCTTAAAAAGTCTTCAGATATGTATCCGTACGATTGTGAGAGGAATTTGGCCAAAGGGCGAACTTTATTCAAGCCATACTGAAGGAAACAGGAGCCTTGGTAATATTCTATGACATGAATTAAAGCTATATTTGAATAAAGAAATGCTAAACAGGTTCCTGATTCGTAAATTAATTCTAACACAAGCACTATTGTGGCAGAAAAAATGCATTAATTCAATGAACAAAGGCAATTATAACCTACGTTTGACATAGCACAACCCGCGACGTAAAAGTGCGTTTTCTCCTTTAAATAGCGGCATCAGCTGTTCGCTGTCTTCTCTTCTCTCTCACGCTGAAGCCATTAGAGCAGAACCTTTATTTGCGAGGGATGTAGTCGCTGTTACCATGCTAATAAACTATATGTAGACCATGGTGTCTCTATGCCTAGAGGCGCGATACCAACTTTTCCCACACTACTTTCTTTGTGTCCCGTGGATATTAAAGAAAAATATATACAATGAGTAATTGTCAGTGCAGCAATTTCATTTTTCTCTCTCATCATACTCTCACGCTTTCATAAACTACACGTATGCCTATCCTGGAAAATGTGGTGGTGTATCCCAGAATGAGGCTTCTCGTATGTGCTGATATCTGTGCCAGCATTATATGTTAACATAAATAATATCTTAATTGTCATAATAGCCTGTAGTTCTAGTTGAAATGACGTGTTTGAGATTAAATAGAAAAGTCCGTATGCCATATTGTGATCATGATCATGACACTGTGTTCATATGCGCGATCTTAATGTATATCCTATTATACCATCGATCCTTTTATTTTGCGTATGTTTTATTTTGTTATTATCCCACTCTACATTAATAATACAGATGCGAACAATCAGTTTTTATTTCACAGTTGTGTACTGAAAATACTATATGAAACAAAATGTAGTAGACGCCACATTTTATGTTAATGGAGGGTTGTTGTAAAAAAAAATGATTTGCATACACCTTCTGTGGTAAAAATATTATTCTCAACAACTCCTTCTATTCCTTTGCCGAACTAAACTGTATAAAGCAGTTAACGTTTTCAAGTTTTAATATTATTAGCCTACAAAATCATTGAAGTGGAATCTAAAGACACGTGTGTTTGTATTGTAGTCAATAAAGTAATCTTGGACTTGGAGAGCTGTGTGTAAAGCGCATAGAGCAGTTTTAATTGATTATGCATGTGACCTGTAATAGGTGACAGTCTATTTATTATACGACTACTGTACTCTTGTCAGTTGGCCAAATGAATTGCAGCTTGTGGTGTCATAAATATTATGGAATAATAGTCAGTAATGGTATATACAGTTTACAGAACAATGCAACCCTGCCTATTTGCTCGTGTGTGGTTATCAGCTGTTCTGGCCATGCACTACAGCAGAGCGTGTTTTGACTAGCCTAGTTTCAAGTCGCTGTGGGATTTGCCTCGCAGCCAACGTGTAACCCGTTTTTCGTTTCACTGCACTGGTCTCTTGTTCTCAAAAAATTGAATATAACAAATGGGTGTCACGGATACTTATAAACTCAATGATCACACTTTCTAACAGTACCCTATGGATAACTAATAAACAAGGACAAGTAATAATTGTCTTTCACACCATAAGAAAGGAGGAATAGTTATACTAGAGGAATTAATGGTAAAATATTTTATTTCCTTTCAAACATGAACTTTGTTAGTTTGTTATGATTCTTTCGAAGTAGATTTTTACAATGTCTTTATTTATCATCTATAATAGATGGTATAGAGACATCCTTATATTTTGCGTTTTAGAAGCATGATGTATGATTAGTGGTCGAAAACGAAACAGTAGTACTATTTTATGAGTATAACGATTATCAGTATTAGATGCTGGTTATAAGTACCGACTTGCATGGTGATGTAGATAAATGATGTGTAATAATTATCATTATTATTATTATTATTATTATTATTATCATTATCAGTATTATTGTCATTAGTATTATAATCGCTATCATCATCGTCATCGACATTATCATCATTATTCATAATTGTCGCAACAACCTTTGTTTGGACCTTGGTTAAGATCGTTCCAGATTTTCCATAAAGTCCGAAAGAGTTGTGTCTAAATATTGCTAACGTGTATGCGAATACAATGGGTAAAACAACAATTATAGACTTTGTTTCCTTCTCTCCTTATGTTTTAATATAGCAGTCTGTCCTTCTCCATCAACCGTGTATTTCTATTCAACTGACAAATAAACAAAATGCCATATGTTTACATAATTTCGCAGAGAAGATTGGCAATAAAGAGTTAATTTCAGTTTACGAAGGTTGCACAATCTATCATTCTGCCCTCTCATTATAATATGTCATTTAGCACAAAAGAAGTTTTCAATTGTCTGTTAATTTTATGGCATATTACCATATCGATGGCAACACAATTGGTTGGTGAGATATTGTTAACATCCTGAGAAGTACAAATGCTGAAGGACTGACCTAGATAAGTCGACAAAACTGTATTAGCATACTTTCAGTTTCATTTGAATGCTTCAGCCAAGAATAAGGTCAATAATATTTCCATACGTCTCTGCAAGTATAATTACTGCCAGTTTTGCCAGTCAGCCATCGAAATGATCAATACACCCGGATCGAGAGGGACAGATGCATGAAATATGGAAATGGGTATTGCATGGACTAATTGGGTTTAGACCTTTCATATTGCACAACACGGCAATTGGACGAAATGGTAATAGCCTAAATGGTTATTGGACGAAGTGGTAAACATATTGTAGACAAACTGCCAATTAGACTAAGAGCTTATAGACTAAATTGCCATTTCGGTCTACTGGTTAAAACCATTATTTTCTCATTATGATTATTCATTGAGTGAGATGATGACTGGACAACGTGAAGGTCTATATAGCGGACTGAGTATAGACCAAATGAAGGATAATTATGGGAATTTGACTGAATTGATTTGGATCAAATGGCAATACGCAATTTGATACAGATCAAATACAAAAAAACAAAAAAAAATCACAATGGGCATACAATGGGCAACTGTACACGGGAATTATTTTACCTCTTTTTTTTTTGGTATTCATTAATTGAAATTAATTAGTAATGCATTTTCTTTAATATACTTATTTATTGATGTATACTTATGTTCTATCTTTTGGTCGGGGGGGGGGGATCTCATACGCCTTTGCTTCAAATTTCAAAATGTATCAACCTTTAGACTTAGAGGTATTTTCTCAAAATGGAAGAAGAATCGACAATTAGTTTCTATGGGGAAAATTAAGGATGTATAAGCACCGAGCGAGGGTCGAACTGAGGGCCTTTCGGATGAGATTCAAGAGACTTCACCAATATATCAATGGCATAGCTCCTTAAATACCATGGGGGGATGCGGTGTCAAAGACGGGGCAACAATCTGCAGCAGTAACGCAAAAATATGACAAAGCAACATGCAATACAAACATGCTCGTTATTCTAACATTAGTATAGAATGGTGAGGACGCCTGCATGTAAACCCATAATATTTCATTATTTCCGGCGAAATGTAGGTCAACATATTGACCTCAAGCTTGTGGGTCAGATTTTGACCTACACTTGCAGTAGATATTCAGACGTTGTTTTTTTTCTTCTTTTTCTAGTAGCCTAGTTGATTAATTTCCATGCACACGGCAGGCCAAAGGTCAAATGAGTTTCATTTATTTTGATTCAGAAAGTTCATTCGATCGTAAAGCACTGCCATGAACATTTCAGCTATGGAACATAACAACTCATTCGCTTCTTCCTTTGTGACCAAATGATTCAGCCTTCAGAAGTATGCATGTGACAGTTATTAATGATGGTTTCCCAGGAAACAAATCGATTTATGTAGGCACTAGCATGGACCTCCATGGTACTAGGTATATCAACTTTCCTGACAGACTTTTGATGACGGGCGCGTGATAAGGAAGTATGTACTCAAATTACAACAGGAAATTCAGGAACTATAAATTACTATATGAATATTATGTGAAAGGTTCTCTACGAGGTAAATCAACGGTGTAAACTGTTAAGTGCATTTATGAAAATGCTTTTAATGGAAATAGTAGAGTTAAACTACAACGATATTAAAGAGAAGGCACTCTTCTGAAAAGCATGGTAAAATTATGGCATTTTTGTCCAGTGTGGACGAATATCAAACTATAGCAACGTCACATGCACATACAAGTTGCATGGGAAGGGACAGGGGCTCCACTCCCTCTCTTTATTGATTCGTTAAAAACAAAGTCATCCATCATGGAGTCGAGACCTTTTCTAATCCATTAACCCAGGTGTTTGGCGGACTCTGTGATTTGTCTGCCCGGCCCCCTTTAACAAGTCAGGTTACACCAGTGGTCACATCGACGGGTTCGCTCTTTAAGTGCTGTCATATTTCAAATATGAATATCGAGCGAAAAGGAATATACAACATGAAACGTTGTCCATGATTATAAATGAACGGAGGGAGATTCCCTTTAATAACAACTAAAATTCATATTAATTGCATTTATCACAACGTTTACAGGGAAATATAGGATATAACCACTGCAGTCCACTTACAGTTATTACTTAGGAAAATTGTAACTACTGGAATTCAAGATGATACACCATACAAACTATCAGACAAAACATTTTTTCTAGCTTGTTTAACTGTCGGTAAAGGAGTTATTAACATAGTTCATTATATTTCCATAATATGACACCTACACAAATTATAAATGCTATATCCTCGTTTTCGTTAATGGTCAAATGTTGTTCTTTATATTGCATTCAGGGGGATATTGTCATGTTGACAAGATGACTTATATCCACGAGGTACACTACGTTGCATCATAACCATCTACATGACTTGTATACATTATAGGGTATCCCCAACAATTTTCAGCCCGATGGCTTTGAATTTAATTTTTCATTGTCATGATGGCTATACGTCATGTCGAACGCACGCAAAAGGATCATCAGTTGTATTGAATATATATATATATTTATTTTTTCCCTATACCAACATTACACGGGCTAATATCCGTCTTCTGTATTATTTCAAGTGGATCGTGCCCGGTGTGGTTGGGAACACCCGCGTATTTGCAATAATTTTAGTTTCGACGTGTCTTGAAAGGAGAACGTGACGACGGATAGCTTGGCATCCAGCTGTTAGGGTTTTTGTGTGTACATGTTGGTAATAATTACGAAGTTATAAAGTCCTATAATATGAATGTACGCATTAAATACTCATAACGCAATCCCACAGCAGTGCAATAATTTCACTTACCGAGCATATCTTACTTTAGACTCAACACTTAAACCGAGCTGGGGGGGGGGGGGGGGGGGGTCATCCTAAGATCGAGGATCTTTGCTGTATACGCTAAGCAGTGATATAATATTCAAATAGCCTAGCCTATACGCATTAGGATATCGAATATGACGCATCAATGCTAAAAACATCAAATGACACAATACACGCGAACCATGATGGTTATTGGAAAGGTCAGAACAAAGAAGATAGATGTACATATATATATATATATATATCCGCCCTCCCCGGTCTGGAACGGAATGAAAGTATCAGCAGAAGTATACCAGTCCGCTAGATGGAAATCTCGAGATATGTCATGAAATATATTAGATAATTTATATATGATCAATAAGACAATATTGTGAACTTAATAGTATATCAAATGACATGACAAAAACAAATCCCCACTTCTAACTCCTAACACTGATCAATTACAGTTTGTGTGTTCGTCCTGTGTTTTAACACGACCCATTATGTAAACTGTAATCACCTCTGCAATTGTGTTTCACGGGCGTGTCTAGTCTTGCCCCAAGGAATTGAAAGGCTCCACGTTGTAAGTACATGTATACACAAACAAAACTGCCCATGAACGATAACGTCATCTATTTGTGATGCTTCGCCAGGTGAGCAAACGGAGATGGACAACAAGGATATAATTATATAGAGCGCTTACAGAAAGATGCAATTGTATGCAAATAGCCGTAGGAGTACAATAGGGGGCCGTTATACCGTAATTGCAAATCTACCCAAAATAACAGGCTTGGGAACTGCCCTGACAAAAGCGGTAGAAAATTGAGCCAGTTTAGTATACAGACATAAATGTGTACTAGTTTTATGATGCAGGCACCAGAGAATATTATCTTTGGGGTTCGTCATTCTCTTTTTATTTTAGTATAAAAATACAGTTATTATTTATGGTCTTCAGCGCTATCTAGTATCTACCCATTTTGTTTAGGGCATTCAATTTCTTGTTTTTGACAGAACTTTGTAACATAAATCAAACAAAACAATGAAAGCAAAAAACGAAACAAAGAACAAACAAACAAACACAACTGCATTAATTATAACTAATGGAAAGGGTTATTTAAACTGAGCAGATGTATATAATATCAACAAGAACTGAAAACATTGAATGAGCCTTCTCTTCTTTTGATTAAATTTCAGTTGAAAAGATTATCAAAGAGGAACATTCCCCTAAAACAAGAGAATACTTCAAATGCCCCTATAATCCACATAATGGCAAAAGTACTTGACATGTTTTTTTTCCATCTAAAATAAACGGTCTGAGACCTGAGAGACTACTGCATCTTGCTCCAGTAGGTTCGCATGAAAGAGCTACCCTAGTTGAACTTATCGGGGGCAGAAAATAAACAAGTTTACCCAGCCGAACACACAATGACTTCACAGCTGTTCAGGTCTTTGTTCACGTGTAAAAGACCCAGTACATGGTGTGGGTATATACTTGATACCTATTTTGAAATGGGTATTCACACTTGCGACATACAAATATTACAACGTGAGTCACCGAGTCACATGCGGGACAAAACAATTAAGATACTGCTTTTTAAACTTTCGCAATATGTCGACATTTGACGGGACTGAGCTAGAGATATGATAAAGGTTCATGTATAACCACAATGACCATAGTCCTCTGTTTGCAATAGGCAGCCAGTTTTTATTTCCCCATAAAGTATATTCTATTTCGAGTAAGTAAAACAGCAATAAAAGTACGATAGAAAGGACATATTACTTCGAAAACCCCTGAGCTAGAGAAATGATAAATGTCCATGTAGAACCACAACGACCATAATCCTCTGTTTGCGAAATGCAACCAGTTTTTACTTCCCCATAAAATCAATTCTATTTCGAGTCAGTAAAACAGCAATAAAAGTACGATAGAAAGGCCATATTACTTCGAAAACCCCTCAATACGTTTGCTATAAGACACCAATTACATTGGTTTTTAAAGGAACTATATATGATTCATAAATTTCTCTGCTGCTTCAATATTTCATTTTGTATTTGTAATTGATATTAATGGGTAAATAATATAGTTCACACACTTCATATAATTTGTTTTACTGTTTGAAGCTCACACTCTTGCCAATAAAGCCATTGCGTGGGAACCTACATTGTGGTAAAAAACGCCCTGAACGGGTGCCAGAAGTATGTAAATATTCAAGTCATAACACATTATGAAAGAAAGTGACCTTCAAACCACAATGATTCATTTACCATTCCGATATTTTATCTGTGTGCACAACATTATGATACATGGATGTTGAACGCATAACGAACACATCGTGTATTGATAATGAAATACATGCACACAAACGCAATTCGGAGGCCCATTCAATTAGTAGTTCAACTGGTATTGTTCCTTTGGAAGAGAAAATTTTAATTGTCTTTAGGAGAGGCTAGCTAGCTTAAACCAGAGTAATGACTCGAAACAAAGCACTCAGTAAACACAGATCGAGTTTCCTCGGAAGTCGCATGTGATATTAGAGGGTTAAAGATTTAAAAAAAAATATGCCAGCAAGTATGGTTTCTTTGTCCTGCACTTTGAAACTATACAGGATGCATTTATGGCGTCTGTGGAATATTACACCTTATCATGATTAGGAAGCATGTGTGCCTCACATTATTTTGTCCCAAGTGCCAACCACTCTTAATTGTATTTTGTAGTTTTATAGAAAAAAATCTGGATCTAGATTATACAGACATGCATCATCTTGTTTGCCATTGTCACTTGCATTCATTATTTTCCCAACCACATCCACCCTGTTTTTTGTTATATCATGGTTGCATAATATATTACTTATCTTAATGTGCATGTAACAGTAAGATATTTGTGAGGCTTGTAGCTCCTTACTGAGTCTGGGTTATTGTTGAGAATATGTATGATGTCAATCAATCATTAGGGAATTGTGCAATTATGCAATTCTGATTCCAATTGCAACTATGTGTACATGTATGTCCATATCAAGAGTATAATAATCTACAAAAAGTAAGCTATTTCTTGCTCTATGCATGAGGTTTCTTTGTAGGACCTGCTAATACATTACTAGAAACCATCAACTATCAATCATGCTTATGCCTGGATGCAAATTGTATGCATATGGATGCATGTACTGCACTGGATGCTTGTATATGTGATTAACACATGTGTCTCCCTGACGAGACTCAGGCATTCCAGCTATGCATGTGTCACTCGAACTCAGCTAGACTGTATTACCTAGGGCTAGGAGGTACCTCAATGGTATTACACAGTCTATACGAGCCAACACATAAATTGTATTACTGAATTTCGATGAAAAATAACATAAACTAATATATTGATAGCAAACAATGGCTTCCCTAAGTTCATGCGCAGCTTTGTATTGGAGTCGGGCTAACTCGGCCCACGGGACTACTCGGCCCAGCTGGAAAAACTGGGCCGAGATGTCCCGACCTGATTAATCGATCGAGAGATACCAATGTGTATATGTTTGTGCTCTTTGTGACTTAATAATACCCTTTCCAACCAAAATCTTTAATGGAATTGTGTTAAATGATACCAATGAAGACAATTTATAACTTATCTTTAGGTAAAATGACAAAAAAAATGACATTTCGGACAATTTACTCACAGCTCGCAATCCGCATTGCCGCACGTACATTAAATGTGCGTTGTATCTACTCGGACCACTGAAATTCGAGCAGTGTTTTTGTCGGTAAATCACTGCAAAAATATCATTTTTATCTCGTATGAAGGTCTATTTTTTATTCCTGACACAGATTTCATTATTGAGAAGTCGAATATAGTACATTTTAGACGAGATGGTTGATGTTTGTTCACATTCTTTCGTCCTGGCCGTAAATTAGCAGACTACTGCCTAGTGCTACCGCAGCAGCTCAGCTCAGTGTGCAGCTAGCCGTACAGCGCCGCCGGCCGGGTCGGCGGGGGAATTCACTGACTCGGCGCCCGTACCGGGCCGCTGCACTGCATTGCATGATTGTACTGCCCAATTTGATCGAGTGATGCGAGTATAACTAATCAAACTAGATCTATATCTACTGTATTATCATTATTCATTCCGAGTAGAATATCCAATTTGATTTAGTGAGTAAACTAGACCTAGATCTATATCTACTGTAGCTACATCATTATCATATACTAGATTTAGTAGATTAGTCATTCAGAGTAGAATATTTGATTAATGAAGGAATGGAATTTTTCTTTTTCATAATCAGATAATCATATTTTACTCCTAAAAGTTAAAGACTTGATAAATAGCTAGATCTAACGTAAGGGTCTAGCGTAGTACTGTAAGTGAAGTGAGCTGAAGAATCGCCTTCTTCTTTTATTTTGGAGGGGCAGGCGCGTAGCCAGGGGGAGGGGGGCAGTGGGGGCAGTCGCCCCCCCCCCCAAAAAAAAAAAAGAGAAAAAAAAAAAAACAGGAAGAGGACGTAGGAAGAATAAGGATTAAGAGTCGAGAACGGTACGATGGGAGGGATGGAGATGGTGACAAGATGGTGAGAGGGATGGAGACGGGAGGGATGGAGACGTCTCCATCCCTTCAATCATCAATATCTTCTTCATCCCTTACATCATCAAAATTGTCTCCATCCATCTCATCATCTCCAATTCTCCATCCCTCACATTGTCTCCATCCCTCTCATCATCTCCATCCCTCACATTGTCTCCATCCCTTTCATTATCAATATCGTCTCCATTCCTCTCATCATCTCCATCCCTTACATCATCAACATTGTCTCCATTATGTATTATGCCACGTTGTGGAAATGCAATTTTATTTTTTTAATTCATTATTTATTTATAGTATGTACATATTTACAGGTACACAAGATCAGTATAAATCTGTTAACCCCCAGCCCACCCCCCCCCCCCAAAAAAAAAAAAAAATTGTAACATGCAGATGACACGCCACACCATTCCTTGTGTTGTGGTATTGGTACGTATTATTTCATATGCAATTTACAAGGCAAAAAAAAATCTGAATAAATAAAGTTAAAACAATTTAATAAAAATGAGGACAAAGCTGACTCAAAATAACAAATGATAAGCAGGTGTAATCGTGTATTAATTTTATGCCACGTTGTGGTAATACAATTTTGTTTTTTTTTATTTATTATTCATTTATAGTATACATATTTATACAGGTACTGTAGAGATATCTACATATGATCCTTGAGACAATGTGGTAATTTCATGGTTCTTTGTTTATTAACACTCAACTGAACTGCAATCATTTCCATACACCGGAATGTACAAAGTAGCAATAGTAGTAGTAGTTTAGTAGGTAAAACAAAGTTTTCCTTCCTTGAATCCGTGCCCACATCATATCATATCTGTAGTTTCCATGTGACAAGCCAAGCTACGTTTGTACAACAATTCCAGTCAATCTACGGTATCCTCAAAACAAAAACTAAATTTGGCTTCTTATATCTTGATCCTTACAGGTAAACAAGATCAGATATAAATCTGTTAACCCCAAGCCCCCCCCCCAAAAAAAATAAAAAAATTGTAACATGCAGAGACCAGTACAGATGACACGCCACACCATTCCTTGTGTTGTGGTATTGGTACGTATTATTTCATATATGCAAGTTACAAGGCAAAAAAAGCCTAAATAAATAAACAAAGTTAAAACAATTAAATAAAATTGAGGATATGTTTGAAAAACACACATAATAACAATAAACATTATTTGTTTACGATTCCAAGGTACAAATTCCAACAAGATGACGTCAAGCAGACTCATAATAACAAATGTTAAGCAGGTGTAATCGTGTATTAATTTTATGTCACGTTGTGGTAATGCAAATTTGTTTTTTTCATTTATTATTTATTTATAGTATACATATTTATACAGGTACACAATATATCAGATATAAATCTGTTAACCCCCAGCCCCCCCCCCCAAAAAAAAAATATAAAAATTGATTTTGCTCATAGATCTTTGCCTCTGTTGCTGATTACTTACCTGGCCGAGATGGATGGGAGGTGGGGGGGGGGGGGGCAGCTGCCTTTTAGAAATTTGAGGAACGGTTAAATTAATGACCAGTTGACCAAAGGTCCAGGAGAAGGCTTACCAGAATTAAGATCCCCCTTCCCAGGGGCGGCCGAGCAACTTCCAAAGTGGGGGGCACCAACAAAAAAGGGCACTTTCTGGAGAAAAAAAAGGGCACCTACAGTGGGAAATCTCAAAGTGAAAATATACAATTTTTTAGGCATTGGTATATACCCCTACATTGTGATTACATTATCAGGGATGATTTCAATATTTGTTTCTCTTCATACATCGTACAAGATATCGCTTAAGCATCAAACTTTACAGTTGGGTGTGATGTCTGAAAATGCATTTACGAGCGAGCGAAGCGAGCATGAAAAATTTCAAAGATCTATGAGGTCGCAGTGCGAAAAATTACATCTTATAAAGAGGAAAAAAGCCAATCGTGATGGGGTTATAAGCACATTCTCATAACGGAAGACTGAAAAGACCTTTGATAAGTAACATAATTATATCATCTTTAAATGCGAGCGAGCGCAGCGAGCGAACTTTGGGCGAAATTGCTCTTAGTCGCCTTAAATAAGGGGCACGTTTAATGATTACATGAAAAGGGGACAATTATCGAAAGGGATAAGACACTTATAAGAAAAGAAAAGGAGCACGTGTCAAAGTACAATGGAATATTATGAGAGGTGAAAATGAGGCATTTTTTCACTTGAAAAGAGGCAATCACCAGTGATGACAAAGAGGCGTTTACGAAAATGGGAAATAGGCATTTGTTGACGGAAAAGGGGCACCCATCAGATTTTGATAGGGGCATTTATAAGAGGTGAAAAGGGGATAGTTCCCTTATTAGAAAAGAAAAGGGGCACGTATCATTATTAAAAGGGGAATTATCAGAGTTGAAAAGGGGCATTGACCAGATATGAAAAGGGGCACTTATAATAAAGGAAAATGTGCATTTGTTGAATGAAAAGGGGGCACCGTACAGATTTTTAAAAGGGGCAGTTATGAGAAGGGGAAGGAACTCTTTCTTTTTAATGGGGGCACTTATCATAAGGAAAAGGGGCACTTATTAGAAAATAAGAGGGGCACATGTTAAAATGAAAGGTGTGCTCATCCGAGTTTAAAAAAGGGGATAGTTATTAAAAGGAGAAGGGGCACTTCTTACAAAGGAAAAAAGGGGAAGTTGTCAAAGTAAAAGGAGCACCTCTCAGTTTTGAATAGGGCAATTATCAGAGGTAAAGGGGGCACTTATTAAAAGTGAAAAGGGGCACTTCTCGTACTTGAAAAGAGGCACTTACTAGAGATTAAAAAGGGCACTTATTCAAGATTATTTCAAGATTTATGAGAATGGAAAATGGACACTTATTGCAAAGGAAAATGGGAACATGTCGAAGGAAAAGGGGCACGTGTCTAAAATAAAAAAGGGCACTCGTCAGAGGTGAAAAGGGGGAAGGGGCACTTTTACTAAGTAATAGGGGCACTTGTCAAATGAAAAGGGGCACCTTTCCTATGTAAAAGGGGCACTTCTTACAAAATAAAAGGGGCACTTTTCCTATGTAAAAAGGGGCACTTTTGGGGTATCTGAAAAAGTGGGGGGCACTGTGCCCCCCCCCCGGGAGGTCCGCCTCTGCCCCTGCCCCTCCATGCACCGGCATGCATTGCAATATCATGTCTTAATTGCTTTGCTTTTTATATATCTCTTTGATTCCCAGAAAAAGGGAACAAAAAGGAGATTTTTTTTGTTTGTTGGGGGGGGGGGGGTGGTGGGGGCTGCATTATTTATACAAAAAAACTTGAAGCCAATACCTTAATTCTTTTCGTAGAATTTTTTTGAAGCAGCCCCCTCCAAAAAAATAAGAAGGCGATTCTTCAGCTCACTTCTCTGCTTAGAGTACTAGGCTAGGCCCTTACGTTAGATCTAGCTATTTTATCAAGTCTTTAACTTTTAGGAGTAAAATATGATTATCTGATTATGAAAAAAGAAAAATTCCATTCCTTCATTAATCAAATATTCTACTCTGAATGAGTATATGATAATGATGTAGCTATGTACAGTAGATATAGATCTAGGTCTAGTTTACTCACTAAATCAAATTGGATATTCTACTCGGAATGAATAATGATAATACAGTAAATATAGATCTAGTTTGATTAGTTATACTCGCATCACTCGATCAAATTGGGCAGTACAATCATGCAATGCAGTGCAGCGGCCCGGTACGGGCGCCGAGTAGGTGAATTCCCCCGCCGACCCGGCCGGCGGCGCTGTACGGCTAGCTGCACACTGAGCTGAGCTGCTGCGGTAGCACTAGGCAGTAGTCTGCTAATTTACGGCCAGGACGAAAGAATGTGAACAAACATCAACCATCTCGTCTAAAATGTACTATATTCGACTTCTCAATAATGAAATCTGTGTCAGGAATAAAAAATAGACCTTCATACGAGATAAAAATGATATTTTTGCAGTGATTTACCGACAAAAACACTGCTCGAATTTCAGTGGTCCGAGTAGATACAACGCACATTTAATGTACGTGCGGCAATGCGGATTGCGAGCTGTGAGTAAATTGTCCGAAATGTCATTTTTTTGTCATTTTACCTAAAGATAAGTTATAAATTGTCTTCATTGGTATCATTTAACACAATTCCATTAAAGATTTTGGTTGGAAAGGGCATTATTAAGTCACAAAGAGCACAAACATATACACATTGGTATCTCTCGGTCGATTAATCAGGTCGGGACATCTCGGCCCAGTTTTTCCAGCTGGGCCGAGTAGTCCCGTGGGCCGAGTTAGCCCGGATTCTTTGTATTGTATGCACATCAACGTTATTCGACACTCATCTTTGTTGACCTTTCTGAAAATATAATTTTGTTTGATTTTAATGTAACAAATAGACCATGATCAGCATAAATCAGAGTAATAATTGCAATACGCAAGTACACTTAGATAGAGCGTACAAAGAAAAGCTCATTATTCGGTGAAACAAAAAACAGGATATGGCAATAACAAAGGATAACATCATCATCAGCGTGCACTTACCTCCGACAAAAATCATAACATACATCCGCAAAGATAAGAAGCTCAATTTTGGAGAGGAAATATCCGCCATGGTTCTGCGTGTTGGTTATTCAAAATATGCCAGCATATAGATGAATAATCCCGGAGAAAAAGAGAGCTCTATTGCACGTTTCCGAGCTCAATTCCCGTCGATTTGGTACAGTTTCTTGTGCCTGTCGATATGAGGCTCGCATTTCTTTGTCGTCGCATGTCATGTGTTAGCTTTGTGTTGGCGAATCAGCTGTGCAGATCGCAAAAAGAAAACATAGAAAATATCGTCTGCGTTGAAACACGCAGGGACCCCCATGCATTTCGTACCAACCGTACACACACGATTAAAGCTATGTAGGAAGTGGATGGGCGAATGTGTGTGTGTATTTGGTGAGCTCACGCCGAAGAGGAAAGACCTCGCTCGCTCTCCGTCGATAATTGTTATGCGCAGCTCGGGCGGATTTCGTTCCCGAGAGCGCAAGACACGTGCCAAAGCATAATTACTTAGTGACGTCATTTAGGTCATGTGATCCCCTGTTTCTAGGGGATTCCCCTGTCTTTTCGACTTTCGCTCGCCACTTGAACTTATGGTATGAACCTATTAGAATAATACACAACTGGGGTTATATGAGATTACCTGAGAAGGATTGAACTATAATGATGTCAATTTTCCTTCCAGTCAGGAAATTATTTTTGGTCTATCTGCTAAGAGGAGGAAATAGTAACCAATGAATGTTGCCATGTACTGAAGTCCGGCTCTACCTTTACAGGATTTGTCTAGTTTTGGTATACCCCCCCCCCTCCCACATATCTACAGATCTGTTAACATTAGGCAGTCACTTAACACAAGTACCACTTTCATCAAAATTATTAACATACGACTCGGTCATTAATATAATTAATATCTTTTATATTTGTCCCTTTTATATAATTATAATTCTTTCAAACTCAGAAGGTTTTTTTAATTTTCATCACATAATAACTTAACTACCCGTTTTACTCTCATATATTTATTTAATTTTGAGTATAAGTTTATTAAAGCTTTTTGGGGGTCATTATTTCACGCCGTAATTTTTTATCCCATGGCTTTTGTTGACTAAGACGTTTGATAGACCTCAAAACCTGATTACGATCTGTGTCAAAACCATAGCTTATTTTTCTTTCGCCTTTTTTTAGTTCGACATTTATTACTATTGAATATAACTGCATTATAAATCATTATTATTAAATCATTTACTGCTGAATTAACCTGTGTTTCTATGTTACCGTTATCAGAGTCGTTGCAATCGGTTTGTAAAATATTTTCACGTATTTCTAAAAAAAACTTGTTTTTGAAGATTGTGCTTGAATATTTCATCGCGGTAGTTTACGATGGGCTGCAATTAATGAGTTTCTGCGCTACCGTTTCTCTACGTGACCGTGTTGTGCGAAACGTAAATGCAGTGTACGCTCGGTTTCTTTAGATGGTGCGCCCTGTGAACTCGCCGCAAGCGGCTCGTTGCACAGAGTGGCACCAATCTAAAAAAAAACTCTGCATTCACCGCTATTGCACGCTGGGACGTGCGTTATTTGTATAATATTGATTGTTATTTGACAATGATCATATAATATAAGGACTACAGTCATTGACCTTGAATGACATTACACTGGGTATAAGTGATGTTCTACATATACAATAATCGTCAATGGCAGCGCCCCCGTGTGAGTTAAAATGAGTCATTGTGCCCTTTGTTCGTATTGTGACATGCTACAACGTGCTTTAATAACCAAACCGATGTTTTTTCATGGATTTCTTTATGATACTATCAATTGAAGCATCGTGTATGATGTATATTGATTAATTAATCTGATTGGAGTTCGAATATTAATAAATGTGTCTAGATAAATACAAACATAAACACGAATTGCTACGACTTTTTTTCAGTGTAGCTTATTAAATTGTGTAGACATTAGGGATAATGATAACATGTGATATTTCTATAACACAAATATCCTCCACGCAAGTAGCCTTTTGACAAGGCCTCGTGACTCTGGCTAAGCGGCTGAGATGAGTCTAAATACCCGGAGTGAACGCGCGACCGCTCCAATATTATCGTATCAGGACAAATCTACCCCCGGTAAAATATCACCAAGGAGAGCTACCCAACGAGGACAGTCACCCCCGGAAATTACCACCTAATATGTATCCTAACTCCTAAACATTACCCCTAGAACAATTACAACCCCCCCCCCCCCCTTTCAGGAAAACCAAAGACAACCTGCCCGAGGACAAATACCCACCCCCAGAAAATTATCCCCTCTTAATTAAAGGGGAAGTCCGCCCTGATGATAAGTTGGTTTCGATTTTTATTTTTTTTAGGGAGGGGGGTGGGAAAATTGTCCACGGGGGAATTTGTCGGGGGTATAATTGTCCATGAGGGGGATGATTGTCCAAGGGGGTAATTTTCCAGGGGAGGTAATTTTCCAGGGGGTAATTGTCCTTGTAGGTAGGTTGGTCTTTCCGGGGGGGGGGGGGTGATAGTTGTCCTAGAACCCAATTTTTCACCGGTTCTGCTAGGCTACCAATTTTGGTGCTCTCAAGTCTCAGCATTCAGGGAATTCCGTCCTCATGATACCAATTTAACACCTGGGTGGAGAGTAACAAATGAATTATGACAATTTGTAATGACCTATAACTTATTTTTAAAACAGAGTTACGTTCCTGTGGAATAGTCTCCAGACTGTGATCCTAAAGGTACTCGGTTCGAATCCTTGTCGCTGCACTAGTTTTCCTTTGGCACGACATTAATCTGCATTTCCCACTCCGTCCAGGTAATGTGAATGGATGCCATGGGGCCCAATGCGAAATCGCAAAAACTGTTATTATTATTATTACTGTTATAATTATTATCATTCCACTTATTCTATTATTACAATTTTCTCCTCTCTAGCATCAATCTTTCAATAATCTTTCCTTTCAATGGGTGTGTTTAAGTCTAGCTTTTTGGGAGGGAGGGGGGGGGGCGGAGGTGTTGTTGTTTCATTGTTTGTTTCCAGACATGTGCCTCCTGTCACCCGCTTAGGTTGTCAACATTTTTACATATATTTTGTCCGCACCGTATGCTTTAGCTCTCCATTGCTGCACCCGTAAGCATTAAAGAGCGAAAACACGGAGGAATTTGTGAATATGATGGAAATGATATGTTGAACAGCTGATTGGCAGAAATGCCTCGATTTTATTTTCATTTTTAATTGATTTAAACACGATTAATAAATAACAGCCAGTAGATGTTTATCAAATATGCGCATACACGAGATATGAATTTCTTTATTCGTTCTTCATTAAAAAAAAAAAGGATATACAACGCACGTCAAGGAAAAATCATGATAAGCCAAGGGAGGGGGGGGGGAGGGGTAACACGAATTTTGAAAAAGGTAACAGGAGAATTTTCTAAGCATATATGGCAAAACAAATGATTTGGGGAAGTACGTTTACTTACTACAGCTAAATAAAATATGGGGCTTTGCTGTGGTTATCTGGCTAAGAACGATGGAAGTGCTCAAGTCGTTAGATGGCGCTATTCATATTGCCTAAATTCCACATTGAGTTGGCTTCCTGCACAATTTGACCGTCGATTTGGAAAAAGGGATTCGAGTTTTCTTTTCGGTGCAACTTAATGGCACAAAACGACCTAATGATTTATGTTTATATATTTATTTATTCATTCACTAATGTTTTGTAAAAAGAAATTAAATGCTAGATTGACACATGATTTCATGGTGACATGTTTGCAGGTGTATTGTCGCAAATGCCAGAATTGTCCCCGTTTCTGATAAACCAGTTTATTAACTCATATAAATGTTATGCATACTTTCTACACATAGGTCATTCTTCACAACCTGAAAGGTTGATCGATGCTTGCCCGACATAGTAATAAGTAATGCATGGCGATTGGAGTCCAAGTATTGCAGTTTATTCATTTAAATTGGGTTAATGGACTTACTCGTCACTATGTCCCCAGAGAACAAGCACCGAGTCTCGTAAATTTGATTATATTAGTAAACAGGTCTTTTATTAGTGCTTTCACTTTCCAATAAAGCATTGCGTTGTCATTTACCCCCTTAACGGCAACAAAGTACATTGAACAAGTTATAATGCCTATCATGTAAGTACGGAAACCTTGCACGAACAACAAACTACAAAACTAATTTTATTGCTTCCGTTTTAGTGGTATTGATTTTATTTCCAAAACCTTCACCTGCTATGAGTCCATTAAACTTTAAATTCTATCTTTACTTTCACTTATTAAGTTTTTGATTTGATTTGATTTGATTTATTGGTTTCTGCATCTTTTTTCTTTTTTCATCATACATTTTCATGAACATAATATGGCTTGATACAATATTTCAAGTGTATATAATTTTATACAGATAATAAACGATATACATTAGATGCAGGAGGGCTACAGAAATAAGCAAAGTAGCTTGACGTGCCGGCAGCCCTCAACTTAGATACAAAAATACAAATAAAAATAAAAAAGAGTGACTTGCAGAAAAGAAAGGGAAAGGGGAGAGAAGGAGGAGGAGGAGGAGGAGCGTTGGTAATAATACAATCTGCTGATTGAATGCAGGTTCATTCATGAATGGAAATACGATGCTAGGTCATGGACGATTACACATCATTGTTGAATATACAGTCAATGTACACACGAACATGATTACAGTAGAATTACACACGACATGATCAATACTTAGACAATAACATAGTTTTAACTGCCTTCTTAAAGGAATACAATGTCCTAAGGTTTCTTATTACAATGGGCAGAGAGTTTCAGATGTCTGGGCCGGCGTGTCTAATAGATTTAAGAGCCAATGCGGTTTTTGGATTTCTTAAATGGAATTTTTCAGTTTGTCTTGTGGGGTAAGAGTGGATGTCTTTATTCAAATTAAACAATGGGGGAAAGTATGAAGGTAGTAGACCATTTTGTAAGCGAAACATGAAAAGTGCTATTTGTAGAAAATTTATATCATCAGCTTTTAGAGTTTTTAGTTTTGAAAACAAGGGATTGGTGTGGTCGCGATAGGAAGAATCAGTACATATACGCATGGCTTTCTTTTGTAACAGTAAAATGGCGTCAACGTTGCTTTTCGAATTTGCCCATATAATGTTACAATATGAAATATAAGGCAATATCAATGAATTATATAACATAAACAAGATATTTGAAGGGACATAATATTTCAATTTACAGAGAATACCAATATTACGTGAAATAGTATTAGAAATATATTGCACATGATTATTCCATCTCAGATTTTCATCGATCAAAACACCAATGAATTTCGTGCTATCCTTCTTTTCCTATAATTCACCATCCAAAGTAATTTTAATGTCAGGAATATCGTTATTTTTTCTGTTCTGAAAGTATATAAAGTTTGTTTTCTTTAAATTAAGAGACAGTTTATTACTTCTAAACCATTTTGATAATGTTGGTAATTCAGCGTTAATATTTCTTAAAAGGATCTGAAAATCTGAATTGAAACAAAATGCATTGGTGTCATCAGCGAATAAAATATACTGTAGTGCATTTGATGAATTATAAATATCATTTACATATATCAGAAATAACAAAGGGCCGAGGATTGACCCTTGTGGCACGCCACACGTTACAGATACTAATTCTGATTCAATTGAATCATAACATACGAATTGTTTTCTATTTGTTAAATAATTTTTAAACCATTGTATAGCACCACCCCTCAATCCATGGTATTCCAATTTACGTATAAGTATTGTATGGTCAAGAGTGTCAAATGCCTTGCTCAGATCCATGAATACTCTAATAACATGCTTATGATCAGCTAAGGCATATGGCACTCTATCAAATAATTGTAACAAAGCTAACTCCGTTGAATGAAATTTCCTAAAACCATATTGATTTTCATACAACAGTTTATTTTTCTATTATAAGTCAGTCATTCTAAGACTTTAGAAATACGTGGTAAGATAGAAACATGTCGGTAATTTGAAACTAGAGAAGAGTCGTCTTTTTTGTATATTGGAATTACTTTTGCTTTTTTCATAGAGTCCGGAAATACTCCCGTTGTAAGTGATAAGTTAATTACAATTGCCTTTTCATTTGCAAAGCGCAAACAGAGTTCATCCATCTCCCAATGTCTTCAGTTTCAGAGTCCCCTTCTGCCGTTATCATGACCACTGTCTGTCCCATGTATACGTTCATGATGGACCACCTATCCACCCATTCGTCTCTGAGAGATATCAACACAAACACAACACAATCCACTTCACAGTTAACCCATTGCTTACTGGAACCTGGTGGTCCCTGTGTTAAGCCTATGGGAATTAGATAATTCATTAGCCAACGGGTTAACCATGTCACTTTCTTCTAGTCCCCAAAACATAATTTTACCTTTTTTCTTCACTTCCAGACTTCGTTCGCAAAGAGTTCTCATTACAACAATTTCCTCCCGATTGCCAAGTCCAGCTCAAAACTCAAATTGATCATAGCCCAGGAAAATTGTCCGCTTCGTTGGTACTTCTTGTTGTGATAAGTCCTAGTAAACTCTTTGAAGTATGGAACATAAGACTTATTGTACGAAAGGCAGAGCACTTAATAGAATTATTTTTCTTTAGTATGGGAATCATACAGCCTTTTCACACACAGCTAAAATTCTATAAACATGATTAGTATAAACGTGTTTCGAACGTGTTTAAACTAATCACTAGCCTTCACACGCAGAAATTTCGTTGCGATCGTTAATAGTTTCGTGATTAACTACTGCTCGTAAAATGCGCAGTAGTGCCATTGCGCATTGAAGGTCATGTCATATCAATCAAAGCGCACGCTCCATCCAGTTTAAAGGGAAAGTCCACCCCCAAAATAAGTTTGTTTCGATAGAGGCAGAATAATAAGAAAATCAGGTGAGTGAAAGTTTGAGCAAATTCTGAATGAAAATAAGAAAGTTATGAATTATTGAAGTTGTGATCAATCAAATACAAATTGGCAACTCTGTGACTTATTATACGAGCTCTCCTTCATTTGCTTTGTGCATAATATTCCATAAAATCATGTTTTCTTCGTTATTGATGACGGAATATATATTTGTTCCTTGCAGGGGGAGTATAGAAACATATTTGCAATTATTATATTTAGGGTGCATGTATGGTTGAAATTTTTCTTGAGGGAAAATGAAAATTTTAGATTTTTTTAGTACTGAGCAAATGGAAGTTGAGCTCGCATGATACGTCATAGAGTTGCCAATTTGTGTTTGATTGATCACAACTTCAAAAATCCTAACTTCCTTATTTTTAATCGGAATTTGCTCAAACTTTCACTGACTTGTTTCTCTCATTTTTCTACTCCTATTAAAACTAACTTAATTTCAGGGTGGACTTTCCCTTTAAACACTTTTAAACACGAATTTCCTTTCACACACAAAATGTCAAGCTCTCTAGATACGAACTTCGTATCTGCAGCCTGCTTTTAGGACTTCGTATCTATCCCAACATCGTATAAACGATGTTCACACTGGGAAATTTTGTCTATAAACATGTTTAAAACTGTTGAGTGATTCTAATCATCTCTAGATACGATGGATTTTAGCTGTGTGTGAAAAGGCTGATAGTTGTCCTAAGAAAGTCTTCAGACCTTGTACCAGTTTCAAATATATTTTGACATAACGTCTCAATTTCTTTCATTGCTTCCACATTGAGATTTTTTAGAAGTTCAACTGGTGTGTCTTGTTCTTTTATGAAGATGATGCTTTTCAAAACTGCCAATACTTGTCAAAACTGTGACAACTTTTTCCTATGACCAAACAACCGGGACTACTAAACGACTGGTTACTTTGTTGCATATATTTTAGACAGGTCAACGGCGTTGCCATACCTCACAATAGGGGAAACAGTTACACACTTGTCTTTATCCCACGGAGGGAACACCAAGTTTCTATTCTTTAGTCCCAGCAATTTCCTTTCATTTGGTATCATCGGCATGAATCTGCTATACGCTTCGAGCACCTCGTCCGTCGACCACAGAACGCGACGTTCCTCAGTATTGTCGTTTCTTTCCAAATATAGAAGGTTGTCGCGAATATAGACCATCTTCCCATTCTCGTAAATCATAGCAAACATCCCTTCATCGAACATTTTCATTTTGGGGCGCGGAAGAGCATTAAAGACGTACGACATTGGTTCCTTGAAGTAGTCGAGATCACGATCTGTAGCGATATCCATCTCCGATATCAATCTCCAGTTAGTCGGGTGGGTGTGGTCCTCGAGAAGAGAGGAGTCGGAGTCACTTTTACGAATGACATGGAAGCGTTGCAGGTCGTTCCTACCAAGTTTGAATTTATACGTCAGAAAGGAGTCCTGGTACACCGGGCTCTCTTCCTCAAAGTCAAGCGGAATAGGATGAAACGTTGGATCCGATGCACCAACTTCTACCAGATGCCGCTGACCTTTGACCTCAACATCGTGAACTATGTTGGTCACGTGATATCGGTCGTGGCCCATGAACTTCCCTCCAATGAGATGAACGTTGTACCCCAAAACAGCTAGGAGTCTGTATGAAATGACAAAAATGCAAGAGAAGCGAGCGTTTAAATAAACAAGCATCGTTGTATACAGTACAAAAGTGTGACGTCATACTAGTCAAGTTATCAAGGTTGCTGGTTTGTATTAAACAATGTGGTTATCACACCAGCGCCAAACACTGAGTTTGCCCTAATGATCGAGGTGAACTTCATGCGCAGGCTCAGTTATTATTTTTTGGAGCTAGTAACCTGGACGATGAGCGAATACGACGTGGCGCTTCGGTACTCCGTTACTGCAACATTGATTACTAAAAATAAAAATTACTAAAAAATAATTTCCCTTTCATCAATATATAGTAATATCTTATAAATGCCCATCAAAATGATGGGGTCCGTTTTCCGTCGACAAATGCCCGTTTCCTATTCTCATGACTAACTGTTTTCATCCCCTGTGAGTGCCTCTTTTCTAATGTGTAAGAAGTGCCCCATTTTCACCTCTCATAATTACTCTTTGTACTTTGCCACATGCTCCTTATCTTTTCTGATAAGTGTCTAATTTTCTGCTATTAATTAAACGCGCCCTAGCTCATTTCAAGCGACTAAGAGCGATTTCCCCCAAATCTCGCTCGCTACGCTCGTACGCATCTATAGATGATATACTTATATTACTTATCAAAGGTCTTTTCAGTCTTCCGTTAAGAGAATGTGCTTACAACCCCATTAAGATTGGATGTTTTCCTCTATATAAGATGTAATTTTCGCACTACGACCTCACACATCTTACAATTTTTCCTCGCTCGCAAACAATTTTTTAGACAATCGAACCCAACTGCAAAGCGTCATGCTTTAAAGCAATGTCTTGTTTGGTGTATAAAGTGAAGCAAATATTGAAATCATCCCCGATAATTGTAATCACAATGTAGGGGTATATACCAATGTCTAACAATTTGTATATTTTCGCTTTGAGATTTCCCTTTGTAGGTGCCTTTTTTCTCCAGGAAGTGCCCTTTTTCTTGGTGCCCCCCCCCCCCCACTTTGGAAGTCGCTCGGCCGCCCCTGGTCTGAGGTTCAGTAATAGCAGCAGCAGTGTTTTTCCTTGTATTGTTTGCTGGCATGGTGGGGAGTGTTTGTTTACCTTTTTATGTGAAATATTATGAATAGCCTGGGCCTGCAGGCAAGAGGCAGGAATTTATCGTTGAATAGAAGGTGAGCTGTTGGTGTCAAAGGCTTTCTGGTTCAGGTTCAGGGCTAAATACATAAAGTCTGAATTGACTATTGTCACTGTCTATTAGGGTCGATGGTATCAATTGAAATTCTTTGGTCACTATAGCTGTACGTAGGAGTTCTCAATTCCAGCAGATCACGTATGTACTATTCGTACACATAGTTATGCACATGGGACATGCAGCTTCATGATCCAAAGAAGCCAATGCAGAGTTGAGATTAGGAAAATCAATTTTCAGTCAGTAATTCTCACTTCCCAGTGTACACATGGTCATCATACCGTTCCTACATTGACCTCAAGCTCATAAGAATGTTTTCAATAAAACACAAAGAAAAAAGAAAAAAGTTCATAGAAATGTTTTCAACTTGATGTTCAGTCTGATAACTCTTATTTCAGGCAATCATTTATGCACACTTCATCATCAGCATATGTTGTACTCGACCTACTGTTAGTACGAGTACACAAAGAAAAATGTACAAACGGACAACCCCCCCCCCCCCCCCCACACACACACACACACCCAAACACGCGCGCACACTACTTATACAAAAATTATAAGAAGCCATGTTTAATTTTGACATTTTACCAGATGCGAAAATCAGTCTGATACCAATTTTTCTCTTTTAACTTGTTCATGATCATGTTTTTTTACAGAGAACATGATCGCATAGACTTTCAAGAGATGAATTTCAGAGAAATAGGCACTGTTTGTAATGTAATCACCATACATTACTTTAAAGTGCCTTGTTACAAATAATTATATTTCAATACTGGGTATGCAAATTGTCTCCATTCCTTCAAAGTAGGAGAAGCCATAATATTTGTCCTACCGAACAACAAATGATATTATGTAGTCTGCATTCTGACTTTTGAAATACTTGTACATGTAAACTGATTTAAAATGGCAGCTGGATATAACAGTGCGTTGCTGAGTTAACTCGAATAAATTTGAATATACATATTCCAAATGGCTAATTTCAACACCCGAATTTTTTGCGCATTAATATCGTAATGGATTGCGTAATACGTCATTGTTTTCTGTCAACTCAACATCTATTTTACTGATTTGTCTATGAAGGTATATGTTGTATATTATGTGTATTGCAATACTATGTAACACGACGAATTTCCATTATTAAATGGACAATAAATATGGACCTTATGAACCTTCTGAACCTTATTGTCATGTTCGAAAAAATGTCAATAGGTACAGGCTATTGGATCTGCTCACCAATGTATTTCAATATATGTATGCTCGGACCTCCCCAGAGGCCCTTGATACTGACTATTTGAATCACCTGCTTAAATAATGAGATTTCAAATGGCAGAATCCACTATGGCGCATTAACTGTTGCTTTACCTGGCAAGCTTTAGAATTGTGAAGGGAAACCTTACTTAAAGTAGGATGCATAACATAAATAAACTGACCATTTCCTTCGGGGTTTTGTTTTATTATTAGCGATCGTGTAGCCTAGTATAGTAGCTACTATGACAAAATGAAAATTAATAAAACACGAAAATTCTTACCTATTTGTGAAGACGTTAAGCTCGTAGCATACCCCTCCTTGTCCTGCCAGCATTGTCTGCTTTATCTCGTCCCAGGAAGGAATTCTTCTCTCACTCAATGGTATTGCGTAAGTATTAGTGACATTCTGAAACGGTTGTCGAAAGTGTGATCTCAACGTGATTTCACGCAGAAGCCCGAAACGATCTCGGCTAAGCTTCGTGTCAGCCGAATCGATACCGAGTGTGTGGCGAAGATAGTGACATGCCTCATGCGATGTAAGCCGAAGTGAATCGAGGACAGGTGTTTGTGATGAACATTTCTGCCTATCCTTTTTGTGCGCCTTCTGATGAATTAATTTCGATATTGCAATAGACTTTATGCTTTTGTGACAGAACTTCATGGGATTTGATAGGATGTAACTGTGTGACATGCATTGTGACACCGGGTAACTTGACGAAGCAGTCACGATACATGGACGAAAACTTGATATTAATCCGCAGGAAAACATACTTTGTGAGTAGCCACTAACGTACACCCGACGTAAACTGAATTCCAATGTCCAATGGCACTCAATCTCTATATCCGTCTCACCAAATTGAAAACGTAGAATCTAGTGATAACAAAACCGGAGGCTCCGGGTGGATGGGGGGGGGGGGGGGGGGGGGGAGGGTGGGGGTAAATATCCCCCCAATATTTAACTAAGAGGGAATGGCCTATTCAATCATCCCAAACGTTATGCATATGTTTATGATAAAATGCTCACCGCAAAAGCTTTCATAAAGCATAAATCCCAACTATTAACAAGCAATGCTTGTATGATACACTCGACTTTTTAATATTTTCTTGGCCTGCATGGCTGGTTTTGTTTTTGTCCATACATACACAAAAATGCTTGAATAAGCATTTTGGCGATATAAATGCCCTATTTGGTATGCATTCTTAAATTGTGCTTTTGGTCATTGTTACCTCCGACCTAGTGCCTGGTTAAGTTGATTATGTAATGCGGGGTATTTTTTAGGGTGTAGCATTAATGAAGAAATGTTCAAATTTCGAGACCAAAAAAAAAATAATAATTAACCTCTTACCCCCCCCCCCCCCCACCCCCCCCCCCCCCTCGCTCCCCGCTTATGCAGCGGTCTGCTGAGTCGTTGCGATTTGTTGGGACCAAAACAAAGAGAAAACAAGTGTCCCCTTCCCCCCCCCCCCCCCCCCCCCCCCCCCCCCCCCCCACTCCCAAAGTCCCCCACCCCCCCCCCCCCCCCCCCCGCTTATTCAGATTATGGAAGCATAAAATGTAAAAATGTAAACATTGTTATTAATAAACAGAAATTGATACAAGACGGCCCCTCACCAAAAATCGTACGTTCCAAAGTGTGATCTTGGCTGACAGGTTGTAACTTGACTACACCTTATGTGCCCTTTAGACGCATACTTAAAATCGGATGCCTTAGGCAAGCCTCAGTTTTAATTTATAAATGATTGCTCGTTTTCTTCACATCTTGCTGTTAGATTGAAATGCTAGGTGTGTGTTATACTTAATGTTTTACAGCATGTTTTTAATAAGTTTATACCTCGCTTAGTTATGCGAACATTCGGAACTTTTTTTAAAACTCAGAATAGCAGCGGAAGTGGTGTGCATGAAAGAGGAGGCGGATATCCGAACTGCTATCACTGCAACATGGGTAAATTGCATTATTTCATTATACCTTGGTACCTTTCCGTAGTAGTTTATTTCTAAGGATTTTTACGCTTTACAAAGCTATCTAAATCAACACAAAATACTAATAAATGTTGTAGTAAATAATTGTTTCGAAAGCAATGTTTCAGTAATTATTGTAATAGTGTTCCGTTTCATGGTCTCACTGGTCTGGTTGTATTTATGAAGCCTAAATGTTCTATTCAGCGCCTGCTTCGCCCGTCCACAATCATTATAAAGCTTTAAAGGTACTATGTCCCTTTTGCAGCCAACCTCAAATGCTGCAGAACTTTGCAGGAATTATGAATATGTCATGTATGTCCTATCTGTGAAATTTAAACGTTAGCAGTGTCCTCATATTCAAATTATGCAAGGAAAACCGTTTACTTGCTAGACTTCACTGCCAGACACTATTGAGTGACTGACTGGCTTTTTTTCTTCTTTAGTAATAACATAATAACATACATGAAAAGAGTTGTAAAGGGTACATGAGTATTTTTTCTACATCAATAACCCACTTCTTGTGATGGCCAAGATTAAACTGATTGAATCTTTGGGCAGCATAAAACGTATGACCATTCGGTACAATTGTCTGAAAATCAAGACTATTACTTTTGGGCTCTATAGCCCTAAAGTCGATTTGACAACTAATAGTCGTTATTTTCCCACTTGAAGACATTTTCAAGCCCCACCTTTTTTAGGGAAGTTCTAAATTAGTATTATCTTTCAAATGCAGTTGGAATTTAACTTTTTCACTTTTTTTGGCCTGCAAATGGGACATAGTCCCTTTAAGAGGTTTCTCCCTTTGTCAATTTCAATTCAATTTGTCAATTTGATAATAGTTAGCCTGTAATTCCACAAATGTTACAAGTGCATACTACCTTTTTGTTGAAATGTACTTTAATACTTAAACTCTGATGAGCTTAGGATGCTGTACTCCTCTCTCTCTCTCTCTCTCTCTCTCTCTCTCTCTATCTATCTTTCTCTCTCTCTCTCTCTATTTCTCTCTAACTTCCCCCTCATCATCTAGCAAGTAAACGGGTTTCCTTGCATAGTTTGAAAATTAGGACACTGTTAACGTTTACATTTCACAGATAGGACATACATGACATATTCATAATTCCTGCAAAGTTGTACATAATTTGAGGTTGGCTTTAAAAGGGACATAGTACCTTTAACCATATTTTTTCATGTGCGTAAAACAACACGTTTTTCTTAAGTGTATATATCTTGGTTCAATTTTGTTTATACTATTGAATTTCATTGTAAATCAACCATTATGAGTTCCTAAACTAAATACTTGTTGATTTTTTTAAACCAAATAAATTAAATAATTAAATAAATAAATAAATAAAGGGACACTATTATTGTGTTGTCATATACCCCCTCAACAGCAATAAAGTATATACAAATAGTCGTAATGACAATCATTTACACAGTACGGAAACCTTTCACGGACAAGAAACTGCAAAACTACTTGTATTGCTTTATTTTTAGCGGTATTGATTTTATTTCCAAAACCTTCACCTGCTGTTTGTCCATTACCCTTTAGATTCCATCTTTACTTCCACTTAATTATAATTGCCTTTTCATTTGCAAATCGCAAACAGAATTCATCTATCTCCCAATGTTTTCAGTTTCAGAGTCCCCTTCTACCGTTCTCATGCTCACTGTCTGTCCCATGTATACGTTCATGATGAGGCGCCTTTCCATCCAGTCGTCTGTGATATATCTCAACACACCCAGTAGTTTAATATCACCGTTAACCATGTCGCTTTCTCCAAGTTCCCGTAAAACATAATTTTACTTTTTTCTGTACTTCTAGACTTCGTTCGCAAAGAGTTCTCATTACAGCAATATCGTCCCCAGTGCCGAGTCCAGCTCGAAACTCAAACTGATCATAGCCCTGGAAATTGTCTGATTTATTGATACTTCTTGTTGTGATAATTACTAGTAAACTCTTTGAAGCATGGAACATTAAACTTATTGTACTAGAGTCAGAGCACTTAGTAGCATTAATTTTCTTTAGTATAGGAATCATAGTCGTCCTAAGAAAGTCTTCAGACCTTTTATCAGTTTCATATATGTTTTTACATAAAGTATACAATACAATACAATTCGTTAAGATTATTTAAAAGTTCAACTGGTGTGTCATGTTCTTTCACATAGCAAATACTTGTCAAAACACCGGCACCTACTGTAAACGACTGGTTACTTTGTTGCATATATTTTAGACAGGTCAAACAGTTACACACTTGTCTTCGTCCCACGGAGGGAACACCAAGTTTCTATTTTTCAGTCCCAGCAATGTCTTTTCGTGTGGTATCATTGGCATGAATCTGCTATACGCTTCGAGCACCTCGTCCGTCGACCACAGAACGCGACGTTCGCCAGTATTGTCGTTTCTTTCCAAATAGAGATGGTTGTCGCGAATATAGACCATCTTCCCATTCTCGTAAATCATAGCAAACATCCCTTCATCGAACATTTTCAGTTTGGGGCGGGGTAGAGCATTAAAGACGTACGACATTGGTTCCTTGAAGTAGTCGAGATCACGATCTGTAGCGATATCCATCTCCGATATCAATCTCCAGTTAGTCGGGTGGGTGTGGTCCTCGAGAAGAGAGGAGTCGGAGTCACTTTCACCAATGACATGGAAGCGTTGCAGGTCGTTCCTGCCAAGTTTGAATCTATACGTCAGATAGGATTCCTGGTACACCGGGCTCTCTTCCTCAAAGTCAAGCGGAATAGGATGAAACGTTGGATCCGATGCACCAACTTCTACCAGATGCCGCTGACCTTTGACCTCAACATCGTGAACTATGTTGGTCACGTGATATCGGTCGTGGCCCATGAACCCCCCTCCAATGAGATGAACGTTGTACCCCAAAACAGCTAGGAGTCTGTATGAAATGACAAAAATGCAAGAGAAGCGAGCGTTTAAATAAACAAGCATCGTTGTATACAGTACAAAAGTGTGACGTCATACTAGTCAAGTTATCAAGGTTGCTGGTTTGTATTAAACAATGTGGTTACCACACCAGCACCAAACACTGAGTTTGCCCTAATTATTGAGGTGAAGCTCATGCGCATGCTCTGTTATAACTTGTTGGAGCCAGTAACCTGGACGACGAGCGAATATGACGTTGCGCTTCGGTACTTCATAACTGCAAAATTGATTACTAAAAATATGTACAATCAACAATTAACTCCTCAATTATTGATTTATCGATACAGACAAAACGCATTTAATAAAACCTCCGATAAATGCCCCTTTTTGTAACTAATGCTCATTTCCTGTATTACAAGTGCCCTTTTTTCATTCACATAAATGCACCTTTTCATATCTGGTCATTGCTTTATTTCAGATGCGATAAGTGTCGCTTTTCACCTCTGATAATTTCCCTTTCAACAATATATAGTATTATCTTATAAATGCCCTATCAAAATATGATGGGGGCCCCTTTTTCGTCGACAAATGCCCGTTTTCTATTCTCATGACTAACTGTTTTCATCTCTGGTGAGTGCCTCTTTTTGAATGTGTAAGAAGTGCCCCATTTTCACCTCTGATAATTAAACTTGGTACTTTGCCACATGCTCCTTATCTTTCCTGATGAGTGTCCCATTTCCCTGTCATCATTAAACGCGCCCTAGCTAATTTCAAGCGACTAAGAGCAATTTCCCCCAAGTCTCGCTCGCTACCCTCGCACGTATCTTTAGATGATATACGTATGTTACTTATCAAAGGTCTTTTCAGTCTGTTGTTATGAGCATGTGCCTATAACCCATTAGGATTGGATGTTTTCCTCTTTATAAGATGTTATTGTTCGAACTGCGACCTCACACATTTTACAATTTTTCCTCGCTCGCAAACAATTTGAACAATATGTCTGCATACATTTTTACATTTTTACATTTTTACATTTTACATTCCGCATTTTAAATTTTAAATTCTATGCTTCCATAATTACTTGTAACATCTTTTTAAAATGTACATTGAATAGTGATAAGGTTTTGTAGCAATCATGACATGGCAATTCAGATCAAATGGTGTTCAAGTTTGTAATTCATTTGCTTATTTCTCCCCAATTTACGAAAGTCGGGAAGGAGCTTACTTGTTTTGTTGTTTATTTTTTAAATACCCGACACTCCTTGACACAAGAGAGGTCCAGGGATGAGCGAGCAGACCGTTAGCTAGTGTATGGGAGTGTGAATGGGAGTGTGTATAAGAGTGTAAATGTGAGTGTTTATGAGAGTGTCCAAGGTACAGGAGTGAGAATAGGAGCGTGTATAGGAATGAGAGCGTGTATTGAAGAGCAAAGGGCCTGCTTGCTCATCCTTTGACCTACTCTTGTGTCACCTCACAAAATATATTTTATACGTGAATTAATTTGCCTGTTATTGCCTTAGTCATATTAGTTATGAACTTTGTTATGAATTTTGTTATATACTATATATTATACTTTGTGACAATGTCAACCACATTTGTATGTATTATAATTCATTGCCAATGTAAATTGTTCATAATTCAGCCATCTGGCTGCGAAGTGCAATCAATAAAACCTTTTCAATCTCAAATCTCAATCTCAAACCAAACTCCAAAGCATCATGCTTTTAAAGCAATGTCTTGTGTGGTGTATAAAGTGAAACAAATATTGAAATCAACCCCGATAATTTTAATCACAATGTAGGGGTATATACCAATGTCTAACAAATTGTATATTTTCGCTTTGAGATTTCCCTTGGTAGGTGCCTTTTTTCCAGAAAGTGCCCTTTTTTCTTGGTTCCCCCCCCCCCCCCCCCACTTTGGAAGACGTTCGGCCGCCTCTGGTCTGAGGTTCAGAAGTAGCAGCAGCAGTGTTTTCCCTTGTATTGTTTGCTGGCATGGTGGGGAGTATTTGTTTACCTTTTTATGTGAAATATTATGAATAGCCTGGGCCTGCAGGCAAGAGGAAGGTTTATCGGTGAATAGAAGGTGAGCCGTTGGTCAAAGGCTTTCTGGTTCAAGTTCAGGGCTCAATAGGTAAAGTCTGAATTGACTATTTCCACTGTCTAAATAGGGTCGATGGTATCAATTGAAATTCTTTGCTCACTATAGGCTGTACGTAGGAGTTCTCAATTCCAGCAGATCACTCATGTATACGTACACAGAGTTATGCATTTGGGACATGCAGCATCATGATCCAAAGAAGCCAATGCAGAGATGAGATCAGGAAAATCAATTTTCAGTCAGTAATTCTCACTTCCCAGTGTACACATGGTCATCAAACCGTTCCCACATTGTCCTCAAGTTCATATGAACGTTTTCAATAAAACACATAGAGAAAAAAGAAAAACTTCAAGTTGATGTTCAGTCTGATAACTCTTATTTCAGGCAAACATGTCTCCACACTTCATCAGCATATGTTGTACTCGACCTACTGTTGGTACGAGTACACAAAGAAAAATGCATACAAGGACACCCACCCCCCCCCCCCCCCCCCCACACACACACACACACCCAAACACGCGCGCACACTACTGACCCCGTTCTCATTCACTTCGTTGGAGCAGTCTAACTAAGACCCGTTCCTCAGGAACAGTTCTTAGGTGAGTGAGAACGTTCAAAGTGGTCCAGGAAGTGGAATTCTGGACCGCTCCAGAAGACCACCTCGGGAGGTGGTCTTCAGGAACGGGTCTTATGAAGAGCGGTTTGGACTGCTCTAACGTGCAATGTGAACGGAAGCGTACTTTGAACGGAAGTGAGCTAGTGACGTTGTTGTTGTTGTTGTTGTTGTTTGATATTATCGGCGTTTCATTCTTTTTTAGAATATCTACGCCTTACTTTTTTTTCCTTCTATTTATTTATACTATTTGTAAATTCATACTCTTCTCTTTTCTTTTTTTTTGATAATATAATCTCAGATCTACTGGTCCATGAAAAACCCCTCACCGCAATTGGCACCTTCATGCCAGACCGGCGCGGTACATTGCGCAATCTTCTCGGCCATCATTGGCCTAGGCAACTCTGGTGCCGGTGAGAGGATTCTGGGGTAGATCTCCAGAGTCTCTTGTTTGGGGTTTACCGTCCTCAATCCGTCTTTACTCTTTCTTACCTTTTCTCTTCTAGTATTTTTCCATTTTGTAAAACCTTATTTTTCTACCAAAGTATGTATCAACATCTTAGGGCATTTGGTTGCCGTGCGATATGTGCAACAAAAAAAAAAAAAAAAAAAAAACTATTAGGAACACTCAAAACGCCTCGTTCTACGAACGAAGCGGATCAGTGCTCTCTGGGTCGCACTTTCTGTTGATTTTAGGAGTTTCATTATTTCGTTTGGGCTCGTTATATCTCTTTCCATTATCAGCATTGCTCTTTCTATTGTATATTTCGGACATTCCATCAGATAGTGTGTTATTGTTTCAGGGGTGTTACAGTATTTACAATTTTTGTTAGCTTGGCCAGGTTGGGTTGTTTGGGATACCCATACGTTTGAGGGGTTTGCGTTTAGTCCTATGTTGCAAAGTCTGAGCCTGCGAATTATGACTTCGCAGTCTCTAAACAGGGTGCTCTCAAAGTTATGTTGAATTGTAGGTTTGAAAGGTCTTACGTTTGTTTTATTGTAATTTTGCCATTGTTCTTCCCAACTCTTGTATAGTTCTACTTTCAATACTGCTTTCATTTCAGACAAACATAACTTGTTATTTATTTGTATCTCTTCAGTTAGGGCTTGTTTTGCGAGAAGGTCCGCTATTTCGTTTCCCTGTATTCCACAGTGAGAGGGGATCCATTCTAGATTAGCCTTTAAACAAGGCCACTTGTCTGATAGACGCCGAGCGACTAAAACGAGACTAATCGCGAAAACCCAAGTGAACGCGAGAGCGAGGAGCCCATCCTAGTGGCCTTTATCAATCTGATTTGGATTTCTTATGTTAACCCTTGTTTCCGACTAGAATTCGCTCCAGAAAATGGAGCGTTCAATCAGCGAACGTATCCTCGCACGACGTCAGCATAGTAGTATCCATCACACACACACACACACACACACACGCACACACACACACACACAGTAAACTCTACGTAGTGCGAACATGGACCTACATGCTATGAACTATTACGTACGTGCTAAGACCACTGACCTCTACATGGAACGAATCACGAACGAAGCCAACTGGGAGATCGCCGTTCTGATTGGTCAATAAATTCCGTCACTCGGTCGCGCGTTCACTCCGGGTATCTAGACTCATCTCAGCCGCTTAGAGTCACGAGGCCTTGTCAAAAGGCTAATTCTAGATGGACTTGGATGCCTCTGTATGCGAGTCTTGTGTATATATACTTGAAGTCGTTTATGAAGTTATCTGACTTATCTCCTTTCATTGATTGCATTGAGAGGAGTGCGCTGAGGGAGTCTGTGAATATCGCTACCCCTGCGTGCAGGTTTAGTTGTTCAACCCATAATAGGGCAATTGTTATTGCTGCTAACTCTGCTCGGTAGCTTGAGGTATGGTCTGTAAGACGTTTTGATTGCCTTATTGAAAAATGTGGGACAAAAAAAGGACGCAGCTGCTGTGCCTGATGGGGATTTTGAGCCATCCGTATATATATATGAAGGCTGTTATCAGGTGGGCTGTATCTAATACAGACCACCTTATATTTTTGTTAAAATTGCCTTTATTTATTATCAGGTGGGCTGTATCTAATACAGACCGCCTTATATTTTTGTTAAAATTGCCTTTATTATTATTATCAGGTGGGCTGTATCTAATACAGACCACCTTATATTTTTGTTAAAATCGCCTTTATTATTATCAGGTGGGCTGTATCTAATACAGACCACCTTATATTTATATATATATATATATATGTATATATATATATATATATGAAGGCTGTTATTCCATTTTGATTTTATGAGTTCTATGCTTCTTAGTCTCATTTCATTCGGGTTATCATTTTTTCTTATTGATTCAGTTAGTTCTATGGATATTTGGGGAGTGTAGTTGTGCCAGGGGGGGGGGGGGGATGGAAGTTCTATTACTTTTTTCCGTAATTGACTCTATTATTTGTTCATTTTTTATTCTTAATCCAAAATGTTGTCTCACTTTTTTTATTCTTTAGCTTTTGAAATTGCCAACATGGTTGGATGTTTGGTTTTAATGGGTGGTTTGTCACACGAGAAAGATGGACGTGGTACTTTTCTGTCAGCATTTTCCTTCTTTAATAACCCAAGAGGGGGCTCGTCCATTTCCAACTGTAGGGCGGCGAGGGATGTACCGTGTAAAGCACCTGCACATATACGTAGGGACATGTATTGCATCGAGTTTAAAACTTTTTTGGAGCTTTCGCTTGCCGAGTCATATGCCTCGCACCCGTAATCTAGCATTGATCTTTAATATCAAAGATCGATATAGCATCAGTAATGTTTTTGTGTTACTTCCCCAACTTGTATGAGCGACGCTTTTCAGGATATTTTTTTTTTTCTACATCTGTTTCTGATATCTTGTATATTGGTATTCCATGTCAATTTTTTATCAAACGTGACGCCAAGAAATGTATGATTTGTTTGGAATCGTAGTTCTTTTTCTTTAAGTTTTATTACAAGGAGGTTTGTTCTGTTGCTATTGCTATTGCTGAAGAGCACCGGGGTACTTTTATTTTCAGAGAGATTAAAGCCCCTTTGCTCGAACCAAATGCGTAGGTTATTTAAGCAATTTTGAATTCTATTTACTATAAAATTAATGTTAGGTCCTGAAGTCCAAATGGCGCAATCATCTGCGTATACAGATATGGAGACTGAGGGGGTTTTTGGAATTTGACAGAGCATAAGGTTGAACAGTATTGGACTTATGGAACTACCTTGCGATAGACCGTTTTCTGTGTTGTTTATGTGCGACAGTGTATTTTCTATTTTTACCTGGAATGTTCTATTTCTTAGAGAATTGTTTATAAAGTTTAGTGTTTTACCTCGTATACCTATATCATAAAGATTTGATATCAATCCGTCTACCCAAAGTGTATCATAAGCTTTTTCTATGTCGAGAAAAATGGCGACTGTATGCTGTTTAATGGCTATGTTTTTTCTGTATTTCATTTTCTAAACTGATGATACTATCTGTAGCACTTCTATTCTTTCTAAATCCTATTTGGAATGAAGGGAGTATTTCCTGTTTTTCGATGAACCACTGTAGTCTTACATTCACGATTCCTTCCATGATTTTGATGAAACAAACTGTGAGTGCAATTGGTCTACGATGATACTTTATGGGGTTCGTTGTCAGGTTTTTTGATTGGGATAATAATTGAGTGTTTACATTGCCTTGGTATTTGCCCGGAGCTCCAAATTTGATTTATCAAATTTAGCATGGTCTGTTTTGCTGGTTTCGTGAGTTTTTGGTATATTAAATATTTAATCTTATCGTGTCCGGGGGTAGAGGAGGAATTTTGACGTTCGATTGCTGCTTCTAATTCTGATAGTGTGAATTTGTCGTTTAGAACTGAGGGAAAAAATTTTGGTTCTTTATTTTTAATTTTCTCTATATTATTTGCTACGTGAGTGTACAGTTGGGAGCTAGGGTCAACTTTGTGTTTAGTTACGTAAGTATAATCTTCAGCTATCTTATTGGCCTTTTCCTGATCGGTAATATATTCTATATCATTTTCTTTTAGTGTTGGTAAGCATTCTTTTTTTGGTATGATATTGTTGTATCTTTTTATCATTTTCCAAATTTCTGAGGTCGGAGTGAATCTATTAAGCCTGGAGCAGTATTTGTTCCAATGTTGTCTTTTTACTTCTCTTATTGTCTTCTGTGCAAGGGCTTTCTTATTTAGGTACTCGTAGAGATAATCTTTCGTCATGTATTTGATTGCTTTATTTTTGGCTTTGTTTCGTTCTTTAATTCTCTTTTGGCAGTCTTCATTCCATCATGGATTGTGTGGTTTATGGTTTTTTGTAACTGTTGGTATGGTTTCCTTCATAATTTTCTTTGTGACGTTTATGAATTCGTTGTAGTATTCTTCTGTGTTTTCATTTGGAGTTATATTGGATAGTTCTATGTCGCATAATTGTTCAAATGCTTTCCAGTCTGCTTTTTTGTAACTAAGATATGGTTCATTTCGTTTTGTATATTCTCTTTCATGTATTTCTTCTACAGGATGTAGATTGATTTGTATTTCTATAGGGAAGTGATCACTTCCTAACTTATCTTGCTTTACATTCCACTGACATCTATTAGCTATGGAGGGTGTTGCTAAGCATAGGTCTAGACAGGAGAATTTTCCCGTATGGTGATCCATTCTCGTACCTGATCCATCGTTTAGTAGTATAATATTTTTATTTTCTATAAATTCTTCTATGATGCGGCCATTTACATCGGTAGTGTTACTGCCCCATAATGAGTTATGGCTGTTAAAGTCTCCTAGGATTAGCAGGTACTTTGGGGTAGCATATTCGGGAATAATGGCCTCAAGGGTATCTATGTTTAATCGCTGACATGGATTGTAATAATTTACTACTGTCATGCAGGAAGTTTTGAGGTGCAGTTGAATAGTTTGCAATTCAATGGTATTATGGAGTGTTATATTTTTGAAATATACAGAGTTGTGTATGTAAATGGCGCATCCGCCTCTCACTCCGATTTTTCTGTTGCGTGGTATACATGTATAATTTGGTATTTGTAATATATTATTTTCTGTAAACCACGTTTCTTGAATGCACAATATATGCGTGACAGTAGCAATTGAACTAGTTCGTCCCCGTGCCCCCCTTGGAGACCTTGGGCATTCCATTGTAGTATGGATAGTGCCGCCATGAAAAGGAGAATTTTAATCATGTTCTCCATGGTGTTTCATTATTTCTAGCTCTTCAGGTAATATATTGAGACATGTTTGGGCTTTTACGAGAAATTTGTTCATCTTTTGTGTTTGTGGGATGTCTTGTTGCATTATTTCTATGACACGGACAAGAAACATTAGGAGATCCAGGGGGATGTGACTTCTCTTGGCTGTGGTAATGATGTTAGGTTTACCGTGACCACCGCTGTTGGAATGTTGCATTCTCCCCTGTTCTACAAATACGGAGGGGGTAACAAAACTTTCGCTTTGATTGGTTTCTATTTCAATGTATTGTGTAGAGTCTGTATTTGGTCTGCTTTGAGTGGGAATTGTTTTACTTTTTGTTTGTTTCTTTTCTTTGTTTGTGGGTACTTTACTGTTGCCGTTTGTGCTCGATTCCTTAGAGTTAGTTTTTTCCTCTACTTTTGTTGCCTCTTTACAATGTTTCGTGGCTTCGGCATAACTTAATTTCTTTTCCAAGCGGATTTTTTGGACAATTCTTGCGTTTTTGGCTTCGATGCATCATTTGAATGCTGCTGAGTGGTTTCCTTTGCAGTTAACATAAAAGGGATTAGATTTTCTGGGACATTGGTCGAAAGGGTGCTCTTCTCCACACCTGACGCATCTTTGCTTGCTATTGCATTGCGAAATTACATGTCCCATGCGTTGACATTTGAAACATCTGGGGACAGGGGGGGATGAATTCGTTTACTTTAAATTCCTGATAGAATAGTATGATTTGTTTTGGTATCGTTTTACTTTCAAAGGATAGGATGACTGCTTTGGTGGACATGTCGGTAGGGTTAGTGGTTTCGGTTGACGAACTGCTCTTGGTTTCAGGGTGGTTTTTCTTTATTTTCCTCGTGATTCTTTTAGCATTTGCGCACTTGTAGATTTTGAGCGCTTCTGTGATTTCTTCTTCTGTAATATCTGGATAAACACCTGTTATTACTCCTTTTACTGTTTTTGATCGTTCTTTTACCTTAAGTGGGATACCGCCTATTTCCAATATGTTTGAGATTGCCTTATGTTGTTTTATGTTCTGACATTTGATCAATAAACCGTTTTTGGATTCTTTTGACAAATTCTATTTTTGTGGGTCCTGCACATTTCTCTATTTCTTTGCTATTTTTATGGGGTTCACGTGTCCTAGGATTTTTGTTGATTCAATTGGGATGAGTAGTACTTTTAGTTCATCTTGGGTTGTGGAAGATTGATGTGGGTCGGCTCGGGCTTCTTGAAATATGGGGCTATCGCTATCCGACCCCGACTGTGCCTTTAAGCTTTTTATACTGTGGCTGTCTTCTCGTGGCCGAGCTCTCCTAGGGTGTTTCTTTGCATTTTTCTTTTCTACGGGGATGGAGCTATTATTGTATGCCTCCTCTTCTGTGTCACCTTCTATCTCTGATGAGAAATATCTTATGGGTTTAAGGGGGTTGTAGGCCGCCATATCAGGCGGCCTTCGGGAATGGGTGTTGCTCCCAAGTTAGTTATGTTGGTTAATGTAGCATACAGTGCAGTGCAGAAAAATGCCCGAAAATATTGCTTACCTCTTGCTGGCAATCCCAATACACAAAACAAATTCAAATACTATACGGAGTTAGGTCGGAAAAAGATAATTGGTTTCCTTTCACCGAGACCAATATGATATATTTGGCGCCAAATACAAAATTGAGCGTGGTTTCCGACAATCAGAGAAACAATTTTAATATATTCCACACATGAAATTCCGAAGAGTAGTATGGTGAATTCACAAAATGTATATTCCAAATAGACTTGGGCTGGCAATCCAAAAAGAAAATTGAGTAAATTTGGTGTCAGTTGAAGATTGAATTCAATTCAATTCGATCGAACACCGGAGCTCGAAGGAGGCACGTCCGAAGCAGACGCTGTCTCTATCATGCGAAACATGTAGTACGGTACATACGGTTTGTATTCCGCGCGCGAAAAAAATGACCTGCTGACCTGAGCTACCAGAGCAACATAGTGGTACGCTCATTTGGGCTAAAGGGGGCGCTATAGCCATATAAGAGCCGGGCTGGGTTGATTAATTGTACGATTATTAGTTTGACTTGGTATACACCTAAAAGTTAAATAGCATTAATTATGTTTCCAATAGTATGCCGGGAACGGGTAAACAACCCCTGGTTTTGAATTCTTGCATTAGATTAAAGTGTTCATTTCGAAAAGCACGTTGGAAATGAATTCCTGCATCAAGATGTACAGGTGTTCATTTCCAACAACAAGTTATAGACAATAGACTGTTTTGCCGGGGATGCGACATTCTCGCGAAGAGATAGACTCCTCCCATATTTGTCGGTGACTAGTTCAGATAACACTCATCTATTATGCTTTGTCATTGGTTATAATTAATTAAAGGTATAACTCCTCTCTTAATTGGTCGGATGACCTAAGGGTAATTTGATATATCCCGTCTTGTAATTGGTTGGCTCCGTAAGAGTCCTCCTGGTTGGCTGGCAATATCATGTAATATCTAAGCCTCATCGGGTGCCGCGGTATTTAAATGCGAGGTGCGGGATTTTGAAGTCAGTTTTAGTTGATATTATTTGAGAGTATATTATTTGAGAGTTTATTTCATTCCGTTAACATGTTTAGGATGTGCTGTAGTTACTGTCAATATGGCCGCCCAGCCTCTGAGAGAAGCAGTTTATTTACAATGTTTTTATAATAATAATACTTTTCGTTTGCAACGATTGGAGCTTCGGCTGATATATATATTTAATAAAGTGGACTTCAACTGTAATGCCGAGCTTCTTGTGTTTTCATTTATATTTGAACTTGTCATCTTCAACTCATTTACTGGCCCACCACAGTACATACGGTTTGTATTCCGCGCGCGAAAAAAATTGACCTGCTGACCTGAGCTACCATAGCAACAAGACCACTTTGACTCGTGGAGTGGTTTGAGCCATAAAAAAACTGCTCGGAGTGTGAACGCTCGCAAACCGTTCCTCAAGACCCGTTCCTCTGGAGCGGTCTAACTAAGACCACTTTCAAAGTGAGTGAGAACGGGGTCTTAGAAGCCATGTTTAATTTTGACATTCTACCATATGCGAAAATCAGTCTGATACATAATGTTCACTTTTGACTTGTTTACGATCGTTTTTTGGACAGAGAACATGATCACATATACTTTCGAGAAATCAACTTCGGAGAAATAGGCAATGTTTGTAATGTAATCATCATACATATCTGTGAAGTGCCTAGTTACGAATAAGTGTACTTTAATACGGGGTATGTAATTGTCTCCATTATTTGGTGTACGTGGGGGAAGCCATAATAATTTGTCCTACCTAGCAACAAATTTTATTATGTAGTCTGCATTCTGAACTTTGAAATACTTGTACATGTAAACTAATTTAAAATGACAGGTGGATATGATAGCTCGTTGCTAAGTAAACTCGAATGAATTTAAATATACATATTTAAAATGGCTAATTTCAACACCGGATGATTTTTCCCATTAATATCGTTATGGGATTGCGTAATACGTCTTTGTTTTCTGTCAACTCAAAAAATATTTTACTGATTTGTGTATGAATGTATAATGCTGTATATATGTTTCGCAATATCATGTAACACAGCGAATTTCAATTGTTAAATGGACAATAAATATGAACCTTTTAACCTTGTTGTCATGTTCGAAAAATGTCAATAGGTACAGGCTGTTGGTATTAGCATAACAATGTATTTCAATATATGTATGCTCTGACCTCTTCAGAGGCCCTTGATACTGACTATTTGGTTCACCTGGGCTGCGCCTCACAAAACCGTCATAAGTACAAGTTCGGCGACATCCCATTAAAATGCGTGTATTAAGTTTAACACGCGTTTCAATGGGATGTCGCTGAACTTGTACTTATGACGGTTTTATGAAACGCTGCTCTGCTTTACATACGGCGATTTTAAGCTCCATTTCCTTGCCTAGTATGTTTCACTCATTTTTGAGGCTATGTTAGATTCCCGAATATTTCATTATGTTCGATATTAACGAAGACATTAATTTGTTTGATATTGACTCTTTTGAATTAACCCCATTCGAATTTGATAACAGATTATGTTCAAAGTTCCCAAAAGCTTTTACGATTTCTCATATAAATATTAGATCTTTAAATAAGAATATTGATTATTGTATGAAGAATGCATCAAATCAAAATTTCATTTAATTGGATTGTCTGAAGTCTGGAATGTATCTTGTGCAGATATCCTTGGGATAGATGGTTATACTTTGGAAGTGAATTGCCGGGACCCTGGTTTACGGGGAGGAGGTGTTGGAGTCTATGTTCATTCTTCTTTGAAATATAAAATGTTAAAATATGATATTGACTTTGCTGAATCACTATGGCTTGAGGTTCAAATCGGTGATCGTTCCGTTGTTGTAGGTGTCATTTATAGAAAACCAAACACTGATATTTTCCAGTTTCAAGGGAGTTTATTGTCTGTGTTAGAAATGATTAAAGTTGATAAAAAGTTGTGTATTTTAATGGGTGATTTCAATATTGATTTGTATAATCCCAGCGTAAATGCTGAAATGTTAGTTACTTCTTTAGTGTGTTTGGGGATACATCAATTAATTAAGACCCTTACGAGGGTAACACCCATGTCAGGTTCCTTAATTGATCATATTTACACAAATATGGGTGCAGATCGCATATGTGCTGGTACAATTGTAACTGACGTTTCTGATCATTTCCCTATATTTGCTATTTTTGAAGATAGCTCAGTAAAATTACAACCACAAGGAGAAGTACGATATAGAAGTTATAAAAACTATGAGAAAGAACAGTTTTGGGATAGTCTACTCTTGGAATCCTGGGAAAATGTATATCAATGTACTGATGTTAATAAAGCATATGATATATTTGTACAATCATTCATAGGTATATGTGATCAATATGCTCCGATTGTTCATCGTCACTCTTCCAGGAGGAAAAATGATAAACCATGGCTGACAAGAGCTATTAAGAAGTCTATTAAAAAGAAACATAAATTGTATGGTAAAGTATTACAATCAAACTATAGTGAAGATAATTTGAAAAAAATATAGGACGTATAAAAATGTTTTAACTACAGTTTTGAGGAATGCGAAGAGGAAATATTATAGTGATGTATTTGAAATGTATAAAGGTGACACAGCGCAAACATGGAAGTCAATAAATAAGCTATTGAAGAGTGGAAACAGTAAAGTAAAAACGTCACATGTAGATAAGCTCTGTGTTGATGATAATGGTGGTAAGAAAGTTGTAACCTCAGGGAAAGAAATATCAGAAGGCTTTAATGAATTTTTTGTGAACATTGGGCCTAAACTTGCTAAATCTATTAATGGTAATGTTGACGATGTTATTACATTCAAAGGTTATCTTAGTGATGGAATAATTGACTCCATGTTTTGGGAACCAGTTACTCATTATGAGGTACGGGACTATTTATTAACTTTAAATGTAAAGAAAGCTTGCGGCTTTGATGATATTCCAGCCCGATTACTGAAGGATGCTGCTGAAGTAATTGCAAAACCACTATCTTATATTTATAATCAGTCATTATTGAACGGTGTGTTCCCAGATGCAATGAAAGTAGCCAAAGTTACACCAATTTTTAAAAAGGGAGATAGAAATGTCCCAGGCAATTACAGACCTATTTCAGTTTTGCCTCTTTTGGCCAAAATATTTGAGAAATTAGTAAACAGGAGGCTACTTGATTATTTTGAAAGAAATGATGTCTTGTATAAGCACCAGTATGGCTTTCGTAAACATTATAGTACTAAGTTGTCTTTAATTAATTTGGTTAATGATGTGCTTAAATCACTGGATAAGGGCAGTGTAACACTAGGTGTATTCCTAGATTTTCAGAAAGCTTTTGATACAATTGATCACGCAATATTGGCTGGAAAATTAGAACATTATGGAATAAGGGGCCTGCCTCTCCAGTGGTTTAAAGATTATCTTTGTAATAGATTTCAGTTTGTGAACTATGATGGACATAGCTCATTGAAGCAGATAATAACATGTGGTGTTCCTCAGGGTTCTGTGTTGGGACCTACACTGTTTTTGTTGTACATAAACGATTTACCAAACTCAACAAATTATTTTAATTTTAGACTTTTTGCCGATGATTCTAACTTGTTTCATACGTTTCCACCGAGACAGAATTCAATTGATATGGATAATATAGTTAATATGCATCTTGATAAGGTGACCATATGGTGTAAGGTAAATAAACTTACAGTCAATCTATTAAAGACTAATTATTTGTTAATAAGAGGGAGTAGGCAATCAGTAGTGACTCAAGGGGTGCTAAAAGTAGCAGAGACTGAAATAGCCCAGGTTGATGTTGCATCATTTGTAGGAATTTATATAGATCAACACTTGACGTGGAAACCTCATATCCAAAGGGTTAATAAGTTTATCAGGAAAAGGGTTGGTGTTTTATATAGATTAAGACAGTTTGTGCCAAGGCGTGTTTTGTTGTTACTGTATAAGACGTTAATCCAACCGCATATGACCTACGGAATTGAGGTTTGGGGAAGTAATTATGAAATGAACATGAAGTGTTTATTATTAAGCCAAAAGATGGCACTAAGAGTTATAACATTTAGTCCAATTAGGACTCATTCACAACCGATATTCCAGGAGCTAAAATTATTGAATGTGTATCAACTCCATAAATTATCTGTTTGTGTTTTTATGTATCAATTATTGAATGATAAATTGCCACAGTCTCTAATTCAGTACTGCTGTTTCATAGAGCAAAACTATGAGACTAGACAAAGAGAAAGTAAGAAGTTAAGTGTGCCTAAAGTAAGGACAACGCAAGGTAAATTTTCAATGTCATTCAGAGGCACACGCTATTGGAATGATCTACCCCTTTCTGTAAGGGAGAAAGCATCAGTGTCTTGCTTTCGAAGAACTCTTATATCACAAATGTTAATAGAATAGTTGTTTATAACTTAGAACCAAGGCTCTTGCCTTTTTGTAAATATTTTGTTATATAATTCTTCATCTTTTATTTAGTGTAAAATACCAAAGCTTTGTATATAAGCACAGAACACATTTACCCTAGATGTAGAATAGTTTGTAGCTTAGGTATGAATTCACTAGTTATTCATATTTATTCATTACATTCTCATTTATTGCTGTGATACTTATTGTGTGTTAGTGGTACTAGACACGATTAGCATTAAATGCTATTTTCTGGTCCCATTTATCCTTTCAATGTTAATTAATCATTCACATTTGATTGTTATATTGATGTACTTTTTGTTTTGGATAATAAACTTCAAACTCAAACTCAAACTCAAACACATAATGAGATTTCAAATGGCAGAATCTACTGTGGACTCATTTACTGTTGCAATATCTGGTAATAATCTGACAAGCTTTCGAATTGTGAAGGAAATTCTTTTTTTAAAGAAGTATGCATAACGTTAATAAACTGACCATTTCCTTCGGGGGTTTTGTTCAATTATTTGTGATCGTGTAGCTTAGTATAGTAGCTATTATGACAAAATGAAATTTAATAAAAACGAAATTTCTTACCTATTTGTGAAGACGTTAAGCTCATAGCATACCCCTCCTTGTCCTGCAAGCATAGACTGCTTTATCTCGTCCCAAGAAGGAATTCTTCTCTCACCTAATGGTATTGCATAAGTATTGGTGACATTCTGGAAAGGTTGTCGAAAGTGTGATCTCAACGTGATTTCCCGAAGAAGCCCGAAACGATCTCGGCTAAACTTCGTGTCAGCCGAATCGATACCGAGTGTGTGGCGAAGATAGTGAAATGCCTCCTGCGCTGTAAGCCGAAGTGAATCGAGAATAGGTGTTTGTGATGAACTTTCCAGCCTATCCTTTTTGTGCGCCTTCTGATGAATTAATTTCGACTTCATGGTTTTGTGACAGAACTTCATTGGATTTGCTAGGATGTAACGATGTGACATGCATTGTGACACCGGGTAACTTGACGAAGTAGTCACGATACATGGACGCAAACTTGATATTAATCCGCAGGCAAACATACTTTGTGAGTAGCCACTAGCGTACACCCGACGTAAACTGAATTTCAATGTCCAATGGCACTCAATCTCTATATCCGTCTCACCAAATTGAAAAAGTAGAATCTAGTGATAACAAAGGCGGAGATCCCGGGTGAATGGGGGAGGGGTTGGGGAGTGAATATCCCCCCACTTTTCGACCAAGGGGGCATGGCCTATGTAATCGTCCCCAATGTTATGCATATGTTTATGATAAAATGCTCGCCGCAAAGGCTTTTATATTGCATAAATCCTAACTATATTTGTTTGTTTTGTTTTTATTGTTTCACATTCCACAATATAACAGTTTACATATTATCAATAGGCCATTTTCGTAATGTAACCACATTTAATGCATAGGTCTTTGTAAATTGCCTCAATAAAAATTATTTCATTCACATGATAGGAATAATAGTATTTCAATAGTCAGAATGCAACTGCATATATCAAGTGTTGCTAGGTAGGTCAAGCTATAATGTTTGTCCAACCTGGCAACAACTTACTTATGCAGTTCGGATTCTGTCTATTGAAATACTATTATTCTTATCAGGTGAATGAAACAATTTGTATTAAGGCACTTCTCAAAGACTTATGCATTACATTTGGTTACATTACGAAAATGGCCTTTTGCTGTGGTAGAACATCCCTTCACTGTTATTATGTAAAAATGTGTAGACCAGGGCCCCGTCTTACAAAGAGTTACGATCGATCCAAATCAATCGTAAGTCCTCCAATCAATCGCAAGTTTGCAGTCTCCTATCTCTTATGTACATAGTTACGATTGATATCAATCGCAAATAACTTACGATTGATATCAACTCTTTGTAAGACGGGGCCCAGGTGAATATGCATGTGACACCTGTTCTACACATCTTTGCATAATACCAGGGAAAGGATGGTCCTTTGTCTACCTGAGGAACTGTATATGTTATGCGCACGCGGCATATACTAGTACCGTACTAGATTTAGGAAAATCAAGGTTGACACATTCTCGATCGCCGACTTAGACGACGTGACGCATGCGCAGTGCCTTAAAAGACATCACACGTTGCAGTCAAAGCTGTCGACGTGCAAATCTAAAAGTCCCTATTGTTTGAAAGGCAAGAACAGTGCGTACGGGGATAGATGAGTCTATCCACAAACAAAGTAATATATAATTCATACTCATAGCCCCATTTCCAAATGTTATGTCATATAAACATAAAATGATACAAGACGACCCCTCACCAAAAATCGCGCATTCCAAAAGTTTGATCTTGGCTGACAGATTGTAACTTGACTAAATCTTATTTGCCCTTTAGACGCATACTTAAAATCGGATGCCTTAGGCAAGCCTCAGTTTTAATATATAAATGATTGCTCGTTTTCTTCACATCTTGCTGTTAGATTGAGATGCTTGGTGTGTTATACTTATGTATATCGTATTACAGCATGTTTTACAACTTACAACTTATGTTTTACAGCATGTTTTTAATAAGTTCATACCTCGTTTAGTTATGCGGACATTCGGAACTTTTTTTAAAACTCAGAATAGCAGCGGAAGTGGTGTGCATGAAAGAGGAGGCGGGATATCCATACTGCTATCACTGCAACATGGGTAAATTGCATTATTTCATTATACCTTGGTTCCTGGTATTAAACCTTTCCGTAGTAGTTTGTTTCTAAATATTTTTACGCTTTACAAAGCTATCTAAATCAACACAAAATACTAATAAATGTTGTAGTAAATAATTGTTTCGAAAGCAATGTTTCAGTAATTATTGTAATAGTGTTTCCGTTTCATGGTCTCACTGGTCTGGTTGTATTTATGAAGCCTAAATGTTCTATTCAGCGCCTGCTTCGCCCGTCCACAATCATGAAAATAAAGCTTTAAGAGGTTTCTCCCTTAGTCAATTTCAAGAGGATTCTTTTGATAATAGTTAGCCTGTAATTCCACAATTGTTACAAGTGCATACTACCCTTTTGTTAAAATGTACTTTAATACTTAAACTCTGATGAGCTTAGGATGCTGCACTCCTCTCTCTCTCTCTCTCTCTCTCTCTCTATCTCTATCTTTCTCTCTCTCTCTCTTTCTCTCTATCTTCCCCCCTCATCATTCATGTTCTTTCACTTTTGTTTCCATCTTCTTCCTTGTAAATCCCATTCTCTTCCATTTTCTCTCTAGCTCGCTTTATCTTTCTTTCTCTCTCTCTCTTCCCCCTCCTTCTTCCTGTTCTTTTACCTTTTCTTCTTCTTCCTTGTCGTTCCCGTTCTCTTCCCTTTTCCCTCTCTCTCCTTGAACTAAACTCGTTATTTGTATCCCTTTACTCATCATTGGATACAAGTTAGATTTTGTTTTTCCTAAAAGGGGACCTATGTAGCCTCACAAGCTCTGCTTTTTGTATAGGTTTCTGCACTTTTTCTCAAATTAAGATAAATTAAACATAATTACCTTTCTACGATTCCTTGATAGTGATTCAATGTTTATGTTTAATAAAGAGGTAATTTATGTACATCATTTAATAAATACAACATTATTAATTTACCGATTTCGGTAATGCACTGCTTTGTTTTGTTTATGTGTTATTTTTTTGTAATATAAGAAAGTGAAAGTAAACTTGAACCATTGAACCATTATTTGAGATATGTTGGTCATAACAGGTTAAGTCCACACTTGGTAATCTACAACACCTTTTATAGGGTGAACTGAGGAATGATGTCAACATACCATTGCGAACCCACTACTCTGAGCCATTAATGGGTCTACAGCATTGTTTTCATTTTTTCATTTTTTTTTCTTTTGTCCAATCTAAAACCTTTCCTCGTTGCAATCTATAAAACAAAGATTGGCCAACATGTTGGTCACAATCCTACGTATACCGTTTGTTTGCCAACCAAAGTCCTTCTCCCGCAAATAATTGTATAATGTTCCATACAATCAGCATTTATGACAGCTCATCATATCGTTTTTTTAAATAACAATTGTTATATATATTTGCTTATTTATGAGTCACTGTCAGAAAAAATGCGTATTGTATTTTATATTACTATTGTTATCTACAAACTGTGTACTGATGTTGCGATGAACTGGCCGCGATTTTCTGTGAATTTACATGTAATTGGCTCTCCCTTACCGAATTTATAGTTATGGTGATTGTTTCCGTTGTATTTGATATGAGGCCGGCCCTGGAATTAACTTCCTGTCCTCGGAAATGCTACATACGTGCTTATCCTTATCCTGGATGTCTGGAAATAATGACGAAATAAAAGGTAAGTTCACACGCCTATCCGCTAAAGACAATCCGTTATTGAATTAATATCGCGACAATTACGAGAAGCTGGGGCCTTCTCTCGAAGTTATATGTCGTATGGATGCAGTAAGGAGCACTCGTTTTTTTGTTACAGTCCAATTCGTGAGAAAACATTTAGCGGCGAATCAGCCAACCAGTGATAAAAGCGGGAGGGGGTGGGGAGGGAGTAAGGGGCACAACTTTCTTTTTTATCAACACGCACCCCCTTCATTAAGCAAGCAAACCCTGTGTTATACCCGTTGTTTTTTTTTTTTTGCCGGGGGGGGGGGGGGGCGTGCCTTTCGCCCCCACCCCCTGGATCCGCGCCTGTGTATAGAAACAAAATGTATGCGCGTTGCAGTTGCTAGAATCAAACCACGATTTGTTTGTATATTAGTAAAGAAATGTATACTTATAGATGTTTTTTTATATGAAATATGGCAGTGGTTATTAGGTGTTATATATCTAATATTCACACTGTATTGTTTGTAATTATATCTTCATGATTGGAAGATTTGATAAAATATGAGAATGAAATCTCTGTTTTTGCAACGTTTCCTTTGTCTCCCCATTACATAATGTTATGTGAGAGATTCTTTCATGGCTTGTAGATTGAAAGGTTGTATACCGCTCGTTTCGGTCGCATGTGAACCACGGTAGTTGTTAGTGGATAAACTTATCAAACTTAAATTTAACAACTATTACGGTCTCAAGTAGACACAACCAATGACTGTTGAAACCTAGAACTTGAGAACAGGTACGACTACAGAGTTTAACTGACGCTTTTTCATATCCTATCGAAACCAATATCGAGTTCCTTTTCCTTTTCCTTTGACCCATTATAGGGATTATTATTTCACCGAGAAAAGGGTCAAATAGGATTTTAAGCAAACACGTTGCATGAATATTACATTTTGAAACGAGGGCGGACTAGTCATGGGGACATGGGGGCACCGTCAATGAATGGACACTTTCTGGGAAAAGGGGTACCTACAAATGAGAACCTCAAAACGAAATTACAATTTTTCGACATTGGTAAATGCCGCTACACAGTGATCACATTATTAGGGATAATTTAACGTTTCTTTCTTTATATGGTCAAAGATGTGGTTTAAAGCATAATGTAATCATGACTGACTGAAAATACCTATAGTAAACAACATGATTATATTACCTTTAGGCGAGTGAGCTTGACGAAAAAATAAATAAAATGTTGTTCTATGTCGCTTTAAATTGCGGGCACTGGTTATGGAGAAAGGAAAAAGGGGCACTCATCAGAAGGGAATTCAATTCAATTCAATTCAATTCAAAATGGTTTATTTCAAATAAAAACTTTCATCGCGGCGTTTACCCGAATTACAAAAGTTTAAAAACAAAATTAATAACACAATGTAATATATAACATAGCATAACATGATATATTGAATTTGTAAAATAAATCAGTATAATTACGAGAAATATAGCTTATTGCAACATATGGGAACATAATTTAGAAAGAAATCTGGATTAAATAGCATTAAATAGCACTGAAATCATGTGAACGAAGGACTAAAGTAAGCAATACGCGGTAAACGGAACAAGTGCTGGTGGTGGAAAAAACGAGAGTACAACTGAAAGTTAAGGAGTAACGTTTGCAAATACACTGTAACTTAAGAGTGGAAGAGATTTACAGAGGGAGAGTGTTGAAAGGCTGAGAGGGGGAAAGATATAGGAAGTAGGAGTAGAAAGCGACAATGGAAAATTCATATAAGAGGATACGGATAAGAAAGGAAAATAAGAAGAAGACGATGATGATGAAGAAGAGGAAGAGGAAGAAGAAGAAGAAGAAGAAGAAGAAGAAGAAGGAGAAGAAGAAGAAGAAGAAGAAGAAGAAGAAGAAATGGAAGGAGGGGAAAAAAAAGAAGTAGAGAAAGGGGAGATAAAGATAAAAGACTTAAAAGAGCAAGAGAACAAAACAAAGTGAAAAAATACTACCATGCCTAAAGTAGACAAGAGATGGTGGTGAAGAGGTATGATAAACTATTGTCACATGACAGATTCAGTTAAATTCAATTAAGTTTAATTCAATATGGTAAAACTAGACTAAAATGGAGTAAAACAAAATACTTTAAAAATCATGAAACAAATACAATACTTAATTGTTAAGAGTGTATACACAGGCAGAGGCAAGGCAATCAGATCAAAGAGTGAATGAAGAAGAAGAAGGAGAAGGGAAAGAAGAAAGAGAGAAAAAAGGAAAAGAAGGAAATAAGTCTAGAAATAAAGAAAAGAAGAAATAAAAGGAGAAAAAAGGGGGAAAAAGAAGAGGAAAAAGAGGAGTGTCAAAGAACTACAAAGCAAAACAAAACGAAAAGGTGATGAAATTGCTGAGCCTGAAGGGTACAAGAAAAGGAGGAACGTTCATCGTTTACTTTGGTTAAGTGCACGGATGAGGTACGGAATTGGACTATTTTGCATTCGTTTAGTTTTACATCTAAGTTCAGGAATTTGGGGTTTACGTCTAAGTGTTCTAGTATTATTTTCCGGAGGGAAATACTCTTTAAATTGATCAGTGTAGAGTAGGGTCTTTTTGAAGAACGACAAGCACAAACTCTTTCTTCTATCAGAGAGAGATTCGATTTTCAATTCATCTAGGACAGTGTCATATATAGAGTAACGTGCACCGATAATGACTCTCAAAACTCTCGTTTGGACTCTTTCTAACCTGGTGATTTGGTGTTTGGTGAGGCCTCCATTCCATACAGGGGCTGCAAATTCAATGACAGGTCTTATGTAGCACATGTATATGGTCAACAAGTCATCATAGGGTAGACCATGACGTTTCAATAGTCTAAGCATATGAATTTTACTGTTAGCTCTCTTTATGATATTATTTATGTTTTGATCCCATTTTAAGTCATTCTGAATAATGACTCCTAATATTTTGGTGGCTTTTACAGTAGCCAGTTCATGATTTCCGGTAGAAACTGCAGGATCGATTTGGGGAACCCGTAGGAAACAAACATTCATTTGAGCACATTTTGGGGGGTTCAACTTCATATGATTATGATCACACCAGGTTAGAAGATAGTCCATAGACATTTGTAATTCAGATGGTTGGTTACAGTTCCTACATTCAACAATTGACAGGTCATCCACATATTTGAAGGTAGTTGAGTTCTGGAAAGATGGATTAACGTCATTTACCATTGCTAGAAATATTATTGGACCTAATTTAGTTCCCTGAGGAACACCTGCATGTAATGAAACCCAATCAGAACACGTTGAATGGTATCGTACACACTGCTGACGGGAACATAAGAAATCAGCAATCCATGGAATAATGGCAGACCTGGTGCCAAGGTCGATAAGCTTTCTAATGGCTATCGTGTGGTCAATCCTATCAAAGGCTTTGGTAAAATTAGTAACAATTACCGACGATGTAGCTTTTGGTTTATCCGCATTTTGGAATAAGAGATGTAGCATGTTTATCAAGTAATGGTTTGTTGAGAGGAACTTTCTATGACCAAATTGAAAATGGCACTTATTAGAAAAGGAAAGGAGTACGTGTCAAAGTAAAACCCCAAAAGGCAATTATCAGAGGTGAAAATGAGATACTTCTCGCACCTGTAAATGGGGCACTTACCGGAGAAGGAAAAGAAGCACCTACATTGAAATACATTACAAAAGGGCATTCATCACCGGTGAAGAGGGGCATTCATGAACAGAGGAATGGACTTTTATAACAAAACATTGAAGGGGGGCACATATTGTATATATTTCCAAAGGGGCATTTATCAGCGTTGAAAAAGGGGTATTTGTGAAAAGGGAGTGCGCTCTTTAAAAAAAAAGAAGGGGCGCTCATAAAAGAAACATGGTTCTAATATGCGAAAGAGAAAGAGAGCATGTGGCAAAATAAAAAGGCACTTATCAGTACAAAAGCATGCCCTTCCACTACTAATAATTGCCCTATTTAGACTCTGATAAGTGCCCCATTTATTTTTAGCTCGTGCTCCCTTTTCTGTCAGATAATTGCACCTTATGTAACAAGAGCCTCTTAACTTGCTCACGACTGCCCCTTTTCATTTTTAGGCTAAGCAGGTTAATGATGTTAATAATTATCGAGTTTGTATATATTTCTTTCTGCGGAGAAAAAAAATACGATTAGGGTGTTGGGGTAATGAATTAGACAATTTGATTAAAAAGAACTTAGTAAATAATTATAACCTCTCGATAAGAAGATGACAGGCATAAATCAAGCTTCATTTTAAATGAATTAAGATACAGGATTTCTCTTAACAAGGAGTACAATAAATTCAATACAACACTTCCAAAGTGGCAAATAGATTTGTTGACATAATGTAACATTCGGTTCGCGAAATTGAATTGTGCTACGCGTATTATAGTTGTAATATTAGTAGGATTATAAATACATTATACACAAAACTTCTTTCTTAAACGGACTTAATAAATATAAAAACATTAATGACATTGACCAAAATTCTACATAATACAATTGTAAAACAATGGTAATACAAAATGTATAAAAGCAAAGTTCTGTAATCATTAAAAACGCATACATTATCAACATAAATTTATACATTTCATGTTGCAAACTAAATTCCAATAGCCAACTACCAGTAGGGGGGGGGGGGGGGGAGTTGACTCTGTTGTTAGAAGCGGTGTTGGATAACTTTCTTAGCATACATGGCGACAAAATAACTCTTGATTTCGGGAAGTACGTTCACTTACTAAAAATGAAAATATGGGCATTTTTTTTCTCCAATATCTTGTTAAGAACGATGGACGTGATCTCGTCGATAGACGGCGCTATTCCTTTTGCCTAATTTCCACATTGAGTTGGCTTCCTGCACAATATGGCCATCGATTTGGAGAAAAATGATTCGAATTTGCTTTTCAGTGCAACTTTATGGCCAAGACCAACCTAATGCTCTCTCTCTCTTTTGTTTAATATCATTATATGTTTTACTAGTTTTCAGAAATGTTAAATGTTATATTGATACACAATTTCATGGTGACATGTGTATAGGTGTAACACCTCAAATGGTAAATTTTCCTCCTCTCTAATATACCAGCTTATAACCATATTCAAATGTTATGCATACTTTCTATACAAAGGTTGAACTTTCCGACATAGCAACGAGTAATGTATGCTGACTGGATTCCAAGTATTGGAGTTTATTGACTAACATCGGGTTTTTGGACTAAGTCGTCATAATGTCTCAAGAAAAGAAACATCCAAAATGTAAATATATTAGTAAACCGGTTTTTTCTTTAATAGTGCTTTTGCTTTCAAACAAATATTGTGTTGTCATTTATCTCCTCAACGGCAATTTAGTATCTTGAATTGGTAAGGATTCCAATCATTTTTAAGTACGGAAACATTGCACGGAAAACAAACTACTACAAGACTATTAAAAGGCCGGGCTATTTGAGGTCTTAGTACGGCCGGGGGGGGGGCATTATGGCCCCCTTAAGATCTCGGCCGCGAAGCGGCCGATCGCCGCGAAAATTTGCACGCATGTCAAGTGAAGTGTATAGAATGATATTATATTTTCAATGTTTTGAAAAATTCACTCATTTGCATATTTATGGTAATTTATGCAAATAAAGTCATAACAATCACATTTTTACCCATAAATCATATAATATTCATATTTAAGAAATTTTGTTCACTACATATATTCATTAGACTATTCTGAATAATAATACGACACAAAATTTGGAAGAGCCAGGTTATTCCTTATGTTATCCCTTGTTTTGATAATTTCTTATGTATTTCATTGTTTTTTAACTGATGTATTTCATTGGTTTTGTTGTTTTATTTCATTTCTTACTACAATTCAACTATTTTTAATCCCTAAACAACCACCTAAACTTGAAACAAGACCCAATAACCCACGTTTGATCTGTTTTTAGGAAAAATGACTTTTCCTTATGTTTTGTAGCGGCTCTTACATTCGCCCTACTTTTACCGTACATTCATGTCTCCAGTATTTTTCCATCACGGTACTTATTTATATTCATTATTCGGACCACGTGTGTTCATTCCTACAATCGAGCATCGTGGTTCCGCGCATCGTTCACCCGCGTATTTTCAACGCCACGAGGTTTTTCTCCACTCCCGCTTACACCTCGGTCGAGTCAACAACTCCTGCTTACATCTCAGTTGAGTCAACACGTCTCTGCATGATTTCCTCTCCGGGCTTGATTCTACCGTGCCTATCACCTCTATCGGCACATCTTCACTTTTTCTGCCGTCTGCAACGGGCTGGCAGTTTCCCAGTGGAACAGTTAAAATCAAGATCCGACATATGGTGCTTGGTTATCCGCTGGGAGCTGCTAGTTTCTTCACCGGTAGCTTTCACTCACATGAGCTCGACTCACCGCAGCTCATCTAAACATTCATCTTCAAAGTTCGGCTCATCAATCGAGCGACTCACTGCTCAGCACCACTACCGGCTTTGATGTCTGCATTTTCTCCCTTGGCCTCCGACATCAAACGACTCACTGTTTCATCGTCGAGCGTCACTTTCTTCTCTTCTCTTCTCGCCTGAGAGCTTCTTCACTATCTTCATCACGGACGTCAGCGTCGAGATTCTTCACGGCTCTTCAGCCACGACAACGAAGCTACATCTCCGCCTCTTCAAGCCTCCGCACATTTCATCGCGTGAGCCCCTTCCTTCGTTCTCAACTCTCTTCATCTTCATTGGACTTTCGACTTCATTTCTACTATTGTCGTAAGCTCTATTTATGTACATCACATTTATTCACGTTCATTATGTACATCGCATGTATTCATGTTCATTATCATCATTGATCATTATGTAATATCCGTGCAATATTCGCATTTACCATTTATGCATTTTCATTCCGATTCTTCGGCTTGTGCTTGGCTACCCTTTGCAAGTGTACGGCCAGCCTCATCAGTACCCAATAAACATAACGAAAAGGGAATACTTTCTTTTATGTATTTTATTGTCAGTGCAACCTTGCTTCCTCGTAGCTAAAATAAAAATAAGTCGTTTGATGTCGGAGGCCAAGGTAGAAAATGCAGACATCAATGTGAGTGAAAGCTACCGGTGAAGAAACTGGCAGCTCCCAGCGGATAACCAAGCACCATATGTCGGATCTTGATTGTAACTGTTCCACTGGGAAACTGCCAGCCCGTTGCAGACGGCAGAGAAAGTGAAGATGTGCCGATAGAGGTGATAGGCACGGTAGAATCAAGCCCGGAGAGGAAATCATGCAGAGACGTGTTGACTCAACTGAGATGTAAGCAGGAGTTGTTGACTCGACCGAGGTGTAAGCGGGAGTGGAGAAAAACCTCGTGGCGTTGAAAATACGCGGTTGAACGATGCGCGGAACCACGATGCTCGATTGGAGGAATGAACACACGTGGTCCGAATAATGAATATAAATAAGTACCGTGATGGAAAAATACTGGAGACATGAATGTACGGTAAAAGTAGGGCGAATGTAAGAGCCGCTACAGTTTTGTACACAAATCACGAAAGTTAGCGATTTTCGGGCTGACATGCAAAGACAAAAGGTCACGTGACCTTGTAACCGTAGGTCCGATTTTCAAAAAAATTATTTTAAAAGTTGCGCAAGACTCGAAAGAAAAAAGGTCAGCGAGCGGCGGGGCGCCATCCATATGCGTTCCCGAGCAATCGGAAAATTCGTGGAGGGGGGGGGGGGGGCATAATGCCCCCCCGGCCTTATTAGGGTTAATGTATTTACGTTGTTAGGCGCCTTGAGCATCTCTTGGGGTAGATATGTGTGCATTATAAATGTTGTTGTTATTATTATTATTACTATTATTATTATTATTATTATTATTATGATTATTATTATTATTAATCTTAGTGGTATAGATCTCCATTCCAAAATCTTCACCTGCTGTGAGTTCATTATAGCCTTTAGGGTCCTTCTTCACTTTTACTAACAATGAACTTGTCATCTTCAAAGCGCGAACAGAGTTCATCAATCTGTCATTGGCTTTAATTTCTTAATCTATACCCACGAAAGTTTTTTTTCACCATATCCTCAGCATAAATATATGAATCTGGCCGGTTCTTCATATGTTCCTTATAATTGATTTAAGCCGCCGAAGATGGCGTTATCAACAAACTCGTATAAACGCTCACCAGCCCAGCCTAAGGAGTCCTAATTTAACGATCACGCCACCTTTGGCTAGTAGCAAGTATGTAGGAGGATGTCGCATATTGCGTTGGTGTAGTGGAGATCAAAATTTAATAGGCCAACTTCCAGAATATACAGGGAAATCACCTCCGTGGGCATGATGACTCTGGATGCAAACAATGAAACATTGCATGTATCTTCCCTCCCCTCTCTCTTTCTGATCCTCTACGTCTCTCTTTCTCTCTCTCTCTCTCTCTCTCTTTCTCTCTCACTCTCTCCTCGTTTCCCCCACCTATACCTTCGTTCCTCCCTCTGAATCTGTATTTCCCTCACCTCCAGCACTCACTTCTGCCTAATTATCTTTCTCTCTACAGCACAGCCATCACTTTCATCGGTCGTTTTACTTTCTCCTTTCTTATATTATCATACATCTTGTTCACTCCCACCCCAACATAATTTCTGTATCTAGGAGTTATTACGTTTTTGAAAGAATTACTACGCCTTCAAGCTCATCTTATGTTGCAATCCTTCTTTATTTCTTATTTTATGTTGATGATGTATCAAATTATCATCATGATTATGTTGTAATTAGTTTGTAGCTTTAAACGAAAATACCATCAAGACAAATAATAACGATAAGACCCGTAACAGGAAATCACATGCAACTCGATCTACTCAACTCTAGTTCTTGGTGTACAACAAAACATTCAACAACAACAAAAAAACCAAAACAAAAAAAGAGGGGGGGGGGGGTCTGCTGGCACAGTTAGACTCATGTCACACGTAAACACAGTTCATTTAAATCCTTGAGCCGAGCCTAAACTTTGTCGGTCTCTGAACAAGCAGCTGCATTGTATGATAACTCTTGGTAGCTGGAAATAGTTTGTAATTACAGGTGAGGTGCTTGATGGTACTGCTGTATCTTGAATTATTTAAAGGCTCCCACAGAGTCTTATGGCTTTTTGAAAGAAAAGAAAGAAAAAAAACGATTACAAATGAAAACAAACCGGTTATTTATTCCAAAAAAAAATTGACTTCAATTCAATCAAGGTTCAGTTACTAAAGACATGAATGGCAGTCATAGACTGAATTGTACACGCTTTCATAGTGCAGGTGAAATGCAATGTAAGTATAAAATATCAACATGAGAACAGGAAAAATGGAATTAAATATAAAAAGAAAGCTAACATTCATCACAGCTCAAATTAAGGTGGTCTGCCTGTTAGACGATCTCAATACTCAATAACTAACTTCAGTTGGAATTGACATTATTCAAGAAAGAGGTGGACACGCTTTCCAAAGCTGAAATTACCTAAAATATACAGTCAGCTCTAAATGATCATAACGTCATAGCCTGGAGTTGGCACATGCCCCCTCCTCTTATATTACGTAAAGAAGAAGAAAATAAGAGAGAGAGAGAGAGAGAGAGAGAGAGAGAGAGAGCGTTAGAGAGAAAGAACAAAAATGGGGAACAGAGAGAGTATGGGAAACAAGTGGAGAAAGCGATGCAATGGGAAAAAGAAGATTTAACTCTTGTTTTTGTCATTGTAACACAGAAGCATTGGGCAAAGCCTGGCACTGTTCGTCTATAGAGAAAGCAACAGTACAAGAATAGGGTCCATTTGTAGTCTCACATTTCAGGCACTCTGTTATGCAACTTCACGACTGACGATGGCTTGTGCTTGCGAACTACGTCTACGGTGCCCACGTTAAGGCCTTATTGAATTCACACTTTTTATTGACCAAGTATTTAGGATGGTTGGGCACAACTTACCCCCCCCCCCCCCCACACACACCATCGCCCCTATTCCTATGAAACCATTCCCCCTTCAATTATGGAGGTACCTTCGTTAGATAAAAACGGATTCATTTACACCGATTATGTATCAAATTCATTTCTTCCTTTTCTGATAAAATCCAAACTCCTACATACCACTTTCCATATCATTTTACACCTTGGATTTCCTGCTTTCCACATAGGGCAAACGATATTTTTTGTTTATTTCTCTGATCCCATTTCTTATCTGTTTTTATTCCATCTCTTTTGTATCGTTGTTCGGGTCGAACCGACCTTGCAAACGTAACAAAAGCGAAGCCAAAACTAGAAACATATTGAATAGTTCGAAAGGAATCAGGGCAGGCAGACATTTTTGTGAACTAATTGGATAGACATTATTGTCAACATAACGGGTCGTTTCATTCCGCTGAAGATGATGTACTCTTCTTAGTCTGCAGTCGAAGGCTCTTTTATGATATTATACTTTAACGCAAACATTTAAGTCTTGATTGGAGCCTAACTCTCTCAATATGTGAAGGTGTATGAAGTACAGAGCCTATGGAGTAAGTCGTCAGCGTATTCTCACAGTGCAGACACTGTTACGCACACTGACTGGCAAGGATTTTTGCCAGCAAGCTATCCTCAATCAGTAAAGTGTGTTTAATCTAAGGCTACTATTGCGGAAATCATATTTATTCTATGAATAGCGGAATATCTGAAAGATAATGCGGGCATGCAGGCTTAACCCTCAAAAGGAATCAGGGGGTGTTTCACAATGATCCTAAGTTGAACTTATCTCTAGGTTGGATTTAAAAATTATGGAAAGCCGATAGCATCTTTGAAAATATGTTGTAATAGTTATTTCAAAAGGCATACAATGTTGATTCAAATCGTTCATATTTTCTATTATCATGGGAGATTTCATGTTCTTGATGTGGAATTTATAAAAAGTCTAAAAAGCTTAAGTTCTCGCATTTGAATATATTTTAATTTCAGACTACAGATGGCTCTCGATAGTGTTTAAGTCCAAATCAGAGTTAATATTGACTTAGGATGTTTGTGAAACACCCCCGGATGATTTATCTACAAAGGAGGACGGGGGATGGTGGTTGAACAAATTTCCTCATATGGCAGTCACAGTCTAACGAAACTGACACCAAACCGAAAGCACGCCGCTAACAAAACCACATTACCGCCATAAATAACAGGGGTTATTTTGGAGTCGATTTGTTGTTGGATTGGAGGTGTGACAGCGGAAACAGAATCAACAATAGTCTGTATTCTTATTTCGCATTGGTGAAATCCATAATTGCACCCAAATATTACTATTACAAGGAGAGCTAGAAAGGAAAACAAAAACATCAGGATCATAAGGATTTCGGAATTTCGGCCATTTACGTTTGATCATTCTAGGGATCATTACGGATGTTACTTGTAAATTAACACTGCATTTAATTTGGTGGAATAATACACGCTATAATGAGCAAACGGAACATTTTGGTAATGTAAAGTATCAACACACAAAAGAGGAAAGAACTGCTGCTAGATTGGATAGTCATTTGAGGTAGGTTATCGTTGCCATTTAACTCTTTACTTGCCATAATAATAACAATAATAATATGTATTTGTTTATATAGCGCTTAATACAAATTGTCTCTAAGCGCTTTACAAATATACTATTACCCCGGTCATTTGGATTCAGTGCTTGCCCGCACACACTGTGTGCACAATCTCCACTCCCTGGGGAGCATTCCAGCCGGGTGTTACTTGACACTCACAAGCTGTTTGACCAACAATGACGGCCGCATCCTACCGGGTACCCATTTGACACCTGGGTGGAGATCTCATATGCTATTGATCTCTCTTTGACACATAATATTTCTCATTGGATAGTCATGATAACTATAACAAAAGCTACATTCATAAACTATATAATGATTATTTTGTCACACAGTAAAACACAGCATTGATGTTTTTTCCTGAGGGCTCCGGACAATCGCCATGCAGGTACCCATTTACACCTGGATATGGTAGATGGTATAATGCCGATCTGGGATTCGAACCCTCTATACCCTAGGAGTAAAAGTCAATTGAACGAACCATTATACCACGATACCTCCACTTTCGTAATACATTTAATAAAACCAATGCATATGGGTAACAAAGTATAGGGAAATGGTTGTTATGTTGAATCAATACCGGAATATGGTAATTTCAAAAATACGTGTCCGTTGCACAAGGAAACTTTTCAATAAATTAATATGTATTGTTTCGTTTCGATAGGCATGTGTGACAAACAAGTGAGCATGCAAAAAGCAGATAAAAAAAGTGATACGACTAAGAGCTTGCATGTGATTTCACTTCCAAAAAAGTGCGATTCCGTATTAAGCATCATTTAATTATCCAGTAAAGTGAAGAATCGTACATAAATATAGTGACCTTAGTAATAAAATAACATTCAATAACAATAACAGAGTGACTGTAAGCGTTTTGGTCGCTAGCCGTGTAGCGCTTTGTAAAAAAAAATCTTCTTGTTCTTGTTCTTGTTCTTGTTCTTGTTCTTTTATCGTTGTTGTTGCTGTGAACAGTATCATTATTATATTATTGTTTGTAATATTATTGTCATGATAACTATTAGTATCATCAATATCATTATTAACCTAGGATTTAGACCGGAGTTCATGTCAAAGAAGTTTTCTTACTTGTCCCATTTTTGTTTTTATATGAATGATGTGCAGAACATTAAAGATAAACTTGAGTACTGGTAATGCGATTGCATTGTGAAAGAAAACGTGTGGAATGGATCAGAAAAGTTGATCATATAGCATGTTAGTAATGGTGTGTAATGCAAGGTTCTAGAATCATCAAAATCATCATAAATTTGGCAGAGTCTTGGTAAAGTAACAATCACTTACACAGATAGATGTATATGGGACAACACACGTGGTGTCGGGGCTGGTACTACCTGATTTCCTTATTTTTCTACGCTCATTACTCAGCCAGTATACATTTTCTTCCAAAATTGTTTGGTACATGACATTTATTTGTAATCTTGAACATTCAGTGTAAGTTTCGTTAGATTCTGTGATAATTCATTTTATTTTTTTACCAGAACTCAAGTTTATCTTTAAGCATTCCGCAACTTTTCACTGAATCTTGGAGGAGACAGGATACTTTTCATTTACAAATTGAATAATTCGCTCATATCTTTCGTTCCTAACATCATCAATAAAGATAGAGGCCGTGCCATGGTATAGTTGTTCCCTAATTCAATACTGGTTTTAATGGTTCGAATTTTACGCCGGCGCTTATGTCCATTGACAAGGCATTACTCTGCATCTGCCACACTCGACACAGGTGAAGCAAATGGGTATCTGACAGGAATTAATTCCTTGAAATGCTTGAGCGCTGTAACGGCAGCTAGGCTAAGGCGGGGTAATAATTAATGCGCCTCGGAATAAAATTCCTAGATAAACGGCGCTATAGAAATGCCTATGAGTATTATTATTATTAAAGAAGCTAATCCATAATTGCCATTCGCCACCCATGTATAAATGGATGTCTAACAATAGTAAGGTTCCAAACAATTAAACACCCCGCAGGAAGAGCGGTGGTAAAAACTGATTTGTCTACCCTGTGTGAAAAGGACCCACATTTTTGGAAATCATTTTGTCATCATAGCAACCGTAACGTTGTCAATATTTGCGTTCAATCATGATTCTTATAAAAAAAAGTCACAGCATACTGATCATGTAATAGCTCTACCTTATGCTTACAACATGTAAACGGAAGTTAAGACATGTTTATAACATGCAAACGGAAGTAAAAAGAAACTCAGCTGGAGACGTGTTAAACAGGAAACAATATCTTTCCTCTGAACCTATCATTTAAGAAAGTATAACATGTTTCACGTACTTTTGGGAAAATATGCCGGAAATGTCCCTAAGATAAAGATTTTGACAACAGTTCTCCAATGTCAAATATTGGCCTACCAAACATGCATATATTCCTCCTTTTGTTATTCAACTATCTTAGTATATATTTATGAAGAGAAGTTTTATTCATGCACATCAGGTATACATTCCATGGTTATTGACATTTAACTTTTCATGACTTTTGAACATTTCAAGTTCCCACAGTTTTAATTTGTCAAAACTTTGTTTTTTCCAATTTATTTTACATCAATCATATCATCATGTTACATAGATTTTTCATCACAGTATGCTGTAGCCAAAGGTAGATACATTATATTCATGCACAGCATGTAGACATTTCATGGTCATTGTCATTTAACTTTTCATGACTTTTGAACATTTTAATTTCCCACAGTTTTAAATAGTAAAAAAAAAAATCCCAATTTATTTTACATCAATCAAGTCATCATACTACATATATTTTGTCATCACAGTATGCTCTAGAGAAAGGTCTAGTCGTGGAAAAGAAAACATACATCATAATCCTGTCTTTATATCTACGTATTGAAAAAAGTACACTCCTGTATAAAGCCTATATACATTATGAGAGGTCAAGTACTTTAACAGAGGAGGGAATACCAAACAGGATATGGAATCCATACTCTCAGAATTACTAACGGAACTTTTACATGCATTTCATAGTTTGTGTCATGTTATTGTGTGTAAATGAGGAGACCTTGAACATACACAATGTTGACCATTTAATACATATATTTAGTTTCCTTTCGCAATGCAGCGATGAAAATGACATAGATATATAATGCATCCACAAATGACCAAGCCAATAAAAAGAAATACATTGAAGGAAATTGGATGGGTTTGTCAACAGTGGTTTTGTTTTGTTTGTTTTGTAACATCCAGAAACCCATTGACATGAAGAAGAAGAGGAAAAGAAAATACATTATAAGAAGGGTAGGGAACAGAAGAAGGGGGAGAAGTAGAGACAGAAATGAAGAAGCTGAAAGTAGAAGAAAGAGGAGGAAAAGAGAAGATGACGATGAAGACGAATACAAAGAAGGAGGTGGACAAAAGGAAGAAAAAGAAGAATTACAACAACAGCAGCAATAATCAAGAATAAGAAAACCGATCGCTCACACTTTCTGTCAACGTGTTCTATTTAATGAATACAAATTGACTAAGATGCAGGCTCATGCAACTTAATTGCATTTGAATGGAAAGGGAAGGCCATTCTCTTTTTTAATGCATGTACTAATTATTTCTTCATGGCCCGTTTTTGTTTTAGGATGTGGTTTCCATTGATATCAAAAGGTAGAATGGACTTTCCCTCATTCTGCCTTGGGCTGGCTCTCTTCAGGTTTACAATGGTAAGAAAACCAATAATCTTATGTTTTCGACGTTTTCGATATTTAAGCAAATGTCAAAGCACTTACAATTATCAACTTAAACCGCAAACATTTGACACGTGATTAATAACTCGTGTTTGCTTTTTATGAAATTGATTTTTTTTTCTTTAGAGAAATCATTGTTTTACTATTCAAATACATAATTTTCTTCGGTATAATATGTTTATCTTGTCATAACGGAAAAAACATTTCATCATCATTATTTGTTATCATCATTATTGTAATCATTACATTCGCCTTGGTAGGGTTTAAATCACAACGTTTATTTGTCGAGCGATTAATCTGTTGACCTCGAGTATGTTTACTAATGTTTTCAGGCTACTATTCATTTTCACATAATTTCCTTTATCAGTTGTTTATCTTGTTTAAACGGAGAGACATTTCAGTGTTACTATATTTGTTATCATTACTATTACCAGCATTAAATTCGTCAAAGGTGGGGTGAAATCACAACGTTAATTCATTGATTGATTGATATTTTGTTCTTGAGTATCTTAACAACGTTTTGTATATTATTTTGTAAATGATATCAAGCATGCCAAGAAAATAAACGCTTTGTAAGTACTTGTGTATTCATTGAATGTAATAGGCTACCGTGATAACAGTAGAATTCTATTTCCGTGTTACAAGTCGTTTTCTTTAATAAAGTTCATTGCGGTGTCCTCTTTCTACAGAAGAGCGTTTGTTATATTTTAATCAAACAATCCTCCTCTCCATATTTTCCTCATCGTTTGCTCCATGTTAAAGATTCCAATGGCATCAGCACAGAGCTGGACTGATCCTCAAACGACTTATGTCACAGCTGGACGAAACACCTCTCTTATATGCTCCATCAATGTTTTACCACCATCTAACACATCTAATGTGCTCACGTGGATAGACTCGGGGTTGTCCATCTTTTCAGGAACAACTCGTCTTACGCCATTGGCAAAGTACGACAATTTTCACGTCAACTTAACTGGCGATGGAGCGTCCGTGGGATCAACTCTGCACATCACCTCGGCAGAGAGGGCGGATGAGGGAATGTTTTCATGTATCTATGGAGATGCTTCACAAAATTTGACGTCAGAAGTAGCTTCCCTGCATGTAGAAGGTTGGTGTTAATCAGATTGTTTTCTATTTCTATGTTATCATGATCAGGACTATACTGTCAACCTTGAGAAATTTACCTTGAGAAAAAATGTGCAGATAAACTTTTTCTCAGTGGTTTTTTTGTTTGAGTGTGTGAAAAGTTACCATTAATTTCTTAAACCAGAAATAGGAATTTAAATATTTATGAGAGAAAATGTCGCATTATATCTTTTTGTCTGGCACTATTATCATGTCATTATTCTTTTCCTTTTACGTATACGATTAAGTCATCAAAAACACAGAGGATAGAAACATTTGCAAATAGACATGGATTAACAGATTTGTACATGTATTTAGTGTAATATGTGCGACCTAAAACGTTTCGAAGAAAGTGAGAATGTAGAACGTACAATGCACATTTTGAAGCTGTCATTAGTTCTTTAGACGTTTATTTTTCCAGCCATATTTCGTAAACAAAAGTATAAGTTTAGGGTTAAAGTTCCTAGTTGATTTAATAGTAAGTCTAGGTACCATGTTGGGTCTGGAGTTGGAGTTAGGAATTCCGTAA